>NC_059072.1:279186044-280491877 GCF_020497125.1 Mauremys mutica | reverse complement strand
ACAAGACCAGATTTTATGGGCTCAAAACTTACTCTCAGAATCAATCATTTGAAAGACCTAAACATATTTGTTGGAATGTTCCTTTAAATTGTAAACTAGGGAAAGCACATCATAACAACTACCTTGAAGCATCAGCATCATTGAAAAACCAACGCAGTAACACATAAGGTGTTGGGGTAGAAAGATAGATGACCAATATCTTGGCAAAAAATTGAGCCTTATATACAGATCTTTTTTAATTTTCAGGAGGGTTCAGATTGGAAGCTTAAGATCCAAACCTGTTTCCAGATGAGATCCAAAACTAGAAGAGACCTTTTTCCAGATGTGGTTTGGATGTGCCAAAACACCCTCTTTAAAAACAAAGAACAGCTTGCAAGATTTCAATGTAATCAAATATGAACCCAAATTCTAGCCTGTAAGTTAAAAAAAAAAGGCATGATCCATATCTGAACCCCTAGCTCCATATTTTACTATAAGCAGTATACAAGAACTGCCATACTGGATCAGAGCATTGCTCATCTTGCCCGGTATCCTGTCTCCAACAATGGCCTGTACAAGAGCTTCATGGGGAGTGTACAGAACAGGGCAATCATGGAGTGATCCACACTTGTCTTCCATGCCCAGCTTTTGGTAGTCAGAGGTTTAAGCATGAGCATGACCACCTAGGCTACAAGACCAATCCTTCATGAACTGACCACCTAGGCTGCCAGCAATTGATTTTTTTGAACCCAGTTATACTATTGGCCTTCACAACATCCCAAATCAATGAGTTCCACAGCTTAGTTGTGTTCCGTGTGAAAAAGTACTTCCTCTTGTTTGTATTAAACCTACTGTATATTAATTTCATCAGGTGATGCCTGTTTTTTTATTGTATGAAAGGGAAAATGAGACTTTTTTCACACTACATATGCTTTTTAGATCTCTATTGTATTTCTCCTGAGTACTTTCTTTTCTAAGCTGAACAGCCCTAAATTTTATTGTATCTCCTCATTTGGAAGGCCATTCCATACACTGAATTATGGAGATATACCTATCTCATGAACTGGAAGGGACTCTGAAAGGTCATTGAGTTCAGGCCCCTTCCTTCACTAGCAGGACCAAGTACTGATTTTGCCCCGGATCCTAAGTGGCCCTCTCAAGGATTGAAATCACAGTCCTGAGTTTAACAGGCCAATGCTCAAACCACTGAGCTATCCCTGAACCATTTTTAGTTTACTATATCCTTTCTGAGATGGACATAACTGAACACAGTATTCAAGGTGTGAGTATACCATGGATTTATATTTTAACATTATGATATTTTTTTCTCTTATTATGTATCTCTTTCCTAATAGTTCCTAGCATACAGTTTGCCTTTTTGACCACTACTGTGCATTGATCACATGTTTTCAGAGAACTGTTTGTGGTGACTCCAAGATCTTTTCCATTGGTGGTAACAGCGAATTTAGGACCAATGTTTGTATGTGTACATTAGGGATTCTTTTTTCCAATATGCATTATTTTGCATTTATCTGTGTTGAATTTCATCTGCCATTTTGTTGCACAGTCATCTGGTTTTGGAGGATCCCTCTAACTCCTTGCAATCTGCTGTGGATTTAACAATCTGGAATAATTTTTGTATCATCTGCAAACTTTGCCACCTCATATTTAAACTCTTTATTCAGATGGTTAATGAACCTTCAGAACTCTTGGGTGAATACCATCCGGAGCTGGTGACTTATTACTGTTTAATTTATCAATTTGTTCTAAAACCTCTTCCATCAACACATCCATTTGGGACTGTAATTCAGATTTGTTGTGCAAAAGGAATAGCTTTGATATGGATATCTCTACCACTTCCTCTGCAGTGAATAGCGATGAAAATAATTAATTTAGTTTCTCTACAATGACCTTGTCTTCCTGAGTGCTCCTTTAATACCTTTATCATTTATAAGCTCCTCTGTCTATTTGGCTGGCTTCTGATGTACTTAAATACATTTTTACTGTTAGTTTTTGCATCTTTAGCAAATTGCTTCTCAAATTCTTTTTTGGCCTGCCTTAGTATACTTTTATATTTTTATTGCCAGGGTGTGTGTTCTGTCCTATTTTCCTCATTAGGATTTGATTTCCAAATTTTAAACCAGGCCTTTTTTTTTGCCTCTAATGACCTTCATTACTGTGCTGTTTAGCTATGGCAGAATTATTTTGGTCCTCCTACCTTTTTTGATTTGGGGTTTACATTTAGTTTGAGCCTCTATTGTGGTCTTTTTAAGTAGTCTTCCTGCTGCTTTCAGGCATTTTACCCTTCCAGCTGCTCTTTTTAATTTCTTTCTAACTAGCATCTTCATTCTTTCGTAATTCCCCTTTATAAAGTTAATTGTTACTGTGATGGGTTTTTCTGGTATCTCCTCCTCATGAGAAAGCTACATTTAATTACATTATGGACCCCATTACCAAGTGCTTCAGCTACAGATACACGAATGAAGGAGTGAGTGTGAGAGAGTATCAAGACTCAGGAAGAAAAAAGACAAAGAGAATTTGAGGCTGCAGATGAAAGCAAGATTCTGAGAAGAAAGGAGTTTCTAGGATGGGGAGAGACATGGAAAGGGAGAAGCAGGGAATTCTGAAGGAGAGAAAATACACATCAATCTTGCAAACATTTCATGTGATTAATGGGACTAGTTATGGTAGGGGTCGGCAACCTCTGGCACGCGGCTCACCAGGATAAACACCCTGGTGGGCCGGGCCAGTTTGTTTACCAGCCGTATCGGCAGGTTCAGCCAATCACGGCTCCCATTGGCTGTGGTTTGCTGTCCTAGGCCAATGAGGGTGGTGGGAAGCCACGGCCAGCACATCCCTCACCTGCGCTGCTTCCCGCCACCCCCATTGGCCTGGGATGGTGAACTGCGGCCAGTGGGAGCCGCAGTGGGCCAAACCTGCCGATGCGGTAGGTAAACAAACTGGCACGGCCTGCCAGGGTGCTTACCCTGGCAAGCCGCGTGCCAGAGGTTGCCCAACCCCTGAGTTATGGGCATACAGCTCAACTGACAGTAGCAGACTCTTATCTCTAGCAAACAAAGGCATAACAATGGCAAGAGGTTGATCCTAGACAAATTCAGACTACAAATAAAGTGCAAGTTTTTAACAAAGATAGTGTTAAAAACTGGAAAAACAAGAGATATGGTGGATTCTCTATCACTTGTAGTCTTTAAATCAAGATTAGATGTGTTTTCTAAAAGATATGTTCCAGTTCAATGACAAGTTATTGGGCTTGATGCAGGAATTTCTCATGAAAATCTTTTCATGGCCTTTGTTCTGCAGGAGGTCAGATTAGATGCCCAGAAATGTCAGTCCTGACTTTAAACATCTATAGTTTTCCTCATGTGTGAAAACTTCTATTTTCATTTGAAAATTTTAAAGAAAATACAAAATACTGGTGGCTTTCTCCATCTGCGACAGCCTGAGATACCCCTCAACCCACCATGAAATTCTAGATTCATACATTGTAAGGTCAGAAGGAACCATTATGATCATTACTCTGACCTTCTGCAGAACACAAGGCATAGCATTACAGCCAGCAATTCCTGTATCAAGCCTAAAAATTCTGGCTGAACTAGTGCAATAAGGAAAAATATCTTTGCCCCACCCACCAGAACCAACAACCCACTCCCAAAAGCTTCAGTTAATTTCAGAGAAAGAGACCAAATATAGTACCCAGTGCCTCAAACCTGATCCTCTCAGATGCTCAGAGGTGTTAACTCCCATTAGCTAAATGGGGGTTGTTGCCTCTTAATAACATTGCATGAGAACTCAGCATTCTGCAGGACTAGTCCTAGCAAGAGCAGGAGCAGCAGATGAGATGTTTTTAATATAGCTAATTTGTGTCATATTTAGGCCCCAATTTAGCATAGCATTTAAATACACTCTTAAGCCCCATTAAAGTCAATGGGAGCTAAACACATATTTAAGTGCTTTGCTGAACTGGGACCCTAGTGACATTTTGGCATACACTGTACAGGCTGCAACATTTATTACACAGTTTAAAAATCTCAGTCTACACAGAGCACACAATGTTTATTAATAAGGTGGATGTTATAAATCAAAATTATATCTTTGTGTCACTTAATCTAAAACATTGCCACATATTTAAATAATACTTATTGTTTCAAACCTTTATACAAAAAGTGTCACATTTAAGAAAAATAATGAAAATTACTGAAACAATAATAAATAAACCAACACAAAAATTAGCTCTGCTTTCCCTGCCATGTCATTGTTATGAGGAATGGCCAATGACGCAAATCCATTCCAATCAAAGGATTAACAGCCAACAATATAGTAACCCAAACAGGAAACCAGTGCAATATAAAACGGACCTTTCTTGCAAATACAAATATATGAAAATTGCTAGGTCTCATTAAGACTTGCCAGCTTGAATCTGGGGAACTGGAGCTAAAACAAAAGGATGAGGAAGAGGAGGAGGAGAATGGGAGACAGGTGAGCAGGGGGGATTCATTCTCCCCGAGAGCCAGGAGCTATTTTTAAACTTGGAGCAGTCCAGCTGGTTGCAGGACAGCATTGTGGCTGAGCATGATGATGGGGAAGGCACCTCTGGTGAGTATGAAATTCCAATCAAACTGTAGGGGTTACATGCGCTTATATTTTATGTTTAATATGATGAAAAAGTGAGATGGTGTGCATATCTGATTCCCAGGGGCTTCTCCACTTATGCAGAGGGTGCTCTCTGGAAAAGAATTTTATGTGAACAGGATGGAGATCTCCAGGAAACTTTCATGGAGGTAGTCTGCAACCCTTTCCAGAAGGTTTCTGAGGTGGGCTGCCTTATTTCTTCCACCACAATAGGACACTTTCCTGCGCCACTCCAGTATTAATTCTGCTGGCATCATTGCAGTACACAGCATAGTAGCAGAAGGACCAGGTCTACACCCAGACCCTTGCAGCATCTGCTCCCTTGCTGCCTGTGTTACCCTCAGGAGAATGAAATCACATAGGGTCACCTAGAAGAGATGGTGGACGTGTTCATTCCAAGTGCTCAGACCACAAACAATAGAGAAAGTGACCCCCAACCATGGTGATTTCTGGGTCCCTCAACCTCGGTTTCCCTAATATGGCAGTGGTTTAGGTGGCAGGAATTGGCATTGACCTAAGAATCTGCAAGCCCAGGGAGACTGCTACCAGCGGCATGAAAGGAAGGGGTGGGTGGGTTTCCTCTCATGGCCGCAACCCACCCCCATAGTCCCAGAGCCATCTTGGACATAGACCGCACTTTGGGAGGCTCAACACCGGTCCCTGGTCTCTGCACACTGTCCACTTTGCTAAAGGAAGGTGGCATTGTCCACCTGCCCACCTGTGCTCCCGATGTGTTTTGCCTACAAGTTGCAGCATAAGGCCTGTTGCCCAGGCCCCTGGGCTATACTCAGCAAGTCTGGAACAGCAAAACGTTTCAGTGAATAGCTAGGGATACTGATTATGTTCTGTCTTGCACTTCAGTGGAATAAGGGGAATGATTTTTAAATAGTAACTTTATACTAGACCAGTGCTTCTCAAACTGTGGGTCGGGACCCCAAAGTGGGTCATGACCCCATTTTAATGGTGTCTCCAGGGCTGAAGCCTTCTTGTGGCCCAGGGCTGAAGCCAAAGCCTGAGGGTTTCAGCCCTGTATGTTGGGACTCAGGTTACAGGCCCCCTGCCTGAGGCTAAAGCCCTTGGGCATCAGCTTCTCCCCACCCCCAGGGTTGTGGGGCTTGGGCAGGCTCAGGCTTCAGTCCCCTCTCATGGGGTCATGCAGTAATTTTTATTGTCAGAAGGGAGTTGTGGTGTAATGTTTAAGAACCCCTGTACTAGATGCTGGGTATGCACTGACAATAGTTACTTTGTGCTTTGCATACCTTACAGTGAAAAGCTTAGCCTTCAGCTTATCCTCCAAACTGGTGCAGAGGCTTTCCCAGATTTGAACATGAAAAAAGAGAATGTATGGTGACATGTTCAACAGGATAATGAATGCCTCTGGGACAGCTGACATGGAGCTAAGAGCCTGGAGGATTTCACTGTCTGAGAAACTGGACATGGGCATGGAACAATGTTCCCTTTAATTTTTCCATCCATGTGTGGAATAAATTTTGTTATGTGTACTGAGGGTATGTGCGGATGTTTGCCACCAGTAGATACAAAAAACCTAGATATAATATATATTTTTTAAAAGTTACTATAGGAATAATTACTCCAGCTAGGACAGGGTAGGCATTTTCTACTCGGATTAAATTGACATATAAGAGAGAAATAAAAATTATGAAATGCACAGACCAGTCACAAAACTAAAATAACACACTTAGAAAGAATAAAATGACAGAGAATATATGTACATTGCAGGAAGTACCAAGAAGTAACAAAAACATTAATACAAGTATGCGTTGGGAGGTGTGTGAAAGACTGTGTGTGTGTGTGAGTGACACAGAGACTATGTGTGTGTGTGTGTGAGAGAGAGAGAGAGACAGAGACAGTGTGTGTGCTGGCTGCTGGGGAAGTTTCTGAGAGATGCCGTGCACTGTCTCTTTAAAGCACTCACTGAAAGCTCTCCTGCTCCTCTTGAGCCAGGTTCCCCTCCCCTGCTCTGCAGAGATAGGGTACGTGGGCTGAGGGGAGGAGGAGAGACAGAATGTGTGTTTGTGTGTGTGGGAGGGCTGGTCTACACTATGGGGGAAAATCAATCTAAAATACGCAACTTCAGCTACGTGAATAACGTAGCTGAAGTCAAAGTACCTTATATCGAATTACCTACCGTCCTCACGGCGCGGGATCGATGTCCGCGGCTCCCCATGTCGACTCCACTACCACCGTTCGGGTTGGTGGAGTTCCGGAGTCGACAGGAGCGCGTTCGGGGATCGATATATCGCGTCTAGATGAGACGCAATATATCGATTCCCGAGAAATCGATTGCTACCCGCCGATACGGTGGGTAGTCTGGACGTACCATGAGAGAGAGAGAGAGAGAGAGCCAGAGACAGATACTGTGTGGTGGCTGCTGGGGAAGTCTCAGAGACTGAGCACTGTCTCTTTAAGGCATTCACTCGCCACTCAGAAGTCATGTTCAGACCTCAGAGCTGCTGTGAGTTCTGAGTCCTCTCCCCTCTCCCCTGCTCTGTGGAGATGGGGTAGATGATCAGGGAGCAAGCAGGGGGAGGGGAACGCCATGACATCAGCACTCCCCTCTCCCACCTTGCACAGCCAGCAGGAGGGTCCCAGCAGAAGCTGCAGGCGCAAGGTGTCTGTAAAGCAGTGAGGGGAGGGGCACCTGAACACACGCTGCTGGCTGTGCGCAGCTCTGCTCATCAAGTGTGAGGCACTTGAATCACTCCTGGGTGGCTGCCTGACCATGCAGCTTAGAGTGAGAGGAGGAGAGCAGCCGAGGAGCATCAATGTGACACACAGGATGAGATGCTGCAGATTATGAAGGACCAATCAGAAATGTGGAGGTGTCTGGTTGAGTTTCAAGAGAAACAGCCTGACAGTAGATGCTCTCTGCAGCCCCTGCACAATGGCCTGCAAACATCGCCATATTTCTAATCCTCCTCCCACAAATGTTCCAGGAGGTCGGGAGGGCAGGTGCAGGGGGGAAACTGAGGCATCTTTTCCACTCAACTCCGGGTGAAGTGTATTAAGAACAAAAGAAGGCATTTCAGATATCTTTGATGGTCAAGACTACTGTGCTATCACAGACAAGCTGACTTGGTTTCTCCCCTCCCAATTTTATCTCACGGTTTGTCCAAGGTTATCACTTTCTTTATGTTTGTGCAATAAAAGTCAACATTTCCAGGGATGCGGGGCTGGGGAGGGTGAGAGGTACAGGGAAATCGATGCAATGGAGAGGATGATATGAAAAGCACAAAGCAGATAAGTGGCACACATTACTGTGGCTTATTACTGAAATGTGTTTTCAAAGCCTCCCAGAAACACAGAGCTCCTTGCTGGGCTCTTCTTATTGCTCTGGTATCTGGCTGCTCAAAATTTGCTGCCAGCCTATCTGCCTCCACACCCCACCCCTGTGGAAACTTCTCTCCCTTTGCCTCACAGATATTATGGAGAACACAGCAGGCAGTGATAACAACAGGAATATTGGTTTCACTAAGATCTAACCTAGTAAGCAAACTGCGCCAGCAACCCTTTAAATGTCCAAAGTCACATTCCACCACCAACTGGCACTTGCTCAGCCTATTGTTGAACAACTCCTTACTGCTGTCCAGGTGGCCGGTGAACAACTTCATGAGCTATGGGAGAAAATGGTAGGCTAGGTCTCTGAGGATCACTATTGGCCTTTCAACATCATCAATGGTTATTTTGTGATCCATAAAGAAAGTCCCTGATTGTAGTTTTCTGACCAGACCTGTGTTCCTGAAGATGTGCATGTCATACACCTTTCCTGACCATTTCATGCTGATGTTGGTGGAACACCCCCTGTGATCCACCAGTGCTTGCAACACCATAGAAAAGTATCCTTTTTGGTTTATGTACTCTCTGGCAAGGTGGACTGGTGCCAAGATACGGCTATGAGTGCCGTTGATTGTCCCACCACATTTAAGGAGTCCCATCATGTCAAAAACATCCAGTACGTCCTGCACATTCCCCAGAGTCAGCACCCTTCTGACCAGAAGTTGATTAATGGTCTTGCATACTTGGATCACAAAAGCTCCCAACTCTAAATTGATTCCCCACTGACCAGTAGCAGTCTGGCATTGCAAACTTTCGCACAGAATTCAGTACTCGCTTTTCCACTGTCAGAGCAGGTCTCATTTTAGTGGTGTCGTGCTTCAGGGCTGGGAAAAGCTCTGCACAATGTTCCTAGAAAGTGGCCTTCTGCATTCAAAAGTTCTATAGCCACTGCCCATCATCCCATAACTGCATAACGATGGACTGCAACAAGCAACTAGGAATTGTTTCGTTCTATGGCAGGGGTCTGCAATGTCTGGCATGTGGCTCACCAGGGTAAGCACCCTGGTGGGCCGGGCCAGTTTGTTTACCTGCCACATCTCCGTGGTTCACCGTCCCAGGCCAATGGGGGCTTCGGGAAGCGGCGTGGGCTGAGGGATGTGCTGGTGGCTTCCCACAGCTCCCATTGGCCTGGAGCAGTGAACTGCAGCCAGTGGGAGCCACGACTGGCTGAACCTGCCGACACGGCAGGTAAACAAACTGCTTACCCTGGCAAGCCGCGTGCCAGTGGTTGCCAACCCCTGTTCTATCGCTTGCAGTAGGGTTGCTTGAAAGACCTTGCAATATTCTGCACAGTGGCTCCTGTGTTGACTCTGGAAATACTGCAGGATAAGGCACGAGATGTTTGTAATGCTCACAACAAGACTACATACCTGAGCAGGATACACGCTTCTCAGACTATGGCATAAAAACGGCTAAGCCAGCCTTTTGAAAAAAGGCACAAAAAAGTATGGTTTGTTTGCTGTTGATATCAGGGGAGGAAGGGAGGGAGTAAATTGCATCAAGGGAGGTTGAAACCATGTTCCCATTCCCCCATGTAACAATGTTTTTGTCCCATGAGGCATTGCAAGCCCTTCCCAAAATCCTCTGCATCTAGTTGCACTGTGTGATAACTACACACAATACACTGCTCTGTGCATTGATGCAAGTGCTGCTAGTGAGGAGGCACTCCACCAATGCAATGAGCATGGTATGGATAAGCCCAATCGATTTAATTACTGCAGCAGCTGGATGTCAACTTAAATTAAGTCGATTTAACTTTTTAGTGTAAATATGTCCTAATTAAAATCTAATCCTTCCAGGCTATTTAGAATGGTTAATGGATATTTTCTAACGCTGTTTCTCTCACAGGACCCAATCCAGCAAAGTGCTTTGTGCCCTCATCTCCTGTTGACTTTAATGGAAGTTGAGTTGAAGGTACTCATGAGCTTGCAGAATCAGGCTCTTACTTATTTTTGTGTGATAGGTGGGGTTCTTTTTAAATTCTGCCTTTCCCTTGTACAAAGCAGCAATGCTTGAGAAGGAAAACAGAGAAAGGTGAGTCAGAGGGGATATATGGTGCTGTAGCTGTAAGGACAGTCTGTGTATTTATGATATGTCACTTCTTTTCTGTGCCACCATTTGTTTTTGTTGTAGAAATGCAGTCAGCTGGCAGAGTTCTTATGCTATAGGGACCAGGGTAGTGTATTAAATAAACCCTCGCTGCAAACATCTGGGGAGACAGACGTGGGAGGGCAGATATTAGTGTTTCAACTTTCCTTTATTGAATTTCTGTGCACAGTTGTTTATTTGCCAAAACTAGATGTGCAGTTGTCAAAGTACCTGTTTCACTGCTTCCTGAGATTGTTTCAAAGCCCTGGAAAATCTTTGCAGAATGTCCAGATTTGCTGAACACTGTCTAGCAACTGAATTGGGAAATACACCCAAGTCAATACACAAACTTGATTTATATTCTTCTCAATGCTAACAGAAAAGAAGCATCAAGCTATAAGAACAGTCACAAGGGTGTTAAAATAAAAGTGGCTGTGATGTTCTGTACCTCAGGGGAACACTCTACGCCCCCATGTTCATCCTTATAAAATGATTGTGTGGTATCCAATGCAAAGTTTGTCATGGCAGGTGTCTTCGGAAGGCTCATGATGCACTGAGCATTGTTGTTCTAGTAATATTATAGGTTGTCATTTCATGTATATAGTTATGAGGTTGAAAATGTGTCTTCATGGCTTAAAGCAAGCCCAGGTAAAAACTCTCCAAGAGCAGAGGGGAAGTTTACACCTCATTAGGGCATGTGTGGGACAAACCCAGCACAGCCTCCCAGGAACAAAGGATATTGGCCTAGGCAGCAACAAAGGATCTGTTGGTATTTCGAGTGAGTCACCCCCCCACACATACCCGATTCCTTTGGTCAGTTTGGGACTAAGATGAAGTAATGCTCACCTGACTCTGAAAGGGAGGGGGGCAAAGCCAAGAGGGAAGAAAGAACATAATAAAAGGGAGAGACGTTTGCCATGCTCTTCCTCTCTCTTCCACCTATATCTACAGACACCACCACCACAAAGCAACTGAAGCTCTGATCAAATGGGAGAGCCTGGCTGAAGGGCAACCTGCCAGTCTGGGGTGAGAAGCATTTAAGTTTGTAAGGGCACTGAAAGTGTTAAGATCATCTTAGAATTTGTTTTGCTTTTATTTCATTTGACCAAATCCAACTTGTTGTGCTTTGACTTATAATCACTTTAAATCTATTTTTGTAGTTAATAAATTTGTTTGTTTATTCTACCTGAAGCAGTGTGTTTGGTTTGAAGTGTGTCAGAAACTCCCCTAGAGATAACAAGCCTGGTACATATCAATTTCTTTGTTAAATTGATGAACTTATTTAAGCTTGCAGCATCCAGTGGGCATAACTGGACACTGGAAGCCGTAGGTTCCTAGGTTTGTGTCTGGGACCGCATGTGTCATTCGGTTGCACAATCCAAGGAGCAGCTTACATGCCAGAGGCGTGTAGATCGCCGGTCCAGCTAACACCAGGTGAATGTCACAGTGGCTTTGTGTGTTTCTTAGGCTATGTCTACACTTACAAGCTTCCAGTGGCATAGCTGTACCAATACAGCTGTGCTGCAGTTAGATCACTCATATAGCTGCCTGATGGGAGAAAGCACTCCCGTCGACATAAAACCAGCTCAATAAGTGACAGTAGCAATGTCAGTGGGAGAGTGACATAGTGCTGTTCACACAAGCACTTTTGCTGGACAAAAGCTATGTTGCCTTGGGGTGTGTTTTTAATGCCTCTGAGTGACAAAAGTTTTGCCGACATAAGTGCTCTTATAGACATGGCCTTACTATATACCTTTCGGCAAACAGACCATAAAGATGTGACAGAACAGCCTCTTGGCACCTGCTATAATCCTGGGTATCAAAAATTCACTCCAGACCAAAAGTCATTGACATTTGCTGCCCTCTGTGAAGTGGTCTTATTTCCAAGTGAATACAATAACTTCACATCACAATCGGAATTATTGGCAATCTCAGCAAGGATCACAAGCATGGGACAGGGGTTAGTCATAGAGCATGAACTATTATTTTTATCTATGATATGGCTCCTCCTTCGTGGGGTGGAGTAGAATGACAACCTCATAGAATCTTGCCCCTCTACTGCCCACACTGGATATATTTTGCAGTTTGTGACAGAGTGCTGGGCAACAACAACTGAAACTATGTCGACACTAAATCATTTACAGCAGCGCACTTGGACTGATGCAGCTGTGCCGCTGTAGCACTTCTTGCGAAGACGCTCTAAGCGAGGGATCGGCAACCTTTGGCATGCACCCTGGTGGGCCGGGCTGGTTTGTTTACCTGCTGTGTCCACAGGTTTGGCCAATCGCTCCCACTGGCCGCAGTTTGCCGTCCCAGGCCAATGGGGGCTGTGGGAAGCAGCGGCCAGCATATCCCTCAGTCCGCGTCTCTTCCCGCAGCCCCCATTAGCCTGGGACAGCAAACCGCGGCCAGTGGGAGCCACGATTGGCTGAACCTGCGGATGTGGCAGGTAAACAAACCGGCCCGGCCCGCTAGGGGACTTACCATGGCGAGCCACGTGCCAAAGGTTGCCAATCCCTGCTCTAAGGTGACAGGAGAGAGCACTCTTGTTGGCTTAATAACTCCTCACTTCTTGGGAGATGGTAGCTATGTCAGCAGGAAAAGCTCTTCTGCTGACATAGTGCTGTTGTTGCCTGATTTAGGATGTTAATAATATTAATTTGGATACTATGTGTTTTAGGCTCGCCAAACTGTTTGATCAGAAGATACAAGTTCTTGTCCTGAATCAGGCTCCACAGAATTTACAAAGGACTCTCAGGGGTATGACAGGAAGCTCACACTGAGACAGATATAGCCTTAAAGACTTTTTATTAAAATCAATGAAATAGTAATTAAATGGTAAAATAATCAGTGTTACAAAGTTACAATTGCATTACTGCTATTCAAAAGATACATATGGTAAAATAGTATTATATGTTACAAAGCTTTGGTTAATATACTCACACTCTTCCTTGTTAACCTGGTGGTAAGAGACACAGGACCAGCCTCGCGGTTAAGGTTTCTCAGTTCTTGAGTGCTCAGAAAAAGCTAATGCTAAGAGCTATCAAAGGTAACTTAGGGTTTATTGACTAACTTAAACTCAAAATCAAAACCTAATAAACAAAACTAAAAACAAAAGCTTAGGGAAACCAAGCTTAGCCTAGTTCCGTTGAAACTTAGAAAATTAAGAAGAACAAGTACAGCCTACTAATAGTAGTAGTCATAATATATAGATAGAATAGAATAGAAGAGGAAGAGAGATAGAGTAGAAATAGAATACTTTAGCGAGGTGGGTCACCTCTTTTATAGGGCACAAGTGCTGGAAATCCTGCCTCCTATGCCCAAATTTCATTCCTCACCCACAAAATGTTAGGGTACGCTTACTTCATAGGCTAGTATGTTTGTGTGTATTGATTACATGTACCTATGCACATATGTTATTTTTGTTCTTTTTAGTCATTTCAGTTCTTCCCTTGTGGTGTACCTGTTAAGTCTGTGGGCACCAACTTGGAAACCCCCTTATACCATTCTTCCATTGTCTATCTGTCTAGATAAAAGGTCTTAGACATATGCGTGGGTGCTTATCTAGTTAAAAGTCTTAATATAGATATGCTAACTTTGCCTTAGTTTAATATACAGGATATGGCCTGTAACTCCCTTTGCATTACAGCCAAATTTACTTTAATATTAATCTATAAGCCTATTACAATAAACCAATTACTTAAATATATATATATGCAAGCAAACAGGTTAATCCTATAGGCTACACTGTTCACACTGGCACTTAGGTCAATATAATTTATGCTGCTTAGGGAGGTGGATTATTCACATCCTTGAGCAACATAAGTTATATCAAAATAATTAGTAGTGTAGACATAGCCTGAGCCAGCACTCTGATCACTGTGGCTCCAATTTAACACTGCAGAACAGACCTTGTTAAGAAGAGTTGTGACTAATTGATGAGTGTAGGAGAGATGAAAGGCTAATTAAGCCATTAGGAAGAGACTACAAAAAGGAAGGAAGGGGAGGGGAAGCAGATAGATAAAAAGAGAGTGTGTGTGAGAGTGAGCCAGTGCTTTCTTGCTCACTTGCTCTTCCTGCTTGCCTCAGGAGCTGAGGGCCCCCTATGACTGTAGGAGTAAGGTTATATAATGTACAAGGGTAGTGGGAACTTACACTGTAAATAAACTGCACTGGGTGTTTTACCAACGTAAAGGTCTCTGAGCTGTTTGTGGGCTTGAACAGAGGCAGGGGTGAGTGGGCCCTGTCACACAGTTAAATAAAGAAATTTGGTTTTTAGGATTGTTGGTACTTTTCATGTACACCATGGGACTTATTTACTGCCATTGAAGTCAATATTAAAACTCATATTCACTTCAGTGAAGTTGGATCCACCCTTACAAGATATGGCTACACAGCCTGCAACAGTAAATCTCCTGGTCTGGTTTAAGCCTCCTGGTCCAGTTTGATTGGTTGGGCTGGTGCAGCTTGTGCTAGCTCTCTAAAAACAGCCATGTAGACAATGCTTTGAAGTTGTACCTGGGCTGGAGCTTGGACTCTGAAGCTCTCCCTCCTCCCTAGGCTTCAGAGCCCAAGCTGCAACTTCAAAGTGCTGTCTACACAGCTATTTTTAGAGCACTAGTGCAAGCTCTGCTAGCCCAATTCTGTTAACCCATGCTGGGAGGCTCCCTGCTGTGGGTTGTGTAGATGTGCCTATGGTTACTTTTAAAAAATATATAATTCTGTAACTTACCTTTTAAGAACAGTTTCACAATCCCAAAACAAAATAAAATACAGCTAGCTTTATCCTTTTGAAATATAATATAATATAATATAATTAATATAATATAATAAAACAGAGATCGGCAACCTTTGGCATGCGGCCTGCCAGGGTAAGCACCTTGGGGGGCTGGGCTGGTTTGTGCCACGTCCACAGGTTCAGCTGATCGTGGCTCCCACTGGCCTCAGTTCACTGTCCCAGGCCAATGAGGGCTGCGGGAAGTGGCAACCAGCACATCCCTTGGCTCGTGCTGCTTCCTGCAGCCCCCATTGTCCTGGAGTGGCAAACTGTGGCCAGTGGGAGCTCCAATTGGCCAAACCTGTGGATTCAGCAGGTAAACACACCAGCCTGGCCTGCCAGGGGGTATACCGGGGCGGGCCGCGTGCCAAAGGTTGCTGATCTCTGTATCAATAATAAATATAATATCATATCATATAATATAATATAAAGGGGAGGGCAGGGTGGAAGACTGGTGGAGAAGGAGCACTTCCAGTTGTTGAAAACAGAAAGCAAGATCCTCAGCTCATGTATATGGAAATAGCATTCTTGAAGTCAATTGAGCTATGCTAATGTATAAAACTGAGGCTCTGGCCTACAAAATTGTAAAGCATCTTTCTTTACTTATATAAAATATAAGAAAGGCATGAAAGGGAAAGATGTAGTGCTTTATAGTTGTGTGTTTTGAATATTTAAAGTTGAAATGTGTGTAAATATGCAATATTCTGTTGGACTTTAAACTGTCTGGGATACATGTAATAGATTTGAACTTAGTCTCAAAGACACGAGGAGCACTGAAACTGTTAGGGATTTGAATGTGAAAGACATTGAGAAGTAGATTGCATACTCATGATAGTATATTGCTAAATGCTAATAAGGTGTTTGGAAGGTCTTAGTTAGAGTGGCTATATGCTGGCTCTTCTTCCAATGTTTAGATGGACAATAAAAAGTAAACAAGACCACAGGACTTTAGATCATGTGCTTATTCATATTTGCTTGTTAATTAATTGCTTCTGTTCACCTGATTTGTTTTTTAATAAATAACAAGAAATGAAATGCTACTGGCAGCAATTACTCTGGAATTTCATGAGGGACTCACAAGTACTGCTCAGCTGTTCTGTGACAATATTGCAATATATCAACAAAACAGCTGCTGTTCTCAGACAAAAATAGAACAATTATATTAAAATTCTATTTTTGAGAGAAAGACAAGAAAAAATCTGTATGAGGAACAGTTTTTGGGGACGTCATTTATTGGATAAAGGCATGCACAATTGTTGCATTAGGAAGGCGAAAGGGAAAATGAAAAGGCCCCAATCTGTTAAAAGGGGGCACTCCTAGTAGGAGTCTTACAGACCAACTATATACATAAAGTAAACTTCGGTGAACCAAGACAGCTGCTAATCAATGAGGCAAGTGCAATTGAGCGGAGCTACTTCCAGACAAGTTAATAGACTCCATATTCTTGTAACTTTTATTTTGTGCTTACTAACTTCTATTGTGGGCTGATTCTGCCCTTGGACAATAGCTCATAATGTAGAAATCTGAAACAGAAAGTAATGGAAAAAGCTGTTGAATTGCAGTGCATTTATTGTCTGAGGATAATAAAGTTAGAATAATTTTTTCTGTTGTAGTACTTCAGTACTGTGGTCTCTTTTCCACATATGCAGGAGCACCCAATCTGCTTTGTCTGTTCCATTAAAATTATAATCAATAATGGGCCCAAGCTGCAAAATCCAGATCCATATTTCAAGCCTCAAGGTGGAACATTTGAGCTCTAGGATTTTAGTTAAAAGATGGTCTGTTTTAACACAATTGTAATGTGGAATTACTTTCTCAAATTCATTTTGGTCAAGATTTAAAAAATGACTGGGGATTCTAAGTGTTTCTGGTTTTGGCACCTAACTTGGGATGCCCTATGGAGGCTTTCAGAATGTTCTGAGTATCCATCCTCTGAAAAGCAGGCTCTTTTAAATTATCTCAAATTCAGTATCCAAAAATTGCACCCCTCCAAAACAAGTAGTCTCTTTCCTGCCACAGATAGCACCCATCACTACAATACTGGAGTTTCTAATGTATACATCTGTCAAAGCAAATAAAAAAAATAATAGGCATGAAATATCAGAGGTTATGATTATCAGCAAGTGCTTCCCAAATCTCAAGTGTATATTCTCAGGTATTTGCTGGTCATCCTGGGAATTAGCTCTCCAGCTCCACAGTGCCCTCTGTTGGCTGATGTCCCACCTGCCTTAGGCCCCCATGTCCCTCCCGGACCCCGGTGTCCCTCTACCTAGGGTTCTGCCCCCTGGCAGTACCCCCACTCTCTGGGTCTCCCCACCCAGGGGAACCCCCAACCCTCTATCCCCACCTCACCACAGTGACTACTGCCAGTCACCATCTAGCCCCAACTCACTGGGGCAGATTGAAGTCTATACCATTCATCATCGTCAAGGGGGGTTGGACCTGCTGCCTTTGCCTACCCTAGGCTGCACCTCTGCAACCCCAGTGCCCTTCCCAGCCTTTACCAAGGCCTGCAGCCTGGGGGTTTTACAGCCTGGAGCTCCCCAGGTCCTCTGGCCTTTCCCCCAGCCCTGCTCCACTCTAGATACACTGTTGAGCTCCCAAGCAGCCAGGCCCATCTCTCTCCACAGCTAGAGAGAAACTGCCTGAGCTCCTGGCCCACAGCCTTTTATAGGGCCAGCTGTGGCCTGATTGGGGCGTGGCCCCAGCTCTGGCTGCCTTCCCCATCAGCCTCCTCTTTGGCTCGCATCCCCAGCTCTCTCCCAGGGCTGGCTGTAACCCTTTCAGGGCCGGAGCCTGAGTACCCTGCTACATGGCACTATGATCCAGGTGCTGCCCCCTCCCCTAGCCTAGGGAGAAAAATGAGAAGCTGCTAGAAGGAGGGACTTCTGGACATTCAGACTACTTTCTATAGTTTTGACTGGACTTTCTTTGCCCTGTGCTGATTGGCTGTCCTTGCCAAGCCCCTTCACAGTATCTTTGCCTCAGCTTTACTCCACACCTGCCCCTCTTACCCTCTTCTACCCTGCCCTGTCCTCCTCACCCCTTTCCTGTCACTTTTTCTTTCCATTTTTTGTAACCCATCCTAACTAACCCACCCCTGAAAATATGGTGATTTCATGCCATTAGCTGCTACCACATTGATCACTCTACTTGTGTTAGATCCCCTCCTCCACCCTGTGTCTGTCTTGTCCGTTTAGATTGTAAGCTCTTTGGGAAAGGGACAGTGCCTGGCTCAATGGGGCCCCTATTTTGGCTGGTCCTTAAGCTCTACCATAATAAACATGATTAACTTTTTTTTTTTTTGGCTGAGTAGAGCACTAGAGATGAAACATCTCTAGGGATGGGTAAGAGAAATCATTCAGGGGAAAATAACAACCAGCCTGAATGCACTGCATGGGGCTGATTTTATCAGCAGCGTCAGAATGATATATTCTGGGATGACTTTAGTGAACCAAGAAGCTATGGAGGAAAAATAATTTTATGAAAAGTAAGTTTAAACATATTTATGTTCCGAGTGATCCCAACATTTGCCACTCATTGTGTGTGTGTGTATACATATAAAATAATAATATATGGACTCAATTCTACTTTCATTCTAGCCTTGCAGTTCCCCTTTAAATGAAACTGTCTGGATTTTAAAATGTTTTTTTTTTTATTTGTTTTGTTTCTTTAAAGAGAGAGACTCTGTTGTGCTGAATTTTGAAAGCACAGTCAATTATGTGCAATCAACAAAGCTGTTAGGTGACACTGTCGAATATACAACTAATGAAACTGTAATCACCAGGCCTTATCATTTTAGTTGACGTTCTAATTTAATAATAGTTTCATACCCTCAAGAGCCTTCTTAAATTTATTTATCATGCATTTGCCATTACCTAATCCAAAATAATTGTCTAAAGTTGATTTTCTAAATTATACTAAAAGCATCTTGAAAAGGTTTGCATTTTCAGTAGGTTCATGGTAATATAAATATATACATCACATTAATATGTATATCTTGTAGTATACGCCATTAACAAGGATTCTGTTGAATTGCAATTTAGTGCTCTAGGTATTCCCTGCTGTGACCAGGCCATAGATCCATTTTGTTTCTCACCTCCCGAAGGCAATTTATCCAATCTGAGTCATTGGATTTTCGCCTACTATTTCATTTTGGATAGTTTCTCATGCATTATATGCCTCCTTACTCTTGTAATGTCCTCACTTTTCAGGATTGGATCGATTCTGCAGATTTAAAGGCTTGATTCTGTACCCTTTAAATCATAGGTAAAGCTCCCATTGACTTTATTGTTCCAGGATTAGGCTCTAAATACAGGAATGGCTAGTTGATATGGTCTCCTCATTCTTTTAGGGCTCAGTTATGCCAAATGTTCAACATTCTGGCTCTAATTCAGCAAAGTACGTAAGCATGTTCTGAACTCTTGCTTAAAGTTAAGCACATGCAAAGCTGCTTTGCTAGAGTGAGGCCAGAGTGCTTAGCACCTTGCATGATCAAGCCTATTGTCAGGTATCAGATACCAACCCCATATGTGCAGCTCCCTACTCTAAAACATTTGTTTTGTTCTGTTAGAAGTGGAGCAAATGGGGTTATCTTTACAAGGGTTTTGTTTTGTTTTCTTTTCTTTTTTACAGCAGCATTTTCAGTCTTCCTGTGCCCCCTGGAAACATTGTGTTTGCTTCTGGCACAATATTTCTAGGAGCTCCCATTAAAAGTTGGAAAAATCAATTAATCTTAATTCACAGCCTTTCTTTCTTCTTACTGCAGTTCACTTTCTCATCTGCTCCTTTAATTACCCTTCCAATAATTCACCACTTTAATTTCTATGGATAAAATTACATAATTTAAATAATGAGCAACATGATCATTGTATAGATTTTGAGTTTTTCAGTAATAACTCAGCTGATATTTCATGCTTTCTGTGATGTACTGGATAGCACTTTTGCACTGCCTTGTTTTCCTGTGCAATTGAGCTTTCTTTAGTTATCTAATGAAAGCTCTGTGACTAACTAATGTCAAGACCAAGAAAAAGAGAAGAAATAAAAACAAGTGAAGGTAGGCCAGGCAATATTTTGTCTTGTCTAATTTTTGTTTCCACTTGTCAGGAATTCTGGAGATTAACCCTGACACAGCAATGCATAGTAAAGCAGGTTGTTAATGGGAAGCTGAAGAGTATGATAAGGAATCTGGACTTTTGTATATACAAGAGGCTGAATTCATCCCTAGTGTAAGAGAATGCAGCTTATTGAAGAGAATGTTGTGACACCAGGGCTGAACCTGGCCTTTAGATTTCATATAAAACAGGGGTTGGCAATCTCTGGCATGTGCCAGGGTAAGCATTCTGGTGGGCCGGGCCAGTTTGTTTACCTGCTGCCTCCATGGGTTTGGCCAATCGCAGCTCTCACTGGCCGCAGTTCACTGCTCCAGGCCAATGGGGGCTGCTGGAAATGGTGCGGGTTGAGGGATGTGCTGGCCGCCATTCCCGCTGCCCCCATTGGCCCAGAGCGGCGAACTGTTGCCAGTGGGAGCAGAAATCGGCCGAACCTGTGGACACAGCAGGTAAACAAACTGGTCCAACCCGCCAGGGTGCTTATCCTGGTGAGCCGTGTGCCAGAGGTTGATGACCCCTGATATAAAATGATGGCTAGAAATAAACTGGTGAACAATAAAATACAAAGGCAAAAATAAGGAATCCATTAAACTGTATCTGTATTGATTACACATGCCTGATTTTTAGTGGGTTCTCAATTAAGTATTTTTATATATTAATATCTGAATATACCGGCATTAGAATCTGTATGTACACAACCCCTTTGGCAACTGTATATGTGATGTATGGATCGGATTCACAGGGGGACTCAAGTGCCTAAACTGAACAACTGGCATGCACAAAAGCCCTGCTTAGCTGCTGACTAACACTGTAGATGCCTAAGTTCCCTAGGTGCCTAAATTCACTGTTAAAGTCCCCAAGGCACTAATATTTCAGTGACCGGGTATACACAAAGCTGCCTAAATCCTGACACTGCCCAGCAATTTAGTACTTAACTCCATACTAAATCCTTCATAGCTTGCCTTAAGGGTCTGATCTAGTAGGTGTGTTTAGAGCCTATCTAAACCCACATAAAACATCCAGAGGAGGAAATGGTGGTCTCCTTAACTTTTAGCCCAGTGGTTACAGCACTCCCCCTGGACATGGATCTCTCTGTCTCTTGTGGAGCAGAGATATGAACTTGGGTCTCCTCCCTCCTAGGACATACACTAACTTCTCACGTGCTCTGTTGAAGCAGTTCCACTTTATATAAATTAAACATCCATTGGGCCAGAGTGACTGTATAGCCCAAGGGTTAGAGGACTGAGGTGGGAGACCCAGGTTCCAGTTGCCCTGCTCTAATTACATTATATTTATACAGGGGAGGACAAAATGCCACACAGTCCAATGCTCTAGATGCTGTCCTGGGAATACGGAGACACAAGTGGAGTCCGTCCTTACAGATAATGTCATAATATCCTCTTGCACTGAGGATATACCTGTGGAAGAAGGACCCCAGTTATTAGGAAGAGAAAGATTACAATAATGGAGGTTCAATTATTAGAAATACAGATAGTTGGGTTGGTGATGACCAAGAGAACTGCGCAGTGAATAGCATGCTGGGTGTAAAAGTTGCAGACCTCTCGAGACATCTAGATAGACTTAGGTGCAGTGCTGGGGAGAAGGGAGTGGTCATGGTACATGTAGGCACCACTGACATAGAGAAAAGCAAGAGAGGGGTCCCAGAGCCCAAAATGAGTTTGCTAGGTAAGAGATTAAAGTCTAGGATGTCCATGGTAGCATTCTCTGAAATGCTTCCATTTCCACGTGATGGGCCAGTTACGCAGAACTGCAGGGTGTCAATGTGTGGATGAGATGATGATGTTGAGAGGAGAGATTTAGGTTTATTGGGAACTGGGAAACCTTTTGGGAAAGGAGGACCCTGTTGACAAAGCCCTGGCTGGCATGATTTAGTTGGGGTTGGTCCTGCTTTGAGCAAGGGGTTGGACTAGATGACCTCCTGAGGTTTTCTATGATTTTATGATTCAGGAAGGATATGTCCAAACAGAATCAGATTGCTGGCAGTTAAAATTTTAAAAGTTTTAGAGGATTTTTATAAACTAAGGTCTGGAGTTAAGCTAACAGGTACAGAGGAGCACACAGTTCGTGCAGAAGGGTCCCTTAGGGGAGGATTTATTAAAGGGGATACTCTATATCCTAGTAAAGAGGCGAGGATAGAAGTTGATCAAGTATAGGTAGAAACTGAAGAGAAACAGTGAAATGAAACAGAATCCCATTGAATTGCAACGCATGAAGTCAGATAACTAAATATTGGCAATTTTTTATAAGTGCTTGTATACAAATGCTAGAAGTCTAAATAATAAGATGGGTGAACTTGAGTTCCTGGTATGAAATTAGAAACTTTTTGGAATGATGATAATCAATGGGATGTGGCAAAATAAAGGTACCAAATATGTAAGAATGACAGAATAGGTACATGCTGGTAGAGGAGTGGCACTATGTGTGAAAGAAACCATAGAGGAAAGTATAGTAAAAATTTTAAATAAATCCAACTGTACCATATAATCCCTATAGATTAAAATTTCATGCTTGACTACTAAGAGCATAGCAGTATGAACATATTGCTGACTACCTGACCAAGATGGCGATGGTGATGTGAAATGCTTAGGGAGATTAGAGAGGCTACAAAAACACAAAGCCCAGTAATAATGGGGGATCTCAACTATCCCCATATTGACTGGGTACATGTCAGCTCAGGACAGGATGCAAAGATAAGATTTCTAGACACCATTAATGACTGCTTCTTGGAGCAGCTATTCCTGGAAACCACAAAGGCAAAGACAATTCTTGATTCAGTGCTAAGTGGCGTACAACATCTGGTCCAAGAGGTGAATATAGCTGAATTGATTGGCAACGGTTACCATAATGTAATTAAATTTAACATCTTTGTGTGTGGGGGGGGGGTGGGGGGTGAATACCAAACAAATCTACCACAGTAGCATTTAAATTCACAAAATGGAACTATGCAAAAATGAGGAAGCTAGAGAAACAGAAATTAAAAGGAACAGTCACAAAAGTCAAATGCCTGACAGGTGCATGGAAACTTTAAAAACACCATAATAGAGGCTCAAACTAAATGCATACCACAAATAAAGAAAAGTAAGAAGACCAAAAACATTCCACCCTGGCTAAAAACACTGAGTAAAAGAGGCAATTAGAGCCAAAAAGGCCTCTTTTTTTAAAATTGGAAGTCAAATAGTATTGAGGAAAATAGAAAGGAGAATAAACTCTGGCAAATCAAGTGTAAAAATATAATTTGTCACAACAAAAAGGAATTTGAAGAGCAACTAGCAAAAGACACAAAAACAGCAATGTTTTGAAGTATATAAGAAGCTGGAAGACTACCAAACAATCAATGGGGCCACTAGATAACTGAGGTGCTGACGGTGCACTCAAGGAAGACAAGGCCTTTACAGAGAAGATAATTTACTTCTTTGTTTCAGTTTTCACTGCAAGGGATTGAGCCATTCTTTTAAAGTGACAAATTGGAGAAACTGTCTGAAATTAAGGTGTCAATAGAGGGGAAAACTGTTCTTCTTGGAAAAGAGAGGATTAAAAGGGGATGTAATAGAGGTCTATAAAATCATGAATGGTGTAGAGGAAGTGTCACTTAGTATTCCACGTAACACAAGTGTCATGCTGTCTGGAGTTGTTCATGGCCGTGAGTGCCAACCTCAGGGCAGAGGCCCCAAACTGGTTGTATGTTGTATAATTAGATTTCACCAACCCAATAACAAATGTGAACTCCTGAAGCACTATAGCAGTCTTATCATGGAGTCACAGACAGTCCCATTGGGCAGTCCAGTTTATCTTGGCACTCAGGATAGTTGATTGGTACACATCAAAGATCACAAAATATTTAGGTTGCTTCCAGTCCCAAGAGACCAGTCACTTAACCCAGTCATTGTGTACCTCATATCTCTCACCAAAGACAACATTTGTAGGCAATCCTGTAATAAACTAACTAAAGATTTAATAACTAGGAAAAAAGAAATGAGAGAGTTATTACAAGGTTAAAGCAGGTAAGTATATATACACAAATGAGTTACAGTCTATGCTCTTAAAGGTGATGGAGTTGTACTAATCCATCATCTTTGAATATCTTTTAGGGCTAATCCAGGTTGATTTGGGGGATCTCTGCTTCTTTTTCATAGCTCCAGTCCTGTGAGAGTCCAAACAGCAAAAGAAATGAAAAGAAAAAATCATCAGCTATTTTTATTTCCTTCTTCCAGTATTCAAGCTTATGGGATAAACTGTTTTGCATGAAGCCTCTACATGGGTGTGAAAGGGCAATTAACAAAATCTTTGTATTGTGTTGTCCCATAATGGCCCATTTAGTTTTGATAACCCTTTTTGATGGTTGGAAGATGATCTTTCCTGACTGGGTTCACAGTTTCAAAGCAAAGATTTTTATAGTCACAAAGCAAAGCATTACTTTATAGCATGTGATAAAGGTATTATAAATGAGATTAATGCACGTGACAATATATAAGCACTTCATAAAGTCTAAACACTAAACACATTTTTAAAGTTCACTACCCATCTTAACCATACTAACTCACAGATGCAACAGACTGGTTTCCAGCAATGAATTTGTCAGTATTCAGCTGGGCAGGAGCTGGCACCTGGTCTGCCAGCATCATAATAAGCACGAGGGAATCACCTGATTAACTTAATGGGCAGAAGGTTTAAAACAAACATAAGGAAGTACTTCTTCATACCTTGCAGTCAACCTGTAGAACTCACTTCCATGGGATGTTGTTAAGGCCACAAGTATAACTGGGTTCAAAAGAGAATTTGGTAAGTTCATGGAGGACAGGATCATCAATGTCTGTTAGCCAAGCTGGTCAGGGACACAACCTCATGCTCTGGGTGTCCCTAAACCAGAATCTGGGAGTGGAAACAGGGGATGGATCACTCAATACATTGTCCTGTTCTGTTCATTCCCTTTGAAGCATCTGACACTGGCCACTGACCATGATTGGAAGACAGGATAATGGGCAAGATGGACAATTGGCCTCAACCAGTATGGCTATTCTTATGTACACTCAAATTCCTGCTCCACATCCTGGGCAAGGGCACTAATCACCGGTCATTATCTTGTTATTTTGTTTTGTTTTGTTTTTAAATGACTGACCTGGTGCTACACAAAACATGCCCCTTTAAGGGGAGTCAGGGCTCTTTCTGCCTGAGATTGCCTTCTGAAGGCCCACCTAGGACTAACTGACTGCCCCAAGTGGCTTCTTAATGGATAATTGGAAACTGAGAACTTGGTCCATATAAAAAGGTTGCCCAAGCTCAGTTAGGTTGGGTACTCCCAGAAAGAAGAGGCTCATGGGAAGAAGACTCACAGGAAGGGAAAAGGGAGCTTCCTGGGAGAAGGATCCATCAAGAGATCTCCCAGATAACTATTTGGGGCTTAATGATCAAAGAGAGATGTACTGTCAGGGTTGAAAAATAGGAGAGATCTCATGTTGTATGTGCGGGGGTCAACTATAGATCACCGAATGAAGAAGAGGAGGTAAATGAGGCATTTCTAAAGCAATAGAAATATCCAAAACACAGGACTTGGTAGTAATGAATGTGTTAAAGTCAGCCAGGCCTGATGAAATTCATTCTAGGGTGCTTAAGGAACTGGTTGAAGCAATCTCAAAGACATTAGCAATTATCTTTGAGAACTCCTGGAGGAGGGGAGAGGTCCCAGAAAATTGTGGAAGGGTGCACATAGTATCTAACTTTCAAAGGGGGAACAAGGAGGACTCAGGGATTTATAGACCAGTCGGTCTCACGTCAATAGCTGGAAAGATACTCGACCAAATTATTAAACGATGAATTTGTTAGCACCTGGAAGATAATAGGGTTATAAGGAATAGTCAGCATGGATTTGTCAAGAACAAATCATGCCAAACCAACTTAATTTCCTTCTTTTGGTAGAGTTACGGACCTAGTGGATGGGGTGAAGCAGTAGATGTGATGAACAAACTAGGCTTGGCAGTTTATAGCCCAGGCATCTTCATAACATCAGTTATGAAAGAAAAAAAATTGCTTGAGCCCCTGCACTTAAATGCTTGAGGGAGGTCATGAAGTCCCAGTTATTGGAAGCTTTAAAAAACAAGTTGGTCAAACACCTGTCAGGTATGGTCTAGGTTTACTGTCACAATGCAGGGGCCTGGACTCGACGACTTCTTGAGATCCTTCCAGCCCTTCATTTCTGTGATTCTATGAAAAGGGGCAGCCAGCAGAACACCCTGCAGAGACCCTGGCTTCAGATGAGGAAATCAGTGTGAGAGTGATCTGTGGCTAAAAGACCATGGGTCTATGGATCTATGGGTAGATGTAAGATTGATAAACCCAGAGGCAGAAGGTTTTCTGTTGGAGAAGCTGAGCCAAGGTTTTGCATATGTTTTGTATTGATCTTTTCTGTTAAATAAATGACATCCTCCAAAGGGAGTGGTTCTTCAGTACCTGCATCCTGGCATGGACATATTTATACCCCGTGTGAAGGGAAATCAAGGCAGTGCTTACCTGCAGTCCCACAGCAGACCTCAAGGGGATGCTCAGGGATGCCCTGTGCTATAACACCTGTCTTAGGGGGTCTAATGCTGAGACTATTCCCAGCTGTGAATCCCAAGCAGAGATAGGTGCCTCCTTCCGCCTGGAGTTAGGCACCTACCTTCTTTGGGGTGGGGAGCAGAGATGAGGCCACACCATTTTCTACAGCACTTTCTACTGGTTAATATTGTTCAGTTACAAACTGCGGTTTTGTATGGTGAAATTTCATAGAAACAGTACCTTGGATCACTGATGACGAATTCTATATTCTGTGCCTTGTCCTTCTAGAATTTTGTTTACAGAAATCCTGAGCCAATACATCCACAAATATTTAAAAATACTAATGTGGACTAGATCGAATCAGACTAAAGAAATAAAACTTTCAGGTAAAAATACATGTCATAATGTTAGGTAAAAAGCAAGTCCTTACTCACCTCTCCAGCACCCGAGTTCATGCGGAGTTGGTATGGGGCTCACAATCTGTCAGAGACCAGACACCAATTCGTTGATCAACGGGCTCACACTATCCTTAGCTTAAAAGGCTTCGGAGTAAGTGTGGCAAGTTTATTAGGGGTGAGCATCAATATTTATACACAGAAGTAAACAAAGTGATTAACAGATCATAATGGTCATGCATAATCAAACAAGATTCTACAGGATAAAACAGGTTAAAATGTAAATTTAAAAAGACAAAAGGGGAGATGGCTACTTAAGGGGAGGGGGGGTGTCTTGAGTAGTTCGCAGGTCAGAGCTTTGATTAAAAGTTTCAGACAGAGACATCAAGTCTGGGTTAAGTTTAAGCTCATCAAAAGTTCAGACTCAACATTCCTCCATTTGTAGCTTTGGGATAACTATTTACCAAAAGCTACACCCCATTTTAAGGAGCCAAGGGCCGCTTGGCAATTTCAGCCTGGGCCAACTCGAAGAGAGTAAGGCCTTTGACTGAAGTAGGAAAAGAATAAACTGACCCACATGAGTCTATGAGGGAGGGGACACACTGAATACAGCAACACAGAATTATAAGGATTACTATGGCCCCAACAATACCCACCAAGAGTTTTTTAACCCACCCAAATCCAGGCAGCCAATTCCATAAGGCTCCCCACCAATCATAAGGTGGCTGGCCAGAGGAGTAGTTCTTAGCCATTTCCCTTAGATGTTTGGTACGTTGAAAGGTGTCAGGGTAGGTGTCATTTACAAAAACACAGCATTCTTCATTTATGAGGGCGCAAGTTCCTCCCTGGGCTGCTAACATTATGTCTAAAGCCATTCGGTTTTGCAAAGCTAACTGGCGCAGTTGGGACATTTCCCCAGCCTGATTCTCAAATAGGGTCGCAGTTTCATTGGTTAAAGATTCTAGTAGTCCCTGTAGACGGATGACACCACCCCTCAAGCTAATGAGACCAGCCCACCGCTGCCACGACAAACCATCACGGATATTAATATCTCTGAAGGTTTCACGGATGTTACGAACGTGGGGAAAATGGGGGGGGGGTGAGGGAGATGCGAGAAGGCGGTGTGAGCCACGCTAAATAACATGACCCTGCCCAATCAGGGGAGAGAAAGTAATAAGCTTTGGGCCCGCACACCCAGTATGTTCCATACATTGCGTTTCGGGTATTCCATTTCTCAAAGTAGGAGGTAACCCACCACCCGTTGGACCACTGTTCCCCTGGTAACGCAGAGGGGTCGTTGTGCGAACTGCAGAGGCACAATTTGGTAGTGGTGTTTTCAAAGTGCAGTGTAGTACTGCTTGAGCAGTTGTAGAAGGCAATCGTATATCCCTTAACAATTAGTTGGACACCCTCGTGATCTGAGCAGGGCTTCTCAAAAGCTGACTCTGAAGGCTTGCCCACCCATGAAAAACTTGGATCGGGGTGAGGTTTCACATATGGGATAAGTGGGATGCGCAAGGCTTGAAGCCAAGATTTTTACTAAAGGCGGTGCCATTAAAATACATGTTGCATTTACTTGTTCCCACAAAAGTTAACCCCTTTTCTTTAACAAAACACAATGATCCTGTCTGATTGGTTACCCTGAGATATCTGTTAATTGGCACTCCTGTTTTGTCCCATGTAAGATTGTGTTGGACTGGATCTTTTACTCTAGCCGGTGGCATCCAAGTCATATTAGCAGTGGTCAGGGGAATGGGTGTGAAGGGGAGTCCCTGTTCTGCATTTACTGGAAATTGAGTACATACCCAGCAATTACTTCTATTTCCTAAAATACGAGTTTTAACCTCGTGGGAATATCTAATAAAAGCATTATCTTCATAAGCAGAAAATAAACTAAAAAGGCATAATAAAAAACATACAGTTGTCAGAATAAAAGGTCCTCTCATTTTTTCCGAGTCAATTTAAGTCTGATGTCTGAAAGAGGTAAGCTGGTCCACTGGTCAGAGGCAGTGTCTTCAGTGGTGTTGGTCCGTCACTGTGGTCCACTACGGCTGGCTTGACGTGGGAGTGGTGGATCCAGGATTTGCGTCCTTCCAGGAACACTGCAGTCTGGGTTGTTAAAAGAACCTGGTGGGGTCCAGTAAACCTCGGTTGGAGGGTGTCGCCACGAACGAACTTTTTGGCCCAGACGAAGTCCCCTGGTTGGAACGGGTGGATCTGTTCTTCTAGTGGCACGGTCTGGGAAAACTGCGAGGCTTTCCAAAGGGTACAGAGGCGAGCCTGTAGGGAGAGAAACTGGCACGCGGTCATATGATCCCCTCCCAATAGTGAAACATCAGCACGTGGTAGCGCCCTGCCTTTGAAAGGGGGGTGTCCATAGAGCAGTTCAAAGGGGGATAATCCCAATACGCGGGTTGGGCGAGTACGAAGGTGAAACAGGACCAAGGGAAGTACCTGAGGCCACTTTAACCCTGTTTCCTGACAGTATTTAGCCAATGTGAGCTTAAGCTCCCTATTCATACGCTCAACTTTCCCGCTAGACTGGGGGTGGTAGGGTGTATGAAAGGAGTGTGAAATGCCCAGTCCTTGTTCTAAACGGCCAAGGACATTACCAGTAAAGTGGGGTCCGCGATCTGAATCAAGCACGAGAGGGATGCCAAAACGGGGTACAATGTCTCTAAGGAGAATCTTTGCCACTGTGGCAGCAGTACAATTAGCAGTAGGAAAAGCTTCGACCCATGAAGTCAGAGGGCAAACCAAAACAAGGAGGTGCTTTTTCCCAAAAGCCTTTGGCATATCTGCAAAGTCAATTTGAAGATGATGAAATGGAGCAGCAGGCGGAGGTCTTCCACCCTTAATTTTGCTAAGGGGCGGAGCAGGTCCATTACGTTGACATGTGCTGCATGCTTTCACTATTGACAGGCAGTAGGGTTGAATGCCTGGAGCATACCAAAAGCGAGCGATGGTGTCCACAAGGGCGTGTGTGCCGTAGTGACCCCCCTTATCATGGTGCCAGCGAACTGCCACGGGGTATGTGGAGCGAGGGAGGCAGGCTCGGCCATCCGGCATAAGCCAGGTCCCTTTGACCAGAGTGGCTCCGAGGCTCTCCCACGACTGTAGTTCAGCAGCGGGTACTGGTACGGGGTGCGGTGGAGTAAAGGAGGAGGTTACAATAGCCAACGTGGGCATGGCTAAGGGTAAGACGGCAGCCGTTTTGGCGGAGGCATCAGCCAGGGCATTCCCACGGGTGACGGGGCTATCATCTTTAGTATGGGCCCGGCAGTGAACTACAGCCAGGACCGAGGGTTCTTGGAGGGCGTCCAAAAGCTTGTGGATGAGGGGGAGGTGCTGAATGGGTTTACCGGCAGCTGTCTGGAAACCTCGAAACTTCCAGAGGTGGATGTGACAATGCACAACTCCAAAAGCATACTTGCTATCAGTAAAAATGGTAACGGTCTTACCAGCGGCCAACTGGCAAGCTCGGGCCAGGGCATAGAGTTCGGCGGGTTGGGCTCCCCAGTTGCCTGGCAGTGAGGCGGCCTCTTGAATGTCCCATTCAGAGGTGACTGCATAACCGGTGAAACGCTTGCCATCAACATAGAAGGAGCTTCCGTCCGAGAAGAGGATGCAATCAGGGTTGTCCAGTGGCACGTCAAACAGGTTGTTCCTTATCTGTAAGATGCTATGAACTACTTCCACACAGTCGTGCTGATCCTGGAGGACTGGCAGGTCAGGAAGCAAGGTAGCTGGATTAAGGGGCCCACACCTTTCAAAAATTAGGTTAGTGTCTTCTAGGAGTTCGGCCTCTAGCTGCTGCTGCTGATGGGCCGAAAAGACTTGGGTCGTGCCCCTACGCAGAAGGGCTGACAAGGCATGAGAGGTCCAGACCATGGTAAAATGACCCAGGGTCAGGCTCTTTGCCTTTGTGATCAGCAGGGCAGCTGCTGCCAGAGTCCGGGTGCAGGATGGGGTTCCCTGAGCGACAGGGTCGATCTGCTGAGAGTAAAAAGCAAGCGGGAAATGGTGGGGCCCGCTCAGCTGGGTAAGGACGCCACTAGCAATTCCGCCCCTCTCGTGGACAAAAAGGTGAAAGGGTTTGCTGTAATTGGGGGGGGCGGAGAGACATGGAGGAGGCCACACTGTCCTTGAGTAACTGAAAGGCTTGGATCGTGTCTGGGGACCACTGCAAAGGGTCAGGAGCAAGGTTAGCAGTGAGTAGGTGGAGCGGTTTGCTTAACTCCCCGCAGGATGGCAACCAGGGGCGACAGAAGCCAATTAATCCTAAGAAACCTCGAAGTTGTTTCTTGGTGTTTGGCAGAGGGCAGTTTTGGATAGTCTTTATGCGGACCGGGTCCATTTGTCTCCCCTCTGGGGTTAACAGGAAGCCCAGATATCGGACCTTCTGTGAGACCCACTGAATCTTGTTAGGGTCTACCTTGTGGCCTCTGGTGTGTAGGTATAATAAAAGTGCCTTACCATCGATGCGGAGGGCAGCTTCTTCGCGGTTACCTAATAGGATGTCATCTACGTATAGGACTAACGTGGATCCCTGCGGACTGGTGAAGCCTTCCAAGTCGTGGCGGAGGCATTGGCTGAAAATCGTGGGGCTGTCTCTGTAGCCTTGAGGAAGTCGTTGCCAGACATAACTTTGTCCCTCCCAGGTGAAACCAAAGAGATACTGAGAGTCTGGGTGCACAGGAATGCTAAAAAAGGCTGATTTTAAGTCAATAACAGTGAACCACTCAGCATCCCAGGGGATTTGGCTGATGATAGTAGCTGGATCAGGAACTACTGCATGAAGAGGGACCACATACTGATTAACAACCCATAGATCCTGTACAAAGCGCCAACGAATAGGATCTCCGTCCTTTTTAGGATGCTTTTTGACAGGCAGTATAGGGGTGTTACAGGGAGTGCGCTGAGGGCGGACTAACTTTTGTGCAATGAATCCCTCGATAATGGGGCGGATGCCCTCCCGGGCTTCCAGCGACAGGGGGTATTGAGGGACTGACGGGGGGGTTAAGGAGGGCTTCACTTGAATCCTTACTGGCTCTGCCGAAAGGAGCAGGCCAACATCAGTGTCAGAAATTCCCCAGAGGGTTAAAGGCAAGTCAGTGAGGTCAGGGGAGAGAGAGAGGGGGTTTTCCCAATTACCCTGAGTTGGGGCCGAATCTCCTAACACTGTCATCAATAATCCTACCCCTTCAGGAGTGCAGGTTAAAGTAGCCTCAAGCTTACAGAGTAAATCCCGGCCCATCAAAGGGATCGGACAAGCTGGGGAAAAAAGAAAACGGTGAGAAAAACATTTATCAGCATAAATAACATTTAGAGGTAAAGTGAGTCCCAGAGACTGTGGGTTGCCCTCCACCCCAGTTGCAGTTTTAACCTCAGAGGATAGCCAGGGAGAGGGCTATGATTTAAAAGAGAGAAAGTAGCTCCAGTATCAATGAGGAAAGAGACAGGCAGTCCTTGGACTGAAAGGGTTAGACGAGGCTCTTTGCTGGGAGGGGAGAAAGTGAGGAAGGAGCCGGCTAAAGACATTAAGGAAATAAGACCATCACATTGTTTGCCTTCGCCCCCGGGGTACCGTCATTGAGGAGGCTGAGTTTGCTGCAGCTGCTGCTGTTGCCCGTAGTTGATCCAGGCCTGAGGAACAGGCTGGGCTGGTGGTGCAGGGGTGTATTTGTCCCTGGTGTAAGTATCTGCGGGTGCGACCGGACCCTCTGGGCGTCCCCAGGGGCATTCACGTTTAAAGTGACCGGGCTGTCCGCACTGAAAACAATTTCCTGGTAGTTGGGGTTGCCAGGACCCTCTTCCCCGAGCACCCTGAAATCCCCTGCCACGGCCATGGCCTCTGCCTCGAATACCGCCGCGAAAAACTAAAGCCATCAACTTATATTCTTCCTTTTTCTCTTTCTTTTTACTACTTTCCCTTTCTTTCTCCCATGCAAAATCAGCTACGTCCAACACTGAAGTGACTGACTCACCTCCCCAACCAGGGCGAAACTTTAAGAAATAATCCCTTACAGGGGGCACTGACTGATTCACAAAAAATGAAATAAGAGTAGGGTGGTCTGCTTCTCTCTCAGGATCCATCTGAGTGAACATTCGGGCCCCCTCCAATAGCCTCGACCAGAACTTTCTGGGTGGCTCATCAGATTCCTGCCGAATCTGCATGAACTTAGCCTGATTAGGCGAGCGGCGAGCCATTTCTTTGAGTCTCTCTAACAATCGCTCTCAATCTGTTCGCAGTTGAGTCAGCCTTTGCTGACTCCAGTCTAGGGGATTCCAGCCAGCGGCCTTATCCCTCTGCAGAGATTCCAATCTGGAGTCCTGCAGATTCCCCTCTGCGCTCTGGAGAGAGTCCCCCTGTGGAGGAATAGGGGCAGGTGCAGTGGGGACCAACTGACGAGTTAAAACACGCCGTGGTTTACACCCTTCATCGAAATAACATGGAGGGGATTCACTCTCGGGAGAATACCTGACTGCCATAATTTTTAAAGATTTCCAGAGATCTGCTGCTGTGTCCCAACAAAACCAGTAACATAACTGTCCCGGATGGTCTTTTTCGATCTGGCTCCTTACTCCTCTTAAGGCAGCCTGTTCGAAAGAGCCATACGAAGGCCACCTCATCTCCGGGTCTGCCAATACCGCGGTATACCCAGTCCAATTCCTTACACACAGTGTGTACAACTTCCTCCTAGACATTCCTGTCTGTACTGGGAGTTTCCCTTCGTTCCATAACTTATTTACAATCCCCAGCGGACTCTCAAGAGGCACGCTAGTCCCTTGACCTATGGTGTCTGACAGGAGCCCTTCCAACTGGCATTTATCCTGCTGTCCATTGGCTGGGAGAAATCTCCCGTGGCGCCTGCCAATTCGTATATGAGTGGTCTGACCACTGGACAGAGGCACCGCACCAGAAGAAAATCCCGGACGAGCCCCCAAATTGTTAGGTAAAAAGCAAGTCCTTACTCACCTCTCCAGCACCCGAGTTCATGCGGAGTTGGTATGGGGCTCACAATCTGTCAGAGACCAGACACCAATTCGTTGATCAACGGGCTCACACTATCCTTAGCTTAAAAGGCTTCGGAGTAAGTGTGGCAAGTTTATTAGGGGTGAGCATCAATATTTATACACAGAAGTAAACAAAGTGATTAACAGATCATAATGGTCATGCATAATCAAACAAGATTCTACAGGATAAAACAGGTTAAAATGTAAATTTAAAAAGACAAAAGGGGAGATGGCTACTTAAGGGGAGGGGGGTGTCATGAGTAGTTCGCAGGTCAGAGCTTTGATTAAAAGTTTCAGACAGAGACATCAAGTCTGGGTTAAGTTTAAGCTCATCAAAAGTTCAGACTCAACAATAATATAGTTTTATAAAACAGACTGGTTAGGGTACAATTTCCAACCCTTGGAGGTTGTGCTACCTTTCTTCATGGTAGATATGCTACTTCTTATGAGAAGTTCCAGTTCATAAATTCAAGATAATTTGTCATTACAGGTGAAATCTGATAGTAGATACTGAGCTGGTGGGCTAGAAAGATGCATGAAAGCTATTCAAGCTAGCAGGAGCTTCAGTGGAAAAAGTCATGCCAACAACACAGATGAGATTGTGTGATGGGAAAGAATAATAAGGATGGAAAAGGGGAGTAGATATAGCAAAGAGATGAAATCATGTCCCCACTGAAGTAAATGGGAGTTTTGCTACTGATGTCAATAAGGCTAGGGTTTCACCCATAATGTAGGCTGGAACAAGTCCAGGAGAGGAGTAGGATTCAAAAATGGATTGCACTTTATATGGCTAATGAAACCATACACAGTTCTATCAAATAAAAACTAAAAAATCAGAGATATAAACCTTCATACGTTAGGTCATAAGCCTATGACTAACTTTAGTCAAGCATTGGGAAGAAACTTCCCCTATGGGTAGATATTTTTATAATTGTTCATTGTAGGAATCCTTGCACCATTCTCTGAAGCATCTGATATTGGCTATTGTTGTAGACAAATGCTTGATCTAAACATACAACTGGCCTGATTCAGCATGGTCATTCTTATGCCCCACATTTTAAATGTATATGAAAGTGAACAGCATTCAGATTCTTAAACTACTTTGCTTTGACCCCCTCTTGTTCTAATTTTAATGAATATTCATGTTAGCAGCTCTCCAGAAAATATAGCACTCCTGATATCCACAACAGAAGTTCTTACATTCCCAATGTAGTCCCCATCCAGAGTCACTCACCTTCCTTGAGCACTGTATTTTGTGGCCACCTGCAATAGAACTTTTACTACCCAAGCCTGTATCATTAGCCATTGTTTCAGAAGCAAAATCTCACTTGTATATGCATTATTCAGCCTTTTTCCCATGCACACAATGGATTCTCTAAGTGCCAGTGGCCCTTTTCTACACTATACAATATTAATAGGGATGGTTCAGAATTCATAAGCATCATCTTTCATTGGATGTAATCCTTTCATGTCTGCTGGAACTGATTAAAGGTCTCATTTGATTGTTTAAGGTAAAACCTATATCACTGGGAAGTTATTTGTTGAAAAATGGACTTTGGTGTCCAGTTTGATATACTTTTCCAGTTTCTTTGATCTGAGTATATTTCATCTTCCTTTATTGAAGGTATTTACATAGGCAACCCCTGAGATAGGGATGTAACATCACGGTGTGTTTTTTTTTAAATCATTCACTATAGTAATCATTAACTTCGCATAAACAGGTCGGGGTTCCTATTTTTCCCTGCCTCTCATATTTATCCAAAAATTCTTTTGAAAGTTTATGCCCAGAATAATTATATCTCAGCTCAAATTATCATTCTTGAACCTCCAAGGTGATTGTCTACTCTTTGAGGAAATCGTTGTGGCATGCTAACTAATCTCTGTTCAAATGTTTATTGTCCCTGGTTTAGGGTCTTACCTTACAATAGAAATGACTGCTATTTTTCAGTAATTCTATATTAACATGATTTTACTCTATATTACAGATGAATTATTGATAGGTTAAAGTTGATACACCTACCAATAAAATGTTAAAATAAAACCTATTAATTGTACCAATTGTAATTAAACAATTCACCTCTATAAATATAAATAGATAGAAATAACCAGAAGACATTGAAAAACATCAGGAAAGGTTATAGAGTATGTTGCCAAACAAATATACACTGAAATAAAGTAACAATTACATTTTTTCAACATTAAGCATTTCTAAAATACTTTTGTACAGTAACATGATTAGAGCTACTACACATTGAGAATGATAAAAATTCATTAAAGGATTCAATATAGACCAATTTTAAACTACTAGAGTAGTTCAGTTAAAGTACTTCATTTTGGAATACTAGAGTTGTCCTAAAAATAAATTATTCCAATAATTTGATACCATTCTAAACTGAAAGCTCAACATTCTGATAATTTTCAGACCTCAGTATTTATAATAGGGAAAGAAAAGGAAAAAGAGCATTCAGAATAGAAGTAATTTGTTCTGCTTTGCACAAATCCACTTTTGGATTTGCATTCTTGAATGAACTCAGATACATATGCAAAGTCTGAAGTTATTTGCAGTTATTCAAACTTTAGAAAGGAGAAACCAAACAAAGTGATGACAAAAAGAGGGCAAAAGAGGAGATAAAAGCGCAGGAGAGATTATATGGTGATGAGCTGTTCAAAGTGTCCACTATGAAACTCAAAACCATAAGAATGCAGTGATCCAGACCGAGCCAGTAAAATCTTAAAGACTTACATACAGCTGAGGATACATCAGGAAGGGGGAAAAAGGAGAGATAAACCCAGGTGGGAGTGGACTGGGGAAAGGACTGAAAACAAGATTGGTCCCCTGACTTTCAAAAGTGCTGATTGCTCAGCAGCTCCACTGAAATCAATGGGAATTGCAATCTGATCTACATTTTTTTAAAATCAGGCCACTTATTTAAGCATCTAAATATTGATTTAAGACACCCACTAATTTTAGACACTCATTTTTGAAAATCTTGGCCTGCAAATATCATTCAACCCCATAACTGGTCGAAGAGGAAACTGGAGAGGGCCATGACTGAGAGGGGGCTAGGGAGATGAGTGTCCTGCAGAGCATAAAGGAGTTAAGGCTGTGATTCTCTAGAAGAGCAAGAACAAGAAGGGAACAAAGCTGCCTTCTTTCCAATGAGTGAAATAGATACCCAGCTTTGTACTCGTCTCTTCTACCAAACCATGTCTTTTAAAACAAGCTGTATCCCTATGGCCATTGACACATGAAATGCAACAATCAGCTGAGCTAAGTTATTCTCTCTTGTAGTTTCTCCTGGATGCCCTTTTATCCATGGTTGAACTCTCTTCTCCCTCTCCCCACCCCCACTATTATACTGAAAGAGACCTGTCACTTTTCCCTCCTTCAGCCCAGTTCTTGTCTGTGGACTCTATGTCCCAGATCCTCAAAAGGGAGTTAGGCACCTGTCATAGGTTCCACCCCCACTCTGAACCTTAGAGTATAGATGTGGGGACCTGCATGTGAACCCCTAAGATTAATTACCAGCTTAGATCAATATGCTGCCACCATCCAAATATTTGAGTCATTTGGAAAACTCTGTCTTCCCCCAAAAAACCTTCCCCTCCTTGGGTAGCCTTGAAAGACTCCTCCACCAATTCCCTGGTGAACACCGATCCAAACCCCTTAGATCTTAAAACAAGGAAGAATTACTCATTTCCCCCACCACCTTTTTCCCCCACCAGTCCGTGGTGAGTCCAAATCTAATCCCCCTGGATCTAAAAACAAGGAGAAATCAATCAGGTTCTTAAAAAAGAAGGTTTTTAATTAAAGAAAACAAAGGTAAAAGAAAAAAAACCTCTGGGAGATAGCGTACAAGCTGATCTCACAGACAACAGATTCAAAACACAGGATGTTCCCCTGGGCAAAAACCATAGAACACACAAGAATACCCAATTTGATTATCCCCCTAATGCCAAGACAAGTTACAAAAAGAAAATAAACATAAACCTATTTATTTCCTTCCTTAATACTCACTACTCTGATAAGAGGCTGATTCCTTGATCTTTTCCACTCCGGCCAAAACTGAAACTGACTCTAAAACAAAGGAAACTTCCCTCCTTCCTTTTGAAACATCTTGTTCCCCCATTCATTCCTCTGGTCAGGTGTCAGCTAGGCTAGGTGAACTTTTTAACTCTTTACAGGTAAAAGAGGCATTAACCCTTAACTATCTGTTTATGACAGCACCTAAATATTGTTGAGGATCTTGGGTCTAGGTATATGTGCTGAGTTTCTAATGTGCCAGGGAGTGCTCCCCCTGGCTCCGCCCCAGACCCTGCTCCCACTCCACCCTTCCCCCAAGTCCCCACCCCCACCCAGCCTCTTCCCACTCTGCCCCCAACCCATCTCTTTCCACCCCATTCCACTCCCTTCCCCAAGTGCTCCTAGCTCTCACTCCTTCCCCCTCCCCCTCGTGGCTCCTGCATGCCACGGAACAGCTGATCATGGTGGGTGGGAGGCACTAGAGGGAGGGGGAGGCACTGATAGGGGGACAGCTGGTTGGTGCTTAGCACCCACCATTTTTTTTTCCGTGGGTGCACCAGAGTTTGTGCCTGTGGGTCTAAGTGATTTTTCCATGCATCTAACAGGCTGAAATACCTTCCGAGAGAGGACTTCTTAGTTTGTGCCCTTTCTTAACTACTGTTTGAGAGGTTGTATATTTAACTTTTCTGAAATAGTCTGTGAGATTCCCTGAACATTCAGTGGGCCAGATTCTGAACAGATTCAGCACTCCTTTCTCACCTCTGACTTGCTTAACCATTTAGCTCATCAGTCAGATACTTTTTCCCTTAAGTCCCTTGAGTTTTCTGTACCCCCTGCATCCTACTCCTTTATACTGTATAACCACTTTTAATATTAAAGGTGTGACAGAATTCATTATCATATCAAGCATGTAGGTCTAGGTTACATCAGCATTTCAGCAATGTAGTGTTTGATCTAGTGAATTATCTGGGGGAAGTGAAATAGTCTCTGTTCTCCATAAAATCGCTGTTGTTCCCTGTATCTGCTTACATCCCCACTCAGGATAGATTTCCCAGTTTCCCTTCTCAGAACCTAGTATTTTAAATCCCACTTTGATCTTGCCTGAACTTTTGACAGCAAAAGGGTTGAGGTGACAGGATCTGGGTTTGCAAATCAAAAAGACAAGCTAATTCTTATTTCCAGATCTAAAACTATGGGCTCTAAATATAAACAATAAAATAGGCCCATGAAACAGGGAAATAACTCGACATGTATTTAGGATGGAAAACTAATGTGCAAGAAAAAAATCAAAAGAACTCTTACTGTATAATATTTATTAGTTCTTATCTAAACCTGTTTCTGAAAAGAGTATTACCAACAGACTCTCATGTCTCCAAGTGTCTCCACGAAGATTCTCACTGCTCACTCCTTCCTTCTCAAAGCAAAAAAAGAAAAAGGCCTGGTGCTGGGCTCTCAATACAGCCCTGTTAATCTCGAAGTCTTCTAGTTTTTTAATTATAATATAACATAAGTATAGGTAGGGTAGGATAATGTGTGTGTTAATAAGAATGCATAAATTCTGTTATTAATTACAATTTGCCTATTTAAAATTTAGGGCATATTTAAGAATTTCTATCTGTGATCTATAGCAGATTGACCATCTGTTATAGAGCACATTGCTTAGAGTCATGTAATGTATGTATGCTTAGAGTCATGTATGCTGTTGGAGTTTAAATGTTCTTTAGCTTGCAGTAAAGGATTTGTGAAAGGGATTTATGTCTTGTTTAGGATTTTAGATTACATTGCAATAGGGATTGTTGGTTACATTAATAAAAGATACTTTATTTTGGAAAGCATGCTATCTATGTCAGTCACTTTATCAGAAGGTTATATCCGTGTCCTTCAAGGATTTTCTTACCTACTCTGGAGACTGATACCCCAGGAAGAGCAGATTAAGGGGCAATAGGCAGTTTCTTCTAGGATGCTCCAAAGCCTAAATTTCAGGGTAACAGAAGTACCTAGATCATGACACAGTACTGATTGATTCGTGATATAGTCTCATTCATGTAGTGAGCCTAAAGATTGACCAACTCCTTGGGATTGGGATTGTCCCCCCATTCTCCGATAGGGAGTCCAGTCTGCTCCCTTACAGAGTTTATGCAGTTCCATAGCCATGCTTCCCCACCCCCACACTCTTGACAAAATATGCCCCTCTGAAAGTATACTTTTTGCTTCTGTCTCTGGGTCTTACCTAGGTTGCACATTTAAACCTAGTATCCTCAATCCCCCTGTGCCCCCACACAAAAGCCACTATATGTCACCAATTTAAGAGTACAGTACAACATATTGGTAAGAATAGGTGAAAAATATCAGCAAGTAACTAGTGAGACTGAAAAGCCCTCGTCACCCTTGAGGTCAAATCTCTAATGTATCTCTCAATTTGGCCTCCATTTCTGAGCACATTTTTGTCTGTTATCACTAAACAAATGAAGCTGGCACAAGTGATACTGTATGCAAAGTGTATGTGCAAAAGATCGTATATATGCAAAGTTTTACATACACAAACAGAGTTTGAGCCTTTTAGACCAGTGGTGGGCAACCTGCGGGCTGCAGGCCGCATGCAGCCCGTCAGGCTAATCCATTGGTGGGCCTCCAGACAGTTTGTTTACATTTGCACGGCCGCCTGCAGCTCCCAGTGGCTGCAGTTCACCATTCACAGCCAATGGGAGCTGCGGGAAGTGGCGTGGGCCTGCAGGTTACTCACCACTGTTTTAGACTCTCTCTCCCCCCCATCCCCAAGTTTATCTATAGTATTTTAAAATTGCTGCTCTAACCAATTTAAAATAAACCTTACCCATGCCTTTCCAAGAAATCCTACTATGAAGCATCTAAAATTGTTCAGTAACATTCTAATACAGAAAAATCAAAAGGCAAGAAATAAGGGCACTGTGTTAAAGTTGTTAGTTTAGACTTTTTGAAAGCAAAGAAAATTGAGTCTGAGGCCATTCCAGTTAGCACATGTAAATGGTTGAATTATTACATTGTTATTGGTTGGGTGATTGAGTCAGATGGCTGAAAAAAAATGGAAGTAGCACCCAAAAACACAGGCAGATGGAAACGCTGAGAAGCTGAATCATGGAACCGAAGGGTTTTAAAATGCAGGGATTGAGGCTTTGATTAATGGAACTGTGTGTGTCTCTTTGTGTGAGTATACACAAGAAACTAAGAGAGACTCAGGGAGAGAGGGGGAAAAAAAGCCCAGCAGAAGTCTGGAGCATGGAGTGTGTGGCAGACTGACTATATCCTGAACAAACATTACAGAATTAAGTTAAACCTTATTGAATTAGGATTAATAGCTTTGGGGAACATGGTATTCAAAACAGAATTGTGTGTGTGGTGGTGTGGCATTTTATGTACCTTCTCTAGTAAGAAGGGGGGATGCTAATGAACTTCCCTTGTTGTCATCCTTTGAAACCACCAACCGGGGAGATATGCATATGTTGGTTCAAACTGGATTCTTGAGAGACCAACTGTCATAAATAGATAGTTAAGAGTTAATGTCTCTTTTACCTGTAAAGGGTTAAGAAGCTCAGTAAACCTGGCTGACACCTGACCAGAGGACAAATAGGGGGACAAGATACTTTCAAATCTTGGTGGAGGGAGTTCTTTGTTTTGTGCTCTTTGTTTTAGGGGTTGTTTGTTCTCGGGACTGAGAGGGACCAGATGTCAATCCAGGCTCTCCAAATCTTTCTAAATCAGTCTTTCATGTTCAAAATTGTAAGTAGCACAGGCAAGGCGTGTTAGTCTTATGTTTGTTTTCTCAACCTGTAAACGTTCTTTTTTGCTGAGAGGATTTTACCTCTGTTTGCTGTAACTTTGAACCTGAGGCTAGAGAGGGTTTTCTCTGGGCTATATAAATCTAAGTACCCTGTAAAGTATTTTCCATCCTGATTTTACAGAGATGATTTTTACCTTTCTTTTTCTTTAATTAAAAGCTTCCTTTTTTAAGAACCTGATTGATTTTTCTTTGTTTTAAGATCCAGGGAATTGGGTCTGGACTCACCAGGAGTTGGTGGGGGAAAGGAGGGGGGAATGGTTAATTTCTCCTTGTGTTAAGATCCAAGGGGTTTGGATCTGTGTTCCCCAGGGAAGGTTTTGGGGGGACAGAAAGTGTGCCAGACACTGATTTCTGGCTGGTGGCAGTGTTACCAGATCTAAGCTAGGAATTAAGCTTAGAAGGGTCCATGCAGGTCCCCACATCTGTACCCTAAAGTTCAGAGTGGGGGAGGAAACCTTGACACCAACAGACAAAGAAAAGATTTTTGGACAAAAGCCTGGCTTTTAAAATGACTCAGGGCCTTCTTCCTGATCCAATTAATGGACAGGACTCCTAGTCTATGGAGGGCCAAAATCCTTAGGGGAAGATCTGAAGGACATAGTTTACTGAGGCCCCATAAGACTGTGCTTGTTCTGAGCTGAAGCTCTGATGAACTTGTAAACACAAAGAAGTCCCTACAGAGTGGTGATGCCTGATAAGCTTATTAGCATGTGTGCAGGTTCTTTTAATGTTCCTAATAATTTTTTTTCCACTGTGAGGTTTTTTACCTACAAATAAAGTGAGCTTGCTTAGAAAGAGCTGCGTGGTAACTTAGATCTGTAGCAATCACTCTGTTATCTGTCACTATCAAGGAAGTCTGTTTAGTCAGACTGTTTTGCTGGGAAATATCCAGTAAGGGCAGGGAACTGTGCACGGAATACAGAAAGATTTGTATTGGTCAGAATAAAGAAAGATTTGGTTCCTCACTCAGAAAGACAATAGCTGAGGAGCTGGAAGCTGAGGTGACTGCCCTTGCAGAACCACTGAGTAGAATACAGGTACAACTGCCCTGCATTGTGACAGTATGGCCCTGGGAAAAGCCTAGAGAGAATTCTGGGTCAGGATGCTGGCTGTGAGACGCTTGGGTCTATAAGCAAAAAAAACCTACTCTTTTTTGTTTGTTTGTTTTGTTGTTGTTGTTGTTCTCCTGCATTTGGAGAAGAGGGACTTTGTATATTCTTTTTAAATATACTAGTGTGTATCAAAGAAAACACCAGTTTCCACTTCTCCTTCATCAGTTTCTGCTCCCAAATGGAACTTCTGCAGGACCCCAAACTTTGACTAGCTGTTTGGGACAAAAACAGGCAACAATATTTTAAGATAGGATAAAAATTACTGATTGACTGGTAGGAAAGCAAAGGAATCAGTAAAAGAGCTGGCACACTGTAAAGAACACTGCACTATTGTTCATCAAAGTTTGCTATGACTAAGCAGTTATTTCAAAACAAAACAAAAATCCCTCAATTCAGCACATTCTGGTGTCTCATCTATCATAGCAGACACTTTTCTGATTTGATTTAAATGTTTTATTTATTTATTTATTTAAACACTGCATTGATCACAGCAGTAGCTTGCTGATCAATGCCTGGGCAAGCTTGGGCGAGCAGAATCTTATCCAATTATGGCAATTATAGCCAAGAAGAGGCCATCCACTTGCAAACCCTATATTGTACAAAGTAGGAAGCATAAATAGTATCAGAGTATCAGTGGATTTTTTGTGGAAGTTTCCATCATAGATACAACATATTTTTCTGAATGTTATATAGCTTTTAGCTTGCACTTCCATCTAGTCCAGCAATTTATTATGTATCTGTACTACTAATGTATAATTTAATTTGACTTACAAAACAGATAAAACATTTTGATTTTGTATTTATACAACCTTATACATTTCTTGGGTAAAGGTTAATGTCTTCTTTTATGTATTGGACATCCATAAGTACATTTTCAGTATTCAATATATAATACATGATGATGATCTTACGGAATGATGCAAGTTTTTATTTAATAGGAGGAGGGAATATTTCTAGAGACGTGTGAATAATTTTAGAAGCTCAGAATTTTAACAAAACTCACAATTATTTAGGTCCAGATTCATAGTTTTGTAAGGCCGTACGTTATTCTCATGATTATCTAGCTTGACTCCTACAAACAGGCCATAAATTTCAGCCAGTGCTTCTTTCATCTAGACCAACAACTGGTAGTTAAACTAGAGCATATCTTTTAAATCTGTACCTCCTTTCCTCTCTCTGAATCGTCACAAGTCATCAATTGTGTTGAAATTCATCTATGACCCTTTTTAGACCTCACACTCTCTGCTGGGCAGGTGGCTCATCTATCACAAAAGTTTGAGAAAGTGGAAGGGAAATATATTCTTAGGTCCCCCTTACCTAAGAGACTCCCAACAATGCAAGATTTCAATAAGAACAGCTGGACAGAATTCACCTCCTAGATAAACTGCAGAGTTGGGTGGTGGGGGCACAACTGGGCCTTGGCTTGGCCACTTTTAAGTAGGCAGGGCCCACTGTAACTACAGGCACACTAGGCAGCTGCCTAGGATGACTAGGGTTACCGACATTCTACTCACACAAAACCAAAACCCCTTGCCCCACCGCCTGCCCCTCCCCTCCTCTGAAACCCCACCCCTTCTCTGAGGCTCTGCCCCTTGCTCACTCCAACCCCCCTCCCTCTGTCACTAGCTCTCCCCACACTCTCTCACTCACTCATTTTCACCGGGCTGGCTCAGGGGGTTGGGGTGCAGGAGGGGTTGGGTGCTCTGACTAGGGGTGCAGGTTCCAGGGTGGGGCCAGAAATGAGGAGCTCAGGGTGTGGGAGGGGGCTCTGGGCTGGGGGGTGGAGCCAAGAGGTTGAGAGTATGGGAGAAATCTCTCGGCTGAGGCAGGGGGTTGGGGTGTGGGAGGGTGTACAGGCCCTGGACTAGGAGTGTCAGTTCTTGGTTGGGGCCAGAAATGAGGTGTTCAGGGTGCAGGAGGGGGCTCCTGGCTGAGGCAGGAGGTTGGGGTATGGGTGTGTGTGTGAGAGGGCTCTGGCTGGGGGTGCAGGATCTGTTGTGGGCCCAGGGATGAGGGATTTGGGGTATAGGAGGGGGCTCCAGGCTCAGGCTGAGGGGTTTGGAGTGCAGGAAGTGGCTCCAGGCTGGGTCAGGGGGTTGGGGTGCAGGTCTGTGTGTGAGGGCTCCAACGGGGGTTGAAGGCTCTGGGGTGGGGCTGGGGATGAAGGGTTTGGTGTGTAGAAGCGGGGTCCAGGCTGGTATTGAGGGGTTTGGAGGGTAGGAGGGGGATCACGGTTGGGGGAGGAAGGGAAGGATGTGGGGCAGGCTCTGAGTGGCACTTCCCTCAGGCAGCTCCTGGAAGCAGCAGCATGTCTCCCTTCCAGCTCCTACATGGAGGCACGGCCAGCTCTGTGTGCTGTCCCATCCACAGGTGCTGTCCTGCAGCTTCCATTGGCCACAGTTCCTGGCCAATGGGATCTGCAGAGCTGGCGCTTGGGGTGGGGGCATTGCGCAGAGCCCCCTGTCTGTTCCTATGCCTAGGAGCCAAAACAGGGACATGCCACTGCTTCCAGGAGCTGCATGGAGCCATGGCAGGCAGGGATCCTGCCTTAGCCCCACTGTGCTGCCGACCAGACTTTTAACGGCCTGGTCAGCAGTGCTGACTAGAGCTGCAGGTCCCTTTTTGACCAGGCATTCTGGTCAAAAACCAGTCACCTGGCAATCCTAAGGATGACAGAGTCGGCCAAGAGTAGAAGGGGTGGCCAGGCCAAAGCAGAGAGATTCTGTGATCCCAAGCACCAGGTCACAATGCCGCTCACTCAGATTTGACAGTGCCAAACCCTCACCTGTGCCATACCCATCAAACAATGAGAAGGCTCACCGTGCCTCCCCGCCTCGAAAGTCTGATGTACCTCCCCAGGACACCACAACCTCCCAGTTAACAACCTCTTTTCTAGGGCATAGGAGGGAGTTATCTGAAGGTTATTGTATGGAACAAACCTCTGTCCCCCGTTCAAGCCCCCTTTGATAACTTCTGTCTTGAACTGAATGTCACCAAAGAGAGAACGGTACTTAGGAGCCACGGAGAAGGAATTTGGGACACAGGTGATTTTACTAAGTGTCAGGAAAATGGGAGAATGGGGGTGAATAAATGAAGAAAGATAACATTGAACACAGAGGAAAGTGAAAAAAATATGCAGAAGGTGGGAAAGAGTTAGGGGAAAAAAGTGATAGAGGCCAGAAAAGATTCAGACATATTCAGATAAGCTTCAGATCTATATGCAGTTCAGATAATAGTCAGTGGGTGTATCTGAAATGAACCTTTTGAAGTTTGCCCATCACTAACATTTACACAGAAGATCTTCTAGGCACTTAAAATATGTTTAGAAGAAGATGAAACAGAAATTCTAGTCACTGCATTTTAAGGCAGTATGTCTATGTTAGTAGTAGGAGCTAATGCATATTTTAGTTAATTTTTTTATTATGAGATTTTATAACACTTAGGGGTAAATTATCCACCCTTTTTTTTGATCACTAAAAAGTGCCTAAGAGATTGGATGAATTTTTGTACCTTCTTCATCTAGCAGCTCATTAGAAAGATTGGTGTACATTTCAGCTCGCTGGTTATGCACACTTCTGATTCTGCATCAGGTAGTACCTTCCTTTCCTAAACCAAAACACCTTTTAAAACAGGCACATAAAAAGTAAACTGGAAAGTGCACAGGTCCTTCACCTAATACTTGTTTCTCCTTTTCCTTTCAACTGGTCTGAGGGCAGCAAGCTACTCTCAGCTCTCCAATTACACACATTTTTTTAAAATTTAAAGCTACACGGTAATTCTCTCTCTGCCTCTCACTCACACCCATGACTTAAACAGAGTTTACAGAATCAGACAAAGAAACACCACCACAAGAAATCCCAGCAGACTAGTAGATATCAGGAAGGTTCTTAAAAAAAAAAAAAAACCTCAAAGCAACCCTAAATAACATATATTCCATATCATGTAGCTCATAGACAGGAAGAAAGGGAACATGACAAGGAGAATTCAAGAGTCAGAGAAAGAAGAGAAGACATTTACCTCAGATGGACCTGAGGGCAGTGTCAAGGCGAGGTGGTGTATGTGGCATGCAGAGCCTCAAAACATTTAGGGCCAGATTTTCAAAAATGCTCAGCAGCCAACAACTACATTTGGTATCTAAATAAAATGGCCAGAAAATTTAGCTTTTAGTAACACAAAATGGCAAAGAAATGTATATTTAAACTAGCAGAAACCTAAAAAGCTCTGAAGAAAATTAACTTTGGGATTGATTCTTCCCCTCTTCGATCTCGCTGAGTAAAATGAGCCGATGAGACTACTCCTGAGAGTAAGTACTTCTCAGTACAACTGATTGACAAACAGATTTTTTATCTTGTAGAAAATTCTGTCATCTCAACATTTGTTTTCATCCCAAATTGGGATGTCAATAATTTTTTGTGGAACAAAAAGTTCAGAAAATTTTTTATTTGGCAATGTTGAAAAATTTTGTTTAGAGCAAGGTCAGTGTTAATGTACATCTACTTGAGCTGCTGTGGTGCTTCATGGGAGCTGTAACTCCATGTCCCTCCTGCCCCCATTCTTTCCTATGACTCATGCCCCCTGGCTGGACTACATCTCCCATGATGCATGTCAGTCTATCTCTGTAGCTGACAGTGTTTTCTAAAAGACCTTCTGTATCTCTGGGATGTGGTCTACAATGATGCTTCTCAGGAACAATGGACCTCTTTACTATAAGGGTAAAAGTTAGTCTGTGTGGGAACTGCAGCTTTCTCAGGGGCTGCTCCAAGACTGTGGAGTGAACTCCCCTGGCCATCACAGACCTTACCACATCTACCTTTTCCTCATGTACATGTAAAAAAAAAATACCACCACCAAAACGGTACACTCCACTATGCATGCTTCTCCTCCTTGGGTTGGGAGGTGGAGGGAGAGGATGAGAGAATAAACACAGTCATGTGTCTTAATACACAGATGCCACAGTGATAAGCACAGTATAAGAACAGGCACAATGGGGGTTGAGTGGACACAGAAAATAATGTTGACTCGAACCACATGGAATATTTTGTTTCTGTTTTGTTAATGGAACAATCAATCACAGTCTTTCCTACCCACCCACTGGACAATTTAGATATTGACAAAACTCTTCAACGAAGACCATGTTAGTGTGAACTAGGGACCTGGGGGAGTTAAATGCAGCACTTTGGTGCACAGTGCTACTCACATCCCCTTAGACCAAACTGTGGGGCAGTGTAGACATGCCCTGAATCAAATGAACTGAAGACAACAGTGTTTTCTATGTGCTTCTCATTCAACAGCTCTGCAAATAAATCCTACAGTAGGCTAATGTGTAGGGGTAAATCCCATGACATCTATATAACATATTGAGAATAGTCATACTATGTTAAATCCATGATAATCGTGCATTTTCATTTGGAGATTATTAATAAACTATCTGGAAAATACATCATTAAGCCTAATGTTAATTAATGATTAAGCAAAACATTAGCCCAGCGGGTGACCGGTTTGTCTTCTTATACTGAATATCAAGTTTGTTCCTGCCTCAAGTCTCTCTTGCTTTTAGATTATAGAGTACTTTAACTAAGTCTGAGAAAATTGTTAAGCTTCATTATTACATATTAATGACTTTATTCTACATTTGATCTTTGTACAAAATAATTGGAGATCTATGTGTAGAATTGTAATGATCTGGGATGGATGTAAATATAGTGAAGGAAGAGTTGGCATTTTGTATTTAAGTGAAAAGAACAAAAGGGAGAAAGGAAAAATGGAGTGAAGTAAAAGGCTGCAATACAACTGTGTTGGAGAGTACTATGTAATTGGCAGGATAATTTTACTGGCTTAGAGGAAGAGAAGCTGTGAATGTAAACAAAGCAGTCTTGATATGGCCATACTGTGGTACTTGGTACTTTGCCTTTAAGAGCTCAGCTTCCCAGAAAGAGAGTCAGGGTGGAGCACTGTGAAGCTCCTGTTGTTCTGAAACAAAATACAGAAAAAGCAGGTCTTAGCAAGCTCCTTAAACACTGAGGCCCTCCACCTGCCCAGAATGGTGCACCCCAAGGGGTAGAAACACAGGCTGGGGGCTGTTCTTGGGAACCCTGGCCCCCAACCCACGGCAGGTGGAGAGTCTGGAGCTCCACACAGCAGCCTGCGCCCCCTGAGTGGCTTTTACCACAGTCCCACTCTGGCTTCTGTCTTGGCCAGGTGGCACAGCCTCAAGGGGAAGAGGAGGAGCAGTGGCAGGGTAACAGAGTGGGTGGGGCTCCTGCATGTGTCCCACTTTTGCCTTTTGAAAAAATGGTCATCCTACTCCCAATTTAGGCCAACTCTAGGCAGCTCCCTGCCTTGTGTGCTTGCCTTTATGGATCCTATTCTTAGCACCTATCTCTCCCTTTGCATTGTATAGGGAGCCTAGGTGCCTAACTCAGGCTTTGTGGATTCTATTGTGTGGTTAGGTGTCTACAAGTTAGGCATTGCAGCACTCATTGACTATGTCTCTTTGTGGGTTTGGGACTAAGTTACCACTGAACACCACACAAAGAGAACTGTTGACTGTAGAGTACAAATGGGAGCCTTACTGTAGACAGCTAGCTTCACAGGATACTTGAGTTCCAGAGCAAGCAAACTAGAGGAGTTTATGCTCAGAAAAGGTCAAATATACAACAAACAAAGTTAAGACAGGCTACTTCTGTGTTCTCTTTTTAACAATGCTGGTAGCAGTCCTGTGCTATTAGAATATACACTCAATGTATCCACAGCCTTCTGATATTGCAGGGATCGGCAACCTTTGGCATGCAGCTCGCCAGGGTAAGCTCCCTGGTGGTCCGGGCTGGTTTGTTTACCTGCTGTGTCTGCAGGTTCAGCCAATCGCGGCTCCCACTGGCCGCGGTTCACTGCTGCAGGCCAATGGGGATTGCGGGAAGCAGCTGCCAGCACATCCCTTGGCCCATGCCACTTCCCGCAGCCCCCATTGGCCTGGAACAACGAACCGCGGCCAGGGGGAGCTGCGATCAGCTGAACCTGTGGACGCGGCAGGTAAACAAACCAGCCCGTCCCATCAGGGGGCTTACCCTGGTGGACCATGTGCCAAAGGTTGCCGATCCCTGTGATATTGTATGCTTGTTCAGTTAGCAAGCCTGATTTCATCTCAATTAAACAAGACGAATCAGGAAATCTCCTACCAAATCATAAACAAGTTAAAATTAACCCTGCAGAGTTCCAGGGTCTTCTACCCATGCAGTTTCTTTTGTCATCCCCCTGGGGACTGACAGCACAAAATTGTCTGTAATTCAATCCATAGAGCACAGGGCAGAAATTTCTTGCCACAAACAAACACAGCACCAAGACATTTTATTTTCTTCAATACAGGATTTCTGTCTCCCTTAAGCCACAGTAGCAATGCTATTAAGGGAGGAGAAAGGCCTGGGAGGATTGTTCCTGTATTTGTTGGTGAGCAATTTAGGAATTCAAAAGCTAAGACCTAAATCATAATTGCTTCTGTGGATACACTGGTGGCAGGAGACAATATTGCAAGTCCCTTCTTCCTCACACTCCCCTGCAGGAGACAGACACAGTTTCATAGTCATATAGATTTTAAACCCAGAAGGGACCATTGTGATCATTTAGTATAATCTATGGAAATCTAGATGTGCTGATGAAACAGAGAAGAGTGTCTGGATATAGTGTGGGAATGGCCAGAGGCTTGCCTTTTCTACATGTGAAGCAAGTACCACTGCTTCTTGGTACCCCTCAATATCCTGAAGACAACTTGCTTTGCAGAGACACAGTGTACACAGGCCTCACAACTTGGGTGTTCCATATACTCGTCACCCTTTGTATCTTTGCTTTTAAGAGTAATAATATGGCTGTAACCTTTCAAGATTAAGCTAGCTAGATTATTGCTTTCTGATCCAGAAATGGACAATTTTAAGACGTCCATCAAAGTAGATGCATACAGACTCAATCAGTTACAGACTGTCAGTAAGAAACAGTCTACCTTTTGGACTGTAAAGTTGCCATCTATGTAACATGGGAACCTCTTATGTTTTGACTGTATTGTATAATAGATGTTTGGACTGTAAAAATGCCTCACGGGTACAATGTGGCCTTAAGAATGGGTACATGATTTCCATCCTCGCCATTCCCCTCCTGTCCATATTGGTTGGGCATGACCATTCCTCTGTTGGTTTTTATTTATTGTAACCTTACTCAAAATGTATTAACCACACTGTCAGTTTGTGGCTCCCTAGTATTGTAAAGTTTTGACATATAGTGCCACCCATTCACTTTCTGCCTCTTCTGCAGAGATCAAGACAACTCATCATTAGTCTGTTCAGTTATTTATGTTCCTGGACAGAAAAAACAAACAAACAAAAAACAGCATGCAAAGATATTTTTCACAGTTTACTACATTGTTTGCATCACATCTTTAGCTACAAATTAATTGAACAGCCCTCATAAAACGTATGGGTACATTTATAGGAAGAGAAATAAAGTTTTCACAACATTTGAGATGATTTTTGTGAGTTCACAAAACAGAAATAAAGCTTGCAAAAACATAACAATGGTTTCCTATTTCTGTTTTAATAGGTGGAATTTTAATTAATGACTGTCTTGGAGGTATCTATATTTTATCCACTATATCAGTCTTATGCTTCTCCATTTAGCAAACATTTTCCTGTGTGTTAAGGGGATCTGAAATTCACATGCCAGATTTTTGTCTTAAAAGATCAATTGCTATTAAATCTTCTCATGTCAATCATTTTGTTTTATGCTTTACTTATCTTCAACAATTGATGGAACAACAGTTAGCTACTACTTCAGAGCCAGCAGAGGGCACAACAACCATTCTTGTTGTTTTTTGCCAGACAAAAAAATAAATAGTTTCTGAACATTCTCTTCTAAAAACTACATTTAAAATTCTGACACTTATCATTTTTAAAGTAGGTCAGGTATCGTTTTGATCCTGAAAATCTTCAATGTGTCTCTTTAACTGCAATTTTAAAACTTGATCCTGCAAAAACTTACAAACTTGGGTAATTTTCCTTCAAGGGCTACATTATTATATTGCTGTATTTGTGTGAGCTGACCTATTAAAGTTATCAGAGTTTTGGCATTTGTGGGATCAGGCCTCTAAACAAGATTTATACATAATCCAAATTTCAGAGTTTCTATCACCAGTCTATTTTGTTGGTAGGCTGCTAGTTGGCTGAAGGGCTGTATTCTTTAATGAGTAACCAATTTATGTAATAGATAAATTACCCTTCAATCACTTAGTAACCAATTAGCTGCACAGAGAAACCATTTTCATTTAGTCTTTTAAGAAAGACAGGCAAGTACCTTGACCCCAGAGTCCATGGTGGTAATGTTGGCAAATGTAAAGAGGGAGCGTTGCTTTATTTATTTTATTTTATTTTATTGGAGTCAGTTTGCTTTTAATTTTATTCTTGGATGGAAAGAGCTTTTTAGGCTTTGATGTTTTTCTGTTAAAGTTATTCTGGCATTAGAGCCCCCTGGTATAACTCGGTAGTTCTCAAATGAAAATTTTACAATTTGACTTTCTGCCACATAGAATTTTAAAATGCTGATGGTGCTCTTATTGTTTTCCTTTCACCTATTTTCATTTCTTGCTTTGGAACAAACCTTTATTGCTCTCATGCATTATAAGATAACATAGGCTGCAGACAGCTTCCATTGTGTGGGTTTTTTCTGGAGCCGCTTTGTAACATCTTGAGCACTTTGTCCTTCTTTAGCAAATTATGGTCCTGATCCTGAGAGCTGCTGACTTCCTAAGAAGTTGTGGATGCTTGGCAGTTCTCAAAATCAGGGCTTAATATTTTTATCTTTGTTAATTTTGTCATACTTAATGTCCCTGACAGCATTATGGCAAAGTAATACTAAGATTACTTGGTTAGTGAGTGTACGTCTCATGTGTGTGATCAACAATTTATGACTATTGAAAATGTAAAGTGAGCCAGTAACAGACAAGTTCCCAAATATGGATGAGCCCTCAGATTAATGCTCAATCTTATAACTGACCGATCAAACTCAGTTACTGAGTTCTGTGCTGGGTCAATTGCAGGATCAAGGTTTTCACATCCAGGAAAGGCTTGGGTGGGTTTTTTTGCACAAAACGGGTAAACAGCATATGCAACTACCCTTCTAGTTGCACAATAACATTTTTGTATTTTGCATCAGAATCATGCAACAGGGATAGCTTTCCGTGGATTTGATGTGAAAGCAGGTGGAAGTCAGTGATTGTTTGACTCTGATTTGCTATGAGATGTTGATCTCATTTGAACTCAGAACACAAAGTGAAATGGGTTGGACTGAAGCAAAACCATTGGATTTCATATTATTTGAGTCCATAACATCCTAATGCTGTTTGCTGCTACTCTTGCTGCATTGAAGAAGAAAGATGCTGCAGGTGCTATTTCTTTGTAAAAGCAAAGACTTGAGATTTATTTTTAGCCTCCACTGACCCTGCTGCATCTCTATTCTATATGCCTTATGTTTTTTAATTATTATGGAAGCAGGAGACCAAGTCAGAAAAACCAGCTATGTGACTTTTGGGTCAGGCACCAGGCCTGGGCATGCTACCACCCCTCCTTCACATGCTTTTATAAAACCATAGGGGAATTACAGCTCTAAGAAGATGCTGTACAGCAGGTGACCTGTTACTCCCAACATTGTTGTTGCTACTTAACTGTCTTCTTAGCTATGGAAGCAGGAGACCAAGTCAGAAAAACCAGCTATGTGACTTTTGGGTCAGGCACCAGGCCTGGGCATGCTACCACCCCTCCTTCACATGCTTTTATAAAACCATAGGGGAATTACAGCTCTAAGAAGATGCTGTACAGCAGGTGACCTGTTACTCCCAACATTGTTGTTGCTACTTAACTGTCTTCTTAGCTCTGACTACTGCCTTCTAATATGCTTCCAGCGGCTTTTTGCTTAAAGGATAAAACAGTATTTAAACAAATAGAAAAGCATTCACAGTCTCCCACCTCCACTTCAACTTGCCTTCCCACAGCAAAACAATGAAAATAAGATTCAGAAATGTTTCTCCTCCAGTAGAAAATCATACTTATGAACAAATGTGAATTTTAGGGACCTTAATGATTAACTACAATCTTTTCAATACCATTTCTATGGGGCTTTTTTTGCTCTGCAGATGCCTCTGCACTGTGAACTTGAGCACTTGCTGATCCTACTTTGTAGGTAAAGCTCTGCCTTTGAAATCTTTCTCAGCATGTAGAACTGACCCTTTAACTTCCTACACCCACCCTCTGCTGTCATGTATGGCTCTGGTTTCAATCATTTTTCACTGGCCAAGCCTGCTTTAAGCTGAGAGTAGAAATAGGGGATTTTATATATTACAGGGAAAAAAAACAAATACATTTGGTTTTGCTGTTTATATTTTCTAAATAATATATTCTTAAAGTCCGTTTTTTTAAACTAAGTGCACAAATGTAAATGAAGCTTCTAGATCTCTTTACCCTTGCAACTTTAATTATCAATGTAAATATAAAATGTATGTGTAATTACCTTTAGATAAGGCGGGTGTGTTTTTGTTTTTGTTTTTTTTAATTGTTTTTCAGCACAGTTGATGAATTCAAGTGGTATTTTTGTTGGAGGAGATGGGGGTGGGTATATTGGTATATTGTTTTTTTACCAACATTAAAAACAAACATTCTGTTGCATGATAGGAGTGCATTAGGGCTAGGGGAAGAATAGTTGACATTCACAAGTAGATGGGAGAGTGCTTCTAAAGCCCAGCCCCATCACAAACTTAGGAGCCTAAGTCTGGGCTGCAGGGAGGCACCTATTTCTGTCTGCGATCCACAACCAGGAACCATGCTCTTAAAGTTAGGCAGCTTAGGCACCGAAACTGTTTCTTGTGAGAAAAAGTTAAGCTATTCACCTGAAAGGGAACCCCTATTCAAATCCCCTTTCCTCAGGCAGAAGGAGGAATTGAACAGTCTCCCCCACATCCTGGGTGAATACACAGGCTAAATGTTATAAGGATGCATCTCCTTGGACATTTTGTGTGGTGTTAAGTGTGCTTAGAGCATGCTTACTGGATCAGTCACTGCAGGCAAAATAAGCGGAGGTGCACCTCTCTCTGGTTTGTGGATCATATTAGGACTTTGGCGGGAAATAGGCGTCCGGATATCTGAAGTTAGGCAGCAGTGTGTATGCCCAGAAACAGAAACAAAGGCGCTCACAGGCAGCAGCAACAACAGGAGTTGTGGATTGTAGTGGTACTTAAAACTAGGGTTTAGGTGCCTACAATCCTTTGTGCATCAGGGCCAGAAAGCCCAGTTCAATGGGTGAAAGTTTGGCTTTTGTGTTCAGTAAGCATGGGACTGGGCTTTTTCTTTGTGTTTGTTTTGGGGAGCTGTGCGGTTTGTTGTATCATTTTTGTTCCACTTTTGGAGAATTGTAAAAGTCATTTTAGGCTATATCCATTTTTTGCAAATACCATAGGTTTTTTTTTTCCCATTGACTTCAATGTGCTTTGGATTAAGTCATGATTCTTGAGTGCTCTGTCCAATCTTGGTTTAAATGGTTCAAGCATTGGGATTTTTGCCACTTCCCTTAGAATGCTGAACCATAGTCTAATTATAAATCTCATTATTTCTGCATTTGCTTTTTTCAAACCCTTTGGTATTTCTTTTATCTCAATAGTGCTTGCAACATAATTGCCAGTGGTTCAGTGAGTTTATTAGTTAATTCCCTTAAGACTGTGGGATTCATATCATACTGATCTGCTTATTTATATATGCTCAGATTTTCCAAATATTCCTTACATGCTTTTATCAACAGCCATGCTGACAAAATCTTAATTAATTCCTAATTGCCCATACCACTTTTGTTTTGATCTATTCATTTATTAATGGATTTACTTTTTTGCTGGTATTTCTTTCTTCTGATAGTACTTATTACTTGCATAACTATTGTGCCTGGGATTCCTGGACATGGACCAGGACTCTGTTGTACTAAGCACCATACAAAACACAGAACAAGATAACAGTCCCTGCCCCGATGAGCATATAATCTAAGTATAAAACAAGAGACAACAGATGGATACTAGCAGACAGAGGAGTTCAAGTGAACAGTGAGACAATATTGATCAACCAGGGTGCAATCCACAAAGGTCCTTTGGCACCTCAGCCCTGTTTTTAGGCACAGCTTGCAAGCTAGAAACCTTCACTCTGCTAACACCTAACCCTGTAGGTGCCTAAGATCACTCAGTGCCTAAATTTTTGCCTCTGGGCACATGCTCTGCTACTTCATTCTAGGCACCTGTCTCCTGCCTAGAGCAGTAGTGATTCACAAACTGGGGAATAGAGGCATTTGGCTGCCTAAGTCATGTGCAGGTGCCAATCCAGTAGGCATGCTCACAGGTTCCTACCAACTTGAGCCCCTCACATGCAGCAGCAAGGTGGAAGAAGGAGGTACACTCTTAGGATCTTTTAGCATAGTAGTTAGGGTACTCACCCAGGATATGGGAAATACATCTGCCCCCTCTGTCTGATGAGAAGATGGGATTTGAACAGGGATCTCTCGGGTGTCTGTCCTAACCATTGGGCTATGGAATATTCTGATGTGGGCTTTTTGCAATCTCTCCTATTGAAGTTGTTCCACTTTAATTCAATAATTAAATATTAATTCGACCAGTGAAAGATAATGACTCTAGAATAGCCTAGTGAACTCACCTTAGAGGTGGCAGACCCCTTTTCAAGTAAGGAGGACTTGAACCTGTGCTCTCCTGTATCCTGGACAACTAACCTACCCACTAGGATAAATATTACAAGGGAACTCCACCTCTTCTCCCAAAAAACCTTTTGTAGAGTTAGGTCACCTCTGAGTACACCTATCACATCGAGCTATGCATATAGCTTAGGCAGTCAAATGCCTATCTTTTCCCAGTTTGTGGATCTCCAGGAGAGCTAAGAGCCTCCCTGAAGCCCAGATTAAGGCACCTATTTCTATGACGGGGTGGGTCTTAGCGCACACTTCTTTGTTCAGCATCTCCCATTGGTTAGCTTAGGTGACTCCCTGCCTAGGGTGCTGTCTTTGTAGATTGCATTCTAAGACACCTATCTCTCCCTAGTCATTGTATGTGGAACCTAAGTGCCTATCTCAGGCTTTGTGAATTGCAGTGTTGTTTCTGTGATTTTCTTGGTGCCTAAAATTTAGTCACAGCATTGCAGTTCCTAAGTCCCTTTGCGGACCTGCCCAACAGCCTACATGTTGTCTATATTTTTGTAGGCATCATAGTAAAGGAGATTTTTAAGCAGGTATTTGAAGGGAGATACTGAGGTAGCTTTGTGGATGTTCACAGGAAATTGCTCCTGAGGATGTGAGGCTGCATGGGACAAAGGATGAAGGTACATACTAAATTTTCAAATAAACGGGAAGTGGTTATATCTATAAAAACACCCTTCAGATATTTCCTAACTATTCTGGGTATGTCTATGCAGCCCACAGAAGCGAGCCTCCCAGCTCAGAGCTGGGCTAGCATGCTAAAAATAGCTGTGTAGACAGCGCTCTGAAGTTGTGACTTCGGCTGAAGCTCAGGCACTAAAGCCTAGGGATGGGCTTCACTACCTGTGCTCCAGCTCAAACTGCAACTTCAAAGTGCTGCCTATACAGCTATTTTTAGAGTGATAGAGTGAGCTCCACCAGACCACATCAGTGAACTTGGGCTGGGATGCTTACCTCCATGGGCTGTGTAGACAAACCCTTTAGCAAGTGTTAATTTAGAGATAGGATGTGATCATGGGGAATTATTCAATTAAGTGGTTGGGGGGCTTTAAGGATAGATAAGAACAAATGAATGTTTTAATAACAGATTTCTTTAACCAAAGTGGGCCTTAGTTTCTCAAAAACAATGAGACAACTGCAGCATCCTCCAAAGTCATTAATCGGAGTGGATATAGCAGCAGCACCTTCCCAATTTATCATTGTTCAGATTCTGCCAACCTTAATCAATGAAACTACTCAAAGTGATTAAAGTTTGCAAAATTTTTCCTAATGGGATTATAGCCACAACTAATCTGTGGCCTTTAGTTACACAGGACATAGTTGTTGGTTTATAATCAACAGTGTTTCTGGGGCAGTATGTAGTTGCATTGCCTGAGGAGCAGACTGGGTAGTCCTGGCACAGTCAAGGAACTATAATGTGATTGGATTAACAGAGACTTGGTGGGGTAACTCACATGACTTCAGCACATGACCACATAACTCACATGACTGTCATGGATGGGTATAAATTGTTCAGGAAGGACAGGCAGGGGAGGAAAGGTGGAGGAGTTGCACTGTATATAAGATAAAAGTATGTTTGCTCAGAGCTTCAGTATGAAACTGGAGAATAGCCTGTTGAGAGTATTTGAGTTAAGTTTAGAGGTGAGATCAACAAGGGTGATGTCGTGGTGGGTGTCTGCTATAGACCACCAGACCAGGCGGATGAGGTAGACGAGGCTTTCTTCAGACAACTAGAGGCCGTGGTCCTCTTGACCTGCTGCTCACAGACAGGGAAGAATTGGTAGGGGAAGGAAAAGTGGGTGGCAACCTGGGCAGCAGTGACCATGAGACGGTCGAGTTCAGGATCATGACAAAAGGAAGAAAGGAGGGCAGCAAAATATGGACGCTGGACTTCAGAAAAGCAGACTTTGACACACTCAGGGAACTGATGGGCAGGATCCTCTGGGACGCTAATATGAGGATGAAAGCCTTATTGAGGGTGCAGGAACAAACCATCCGTATGTGCAGAAAAATATGGCAGGCAACAAGAAGTTTGGCTTAAGAGAGAAATCTTTGGTGACCTTGAACACAAAAAGGAAGCTTACAAAAAGTGGAAACTTAGACAGATGACTAGGGAGAAGTATAAAAATAAAAATATTGCTCAAGCATGAAGAGGTGTAATCAGGAAGACCAAAGTACAATTGGAGTTGCAGCTAGCAACGGATCTGAAGGGTAACAAGAAGGTTTCTACAACAACAAGAAGGTCAGGGAAAGTGTGGGACCCTTACTGAAAGGGGGAGGCAACCTAGTGTTAGATGATGTAGAAAAAGCTGAAGTACTCAATGCTTTTTTTGCCTCGGTCTTCACAGACAAAGTCAGCTCCCAGATTGCTGCACTGGGCAGCACAGTGTGGGGAAGAGCAGCCCTCAGTGGTGAAAGAACAGGTTAAGGACTATTTAGAAAGTCTGGACATGCACAAGTCTGGACATGGGAATTGAGGCAATGATTCCGAGTGCTGAGGGAGTTGGCTGATGTGATTGCAGAGCCATTAGCCTTTATCTTTGAACACTCGTGGCAATCAGGGGAGGTCCAGGACAATTAGAAAAAGGCAAATATAGTGCCCATATTTAAGAAAGCGAAGAATGAGAATCCAGGGAACAACAGACTGGTCAGCCTTACCTCAGGCCCTGGAAAAATCATGGAGCAGGTCCTCAAGGAATCCATTTTGAAGCACTTGGAGGAGAGGAAGGTGATCAGGAACAGTCAACATGGATTCACCAGGGGCAAGTCATACCTGACCAACCTGATCGACTTCTATGATGAGATAACTGGCTCTGTGGATGTGGGGAAAGCAATGGACGTGATATACCTGGACTTTAGCAAAGCTTTTGATGTGGTCTCCCACAGTATTCTTGCCAGCAAGTTAGCAGCTGGTATCAAGAGGACTGCCCGAGGGGTCAGTCCTGGGACCAATTTTGTTCAACATCTTCATTAATCATCTGGATGAAGAGGTGGATTGCATCCTCAGCAAGTTCACAGATGACACTAAGATGAGGGGAGAGGTTACATATGCTGGAGGGTAGAGATAGGGTCCAGAGTGACCTAGATAAATTGGAAGATTGGACCAAAAGAAATCGGATGAGTTTCAACAAGGACAAGTGCAGAGTCCTGCACTTATGACGGAAGAATCCCAGGTATTGCTACAGGCTGGGGACCGACTGAATAAGCGGCAGTTCTACAGAAAAGGACCTGAGGATTACAATGGACAAGAAGCTGGATATGAGTCAATAGTATGCCCTTGTTGCCAAGAAGGCTAACAACATATTGGGCTGTATAAGTAGGGGCATTGCCAGTAGACCGGGGGAAGTGATTATTCTGCTCTGTTCGGCACTGCTGGGGCCACATTTGGAGTATTGCTTCCAGCTTTGGGCCCTCCACTGCAGAAACGATGTGGACAAATTGGAGAGAGTCCAGCCGAGGGCAACTAAAGGATTAGGAGACTGGGCCACATGACTTATGAGGAGAGGCTGAGGGAACTGGGCTTATTTAGTCTGTACAATAGAAGAGTAAAGGGGGATTCCAAAGAGGATGGATCTAGGCTGTTCTCAGTGGTGGCAGATGACAGAACAAGGAGCAATGGTCTCAAGTTGGAGTGGGGGAGGTCTAGGTTGGATATTATAGAGCTAATAGAGGAGCTAATGGAGCTAATAGAGGAGGTATCTGAGCCTCTAGCTACTACCTTTGGAAAATCATGGGAGACAGGAGAGATTCCAGAAGACTGGAAAAGAGCAAATATAGTGCCCATCTATAAAAAGGGAAATAAAAAGAACCCAGGAAACTACAGACCAGTTAGTTTAACTTCTGTGCCAGGGAAGATAATGGAGCAAGTAATTAAGGAAATCATCTGCAAATACTTGGAAGCTGGTAAGGTGATAGGGAATAGCCAGCATGGATTTTTAAAGAACAAATCATGTCAGTCCAATCTGATAGCTTTCTTTGATAGGATAACGAGTCTTGTGGATAAGGGAGAAGCAGTGGATGTGGTATACCTAGATTTTAGTAAGGCATTTGATACTGTCTTGTATGATATTCTTATCGATAAACTAGGCAAATACAATTTAGATGGGGCTACTATAAGGTGGGTGCATAACTGGCTGGATAACTGTACTCAGAGAGTAGTTATTAATGGTTCCCAATCCTGCTGGAAAGGTATAACAAGTGGAGTTCCTCAGGGGTATGTTTTGGGACCGGCTCTGCTCAATATCTTCATCAACAACTTAGATATTGGCATAGAAAGTATGCTTATTAAGTTTGCAGATGATACCAAACTGGGAGGGATTGCAACTGCTTTGAAGGATAGGGTCATAATTCAAAATGATCTGGACAAATTGGAGAAATGGACTGAGGTAAACAGGATGAAGTTTAACAAAGAGAAATGCAAAGTGCTCCACTTAGGAAGGAAAAATCAGTTTCACACATACAAAATGGGAAGAGACTGTCTAGGAAGGAGTACAGCAAAAAGGGATCTAGGGGTTATAGTGAGCTAAATATGAATCAACAGTGTGATGCTGTTGCAAAAAAAGCAAATGTGATTCTGGGATGCATTAACAGGTGTGTTGTGAGCAAGACACGAGAAGTCATTCTTCCGCTCTACTCTGCGCTGGTTAGGCCTCAACTGGAGTATTGTGTCCAGTTCTGGGCACTGCATTTCAAGAAAGATGTGGAGAAATTGGAGAGGGTCCAGAGAAGAACAACAAGAATGATTAAAGGTCTTGAGAACATGACCTATGAAGGAAAGCTGAAAGAATTGGGTTTGTTTAGTTTGGAAAAGAGAAGACTGAGAGGGGACATGATAGCAGTTTTCAGGTATCTAAAAGGGTGTCATTAGGAGGATGGAGAAAACTTGTTCACCTTAGCCTCTAAGGATAGAACAAGACGCAATGGGCTTAAACTGCAGCAAGGGAGGTTTAGGTTAGACATTAGGAAAAAGTTCCTAACTGTCAGAGTGGTTAAACACGGGAATAAATTGCCTAGGGAGGTTGTGGAATCTCCATCTCTGGAGATATTTAAGAGTAGGTTAGATAAATGTCTATCAGGGATGGTCTAGACAGTATTTGGTCCTGCCAAGAGGGCAGAGGACTGGACTCATTGACCTCTCGAGGTCCTTTCAAGTCCTAGAATCTATGAATCTATGAATTAGCAAAAACTATTTCTCTGGAAGGGTAGTGAAGGTCTGGAATGGGTTACCTTGGGAGTTGGTGTTATATCCACCTTTAGAGATTTTTAAGTCCTGGCTTGACAAAGCCCTGGCTGGGATGATTTAGATGGGTTTGGTCCTGCTTTGAGCAGGGGGTTGGACTAGATGACCTCCTGAGGTCTCTTCCAACTCTAATCTTCCATGATTCTATGAAGCAGATTGTAAATCAGTCATACGCTGCCTCATGGTGTACCCTCTGTTTTGGTTGCCATTGGAATGTGGGGAGAAAGTATCTTGTGTCAACCCCGTGGATGTCCTCTGGTCTGCTAGCACTTTGTGGGGTGGAGCCAAGGCTCCAACTATTCCCCACCCACATGAGCACAGTAGTATAATAGCCTTGGGAAGACTGCTCTCCCCACTGCGCTGTTGTCCATGGCATGAGGAATTACCTTACTCCCGTCTGCAGAATGGGCCACCATTTGGTCCAAATGAAGACACATAAGTGGCATGTAATTCTAATATCTTCCTTTTGACAACAACAACAACAACAACAAAATCACAGCAACACTCCCTTTCAAATGTCTCCCTATACATCTAACAGTAACAAAGTTTTGGGTTTGACCTGGTGATATAGTTTGGGGTCCCTTCTAGAAAAAGAATAATTTTCCATTTTCAGGAATTACTACCTCCTTCTATGATTTCTCTTAAAATAGTGAATCAGAACTGTAACATGCAGGGAGATGTGTGTTAGCACGCGCATCTCTACATCACATGAGCAGTTTTAATGTATCTGACACCTTCTGCTTGTGGTACTAGAGACCCAGATGATACAAACTCTGATATTATGGATTAGTTTATCACAAGAAAGCAAATAATAATCTGTTTTGTGAACCATAATTATCATAATCACCTCTCTCTCTCTCTCTCTCTCTCTCTCTCTCTCTCTCTCTCTCTCTCTCTCCCACCCTCTAGGGATTTTGGACTGTCAATGGATTTGTGATATGATGATTATAAGGAAGAGGCAAAGCAATCTGGACACAATTATAAACATGAAGTTTGATCAGAACTCAAACAAAACATAAGACCAGAAAAAGTTTAGCTGACATTTCTGCATATCATTCCATTGGCGTACCTATATGTCCATCTTAGATATTACTGGAGCAGTCGCCATATTATCTAAATGCTTAATGCACCTCTGCATTTTCTGGCTCTAGCTGACAGCAGGAATGCTAAAATACCACAAAAATACTATTATCATTTCATTCCCTGGCTCATCGTGTAGATCCAAGAAGGGTTCAGTTTAGACGTGGTTGAGACTTTTGACCACTTCCCCTAACTAAATTGTTGTACTATCTTGAGTTCACCTACCAGTAAAAACTGAACACACTTCAGACACCTATTCATAGCTGAAAAATGTTTATCTCTGCTGTGTACTTTTAGCCAACCATTTAAAATAAGGACAAAAGTATAATATTTAAATGGGAAGCTTTCCAATGGTAATGTTCTTTAGATTTATTGTGATCTGATGTCACTGAAATTAGTATTTTGAACAATGAAGGCTCTTCCCCCCACATTACTGTGCCAAGAACTTTGCCACGTGGGAACTGTTAGAAGACAAGATGGCATTAATAAGAGAAGACATCTAGTTTTTATGGTTTAATCTATCAATATTTTGAAATGTTGCTCCACCATAGAAAGCAAAACAACCTCTTTAAAGTGTTGGATTCCCATCAGCTGCACCTGGTGCGCAGAAGAATCTTCCTGTCAAGTCTATGGAATGCAACTGGACAGTACTTTCCCCTAAATTATATATATATGTAATATAATATATTTCAGTACTTGGAGGGTTAAATATAATTTTACTTTAATGAAAACTGTTATTCTTCACTTAATAGTGCTTTAAAAAACAAAAACAAAATTCCCAGCCATTTTGGAAAAAAAGCCATCCTTTTATTATTAATGTAGGCTTTGAAGTGTCAGATCTCAAGGCTTGAATGACAACTTTTTGATCTTAAAAGCCTTGTATATGGAGAACCTCACTTTTGCGTACCAATATAATTGCAGATAATTGCAGGTAGTCTGAATAAAGCCTTAAGGCTACAAGAGTTTACATAAATGATTTCAATGTCTGAGTAACTATCAACCGCCTGATGGGGTTAATTTAGGAGGGATTGCAGAGAAGTATTTAATAAGTGAAAAAAAAACTGGTTAAGAGTTAGCCAATAGACAGTGTCCTGCCTAAGGAGAAGTGATAGAATAGGATATAGAACAAAATCAGCCCATTCAGGGCTTAATAAAAGTATTAAAAATCTGAGGAAAAGAGAAAAAGAAGAAAGACAAAGACAAATATTTCTGCTCTTTAATAATAAATACTGTCCTGACACATTTTTTTAAAGTCATTAATAGGAGTGCTAAGAAGAGAAAGGTTTAATGCAATTTTTACTGAAGCTGCCAAGGGAACAGGGATAAAAATCACATTAAATTACTAATAGTGCTACACTGCAGTTTCAAAGTCTTTAGAAGAATGATCACAGGTGCCAAAAGGAAATGGCCATCATCACAGAAGATATATTTCTAGGGTCTGATCCAGCTGCCTTTGAAGCTAATGGCAGCCTTTCCATTGACTTTAATGGGAGCTGGACAGGGTCCTTACTTTTTCTACTGCAAAATAAAAAGAATAGATTTATATTTTCACAAATTATTAAAACAATAACTGGTCTAAGAAAAGATAAATATGCCATTTCCCCAAATAGATCATAAAACATTTATGTCAAAAGGAGCTGAGTGATTTATTTTTTTCAAATAGTTTATTTCAGCCACCCAAAATATTTTTCAAGTAGCAGCCTCCCTTTTAATACTTAGCCCAGTGGCTAGAGCACTAACCTGGGATGTGGAAGACCAACATTCAATCCCCCCTTCTGCCTGATATAGGAAATTTGGGTTTCCTATCTCCCAGGTCAGTGTGCACACCACCAGGCTATAGAGTCACTCTCACCTATTTTTCTTAGCCCAGTGATACTCATTGTCAGTATACATTACCATGAAGCTATGAATCCAAGCCTCTTACACCCTGGATAAGTGCTGTGGTCACTAGGTTATAGGGCAGGGATTGGCAACCTTTGGCATGTGGCCCATCAGGGAAATCCGCTGGCAGGCCGGGATGGTTTGTTTACCTGCAGCGTCCACAGGTTCGGCGAATCGTAGCCCCCACTGGCCGTGGTTCACTGTTCCAGGTGAACCAGGCCTGGGGAAGTGACGGCCAGTACATCCCTTGGCCCATGCCACTTCCCGCAGCCCCCATTCGCCTGGAACGGCGAACCGTGGCCAGTGGGAGCTGTGATCGGCCGAACCCGTGGACGCTGCAGGTAAACAAACCGTCTTGGCCCACCAGCGGATTTCCCTGATGGGCCATGTGCCAAAAGTTCCCGATCCCTGCTATAGGGTATATTTGGGGGCATCATCATCACCATCACTGCCTTAGTTTTTTTGAGAGGAAGGGATGACCAGGCTTAACTGGCTAATTCCTGGAGAGGGTGGATGGAGGAGAATCCCAAATGGAGGGAGCAGCAAAGAATCCTGTGGCACCTTATAGACTAACAGATGTTTTTGCAGCATGAGCTTTCGTGGGTGAATACCCACTTCTTCGGATGCAAGTCAATTCTCCAGCCTTTTCTATCTCCTTCCATGAGACAAAAGGTCAATATTGCTCATCCTGGTTGCTTCCACTGGAAGGCAATGGATTCCCTCTCACTGCCCTCCATTTTATATTCTCTTAAGGACAGCAGTGTATAAAGAGAGACAGGAAGCAAACTGAACTATACAGGTTGTGGGGGAACCACAGGCAAACATTCATCTAAGGCAGGGGACAGCAACCGCTGGCATGCAGGAGGCGGGAAGCCGCAGTCAGCACATCCCTTGCCCCGCAGCACTTCCCCCTGCCCCCATTGGCCTGGCAAACCGCGGCCAGTGGGAGCCACGATCCGCCAAACCTGCCGATGTGGCAAGTAAACAAATTGGCCTGGCCTGCCAGAGGTTGCTGACCCCGGATCTAAGGGGAGAAAGAAGTACAGGCAAACTAAGGAAATGAAGATAGGAAAATGGCCTTTTTGGTGGAATTACCCAATATGGCATCCAGGGCCGTCTCCAGACCCCAGCGCGCCAAGCGCGCGCTAGGGGCGGCATCCCGCGGGAGGGTGCCAGGCGGCTCCGGTGGACCTCCCGCAGACGTGCCTGCGGACGGTCGGCTGGTCCCGCGGCTCCGGTGGAGCATCCGCAGGCACGTCTGCGGGAGGTTCACCGCATCCGCGGGACCGGCGACTGCCAGAGCACCCCCCGCAGCGTGCAGCTGTGCTTGGGGCAGCGGAAATCCTAAAGCCGCCCCTGATGGCATCTTGGCAAAAAGCTAAATTATTGACGCATTTGTTTATAATACATTAGACATGAAGCTTTGATGATATCACACATTCATAGATCCCCACCCTATAAACACCACAGTGGAACTATTTGCAAGATTGTATTTACTCATGTGTTTGATAGATCAATCCCATATCTATTCTGCTTCATTTAGATGGAGTTTTGAATTGAACAAATCTCAAAATCAATGAACTTGTTGGGGAAAAATGAAATAATCACTTTTTTTCCTTAGAAAAAATAGTTATAGACATTTATTAAAATGTTGGCACTCATTAAACTGGATAGTGGCCTTAATACCCACTCCTGAATTTTGGAAGCTTTAATGTTAAAAAAAACTACATTAAAAGAATGTTAAGGTTGCAAATTCAAGAACTCATAATTGAGGAAATGCCAGAATTAGTTGCCTGTCATTCAGTCTTTTTGTCCATATGCATTAAGATAGTCTTCACTTACATGGTCACATACAATTTTTTTCAGAGGACCCCAACCTCGTTCAGCCCACAGGATGGATGGTGTTCTCTTAATGGCCAGCTATTCAATACTGTGTTTTCTCCTCACTGTTCAATACATGGATCCATGCCTTATTCACTTCACATTATTCAAACCTTGCTCTGAAGACAGAATTATTAATTCCCTACTTGGCTTCTCTATGGAGCTCACTACAGCATCTGAGTGCATAAGAAATACTTGTGTTTTTTTATCTTCAGACACCCCTGTGATATGGTATTATTTCCATTTTACACATAGGGAACTGAGTCATAGACATTAATGTAAAGATGTCCACTATTTTTAGACCTCAGCTGATATTTCCATTGTCTGATTTTTCAAAGTACTTCAGATTGCATATGACTTTATTGCTTCAGAGGACAGCTATTATTAATTTCAGTTGCAGCTCAGGATGTTCAGCACATGCACATCAGACCGCAGGTGTCTCTAGTCGGGCACCCAGAAAATGAGAAACACACAATTAGTGACCATCTGAGAAAACTTTGATTTAAGTGATTTGCCTAACGTCCAATAGGACCTCTGTGGCAGAGACAGAGATCCCATAACTGTGATGCATGTCCCCCTGGTGGGCACAGAAGAACATTGAGGGGGGCACGGCGGGGCCAGGGCCACACCACATAGAGGATGGGGAGGGAGAACCACCTAGCCCTGTTCTGCCCCCAGGTCTGCTCCAGCCCCGCTCCCAGTCTTGGCCCCCGGCCATGGCCTGACCACAGCTTCTGCTCCCTCCCCCAGACTTGCGCCCAGCCTCAGTCCCATTCCCGGCCCCAGACCCGCCCCCAGCTGCAGCTCCAGCCTCAGCCCCCTTATCCCAGTTCACGACCATGTCCCCGCTCTGGCCCTGACTCCTGGGAAAAGGATAAGTCCCCTGGTGAGCCGGGACAGTTTTTTACCTGCCGCGTCCGCAGGTTCAGCCGATCGCAGCTCCCACTAGCCACATTCGCCATCCCAGGCCAATGGGGGCTGCGGGAAGCAGCGCGGGCTGAGGGATGTGCTGGCCGCCACTTCTCACAGCCCCCATTGGCTGGAGCAGCAAACCACGGCCAGTGGGAGCCACGATCGGCTGAACCTGTGGACGTGGCAGGTAAACAAACAATCCCGTCCCATCATGGGGCTTACCCTGGCAGGCTGTGTGCCAAAGGTTGCCAATCCCTGTACTAGAGAAAGCTGAGAAATGTATTTTGCCTAAGTTCACAGCTATTTGCTCAGATGAGAGGAATATTGAGATTCTGAAATCAGGGGCTTTGTTTCAGTTTCTGAAGGGAATGGACTCCAGTGGCTACAGACCTTTCTGCCCATAGCCTCTTGTAGTGCTGTGGACTCACCCCTGCGACACCTCATGCTGGTTGTTTCCGGGAATTAGCTCTTTTTCCAGCCAGGAGCGCGTTCTGCAGGCCGGTGAGCCGCCTTACCGCTGGCCTGTGCCCCCCCAAGACCTGTTGCCCCTTTTAATTGGGGTGCTGCCCCTCTGGCAGTAACCCCTCACAGCCTCAGGGTCTCCCCCTCCCAGGGGAACCCCCACTCACTATCCCTACTCTGCCTCAGTGTTAGGCTCCTGCCAGTTTCGGTCTAGCCCCCGCTCACTGGGGCGGACTGCAGTATAAGCCACTCATCATAGGCAAAGGGAGTTCGGACCCGCTGCCTCTGCCTACCCATGGGCTGCCCTCTGCAATCTGGACAATTACCTGCCATGTCTTACATACAATGCTCCTGTTCATACATCCCAGAATGATATCAGCCTTTGTCACAACTGCTTCACTCATTGTTGACTCATATTCAATTGGTGATCCATTCTGACCCCAGATCCTTTTCAGCAGTACTACTTCCTAGCCAGTTACAGGCCATTTTGTAGTTATGCCTTTTCCATTGAAGTGAGATGGAATTCAGTTTTGCCTGGTTTCTAACAAAATTCAGTTAAGTTCAGTGGTTTCAAATGAGTTTTAAATTGACATGTTGTACAAACCTGAACCCCACAGCAAAACTGAAGGAGATGTAAACCCCAGCAGATTGAAACCCCCTGTGTAGGAAATCCGCTGACTTTGAAATAGTTGTAATGTGAGAAAGAAATAATTTAATGCTATCATTAGTGCCTAACTGCTGTAATTCCAATAATTGTCTTTTAATTTTACAAATACCATCCCCCTCCTCACCAAACTTCCCTTGTTAATTGCTAACTCAAGTTAAAGTCCTAATTATAGCTTGTAAGTTCTACTGGTATATTTGCCAACATACATTATTTCTTTTAACATATGGTTCATTTATTTAGCATGATTATCACATTGTAAATATATTAGAGTTCTATTGTCAACAGTCATTAAGATCATTCTGACTTTATTCACATTTTATTTGTGCAATGCAATTGAGACTTTGCCGTAACATTTAAATAAATATTTTCTTTTGTGTGTACATATAGTGTACAGTATGTGTAGGGGATACATTGTGTCTCTATTGCAAAGCCCTTTCTTATGGATGTGTGTGGAGATGCAGCACCCCAGCAGGAACTTCGAGACATTGGCTCCGATCTCAGGCACCTAACTACCATGGATTTTATTTGCTTTAAATTTCTTGAGGTTGTAGAGCAAGGTTGCCATGACAGGGCATCACTGACCATAGCTTCATCCAAAAAGTTGTTAGGAGTAGCTGCCACATCACAAGATGTGTACACAGCAGAGGAGCTAAGCACAGGAACTGATTTATAAAACACCTGAGCACACCTCATCTATGTTTGGATATGTTTCTGCTTTCTGATAGGCTCTCATTGTGCACTAAGGATCTCATTGTGCACTAAGTGGTTTCCCTACTCCCAACCCTCCTCCAAGTAGAGTATTTATTTTGTTAAGAAGGAAATGATGGCACTGTGACTCTAGTGTGTGACTGGGAGTCAGGAATCCCAGGTTCCATTTTCTGCTCTGCTACAGATTCTTTCCATGAGTTTGGACTGGTCATTAGACTCAACATTTTCAAAACTGGTGCCTGATGTTAAGCATCTCAGTTTACGTACAGGCTCCAAAATAGATGTCCTGGTTTTCAAGGGTGCTAAATCAGTCTGTGGCTCAATTGCTCCATCTATAGTACTGGGTTAATACTATTTACTTGGCTCCCAGGTGTAACATGAGAAGAAATTGGTTAACTACTGTAATCATGTTGATATCCTGCACTAGAACATGCTATAGAAGAGCAAAACATTAATGTTAAGGCACACAGGCAAATTACAACTTTAATACTGTGCATCAAAGAGAGTAATTTATTTGTGATCAAAATCAGAACAATATTGTCTAACATTCAGAGAAGCCAATCACTTTATTAGAGGTACACAGGAATGCATGTCACCTTCAGTTTTCCAGGAATTACAGTGGCTATATTTCAGTACGCATCTTATCATAAAACCATCCATTCTGATATTTTAGTCACTATTGGTGATGCACGAGAAGCACCTTCAACCTGCTACTACAGCTCAATACTGTTCCAATAAAAGTAAATGGGAACCTTGACTTCAAAGGGACCAAGATGAAGCTCTCTGTAGAATTTTCTTGAAAGACAGATTTTCCTTGTCTGCAATCTTACTCGTTCTCTCATGTCATTGTTGATAACTGGGCTTGGGCATGCTATACCAACATTTTTTCCAAAGCATATGTTGCTAGACCTTCCTTTGCCCTCCAGAAAGGTATTGGATCCAAGCTCTGGACTGACATATTCCAATTCATCAATCTGGAATGGTGTATGAATGCTGGCAGGGGTTTGAGAGCTGCAGAAATGGACTGCATGGCATGCGTGTGACACAAAGCATACTGAAACCTGTTTAGACAGTGCTAGATCCTCAGCCACGCCAAGGTTGGATTGGAATTAGGTTTCACATGAATGGAGTAGATAGGATTGAAAGGCCCACAGAGATCTAATGCCTATAATTACATTGTATGTGAGCTTCAAGGGAGGAAGATGCTTTCAAAGGTGTGTCTTTTCTTCAGGCTTGACAATCATGCTTGGATGCTTGTCAGTCTAGAGCAGGGGTCAGCAACCTCTGGCATGCGGCTCACCAGGATAAGCACCCTGGAGGGCTGGGCCATGAGTTTACCTGCCGTGTCGACAGGTTTGGCCAATCATGGCTCCCACTGGCTGCCGTTCACTGTCCCAGGCCAATAGGGGCGGTGGGAAGCAGCGGCCAGCACATCCCTTGCCCACGCCCACTTCCCACCTCCCCCATTGGCCTGGGACAGTGAATCACGGACAGTGGGAGCCGCAGTCCGCTGAACCTGTCAACATGGCAGGTAAAGAAACTGGCCCGGCCCGCCAGGGTGCTTACCCTGGTGAGCCACGTGGCAGAGGTTGCCAATCCCTGGTCTTGAGCTTATCGGGAAGGTGACTGCATTAGTTATGGGTATGATCCTCATCTAAGTGCAAATCCATGTAGCTCCATTGACTTTAATAGAGTTACCATTTACACCACCTAGGCTGAATTTTTTGAACTATCTGTTGTACTCACTGCTGCTGTGATGTGAGAAACAGGTGTTAGTGAGGAATCCAAGAGTACTCTTAGATTGTGGACTGAGATCCTAAGATGTGCATGCTACAGATATGGACTGAGGCCTGGTCTAGATATAATTTTTGTACCAGTATAACTATTTCAGCTAGGGAAGTGATTTTTTTTTCTTTGCCAGCATAGTTATATCATTAAAATCCCTAGTATGGACAAAGTTGCACCAGTATAAAGATGACTTGTTATCAGTATAGCTTATTTCCCCTCCTTTATGAGAACAAGTTATGCTGTTTATAAAGATGTTTATAGCCAGTATAGTTGCACCCACAGTAGGGAGGGTTGAACCACTTGAAATATACAGGTATAGTTAAAGCAGTACAACTCTTGTGTGTAGAAAAGCCCAAAGACCAATCTGCTTGGCTGATTTATGGCCCCAATGTGTGGTTCATAAATTGTGTGCTGACCACGCAGACATGGAAACAGTAAGTACCTGGAAACAAGTATCAGAGGGGTAGCCGTGTTAGTCTGGTTCTGTAGAAGCAGCAAAGAATCCTGTGGCACCTTATAGACTAACAGACGTTTTGCAGCATGAGCTTTCGTGGGTGAATACCCACTTCTTTGCTGCTTCTACCTGGAAACAGCTGTTCATAACTAAATAATCCCCTCTAATCCCTCCCAACTAGTAAAAAACAACAACAAACCTCCAAATACCAAAACAATCCTGCTAAAACAAATGTATAATTTCTAGCCTGAGACATATTATGATGGTCAAAAAGACATCAGGAAAGATTCCATAACTGAAAGTCCCTGCTATTCCTGTTTTCTAAACATCTTGTAAAATTCACGGCATACTTTGCAGAAAAATGCTACCCTGTTCTAAGATCTCAGAGGTGAAATTTCAGGTAGATGTGTTCAATTTTGGCAACCACTGGGTTTAGGAAATGACTACACATGCAGTAGTTATGAAGGCTTAAATTATTATCTTATGTGTAGGCAGAAAAACTGCAGTGTTCCCTAGTGGAGTGTGAGCTGCATTCTTCTGCTGGGTTGGGAGAGGAAGAACTGCCCCTCATGGAAGAAAGACATGGTTAGGGCCTGTCACATGACATTTTTTGTAGGAATCAAAGACTCATACAGTGAAGTAAAGGAGAGCAGAAAGCCAGGAGTCAACTATAAATAGAGCTGGTTGGAACTTATTTTTTTCAGGCTGGTTTGACCTGAATCAAAACATTTAATTTTCAGTTGGGCTAAGAAAACTCATTACACTGTATTTGCTTAGTGCATTGCCTTATGGAATTGCAGTTTGGACCCTTATAGTCTCCTACATCCAGGCTCCCTGAAGGACTACATCTCCCACACTGCAATGTCGATTTCCATCTGATCGAGCTGTGTGGTGCATCTTGGGAATCATGTCACTAGACGTATGGTGGAGTCCAACTGCTGCTAAAAACCATGACTTCTTTTGGTTCTGGAAAAACTCTGCCAAAAAATGTTATCCTAAGGTAAGAATTTGTCAAACTTCTACTTTCTAAACTAAAAACAATTGCAAAAAAAAAAAAGAAGGAAGAATCCAGCTCTGCATTGTTTGCATTGTGCATTCTACAGTTGGGTTTTCCTTTCTATCTTTCACTCATAACTCAACAAAGGGTTTATAATATACAAAACGTTGTTGAAATAAGTCTTTCACAGGCAGAGACCTTGTGCTTCCTTGTTCCATGTTCTAAATCAATCTGCAAAGTCAACATTTTTTGGATTGCTCCAATACTGGCCCATAAACCTCCCTTAATCCTGAAATCTGTATGAGTCCACATTGAGCCCTTGTATCTCAGTGTCAGCTGTGGGCCTGCTGCTGCTTGTGGCTACCTAGCAGTCTTGTTCCACTGGCATCACAGCACCAATGAGTTCCCAGCTGGCTTTGTGTTGGTCCTGTGACATGGAAATTCTCTCCCAGGCTGTTGGGGTCCCTTTGTAGCCCTTCTACATAGCCAGAATGGGGTAGAGGCCATAATCTGTCCTAACATCTATATTTTCTTTTTACATGGTGTAAATTGGATAATAGGTATCCTCATGCCTCTGTCACTCTGCTAGGAAAGGGGGAAACCCTGCTATGAAAGTAGCTGACCCCTTCCTTTATGGTGAGAGGGAGATCCATGTGGGGAGGGTTTCCTTCACAAGTGATCTAGCCCACAGATATTAGCCTTCATGCATAATTGTAATAATTATCCCCAAATAGTGCTAATGTCTCAGCCAGAGGCTGCATGTTTTACATTATGTAAGGAACTTGTATAGGCATTAAAGGGAAAAATCGTTCTCTAAAGAGAGTGAGTGAGCAAGAGTGGCTTATATGCATAGAAAGGGATAACAAATTAAGTATTAGGGTTGCCAGGTGTCCAGTTTTCAATCGAACACCCGGTCAAAAAGGGACCCTCCAGAACCCTCTCCAGACCAGTGAAAATGAGAGTGTGAGTGAGGGTGGGGGAGAGTGAGCGATGGAGGGATGGGGGATTGAATGAGTGGGGCGGAGCCTCGGAGAAGGGGCGGGACAAGGGTGTTGGGTTTTGTTCAGTCAGAAAGTTGCCAAGTCTCTATAGGTTTGATAAGCTTCAAGATCAACTTATCCAGAAAGATCTTGAGAAATATCTCAGAAGGAAAAAGCTATGAATGTAGATGTGTTTATGAAGATGATCATCATAAATAAAATAACTGATTAGGCAATCCAGGTACATTCATATCGAATACAAAAGCAAGGTACATAAATCATCATTGTCAATGTTATTTTGTACTTAAGATCACCTTTATTTTCAGTATAAAGATCTACTTTAGTCACATACAAAAAAGTGGACTTGTATATTTTTGCCTTTGTCTAATGATTAATCAAAACCTCCCAATAAACTGTTCAAGGTGCACAACAATTCTTCTCACAAACTGTCACCCTTCTAATTACTTTAGAAGAGATTAAACTAAGAATTCCCAAATTAAAAGTATAGTAAAAGAATTCTGAAATTCATAACAATAGCAGAAGTTGAGAGGGAAATATTGTGGCTGAATAGGAAATCATTCTATGACTTTTTGTGAAGAGCGAGAATATGATTAAGATAGGCCCCGGGTAAGAGAAAATTAATGTAATTCTACCTTTAAAATCATATTTGTATTTGAAAATATGTGAGCTAGAAAACTGAGCTGGGCTCTGTATATGTGGGGCCAGATCCTCACCTGGTGTAAACGCTCATAGTCCTATTTACTTCAATTAGGCTACAGTGATTTACACAGGTGGAGGATCAGGCCCTAGACTCTTCAAGCTAAAATGTTTTCTCTCCTTAATGGGACAGTGGTGTTTCTGTTGGGATAATTTATCTTTTGCTTATTGGATTATTTTAGCTCAGGGGTCAGCAACCTCTGGCACGCGGTTCACCAGGGTAAGCACCCTGGTGGGCCGGGCCAGTTTGTTTACCTGGCAGGTTCAGTGGACAGCGTCTCCTACTGGCTGCGGTTTGCTGTCCCAGGAAGCGCCGCGGGCTGAGGGATGTGCTGGCCGCAGCTTCCTGACTCCAGCATTGGCCTGGGACAGCGAACTGCGGTAGATAAACAAACTGGCCCAGCCCACCAGGGCACTTACCCTGGTGAGCCACATGCCAGAGGTTGCCAACCTCTGTTTTAGCTGCTTGAAATTTCTTTATTGGTAAGAACTGACAATCAATTACTTCCAGTAAATCTACTGGAAATTTACTAATTTTTGCCTACAAGGTTGTCAGCTGCATTTCCCTTTCCCTTTGATCCCTGCTTTAATAATATTTGTTTTCTTTCCAGTACTAAATGAAAAATTAGAACTTGTTCTAAATGAGTCTTGCATATTTGATAAAGTTTAGGAATTAGACTATGATTTTATCTTTTTTTTTTAACCAATTCTGAATGCCTACATCTATACCACTTAGAAATCACTTAAAACCTGCCCTTCTGTAGTTAAAAAAATTATTTTAATGTTTTATCTAAGCCACTATGTTTTTGATTGAAGTTTGGGGAATCTACTCAGGTATAAAAGCTGGTGCATATTCATACCCTTTGATGGTATGACAAATTAATTAATGAGCTTATTCTGATCCAGAGGGTCTTGAGCAGTGTAAGACACACATTTCTGAGGTGCAAGGCTGGGTCTGAGGGAATTTGCTGTTACCTTCCTGTATACAGTTCATGAGTGGCCGTGAGAGTCTTCATGTAACTTTGCTGGGTGTGCCTCTGCATGCTGATGGCTAAGTGAACAGAGCCATGTGGGGTTTGTTGTTCACCAGCACAGCAGTGTAGAAGACAGCCTGGACAGAAGAGTTAAAGGAGGCACCGTGGTACTACAACCTAGATTGTACCCAGGGGATGTCACAGCACAAACCTCCAGGGCCTGAGACAGTACCCCGCTTTGTGCAGGAGAGGGAGTGACTCTATAGCATGGAACGGAATCCATAGTGAGGGTTTATAAGAATTCCGTTATTCGTACTCATAAGTACTGATGGGCCATAATACAGCTAGCTCACATTATTCCCTGGGTAGTATATCTAGGGTGGGAGAAGACTCTGGAGTGGTTACAGGCCTGCTTTTTCTGGCTAAGGGTGTATCAGGAGGTTATGGAATATTTCTCTTCCTACCCTGCCAGTATTCCACAGCTAAAAATGTCCCAAAGGCCCCCTATTTCCCAATTCTATTATTAGAAATCTCATGTGAGAGAATAAGGATGAACATAGTTGGGCCTATAGAAAAGAGCTCCCCAGGAAATCAATAGACATGTTGTGGTAGACTACACCACTAGCTGTCCAGAAGCCATACTTTTGCATTTGGCTAAGGCGACAGCAATTGATCCTGAGCTTATGAGACACTTTGCCTGGGTAGGTTTCCTGCAGGAAATATTTACTGGTCAGGGCTCCAACTTCACATCTCAGGTGATGCATGAACTATGCTCCCTCCTTAAAATCAAGGCTCTGAGAACATCTGTGCACCATCCGCACATAGATGGCCTTGTGGAAAGATTTAACAAAACAATGAAGAATATGCTGAAGTTGTTTGTCAGAACCGAACCTAGGCAGTGGGACCAATTCTCCTGCCACTGCAATTTTCCATGCTAGAGGTACCCCAACCATCCATGGGTTCTCACTCTTTGAACTGCTCAACAGATGCCAGCCCTGGGTAATTCTGGTGTGTTGGGAGAATGGTCAGAGTAGCAAGATGCAAACTCACTAGGCAAAACCCAGTACATTGTTTGCCTACAGGAGCATCTTAAAATGTTGAACAACTTTGCAAAAGAGAATCTCATCCAGGATCAACAGAGGCAAGAACAAGGGCACAATCAAAAGGCATGCTTAAGGAACTTTCCAGACTGGAGACAGGAATCTGTTGCTATCTCTGAGTCCAAATGGATGGTCGCTGGCAGGGCCCATTCAAGGTGCTCAGGCAAATGGACCTGGTAGACTATAAGATTCAGCTACCCAGCAGGAGGAAGGAAAGTAAGGTTTACCATGTAAAATTTCTCTAGCTATGGAAGAACCAGGAAACTCTCCTGATAGACCCGTAGGCTGGTGTGCCCTGAACTTGGACCTGAGGTAGCTGTTTTTTCCGTAAGCTGGGCCCATTGTGTTAAGTGAGGTCCTTTCACCAGTTCAGGAGTTTAACTGGTTCAAATGAGCCAAGATTTTGCTATAGCGTACTCCCTAAATCCATAGAGAACACACATAATACAACAATCATCTGGAAACAGCACAAGGGTAACTGGCTAGGAAGAATACCTGGCCATAACCTCACACTAAAAGAAGAGGAGTAGGCAATGCTAAAAATGAGAGTCCTTGAGAAGTCTAAGAGCAAATAGGACTATAAAGCCTACTCCCTAAAGCAGATGGCAGTGCCTGATTTTGTATGGACTTTCACAAGGTCAATGCCATCATAAAGTTTGATGCCGACACAATGCCGAGGTATGTGTAGGACTCATGGATCTTGAAAGGTGTGTTGATCATTGTAGCAGTGGAGATACGCTAGCAGGTTTTGCATCTTTTCTTCTGGCAGGGTCCGTTGCCACCTTGAGTTGATGTGTCCTGGTCTGTGGGGAGCTTAATTCTGGTGAGGGGCTTTTCATGGGCCACCTTGAAGAAGAATTTCTGGACAAATGCATCTCAAAACCTGAGCTACATCAATGATATTTCCATCTGGACAAATGACTTAAATTCCCTCATAGATTTCCACCACAACTTCAACAACAACCACCCATTGATTAAACTCTCTCTGTAATACACCCACTCAGCTGGACAACACAATCAGCTTCAACAATGGAATACTATAGACAAGAAACCCCTGGATAACCACATCTGCCTTCATAGATCCAGTAAAAACCTCAAACACAACAAGCAATCTCCGCCAAGGAGAAAATCTGGGCTATACTCCTTAACACACTCAAAAATGCCTTCAATAAACAAGGATACCCCACTACAGAAGTAGATTGCATCATGGAACGGGCTACTCAAATACCCAGAGAGAACCTGCTTCAACACAGAAATGAATGCCCCTCCTAGTTCTTACCAACCACCTCACACTGGAAGCCTAAGGGGCATTATCAAACAATTACAATCCATACTTGATCACAACCCTATCCTGAAAGAAATCTTTCCTGAGCACCCTCATCTGGTCTTCAGACAACCCACCAGCCTCTCCAAGCTCATTAGCCGAAGCAAGTTCCCCACAGATCAAGACATTCCAACTCAAAGTGGCACCAGACCATGCTAGATTAACAGATGCAAAACCTGCAGACATTTCTCTACTGCTATAATGATCAACACTTCGCACAACACACATATCAATAACCAAGGGTGCTACATGTCCCTATCACAATATATGGTGTACCTCTGTGATGGGTTGTCAACCCCCGGGGTGCAGTCTGGGAGCTGTTGGAATTGCTGTGCCCCCCTAAGCATTCAGATGTGATTTCCACTCTCACACTGCTCTGATGGTGACTCACAGCCATCCTCTCCGGGGACTGTTAACACCCAGCATGACAGCAGGCAGTGCCACACGCCCAACTGAGTTACCTGAGTGCTTTACCTAAGCCACTCATGGACAAACAGGAGTTCCCCAGCCAACTTCCCAGATCCCCAGCCTTGTACCCCTACTGGAGTATAAACTCAATTATGCTGTATCTCACTGCACAGGGGTCTATACGATGAAAGTTTATTAATTAATTAGCTCCCCCCTCAATATGGGGAAGATATGGATCAACCTTTTTTTATAGAGCTGAGATTTTCCCATACACTTCACTCAAAATACACGGGTTAATATAAAACATAAAATAAGTTTATTAACTACAGAAAGATAGATTTTAAGAGATTATAAATGTTAGCAAACAGATCAAAGCAGATTACCCAGCAAATAAACAAAACCTCAAACTAAGCCTAATATACTAGATAGATAGGATCTGAATTAGCACTATCTCACCCTGGCTGATCATACAAGAAGGCTTACAGATTCTTCAGGTAGAAGCTGCATCTGTTTTGAAGCTTGGGTCCCCCTCTCCTATTCCAAGACCTTTGTCTTCCAGAGATTCTTTCAAGTGTTGAGTTGTGGGGGAGTGAAGACATATCATGATGTCATTTCCCACCTTATAGTTTATCCATATGGTTGGAATCCTTTGTTCCACACTACATTCCCAGCTCAGTTTGTGGAAAAATGTTCAGACCAAAATAGAATTTAATATCATGTGATCTGGTCACATGCCCTTGCATGCCCTGCTGAGTCATAACAGCCATTAGTCAGAGGCTGGCTGAAACTTTCCCAGATGAGGACAAACCTTTTTGATGGTCCATTGTTTTTGCTGATGGGCCATTAGCACTGTCTAACTTCTTCATTGTTGTACCTGAAAGGCTAGCTGTGAGTGTTCCCAACTTCACAACATCTTTCAATAACACATACAGAGCAAAACTTTATAACTTCACATACCATGATAACACATACAATCCAACAGGATATTAATGCTCAACAGATCAAGACTTCTAGAATGATACCTTACAAGGCATAATTTGTACAAGATGCCACATAATTATATCATAATCATACCATAATCATATTACTATGGTGAATGTGGGCTGTAGAGTGTTACAATCCCATCCATAAGAACGTAAGAACATAAGAATGGCCGTATCGGGTCAGACCAAAGGTCCATCTAGCCCAGTATCTGTCTACCGACAGCGGCCAATGCCAGGTGCCCCAGAGGGAGTGAACCTAACAGGCAATGATCAAGTGATCTCTCTCCTGCCATCCATCTCCATCCTCTGACGAACAGAGGCTAGGGACACCATTCTTACCCATCCTAGCTAATAGCCATTTATGGACTTAGCCACCATGAATTTATCCAGTCCCCTTTTAAACATTGTTATAGTGATAGCCTTCACAATCTCCTCAGGTAAGGAGTTCCACAAGTTGACTGTGCGCTGCGTGAAGAAGAACTTCCTTTTATTTGTTTTAAACCTGCTGCCTATTAATTTCATTTGGTGACCCCTAGTTCTTGTATTATGGGAATAAGTAAATAACTTTTCCTTATCCACTTTCTCAACATCACTCATGATTTTATATACCTCTAGCATATCCCCCCTTAGTCTTCTCTTTTCCAAGCTGAAGAGTCCTAGCCTCTTTAATCTTTCCTCGTATGGGACCCTCTCTAAACCCCTAATCATTTTAGTTGCCCTTTTCTGAACCTTTTCTAGTGCTAGAATATCTTTTTTGAGATGAGGAGACCACATCTGTACACAGTATTCGAGATGTGGGCATACCATGGATTTATATAAGGGCAATAATATATTCTCAGTCTTATTTTCTATCCCCTTTTTAATGATTCCTAACATCCTGTTTGCTTTTTTGACCACCTCTGCACACTGCGTGGACATCTTCAGAGAACTATCCACGATGACTCCAAGATCTTTTTCCTGACTCGTTGTAACTAAATTAGCCCCCATCATGTTGTATGTATAGTTGGGGTTATTTTTTCCAATATGCATTACTTTACATTTATCCACATTAAATTTCATTTGCCATTTTGTTGCCCAATCACTTAGTTTTGTGAGATCTTTTTGAAGTTCTTCACAATCTGCTTTGGTCTTAACTATCTTGAGTAGTTTAGTATCATCTGCAAACTTTGCCACCTCACTGTTTACCCCTTTCTCCAGATCATTTATGAATAAATTGAATAGGATTGGTCCTAGGACTGACCCTTGGGGAACACCACTAGTTACCCCTCTCCATTCTGAGAATTTACCATTAATTCCTACCCTTTGTTCCCTGTCCTTTAACCAGTTCTCAATCCATGAAAGGACGTTCCCATTTATCCCATGACAGCTTAATTTACGTAAGAGCCTTTGGTGAGGGATCTTGTCAAAGGCTTTCTGGAAATCTAAGTACACTATGTCCACCGGATCCCCCTTGTCCACATGTTTGTTGACCCTTTCAAAGAACTCTAATAGATTAGTAAGACACGATTTCCCTTTAGAGAAACCATGTTCACTATTGCTCAACAGTTTATGTTTTTCTATGTGTCTGACAATTTTATTCTTAACTATTGTTTCGACTAATTTGCCCGGTGCCGACGTTAGACTTCCCGGTCTGTAATTGCCGGGATCACCCCTAGAGCTCTTTTTAAATATTGGCGTTACATTAGCTAACTTCCAGTCATTGGGTACCGAAGCCGATTTAAAGGACAGGTTACAAACCTTAGTTAATAGTTCCGCAACTTCACATTTGAGTTCTTTCAGAACTCTTGGGTGAATGCCATCTGGTCCCGGTGACTTGTTAATGTTGAGTTTATCAATTAATTCCAAAACCTCCTCTAGTGACACTTCAATCTGTGACAGTTCCTCAGATTTCTCACCTACAAAAGCCAGCTCAGGTTTGGGAATCTCCATAACATCCTCAGCCGTGAAGACTGAAGCAAAGAATCCATTTAGTTTCTCCGCAATGACTTTATCGTCTTTAAGCGCTCCTTTTGTATTTTGGTCGTCAAGGGGCCCCACTGGTTGTTTAGCAGGCTTCCTGCTTCTGATGTAATTAAAAACATTTTGTTATTACCTTTAGAGTTTTTGGCTAGCCGTTCTTCAAACTCCTCTTTGGCTTTTCTTATTACACTCTTGCACTTAAGTTGGCAGTGTTTGTGCTCCTTTCTATTTGCCTCACTAGGATTTGACTTCTACTTTTTAAAGGAAGTCTTTTTATCTCTCACTGCTTCTTTTACATGGTTGTTAAGCCACGGTGGCTCTTTTTTAGTTCTTTTACTGTTTTTCTTAATTTGGGGTATACATTGAAGTTGGGCCTCTATTATGGTGTCTTTAAAAAGGGCCCATGTAACTTGCAGGGATTTCACTTTAGTCACTGTACGTTTTAACTTTTGTCTAACTAACCCCCTCATTTTTGTATAGTTCCCCCTTTTGAAATTAAAGGCCACAGTGTTGGGCAGTTGAGGTGTTCTTCCCACCACAGGGATGTTGAATGCTATTGTATTCTGGTCACTATTTCCAAGCGGTCCTGCTATAGTTACCTCTTGGACCAGCTCCTGCGCTCCACTCAGGATTAAATCTAGAGTTGCCTCTCCCCTTGTGGGTTCCCGTACCAGCTGCTCCATGAAGCAGTCATTTAAAGTATCGAGAAATTTTATCTCTGCATTTCGTCCTGAAGTGAAATGTTCCCAGTCAATATGGGGATAATTGAAATCCCCCACTATTATCGGGTTCTTAATTTTGATAGCCTCTCTAATTTCCCTTAGCATTTCATCATCACTATTACTGTCCTGGTCAGGTGGTCGATAATAGATCCCTAATGTTATATTTTTACTAGAGCATGAAATTTCAATCCATAGAGATTCTATGGAACATGTGGATTTGCTTAAGATTTTTACTTCATTTGAATCTACACTTTCTTTCACATATAGTGCCACTCCTCCCCCTGCACGACCTGTTCCGATATATTTTGTACCCCGGAATGATTGTGTCCCATTGATTGCTCTCAGTCCACCAGGTTTCTGTGATGCCTATTATATCAATATCTTCCTTTATCACAAGGCACTCTAGTTCACCCATCTTATTATTTAAACTTCTGGCATTTGTGTACAAGCACTTTAAAAACTTGTCCTTGTTTATTAGCCTGCCTTTTTCTGATGTGCCAGATTCTTTTTTATGTGACTGTTTATCATCTGATCCGGCCCTTACATTATACTCTTCAGTCCTCTGCTCCTGACTATAACCTGGAGATTCTCTATCATCAGACTCTCCCCTAAGAAAAGTCTGTGTCCGATCCACACGCTCCTCTGCAGCAGTCGGCTTTCCCCCATCTCCTAGTTTAAAAACTGCTCTACAACCTTTTTAATGTTTAGTGCCAGCAGTCTGGTTCCACTTTGGTTTAGGTGGAGCCCATCTCTCCTGTATAGGTTCCTCCCATCCCAGAAGTTTCCCCAGTTCCTAATGAACGTGAACCCCTCCTCTCTACACCATCGTCTCATCCATGCATTGAGACTCTGAAGCTCTGCCTGCCTACCTGGCCCTGCGCGTGGAACTGGGAGCATTTCCGAGAATGCCACCATAGAGGTCCTGGATTTCAGTCTCTTCCCTAGCTGCCTAAATTTGGCTTCCAGGACATCTCTCCTACCCTTCCCTATGTCATTGGTACCTACATGTACCATGACCACCGGCTCCTCCCCAGCACTACACATAAGTCTGTCTAGATGCCTCGAGAGATCCGCAACCTTTGCACCAGGCAGGCAAGTCACCATACGGTTCTCCCAGTCATCACAGACCCAGCTATCTACGTTTCTAATAATCGAATCTCTCATTACTAACACCTGCCTTTTCCTAGAAACTGGAGTTCCCTCCCCCAGACAGGCAACCTCAATGCGAGAGGCAATCCCAGCACCATCTGGAAGGAGGGTCCCAACTACGGGAAGGTTTCCCTCTGCTCCCATTGACTGCTCTACTTCCCTGGGCCCTTCTTCCTCCTCAACAGCACAGGGGCTGTCTGAGCGGAGGTGGGACAATTCTACAGTGTCCCGGAAAGCCTCATCAACATACCTCTCTGCCTTTCTTAGCTCCTCCAGTTCCGCCACCCTGGCCTCCAAAGTCCGTACATGGTCTCTGAGGGCCAGGAGCTCCTTGTACCGACTGCACACATATGCCACCCGCCCACAGGGCAGGTAATCATACATGCTACACTCAGTGCAATAAACTGGATAGCCCCCACTCTGCTGCTGGGCTTCTGCCTGCATTGTCTCCCAGTTAATGGGAGGGTGGTTTACAGAAGGGAGTTTTGAAATGTGGTTCAGTTTATAGGTTTTAGGGGGACCACAGGGAAGGGGTTAGGGCTGGCGAGGGACTCCCACTCCCTTCCCACTCCCCTTGAGAAACTCCCTTGCGAAACTCCCTGTTAGCAGCCCCTGTTCGCAAAGCTCCCTGGTCGCTTGTGCGCGGCTTTATAAAGCCCTGGCCTGGTCCCTCAAACAAACAAACAAACAAACAGACTGACAAACACAAGCTCAACACACAGCAAGTAACCCCCAAACACAAACAAACACACACTACAGACAGTCACTTACCCCACAGATGTTGTATTTGCTCCTCCTTCACCTGGAGAACTCCCTTGCGATACTCCCTGTTAGCAGCCCCTGGTCGCTTGTGCGCGGCTTTATAAAGCCCTGGCCTGAGTGAATGCCCTGCCCACTGATTAAGGCTCAGCCAATTACCAGAGGCTTCGAGCTTTCAAACCTGCCTCCAACTGCCAGCCAGAGCACACGGTCCCTCAAACAAACAAACAAACAAACTAAATGCCTCAATAGCAGCTATGTGGGTGAAACCAGACAATCACTACACTCTCAAATGAACTCACACAGGAAAATGATAAAGACACCTGTGGGTGAACACTTTTTACAAATTGATCAGTCTATATCTGACCACTCAGTCTGCATCCGTTCAAAAGATGAGCCTGGGAGCTTAAATTCATAATTTTTCTAGACACTAAAAGTCATGATCTTAATAAAGACACTGGATTTATGGTTTATTACAACAATCTGTAACCTTTTTGTCCTAAAACTGCAAGGGTTTTAATGAGCCACTTCACCTTGAATGGTCCTTTAGAACAGAGGTTTTCAAACTCTGGGTTGTGTCTCTGCAGGGTTAGCCACTGGCAGACGGGAGATGCTTTGTTTACCTGCAGCATCCGCAGGTATGGCCAATTGCAGCTCTCAGGGGCCATGGTTCGCTGTTCTCAGCCAATGGGAGCTGCAGGAAGTGGCAGCTTGGCCCACACTGCTTCCCACAGCTCCTATGGGCTGGGAACAGTGAACTGTGGCCACTGAAAGCTGCTATTGGCTATACCTGCGGACGCTGCAGGTAAACAAAACATCTTCGGTCCGCCAGTGGCTAACCCTGTGGAGCCGCAACCCAAAGTTTGAAAACCCTTGCTTTAGAATATGTGCTAAGTTGCCTGTTTGATTTTATATTTAGCTCTGACACTGCAATTACCTTTCTAAGACATGAACAAGAGCTCTGTATAGCTTGTCTCTTATTGACAGAAGTTACTCAATAAAAGATATTAACTCACCCACCTTATACTTTGAATTTGTCCTTACTGAATTTCATCCTGTTTAATTCAAACCACTTCTTCAATTTGTCAAGATCATTTTGGTCACCCCCAAATTCACATCTATCACAGCTCCCCTGATTGATCTGCTAAAAGGCAAAACCACCAAGAAGTCAGTGTGGTGACCAGTGTGATGAAACATTTAATACCATGAAAGTGTGACTGATCCAGACACCAATCTTTGCCAAACCACACTTCACCCAGGAGTTTATTCTCTATATGGATGCTTCTGATGTCAGCCTGGGAGTGGTGGTCTCCCAGGACTTTTAGGGAGAACACCATCCAGTTCTATATTTAAGCAGAAAGTTATTCCCCAGAGAGAGATCATATTCATTTATTGAGAAGGAAGCTTTAGTTATTAAGTGGGTTGTAGACTCCTTCAGGTATACCTGTTGGAGAGTCCCTTTTTCCTAGTCACAGACCAGCTGCCTTTGTGGTAGCTACACTCCATGAAAGACTCAAATCCCTGGATTATGCGCTGCTATCTAGGACCTCAGGCCTATTGCTTCTGGGTGCAGATCTGAGCATGGAAAGAGAATGCAAATGCAGATTTTTTTTTATTTTAGGGAGATCGGGACTGAGGAGATGCTCAAGCTCTTGAGGGTGAGGATATGTGATGGGACATGCCGCCATTCCACTGATAAAAAGGTATTCATTGGAGCACTCCTGCATTCAGGCAGCACCTATTAGTGCACCTGTAAAAACATGTTCCACCTGGAGAAGGGGAGCTTAAAAAGATAAAGTTTTCTACTGCAATGGGTGAGGAGATTGGTCAGGAGGAGAGGCTGCTAGGGGTTGCCAGTGAGCTCCATTAGCAAGGGTGGCACAGCCTAGGGTAGTGGCTGGCTTTTCCTTTCCTCCCCCTTTATCTCCTTGCTTTGGGAGCAGACTGATATTGCAAGCCTGGTACAGACAAGGGACCTTGGAAGGCTGCTCCATTTTCCCCACGTCTGTTTCTAAGCCTGTTGCTTTCCTTGGACCTGTGCATCTGCTCCATCCTCAATGTTCCGCTCTGGCTTAATGCTCCTGTCTGGCCATAAGTGATTTGTACAATGTCACTTTCACAGAGCTAGAAATAGAACTAAGGGTAGGTCCATACTTATCGCACGGGTCGACGGGGTGAGTTCGACTTCTCGGAGTTCGAACTATCGCATCTAATCAAGCCACGATAGTTCGAACTCCCCACGCACTCCGGTCGACTCTGGAACTCCACCACCGCGAACGGCGGTGGCGGATTCGACCTTGGAGCCGCGGAGTTCGACCCCGCCGCGTCTGGACGGGTAAGTCAGTCGAACTAAGGTAGTTCGACTTCAGCTACGCTATTCGCGTAGCTGAAGTCGCGTACCTTAGTTCGACCCCCCCCCGTAGTGTAGACCAGACCTAAGAAGTCCCTATTTCCAGACCCTTGTTTAAATTTCACCATTTCCATACTCTTTTGTCTACTGTATTAGTAATATTATTGATTTTACTTTATTTAAACACACCTAGAAAAAAAATAAGCAGAAAGGCAGAAATATTTAGGAATCTTCTTTCCAATTCCCTTGAAGTGAGATTTATATTTTCTCCACTATTGTTTGGAATATTAATCAACTGTTGTTTTTTTTTAAATCCTTTTGCTTTCAAACCATTTGTTGCCTTTTCAGCAGTCCATGTTCTTGGTTGATTCAGGTTACTTCTCCCCCAGCCTTAAAATGGATACTTGAAGGTACTGGAGATTTTCAATAACCATATCTTCTTCAGGCAGTACATCTTGAAAAAAATCTGTAGCTTTGTTTGATGATGAAAACATCATTTATATGGATCTCTTGTCCATCTGGCCCTTCTGTACAACACAAATTCAAAATGAAAATAATATAGCACTTCATTGTTCTGTCATATAAAAATGTGGCAGAGACTGAAGCTTATTCTGATCTTATTTGTTCCTAACACAACTAGACCAGGGCTTTTTCAAACTTCCCTTTTTTAAAAAATCAAAGAACTTTAAAATAAATTCCAAAATAAAAGGAATTTGCTGATATTCTCACAGTAGTCATTTAAAAGAAAAGTTTGTATAATCGCAAAATGTGATTTGCACAATATATATAATATGGCTAGGTGATAATGTGCATAGACTGGGGCATTTGGCCACAACTCTACATTGGAGGTGGAGCATATATATGTATAGAAGCTGAATTGTTGTGACCCCTAAGTATCTGACCCAGAGCCCCTTGAAATCAGTCCAAGTCTTTACTCCGAATTCAATGGACATTAAAAAGCCATTTAAAATGTTATTTTGGGATATAACATTTTAAATGGCTTTTTAATGTCCATTGAAGTTGAAGAAAAGACTTGGACTGATTTCAGGGGCTTTGGGTCAGATACTCAGTGGTCACAACAATTCTTATTCATCCATAGTATTACAGGCCCCCCCTCATTTTAAAAACAGAAAAATAACAACGCTGTTCTATGGTGGAGGGCCAGCAGATGAAACAATCACATCCAATGGTTTCTCAGTGCTAGTGCTTCAATGAGATGCCAAGCACTTTCCCTGGGCAAGGCACTGTCTAGAATGCAATTTGACAGACTAGCCTGGGGCAAGATTAGACATTTGTGCAGCAGTTCATTTTTTGATACAAACATACCCCACTCTGTCACAGATACAACTTAAAAGCCCTAATGAAAATGTTTATTTTTCATAGTCTCATTCATAGTTGTTTCCATAGCATATTTTTTATTTAATAATATAATTTAATTTGGAGCCAAACTGCACCCCTTTGTCCATCAGCCCCACTTAGTTCTTGTAGCTCTCATTTCTTGTGTAATATTAGCCTTTAAATGGTAACGTCCTGAAGGCAGAGAACATGTCTATATGGCTTGTAAGGTGCATTACATATTGTAGGTAAGTCTAATAAATAATGAAATTAGTTATGTTCTTAATTTCCTGCTGATTTTTGATGTCTCCAGACAGATGTTGAACTTATTTACCTTTGGCAACAATGACTATTATAAGATGTATTCCAACATCCCTTTGTTCAATTTATTCATATAAATTAAATTATCAACTAATATTTCATTGCACGGTGATTGGAAAGACTAAAAAACAAACCCAGAATCTGTCTTCCTAAACATCTAGACTGTTCATATCTTCCTTCTCCTGCTGCAAGGATGGAGGGATGAACATATCCCATCGATATGTTACCATCACCTTATGTCTATGCTATAGGTCTGCTGCATAAGTCACTATCTGAGGTGTGTTTCCCAGCTTTAAATGTTTTATTGTTTTTTCAAAAAAATTTTTGTTTTTGCTTTTCAGGAGTCAGAAGAGAAGGATCAAAGATGTTAGGGGGCAACTGAACTTTCCTTGATTGCCCAAGTATCATAGAAATAGACACTCAATAATTGTCCTGTTCTGTTCATTCCCTCTGAAACATCTGGCGCCGGCCACTGTTGGAAGACAGGCTACTAGGCTATTGGACCACTGGTCAGACCCAGTATGGCCATTCTTATGTATCTAAATTTTTGGCAAAGCGAAGCAAGGCATTACACTCAGTTTCATGAGATTCTATGTCTGTAATGCAGTAACTTTTGATAAACATGTGATCATTTCCAAAATTTCAGGGAACATTCCAGGAACCAATAGGCAGAACTCTACTGATCTTGGCGAATATTGGAAACGCCTGATTTTCACTAAAATCACCATTTGGTCACTTTGGATTTGTCTACACTGCAGTTACACACCCATGGCAGCTGACTCAGCTTTTCAGGGTTTGGGCTGTTTAACTGCAATGTAGCCATTTATGCTCAGGCTGAAGCCTGGGCTCTAGGACCCTGTGAGGTGGGAGGGTCCCAGAGCTCAGGCTGCAGCCCACGCCCGACTGTCCACACTGCAGTTAAACAGCCCTTTACCCTGAGCCCTGCAAATCTGAGTCAGCTGGCATGGGCCTGCCATGAGTGTGCAACTGCAGTGTAGACAAACCCTCCGGATATGGGGGTGAGGTGAGAATTGAGGGTTAGATTAGTAGACTCCACAGCCCCCACTCTGGTCAGAACTTGATTGATTTTGATGAAAAAAAATATTGGAAAAGTGGACCTTTGAGTGGAAACAAGCTTTTGGGGTTTACTGGAATGATGGCGGTGGCAGTGGGAGCAGGGTATGAGCTTAAGAAATTAAGTGTGTGAGCTTATCATTATAGATGGCTATTTTGTACATATTGGCAAAGAAGCTAGTTGCTAGTAATTATCATCATCACTTTTTTCTAAAGTAAACTGAAGCAGATGTACTGTTTACATCCTGTATCTGTTATACATAAATTGTTGTTGCAAATGGCAAGGACCAATAAGGAGAGATATAGGCAAAAGAATTTTTGGTCAAGTGGCCACAACTTAATTATAGCTTAAACAGCAAAGAAGCTTGTTTCTAAAGGCAAGCTATCTTGGGATAAGTAAAAAGAGAGGCAACAGTTGCCCAGAGCACTCATCAATCTAGCCCCACTTTTGGTGATCAAATCCAGAGGAACTTACCTGCCTGAGGCCAAACCAACAACTTAAACCCAAACCCTTTTTGGACTCAAGAAGTTCTGAAGCCTTTTTCAAGGCTTGAGGTCTTGATTGCAAACCCACAACCTGCCACAAAAGGGTCACGATCAACTGAGAGTCTTGGGAAGGGAAATCCTGTATTTGTGCAGAGTACAGATATAGGGCAGGCACGACACAGCAAGCTTCCTCACACAATCCTTTTAATGTTCCTTAACCTGCTGTGGAGAAGGGGATATGTTGTATGATATGACATGCTGCTAGAGGATACGTGCTATGTGAATGTGTATGATGGGGTATGTTGTGGGACACAGACCAAAAAGAGGATTTGGCACTGGGGACACAGGCTTTACTCCTGGATGGAAGCTGAACTCAGACTGCATTTATGGAACTTTGAGGGGGTCGAATTTGAAGAGTGATTGGTTGGATCCCAAGGAGAGAAGGAGGATCACAGGAGGTCACAGAGAGGGGTCAAAGAGAGAGACTGTGATCAGGAAGAGCCATGCTTCTACAGGATCAGACTGTCCCTCTGGGAGTAGGGAATAGAACAGTTACTGAACACCAGGGTTATGTTTGTTATGTCTAATCTGGTTGAGGAAAAGTTGAGTGGTTTTTCAAACCCAGTAGTTGGAGGAGTACTCAGTCAGTCGGTTTTGAAGAGAGCTGCAGGGCCCTTAAAATGGAATTAAGAACAGCAGCCAGGATCAATTGCTACTTACAAGCAAGTGTCTTGGGAAGAAGATCCATGTGGTAAATAGGCTATGTTGGTGCCCTAGAGACACTGGTGTTGGACAAGTTGTGTTCCCAGGAACGGGCAGGCTGTGACACCAGTCCTGGAGGGAACCACCTTTTGAAGTGAAAAGAACAATTTGTTCCTAGACCTTTCTGCTGAGCCTGCTAACAGAGGGTCAGTTTTGGTGGTGTGTTTTGTGACAAATACTTGTCTTCTAGGAACAGGTCTGACCCCATCAGCTTATTTCACTTTCAGGCCCCCAGAAAGCTATGAAATGACAACTTTCTGTCACTAATAACAAGGGCTGGATGCATACAGGTTTCTAGTAGTATAATTAGTATTAGTATTGACATTTTTATTACTTTAAACTTAAACTCCTATGCATAATTTAATTCTTTTCCATGTGCCTTCTCAGAACATTTTTTAATAATGTTTTTAGGTTTAGAGAAACAGGCAGTAATAATGCTTCGGTAACCAAATTAGGCTCATTTGATTATCAAGCAGTTATCTAAAGAAATGAATGCATTTAATTCACAATTACAGACCACATTGTGGCTTGCTCAGCATCCAGGAGCAAGGAAATAAAGGTATTATTGGGCCCTCTCTTGCCCTTTGGTGCCAAAGGACAGCTCCAGGCAATTGGCAATAGGAAGCTTCATAGAGCTGTTACATTCCCTCTTTGTGTGTGTGTGGGAAGGAAGGTGCAGGAGGGAGCTTGGAGGGGGGCAGATCCAACCTTCTTCATTTGAAGCAAATGGCAGCATAGCTGAACTATGGCATCATGGCTGTTTGGGTATAGGCCAGGTGCAGTTTAGTCCCTCCCCTGATTCACCTAGTCACTGTCCCTCCCAAGGCAGCACAACAAACTATATGGTTGGCCTAGCCCCACGGTTATAAAACTGTGTCTGCAAGCTAGCTAAACAATTGGTGTTGGATTCTCGCTTCACTTCAGTGGATGAGTGAAAAGGAAGGAAGGGGAAATAGATATGAAGTGAATTGCCCAAGGTCACAGACAGAGCTGGGATAGAAGCCAGGTCACCTATCTCCCAGCCTGCTATGCTATCCTCTGCAGCACTCTTCTCCCCAAGAAAGTTTTTTGTGGGTTGCATAGTTTATTTTCAAAAATGTGATCTACTTACTGTAAATTATATAGGTCTTCACCAGACATGGAGAAAGTTGAGCTGTTCTGTGCTGATACTCCTACCTTCTCCACCCTCAAAGTTCAGCTGCTTTTTAGAAACAAGTGTATCATAAAGCACAGAGACATATGGGAAACAAACATTAGAATTTAATGTGTACAGTGTTGTTGTAGCCAAGCTTGTCCCAGGAGATAAGAGAGACAAGGTGGGTGACGTAATATTCACTAACAAAAATTGATCCAATAAAAGATATTACCTCACCCATCTTGTCTCTCTATTAGAATTTCATGACTGATAACTCAGGGATACCTGTGCAATCTAAAAAGTGCATGCATGTTTATTGCATCTAACATTACTTGTATTATACACACACATTAAAACATTCACAAATAGGGCCCCTACAGCTAACAGAAAATAAAGGATAAACCTTTAAAATTAACATAATTTGGCAGCAATCATTAACTCATTTGGTGTTCATTGTAGCAATATCAATCATGTAATAAGCTAAAAGATATAATGAAGATTTATTAATATATTTTATTGATATAAAGTACATTTACATAGGAAATTTTGCTATGCCATTCACTAAATGCATCGTTTGTAAGTACTTCCAGGCATAGAGGGTTAAACTGTAGAAAACACAGAAAAATAAAACATAGCCATAAAGGAAAGTATTCTAGGGAAAAGACACACTAGCTAAGCCACCTTAATAATATGTTTAGAGCTTCTTATATTTATTTGTTGGGAAAAATTGAGTGTTTGTTTGAGCCAAATGAAAGAGCAAGACCGCCAGCAAGCTAAAGTTCAAAAATGTTTGTCATGAATATTCTATTTTAAATATGAATTTAGATGAGGATTACAGCCTCGAGTAATTGCCTCTTTGTAGAATTACAATAGCCAATATAAAGGACATTTGCTGCTGATTGTCCTCCATGCCATTCAGAGTTTATACAGTAACTTCATAATGGCTATTTAAAAAAATGATGAGCTGCTGCTTGCACATCATTATTCTGCTAGACACAGATAAGATAAAGATATTGATGTGATGAGTTGAATTTATCATGCACTGTTGACCACCTCACCTGAATTCTACCTACAATTCATTACTACCAAGACTATTCTGAACACTGAAAATCTGAGAGCAACTTCAAGCAGTGACACTTTAAAAAAAGATTGTCTTGATCTCTCCCCACAATGGAAACCCCTTGCCTTCCCACCCCCACTGCCCTCTATTAGCCTCATTACACTGGTCTGAGGTGCAAAATGGGCAACATTCAATCCTGAATTAGTTACAGATTTAAGAATTAAGGACATATCTTGTGATATATTAGAGCTAGCAATTTAATATTATTAAGGGGTAATTCCCAGCTTTGCAGTGGGGTACACAGTGTTTTGTTCTGGAAGATCCTAACATATTGGTACTTAAATCAGAGACATTTATTTTGTACAAAAAGCTATTTTAGATAATGTGTAATACCTTCTAAAATATATTAGCTATGATTTTACTCTCCTGCAAAGCAGTATAAATTTGAACTCGTAAATAGGGAAGCCTGACTTTACAGGTATAGGGGTATAGAAAATAATATCAATCAACTGTTCATTTAAAAAGAACAGGAGTACTTGTGGCACCTTAAAGACTAACAAATTTATTTTAGCATGAGCATGAGCTTTCGTGAGTCTTTAAGGTGCCACAAGTACTCCTGTTCTTTTTGCGGATACAGACTAACACGGCTGCTACTCTGAAACCTGTTAATTTAAAAACTCCCTGAAACGTTTCTAAAATAGTTTTCTAGGAAGTATGTGGCATAAATGTGGAAAAAAACAGCTTTGTCCAGTGGTTCGAGCCAGGGCCGGCTCCAGGGGTTTTGCCACCCCAAGCAGCCAAAAAAAGAAAAAAAAAAAAAGCCGCGATCACGATCTGCGGCAATTCAGCCGGAGGTCCTTCGCTCGGAGCGGGAGCGAGGGACCCTCCCCCGAATTGCCGCCGAATACCCGGACGTGCTGTCCCTCTCTGGAGTGGCCACCCCAAGCACCTGCTTGCTAAGCTGGTGCCTGGAGCTGGCCCTGGTTCGAGCACTAGCATCTGAATACGAGACCTGGGTTTTATTCCAGATCTGCACATTGGCTGTATGACCTTGAGCCAGGGGCAGCTCTAGACATTTCGCCACCCCAAGCACGGCGGCATGCCGCAGGGGGCGCTCTACCGGTCGCTGGTCCCGTGCCTTCGGTGGACCTCCCGCAGGCATGCTGCCGAAGGCTGCCTGCCTGCCGCCCTCCCGGCGACCAGCAGAGCGCCCCCGGCAGCATGCTGCCCCAAGCACGCCCTTGGTGTGCTAGGGCCTGGAGCCGCCCCTGCCTTGAGCAAATCTTTTCCACTTTCCAAAGACTACCTTGATTCCTTTTTGCTTCCATTTGGAATTCAAGAGGTTAACTCTGTTCTGTAAAACGCTGCATGGTTTAAATCCTGCATACCTCAGAAATCAGCTTGCTGTCCATATGATATGTAGCATTTCAAATCAGCTAGGGCAGTGGAAAGCTAACAGTTAATAGGTTTAAATATTTGGAAGCTGCTAGCTGAGCATTTTTGGTATATAGCCCTTAGATGAATAACCAGCTTTATCTGCTGTATTGTCAAAATTACCCCCGAGTGCAATGGTCCTCTGCTCTCCCACGTCATTTCTGGGAGCATAGGGGTGATTATTGAGGAAGTCAACAAGTTTTGTATAATTAACACTATCAGCAGAACCAGACTATGTGGTAGACACTTTTGTACATTGAATGGCTACGAAACTTGAATGTGAGTTTTCCCTCAGTGAAGATTCTGAGATCAGGTCCCAGGTCACTTCTTAAAATTTGCTTGGTACTCAATCTTATTTATAATCTTCCCATTCTCATTTTGCTATTGAGAAACAGGGCAGATAACCATGTAGTTTCCTCAATAAAGTCTCTATGTTGCATGATATCAGTTTAATTTTTTTAAAGGTTTAAAGCATTTTTATAGTCCATAGTATATTGCCATAAGTGATTAATTTTGCTTAGTATTCTCTTGTCCATTTTCTCACCTAAGTATAATGTTAGTTTATTCATTTCTCCAAAAGATTATTGCGCTCAACCATTGAATCTGAAGTTTTGTTTTTTACCATTTTCAGATTTCCATGGCTGTTCTTAAAAACATTTGTTTTGACAACCCTTTTGATTAAAAAAAAAAGGACTCAAGCAGTTCTTCAAAGTGGAAAATATCTTCTAGTTCTTCTTTCACTTTTTTCCAGTTGCTCTTTTAGATTTGTTCTATTTCTCTCATTCCGTTTTGTTGTTTTCTTCTGGTCTAAGCTTGTTTTCCTGTTACAGGTGGATGCAGGTTGGTTTTTCCTTTATTTTATTTTTTTATTTTTCTGCCTTCTACTGAAGGCTAATGAACACAGGAATCAACATAAATGATAGAAATAGAACCAGCTAAATATGGCAGGCACTATTTTACTTTCAGGACAAAGGCGGTTCCTGTCTTTGGCAACAGATAGTTCTGGGAACTTTTAATGAGGCTGCAGAAGTGTGTGTGTGTGTGAATGCATGCGTTTCCTTCATTTGTTTTGGCAGTGGCTGTGTTTTGATGCAGTGTCTTTAAACATGCTGTGAGTAGGGAAGATCAAAAAGAAATGCTGCCTTCTATGCCGAGAACATTTTCCCACTCCTCCTCTGAAGTTTCCTCTATGTTCTGCTCTAGTGCCTTTGAAGAAATAAAGTTAAACAAATGTTTTTGGCATGTAGTTAGTGTAAATTAGATAGAATGTATTTATATTTTTTTATTTTAAATTGTGCTTGCCACCAATGTGCCAACATTGATAACAAACTTAATGAGATGTATCTATTTTGGGAGGGACTATTTTTTTTTGAGGAGATTTGTGATTAATCCACGTTTTATATACTATTTCTAATATTTTCATTGTATGTTGCCTTAGTCAAGTATTAACTAGTCTGTAGTTTAAAGTGGCTAATAAGGCAATGATTTGACTGTATTGTAATTTAATCTATTCTATTGCTAATTCCAAGTGATAAATAATGTACATTTTAAATGCCAAACCTCTTGAATAAAGCCCGATAATTGTGTGTACATATATATTACCTAGTGATTTACACCTGGAACTTTATAGATATAGTCTCTACTCTTCCTGTTCCTGCAGAGAACAATTCTTGGACAGAATCATTTTTAAGCCTGTCTCTAAGGCCTGGTCTACACTACAAACTTAGGTCATTGGAAGCTGCCTTAAATTGATCTACTAATGTGTGTGTCTACACTACCAGGTTCCTTCCGCTGACCTAAATTGCCTGTAACATTAACTTCTGTACTCTGCCTGCCTCCACAAGAGGCATAGCACTTAGTTTGATGTTCACAAGTCGAAATAGGGATAGTGTAAATATTATGTTGTGTAAATTGTATTAATTGGCCTCCAGGAGATGTCCTACAATGCTCCACTGTGACCACTCTGGCTAGTCTTTTCAACTCTGCTTCATGGCAGCCGGGTACACCGTAAATAGTCCCTCCCCTGGTAAAGCCCTGGGAACTTTTGAATTTTCATTTCCTGTTTGATCATCAGGGAGCGTTCACCAGCACAGCTGATCATTGAGACCCAATGCTCCAAACTTGCTCCAGCTTGGTGTTCACAGGAGGTGGTGAATCTTATTGCTGTGTAGGGAAAAGAGTCCGTGCCAGCAGAGCTCTGATCCAGCAAAGAACTGCTAACATCTACGTAAAGATTGCACGGGGCATGGGGGAGAAGGGCTATACCAAGGACATGCAGCAGTGCCACGTGAAAATAAAAAAAAACTTCAGCAAGCATACCAGAAGACAAGGTGTAGGGATATTAAAGAAGGTTTATATTAGACATGGTTTATATGAAAAATGACTTATTGTTAATTGATGCCTTATAAGTAAAGGTTTACGTTAGAAGTAAATTTGTGATTCTAACCTGCAAGCCACCAGCTGTGTCTGTGTGAAGCCTGCTCAAAGAAATACTTTGTATAAAACTTGTTAAACATTAATTAGCTCAATGTTGACTTAACTTTGTAGTGTAGACCTGCCCAAAGTGTTTATGTTTTGCTTAAAGGCATGATTTCCACCTATAGAGGTCCTTTGATTCAGGTGATTTTGATTGTGTAGATACTTTGTACTCAATTATCTTTGTAAATTCAACTATATATAATTTGCTAGAGATTTTTGGTTTTAGACATTACTTTTAATACCTGATAGATATTTGTCTCATAAGGAGCCAAAATACTTTTTTTGTTAGAAACAATTGGTGAGGAAGAAGTAGTGGGTGTGGGCCGGAGGGGAGGTTTGACACCTTCATGAACATATGTTTAAATAAAGTTAGGCTTTCCTCCATTCTTTAGCTAAATACATTGCAATGGAGTCTTGGAGCAAAATTGTGTCTGAATTTAAGTGTGTGGAATATGGATCAGCACAACTAGAAAATGAGCACCTAGAGGTGAGTCAAAGGTCAGTTCAGAACTAAAGTACAGGTGAGAAAAAAGACTGTGAATGTGGAGCATATGCAAATAAAGAGATAATGAGGTGTGTCAGTGGACTGAGTAGTACTGGAAGCTGTGTGAAGGGCAAAAGGACAGGGCATAATTGCATGAGATGAGACAAGTTGATTGCAACATTCTAATTTGTTTCAGAGTGGCACCTGTGTTCGTCTGTGTCAGCAAAAACAACGAGTCCTTGTGGCACCTTAGCGACTAACACATTTATTTGGGCATAAGCTCCATCAGATCCATGGAGTGGAAAATACAGAGGCAGGTATAAATACACAGGACATGAAAAGATGGGAATTGCCTTACCAAGTGGGGGGGTCATCTGATAAAGTGGGTTTTAGCCACTGTCTTATACACACCAAAGATGTGACGCAATTCTAAGGTTTAACATAAATTTGGGGTAGTCAGCTTACTCTTGTAGTTGGCCCTCATTTTTATAGACTGTTATTAATACATGCTGAGAGATTGAAAGAAAGGAGTATAAATTACAGTATTACCAACAACAAGCATTCAAAAATTATAAACCGGGTTTAAAAATTATGAGATTTTAAAAATATATATATAAATGTTTGGTTTTTTTTAATTTGCCTTTTGAGTTTTCAGTCTTTACTGTTCAGTCATTTCATTTTCTTCTAGCTTTTTCCCACAATCAAAGGAGCCAGAAGCTTACTTTTGGAGTGAGGGGAATTTGAGTGAAAACTGCGTTTCACACAATTGTGGTACTCCAGAAGCAGGTGCTTTAAGAAAAACAGCACATATCATAAGAGCTGTGACTAAACTTGCAAAAGTTACACCAACTGAGATTTCACTTGACTGAATGGGAAAAGGTCAGGTGTGATGTGTAAATTATGTGTTGGTAAACGTGTGTGAGTAAGGGAATGTAATTGGTGTAATTTATGGGCTAAGAGAACCAGAAGAAAATGTAAGTATCACCAAATTAGACTGCCCTCTGAATTTAACATAATGTTACTCTTCTCCAGTCACTGAAACCTGAACTTTAATTCTTTCCACATTTTCCAGATATGTATCTTTGTGTGTTTAACCTTCAACAAAAATATGGCACTGCTGGTTCTAGCCTGGCTGATATCACTGTTGTGTCTCTTGCAAACTCTTCACTGAGAACTTAACTGCTAGTGCAGTTAAGGAAAACTTGGAAGTAATGTACTTAACTGGAATTTGTTCTAGGAAAACTGGCAAGCATAGTGTGTTTCTTCTTTTAAAGTGAAAGACTATGTCTACAATACAGTTTATGTCTGCATAGCATATCACTTGGGAAAGGGGGTGAATAAATCACCCCCCTCTGACAGGATCCCCGGGGTGCAAGCTGGAACTGGGATACCTCTGTGCTCCCTTAACTCTCCAGCCTGGGCTGTTTTTTGCAATGCTCTGCTAGTGACAAGCAGCAAACCCCTTCAGGCACTGTTATCACTCAGCACAACTGCATGTGGAGCCCTAGACCCACGGAGATTGAATGAATGCTCCCAGAGCCACTCACAAATCACACAAAGAAAGGCAACAGCAAATCTTACAAGTCACCAGCCTTGTACCCTAGATCTGTACCTTTTTGCCCTGGTCAGAAGCATGACCAGTGTAAGTTCATTACCCAGTCCACTCTTCCCTTGATGTGGAGAGGACACACACTAGCCTTTGTAAACTGAGCTGAGATTTCCCAAGCCCTTCAACGAAAACACACTGTTTTAGGTAAAATATAACACAGATTTGTTCACTACAGAAAGATAGATTTTAAGTAATTGTAAATGGTGGGCAAAAAAGTTCAGAGATAGTTACTGAAGAAAATAAAAGGCACAATCTAAATCTTAAATCTTATTACACTAGGCAGTATTTGGATGAAGCAGTTTTCTCACCTCAGTGGATGTTACAGTTCTTAATACACAGTCTTCTCCCTTAGGAGAAGGGGACAGGAAAACCCCTTAATGGTGTTTGAAGGACTGTTCACTGTTCAGAGCCCTTATTTCAGTGTTTCTCAAACTGGGGTCACCACTTGTGTAGGGAAAGCCCCTGGCAGACTGAGCCGGTTTGATTACCTGCTCTGTCCGCAGGTCCGACTGATCGCTGCTTCCACTGGCCACAGTTTGCCGCTGCAGGCCAATGGGAGCCGCTGGAAGCAGTGCAGGCTGAGGCACTTACTGGCTGCCACTTCCTGCAGCCCCCATTGGCCTGCAGTGGCAAACTGCGGCCAGTGGGAGCAGAGATCAGCCAGACCTGCAAGACGGGACAGGTAAACAAACCGGCCCGGCCCACCAGGGGTTTTCCCTACACAAGTGGCGACCCCAGTTTGAGAAACACTACCTTATTTGGATTCAGGGGTTGATCTCTGGTAAACTTGTTGGTATATATGTAGGTTCTTAATATGTTTTTCTCTGTAATGCTTTTATCTTGTGAATAAATGTACTTGCCTAAAAAGAGCTCTGTCATAGCTTAACTGTGGCAATTACCCTGTTTACCTAACCTGTTTAACATCTCTGAGGAGAAAAATAAAGTAGGCTGGCCTGGCTTAGGTAGCCTTACTTTTCTGGGGAGGTCACAGTATAGGCAGGTATCTGTGCAACCTGGAAATACCCTAGTCAGGAGGGAGAGAGACTAAGGAGCTACAAGCCTAGAGTAGATTCTCTTGCTTGACCACAGAGGGGGAATGCAGCTGCAGTTGCCCTGAACTGTGACATTGTGCCTCCTGGTAACTCTACTCAAGTCACACAGTAAAATGAAATATTTATATATTCCTATTACTTAGATAAATATCCCTTAAAGCATTCTTCTCCAGAAAAAAAATATATTTAGTGCATGTCATCTTATCTTATTCCAATACATTATTTGCATATTTTACATGGATAAGTTTTTTACTATTTATAGCCACTTATTATACATTTAGTATCATAACTATTTGGAAAAATACATCCTGATTAAAAAAGAAAACAATATTTTGAATGTGCTATTGGTCTGCAACACAGAATATATCAATAAATCAGTTCACGTCTTCATTCCTTTTCTTTTCAGCTTTATATTTCTTACATAAGGCTAAAATGGGCTCATCTCAGACAGCACCACTTAGTACTGTTTTAATAGACTTTTCATTGTGTGAGAAATAAACTACACAACAACAGATTCCACTTACAAATAGGCATGAATCATTGTTCTTTAGTGTAACACCACTTCATGTATATAGCTTCCTTCACATAACTAGTATGCAGGGTGCTTTATAAGATCAGATAAAACAGAGAATCATAAATATATTTCACACTGAGCAACAAAAATACAATAAGCAAAACAAAAAGTCCAACATCACACTGATTCAAATGTCCATGCATGACTCAGTTTTCAGGCCGATGCCATTGTTTACTTGTTAGTTTGCATGTTCCCAGGAAAGCTCAGATGTGGATTGGGCACTTACTGAGAATAGTCCTTTCTCAAGAAGCTGACCAAATGCTTTACTGAGGCTACTTAGAATCAAAACACATTGAGATACAAGTACATAGCCAATATTCACAACTTCAACTACAAAAATGGTACACACATGCAGATAGCATAATCATAACCAGCAAATCATAACCTTTTCATAGACACCTCACATGACAACCCTTGTACAATATTTGCTGCAAATATATAACAATGGTTGCAACAATGATCTATATGGTCATAGTTTATGTCAATAACGTCAAATTCATCCCCTTTCCTTTGGTAAGTTTGGGACTACGATGAGGTAATTGTCACTTGATTCTGAATGTGGGGTGGAGGAACAAAGCCAAGAAGGAAGAAAGAACATGATGAAAAGGAGAGATGTTTCCTATGCTCTTCCTCTCTCTCTTCCACCTCCATCTACAGACATCATCACCAACTGACTGAAGTGCGATCAAAGGGTAGAGCCTGGCTGAAGGGCAACCAATCAGCCTGTGTGAGAAGCATCTAAGTTTGTAAGGGCATTGAAAGTGTTAAGGTCAGCTTAGACTGCATTTTGCTTTTATTTCATTTGACCAAATCTGACTTGTTATGCTTTGACTTATAATCACTTAAAATCTATCTTTGTAATTAATACATTTGTTTGTTTATTCTACCTAAAGCAGTGTGTTTGCTGTTTGAAGTGTGCTAGCGACTCCTCTTGGAATAACAAGTCTGGTGCATATAAATTTCTTTGTTAAATTGATGAACTCATATAAGCTTGCAGCGTCCAGTGGGCATAACTGGACACTGCAAGATGGAGGTTGCTAGGGTTGTGTCTGGGACCAGAGATATTGGATAGTATCATTCGACTGCACAAGCCAAGGAGCAGCTTACATGCTGAGGCTGTGCATGAACAGGCCAGGGGTGGGGTTCTCAAAGCAGAGCAGGGTAAGGCTGGCTCTCAGAGTCAATGATAGGAGTGACCTAGCAGATCACAGGTCCAGATAACACCAGAGGGGAACATCACAGTGTTAATTAAGAATTACTATCTGGAATACAGAGTATTAGGAGTTTAATAATTCTATTCTATTATTATATCTAGGGTTGTCACAATTATATCAATTCCAAAATGTATTATTATGAGATTTTACTTTGAAATTCTCACTGAAATTTCAAAATATATACTGTTTGACAGTCAGTTTTTGGGAATATATTAAACACAATTTAAATTGCAGTATAAACTTCAGAATTTGGATTTGTATATGTCTGGCTTATGGCGGCAACACTGTCTAGTGCAGAACAACCCACAGTAGAGGCAAGAAATGGTAAAATGTATAATAGCCTCTTAAATCATTTGACTTATACATAAGATGTATTTTAGAATATATATAGATATTTATATTTGCCACACAAAGGAATCAACCAATAAATACCATGGGAATATCAAGAGAAGTTTTTGTGACAAGATACTTAACTGCAGCTCAAAAGGCTAGGTTAGGTGTTTATTGTAAAATAGTTCTTATTCATGGCACAGTGTCAGTATTAGAACTGCATTAAACTTTTTTATACTGTACTGGCAAATCATGTCAAAAGCACAGTCTTGCTCCGCTGACTCACAAATGTAGTCTCATTTGGGACTGCTCATGTGAGTAAAGTGAGTAGGATTTACCCTACAACATGTACAGGTAATTAAATTCTACACAGTCTAATAAAACTATATTTATCCCACATTTTTATGCTATACAGACAATTTGCATTGCCTCTGTTTATTAGCTTCCCTCCAGAGAAAGAAAGAAAAAACACTAAATTCCAAGGACCTAAATGGAGTGGTGCTCGATCTGCAAGGAGACTGTCCCTTTGGGATTTGACTTAATGATAATGAAGAACTCTAGAACTACTCCATTACAGTCAATGCAATTGCTCCAGATTTACCCCAGTGACATATGGATGCTGCAATCAGTGGCGTTTTACTTGCTGAGACAATCTATGATTTTAGTATTTAAATAATATATTTTCTTAGAGGCACTTTCTTATTATTTAAACTGGTATTTTGAGGTGGATTAGATATAACATGTTTCTATTTCTTAACACAGTTTGTTAATTGTTCCTTTATTCATACAGTGCAATGTAACAATATGCCAAGTTGTAATATGCACCTTCCAACTGTGTTAAACTAATAATATAAAAATGCAATCACATCACTATCAAGTATTATTAGTGCTTTAAACTCCTCTTTGTTTTATTAACCATTTTATGGGTGTGAACTTTCTATGTGTAATAATTTGCAGGTTAGGTGAAATTAAACAGTTATTTTGTTAAAAAATATCAGAATTTTAATTAGACTAGGTAAGCCATTTTTTCAGTGAAGTTCCATTAAGTAATGATTCAGCTTTTATATTTAGGCTTAATTGGTGCTGTTTTCCACAGCTTGATCATCTGTTCAATTAGATTTTCCATTGATGTAGTTATACCAGTATCTTAAAATGATGATACGGTTTACAATTGGCCCTGGTGGAAAAAATGATCAATTATCCACTGGCAGGGGGGCAATTGTGGTCTAACATCCTGGGAATGTGGCGTCGTGTATTACCTGGGGATTTTCCCAGGGGCAGCGCCCTGTCGAGAGCCCCAGGCCCCCTGGCCCTGCATAGCCCTCCCAAATTGGATCACAGATGGGATGAATCCAAAAAGGCCCTGGGCCATGACAATAATGGCACATGCAACAACATTACATCCCCTCATTGCCTGAGGCCCCCCCCCCTCAAAAGTTTGTGTCTACCTGGGAACAGTGGCCCTGCCCTTGGAGGAGGAAGACCTCCATCCATACTGCCAACACTTACGGTTCCACTGGGAAAGGGAAATCTGGGAAAGATGACTTGAATGGACTACTGATGGGAGGGTGCATGGGGTGGTGTTCAATGTCACGGAGGCATTCAATATGTCATCTGAGTCACTGCTCCACCTAAACAGATGGCATAGGGACTCAGTTGCAGTATTAGTCCCCAGGTGGTATAGGGTGCAGCCTAGCCCCCACAGTTCAGCATGTTGGTATATCATGCATATCACCCAGTCAACCACACACACAACCACCAGTGTGGAGGGGCAAATATTACATGCACTGAACGATTTCCAGCACCCCTTCTTAATTGTAGCTTCCTTCACTTAGCCTTCACTTAGCCCCCAGATGACAAGAAATGGTTCTAGGAAAGCACCTCATTCCCCTCACCAGCATTGGTGGCAGATGTCACCCGCCACCAACTGGGAGGCATCCACTCAATGCTGGATCCTCCTGAATATCACCCTAGAAGCACTGGATATTTACCTGCCCCTGTCACACTTTCAGGTCTCTGCATTCCTGCCCAATTGTACCCCTAGGGCTTCCCTCCAACTTGCTCTCCTCAGGCAGACATTGTCCTTGTCTCCCTGGAGAAGGCGGACCATAGTGGGAACCTTGTGGGACGGGGCCAATATGGCAGCTAGTATTTGGAATATTCAGCAAGGAGCCATGAGAAATGAACAATTGGGACAATTGGAAAAAGCAATGGGACTGGTCACCAGTGAGGATCTTACCCACCTTACAGTGGCTACTGCCACCCTGAAACATACTGCCGAATTGGCCCTCCAGACATGGGATACCTTACAGGGACCAATAATTGACCATAATTGAGGCTGGGGATCAATTAGCATGGAATTCGGTATGCTCCCAGCTCCAGCAATACTTGACCCAACAAGTCCATAGCATTCAGGAGAATGTGCTCCATGGAGTCTGGCCTGGGGAAATCCATTCCCATGCAGGGATTCCCCAGGAACAATGGCCCTTTTGCCATTTCTGGAAGCTCACTAATTGGAAGTGCACAGGCATAGCCTGTTCCTTCATAGCTTTCGGCCCCATGAAAGGAGTGTGGGCTCTTGCCATGAAAATCCAATTGGGCCTTTGGGAGGGCTGCCTCTGAGACTGGGTGGTCCATCGTGACATGTGGGAGGTGGTGGTTCCCTCTAATTACACAGCTAAAAGATATATGCTGACTGCATCCCCGGACAATCAGCACATATGGCTTGCAGAAGGCAACACCTGGTAGCTCTGGCCTATGGAGCCCCCTCAAATGGTATGTACAGAGAGGCCAGTGCCAGGCCACTGTTATGAAGTGGGTCAACACATCTGTTGGGAAGGGGAGGCATCGGGATATGCCCCCACTACAACACATCTGTTTACCAATACCTCAGTGTGTGTTTGGAGGGCAACCGACCCTGGGGTAGCTCTTGATTTACTATTAAGATCACAAAGACAATTTTTTTCAGTGAATTGGCCCGCCATTCTGAAATAATCTGTTAATGTGTCTAACTATGTTGTGTTTAATTTTTCATGGATAATACCCAATGTGTTTCTCCCATTGACGCTCATCCAAGAGCAACTTTCCATATTCCAGACAGATGCCTCCTTCTTTGTGGTGTTACAACACACGTTTAGTCTGGAGAAATCTTCCTTCACCACGGCTATTAGAGTGGGGCATTTATGCCAACAGGGGGATGTGTTATGTTATGTTACTAATGAAGCCAGAAGCCATTATTGGCTAGTGTATGCAATTGGTGCTGTTTTAATAATTTTGTGCATGTTGTACTGCTGCTTCTGTAGTAGACCAATAGTAACCCTGGTCACTATATCAGAGGGAGGGTAAAAACCTAAGTGGTGACCCCCTCCCAACAAAATATTGATTCAGGGTCAAAGGGGGGAAGTCACACCCCAATAGCCTCCTCCCTGTAGGGAGTCCCCCAGGAAGGTAGATCAGCACTGTATATTGCTAACGTTATTGCAAGCATTGCAAAGCATTTTGGGAAGGGTTAAAGGTGTGTGAATGGAGAGTGGAAGGTTTCTTTTTAGGCCACAAGAGGCTAAAAAGTGGGGAGAGAAGAAAAAGAAAAGAGCAGAGAATGGGTAACTCAACACTGCAGCTAACAAGCTCAGCTCAAAGATAAGAGGCTGGCCGCCACCCAAGGACACTGCTTGCAGCCGAGACTTGGCTGACAGCTGAGAAAGATGGGGGTCTGAAAGTTGCCCAAGCGGCCATGAGAAACCGACTACACAGACCTGCACCTGCAGGACAGCAAAACCAGCAGAGAAGAAAACAAAGCCCAGGGCTGCAGAGGCTGAAAACACAGATGAGACAACAAGAGTGGGAGACAGCCAGGCGTCCTTGAAGCTGGAATGTTTTGGAAAAGAAAAAGAGACCATAGCAAGCCTGTTTGGACTAGTACAAAGAGCACGAGGAACAGAGGGCCTGGAAGTACATTTTTATTGGAATCCTTGAGTTCCCGATGCTTTCAGCCTCCTTTGTTAATTTTACTACGGGCCATGCTCCTCTTGACCTGCTCACAAACAGGGAAGAATTGGCAAGGGAAGGAGAAGTGGGTGGCAACCTGGGCAGCAGTGACCATGAAATGGTCGAGTTCAGGATCGTGAAAAAAGGAAGAAAGGAGACAGCAAAATACAGCCCCTGGACTTTAGAAAAGCAGACTTTGACCCTCTCCAGGGAACTGATGGACACTTAAGAACATAAGAACATATGAAAGGCCGTACCGGGTCAGACCAAAGGTCCATCTAGCCCAGTATCTGTCTACCGACAGTGGCCAATGCCAGGTGCCCCTGAGGGAGTGAACCTAACAGGCAATGATCAAGTGATCTCTCTCCTGCCATCCATCTCCATCCTCTGACGAACAGAGGCTAGGGACACCATTCTTACCCATCCTGGCTAATAGCCATTTATGGACTTAGCCACCATGAATTTATCCAGTCCCCTTTTAAACATTGTTATAGTCCTAGCCTTCACAACCTCCTCAGGTAAGGAGTTCCACAAGTTGACTGTGCGCTGCGTGAAGAAGAACTTCCTTTTATTTGTTTTAAACCTGCTGCCTATTAATTTCATTTGGTGACCCCTAGTTCTTGTATTATGGGAATAAGTAAATAACTTTTCCTTATCCACTTTCTCAACATCACTCATGATTTTATATACCTCTATCATGTCCCCCCTTAGTCTTCTCTTTTCCAAACTGAAGAGTCCTAGCCTCTTTAATCTTTCCTCGTATGGGACCCTCTCTAAACCCTTAATCATTTTAGTTGCCCTTTTCTGAACCTTTTCTAGTGCTAGAATATCTTTTTTGAGGTGAGGAGACCACATCTGTACACAGTATTCGAGATGTGGGCGTACCATGGATTTATATAAGGGCAATAATATATTCTCAGTCTTATTCTCTATCCCCTTTTTAATGATTCCTAACATCCTGTTTGCTTTTTTGACCGCCTCTGCACACTGCGTGGACATCTTCAGAGAACTATCCACGATAACTCCAAGATCTTTTTCCTGACTCGTTGTAGCTAAATTAGCCCCCATCATGTTGTATGTATAGTTGGGGTTATTTTTTCCAATGTGCATTACTTTACATTTATCCACATTAAATTTCATTTGCCATTTTGTTGCCCAATCACTTAGTTTTGTGAGATCTTTTTGAAGTTCTTCACAATCTGCTTTGGTCTTAACTATCTTGAGTAGTTTAGTATCATCTGCATACTTTGCCACCTCACTGTTTACCCCTTTCTCCAGATCATTTATGAATAAATTGAATAGGATTGGTCCTAGGACTGACCCTTGGGGAACACCACTAGTTACCCCTCTCCATTCTGAGAATTTACCATTAATTCCTACCCTTTGTTCCCTGTCCATTATCCAGTTCTCAATCCATGAAAGGACCTTTCCTTTTATCCCATGACAGATTAATTTACGTAAGAGCCTTTGGTGAGGGACCTTGTCAAAGGCTTTCTGGAAATCTAAGTACACTATGTCCACCGGATCCCCCTTGTCCACATGTTTGTTGACCCCTTCAAAGAACTCTAATAGATTAGTAAGACACGATTTCCCTTTACAGAAACCATGTTGACTATTGCTCAAGAGTTTATGTTTTTCTATGTGTCTGACAATTTTATTCTTTACTATTGTTTCAACTAATTTGCCCGGTTCCGACGTTAGACTTACCGGTCTGTAATTGCCGGGATCACCCCTAGAGCCCTTTTTAAATATTGGCGTTACATTAGCTAACTTCCAGTCATTGGGTACCGAAGCCGATTTAAAGGACAGGTTACAAACCTTAGTTAATAGTTTCGCAACTTCACATTTGAGTTCTTTCAGAACTCTTGGATGAATGCCATCTGGTACTTGATGTACCTCGTCATCTCATCCCCAAAAGATCCTGTGGCCACAGCCTGATCAACTGTGGTCCTGGGTGGATTGGTAAAGAAAATCTGTCACAGGATTCCTGGGAGGCTAATATGAAGGGGAAAGGAGTCCAGGAGAGCTGGCTGTATTTTAAAGAAGTCTTATTGAGGGTGCAGAAACAAACCATGCCAATATGCAGAAGGAATAGCAAATATGGCAGGTGACCATCTTGGCTTAACAGAGAAATCTTTGATGAGCTGGAACACAAAAAGGAAGCTTACAAGAAGTGGAAACTTGGACAGATGACTAGGGAGGAGTATAAAAACATTGCTCAAGCATACAGAGGTGTAATCAGGAAGGCCAAAGCACAACTGGAGTTGCAGCTAGCAAGGAATGTTAAGGGTAATAAGAAGGGTTTCTGCAGGTATGTTAGCAACAAGAAGAAGGTCAGGGAAAGTGTGGGACCCTTACTGAAAGGGGGAGGCAACATAGTGACAGATGATCTGGAAAAAAATGAAATACTCAATGCTTTTTTGCCTTGGTCTTCACAGGCAAGATCAGTTCCCAGACTGCTGCACTGGGCATCACAGTATGGGGAGGCGATGATCAGGCCTTAGGGGTGCAAGAACAGGTTAAGGACTATTTAGAAAAACTGGGTATGCACAAGTCCATGGGGCTAGATCTAATGCATTCGTGGATGCTGAGGGAGTTGGCTGATGTGACTGCAGAGCCATTGGCCATTAACTTTGAAAACTCATGGCAATTGTGGGAGGTCCCAGATGACTGGAAAAAGGCCAATACTGTGGCCATCTTTAAAAAAGGGAACAGGGAGAATCTGGGGAACTACAAACCAGTCAGCCTCATCTCAGTCCCAGGAAAAATCATGGAGCAGGTGCTCAAGGAATGCATTTTTGAAGCACTTGGAGGAGAGGAAGGTGATCAGGAACAGTCAGCATGGATTTATCAAGGGCAAGCCATGCCTGACCTACCTGATTGACATCTATAATGAGATAACTGGCTCTGTGGATATGGGGAAAGCGGTCTCCTACAATATTCTTGCCAGCAAATTAAAGAAGTATGGATTGGATGAATGGACTATAAGGTGGAGAGAAAGCTGGCTAGATTGTCGGACTCAGTGGTTAGTGATTGATGGCTCAATGTCTAGTTGGCAGACAGTGTCAGGCGGAGTTCCCCAGGGGTCTGTTCTGGGACCGGTTTTGTTCAACATCTCCATTAATGATCTGGATGATGGGATGAGGGTTTATACCTTCAGCAAGTTTACGGATGACACTAAGTTTGGGGAAGAGATAGATACACTGGAGGGTAGGGATAGGGTCCAGAGTGACCGAGGCAAATTGGAGGATTGGGCTCAAAGAAATCTGATGAGGTTCAACAAGGACAAGTGCAGAGTCCTGCACTCAGGATGGAAGGATGCCATGCACTGCTACAGGCTGTGGACCCACTGGCTAAGCGGCAGTTCTGCAGAAAAAGACTTGGGGATTACAGTGGATGAGAAGCTGGATATGAGTCAACAGTGTGCCATTGTAGCCAAGAAGGATAGTGGTATATTGGGCTGCATTAGTGGGAGTATTGCTAGCAGATCGAGGGAAGTGATTATTCCCCTCTATTCAGCCCTGGTGAGGCCACATCTGGAGTATTGCATCCAGTTTTGGGCCCTCCACTACAGAAAGGGTGTGGACAAATTGGAAAGAGTCCAGCCGAGGGCAACTAAAAGTATTGGAGACTGGGGCACATGACTTATGAGGAGAGGCTGAGGGAACTGGGATTATTTAGTCTGCAAAAGAGAAGAATGAGGGGGGATTTGATAGCATCCTTCAACTACCTGCATCAGGGTTCCAAAGAGGATTTCTCAGTGGTGGCAGATGACAGAACAAGGAGCAATGGTCTCAAGTTGCAGTGGGGGCAGTCTAATTTGGATATTAGGAAAAACTATTTCACTAGGAGGGTGGTGAAGCACTGGAATGGGTTACCTAGGGAGGTGGTGGAATCTCCTTCCTTAGAGGTTTTTAAGGCCTGGCTTGACAGGGTCCTGGCTGGGATGATTTTGTTTGGGTTGGTCCTGCTTTGAGCAGGAGGTTGGACTAGATGACCTCCTGAGGTCTCTTCCAACCCTAATCTTCTATGAATCTTTGATTCTAAGTGTTAGAACCATTATACAGGGCACCTGTGAGACCTCATCTGGAGTGCTGTGTGCAATTCTGGTCTCCCATCTTTAAGAAAGATGAATTCAATGTGGAACAGGTGCAGAGAAGGGTACTAGGATGCTCCAAGGAATGGAAAACCTATCTTATGAGAGGAGACTCAAAAGAGCTTGTTTTGTTTACCTTAACCTTAACAAAGCTGAGTGGAGATATGATTGCTCTTTATAAATACATCAGAGAGATAAAACCCAGGAAGGGAGAGAAGTTATTTAAGTTAAGCACCAATGTTGACACAAGAACAAACACGTATAATCTGGTCATCAACAAGTTTAGGTTTGAAATTAGGCAAAGGTTTCTAACCATCAGAGGAGTGAAATTCTGGAGCAGCCTCTCAAGGGGAGCAATAGGGGCAAAAAACCTCGCTGGCTCCAAGACTGAGCTAGATAAGTGTATGGAGGGGATGGTATGACTGGACTGCCTACAATGGCATGTGGCCTGTCGGCAACCGTCTCTAGCAAAAATCCCCAACAGCTGGAAGATGGAATACTAGATGGGGAGGGCTCTGACTTATTACAGAGAATTATTTCCCAGGTATCTTCATGGTGCATCTAGCCCACATGCTCAAGGTCTATTTGATCACCATATTTGGGGTCAGGGAGCATTTTTCCCCTGAGTCAGATTGGCATAGACCCTCAGGGGTATTTTCGCCTTCTTCTGCAGGGTGGGGCATGGGGTCACTTGAAAGTTTTAGCTAGTGTAAATAGTGAATTCTCTGTAACTTGAAGTCTTTAAATCATGATTTGAGAGCTTCAGTAACTCAGACAGAAGTATCGGTCAATTACAGGAGTGGGTGGGTGAGGTTCTGTGGCCTGCAATGTGCAGGAGGTCAGACTAGATGATCATGATAGTCCCTTCTGACTTTAATATGAGTATCTGACTAAGAATATACATTATAATTTTAAACCTAACCGGTATCCCTTAAGTGACTTGCCACAAGCTGTCAGAACATGTTAGTATTAGAGCTGAGTGAGTCTAATATTTGTTTAATTTTCTTTCTTGATATAGAAATTAGATACAGTGCTCCTGTCAGTACTTTTAAATCATGGCTAATGTGCATATGCAAAGTTTTGACACAATACTAAACACTTAAATTGATATAAATACCCAAACCCAGTTGTTTCCTAAACTATTTTACATGCACTATAAACTTGCATTCACATATGCTGAGCATTAATGATTGAATAATTTTATTATCTCCAATCATATTTGTGTCTGTGCAAGCTAAGGTACTATGATTAAGATATTTATTTATTTATTTGTATTATTGTACTGCCTAGGAACCCTAGTTGTGGACCAGGATCCATTGCACTAAGTCAGGGGTTCCCAAACTTGATTCACAGCTTTTTCAGGGTAAACCCCTGGTGAGCCGCGAGACGCTTTGTTTACCTGAATGTCCATAGGTATGGCCGGTTCCTGCAGCTCCCATTGGCCAAGAACGGTGAACCACGGCCACGGGGAGCTGCGAGCCGTGAACCAAGTTTGGGAACCCCTGAACTAAGTGTTGTTCAAACACAGACAAACAAACAAACAAACAGACAGACAGACAAATATGTTGTCCCTGTCCCAAAGAGCTTATAATGTTAGTATAGGACAAGGGACAACAAATGGATGTCGACAGACAGATGGGTGAGTACAAGGAAATGATGTAACAATATTGTATAAATAGACAAAACAGAGACTGGGTGGAGAAAAGGATAGAACACACAAGCAGAGTTAACAATGTGATAGCAGCAAATGGCATTAGTTCCAAGATTTTTAAAAATGTTATTTTATTTATTTATTTATTTGGTGGAAACTCCTAGAAGGGGATAAGCTAAATGTAAAGAAAAGGGAAGGACAGGGCAGAGTAGGAGAGGGTAGGAGTGAAGATGAAGTGAAGAGACTGTGAGGGAAATGGAGTGGGAGTTGGAGCAAAGATCCAATCACCACACAACAGAGAAAGTCAGAGAATGTTCTACACTTTTGACTGGAATGTCCAGAAGTCCAAAGATCCCATCTTTGGCTGCTTCTTCTCCTTTCAGCTGAAATTTCTGCCTGGCTCCTCTCTGCAGTTGTCCCCAAGGCCATATGGCAAGGGAGAAGGGAGGCACCAGCTGAGTCCTAGCACCCCTAAAGTCTGTGTGTGGGGTCCCTCCTGCATACTTCTGGGTCCCAGGGGTGCTGGGGTAAGCTTAAGGTAAAGGTAAGCAAATGTTACACCTCAGAGCAAAAGATAATTTCCTGCTTGGTCTGAGTCAAGAAGAGGTTAGTGGTTGTTTTGTTTTGTTTTAAATTGTATTTTTCCCTTATGTTTGTTCTAGATTCCCCATATGCTTTAATGGGGAGATGCAGAGAGAGAGAATTGCCTTCTTCTCTATGAGCCTGAAACTTCCAACCTCATTCACAATGGCTGAAGACTAGCTCACTCTACCACACGGCTCGTTGATTTCTAACTCCTTTTAGAAACAGGCCCATTTGGTTGCTTTTTGGCTTCATTAAAGTGCTACTCAGCATGTGTAAAGATTGAAGAATTGAGCTCAGAAACATTCAATATTAATCATTGCTCCAGGCAAAATTCTAAAGCAGAGGGGAAAGCAGTCAGTGCAGGTATGCCAAATGATGAGTACTATACAATATTGCACAGTGGCCAAAATGTGCTGTGCAGTTTGCAAACACAAGACCAGATTCCTACACCCTTACTCATGCCAAGTAGAACCTTACATTGAAAATAGTCCCATTAACTTCAGTGGCACTTGATATAAAGTAAAGTGCTGCTCAACATGACTTAGGAGAGAAGATACAGTCCTGACCCAAATATACAGGATTGTATGTTTAGTGTATACAAGGATTGCAAAAGGAACTGTCCTGTTAGTTAACTATTTTGTGCCAGATTTTCATATTCTTATCCCACTTATTTCCATTGGATATGGGGCATAATAAAACACTACTCATTGTGAGTAAGGGTTATGGAATCTGGTCTATATGTGTTTTGCAATGTTTGTATATTGACTTCTGTGTTGTTTAGCATACCATCTCCATTTGACCTTTGGAAAGTCAAAACTATAATGCCAGTATAAAACAGCAAACATAATTTTCTTTGCCCACCCCACAGGACTGAAAAATGTTTACATTCTCACAGTTTTGATAACCTTCAATGATAAGGTTATAAGACCATTCCTCTCTCTGGGAGAGAAACACTTTAAATTTGTTTGTTGTGCTATTCCATTGAAACAGTATTAGTCAGGGTCACACACAATTTCTTGTCTATAGTAAAGCAGCTTTGGCTGTTGCCCTGCCAACGTTCCCTTTAGGAGATAATCTGCTAAATAGCTGGCTATCAAAGAAGAAAAGAGGAGAATACTTGGCAAGGAAGAAAGTGAGTGAGTACTCCTCAGACAAAAATACCCTAAAGGGTGGAAAATGCCACCTGGGAAGAGGAGTTTTAAACAACACCAAGCAACTCTTAAGTCACAGCTATAACAACAACAGGAATGGACAGTAACAAAATCTGATGGTTTCAATAATACAGCTCTCTCCCTGAAAGGATTTTTCAGACTATATTGATATAGACTGAACAGTTAAAGGTTGATGGAGATCCCCAATACAGTTTATTTGGATGAACAGATGCAGTCCATATGTCCTAGAAGATAGTCCAGCTGCTAAATCTAAATTAATAAGAGACCCATTGAGAGATCTAGCCCAAAGTTCACCAAAAGAGGTTAATGTAAGGTCTCTCCTGAAAGCCTGTGTCACAGCGGTTATCATAATCACTGTGAGATGTATGCACAGAAAATACATGAGGAGTTATGCAAATATGCTGAAAATTATGTGTTCTAGGCCTTGTAGTTAAAGGCAGGTCACTCAAAGGTAGGATGCCTGGAGACAAACTTCTCCAGACGAGAGGTAGGAGACACTTATCTCCCTGGCAGACTATTGCATATTGTGTGTCTTTCTTTAGGCATACTGAGTCAAATGCCAATGAAGAGCTTGCAGAGACTTCAGAAAGAAATTAACATGAAGAGGTGAACATGGGGGAATGCTGGCGGGGGGAGGGGGAAGAGGAGGATTTTTTTTCAGGTAAAAATCAAAGGTCTGGTCAGGTATATCTGAAGGTGCATCTTTCAATCTGTGAAGACGAGTTGCCAGCAGCCTTGATTTTATGAAAGGGGGATCTTTGAACATTGTTTCAAAGTGGTCCTGGTTTGTGAGTCTGGGGTTGGGATTTGAGGAGGGGCTGTTTTAGTGCTATTCATTATGTGCTGGTACACTCACTTCATTTTTCCTGATCTCTGTGCTGTCAAACACATGGGGAACTTTATCCACCCATTCCTTTTTCTTCCACAGTTAATAATGTTATCTGTTGTTTCCATGCACATTGCACTTTCCACGTATCACCAGATTACTATGTTATATTCACATATACTTGGACCAGATTGGGGGGCAGGTTTGGGAGGGACAAAGAGAACTTTCAGTTTTCTGCCCCTGGGATTGATGTGATTCAAGCAAGCAATTGGTGGGGTCCAAAGCTGAAGGAAAGATAAACACTATGTACACTTTCATCACAGCATGGATGAAAGGTCTGCACGTAAGTAAACAAAAATAACATTTATTAAAACTAGTTAATGTAGTGTAACTGTGAATTTTTTAAAAAAAGCAGTTGTGAAAGAGAGCAGAATAGCTCAGATTTCCGAAGAGCATTAAAACTTTAGTGCCTATGAGACACCATGTCTTGATCCCCCTGTCACAAAAGGGGGTAAACTCCTCCTCTGAACAAAGGGGGAACAGCTAGAGAAAATGGGGGCATTTCCTGTGCAGGGTTTCAGGGGTTGACACATGATGGCTTTCAGGCACAACCCCAGGCTCATTGTCCCCTCCTGTACATTCACAGGGCTCCCTCTAGCGAGGGTTTTGGGTGCCAGTGCAGGGTGTTGTGCTGGATTCTGACAGCCTCCCCCACATCACAAAGGTGGAGAGTTGGATCTTCCACCTCAGTAGCACCCTGGGCTGCAGGTGCAGTAGGAGTAGCTTGAGGAGGAGGTGCCAGTTCCTGGATACTAGCAATGGCTATTGGGGCAACCAGGATCAGAATCTCTTCCACCACCATTTGTATCAGAGACTGCAACAAGGTATTATCCCTGTCCCTTTGGGCAAGCTCCTGTTCCCAGTACCATGCATCCTGCTCCAGGAACCAGACCATTGCTGATTCCTGCCTCTGGAAAAAAAAACATTCCTCCCGTTCAACAACCCGGTCCGCCCTTTCCCACATAAAGTCAAATTGCTCCTGGCTACTTCTGTTAGAGCCAATGAGTAGGTCCTTAAGTGTCCTTATCCATCTGCCCCTACGCTCCCTGGGCTGCTGCTCCTAGTTCCTGGACTGAATGATTTCAACCTCCTCAGCAGAAGGTCCTGCCACGTCAATCACAAGAGCAGCATCATATTTCTTCTTTCCTTTCAAAATGAGTAAAAAATCCTCCCATTTAACATAACTTTGCTGTTGAAGACCATGATATAGATACTTTTCAGCATTTCAGGAATGCCGTTGTTTCAGTATCCTTTCTCAGGCAACTTTTGCACACCCCGCACTCCCCCCTGCCCCCTGAGAAAGAGCACCTGCTGAAAAGGGTATTGACACCATGACCTAATGTTTTTTTAATGATGTTTTTAAGTGTGTGATTGGGATGAGGAGTGTATTTATTTCTGGGACAATGTTAATGGTTCCCAATGTCTTCTTTTAAGGCTGGCCATCAGTAGGAGAATATAGCAGTTTTGAAAGTATCAAACTGGAAAAGGGAGGTGGCTTTCCAGATCTATGGTGAGGATCCAGCAATCTATGCCAGAGATATATTTGTGCTGCTTGTCACCCCTCTGCATATCACTGAATGGAGGGGTTTAGTGAGCTATGAAGGTGAACCAAGCATATTTGCATTACCATTTAACCTTAAAAATCAGTTGTATCTTCTGCTGAACCAGAAATTTGTGGACATATTTTTATGGGATTGGGAAGCGATCTAAATGGAAATAGACTATATTCTAAGATAGCAGATGGAGCCTGCATGGAGGGGGAGAAGTGAACCTCTGCAAATGCTCATCCATCCTCGTGCCAGACCCTGCAAATGAAGGAAACCTGGTCCCTTTGTCCAGCAAAGAGCAGAGAAAGGAAAGGGGAAAGAGAAAAATCAGATAACAACTGTACTTTGTTCCATGAACTTTCTGATCAGGATCACAAGCTACTCATCTCCCCACTGCAAAGGAACACTGCATTGTGTCTGTGCACGTAGGCGCTGACTCCATGGGTGCTCCAATAATTAGCAGGTGCTTAGCACCCACTGCCAGTCAGCACCCCTGCCCCCCACCAGTGCCTCCCATCCTCTGGTGGCCCTGCCTATCAATGCCTCTCCTCCCTTCCAGCACCTCCTGCCCACCTCAATCAGCTGTTCCACGGTGTGTAGGAGGTGCTGGGAGGGAGGGGAAGGAGTAGGGATGGGGCACACTTAGGGGAGGGAACACGAAGAGGCGGGCAGGGTGGAGCAGGGACTGGAAGAGGCCTGGCAGAGGTGGGGGTTTGGGGGAAGGAGTGGAGTGGGGGCAGGGCCTGGGACTGAGCAGGGGTTGAGCACCCCTGAGCAAAGGAAAAAGCTGGTACCTGTTTGTGCATGCCCCTTTCTTCTGACTTGTGCAGCATGACTTTGAGTGGGATATCCTGGTCACCAGGGACTGGGAATGCTTGAAAACATTTATACTGTAAAAGAGGATTGCTGTCATGTTCCTCGGAGAAGCAAAGGTTCCCCTTCTCCTTCTTGTGCATAATCAGCCCTCATATAAATGATTGCCTACTCCCACATGACTCCTTTTTGTAACCCTTTTTGATGGGGTACTGTACTGAACATTTTTGATGGGGTACTGTACTGAACATTTATGATCTTGAAAGGAGCAGAAAACAGCTGTAACTTGGCACAACCATTAGTCTTGGGCAAATGTCATGTTCCCCAACTGGACCTTTCCAACCTCTTCCTTTCTGTCAGCCTAGTGGCTGACAAACTCACAGATCCAGGGGCAATAATCACTGAGAATTGGTTGTTGCCTGATTTTAGGAGGTTAATACTATTAATTTGGATAATATGAGTTATCTGATCAGAAGATAATAAGAGTCTTGTCGCGGAATCAGGCTACACAGAGTTTGCAAAGGACCCTTTGGGATATGACAGGATATTTACACTGAGACAAATATAGTCTTAAAGACTTTTATTGAGATAAATGGAATTATATTCAAATAGTAATCAAATGGTACAATAATCAGAGTTACAAATGCAGTACTATATTCTAAAGATGCATGTAGTATTATATACTGTAAAGCTTTTGATTAATATACTCACACCCTTCCTTAATAATCTGGTGGTAAAAGACAAAGGACCAGCCTCGTCTCTGGCATGCCAAAAGAGTTCAGATCCAGGTTCCTCAATTCTTGAATGGGAGGCGCAGAGCTTAGGAGAAGCTAAAACGCTAAGAGCTATTGAAGTTAATTTATAATTTCACTTAATTAACTGATTTAAAATTTACAATTAAGATTAACAGACTAATAGATTAGTAAACTAAAAATGAAGAATCTTGGAGATTAGAAATTTAGAAAACAAGCTCAGAAGCTCAGAAAAACAAAAACTTAGAAAATCCTGAAGCTTAGAAGCTTTGACACTTCCTTGGCATGGTGGGTCACCCCTCTTATAGGGCACGGGTGCTTGAGCCATCCTTCAATGTCTAAACTTAGTTTCCTCACCCACCGAAATGTGGGGGTACATTTACTCCATAGGCTGGTATGTTTGTACATATTGATGACATATACATACATATTAATGACATCAGATCATTCTCACATTTGTTATTTTGGTCCTCCCAATTATTTCAGTTCTTTCCTTGTGGTGTACCTGTTCAGAGAGGGTATTAACTTAGGAAAGCCCCCATGACAACCTGCTTCAAGGCATACTTTATCTATCTATGTAAAAGGTTGCAGCCATATATGGACTTTATGCTTTAACTCATCACTATCTATCTAGGTGAAAGGTCCCAGACATATGTATGCTAACTTTGCCTTAGTTCAACATACAAGATGTGGTCTGTAGGTCTCTTGTGTTACAGCCAAACTATTTTAATATAAATCTATAAACCTATTATAATAAAACAAATAATCAAAACCATAAGAAAATAAGAAACCTATAAGAAAAGATATATAGGCAAGCAAGCATGCTAGCCTTATAGGCTACATTGTTCTATAACTTTTGCCAAAAACTTTATAGTTGTTTGTGGTAAATCAATAAATGTTGAATTTACAATTGTATCTTAGTTGGGCACCACTGGAGAGTGGAGGAGGGGTGACCTTCCAGTCCTGCAAGCAATCATAGAGAAAGAGGGAAGGGGATAGTGTCAGGGAAGGGTGGGGGCTTAACTTACCAGCTTGAGATTCCAGTTCCTTCTGAGCATTGGGGTCCTCCTCTGGCTCGTCAGGAGGGGCTTGCTGAGATGGGCTTTCTGGGTAGAGGTGCAGGATAACTTGCTTCCCTTTTCCCGAGTCTTCAAGGGCCACCTTCTCCACTGTCCCTCCTGCCTCCTTGTCCTGACCCTCATCAAGATCCTGTCAGATGATAAGGCTGCACCAGGCTCTACTAAACTTCCCAGTAAATATAGGTGTGCCTCGTGCTATGGGAGAAGTTCTGGATGACCATGAACACAAACCACACATTGAGAAGCACCAAGGTGTGATCAGATGGTAAGGTAGCAGCTTTCAGAGGTGGTTTCATGTTCATGTGTGTTGGAAAAAGAGTTCAGTGGAAAATGGCTCAGAAGTGGTCAACACAGTTCACTACTACTCGTGAAAATAGGGGGACAGGGACATTTATAGATTTGGGTAGGGGTCAGGCAGGAAAGGGTTAATACATTGTGGAAATGGGACTGGAGGACCATGGAACTTGGGATGCAGTACACATCCATTAGCCCCCATCCACACTACAAACTGACATGAGTACCGGGCTGTGCCACAGCTTGGCATGCTAGCGTACTTGCCCTGAACATGCCTTGAAACCCATGCTTCTGGGGTTTAGGTGTGGATGGTAGGGGATACTCATGAACTCGTGTTCTGTTGCCAGTGTAGATGTAGCTTACAATAGAGAGCAAGCAGAATCTGAATGATCTGGAAAATGTTTCACACCAACAGATAGAAAGGCAAAGTATACATTTCAAATAAATAACGTAGGTCTTCTTTTTGTAAAGAGGATATACATTAATGATGAATAGCCAGAGAAAGGCTCCCCTATTTACATCCTCTGTCTTACAGCTAATTGCTGACTCCTGGACTTCTCCTGGATTTCTGCTTCCATAGTTCCTACAATAAATCATTATTACCATAATCCACAGCAGTACATACTATTTGGAATTTCTACAATGTTACTTCCTTTACATAAGAACATAAGAATGGCCATTCTGGGTCAGACCAAAGGCCTATCTACCCAGTATCCTGTCTTCTGACAGTGGCTAACGCCAGGTGATTCAGAAGGAATGAATAGAACAGGTAATAATCAAGTGATCCATCTCCTGTCGCCCATTCCCAGATTGTGGCAAAAAGCGTTTCCCTGCCCATCCTGGCTAGTAGCCATCAATGGATCTATCCTCCATGAATTTATCTAGCACTTTTTTGAACCCTGTTATAGTCTTGGCCTTCACAACATCCTTTGGCAAAGAGTTCCACAAGTTGACTGTGCATTGTGTGAAGAAATGCTTCCTTTTGTTTGTTTTTAACCTGATGCCTATTAATTTCATTTTGTGATCCCTTTTGTTTGCAAATGTGTGAGTGTGGATCTGGTTGCTGAATGGATTAAAAAACTGTTCATTTGCCAAACATGGTGAATGCTTAGTATATCATCTGTTTCTCCTGAAGTATTTATATAGCTAACATGTACTTTGTTCTGTTCATTCCAGAATAAGCATCCCACTTATTTCTTTGCTGGATATAACAGACTGTTATGGTAACTGTAATCAGCATTATCGGGAGATAAATAATCTTCTGCATAAATTTGGGGTACATATTATTATATATTGGGTTACATATAGTACCTAGGTTTACATTAGAAGCTGAAGGGAATAAAAATTTTAATGGGCTAGTAAGATTTCATTTGCTTTTCATTGTTAATTCATCATTACAGTAAAAGCAGATGAGAAGTTTTTGTACTGGGGCTGATAAATCTTCATGGCAATTCTACAAGGCAGATTATTAAATACGCACATGTGGACTGCCCACAGCAACTAGAATCTTTCCTAGACAAATGCAGCCAACTTCTAAACGAACCTAAGTTTTATATTTTTAGAGTTTCTAGTCCATATGGTGTGTAAAAACCTAGTTGTGAGTTTATACTGATGCAATGTCTCTCTCTTGTTCATAGCTTTCCAAACTGTAGCAGAATGAAAACTGATCAAAATCTGGAGGACGGACAGGAACAGAAAAAGGAAGGGACGAAGGCAGAGCTGGGTCTCATGTATATTGACTCGGTGTCCTTGCTGGTACAGACAGTCAGACAGTCCCACTGATGTAATGAGGCCTGGGTGTCTGTAGCGAAGCAGAGGCCTGTCTGCCTTCCCCTGTGGAATGCCCCCCAAATCCATGCTTTTGCTTCCCAAAGTCTCTCTTTTTAAGAACCTCTAAAAGGGGATGATGGGCAGAATAGGCAACCATCCTATTATGTAGTCCAATAGGCCTAATTTCTGAGACATCAGTTTTGGTCTATTCTCCTCTTTTTTTACAAGTCAGAGCCTCAATGCAGGCCTTGAATTATATCAGCACCCCATTTTTATATATTGATTCATCTCCCTGTCTCCTTTTTGCTCTTGTTCTATTAACACTCATTGTTACAGATTAGTGAAACATTTTATGAACTGCCATCTCCTTTCCAACAGTTAATTTAGACCAGGGGTTGGCCACCTTTCAGAAGCGGTGTCCCCAGTCTTCATTTATTCACTCTGATTTAAGGATTTGCGTGCCAGTAATACATTTTAACATTTTTAGAAGGTCTCTTTCTATGTGTCTATAATATATAACTAAACTATTGGTGTATGTAAAGTAAATAAGATTTTTAAAATGTTTAAGAAGCTTCATTTAAAATTAAATTAAAATGCAGAGCCCCCAGACCGGTGGCCAGGACCCGGGCAGTGTGAGTGCCACTGAAAATCAGCTCACATGCTGAAGACTACACCTGACTTAGACTAACTGGTCCTCGATTAATGCAACAGGAGCTGGGATCTGAGTCAGAACAAGGAGGAGGAGCTGTGGTAATCCTCCCCCATGAAGAAGAATACAATCCTATATGAACAATTCATAAATTGAATACAATGGCCCCCTGAGTGGCGTTGTAGTATCTGTCACAATGATTTCACCCTGGTAGGAATCCCAGAACACTCCCCATTCCCACTCAGCTGCTGGGGAGAGGGAGGAGTGACTCTTCACTGAGTACTTCCCTTGGACAGTAGCTCCTGGCCCCTCATCCACTTGCCTCATTTTCATATCAGGCTTTTTTGACTAATTAGTTTAGTGCTCTGGCTGTTAGGTGTCTGATAACATTTCCAAGCCCTGTGTGTGAGAGGATGTGTGAAAATAAGCACCTGAATAGATGTTGATGAGAGACAGTGGGACAAATGGATGGAATACATTAGAAAAGAGAGTTGTGATTTGATTGGGAAAAAATGATTTCAAAAGAATGCTGAGGTTGCAAAGTCAAGCACTCAAAAGTGGGAAATTCTAGAATGATGGTTGCCTGTGCAGTACATAACTGCTTTGTTCCTTTAAAGTGGAGGAGTGTGGCAAAGGAATTAGGATAGGATTGTGAGTGTGTGGTATCACGCTATAGACAATAGGGTCAGTCATTGGATAGTTCTCAAAACCTGTTTATAAAATACTAATATGTTCGACCAGTATGTTCTTTAGCATTGACAAGCTACAAAACTGCTGCACCCTCTCAGCTGAGTGCCACCAACCATGAAGGAAAGATGTGACATTGCATGTAATCCCAATTCCCTACCTCCCTTTATACCTTTCCAGAAAATTGAAGAACATGGGAGGCTGGGTGGCAATAAAATGAGATTACTGAATAATTACAGGCTTTGGAGCTTTCCACTCAAATGTTGCTGATTTAAATTGAGCCTAGGTCACTAGCAATCATAAGTCACTGCTATCTGAGGGTTGTGCAATGGTCTGAGTTAATGGTCTAATTCCAATTTTTAATGGAAAGTGAATTTTCACACATAACAAGCTGCTAAAAGAACCAGCACTGATTAACAGTCTTGGCAAAGGGACCAAGGTACAAGTGGCCACTGACACCTGTAGGGGCAGCTCTAGGAGGAAGTGGTCTAGGGGAGAGTTGTGGAACACAGGTGTAGGGAAGCTTGGATTATAACTAAATACAAGATACATTGGAGAATTGAATGTCCTAGGCTTCACTAGATCTAAATTAAACATATTTGGGAAAAAAACTAGTGCAGCACACAATTTCTTAGCCAGTGAGTGGATGGGTGTCTGGGAAGAACAAAGTAAAAATTATTATTAAAACTCCAAAAGAACTGCTAACCAATTTGCTACATTGTTTTAATTGCTATCAACAAGAAGATAATGACATTCTCTGTCTTAAAGCTTGGCAGCTGTCAATTCAGAAGATAAAAAGGAGAGAAAAGAGGGTAGCACTCAAATGTGTCTGTTCTTCCTTAAAAGCTTCTTTAGAAAAAAACTGCTAAATAGAGCTTTGCTCACATTTTAAAATGGTTTTGCTCTGCAGTCGAGATCTAGCTGGGATGACAGCTACAGTGTGGAGAGTAAATGAACTGGGGCTGCTGTTATGCTGTATAAAAATGAACAAAAAGCTAAACAATGTGAATTCAAGACCTCTGAACTGAGTCACCTGAGTAACATTCAATTGTTATCCAAAAGCACTCCTTCTGAGAATTCCATTTCCTTAAATATTTTCATATTTCTTCTAAGTCCAGCTCATTTAGTGCATTGTTGATGAAACAAACAGCTGATAAGAGCACATGTAGGGGAAGTAAAGCCACCAGAATGATATTTGCAAGATTTATATTCAAACGGTCAGAGAAACAAAAATCTGGCTGAAGTTATCCTTGCCTGGGGATGGAAGTCTGTGAGTTGAACCTTAAGGAATTTCCTGGGGACAGGTTTTGGAGTTAGCCCCTAAAATCCAGTTCTTCCTTTCCTCTGCCCCCTTTACCTTGCAATCAGGACAGATCTCAGGGAAATCACACAGGCCAACTCCATGTGTGTGAAGAGCATATTCTTTTTGGCTCCTTTCAGCTCTCTGAATCTGGTCCACCAGGTGTATGTTGTCAGACAACTTCTCTTGTGATATGGGGAACCCAGATAAATTTAACAGTGATGAAGTAATAGATCTGCAGAGTAAAACACCACAGGGGCACACAATGCCACCTTCACAGCCATACCCCTGAACTGTCCCCTCCTGCCATGAAGTCCTCTTCCTACCATCCTGTCTTCAAGCAACAAGGTCTAAATCTCAATGACCCCCAGTGGAATTTCCCACATGCAGAACACTCTGTTCAATAATTCCCAACCTGGGATCTATTTGATCCAGGTTCCATCTTCTTTCCATGGAAGTAGATTGACCCACATGGTCCTAAATCAGAATTATTCTTGCTATCTCCCTCCTTATAGATAGTCTCAGTGTACATCAAATTGGGAAAAATCCTATTGTTGAAACTCTCAGGGCAAAAAGAAGTGCTATCTAGACAACTAAAAGTGCCAATTTCTTATTCACCAAACAGAGACAATTAGGAAGGTTCAGTGCATGTTGATTAACATTAGACACAGGAACACTGAGCTACTAGTCAGAGAGCAGCATGGTCAAATGGGCAGAATGGTGGAGAAGGAGAGAGAACGGATATGCCTCAGTGGGAAGGAGAGCAGTGACTCACCAGAGCAAAATAATTCATCTGCTAGTCAGAAGAGAGAGCTGGGAGGAAGAGGGATGAGCAGAATATTTGAGTAGAGCTGCCAGTCAGAGGGGAAAGGATAGGACCATTTGATGTCTGCCAGATAATTGATCCTGTAGGAGAAGGGGTGGAACTAGGGAGAAATGCAATTCTGAGTAGAGTTGTGGGAATAACTGATTTTTATTGATTTTCTGGCAGTTCTGAAAAAAGTTTCAGGTTATCTGACTGTTTTCAAAATTTAAGGCAATCCAAAAAGTAAAAATAAATAAATAAATAAATAAATAAATAAATAATTTAAAACAATTGGTTTCAACCTGAAACTAAACATTATATTTAGATTTCAAGTATGTCTAACATTTTATATTTTAATAAAATTGAAGGGATTTTTGAAATAAAACATTGAATTAAAAAAATAAATGTTTCATTAAAAAATATCAAATAGAAATGTTTTTCAGAATTTTTTCTGCTTTCTTTTCACACAAACCATTTCGCGAAACCAACAACAATTTGCAAAACATTTTGGTGTCACTAAATCTGCATGCCTAAAGGGGGGCTTCTGTTGGAGTTAGTTGGTGCTCTGATTGAAGGTATGCGGTGAATGGGTCGGGGAGAGTTTGCATTTGGGCTTTTCAGCTAGAGTTCTAGGTTATTTTTTGTATGAAATGTAAGCAACATTTTAATTTCCACCCAGCCAGAATAGGCTATATAGCAACATTTATAGCTAGGCACAATTAGCAGTTGCTAATTTGATTTGAAATCTATAATTCATAGTCAAGTAGTTCAAAGACCATTATTCTGTCTAGAAAAGTGTCTGATATCTAATTTGTCAACTAAACTCAATTTGATTTTGTATAAAAATAAACCACAAATTGACTGGCTGCTGCAAAATACAAGCTAAATTGTTTTTAGGAAGGGGATGATCTCTCCTTTTGGATACTTTGCTACAGTCTTGCAATTGCAAAGTTAGCTAAGGTTGTGAGGGTCAAGCAATTTAATTTGCAAATAAGTCCTTGAATTTGGCAGTATTTTAAATACATGTGAATAAAAATATTTGGTATGTATACAGAGATATTGCTGATTTTTAAAAACAAAAGGAAAAAGTTTTTGGATTACATAAAACAATCTGTTTAAGCTTTGGGGGTAAAGAAAAAAATCAGGCTGAGTTAGCGAAGGGCAACACTGAAGTCTGTGGGCTAAGTTAATATAAACTACATGGCACAGCAATGTGTGGTAAAGAACATGAAAAAACTTAGATGTAAACACATTTTGTAGATTTCATAGAAAGCTAATCATACATGGTGAGGACATTAGACTAAAAAAAAAGATAATAAAATCACACATTGATTAAGTAATTTTAATTAACAATATTGTATTTCTCATGAGTTCATTGAATTTTGTGTTGCTTTGGTAAAGTATGGACTATAGCAGAGGTTGGCAACCTCTGGCATGCGGCTCGCCAGGGTAAGCACCCTGGCGGGACGGGCCAGTTTGTTTACCTGCCGCGTCAGCAGGTTTGGCTGATCGTGGCTCCCACTGGCCGCGGTTCGCCGCTCCAGGCCAATGGGGGCGGTGGGAAGCCACTGCCAGCATATCCCTCGTCCCGCACTGCTTCCCGCCACCCCCATTGGTGTTTGTGTGAGGGTGGGTGGGGAGAGTCTTAGCTGCTCCTGTAGAAGAAATCCGGGGGGATTCCCAGACTGGTATATACCTTTATAAGAAAAGAGTCCATTCACAAATTTTTTTTTAAATTTATTTGATGAAGTCCCACTCCACTCCTGGATCATTTTCTATGATCTTAATATAACCTGAGGGATAATCAGTTTCAAGTTACAATGAAAGAAGATTGGAAGGATGGTCAGGAAAACAGACAACTCTCAAAAAAGTCTAGTAAGTGCTTTATCAGCCCTGCTTCTTTGAAGAATGCAGCCAGTGATAACATAACCAGTTTTATATTTTGTCTAAGTTACACTAAAAAGGGTAAGATATTTATTCATGCAGTGGCTCTCAACCTTTCCAAACTACCGTACCCCTTTTGGGAGTGTGATTTGTTTTGCATATCTCCAAGTTTCACCTCATTTAAAATCTATTTGCTTACAAAATCAGACATAAAAATACAGAAGTGTCACAGCACGCTGTTACTGAAAAATTGCTTACTTTCTCATTTTTATCATACACTTCTACAATAAATCAATTGGTTTATAAATATTGTACTTATATTTCAGTGTATAGTATATAGAACAGTATAAACAAGTCATTGTCCGTATGAAATTTTAGTATGAAATTATTTGCTAGTGCTTTTTTATGTTAAACTAGGCAAATATCTAGATGAGTTGGATGTACCCCCTGTAAGATCTCTGTGTATCCCCAGGGTATGCTTATACCCCTGGTTGAGAAACACTGAATCAAGCAGTTCAGCCTGTTATATTCATGTTATAGGGTCACTGCAGTAGTGCAAAAAAATTCAAAGAACTGCATGACTCAAATGCTTGTCTTAATTTTATTTCAGATCCAGACCCACTAATAATAGTTCAGACTAAAACCCTGGCTCCTGACATAAAAGATGTAAAAAGTATCTGCTTGCTGTATGTCAGGATCTTAACCAAATGAATCTCTAGGGTGACAGAAGATGCTGTAGCTGCTTCACTGAAATAAATAGAATTATAAACAGTCTTGGCTAGAAAGCTTGCTGACAGCTGCAATAAAAGTTTGGGGAAGAAAAACTTTGTTGTATTGAATTTTAGGATCCTATCACCCACTTGAGTTTTATCTATAGCCTTTTGATCATCTCTCTAAAGATACATGCCACAGAGGTTGCAGCATGAAGATCAAGGAATTAGATTCTGTCTTAATGGTTTATTCAATTCTTCTGTCCAAAGCCTTTTAAAGTCAATATTCTCCAAAAGCTTTAACTATTCTTTTGATATCCTCTCCCCCAATTAAAAATAATAATAATTAGGGGAAGAACCTGCAGATTTCCAGTTTCCACCTTGCCAAGCATATATACTTATTTTAGTAGCTTATAATTTTGGAATCTTTTGTCAGATATTTTCCATTTTTATTTAACAGTAATTTTATCCAATGTCAGCATTTCCTTATGGTACTGATATCTAAAGCAAGATGCTATCTATTTAGCAGGAAAATCTCAAAACATATTGACATTAAAGGGGACTAGAGAGGCATTTAACGTTTTTTCAGGGGAAAACCATCACAACAGACCTAGAACAATAATACAATAATGCAACATTATTATACATATTCACAGACCTGAAATCTTAAAATTCCTTCTTTCTATTGGAAAAAAGCATGGTATTCCTATAGGAAGTCAGTGTTGTTCAGTGGAATTCACCTGGCAGGAGAGATGATATTTCGAACATTTCAGGAGTGAATGATGAATGAAGGATAAAATGATCCCCATTCACCCAGCACACTTTAAACTCCACAGGTGAGATAGCATTTTGATTTATTTTTCTCTCTGAAATTAGAGGTTGTGAACACTTTAAAATATTACATATCTTCAAAATGTTGTCCATGAGATCTGGGCTCCTCCCTCCCCCACTCCACCCCCAAACAAACAAACAGAAAGAACCAACTATTTCTTCTATTTCTTATCAGGTTCGATGTGCATATGCAAATCTGTGTGTTTCTTTTAGAGGAAAGGTGAAGTTTATGTTTTGTTTTGTTGGGTTTTTTTCTGAATCTATGCAGGATTTTCATGATTTGTGGCTTTCTGAGGCATAATGTACAGTACTTGCAAATTGAGGCTGGCTCAAGAGTGATGCCCTACAATGCATGTTGATCTCAGGTACCTTAGAGGCCCCTGGAACATTCCAGCCAGTTCATTTAAGCAAAGAAACTCTCACCCACAGGATCTATTGCCTAATAGTTCAAACTCATTCTCCTCCAGCTCTCTGTTGTAGCCCTAAATTAGGTGTTTAAAGGTACCATTTAGTGATTAGGCTTCCAAATTCCAGTCAGTCTCCTTATACACCTGAGCCCAGAGGCTCTACCTCTATCACTCAAGCTCAAGCTTGAGACTGTTTACCAAGCAGCCCTAGTACCTCTATTGTTTACAGCAGACATCTGAATTTGATAGAGAGCCCTGAGGCCAGGGAATTGCCTTTTCTGTATCCTGTGAAATTTGATTTAGGTTTAGCTGTGATATAGTGATATGAAAATCACAACTTCTCTTCTCCTTCATTTGCACTGTCAGAATTTTTTTGGCAGGATGCCAACATAACAAATAACTATTGAAATTCTAATGTATGTACGGTCTTATGCCACCACCAAAGCAGCAGCATACTGAATTGGGATCCCTGGGATCAGGCAGCCTCTTAGGGGTGGGTAAGTTGGCCCAGGCAACCTCTAATAACCAGCATGTGGCCCCAGAGGCCTATCCCCCTCTCCTGGTGCTCCACCTGGGAAAGGAACACCTCTCTCATGATAGGAGAGGGAGAAAGCCAAGCTACGCTCCTGAAAACCACTCCTGTGTATTCAGTACATGGGACCAGCAGCCAATCACACCTCACTGGGCTAACAGCCCTCATCAAGCTATTCCAGTCAGTCCTGTAGTGCAAGCTGTGCTGCAGCGCTGAAAATCAGGGTTCAGATTCTTTGGATGATGTATAATGAAGATGGGGAATGGGATGTTTAATACTAGAATTTGATTCTACTGTTTTCCTTTAAAACAAAAAACACTATGAAATTACATAAGAAATTAGATACAAAACTGTTCAAAGGAAGTCAAAAGCTGGGAAATGCCAGAATTTCAGCAGCCCTTGCCACTCTAATTCAGCACCTATGTGCATTATGATACAGTCTTTAATTACATGATCACATGCTTGCTTTTCTGCAGGGCCCCTGCCTTATTATGGGAACAGCATAGATGGTTCTCAGGGAATGAAACAGTTGAGACTGTGCAGGTATTTTTATAGTCCTTATTGCCATGTATCTGAGCACTTCAGTCACTCCTGGATTTTATCCTTGTGAGGTATGGGGGTTGTATCCCCATTGTTCTGGTGGAAGAACTGAGGTACAGAGTAGATTACGTGATTTCCGAAAGTCACACAGGGAGCCTGTGGCTAAGCTGGGAGTTGAACCCTGGTGTTGAGTCCTAGTCTGACCATCTTATCAACTAGACCATACTTTCTTGATGGCTAAAAGTATCCCGGAGGCACCAATATTGATAGCCAGCTCTGCCAAAGGATATTTTCTTTTCTGTGTCTTCAGCATGCTTCCTATTGAATGGAAAAGTTCACAATTATCTTTTAAAGCATACATATGTCAGTATTCTTACACAGTGCTTGAACCAAGCATATTAACAAAGCTTACTTGGGAGGTGGCTAGGAGGGAGCACAGACCTCCAGTTCTCAGTTCAGGTGGGAAGCCTGTCTGAGGCCAGGAAGTGATTAGAGAGAAGATAGACCTGACCAGGGGCGGCTCTAGGAATTTGGCCGCCCCAAGCACGCCGGTCCCGCGGCTCCGGGGGAACTCTTGCAGACGTGCCTGCGGAGGGTCCACTGGTCCTGCGGCTCTGGTGGAAGAGAGGTCCACCGGAGCCACGGCAGCAGCGGACCCTCCGCAGGCACGTCTGCGGGAGGTCCCCCGGAGCCACGGGACCGGCGGACCCTCCGCAGTCATGCCGGCGGCAGGTCCACCTGTCCCGCGGCTCTGGTGGACCTCCCGCAGGCATGACTGCGGAAGGTCCGCCGGAGCCGCCTGCCGCCCTGCCGGCAAAACGCCGCCCCGAGCGCGCGCTTGGCGCGCTGGGGTCTGGAGCCAGCCCTGGACCTGACGTGGGACTACTAGTTGGATTTGCTACCAGTGGCTTGTCTATTGTAGCTAAATAAGACTGCTGCAGGTGGTGTCATGCCTGAAGGGGGCAACAGCCAAATAAAACCTTTTTGTCTTTTGTACCTGACTGAGGATGCAGCAGTGGGTTTTCATGTGATCAGGGGCAACCCAGTCAGACCCATCTGTTCCAAATCTCATGGATCCTCACACTCCTAGATAGAGGGCTGAAACAAGGAGCAGCATGCTCATGGAAGCGGCTAACTCCTAGTTCTACATGAGAAATGTGTGATCTGCAGGAAGAGGGTCCCTTCTAAGTGTAGTACATGAAAGCATGTTTGGACTTTTTGTATACCATCCTGATCAGCATGGTATCTGAGCACATTATAATCTCATATAATTTTCCCTTCTCTATCACATCCAAGGCTTTCCTCACATTTTCTGAGTTCTAGTCATTTCCCTCCACATGTTCTTTAGACTTTTTTTCTTCAATATTTTAAACTTCCTCACAGTCAATCTCATTGTATTCACCTTGTCTCTTTTTCTGTTTCTCTAGGACAGTTTTGTGTTTGAAAGCCCTCCTGTCTAGCTATCATCCATGAATTTAATGAATGTAAATTTGAACCTTTTATTCCAGATCATTAATTAAGATGTTAAAACTACGTTAAGTACTGACTGACCCATGTGGGACTCTACCAGACACTTCACACCTAGTTGTCATAGGTTTATTCCCCACTTTGAACTTTAGCATCCACAAGATGGGGACCTGCATGGACTCCTCTAAACTTAAATCCTAGTTTAGATCTGGCTCTTGCTGCCACCAGCCAGGTTTCAGTGTCTGGCACACTCTCTGTTCCCCCAAACCTTTCCCTGGGGAACACAGACCCAAACTCCTTGGATCTTAACACAAAGGGAAATAAACCATTCCCCCACCTTCTTCCCCCTCCCCTAGTCGTCAGGAGAGATCACCTTGATTCAAACCCCTTGAATCAAAACAAAGAGGGACTCACCATCCCCCCTCCCTTCCCCTGAGATTCCAAACAAGGGAAGAAATCAATCAGGTTCTAAAAGAAAAGATCTTTTAATTAAAGAAAGAAAAGTAAAAATATCTCTGTAAAATCAGGATGGAAATGTTTACAGGGTATAACTTATGAAACTAGAGAGCTAGCATCAGGACAAATACAGCAACCAAAAAATAAAATAAAATAGGGTTTCAGCAAACACACATTTGCAAATACAGAAATTAATTAGAAGTCTAATCCGCCTTTCTAATACTCACTATACTGAATAGAAGAGAATACTTCAGGAAACCTGGAGAGCCTGGAATTACATCTGACCCCTCTTAGATCCAAAGAGAGAACAAAAACCCAAACAAAGAACACAGACAAAGACTTCCCTCCACAGAGATTTGAAATTATCTTGTCCCTTGATTGGTCCTCTGGTCAGGTGTCCGTCAGGTTACTGAGCTTGTTAACCCTTAACTATCTGTTTATGACACTAGTACATACTGCATTATATATAATGATCTGAAATCTGAACGTGAGGAGTCTGTCTGGTTTAGTTAGAGCATCCAAATTGTGTGCTGAGTGCCTTGAGCATAATATATGTACAGTATATCTATCTATTTGGAGAGAGGAGTGGGAGGTAATGTTGACTCTTGAGTTTTCTTCCTGGTTTTGCTGCTCACTTACATCCTGATCCTGGTTGATTGAAGCCGATGAGATTTTTGTCATTGATTTAAGTGGAAGTAGGATCAGAGAATTACAATTTGACCTTAAGTAATTTACCTAGCCTATATGTCCCCCTGTATTCAATTCTGCAAGATGATGAACCCTCTGGCTTTGACCCAGCAACGCACATGAGCACAAGCGTACCTTTAAGCATGTGACTAGCCCATTGGTTTCCATAAATAAACCAAAATGAAGAGGAGTTCTATCAATCATTATACATGTCTCTGGAAGTTGCAGTCACTAGAACTTCTCTTTCCAATTCTCAGTGTGAGATAATGAACCGGATGGAAGGGACTGAATATTGCTTGACTTAATCATGCAAGCACTATGTCCAAAGAGACTAGTCACATTAGCAAAATGGCCTCCTCCCCCCCACACACACCCAAGAGTAGCAAATGAATTCTGAGGGAAATTGTTAGTGTGGCTGGCTTCTAAGGTATCAGGAAATTCTACAATATTGTCCAGTCATTAATTCATTCCAGAGTTTCCTATGAAATTTGGATACACACATTCAAACTCAAAGAAGAGGGCATCTGTGACAACTTGTCCTTTTCACAGAGCTTTGGACATGCCCAGTTTCACCATCTCTGTGCAATAAAGTGATATTATTGAATAGGAAGATATTCTATGCATGTACTGTGATGCTAACATATTACTCATGCTAAGTATTTGTGGTTTTTTCCCCTTTGTTATATGTTTCAGTCTGAGAGGGTGATTTCTTATTATGGGTTTATATATGTTTTTGCAATATAGGAATAAAGTAGTTTATTATTTTAATGCTGGTTTATTTTGAACAGCACATTGTAGCATTTAATTTCAGAAAGCGATACTACACAAAAATTAGGAAGTTAGTTAAACAGAAATTAAAAGGTACAGTGACAAAAGTGTAATCCCTGCAAAATGCATGGAAATTTTTTTAAAACACCATAATAAAGGTTCAACTTAAATGTGTATCCCAAATTAAAAAACATAGTAAGAGAACCAAAAAAAAAGCCACTATTGCTAAACAACAATGTAAATGAAGCAGCAAGAGACAAAAAGACATCCTTTAAAAAGTGGTAGTCAAATCCTAGTGAGGAAAATAGAAAGGAGCAAAAACGGGCAAATAAAGTATAAAAATATAATTAGAAAGGCCAAAAAAGAATTTGAAGAACAGATAGCCAAAGACTCTAAAAGTAATAGCAAAAACATTTTTAAGTATATCAAAAGCAGGAAGCCTGCTAAAGGAGCACTCAAGAACAATAAGGCCATTATGGAGAAACTAAATGAATTCTTTGCATAGGTCTTCATGACTGAGGATGTGAGGGAGATTCCCAAACCTGAGCCATTCTTTTTAGGTGGCAAATCCAAGGAATTTTCTCAGATTGAGGTGTCATTAGCGGAGGGTTTGGAACAAACTGATAAATTAAACAGTAATAAGTCACCAGGACAAGATGATATTTACCCAAGAGTTCTGAAGGAACTCAAATGTGAAATTGCAGAACTACTAACTGTAGTCTGTAACCTATCATTTAAATCAGCTTCTGTACCAAATGACTGGAGGATAGTTAATGTGGCGTCAATTTTTAAAAAGGTCTCCAGAGGTGATCCTGGAATTTACAGGCTGATTTTAATACTAGGCAAACTGATTGAAACTATAATAAAGAACAAAATTGCCAGACACATAGATGAGCGTAATTTGTTGAGGAAGAGTCAACATGACTTGTGTAAAGGGGAATCATTTCTCACCAATCTACTAGAATTCTTTGAGGGGGTCAACAAGCATGTGGACAAGGGGAATCCAGTGGATATACTGTAGTTAGATTTTCAGAAAGCCATTGGCAATGTTCCTCACCAAAGGCTCTTAAGCAAAGTAAGCTGTCAAGGGATAAGAGAAAAGGTCCTCTCATAGATTGGTAACAAGTTAAATGATAGGAAACAAAGGGTAGGAATAAATGGTCAGTTTTCAGAATGGAGAGAGGTAAATATGAGTGTCCCCCAGGAGCATGTACTGAGACCAGTCCTTTTCAACATATTCATAAATGATGTGGAAAACGGGGTAAACAGTGAGGTGGCAAAATTTGCAGATACAAAACTACTCAGGATAATTAAGTCCCAGGCATACTGTGAAGAGCTACAAAAGGATCTCACAAAACTGGGTGACTGGACAGATGAAATTCAAGGTTGATAAATGAAAAGTAATGCACATTGGAGAGCATAATGCGAACTATACATATAAAATGATGAGGGTCTAAATTATCTGTTACCACTGAAGAAAGAGATCTAGGAGTAGGGTGACCAGATGTCCTGATTATATAGACACAGTCCTGATATTTGGGGCTTTTTCTTATATAGGTTCCTATTAGCCCCCACCCACTGTCCTGATTTTTCACCTTGCTATCAGGTCAGCCTATCTAGGAGTCATAGTGGGTAGTTTTCTGAAAACATGCACTCAATGTACAGCGGCAGTCAAAAAAGCAAACAGAATGTTGGGAATCATTAAGAAAGGGATAGATAATAAGACAGAAAATATCATATTGCCTCTATATAAATCCATGTTACACCCACATCTTGAATACTATGCACAGATGTGGTCATTCCATCTCAAAAAAGATATATTGGAAATGGAAAAGGTCCAGAAAAAAGCAACAAAAATCATTAGGGGTATGGAATGGCGTCCGTATTAGGAGAGATTAATAAAACTGTGACTTTTCAGCTTGGAAAAGAGACAGCTAAATGGGGATAATATTGAGGTCTATAAAATCATGACTGGTGTGGAGAAATTAAATAAGGAAATGTTATTTACTCCTTCTCATAATACAAGAACTAGGGGTCACCAAACGAAATTAATAGGAAGCAGGTTTAAAACAAACAAAAGGAAGGGGTTTTTTTTCACACAATACAGTCAGTCTGTGGAACTGTTTGCCAGAGGAAGTTGTGAAGGCCAACACTATAATAGGGTTCAAAAAAGAACTAGATAAATTCATGGAGCATAGGTCCATCAATGGCTTTAGCCAGGATGAGCAGGATACTGGGCTAGATGGACCTTTGGTCTGACCCAGTATGGCCATTCTTATCTTCTTTAAAATATTTTACTTATTTTACTTATGTTTTATTACTGGAGTTATAATTTCACAAAAGCTCTTCAGTAAGCCAAGATATTGAATTTGGCACATATTAACATCCTGTTTATTGCTTTCCAAACTAATTGTGATGTAGATCTCAGTCAATCTAGTTAATGTAATGACAAAATGTTCCATTAATAAGAGAGCTTTAATTTTGTTTTGCATTGAACTGAAAAAGTTAACATATTTTGTTATGTCAAATGTTTTTAGACAAAATTCACCTTATTCAATATTATGAATCAATAGCCAAAGTCTTTAATAACTCAGCTGTAGAAAATCCTTCCCTATATAATTCCCCCTTTCCTAATCCCTTCCTGTCCCCAAACTCACTGCCTGTAAGCAAGCATATCCCCTTCAGATTTATCTTATTACCTGTCTTTTTTTGCAGTCAGAGATAATGTAATAGCTCTTTCATTTTATAGTACACCACAGAACAGAGAGTCAGCCTTTCAGCCACTATTTCTGTACTCTGGAAATGGATCTCCAGTGCTGAAGCAAAGTCAATAGGTACAAACTGCAACTGATTTCATTTTAGACTCATAATTCAGGGAGCAACCTTTCTAAATAAAAAAGATGTTATGGACTCTTCAGTTCCAAACACTATAGCTTTGCTGTAGTGATACTGTTCAGGCCTATTTCTATAGAATAATCTCCAGAGTCTCACAGAGACAAGGGAGGGGAGTTTTGCTGAATTTTGAACCAACTTTCATTATGTTCACCTAAAAATCAATACAGAATTCTGAAGCAATGTTCTTAAACACTATTGCTTGCAGTACTGGCACTTCGGTGGGTTGGAGCAATTACAGTAGAACACTTTGGTATTTTTATAAGGGTAAGCAATGAAACATTGAACAGCAAGGTTTACGTTCCATTTTGACAAGTAAAAATTGACTATGTCATTGCTTTTCTCTCACATCTGTGATTTCTCACCCTCCTGGGTGCAGCAACTTCATTCTCAATCCATCTACTCGTACCCACCTTCACTATGATCTTTCTCATGCAGTGCACCTATGATCTCTGCAAATGTAAAGCTGAAGGAATCATTGATTTTTTTGTTGTTGTTTATGGTCAGTCAGCGAACCAAAAAGTCAGGGGAAAAAAATCTGATTTGGTTCAGAAAATGGTTTACATTTGTCAGCAATTTGGAAAAGCCCATTTCAGGCCATCACATGTACACCTATGTGCATGCATTCATTCCCCTCTTTGTAACCTTTAACATAGGGATTAGGGAATTTATTTGGAATGGGGGAGACCCAGGTTTGAATTCTGACTCTGAAACAGGGACATGATCTCAAATCTCCCCCCTCCCAGTTGAATGCCCTGGATACCAGGCTAGAGATTATTCATTCTTATTTTCTCTTGTTGAAGTTTTTTCCACTTTGTATAAATACGGAAATGTTCATTGGGCCAAAAAAAGGGAGCATGACACTATAGCCTGGTGATTAAGGCACTCATCTGGAGATGGGCATAAGAAGATATGGTTTTACATCTTTTCTCTGCCTGTGTCAGAGAAGGGATTTGAATCCATAGCTCCTACCTCCCAGGTGAGTTCCTTAATCACCAGGCTATAGAGTTATTCTCTCTCTCACTCTCTGGGACAATGAATATTTAAGAATTTAATACAAGGTGGAGCAGCTCCCACAGGAGCGATTGAGAGTAACCTACCCGAGAATAACCTATATCCTGATAGGGCAGTTATCTGGTAAGGAGGAAGATCTGAGGTCAAGAGCTCTAGAGTTGGTGATTCAAGCCTTAGGGCAAGTCTACACTACAAAATTAAGTCAGCCTAAATTATGTTGACCCACAGTAAAGGGATCAGTTTTACACATCGGCACTACACTTCCTGTGTTGGCGGTGCACATCCTCATCAGGAGCGTTTGCACCGATTTAATTGCCAGTGTGGGGCATTGTGGGATGGTTTCTGAAAAGAAGCAAATGTCAATGTAAGCAATGCAGAGTCTACACTGACACTGTGTCAACCTAACTATATTGAGTTAAGCACTACGTTTCTCCTGAAGGTGGACTTATTAAGTTGGTGTAGTGGATGAATTACATCGGTGGGAGCTACAATTTAGTGTATACGCTTACAGAGTAAGCTAATTTATGTCAACCTAACTCTGTATTGTAGACCAGGCCTTAGGTTCTGACAGCCCAGGTAAGTGCCCTGACCACTAGTCTAAAGGTTAGAAAGGGAGGAACACATATGTTTGCTGACCCTGAAAACTGTTTCCCCAGCTGAAGTGATCACATCAAATTCACTCAAAGTTTTGGTTCATGCAAAATTGCATTTTTGGTGCATAAACTCTTTGTCTGAAAGTTTTTGCCAGCTCTGTTAGTAAGTCTCATCCTGTAGTTGTTCTGCTGTCCTAGTGGAATGTAGAAGTCATGAACAGCTGTGGCCACATAGAGGGAGATCATTTCTCAGAGAACTGATCTAGTCTCATGCAGATCTCTGAACATTAGAAACAAACCCTTTAATTTAATTCTGTGTTCCACAGAGAGCTAACCCAGAGAGAGAAACACTGAGGTGATGTGCTGTTAGAGGCCTGTGTTGCTAAGAAGTGAGACTGCTGCATTTTAAGTGAAATGGTGCTTTTTCAGGATCAATGACTTTATTCACAGATACAACAGACTTCAGTAATGAAGCTTAACATCACAAAAGTGTGGATCATTGTGGCCCGATCTGTGTTTGACAGCATCTTTATCACCTGTCACTATTAGGATTTCTAAAAACAGAATCCAGAAGGACAGACTAGACAACTGGAGATTAGATGTGGCAAGTATGGCACATATTGAAACTTCTTTAATATACATCACTTTCTGCACCATTTTCATTTTTCTCAAATTCAGTTTCATGTCATATTCTTGGTCTAGGTGCAGATGATTTCCAGGCCCAACAGATAGCTGCCTATTGCCACCACTAGAGATGGTCAATTTCATTAACATTAGTATGACTAAAATCTCTGAACTGGGTACAAATGAATAGACTTGTTTGTGTATGGTTGAACTCACATTCACAAAGTGAAAATCTGTGCACTCTGTCAGGTCTGAACTAGTTTCATAGTGAAAGAAGATGAACCTGCTTATTGTAAATAATTGTTATATAAAACCATGCTGGCCTACAATTAACTTGAAACTGTTCAGCGTTGCTTGAAAGGTTCACAATCTTAACAAATCCTTTCTCTGACTATGGCTTGAATTTCAAGTTTGTAACAAGACACCAAAACCAAAATCTACCGACAAAACCAAGTGAACCTTGCTAGTACTTCCCACAAATGAAAGCAAAAATAGAAGTGAAACAGTATCAAAATATTGACTCTGAACCCCCTCACGTAATTCTCAAACTTTATACTTCAGGCCCACTTCTATTTCCAGGACTGAGCCGAAACACTATTGCATGAATTAAGCTGCATTTTGTGAAGAGATACAACCAGTGGTGTGCAACATGTGGCCTGCAGGCCGCATGCACCCATCAGGGTAATCTTATTGAAGGCCACGAGACATTTTGTTGATGGTGACTTTCCGCAGGCACGGCCCCACCACAGCTCCCAGTGGCTGTTGTTCTCCATTCCCGGCCAATGGGAGCTGTGGGAAGCAGTGGCCAGCACGTCCCTGCGGCCCACGGTTTCCTAAAGCTCCCATTGGCCAGGAATGGTGAACTGTGGCCACTGGGAGCTGCGGGAGTCCGTGCCTGCGGACAGTCAATGTCAGCAAAATGTCTTGCGGCCCACAATCAGATTACCCTGTTGGGCCGCATGAGGCCCATGGGCTGCAGGTTGTCCACCATTGGCTATTGTGAGGCTGTTTTCCTCTTCTTCTAATTAGTCTGTCCTGTGACAGTATTGCAGTATCTTCTTATCTTGGTAATGATAAATTTCATCTGAATCACCATGTTAGGCTTCAAGTTTGTGTATATTGTTTGTCATCTCATTATTTCACTAAATGCTTTTAACTCTGCCACCATTCTTTGGTGCTAATTGAAGTTGTTTGATGTTTCAGTTCTAATTTGGCTTTTTTCTCATTTGTTTTGTTCTCCTTTTATGTTGTTGCTCATACCACAGTCAGTTGTTCCCCAGCCACGCAATACTGTCTTCATTTTTAATGACCTCCTTTTGTTTCCTTTCAGTATTTGAAAAACCATCATTATCTAACTTAAAGTATGTTTAAACACTTTCAACCCGTCTAATGGCAGGGTTTAGTTGTCCACAGCTCTATAGTGAATTTCTCACTGTAGGGACACAGCCTTTCAGTCCTTTTAAATCTGCTTCTGCTTCTGTGTTTTTTAATTTCTGACATGATTGTGGAGCTTGGGGTGAAGTGAGTTTTCGAGAAACAATATTTGTCACAGCAAATTGTAAAGATTTCTTTTTTCTGAGAGAACATTTATTCTGATCTAGTTCAATATTAGAGAAAGTAGCTATGAACTGTAACCAAAGAGAAAATGTGAATAGGTTAAGTGATTTTTAGAAGTGATTCATTGTTAGTGCAGTTCAAAATGCTCTGTCAACGCATCCTTTCAGCAATATGGCATTAATTAAAACACCCAAACAACTTCATAGCTGCTTGATTTTATTATTGTGGTGTTTTTATATTATTGTTATAGTATTTTATCATTTTTAATGTAAAATTGTAAAGCAGATTTATCAGAGGGGTAGCCGTGTTAGTCTGGATCTGTAAAAGCAGCAAAGAGTCCTGTGGCACCTTATAGACTAACAGACGTTTTGGAGTATGAGCTTTTGTGGGTGAATACCCACTTCGTTGGATGCATGTATTTAGTATTTTTTCCCTACCCAATTGATTAAGGAGGACCTGCATCATTCATTGTATGGGGGATGGAGGTGAATCTTGTCCTTGGGATAGCACAGAATCACTCAAAACAGGAAAATCATATTACAGAATAAATGATATATTGACAGGAATACAAGAAAAAGAAATCAGCCTGACCCAAATGAGCATAGCAGTGTGAGTCTAGCTATTTTCTCATAAGGCATAAAACTGACAGCAAAAGGACTCTGTTTGCTGATGTTGGGATTTTGTGGTTCCCAGTGAGTCTGATGCTGGGTAGAATCAAGGGACTTCAATTTGATGCGATGCGATTCAATGCAATGTGATTCAATTCAACAAGGCTTTATTCAGTATGTGCACAAGGAGAGCCACTGGTACACAAAACCAGGCAGAGTCCTCTCCAGCAAGGAGCCCCTCCCCTTGCTATTTTATAGCACATGGCACTTACATAACAAGTTACATAACAACTTACATAACATGAACCTCTAACCAATCAGAGTTAACCTTTCCATATATGGGTTTGTTTATCACATGCTCATAGTTCTCCATTCCACATACTGAGCTCAACCCCCTCCCCCTGGCCTTCTCTAGAATGTTCCTAGGCTGGTGAGCCACAGCATGCTTCCCTATGCATAAGCACCCTGCAAACCACATTTTATCCAAAATGAACATAAGCATACCCTTCACTGAGGAGGCACAGACTGACTTTTTGCTGTACAGACAAGCTGTTAATATTTAGTAGAGAGCACCAATGTGTAGATATGCTCAGACACTTAGCTTTTCCTAAGGATTAATGCTGTTAGGTACAGTTTATTTTTTGCTAGTGACTTAACTGTTTTGTGTCTCCCTTTTCTTAAACAGGGCTTTACTAACACTAAATGTACAAAAATGGAGTTGGCCACAGTCTGATTACTGCCAGGATGTTCATGCTTGTGTTATATTTTATTACTAAATGTACTTCTGCATTTGAAAAGGATGCAACCTCAATCTTGGAGCTAGAATCTGAAAGTGATTACAAAACCAGTTGCCTGCTTACTATTGATCGGGAATTTTAGGGGTCGTACAAGACCCGAAGGCTAAATGCTTTGCAAAGTATTACTCAAGCCCAAGCTTGCGAGCCTGAGAACAAGAATAAGGCCTAAGAGCCAAACTCAGGATTGTGCAAAAGAAAATTTGCAATAGCTTGTGTGACACAACTGAGGATGGGGGGGGGCGGGAGAAAGAAAGACCAAAAGGGTAGTTTGCAGCAAGGCCTCAGTGTACCCGCTTAGCAGTGGCAAATAGCAATTGAGCAAAAACTATATTGTACAATGTAACCGCACGTAGGTGGGCAAACTTACAGTTAGGAAAAGCTTATTGTACAATATTACCATAAGTAAGGAGTGCATATTGCAAAAGTTTGGCAATAAGGTAATGCAAGAAGGAGGGCATGGAACAGTCAAACCACCAGTCAGGACAATAACAGGAAAACCCCTAGATGGCAAGGGGCAGTGATCAGCTTGCTTAAGGTTAAAGATATACCAAATAAGGCAATTATAAAGTGTGATAAGTGTGATGTGTGAATTACGCTTTGCGGTTTTAATCTTTATAAGCTTGGTAAAAATCTGTTGAAGGCTAGGCAGCTGACCCCTTGCGTGGGGCCACGCTGACCTTCCCTATATGCATATTTGAATTCTAATAAAGGAACCTCAAGGCTGTGTCTGACCCAAAATCAACAGTGTGGTTAATTTTCCACAACACTATAAAATGGTAATACATCATCTCTAGAGTGGTATCCATTCTTGATTCTTGTTCTCTGACTGGCATTGCATTAGGTGACCCTGCTTTGGGGGTCACAGCCAAAAAGCAGTCATGGTCAGGAGAGGTATCTTTCTCTATAATGCCACATACCTGGTAGACTCATAGAGGCAACTAATAAGTAGCATTGAGTAAATAATTCATAGCAAATAATTTAACATATGATATCTGTTTGGCTATTCCAAATTTAGTAAAGCATTTATGTGTGTTCTTAATTTAAGCACACTGAGGTCAAAGGTACTACTCAGACTGAAAGTTAAGCATGTGGCTTAAGTGTTTTGCTGGATTGGGACCATATCATCCACAAGTAGATTATGATATCTTTGAATGTATTTTTTTTCCAATTTACTTGACTTTTTTTAAAAAATTGATGACTACAGATAGATTATAAAAAGGACACTGCAAGTATCTCAGTCTTGATATGTGAAAACTGAACTGTATTGATTGGTTGTGATTGGTGACATAAATCACATGGTACAGCTTTTGTTCCCTTGTTGGATGTGCATAACTCTTTTAAATAGGAGGAGGGACTAAAGAAGCTACAGTTTAAGGAAAGATAGAAAATACAGTAGAACCTCAAAGATACAAACACCAGAGTTACGGACTGATCGGTCAATAGGGTTGTGAAGTGTCCAGTTTTTTACCAGAACACCTGGTCAAAAAGGGACACTGGTAGCTCCGGTCAGCACTGCTGACCAGGCTGTTGAAAGTCTGGTTGACATGGGGCTAGTCGGCTCCCTACCTAGCTCCGTGCAGCTCCCCAAAAGCGGCAACATGTCCCTCAACTCCTAGGTGGAGGGATGGCCACGGGGCCTCTGTGTGCTGCCCCTGCCCCACTCTGAGTACTGGCTCTTGTATCCTATTATTTTATTTAAAGTGAATTTAGTAATGTGATATTACACCACTGTGGGTTCGGCTCTGGCAGCTACAGTTTCAAGCATAACAGAGTGAAAGTCACCTCTGCTACTTGCTTCAGAGTTAGAGTCTCTAGGAACACATATCGACCAAAAGTAGTGACTACATAGACATTCACAAGTACAAGGTCTAGACTGTTTTACAAGTTTTATTAAAGTTACAATGTAGTTATGATTACCCAAGCATATAGACATTCTAGACAGACCTAGGCACAAGTTACAAATATAGTTATTCTTACATCCTTAACAACAATGTTAAGATCTGATGGGTCTCTCATAGCTTGATCACCAGTAGAGCAGTGATTCCCAAACTTGTTCAGCTGCTTGTGCAGGGAAAGCCCCTGGTGGGCTGGACCGGTTTGTTTACCTGCCATATCTGCAGGTTCGGCTGATTGCGGCTCCCAGTGGCGAGGGTTCGCTGCTCCAGGCCAATGGGAGCTGCTGGACGCGGCGGCCAGTATGTCCCTCGGCCTGCACTGCTTCCAGCAGCTCCCATTGGCCTGGAGCAGTGAACTGCGGCCACTGGGAGCCGCAATTGGCCAAACCTGCGGACGCGGCAGGTAAACAAACTGGTCCGGCCCACCAGGATAAAGGATAAAGATTTTATCAACTGTTGAATACAGATATCATCATTGCTCTGTCATCATTAACCAGATCATGAATAAGTGTGTCAATCTTTTATGGTGATACATTTTTAAGAGATGTGAAGGCCTCTTTATCTGAAAACATTTTGGCAGAGCAATTTAGTTTCCATGATTTAACATGCCTTTTCAAGAAAATGAGATTGGTGTTGCCCCCTCAATGTCAACAATGGGCACAAGAGTTCATAATGTGTATCAGAAAGGAAATTTGAAGCAGTTCTGGTGGATATTCACTGCTGCTTATGGTATGGAAGTTTAAGATTATGGCAGGAGAAAATAGGTCAGAATTTGGTTACTAGTTCTCTTGTAAGATCAGAGCATCAGTCTTCATTGTACTGAATCAAATAGTTTGTGTCAGTCTTTGAGTTGCTGTAGGGTAAAAGCATAGGATTAAAAAAATATCTTCAAGGTCAGAAAAAATACATTATATGTTCATTTGATTAAATCACTTACTCTGATTGGTGGTACTGATTCTTGACATTTTAATATAATAAAGAAGAGTAAAATGACTAATCAAGGGCATTTAAAACATGGAGACCAATGTATGGTGATTTTTAGACCAAGGATATATTCATTATGTTCAAGATTTATTAATTTCTTAACCTACGAGTATAAATGTTTCATAACAGGATATTTTATTATTCATTGTTTTACAGTCAGTTTCCCACATTATGGTAGTTAGTCCTTTGCCACTTTTAAAATTAGATTCAGTTCATAATTAGGTCAGCCTACTGCCCATATCTGGTAGAATGGACTTCCATACTTTTCAGTTTTATGCCCCCCCGATGAAATCTTGAACTAGTGTAAATTAATAATCTTAACTAATGTTAAAACTATATTAAGCTAGCTTGAGACTATTTTGAATTGGCACTATCCACAAAAACCTCTTTGTTAACTATCTATCAGCAACACTTAATTATACTGAAGGAGATAGGATAAATGTTCAAGTCATTAATAAACAATATGGGCTCAGTCACATCTGTAAATCACAGCTTCAGTTGGGTGATGGTGGTGCAGAGATGCATAATCCCCAAGAAGCATAATTTTAGCTTGAGCTCCCTCAGTGTGCCTCTTTAGGGTGACTAGCATCATCCCTCTTCTTGTCCTGCCAGAAATGCTTGTCCATGTACAGAATAGTGGGGCCAAGATCATGCCCTTCCCTTTGGGTATGTCTTCACTGCAGAGTTAGCTGTAATACTTTACCCTTGAGTTACTACTCCCGAGTTAGCTTAGTCATGCTGCAAAATAATGCTAGTGTTTTCTGTCCACATTGGCACTGTTCTTGGGAGTACATCCCTTGGTTCTTACTGCTGAAGTGAGCTGGGCCAAGGGAATTGTGGGAAGGCACTGGAGGACTAGCAGGACTGAAAAGACTCTAGCCGGTGTCCATATTATTAGAGTGGCCTTGTTAGCATCTGACGAGTTGTGCTACCTTGAATTTAGCTTCTACCCCCTCCCCACTGCCACCCATGCTAGTCAGCTTGAGTTAAAACAACATTGTACTTGAATAAAGGAGTTTTGTGTTTAGACTGGACGTGAGTTAGGGGCAACACTTGAGTTATAACTTGAGTCAAGTTGGCAGTGAAGCCAAGCCATTTGAGATGACTTATGCCTCAGGGGGTGTATGGAGGCAAAATTAACTGAATTATTACCCATAATTGTTCAAAGATTTTATAAGAAGAAATGGGTTGTTTGCAAACTGTTGTCTTCAGAGATTTTCAAAGGCATAGATGACAGTTGGATGCTTAACTCTCATTGAAAGACAATGGGAGTTAGGTACTTAGTTGCCCTTAGTGTCTTTGAAAATCTACCCATTTAAATATCTTTGTCTATTCATTGTGTGTGATTGTCAACTTAGTTGCATAATATTGGCTTTGCTCCTTCCTTGGATGACTGAAACTCTGCAAAGCTAGGCACTCTCAGTACCAATGCTGATGTCTCTATTCAAGCATAAATATCTTTTTATATGTGTATTCAGTCAAAGAGATGATTGTTTTCTCTATTAAATTTGGTACATTTTTATACTTATTTCTATAGAACCGTATTGGTTTAAACCCTATTAAATTCAGTTGGTTTGAACTGTATTAGTTTGAACCCTATTGAATAGGAGTTTTCCATAAGGGATTTGCCCAGTTCTACTTAAAAAAAAATTAATTCAACTCTAATATCAGCAGGCACAGCATCTATTAACTTCAGTTGGAGTTGTGCCTACATACACTGTCACAAAATGTGGCCCATGGTAATGTAATATTTCAAATGAACTGGAGCAGAACTTTTTGATGATAAAGGACTTGGCCGGTCCCCTGAATCCCAATTATCAGAAGGCTTTAAGAAGTTGTTCTGCAAATTGGGATTCTCCAGTAAAGTGTTTGTCTGTGAGCGATTCCTCCAAGACAGTGTGAATAATTCAGAGAAATTTCAGATTTATTTATCTGTTTACCATACTGTGACAGAGTGCAGGGAGTTAACAGGTGAGCTTGCACTCTGATCACTCTGACAGCCATTAGTTCTGCTGGAGAAAGCTGATTGAGGTAATTAAAGATAATTATTAATTAGGCTGGTGTCCTGGATGAGCTAATAAGCCAACTAGCCCATCACTTCAAGACAGATAAAGAAGCACTGGAAGGAAGTATCAAGGGAAAGAACATAAGAACATAAGAATGGCCATACTGGGTCAGAGCAAAGGTCCATTCAGCCCAGTATCCTGTCCACTGACATTGGTCAATGCCAGATGCCCCACAGGGAGTGAACCTAACAGGTAATAATCAAGTACTCTCTCTCCTGCCATCCATCTCCACCCTCTGACAAACAGAGGCTAGGGACACCATTCCTTACCCATCCTGACTAATAGCCCTTAATGGACTTAACCTCCATGAATTTATCTAATTATTTTTTAAACCATGTTATAGTCCTAGCCTTAACAACCTCCTCAGGCAAGGAGTTCCACAGGATAACTGTGTGCTGTATAAAGAAGGGCTTCCTTTTATTTGTTTTAAATCTGCTGCCCATTAATTTCATTTAGTGGCTCCTAGTTCTTATATTATAGAAACAAGTAAATAACTTTTCCTTATTCACTTTCTCCACACCACTCATGATTTTATATACCTCTATCATACCCCCCCCTTAGTCTCCTCTTTTCCAAGCTGAAAAGTCCTAGCCTCTTTAATCTCTCCTCATATGGGACCCATTCCAGACCCCTAATCATTTTAGTTGCCCTTTTCTGAACCTTTTCTAATGCCAGTATATCTTTTTTTGAGATGAGGAGACCACATCTGTACGCAGTATTCAAGATGTGGACGTGCCATGGATTTATATAAGGGCAATAAGATATTCTCCATCTTATTCTCTATCCCTTTTCCAATGATTCCTAACATCTTGTTTGCTTTTTTTACTGCCGCTGCACACTTCATGGATGTCTTCAGAGAACTATCCACAATGACTCCAAGATCTCTTTCCTGATTAGTTGTAGCTAAATTAGCCCCCATCATGTTGTATGTATATTTTTTCCAATGTGCATTACTTTACATTTATCCACATTAAATTTCATTTGCCATTTTGTTGCCCAATCACTTAGTTGTGTGAGATCTTTTTCAAGTTCTTCAGTTTGCTTTGGTTTTAACTATCTTGAGCAGTTTAGTATCATCTGCAAACTTTGCCACCTCACTGTTTACTCTTTTCTCCAGATCATTTATGAATAAGTTCAATAGGATTGGTCCTAGGACTCACCATTTGGGAACAACGCTAGTTACCCTCTCCAGTCTGAAGATTTACCATTTATGCCTACCATTTGTTCCCTGTCTTAACCAGTTTTCATTCCATGAAATGATCTTCCCTCTTGTCCCATGACAACTTAATTTATGTAAGAACCTTTGGTGAGGGACTTTGTCAAAGGTTTTCTGGAAATCTAAGTACACTATGTCTGCTGGATCCCCCTTGTCCAAATGTTTGTTGACCCCTTCAAAGAACTCTCATGATTAGTAAGACATGATTTCCCTTTACAGAAATCATGTTGACTTTTGCCCAACAATTTATGTTATTCTATGTGTCTGACAATTTTATTATTTACTATTGTTTCAACTAATTTTCCCAGTACTGATGTTAGACTCACCGTTCTGTAATTGCTGGGATCACCTCTACAGCCCCTTTTAAATATTGCCGTTATGTTAGCTATCTTCCAGTCATTGGGTACCAAAGCCGATTTAAAGGACAGGTTACAAATCTTAGTTAAGAGTTCCGCAACTTCACATTTGAGTTCTTTCACAACTCTTGGGTGAATGCCATCTGGTCCCAGTGACTTGTTACTGTTAAGTTTATCAATTAATTCCAAAACCTCCTCTAGTGACATTTCAATCTGTGACAATTCCTCAGATTTTTCACCTACAAAGGACGGCTCAGGTTTGGGAATCTCCCTAACATCCTCAGTTGTGAAGACTGAAGCAAAGAATTCATTTAGTTTCTCTGCTATGACTTTATCGGCTTTAAGTGCTCCTTTTGTATTTCAATCGTCCAGGGACCCCATTGGTTGTTTAGAAGGCTTCCTGCTTCTGATGTACTTAAAAACATTTTATTATTACCTTTTGAGTTTTAGCTGTTCTTCAAACTCCTTTTTGGCTTTTCGTATTACATTTTTACACTTAATTTGGCAGTGTTTATGCTCCTTTCTATTTACTTGACTAGGATTTGACTTCCACTTTTTAAATTATGCCTTTTTATCTCTCACTGCTTCTTTTACGTGGTTGAGGCAGTGCTCCTGCTGAAGGGGGCGAAGGAAGAGGAGGAAGCCCCTGGGAGAAAATCAGGCACTACTAGAGGAGCTGTGTCACCTGGCTGCTGCCACTGAAGTGAGGGAACTGAGGCCTCCCGAAGCTGCTCTTATATTCTGGACAGTTTGGCCCCTGGCAGCCTCCACGTTTGGGGAGAGAAAAGTGATGTAAAACTATTTATGCCTCCCCCTAAACTATGCTGAGCACCACTCTGATTCATTAGGGGATCTTGTACTCTATTATGAATAGAATTACCAGCTTCCCAAAGACACAAAACTTTTTAAAAGATGTCTTTTTATTGCTCACTGCTTCTTTTACATGGTTGTTAAGCCTTGGCAGCTTTTTAAATTCTTTTACTGTGTTTTTTAATTTGAGGTATACATTTAAGTTGGGCCTCTATTATGGTGTCTTTGAAAAGTTTCCATGCAGCTTGCTGGGATTTCACTCTTGTCACTGTATCTTTTAATTTTGGTTTAACTAACATCCTCATTTTTGCATAGTTCTCCTTTCTGAAATTAAATGGCACAGTGTTGGGCTGTGAGGTGTTCTTCCCACCACAGGGATGTTAAACGTTATTGTATTATGGTCACTATTTCCAAGCAGTCCTGTTATAGTTGCCTCTTGGACCAGATCCTGTGCTCCACTCAGGACTAAACTGAGAATTGCCTCTCCCCCTGTGGGTTCCTGTACCAGCTGCTCCAAGAAGCAGTAATTTAAAGTATCGAGAAATTTTGTCTCTGCATTGTACTCAGCCAATATGGAGATAATTGAAATCCCCAGTATTATTGAGTTCTTTATTATGATAGTCTCTCTAATTTCCCTTAGCATTTCATAGTCACTATCACTGTCCTGGTCAGGTGGTTAATAATAGATCCCTTCTGTTATATTTTTATTAGAGCATGGAATTACTATCCATAGAGATTGTATGAAACATATGGATTAATTTAGGATTTTTACTTCATTTGATTCTACATTTTCTTTCACAGATAGTACCACTCCCCCACCCCGCACACGACCTGTTCTGTCCTTCCAATATATTTTGTGACCCGGAATGATTGTGTCCCATTGATTGTCCTCCCTCCTCCAGGTTTCTGTGATGACTATTATATCAATATCCTCCTTTAACACGAGACACTCTAGTTCACCCATATTATTATTTAGACGTCTATCATTTGTGTACTAGCACTTTAAAAACTTGTCACTGTTTATTTGTCTGCCCTTTTCTGATGTGTCATATTGTTTTTTATGTGAATTTCTCTCGTCTGATTTGGCCAATACTTTATCCTCTTCCATCCTCTCCTCCTGACTAAAACCTCGAGAATCTCTATCAATACACTTTCCTCTAAGAGAAGTCTCTGTCTGATCCATGTGCTCCTCTGCAGCAATCAGCTTTCTCCCATCTCTTAGTTTAAAAACTGCTCTGCAACCTTTTTAATGTTAAGTGCCAGCCGTCTGGATCCACTTTGGTTTAGATGGAGCCCATCCTTCCTTTATAGGCTCCCCCATCCCAAAAGTTTCCCCAGTTCCTAATAAATCTAAATTCCTCCTCCTCCACCAACGTCTCATCCACACATTGAGACTCTGAAGCTCCCTGGCCCTGCGTGTGGAACTGGAAGCATTTTTGAGAATGCCATAGAGGTCCTGGATTTCAGTCTCTTTCCTAACAGTCTAAATTTGGACTCCAGGACGTCTCTCCTACTCTTCCTTATGTCATTGGTACCTACATGTACCATGTCCACCAGCTCCTACCCAGCACTACACATAAGTCTATCTAGATGCCTCAAGAGATCCGCAACCTTTGCACCAGGCAGGCAAGTCACCATACAGTTTTCCTGGTCATCACAAAACCAGCTATCTATGTTTCTAATGATTGAATCTCCCATTACTAACACCTGCCTTTTCCTAATGACTGGATCTCCCTCCCCTGTAGAGCTAACCTCAGGGCGAGAGGATACCCCCACATCATCTGGAAGGAGGGTCTCAACTATGGGAAGGTTTGCCTCTGTTCCCATTGACGGCTCTCCTTTCCTGAGCCTTTCATCCTCCTTAACAGCACAGGGGCTGTCTGACCGGAGGTGGAACAAATCTACAGTGTCCAGAGGACCAGGGCTAGCTGAGCACTGTCTTACAGATGCCTCAGTGAAGAGAGACCTCTGCTCCTCTCAAGTCCTGAGAAGAGGGCTGAAAAGCACTGGGGACATTGTGAATGGTACTGTTGCACAAGACTGTGAAGCTGTTGGTGGAGGGAACTCAAATAAATGGCATACTGAACACACTACCAGTTGAGTCTGAGTCAGTTTCTGTGGCAAGAGGGGGCAAAAGCAGACCACATACTGCCTATAGGGAAATTAAAATTAGTTTAGCGGAGGAAAGTTCCTTGTGGTTTTATATTCTTTATAAAAAAAAAGTAACCAATATACTCAATATATTGCTTACTGTTGAAATCAACGATAGGGTAAAACAGAGAATGACATTTAGATGAATTGGTTGCAATGATTTTAGTGTGTATATGTGTAGAAAGCATTCTCATATATGCTTTTGGTAATGCTGTGCTTGCAGTTCAGTAAATATACAGCTTAAACAAAATAACTTTGTCAGCAGTTGATTGCAGATCAATATTTTCACAGTACTGCTGAGTGCTGAATTAAGAAAGTTCTCTGTTTTAGAGACAAATAATGTTGATAACTGGAGGAAAGCTGAAATTATTCAAGAAAGAGTTCAATCTTGGATATATAGCTGAAATCAGTGCAGCATGTGGTATGTAATAATTGCATTTTGCTCCTTCCATACCTAAACAATAAAATAAATTAAAGCTTTAAAACATATGAAATCCCTTTAGTGACATTTTCAGTGTAGCCCTCTTAACTGAAGAACATTCAGTGCTTAGAGCTAAACCATATAAACTTTAATCTAAACTCCAGAGAGCTAAAAGGGAATACGTAACCTAAAGTTAGAGTTTCATCCTAAATTAAAAGCTAACTTGTTAGCAGATGGCTGGCATTTAGCAGTAGGCTCTTCTTACAATTTATACAAAACCCTTCTTGTAAACAAAAAAATCAATTTGATAAATCAGAATAAAAGTCCAAACAGAGCTCTGCATAGAAATAAAGATGGTTGTGGAATATACTAAAGATATGACCATTTAGTACTAACACTAACACCTACCATTTGAAAAAGAAATATTTCGGATTTTGTGCATTCAAGGTGGGATTCTTGAGAACCCTCACCACCTGCTCCCCTGAAATGAGCACACTGATGCATTAGATCCCTCACAGTCTGACCTCGAGTAAGCACCACAGGGACTATCCCCTGGTGTGTCACATCGTGTTGCCATTCTGCTCTCTAGGAGGCCTTCCTGTAAACAACCCCTTTGAACCAGCTCTCCCTCACTTAGTCAGATGTGGAGTCTGACACACTGGGCACTGCCACAACTACCAAGCATGCAGACGACCCAGCTGCATTGCCACCATTTGTAGGCAGCCTTGGACCCATATAGGTGGCCAGAGACCATCCTTCTGCTCACAGTGTTGTCAGCTCTGGTGAATTTATCACAAGTAATGGGATTTTGACCTTGCTGGAGCTACTCTAGTGATGAAGTGAGAAACTCCAGCCTTCACTTTTTCAGACTGATGGGGAAAATCCATTCTGATTGGCTGTTTTTCCCACTTCCCTGCCCTTGGGGAAGAGCAGCTATTCACAGCTTTTGCAGAGGCAGGCAGAGCTCTTTCCCACCTCCCCTCAGGAGCAAAGAGAAGCTTTTGGAGAGAGGAAGAGTGGAATGAAGGAGCCAATGACATTTTTACAAGAGTGAGATGAGGGAGCTGAAAGAGCACAGCACACCAGAGCAGCTTTGCTCCCTCCTTCTCCTTCCCTCCTGGGACCAGTGGGTCTGCTCCTCCCTCCGCCTATCTACTCTTCTGATACCAGAACTGGAAAGTGAACTCCTGGAGTTGCCTCCTCCTGTCAGGAAGGGGATGAAGAAAGATCCCTCACATCTGCAGGAGGAGCACAGGGGCTAGGGCAAGGGGCAGATGTTGGACTGGGGAATAAGCAAGAAGGGGAATGCAGAACTGTGGTGTGGCAGGGTGGATTGGAGTTGGTTTGGGGCTGGGGAAGATGGGAAGGCTGGGGGGCACAAAATTAATTGATGAAAGTGTGGAGTGGCCAGAATTGTATTTCTCACTATAAACCAGCAATGCTAATTGTCATGTATACACTCACAGAGAGTGAGCAGGGCAAGTTAAAAAAAATCACAAATTAGCTAAAACACTTTTTTAAATCATTGTATTTGGGGGGTCTGGTTCATGATATTTGCAACTCTTGGTGTTTGTAATATTGTAGTTGCTTTCTGTGCACCAGTGTTGAGTACTGGCTGGTGGCAGGATAGTGGTAGTGAAGGAGAATCAAAAGGAGAGGATATGAGAAAGGAACTAGAGAAGACTACAGAATGAATACCTTTAGCAGAGAGAAAGTGAGGGGGAGATATGAAGGTGGGAGGATGAAGGAAGTGGCAGCAGATTTAAGAAAGGGGTGAGGAGAAAGAGAAGAAAACTAAAAAAAAATAAAAGAGAGAGAGAGAAAGAGAAGGTAAATGCATGGAAATGACTCCCTCTTATGATGGCTCTCTCTCTTCCTGCTCCTCCCACCTGCAAAATCCTCCTATGAACACTACCCCGATCTCCATCAAAACTATTGAATATCCTGGGTTTTTTTTTTTTTTTAAACCTGGTTGTTTAAGTACTTTGTAATGGAACTGACCCCACTCCACACCAGTTGAGTGGTCCTCTGGGTCTCCATAATCAGTAGAAAGTGGGTGAGTATGGGGATGGAAGATTTGCTGTCCTGAAGATCCTCCCATTCTTCCCCACAATGAGAGAGGGAATAGTATGGCCACTGAGCAGTCATAACCTCTGCAGAGCAGCTGCATAGACATTTGAGGTTCCCTAGGGGAGGATTTCTTCCTCCCACACATTTACCTAGTGCTCAGGATGACTACTCAGACTGGGAGCTCAGCTTTCCATTTCTCCTATAGTAATGGAAATTTAGAAGCATAATCATCTGGGAAGTGAGGCAACTGTGTGGAATAAACTACTCTGGAAACCATATATGTTGCATTATTTAGTTGTAAAGAAATCTCCCCCAAACACCTCAGAATCTTGTAAATTGCCCTTGCTTTCTAATTGCTAAATCTGCATTTCATTTATTGAGAATATTTCCTACTAGAAGATAATTTTAAATCAGGTCATTGGGGGGAGGTGGACTGTAGATGGTAGGGTCCATTTAAGGTTTTAGTACAATTCCCCCTTCCCCCAATCCCCGTGTTTAGAACACAGGAGATGACAGTTTTGCCTCTCTGTATTAAAACTCTTTACCACAAAGTCAAAGTCAAAAGCTTAAAATAATGGAAGTTGTTTATCTATATAAAGAAAGCAATTCAAGCTGTAGTCCAAGGGATACCTAGGAGTATCCTATCATGGTGATTAGTGACAGAAGTGCAATAGTAGCTGTACTTTAAAGCGTGCTAAGGTTTTCTTTACCACAGATAAATGTTCAGTAATCATATTTTGAATTATATTCTGTTTCAAAGCAATGTCAGAAATTTAGGGTGCACATGTATTTATTTAGCAGTTGACACTAAATTAAGATAAACACTGCCCTGGGGAAAATCAGAATCTTACCCCAGCTTGAGTACTTCAGCAGCACTGTAACTAGAGATAAGCTGAAAAGGATGGGTAGCTGACACTTGATTTTATTCTATTCCCTTTAAATAACAGTAGCAAGATGATATGTAATGTTGGATGTCCATATAAGGCAATCATTATCATTAAGGGTGAGCACAGATCTGATTAGTGAATTACAAAAAGCATATATGAGAGCTGAATACTAAAATGTTTTGCCAATCATTATTTGTTCCCTGCTCTTTTCAAACTCCTCAGCTCCTTAACTGTATAGACTGAATGGAAATTATCCCCTGTGCAGAAGTCCCACTTAAGACTTTGTATCACTTGAGCCTTAAATTAAGAGTATAAAGTTGGCTGTGGTGGTGGGAAGGCTTAAAGATCACACAGGGCCTTCTGCAAACTCACTGTGTAGAGATAAATTTCACTCACTATGCATGCATCAATAGACAATCAAAACTATAGGAATTACTTTGAGACTGTGTTCTTACAGCCAGGTAATCCAAGAGAGAGACAGACTTTTTTTTGCTTCTGAACAAGTCTCATTAAATGAGGCAGACAAAACCAAATGAAAACAGTGGGGTGAACTTCAGCCATCCGCCTCTCATTAATAACTTACATAGGAAGCAACTGGCCACTCAGAGTTTACAGGTATCTTGTTAATTGCTGTTGTACTGACTTCAAGGCACCCTTAATACATTTATTTTATTCTATTGTACTCTTAGGGCCCAATCCTGCACACACCAATGCATGAATCACTTTTTGCTCACATGCGTGGTCTCACTGCATTTACTGAAACTACTCAAGTGTTCAAAGATACTCACATGCATAAATGTTTGCAGGATTGGGGACTTACTGAACATTACACCAGTCAGTTTTGGTAAAGGACTTACATATTTATTATCAGATGCTTGTCCAATATTTACCGATAAAGGTATAGGTTTGCTAAACCTGAATGAAAAGGAACATAAACACCAACAAAAATCCGTTTAGAAAAGAATATAAATATGCTTCATAAATATGCTCTTTTAAAGTCAAAGTGTAACAATCAAGGATGAAAAAAGAAAGGATGACAGATCAATGGCAGCATTTTATAAAATAATAGTTTAAGAAAAAAATGAATGGCAAAGAAGCAAAATAGGGGTTGTGATGTTGCACCCCACAAGGCTTTATGGAAATATGCTTTTTAATGTGTATATGACATAACTGGAATATGTTTTATGCTACATATGCCATGTAACTTATCTCTGTAAAGGTTATGATCTACTAAATACATTCCTCATAATTCTATGCATGTATCATTTTTGTATTCGAAGTTATGAATATTGGCTATGTACTTCTTTAATTTTAAATAGCCTCAGTGAAGGAGTTGGTCAGCTTCCTGAGAAAAGACTATTCTCAGTAAGTGCCCAGTCAAGAAACCCTTAAGCCAACAATGAACTTGGAGACACCAATCCACATCTGAGCTTTCCCAGGAATGTAGCTTGGCTGGTAAGGAACTCAGTCATGCATGGACATGTGACTTGCCCATGTGACTCCAAAACTCCATTTTGTAGCTGGATTCTATACAGGAGGATGGAGGGGTGTCCACCCACAAGAGAAAGTCAATTTAACTCGGGGAGACCCCTCAATTTGGTCTTCAGCTGGCTCCAGAGATAGCCTCTCCACACCCAAAGGATACCTGAAAGAAACTGGAACAAAGGACAGTAAACATGGGGGTGTGACTGATTGCTGGACCCAGACTAGAAGGAGACTAGTTTGTAAAAGGAAGCTTACTGGAACACCTCTGAGGGTGAGGTTTTATCTGTATTCAGTTTTCTTACTGTATTAGGCATAGACTTTTGTGTTTTATTTTGCTTGGTAATTCACTTCATTCTGTTGGTTACTACTTGGAACCTCTTAAATCTTACTTTCTGTATTTAATAAAATCACTTTTTACTTATTAGTTAACCCAGAGTCTGTATTAATACATGGCGGGGGGAGGGAGGGACAGCTGTGCATAGCTCTCTATCAGTGTTATAAAAGGCGAACAATTTATGAGTTTACCCTGTATAAGCTTTATACAGGGTAAAACTGATTTATTTGGGGTTTGGACCCCATTGGGAGTTGGGCATCTGAGTGTTAAAGGCAGGAACACTTGTTAAGCTGCTTTCAGTTAAGCTTGCAGTTTGTGGGATGTGGTTCAGACCTGGGTCTGTGCTTGTGGCCAGCAAGCGTGTCTGGCACAACCAGGCAGGGCTCTGGAGTCCCAAGCTGGCAGAGAAAGCATGGACAGAAGTAGTCTACATCAGGGGGTTTCTGTGATCAAACCCATCACAGGGGTAAAAAAAAGAAAAGGAAAGAGAAATAGAGAAAAAAACAAAGAAAAATATGATTAATAAAACAGCATGGGAAAATGAAGGAAAAAAGTTGAAAGCACAAATCCATATTTGGTACTCTTTTTTGGAAAGAAAAAAAGAAAAAGAAAAAAGTCACTCTGGTAATAAATAAATTACTTTGCTTCTGATCTCTTAAACATATTCATGTGAGGACTTAAGGCTTTTGCTGATTTTGTTAGTGATTTTTGAGAATATAATAATATACTTATGTCATCTGCCAAACACAAAATGTGCAAGTGCCACTGAGTTAACAGCATTATGCAACACGTCACACCATTGTGGCCATCAATTCACTGTGGTCATCAGTTCATCTCTGATAGTTGCATACTTGCTTTATTCCAGTAAGAATCTTACCATTTGTTTCTTTTGTGATACCATGTGTCCAATGGTAGCATAGGAGAAAGTGAGTCTGATTCTAGTTTACATGGGCAGAATAAAAGATTCTTAGTGTAAAGGGGGGGAACCACTTAAAGATCCTTTAAACTGCCTGAGAGGTGTAAAGGGGCCTTTGTATAAATGAGAATTGTGCCCACTGAGTACAAGGATAGACCAATATTAATATATGTCTCTGTTCACAACTTGGTAGGGTAGAACAATTTCAAATTCATATATTATAACCAGGGAAGCAGAATGGTAATCTCCAGTGCAGGGATTGACAACCTTTGGCACACAGCTTGCCAGGGTAAGCCCCCTGGCGGGCCGGACCAGTTTGTTTACCTGTCCTGTCTGCAGTTTCGGCCAATCGTGGATTCCACTGGCCGCAGTTTGCCGTCCCAGGCCACTGGGGACTGCGGGAAGTGGTGCGGGCTAAGGGATGTGCTGCCCGCCGCGTCCCCCCCCCATTGGCCTGCAGAGGCAAACCGCGGCCAGTGGGAGCCACAATCAGCTGAACCTGCGGACGCGGCAGGTAAACAAACCGGCCTGACCCGCCAGATGCTTAGCCTGGCAGGCTGTGAGCCAAAGGTTTCCGATCTCTGCTCCAGTGGTTGTACTTAAATAGCAAAGAGTCCTGTGGCACCTTATAGACTAAATTTCCACTACATGCATCCGATGAAGTGGGTATTCACCCAGAAAAGCTCGTGCTCCAATACGTCTGTTAGTCTATAAGGTGCCACAGGACTCTTTGCTGCTTTTAGAGATCCAGACTAACACGGCTACCCCTCTGATACTGTATTTAAATAGTTCATTCAGGTTCTATGGCTACTACTAGTTCTGACCATGTGCCTCTTTTAAAGTGAAAAGATTATATCTGGAACTGGTAAAATCTCTAAAACTATAGAGAACTTTCTAAGTGCACCTGTTGTATGTATACAGTAACATAAGGACTGACACACTCATATCTTTACATAGCTTTCCTTTGCCAAAACAAGATATATTGGGCAAGAGACACCCACGGTGTGACTCTTCTGACATGGCTAGTGAAACTTCCTCTTTCTCTTTTTGGCCTCCAGTGTTCTATGACAATCTCATGGTATTGTGATAGCTTGGATTTTGAGAGAAACATAACAGGTCCTTTACCTTTTTCAGTCCTCCTCCCCCCACATGTATGTGGCATACTTTGACTAAATAAACCACATGAACACTTTTTTACAGATTGAAGGTATCTTTCTCTTTGGGTCAAAAGTTGCTAAGCTGTGCTGTTGTCCTTGTCCAAGAACAACAACTAGTGGAATGGTAGATGTTTTCATCCTCATTTCCTAGCATACATACTTGGTCTGAGCACATGACTGGCAGTGGAGGAACTACAGTGTTCTAATCTCAAATCAGAAAATGACTCCTCTCTTTGGCCTTGAGCACCTCACTTCACCCCTCTATCCTGAGTTACCTACCTGTAAAAAGGGCATAATTAATCACAGGGATATCATGAAGTTTAAAGGCCACATCTTCAGCTGGCAAAGCTAATTTATACCAGCAGATGATCTTGTTCTCATTAGCTAATGGTTGTAAAGTTCATTGCAGATGGAAATCATTGAGTTGTTTATTATTAAATTTTATTTATAAATGTCGAATACAATCACTTATTCAGATTACAATTGTATGTTGTATCTTAAACCAGAGAAACAATGAGAGGTCTTTCAGTGGGTTAACTTAGTACTCTTATGTTACAGGCTCATTAAGGAATGTTCTCTGCAATGGCTTCTCAATACACTTGTACAGCAGTGTAATTTAAATGTTGTTTGGTCAGTTATGGTATTTTGACATTTTTTGAAGCAATTAGTTCAACCTCATTAAGAATCTTTTCTTTGTAGTAGCTGGGATTGCAACAAGGAAACTTATTTGGCATTTGGGTAGCTACCAATATTGACTCCATTTTTACATATCAAAATAGTAAATTTTAATTTATCTTTAGAATATCTGCCCCAAGTGGTTTGTGTTTTTCCTGTCAATCAATGTCTTTATTTGCCTGATTTCTATCTCAAGCCATCAAATTTCTTTCACAAGTATTAGAGTCATATGTGATAAATTTTATCTGTAGATGGCAGTCTTTTAGAAGACTAAAGACAGTTTGTTTTATTGTGAGGAGAAAGATATCTGTGCCTGTAATACTTCATTTTCAATACGGATTAAAAGATATTTTCTACTGTGTGAAACTATGTTCCAGACTCCTCTAGCTTGCTTAAAATCCCATTCTTGAAGGGATAACAGTGGCATGGACAGAGAATTTTGGAGTCACATACAGGCATATAAGGCAAGGCATGTAGATACCTGGAAATACACTTCTCCATTTCAGGTTGGAGTTCATTCCTTTAATCAGTTTAACTTTTGGCTTTAGGATTCTTCAAATGGTCTTTTGTTCAACACTTCTGTGTTAGTTTTCTGTTAATTTTCATTAGCCTGTTTTTGGTAGAAAAGAAGTGCTTAATAAGGACGAATTAACTCATTTGGCCTAATTTTGAACCCACTCACACACTTTAGATCTTTGAAAAGACTAATTTTGGCCTGTCAGAATAACAGGTATCGCTCCTAATGTCTTTATCCAAATAAATGTCTGCACTTATTTCTGTATTGTGCAAGATAATATTCCAATAACATGTTTTGTATGAAGTTTATTTTCTGGGTTGCTTACAGATATTTCCTATTCTTAAGCCTGGTCTACACTAGGCGTTTAAACCGGTTTTAGGAGCGTAAAACCGATTTAACGCCACAACCGTCCACACTAGGAGGCACCATATATCGATTTTAATGGCTCTTTAAACCGGTTTCTGTACTCCTCCCTAACGAGAGGAGTAACGCTAGTATCGGTATTAACATATCGGATTAGGGTTAGTGTGGACGCTGATTGACGGTATTGGCCTCCGGGAGGTATCCCACAGTGCAGCAGTGACCGCTCTGGACCGCAATCTGAACTCGGATGCAGTGCTCAGGTAGACAGGAAAAGCCCCGCGAACTTTTGAATATTTCCTGTTTGCCCAGCGTGGAGCTCCGATCAGCACGGGTGGCGATGCAGTCCGAAATCAAAATAAAAAAAGAGCTCCAGCACGGACCATGCGGATGTGATCGCTGTAAGGGCAGGCAAATCCGTTCTATCAGCGCTCCGTTACAGAAGATGAAATTCAGAATCCTTTTTTAAAAATCTCCAGACAGACGCCATAGCAGGGACTCAGCGCACTGCAGCGTGACAAGCGTAACGGAAAGCCAAAGAATCAAATGGACGCTCATGGACTGGAGGACAGAAGCTATCCCACAGTTCCTGCAGCCTCCGAAAAGTATTTGCATTCTTGGCTGAGCTCCAAATGCTTCTAGGGTCAAACACAGTGTCCGCGGTGGGTCAGGCATAGCTTGGCAATCTACTCATCCCCCCCACCCACCCCCAGAAGCGAAAGGGAAAACAATCCTCTGACTCTTTTACATGTCACCCTATCTTTACTGAATGCTGCAGATAGACACGATGCTGCAGCCGTCAACACCAACATCCTCACTCCCCCCCTACCATGGGTGGCTGATGGTACAAAAGGACTGGTAACCGTCCTCGTCATCAGCCTATTGGCACATGGGGCAGTAACCATGCTGACTAGCATCCGTCAGGTCGATCAAGGGCTCCTGGCTCTAATTTTTTCTGGTGGATGGTGCAGTATGGCTGGTAACCATCGTCATCATAGCAACAGGGGGCTGAGCTCCATCAGCCCCCACCCTTCATGTGTAAAGAACAGATTCAGTTGCCCCTGGACTAGCAGAGGGATGCTGGGCTTCTCTCCACACTGCTTAATGTCCTGTCTGGACTATCATAGCAGCTGGAGGCTGCCTTCCACTCATTTCTCACTAACAAGTCACCATGTCTTTTTATTCCTGCATTCTTTATTACTTCATCACACAAGTGGGGGGACAATGCTACGGTAGCCCAGAAAGGCTGGAGGAAGAACGGAATCAACAGGTGGGGTTGTTACAGGAGCACCCCCTGTGAATAGCATACATATCAAGTTTCTGCAGGATCTGACACAGAGCAGCTGTGCTCTCTGGTTCTATGATACAGTGGTTATCTAGTACACTTACCTATATTCTAGGCAGGACTGATTCTATTTTTAGATACCAAAAAGGAGGGATTGACTCAGGGAGTCATTCCCAATTTTGGCTTTTGCGCCCCTGGCTAAGAGCAGCCAGGTGCACTTATGACAGCAGCAAATGGTACAAAAGGACTGGTAGCCATAATCATCCTCACCAGTTCCAATTTATGGAAGGGTTTGGATGGTGCAGTATGACTGGTAACCATCTCTGCTGTCATGCAAAAGCAAAAGCATGCTTCTGTGTAGCGCTGCTGAATCGCCTCTGTGAACGGCATCTAGTACACATACGGTGAGAGTCACAAAAGGCAAAACAAGCTCCATGATTGCCATGCTATGGCATCTGCCAGGGCAATCCAGGGGAAAAAGGCGCGAAATGCTTGTCTGCCGTTGCTTTCCCAGAGGAAGGAGTGACTAACGACATTTACCCAGAACCACCCGCGACAATGATTTTTGCCCCATCAGGCACTGGGATCTCAACCCGGAAGTTCCAAGGGGCGGGGGAGGCTGCGAGAACTATGGGATAGCTAGGGAATAGCTACCCACAGTGCAACGCTCCAGAATCCGACGCTAGCCTCGGACCGCGGACGCACACCACCGAATTAATGTGTTTAGTGTGGCCGCGCGCACTCGATTTTATAAAATCTGTTTTACAAAACCGGTTTATGCAAATTCGGAATAGTCCCGTAGTGTAGACGTACCCTTAGGGGGACATTTGGAGCTGTTCTCAATGATCAAAATAGTCCTTTAACAAATCTTTCATTTAAAAAGTGGTAGATATTCTTCTGAGTCGGCCCTATACTTTGTAATTCCATATGCTTATTTTTATGGTAGGCTTGTAAGGTTTTTTGTTCAAAGTTTTTTTTTTTTTTAAGTTGGGCAAACTTTGAGTTTTATGTCAGTTTCGTATGTGAGATTTTCTTTGCATTTGTCATGGATATTGAATGGCTTTTAGTAACTTTGTACACCTGTCTGCTTGCGAATTATTTGGGAGAAGTGTCACTGGATTCCATAACTTCCTCATTACACAAGGTGTCTGAAGATTCCAAGTACTTATTCTCAGTCTCAATTTTTTTTTGCTGAAGATGAAGATAGAAGCATAATTATTTTCCCTCACACTGAATCACTGACTATAAATTAAAGACCTTATTTTAAATTCTCTATACCATTTGCAATGAAGCAAATGAGATTACAGATATATAAGAAAAACAGTTTGTATGGATCAGTTTAAATTGCAGCTTCTAGAGATACGACCACTGTGAGCAGAAGCTTCTTGCAGGATCTTGAGTGCAAGTGCAACAATATTTTTTTTTCGCGAAAATTCTTTAAAAATGTCATTGGAAAAAAAAACCTTTTACCTAGACTCCATTATCCAGTCTCACACTTTTCAAAGACATCCAAAGTAATGATGATTATGCTTTAATACACTATAATAAGCATTAGTATAGCTTTCCTGGGAGGATGAGGGGAAAAGGAAAGCTATAGGAGTGATTCAATACTTACAGGGTCTTACCCATTTTTTTTTCTTTCAGGCCACTCATAGACCCCCAGCTGTTAGATGGCCTCAGATAGCTGATGTGACAATTATTACTGTTCCTAACGCTCTAAGAAACATTTTGTTCCTGCTGACTGAGATCTGCCTTTTGAAGCTTACCGTAGAACTGTTTAAAATAATAGTATTATTCATTTGGTATATTGGAAAAAATTCCTTTGAAGTCAATGAAATTATACCAGTGTAAAAACTGGAGTAAACAACAGAAGAAGCAGGCTTATGGTGTCTGCCAATTACTTAGCATTGTGGAAGAAAAGAGATTGTTACCATGGAGCTCCTAGGAAGTTCTTCGCCTAGATAGCTAATTATGAAGTTAGAGAACTGGCTGCCAGAACATTTTGCTTGACTGGTATCTTGAAACTGGAATGAAATTAAGAAGAAAATAAACTTTTGTTTGCTAAACAGGCTAAAACTATCCCCACGTGGTGGCCAATACTCTCAATAAGCCAAACCTATCCCAGGATATTGGTGTTTGCTCTGAGACTTAGTGCATCCAAATTTGCTGTATTAATGCACACGACCCCTTTTAAACTTTCTTAACCATCTATTGTGTCAGGACCATGTAGGGGTAGCAAAAAGCTTGATCCTGGGGCATGATGAGTCACCTAATCCAGAGGTTCCCAAACTTGGTTCGCAGTTTGTTCAGCGTAAGCCCCTGGTGGGCTGCTTTGTTTACCTGAGCATCCGCAGGTATGGCAGCTCCCAGTGGCCGCAGTTCACCATTCCTGGCCAATGGGAGCTGCCGGAAGTGGTGGCTCAACCTGCACCACTTCTTGCAGCTCCCATTGGCTGGGAATGGCAAACCACGGCCACTGGCAGCTGCGAATGGCCGTACCTGTGGAAGCTCAGGTAAACAAAGCACCTTGCGGCCCGCCAGGGGCTTACCCTGAACAAGCCGTGAACCAAGTTTGGGAACCCCTGACCTAATCTGTCTTAACCTATGAATTCGGGGTTCATACTATGAAGTTTTTACTATGAAAACTGCTGTATCATGGAATGTTTCTAGATCTTGTTTCATTCACAAAGTGATGCTGAATGCAGGTTATGTTGAACAACTGGAACTAACTAAACCCTGTGCACTGCTGTTCATGTGGCTGAGTCTGCATCCCAAGAGTATGTCTAAGGACCCCAAGATGGGGGAACTGCCTGGGGCTCTGTTCAGACTCAGAAGGCTTAAAATATTGGGGGATTCAGTGGCTGGAGCACCTCACAGCAATCTGGTTAGTGACCAAGAGGAGGCACTTAACTGGACCTGTTACATAAAGGGCAGTGTTTCCCTCAGAAGAATGGTGGTCTCACATTACACCACTGTTATTTTCACCTTGTGCACCTGCAGATGCCTGCATTTGGCCATTTGGAAAACTCACCCCTAAATCTCAAATGGCACATATCACAAGAGCCAGTTCGTTTGCCTACATGTACCAGCCACTTTCCAATTTGTGTAATTACTTTCTTCCTGCCACATAGGTTTGCTCCTCTCTGTCCCCTATGTTTTCAATATTGATATAGTATCCTTCTTAACTCCCTATTATAAACTCTCGTATAGTTTTTCGGTTGTGCTCTCAAACAGCTGCCACATTTTGTTTCAGAATTGGCTACATGTGACATTAAGCTACAGTTGAGCTTGGTAGGCGTGCTCATGTTTTGTGATTGTAACGTATGGAATAAGGGCACAGAGCATGAAATGGGATTCTATCGGTCAATTAGAATACAATTATCTGCACACTAGAACCATCCACCACTGAAATGTATTCAATTTTAAACACCTTTAGTCATTGAAAACTTAAGTGCTAAAATTAATATATAATTGTATTTTTTATTTTAGTGCTTAGAAGCAATACATCAGTTACTACTGAGCAATTCAAGGGTTGATCAAAAAAGATAATACACCTCTACCCCAATATAACGTGACCCAATATAACATGAGTTTGGATATAACGCAGTAAAGCAGTGCTCCAGGGGGATGGGGGGGTGCTGTGCACTCCGGTGGATCAAAACAAGTTTGATATAACGTGGTTTCACCTATTACACAGTAAGATTTTTTGGCTCCTCAGGACAGCGTTATATCGGGGTAGGTGTGTGGAAATGAAATACCTCTTAGTCACAGGCTAATACTATTGAAAACTAAAGTTATGGTATGGAGGACACAATAAGCAGTGTCCAGAATTGTGGCCAAAGCATGTTGTTTTACATTGTCCCATTATCCTCCTTCAAACCCACTGAGAATACTGTGATAAACCAAATGCAGTGCTATTGAATAAAAACCAGTTGCAATAAGAAGGCAAGTAAATAAAAGAAAATACCCTATGTTTTGGGTCACAGAGGTGCCTCCAGCAGCAGGTCTAACTCTACATTCTGTTCATTATGCCTTATACTAGAAAGTTAGCAGGGCTGTTTTCATGCACAAAGTTTTGCTCATGACTGAGTGATGAATCAATTGTTTCTGTTTCCTTTGTGCACTTTATCATAGTTCATCAGACATCCATGAGCATGACTGATTTCTCCATGAGGTAATATGCAAATAAGTGTTTGGACTGAAGTAACATGAATTACAGTTATTCAATAAGCATCACTTACAATCAGTTTTATGGTGTTCTTTTATTGGCAATCTGACACATCACACTTGGTAACTGATTAGTTTTAATGTAGATTTTTTGCCTCTAAGTTTTATTGTATTTTAATTATTAGTCATATAACTAATACTTTCACATTTCTAGATATAAACATTTCATATAATCACTATAAATTCAGGATGTGACACAGTTTATCCTCAATTGCATTCCTTAATCGGGAGGAGGGAGAACTTCCATTTCATCCATTTGAGATAAGAAGTGGCGCTCTATTCAGTCAGAGTTGTTGGCCACACATAGTAAATGCAACACATACCCACTTCAATAACAAGGTTAACAAATATGCTGTTGATTTTTCTCACTGCATGACCACCAACCCTCTACCTCATTAGGAAGTAGTTTTACAAAAGATGATTTTTTAGTATTACTGTTGGCTTTTGAATTTCATTCCCTAAAGGACAATCTTGTATTTCAAATTCAGGACTGGAATTATGGGATGTGTGTATAAAGCACTTGGAGATAATTAGTGGGAAGATACTATAGAATGCAAAATAATATCACTTCCACATTCTGTGGATATTTAGAGATTAACATTTCACTGATTGTTTGCACAGAATATCAGCACTGATTGTGGTCTGTAGGGGAAAATCATTGTGGTCTGGAAAGTGGGTAATCATGTTTAAATTAGATAAGACATCAGAGATCAAAGAGAGTTTGTAAGAAAAAGGCATACCTAAGGTCCTGCTGGATCAGGATAAATCACCGGAAGCTGTTAATATTCTGTTATATTAACTTTTGCTTATACGCCACCTGCCTGCCTCAACAGGAGGATGAACTTGGTGGAGCTGGTGGGGAGTTGAGATAGTCCCAGAAGCAAGAGAGGGACAATCAGTGAGGAACATCAGGTAGCTCCTCCCCCACAGGAGTTTTTGACCCCCATTGGCCAGGCCAGGGGGCGGTAAGTTCTGATTGGCCAAAATTCCCCAGCTCCCAGGATTTAACCTAGAGTGGGGGCCATGTGAAGCCTCTTTCAGATCCATTCCAGCAGCACAGAGTTACGCACCATTTCCAACAGCAGTGGCCCTTGTCATCAAGATGTGAAGGGATACAGCAAATAAAAATTTCAGAACCCCTCTCTCTGGGGGCAGAGGGGCCTCTGCCCTGCCCGGGGGGTCGTATCTCTGCTTCCCCAGCATGGGGGCTCTGCCCACTATTGAAACAAGAGCTCCATTAGGGAGCGATTCCATGTTGGTTCCCTCCAGCCCCGCCATACCTGAGGAGGGGGAGGCCAGGGGCTGCATGGGGAAGCTGCTGAGGCTGAAGTCAGGCCTGGAACCATTCCCCTAGCAGGGGAGGAGGCCAGCAGACACTTGGTGCAGCTACAGTGGCTGAGAGTGGCCCTGCCTGAGCTGGGTTTGTTACTGTGGACTGTCCCTCTCTCTCTCCCACTGCTCACTAGGGAGTGGGTCATGTGGTGCTGCTACAGTGGCTAGGTGGTGGTGGACCATGTGTCCCCAGGCAGCCCTGGTGAAACCAGGGCTGCTGCCTTGCAATGCCCCCTATCCCCTGTGCGGGGCAGGAGAGGCTGGGGGACGCTGCAGCTGCCATGGGAGGGCATCACTTCTTCTGTGATATTACAAACCCCTCCAACTGCCAGCTTCTGGTGGGGGCAGGGGAAGGGCTTTTGGGCCTTTTGCCAGGGTACAGCCAGCAGAAGCCCACTCCAGGAGCTGCTCTGAGGGAGCCAGGCAGAATGCACAGTCTTCCTCCCTCCTACCACCAGGGTGAGGGTGGCAGCAGTCAGGCTATAGGTTGTAAGGATGCCCTCCCACAGGCACCAAGGGGACGTAGCAATGAGATTGGTAGGTGAGGGTTCCTTCAGGCAGCTTTGCTGGGGAATCATGTGCTTGGATTCACAGCCCCATAGGAAAGAATGTTCTCGGTCTTTACAGGAATTGAGATCCAGTGAGGACCAATGGCCTGGAACTGGCACAGAGGGAGAGTCACAAGATGAGGGGAGCAGCTGAGTTAAGTGAGATACTCATTATTTTATGTTGCGGTAGCCATAGTCAGGGATTGTGGCCCAGGGGCACTAGCAGAAAAAATGTGACATTAAATCTGCATTCCATTTGTTTCCAGTGCATCCCAGGGACTTTAGGTTACTTGGGTTTCAGTTTGAAGGCCACTATTATTTTGATAAAGCCATGCACAGGGTGGAGCTCAATGATTTCAGGAGGACAGATTCCAGGAACTTGCCCTGCTTGCCAGTAAGGATTCGTGGGTGATGCCTCAACAGCTCTGGAATCTTGGTTCATGACAGCTGTTGGACTAAAAGAGAATTTGGTTGTTTTGTGAGAGCTTATAAGGCCAGTCTTTCAGATTTCATGGAATTTAGGGCACAGTAATTGCTTCAGCATGAGTGGCCCATACCCACTGGCAAGGTGGTGCAATATGTGGGGTCTTTGACCTATTCTGTGTTGGCTCCTTCTGCTACCTCTGGCTGGTAGGAGGGCTGCCCTACTGGAGTAGTTTGGCAGGTTTCCCAGACCCATGTAGGTATTTGGCAGTATAAAAGCTCTTAGAAGGGTGGCCCAGGTGAGGTGAGTGCCAGAGGGATGACAGGCTACCCATAACACTGGAAACCTTGGAGGGGTTATTATAGGCTTTACTGTGAGTTGGCGGCTGTGGGAGGGAAGGAGGGAGGCCATTTTATTTAAAGCAGCGGTCATTGTTGCCTTTTTGGCTCATTTAATGTGAAGGAGCTGGTGCCTATTGCAGCTGCAGACAGTTCCCAGAGTGCACTAAATGTAACAGACATGCAACTCTCTACAGGGGAACTATCCCTCATTTGAGGTACTCAAAAAGAGACCAGAAGGGAAGAAGGGCTTAGTATTGAAGGAATGTGCAGATGAGTGCTTGTGCCCATAAAGCCAGTAAAAGCTTTGTGTAAAATTTAGGGTCTGCAGCCAGGCCCGCTGTTAACACATAGTAATGGCAGCTTCTTGACATGTTACCAATTTGGCATGCTACTGAGAAAAACCTTGAGGTACTATGATCTTGACCCAGGAAAATGTGGTACTCATTCTTTCAGCATCAGAGCAACAATATCAGCAACTTCGGACGGGGGGCGTGGTTGTCTTGCAGCAGGTGCAGACTGGAAGTCACGGTGTTAAGGGGCTTACATCTGCACCAAAAAAATGATGTCAGGGAACAGTAAAATGTAACTAATCCAATGCGCATGTTCATTTCAGAGGCTGCCCAGACAATACACAATATCTGGACTTGCAGGCACTCCATAGTGCATTGGGTACACAAGAGGGCAGTGCAGATGGGAGCTGGACCTCAGCTGGGCTTCAGGGCCGAAGCTGATTGCATCCCATGGTTCAGCAGAAGAGGCACGCAATGGGATCAGCACTTGTCACTTCTGCATGCACTGCTGAACAACAATTAATGCTCTGGTTATTCACCTCAGGGACAATGATATTGAGGGCTGTACAGGAGTCAACTTACAAGACTTGTTTGCTGCTGCCCTGGCACTCCGGGCTTTGCTGCTGGCATCCAGACACTGTGGGCAAGGGCTTGCATCAAGCAGCATCAGCCAGCGCCGGGCTCCTTTTGGGGAGAGGCAAGAGAGCATCAGGGGCGCAGATCAGAGCTGTGCTGTCCACCCTGCCTGAGGAATGCCCAGCAGTGCAAAGGCAGCGAACTTGAATTTATGCTGATTGGAAATATTCAACAAATATTTCAAATACATGTATAGGCACTAGGCCTAAAAATAAGACTAGACAAAGAAATTGTGGCGAACGGGAGATTTTTTAAAAAGGCTTATTTTTATTCAGTAGACACAATTTCTATTATTAATCTGATTTTATTTAAACTACATTTATCCTTTTTAAAGAACTGGAAAAAATGATAGAGTGATCTCCTAAAATTCAGTCCGTTATTCCAGTAGATGTCCCCAAAACTGCATTGTATTCACTGAGAAATAATTAAAAAAGAATTAGGAATAATAATTATACACTGAAGGCAGATTTAATCCCAAATCTTACATATTAAACCATTTCTAAACATATTAGGGCATATGTTTATTTAAATTAGCTTGACAGCTACGTGTACACATCAGCACACATGGCTGCATTTTTGGTAAGAATTTGAAATATATGTATTTGAATCCCTCTTTTTTCTACCTCAATATATTAGAAGTATTCTTTAAAGATATCCATTATATGAATACACGTTCATTTTATTTAACACTTTAAAGATTTTTGCCAAATAAATGCCTTAGATAACAAATCCTAATCAATCTTAGCATGGCTCGTTACTGGGAATACATAATCCTCCCTAGGTTTCTACATAGATTTGGTCATTTGAAGGTAATTACAAGACTACTTTCTGGCATATGAATTGTAGCCTAATTAAACTAGGCTCCAGGCAGCCACAGCAATAATGCTGGATAAGCAGTATTTTTGAAATTCCCAAAATGCTACTAAGTTCTCTTTGGTTTTGCTGAGTTCATGCATTTTCTGCCAACTTAAACTACTTAGTGGTTTAAGTATGAGTCGATGATTTAGGGGAAGTTTTCTCATAAAACACTCAGCAGTGCCCCTCTGCTATGTACATCGGCCAAACTGGACAGTCTCTAAGGAAAAGGATAAATGGACACAAATCAGATATTAGGAATGGCAATATACAAAAACCTGTAGGAGAACACTTCAACCTCCCTGGCCACACAATAGCAGATCTTAAGGTGGCCATCCTGCAGCAAAAAAACTTCAGGACCAGACTTCAAAGAGAAACTGCTGAGCTCCAGTTCATCTGCAAATTTGACACCATCAGCTCAGGATTAAACAAAGACTGTGAATGGCTTGCCAATTACAGAACCAGTTTCTCCTCCCTTGGTTTTCACACCTCAACTGCTAGAACAGGGCCCCATCCTCCCTGATTGATCTAACCTCGTTATCTCTAGCTTGCTTCTTGCTTGCATATATAAACCTGCCCCTGGAAATTTCCACCACTTGCATCTGAAGAAGTGGGTATTCACCCACGAAAGCTCATGCTGCAAAACGTCTGTTAGTCTATAAGGTGCCACAGGATTCTTTGTTCCCTTTTCTAGATTTCTTATACTTATGTAAATTAATTAAATAGGTGTGCTTAACAAGAAATGGACAACTTAATAAATATTGGTTTCATTGATTACATTACTAATGTGCATCCTCACTTATAGGTGAATAGATCAATGGATGTGTACTATACAACTGTGTACCCTTGATACATTTTAAAACAGTACATAGTTTTTTATACTCGATCAGGTTAAACCTAATAGCTCCATTTAGCTGTTGTTTTTCATGTATGTGTGATTTGGAGACAGACTCGCAGACATAGTATAGATGCCCTGAAACTATTAACTCAAGGCTATGATAATAGTGTCTTAGTGACTTGTAGCATTCTGTATCATATTTCATTAATTTATGTTCAGAAGTTTTGAATGATGCCTCCAACAGCTCCTCCTAGGCATATCTAGGTGTGATTTGGCATAAAATGTAATGTTTTCTCCATTCATTTAGGGAGAGATTTCAAAGGCAAAAAAATGGCAGTTAAGGTGCCATTTATGACTTTGAAAATCTTCCTTTAGAATGTAAAACTTCTATACAAAACTTAATAGAGTGCAAGTGGGGGGTGGGGGAAGAAAGTTCAGAATTGGTCAAAAGTTTCTAATTTCCCCTAAGAACAGCGGACTTGAACAAACAGCTCAGCATCTATTTTTGACAGATATTTCTTTCAAATTCAGTCTCCTCCACACAAACCTTTCCTGCTCCCCCCCAACTTAATTCTGTTATAAAATGTTGAAATGTGATGGCTTTTATATTTGAGCTTACTCAGACATAGCAGTCTTGACTGCAATAGCTATGAGCATCTGAACATTTGAGTTTCATTATCTTGTCCAAGAAGTGCTTCTGTTTTTTTCATAATGCCTCATGTGAGTTACTTCTATTCCTCCAAAGCCTCAGCAAAGTCCTAGACAAAATTTGTGTGGCAAGGGGAACAGCAACATATAATTTGTCCTTTTAGAAACAATATAGGTAGAATGAAATAAGTCTTTGCTCTAATCTTATCCATTAAACTATAGCACATCTTTGCAGTCTTCTGCCCACAAAGGCCATTGTTTGGGGATAAGGGGAGAGAATCTTCCCTGACCCTCCAGTCCTGTCTCTACCAAGAAAAATATCTGCAAATAAAGGTAAAAACTCTAGAAATGAGTTTTCTCAATTTGTTACAAATTTCAAAAACTGTATTTTTATCACCCCAGCCTTCTTTCTTTCTTTCTTTCTTTCTTTCTTGCAAATGGGGCCCTTTCCCAATAATGAGCCTTGTTGGTCGGGAGTGTGAAGTGCCAGCAAAAACCTCTAGTGTAGATGCAGTTATACTGGGAAAATGACACTTTTGCTGGTATAGCTTATTTCATTTGGGGGTAGGGGTGGTGAAATAAGTTATACTGACAAATGTGCCATTTTGCCGATATAAGCTGCAGCCACAGAAAGACTGCATTCCCAGTCCATCAACCTTTTTAGAGAGAAATATTTGACTTTGAAACTCAAGATTCAGAATCTGAATATATATTTTTTGTCTGTAGCCAAATTATGCAACAAATTGAGGAGCCCAAAATTGCTTAAAAGAAACTGACAAGGATATTTTTGCAGTATTTAATGGAAAATATTTCCCTGAATTCAAACAATGTTACTGATAGGTTCCTTTTTTTTTTTCTGAGCAGCACAATTGCTGACTCCTAGATGTCTCTTAGCAGTGCTGCTCTGCATGAAATAGGGGACAGCAACCCAATAGCAGACTGGATGCAGACAGGGGCGGCTCTAGGTATTTTGCCGCCCCAAGCACGGCAGGCAGGCTGCCTTTGGCGGCTTGCCTGCGGGAGGTCCCTGGTCCTGCGGATTCGATGGCAGCCTGCGGGAGGTCCGCCGAAGCCGCGGGACCAGCGGACCCTCCACAGACATGCCGCCGAAGGCAACCTGCCTGCCACTCTCGCAGCGACCGGCAGAGCGCCTTCCGTGGCTTGCCGCCCCAGGCACGCGCTTGGCATGCTGGTGCCTGGAGCCACCCCTGGGGGCAGACACTGACTCCTGGTAATACAATACTTTAGTGGTACTTTGTGACCTTGTTCATATTCTCCAAACATCTGTATACCAACCCCTTGAGAGTCCTGAAAGTGGGGTTGGAATATCTGTGCAGTATAGGTGAAGCACCCATTGTATTTACAGTACAATACCCCTTAGCAGTATGTTCCTTGACTGTAGGGCTTTGCAAACCTTTCATAACAAATCAAAGTGTGAAAAACTCCAGTGATTTTATGTTTGAAAAACTGAAAACAAGGATAGTTCAAATCCAGGTGCTGTTTATCCTACCCATAAAACTTTCATGGAGTTTGGGTAAATGCTCTTGGTTTTGTCTCATTTCTAGTCATGAAACCCGGAACTAAGACTGAGTGGAGAACAGTAATTCCATTTTACAGAGGATTTCAAGATTTTGAAAAGTGGTTTTGTTCTGTTTGGAACCAAAGCCAAAAATTGTGAAATGCTCATTACTTGAGCTGCTCTGGCTCAAGGGAATATTAGATGATCTGGGAACTCAAGGCCTGGGAGCTGAGGCTTCCAAGCTTTTGGTTCTTCATCAGCTACTGAGGAGACAGGCAAGGGAACTTTCAGGAAATCAGATAGGGTTCTGTCAGAATTTTCATGGCTTAAACATTTTGATTTTGATGAATAATCAAATTCTGACAAAAAATGTTATGTCAAAATCTTTCTCACCAGTTCTACCTGGCACTACTTATAAAGTGCATGATTTTAGGTTTCACAGGTCTTGTAATTGTATCACAAATAACACCATTTGGTGGTATTTTTAAAGTCCCATCTCCTGTCCATTCATTTTATAACTCAAGAATTTCACCTTTCGTTTTACAAAAAAAGTATATTTCTAGCACTCATGGAAGCAGATAAGAGCTTGAAAATGGAAATCCTAAAGGCACAAAATCCAGAAGAAAAATAAAAAGAACTCACAATTTATTATTTGTAAAAATCTCATGATTTTAAACCTGTCTCAAGATTTTGGGGGCTGACATGATTTTTTGCATGTCTGCAGTGAGCAGTACTGATTTCTATACAAAAGGGAAATTGATGGAGGTGCACACAGACTCCAGAACCAACAGACCAGAAAATGGCAACCTTTGTTTACCATCACTTGCAGACCTTTCCCTGGATTCTTCAAAAGGGAAAGCTGACCCTAGGGGTGGTTATGGAGGAGGACTTCTGTACCTCAGATCCATAGGAAGAGTAGATGTGACACTCTGTGCCTCAAAGCAGCACCCTGGAACTCCCATATTCATCCTGTCATATAATTATGACATATTTCATACAAAGCATGTACGGAATCATATGAAAGGTCATGATCAGCTGAAACCCATTGTTCTGTCAAAATATGTATATAATTAGTGTGTATGAAGTTATGAGATTTCGCAGTATGGTTGTTAGTGAAATATGTATTAAGTCTGAGAGTCTCTATTACAAGGTTGGTGATTCCCACCCAAGAGTGTGTTAAATGACCATTAATCAGCAGGAGAGTTGCAATCATGTATTTTCAACTCTATCACTCATTTGCACAAGACCACAGCAAGAGGATTGCTGAACTCTATGACTCAGCAAATCCCACCAGGCATGTCTGGGCTAATGTTTTCCAGGCACATGGACTAAGGATACAAAATTGGGGACTGTGGCATCATGCTTTTGCCTCTGTCCTCCTGCACCTATGCTGGAAGCAACAAGAATGCTGGAAAGACAAAGACATCAACTGAGGAGACTGGTCCCAGGCTTGAGAGAGAAGCCTGCTTATTAAGAACTGTAACATCCAGTAGGGTGAGAAAACTGCTTGATCTAAATACTGCCTAGTGTAGTAAGGATTAAGATTTAGACTGTGTGCTTACCTTTTATTTTCTTTGGTAGCTATCTCTGTCCAATTATGCTTACCACTTATAATCACTTAAAATCTATCTTTCTGTAGTTAATAAATCTGTTTTATATTTTACCTAAAATAGTGTGTTTTGGTTGAAGTGCTTGGGAAATCTCAGCTCAGTTTACAATGGTTTGTGTATGTCCTCTCCACATTGAGGGAGGGGCAGATTGGCTAATAAACTTACACTGGTCAGACTTCTGACCAGAGCAGGATAGTATAACTTCTGGGGTGTGAGGCAGGGGGCTTGGGAGGTTGCTGGTGCCTTTCTCTGTGTGATTCATGAGTGGCTCAGGGAGCATTTTTGCAATCTAGGTGGGTGTGGGGGCTCCACATATTGTTGTGCTGAGTGATAACAGCTCCAGGAGGGGTTTGCTGCTTGTCCCTAACAATGCATTGTGAGAGACAACCCAGGTTAGAGAGTTAAGGAGACACAGTGGTACCACAGTTCTAGGTTGTACCCTGGGGATCCTGTCACAGTAGGTTAGGATCCTGCTCCCACTTCTGCTGGTGCTCCACTGACCCTTAGTAATGTTGAGGACCTGATATATCTCAGGCTTTCCCAAGCAATAATTAGTGACACCTCCAGAATGCATCACTGAGTATACACTGTCATTTACAATCAAACAATAATTCAAAACATTAGAATTTTTTTCAGCATCATCATTCAGGACCCTCCCTCAGGTCCCCCCAAAAGTTTACCTAGGCATATTGTAAGTGCTGCCTACTTTTACAGTGAACAAGCACACATGCCAAGACTATGGTGGATTTTGAGATGGTCCTAATATTGCAGTGCTTTTATAATTAATTTCAATGGGAGTTCCTCTTATGAAATCAATCTACTGTTTCAAGCTAGTTGGGTTTTTTAGAATAGCCTTCTCCTAAAAGCAAACCTTCTTTTACAAATGTTATTAGCATAGTTATATCCTCATCACAATAAAATAATAAATCACTCTACTGAAAACAGCATTGTAATTGCATAATATGGATTAGTGTCATTGTTCTCTAACTCAATAATAGCAATTGCTTTCTGTTTCTGTTTGCCCAGAGATGAATTTTATTGGCATTCATCAGTACTTATCCAAAGATCACCAAAAAATTCTTGGATATTCACAGTGCAAACAAAATAAGTGGTGAGTTACTAGCACTGGATAATGGTTTCATCATTCTTCTTGCTGCTTTTCTTTTGTGCTCTGCTACACGGCTGCTGTGCCCTGAAATTTTTCAGAACAAATAGTCTAATATCACATAAACAAAGCCTGCAAAAATTTCACGTATGCTCACAGCGCTCACAACAAGTAATCACATTCACAAAACAATATTTGTGCGTGTAATTACAGAAATGTGAATTGTATGAATGCAAAGATGATATGTTAGGAAAATGTGTCCTTTTATATCAAGATTAAGCACACATTGAATATTCATGGTTGATTTATAAATCCCTAAACCTAGATATCTGCAATGGAAATTAGAGCTAAGAAAAGGTACAGAGTTTTGACTTAAGGGTGTTCATATGCAAAAACAATTCTCTTGAATTTTCATGGGCAAGAGAACCAGTTTTTCCCAGAGGTAAAATGATGCTATATCTAGCAGTTATGCTGGTCTTCTGTAATGAAAATAGAGAGAGAGAGAGAGCACATGTGCATACAGAGAATTCCACAAATATTTACTTGAATTTTTCAATTTATTTGTTTTAGTCATTCTCTCAACTGTTTAGTGTTTGCTTTCTGCAAATATTTGTGCATCCCATTTGTAATGGGATGACTGCTTAAAGAAAGTGAATTTCAAAAATGGGTGACTATTTTTGGAAACCACATTTTAAAATCATATATATTTCCATTACACACACACACACATATATATGTGTATATTACACACACACACACACACATATAATATATATATATATTACACACACACACACACACATTATAATTATGCACTCATCCAGCTAGTCAGGTAATAGAAATGATATGTGATATCTCACAATGCAGTAACACAGCATGAGTGGCAAAGACTCACAGAGTATCCTTTGAAGTCATTCACTAGAATTAAAATAAAATTACAAACAAATATGTTTAATACTTTTGAAACACTGACAGCAAAATTAAGGCAATCACAGTCTGTTCACAGAAAAAAAAAGTTTGCTCTTTTTTTTTAAACCAAATACAAATAAGTCTTAAACATCCAGATGCTAAATTCTTGAAATATGGGTCCCCCCCCCCAGCACAAATTTTTTCTGAACATGCGTATGCATTTCCCTAGTGATAATTCAGTTTTCATAGCTGATTTTCAGTCATTCTCATGACTGGGTGCTGGGGTTATCAGTGCCTATTTAGAGGTATCCACTCCCGCTTTTACATCCACACTTTAGCCCACATATATGCTCTTCCCTCCATGCTGCCTAGGAGTATTTTTTTTTTTTTGATTAATTCAGAATCACGTGCACTCAGTAAAAAAACAGTTTACCTTCTGCAGTTCTTTAAAGCAGAAATGTTCTTATTCATGGAGCTACATGGCTGTTGCTTTGCCTTCACTTATGGCATTGGAAGTATTCCAGCATATTGAGGACCAATTTAATAAATTAATGTTCAGAAAATTCAATGAAACAATTATTTCAATTCATTTGTCTGTGAAGAGCATCTTCTCTTGTTAATCATGAGGCCATTACCCGTGAGAGTGGTCAGCAAATTCTCAGCATGCAAATGAAATAGACTAGGTATACAAGACAATAGAAAAGAAGCTAATTTTCCATAAAACCATGTAGTTCTGCTGCCAATGTTTCATATATGCCAGCAGAAATCTGAGTAGCTATGATAGAGGAATCTAGTTAACTCCTGCTCCTCTGTTAAGATAGGTATTCACCTCCCTACTGCAATTATCTAGTGAGTGACAGTGTCATGGTTCATTAGCAAACTCATAAACTGTGATTTAACCGTTTCAGGAAAGTTAGTCATTGTTTATCATACTGGACAATAGTATCAACTACATTACTTAAGATTGCAAAACATCACCCCATGTTTTCAGATGCTCTGAACTTCCTGAAACATGCAGTTTTTAGGAAATTTCCCGTGCTTGGCCTATTACCAACATCCCCCTCCCCGGCCATTTGGGAAGCCAAGAAAAGCAAAAATAGAAAGGCTCCATGAGCTGAAAGCTGACTGGTTCCTTTGTATGTTCCTGCTTTGTTATATCTTCACCATCAGAAGCTAAGGCCAACATTTTCAACCTGAGTTTGCATACCTGCCAGATCTGTTGTGCAATCATATGTTAGTGAGAGATGCAGTCTATATAAGCAGGCAGGGGTATAGATTTATGTTCTGGTGGCTGCAGGTTTGCATCCTGGCCTTTTAGGAAAGGCTCTGACTATGGTGGGTTTCAACAGTAGTCAGAAGGCTGGACACCTGTATGACTTGCTACTAGGGGAAGTGGAAGTAGAAAAAGTCTAGAAGGGATGAATTTCCCTTTACAGCTGACAGGCTCCCTGGGACTATGCAGCCCTATAATGTCATGGCTAATATATGGCCAGCGCACATGCTGGTGGGGCTCCAGGTCTATATGGTAGGCAAGAACTTAAATTGGGTGTATGAGGCCAGAATATCCAGCCACACCTTCCCCTTGGATTCAAGTATAATGTGTTTAACTACTTTGCTGAATAGGGATTGAATTACTTCTGTGCTTAAAGATAATCAATTGCCTTACATCAATATTACCACCTTTAATGACTAAATCTGTAATCTCATCTGAAAATGTAGCAATTTAGTTTGATAGGTCTAGATTCCATAAACCCATGCTGATTGGTACTAAGTATATTACCTTTCCTTAATTCTTCACTAAGTCCCATATAAGCCATTCCATTATTTTGCCTGAGATCATTTCTAGAATTTGGTTCATTTCTAGAATCTTGTTTCTTCTGTCTTCCTTCATTCGTGAAACAGGAAGGATTTATGCGATCACTTGTGTATTCTTCTCCTTTAGCACTTTTCCCAGTTCCTGAAATAGTCGATAATCGGTGAGGTTTCTTGTGAAGTAGTGTTATTAATGAAGATATGTATCATCACCAGTTGATCCTTGCCTACAGACTCCAGAAGCCAGTCTAAGAGTCACATCTCGGCTCCAGGAAGACCTCATGTTTTCCCTTTGTCCACTTCTCCTTTGCAGAACATTCTTTCCATTCTTCTTAGCATAGAATCTCCAACAAGGATCATCTGCCTTCCTGGGATGGTTGAACATCTCTTTGTGGACATGTTTGATTTTCTTGGGGGTTGGGCTGAGCACCCTCAGATATGTCCTACATAGCTCTCCATTCCGTTTTATGTTCAAAGAATATTTTCTGTGGTTTTCAAACTGAATTCCTTGTAAGAATTTGATACTTCTAGCTGTGTGGAATTTTTCTCTCTGGTGGTCAGAGCCTGCCCATCTTCCTCTGCTCCCAGCCAAGTAGAATGCTGCCTAGTTCTCTTGCTTCTTGTGATTATGAACTGCCAGTCCTCCTCTCTGAATTCCACACTCTCAAGCTCCCCAGTTGTGAAATCCTTTCATAACTGAGTCGGGGTTGGTGATGCTTGCTAAATCTCAGTGTTAAAGTACTCATGAGCTTCTCTGATGCTTGCCAGTGGCGGTACTTGTCCTTACAAACCTTTTCTTCCAGAACATCAACAATTTCCACTTTGGATCAGAAAATCCCATCCAAATTCAGGCAGGAAGGAAAGCATGGCACATCCATTACAAGTCACCTGCACTGTTCCATTCCTGTCTATTAAGATACTGAGTATAGAACTGTTCTTAAAAATACAGCCTATCACACTAACTCTCCAATTCTCTCCAAAATCTCCATTTGCTGCTCCTGTTTATCTGGTTCTCACCTTCTGTCCTGGGTGCTCCTCGAGCACACTTTGGCTCCATCTTGTGACTGTTGTGGGCCAATTTATCCTCTGGAACAGATTAGAGGGAAATTCTGACTTGCCCTATGGCTCCAGTGGCCACTACTGCATCCAGTGCTATCCCAAAATAGGGACAGTGAAGCTATACACCCTGCCTTTCCCAGCCTATCCAGGACCGCCCTTTCTACTCCCTCCACTGATAGCTCCTGAGTGTGGGGGATGGGCAGAGATGTGAATCTGCCAGTAGGGCATAGCTCTGTTTGCTGGGAGGCCTTTTATGCCAGGATATTTTCCTATGGGGAGGAGTCTTCTGGTGGCTTTATGATTCTTTTGATCCAGCAGTAGGACAGGGATGAATTCTCTACTTTAGTCTCAGCTGGAGCTAGATGTAATAGGGTATACAGGGATATTTTAGCAAAGCACAAACATAGTTGAAAATGAAATGCTTACATAAATCTAGTGGAATCAGTCAATATGAACTGTAGTCTTATGATGTTAAGTAAAACTACTACTCCGGCAGTATGCATTCCCATAGAATCAGAAAAATAACACTCACTAATTTATTAGACAGTTTTTACATTTCAGATTGGGTTGCTGGACATAACTGTTCAAGAAGGAAGATTATCTCATCTTGGCAAGGCAGAATGGTAGAGGTGACTCGCCAAGATAATGTTTAAAAGCGGTATGTGCAGATTTAACTTTTCAACTCCTTTTGATACTTTCAATGCTATCACACATCCCACTGTACTTTCTGTACAGCAATGAAATCTGGCAGAGTTTCTTTGAAGTACTGCAGTTCCAACACAATGTGTGAACTTTAAAGCATCAGACCAAGCATGTGAACAGCACATGTCATGTGCTTTACCTCACATAAAGGCCTGATCAAAGTTCCTATTACAAAATCCTCTGCATGGTCAGATTAAAATCCCTACTTAAAACTCAATCTTTTAAACTGTCATCACTGTCCTTTTTTGCTCCTTTCTTTGCTTCTGGATTGTGGCATCCAAAACAGTATGAGCTGTTCAAACGGTGGATTCCCATCTTCATGGCATTGCTTCTTGTTCATAGAATGCCCTGAGTCATCGGATTATTTGCAAAAGCAAAAGGTTGGCGGGAACAAAGGTTTTCGTCTTATCTGTTTCCATTTTGTAAATGCCTCCTGAACATAATTATCATGAAACGGAAACCACATAAAAATTTTCATAGTACTTATTGCTATTTATTGCAAGTTCCACAAAATCTATTGTATCTGAAGATACAAAATATTTTGGATGACCTTTCCAAATAGTTAGAAATTATGAAGGAGAAGCAGATGACTATTACCAATGATGAAGAAATCAGATTCAGGATTGAGACTGTAGAGGGAGTAATATATATTATGCTATTAATCTGATAATGTTTTCTTTAGTTTTGAAGGACAATTATGATAAAGGAATTTGATCTAGTCCAGAGTTATGGTAATATTTTTTCCTTATAAATATTTCAGTTACATTGGGATTTATTTTAGACATTTGTCACTAACTTCTAAAATAGCTGGGAGTCACTATGTACCTTTACTGCATTGCCGGACAATCAAATGCCTGGATTTGTTTTAAGTTTAACATGGACTCTGCATTTGATTTTTTAATAGTTATGTTCTTACTATATTTTTACACTAAAGTTGCATTGAAACTGAACTACAAGTTTAACAATTTTTATTTTATTTTTTAGTAAGAGGAAAAGTACAATTACAATTAATGTTTGTTAAGGTCAAAAGACAGGATACAGAGTGAAAAGCACAGGCAGGTTAAGTGACTTTCTCAGGATCACAGAGGAAGCATATGTTGGCACAATCAAGAATACTGTGTATAGACTAACTCTTCATCCATAGTCTTAATAACAGGGCCAGATTTTCTCCCCTTTAACCTCTGAGACATTTAGCATCTATAAGTGAGAGTGATTTAAAACAAAAACACAGCACCCCAAGTTTAAATCAACTCTCAGTATCAGTAACAAAGACAATTGATAAGTGGTACATTTCGTTCCAAGGTCCTCACTGCACACCACCCATGCCCTCCAGGTCCTCTCTGTCTCTGCTTTGCTCCCAGGTCCCCCTCAAAACTACATTTACACCCCTAGACTGGTCATGAGCTCATGGGTATCCTCCTGTTCACTTGGTCTAGGCATGAAGGGGAACCAATACTTCCTCCTTTCCTGGTGTCCATCCATCAGAAGGGAAGCTGAACTCTTGTTCCTTCTCGCTGAATCTGGAGTTACCTATGTGGTGCTGAGCAGAACATTTGGCTCCTCTCAACAGCTGATCAGCAGCTCCCATAGAGCTCATCTATTACTTTATTTTCTTTTCTTTGATCCCTTACATGGGTCACATTTGCTCACCCATGAGCATCCTCTTCCCCTGAAGACCTCTTTGTGACACCTGTGAGAGTTGAGACACACACAGGTCAAGAAATCCTTGTCTGACTAAATGATGTTTTCACAGAGTAATATAAGTATAAAATATTCCTAAATGGGAGGAAGGAAGGAAAGATACCAATTCAGGGCTCTCAGCTATGTACCCATTCCATTATGCCGTGCGGTCTTCAGAAGCATTGAACTTTTAAAAGTCTTTAAAACATGATATGAATCTACCGTAATCCTCAATGACCCCTATCAATCAAAGCCATTTATACTGCACAAAAGAACAACTGTAAAATTTGTTTAATTTAACTCTGAGCAATGTTAAACATAAAAAGAATTTTAACAAATAGTTTCAGTGTTATGGTTCTCTGCATATTACTACTTTATACAAAAAAAGTTCATTGTATATTTAGTTTCAACAGTCTAAGGCCCGGTTTACATTACAGACTGACATCTGCATAACTGATGCTCAGGGGTGTGAAAAATTCAAATTCCTGAGCGGTGTCATTATACCAACCTTTCCCACCCCTGCCCCCCAGTGTGGAGAGCACTGTCTTGATGGGAGAGCTTCTCCCATCAACATAGCTACAGCCTCTTGCAGAGATGGATTAACTAGGCCAGGGGTCAGCAACCTCTGGCACGCGGCTCGCCAGGGTAAGCACCCTGGCAGGTCAGGCCAGTTTGGTTATCTGTCGCGTCGGCAGGTTCGGCAGACCGCTACTCCCACTGGCCGCAGTTCGCCGTCCCAGGCCAATGGGGGTGGCGGGAAGCACCGCAGGGGACGGATGTGCTGGCAGCAGCTTTCTGCCACCCCCATTGGCCTGGGACGGCGAACCGCGGCCAGTGGGAGCCATGGTCTGCTAAACCTGCCGATGCGGCAGATAAACAAACTGGCCAGGCCCACCAGGGTGCTTACTCTGGCGAGCCATGTGCCAGAGGTTGCCGACCCCTGAACTGCCAATGGGAGAAGCTCTCCTGTTGGTATAGGAGTGTCTTTGCATACAGCGCTAGAGCAGTGCAGCTACACTGCTGTAGTGCTATACGTGAAGACAAGAAAATGTCAATCCTCCTGTGTATGTGTGGTGAGAAAACTGAAATGCTGTAACTTCAAAATTATTGATCCCATTGCTTCAAACTTGGCTTGGTCCTTGGGTCTCATTGGGAGCTGCAGAACAAGTCAAGTCTGAGCAAAATCCTTTCAGCCATTGTTGAGTTATGTTTGTGCAAACGTTCTGATGGGAACATACAGGAGAAATGTATTCCTTTTTGCACACATGTAACTCAAAAATAGTTCAACAGATTTTGCTGAACTTTCCAAAATATTTCCTCTCAAAAGGCAAGTCATGGAAAACTTCAGCCTCAAAAAGCAATTGAGAAAAATGGAGGAGGGTAATAAAGAAAGCTGGAATTCAACCTTAAATATATGGGTCACTATCATTTTTGTCCAGGGTGACACTGGCCATTTAAGAGGAAGCAGGTCCAGTGCAAGGTTGCCACTCCAGCTGACCCAGATTAGGCTTCAAAAGAGGGTGACACAGAGGCCCATTGATGCCAGCTGGCAAAAGGTTCACTGTTCTTTAACAGCAACTCCTCAGAGGCCTGAAACCTCAATACACCTAGCACATGCTTTCATAGTATTTATGAAAAATGTCTTGTGAGATCTTAAATGAAAGCCAGGATGACTTGGTCAGGAACACCATTCTGAACTGTACGTACTGACATTATGTAAGGAGTTGTGTATATGCACTGAAAATATGTTTTAAAGTCTGTCACCAAACAAAGAGAGAAACAGGTTTCTTTTAGATGGGAGGGAGGATGTGTATTCACTTGTCTATCTCTGTTCACATGTAAATTAAGCATTGTAAGCCAACACAATGAGCCCAATATACATATGAAGTCAAAAGGATGCTGGGGAGAAACTGGCAGGTAAACCTCACAGGGTTTTCTTGTCTCTGGGGGGCAAAAAATGAACTTGGAAAAATATAAACAGAAGGAAAGGACACATCTTGTTATCATTTCACAGAGGAAAACCTCTGTAAGGCAAGGTAGTGAAAGCTTGGATCTTGGTTTGTCTGAAACTAGCTAGTTCACACAAGAAAGAACCTGTGGGGAAAAGTCTATTTTATTATGTAGGAAAGGTAACCGGTGATAAAGTGTAGACCAGGTTTGTGTTTTATGATTTTGTTTTATATGTAGCCATTTTGTTTCCAATTAGCCTTATTTGTGCCTGCTTTCATTATAAGTATATCTCAGTGCTGTGGTGTTCTATAGAAGTTAATCCTCAGATGAATCAAACAATTTAGTGTGTACACCATCCCCTTGGAGATAGCAAATCTAGTCACTTCTGTGAGTGACCCATGATCAAAGGCTAAATGCTGCAGGGAGGGATCGGGGTTGGCATGTGCCAACAGCCTGGACAGAGAAAGTGAGGTCTGCAGGGGCCTCAAAGTCAGTGTGTGTGTATTGCCAGAGGCTGCTGGTTTCAGGGTGCTGAACTATAGGAGGCACAGAAAAGACTGCATAAGGGCAGGTAGTGGTGAGGTGCCTCACAACCCTAGGTACCCCTGGGGAGCATCACAGAGTATGCCTGGGCTTCTGCAGGAGACCCAGTGACAAAGACCTGGTAAATCAGACTAGAAAACCACCAGAAGTAGCAGGACTGCCAGAATCCTCTGGGATATGAGGCAAGGTAGTGAAAACCTGAGACGAACTGTTCTGACAAGGGGACTCCAGAGAGAAAAGCTCTGTGTGGCAGTGCTCTGGGAACAGGGCACAGAAACAGGAAGCAGGGGCAGAAGGACTGCCAGAGTGCCCTGAGGGGGAAGCAATATAAACCTGAGAGGTAAAGGGGGGGAAAACCTGGATATTATACCCCAAGGTGAAATGAAGAATCATTTCTGTTTGTTTTGGTTAAGTTTGGGACAATAAACTGCCTAAAAGAGATTATGGGCATGGCAGTGTATCTTTACAACTCAGGGAGAGGCCCTGCCTTGTTACACAAGCACTCTATAATGTATATTAATGGCATTTTTAAAAATACATGCTCTAAATAAGAATTGCTAACATATCTTTCAAATGTCCCTCATTTCAAAGCACATTGTGCAATTTAGTCCCCACCCCCAGAGATTTGCTGTTTCTCTTTTCTTCAATTGTGGAACATTATTTACATCATAAATAAAGAATCATGACATTGAGAGCTGTAGCGTTATATACACTAAAGGAAGGAATCCTACATCATTTCACATTTCTTGCATGGATAATTTGTTGTCCCTTTTTGGTTTTGCAAGGAGCCATATGGAGTCTCTTCTTCATTAAAAATATGAGGAGGGGGAGAAGCAAAAATTTCAAAAAGATCATATATATAACTTTAAATTTAGCACTTGTATAATGTAGTTGTAGTTGCATTTTGTCTTATGATTTTATAAACCTAACATGATAATTAAAAATATTAGGTCTGATCTTGTAGGCATTAGTGAGGCAAATTCCCATTAAAGTCAACTGGAGTATTAGTTGAATAAGGACTGACTCATCAGTTCAATACGTTTTATCTTTGTGCATTTATAAAAGTGAACAGATTTGCAATAATGGGAAAGAAACCAAAGTAGGGAGACACTTCATAAGGTGCTTCTATTAGTATGTAAAATATTTTTCTAAATGTGCAGAAAATTTTAATAGCTTAGATTTGATAAGGCTTATTTCACTGATGGTGTTTCATGCTTTGCTAGCTCGGTAGCTGGATATTTTCTAGATGTAGTTGAATAATTTGTTTATTTAATTTGTATACACTTACTGATTGAACTGTATCATCCAAATCAACATTTTTGTTGCTTATTTCAATGCAGAAGGTTCCACATACTCTATTAATTCAGCCGCACACATTGTCAGTTTAACAGTGTATCTTATGGAAACAGCTGCTTGCTTTGATCTAGTTGAATACGATGGTAAATTGGGATTTTAGACACATTGCCTGCCAATCATGCTGCGTGATTTGGCTGATGTCTGCTTACTTTAATAAACAAATTCATTAGTATTTGCAATGCTCATAATCTGTGTCTTGTTTATACAGCAGTACACTGGACCTCAATTCAGGAACAAGTCCCACTGATTTATGTGGCACTTTAGCTCTGCATTGTGCGATAAACAGAGGCTTCCATAGCAATGTCAGATGCAAGGAAAAACATATAAAAACTGTTTTATATAGATTGAAATATTTACATGCATAAAACAACAGCAATCTTCACTGCAATTCATCCTCCAGATTCTTTACCTATGTTTTTGTTTGTTTGTTTATTTTTCCCATGGGAGAGGGTGTGGTGGTTCCTGGAATTAAAGATCCCATTGCACTTCTTACAGCAGTAAGACTATTAGCCAGTGTAGCCTGGCCAAATTCTCTCTATATAAAACTATATTCTTCCTCTCAAATTCTCTTCTATGCAGGCTGTTCTACACGGTTGTGTTCCGTTAATCCGGTATCATTAGTAAGAACCTGCCAAGTTCCATTTCGGTGGGTGAAGTGATTCCTGTACATACAACATGTAAAGCAATTTAGGAGTCTTGCAGTAAAAGACTTCCTATGAATGAGATACTAGATATTTACAATGATATTAAAATCATGTAGCTTTAAGGAGAACACATTGACACAAACATAACAGCAAGCGCTAGAGGACATCATTAAAAGTGTGTCTAGTGTGTCATTTTTAGGATAAGGCAGCAGTCAACATTTCTAAATCAGTAGTCTCAAAAGAGGAATTCTCAAACATCCCAACTTGAAACTTTCATATCACTCATGCATTCTACATTTAATATAGAAATCTTTCAGGTAACAAATCCATCCTTCTGCCAACGAGCTACTTTAACAGGAGTTTGTGCACATCATGAAAGCACTTAGAATTCCACTTTGATAATTAAAAAGAGTATCCATTAAAGGCAGTGGATACTGGCCTCTGCATTGTCTCATAGGTGTAACCTTAACCCATGTAATGTAACTGGAACCACGTAGTAAGGAGCTCTCTCTTACCGGCAATTCTGCATGTTATATCTTATCTTATATATCTTATCTTATCTTATCAACACCCTGCTCCACTCCAAGCCCCGCCCTCACCTGACCCTTTCCACCAATTCCGCCCCCCCTTCCCGCATCCCACCTCTTCTCGCCCCTGCTCTGTCCCAGGACTCACCCCTACCCCATCCCTTCCTCCAAGCCCCCACACCCGCCCACCTCTTCTCTGCCTCTTCCCACCAGTTCCACCCCCTCCCCCAGCATGCCCCATCCCCACTCGTCTGCCTCCCTCCCAGAGCCTCCGTGAAAGAGGTGATCACAGCAGGCGGGAGGTGCTGGGAAGGAGGGGAGACCTGGCTGTCAGTGGGTGCCAACCACCCACTAATTTTTTTCCGTGGGCGCTCCAGCCCTGGAGCACCCACGGAGTTGGCACCTATGATTGTTTCATGTATGTGTGTGTGTATGAAATAGACATTTAAATTAAATTAAATCTAATTAAAAATTTAATCCTTCCAAGCCTATATATAGACACTGGTACTTATGCTATGGGGAGCCAGCCAGGCCTCAGTTTTTCCTTCTCCTGATTGGAGAAGGGCAAGCAACATCACTGGGATTAGGATGGCTCCTAGTACCATCAATTCCCCTTCCCTTTTCCAATAAACCGTGCGCTGCTTTAATTTCTCAAGTCACAGGGAGCCTTTTGCTTCATTTGTAGATTTCTGGCCCTAGACTGGACTATGCAGAGAACAGAATTAGCTGTAGTGCCATGAAAGTCCTTTTGTCCCTCAGGAAGCTGGTGAAGTAAATCTCTAAGAAATAAACAGAGCAGACATGCAGTAGATGGTGTCTAACTGATGAATAGGGCAGATAGATTCATGAGGAAGTAACACTATGGTAACAAATAAGTGCAATTTTGTTTTTTGCTATGAGAAATTTTATGAACATTCTGCTACTCTCCACCATATGCTAAAATACAGGCATAATGCCAATACAAAATCAAACACAACACAATTACAGAGGAAGTCAAATGTGTTGAATGTGGGCAAATATGGGGAGGGTGGGAAGGGTAGGAGGAGAAGCTTGCTGCTGGATCATGTAAAGAAAAGACAGAACAGAGAGAAAAGAGACACAGATGATATCTTATAGGGTGACAAAAGGACAATCAAAAGAAAACCAAAACAAAGCCCATCCAACAAGAAAACACAAGGAGCTTTAAGAAATGCCAGGGAAAGTACGCTAAACATCTTATTGCAGTATTTCTGTAGAGTTTGACTTACACAACAAGCTTTTGAGGGAAACGCAGAAGTAGAAATTGTTTTCTGTACAGGAAAGTATAGCTTTTTGGGGATTCCAGTCCTACTACTATAATTAGCTATGTATTTTTTGACTGTTGACATTCTTGATTATCTTGCTGCTAACTCTGTACAACATTGAAATTAATGTGAGATAGCTTAATTAATACTGTCTACAGCTATTATAACCAAAATATGCTATTTAAAAGTATTAGAATTACTAAATTAGTCCAAGTAGTTTGATTAAAAATCTGGAATTCTAAAATATGGTGTCTGGAAAAAAATTATCTCCTCCCCTCGCTTCCCCACAATTCAGGAAAATAAATACAGTATCATGGCCTTCACCTTTATTCCTATTGCAATGAATGCAGGTTAACGGAGGTTACATCGTCTGCGTTTAGGAAATGTATGAGTGAAGAATTACACACAAACCATTAATAGTTTTATTTTGGAACTTGCATTACTCCCACATACTGCTCATCGTAAGTGATAGCAGGCAAGAATACAGACACAAAATTGAATCTCAACCATTTGTAACTACTGAGTCAAAAGGTGCTGTGGGTGTGAAGGATGTAGTTACTGATAACAAAACTGTCATATTAGATCAAAAGGCTAGCTGCAATATGAAGCTGCGGTAATCAAAATCTTCTGCCTTTCTTTAAGACAATGTTCCAAAACAGCGTAAGTAGACTTTGGAGCTTTTTAAACAAAGAGAGAATAGAATAGAATAGAATTTAGTCTTAAACAGTGATTTCACTTTAAAAGTTGGCCATCCCTCAGGACAAACTTCAGGATTTAATAGTATAATACAACTCTCACATTTTAAGCAGCCATTTTGGGTTTCAGATCCCTATGGTTATGTATTAAGCTACATTTTTTTATTGATTCTTTTAGTATAGGCAATGAAATGAAATTGCTAAACACAAGGGAAAAGATTACACCATTCACTTAAAATGCTTCAGGACTTACACTATAGTAATAGCTGAACAAGAGTATACAATACATCTGGAAGTACATCTGGCAGCTGAAGTCGTCTGGCTTACCATCATGCTGTATGTTGTTTAAATAAAACACCTAGGATGCTGTACTCTGTCATGCGATCAGGCATATGGGAATTTTATTTTGGGATGCATCTGTACCAAAACCCCTGATCCAAACAATCCTAAATTTTGAGACAGTTCAGAATAGCTATGAAGCTTTTCTTGTTCCCAACATTAATTATCTTATTGTTTCTTTATGCAATTTATTGAAATAACTGACAAATGGTTATGGTTTCCTAAAGAACAAATTATTGTTTAATACTTTTCTGATGCATATATTAATACTTGATTCAAACAAGCCACTTCTTGCTTTATTATATCTGAGCTGCTATTGAACATATATTAGTCTTGTTATAGTGATAGATTTTATATATGAATCACAGAATCATAGAACTGGAAGGGACCTCGAGAGGTCACGAAGTACCTTCCTTTCTGGAATAGAAGTGTACTGATCAATTGAACTTTCCATTCATATATCATCTTATTTCATTTAGTGCTGGCAACACATTACATTTTAATGTCAGATTCTAGCCATAGCACACATCACTTGGAACAGATGGATTTTCAATTAAACATTAATATAGGAATCCTATGAAATTTATATTAACAGAGCAGTTGCTGATAATTAATGCAACTGAGTTTTAGAGAAAATCATGTCTGTGTGATTTATGGTTTGACAATACCTATCCATTTTTTGCTGTATGCTCACTTTTCCATTATTACAAATGCCACTGACATTTGCCAGGTAGCACCTCTTAACAGCAGGAGTATTGTTAATTTTAAGGGTTATCTGAGTTTTCTATAGTAACCACTGTGATTGAGATGTCTAAAATTACGAAAACCGCCCCTTGGCCTGCAGATGACAACAGTTCAGCTACAGCTTCCTTTGCTGAAGGAAGACATTTAAATTCCATGCACTGGACTTCAATTCCAGCTATGTATGGCCACAAGTGTGAAAGGTACAAAGCAGTGGGGTCCTTTGTCTCTACTCACTTTGTTCAATCTAGACAAGCCTTGATACCATCTTTTCTCACGGTCATGACACTGTTGGTGCAAAAGGCATATCTGTAACAAATTCATACTGGAAACCTTGCCAGTATTTCTTCATCTTAATTCTCCATCTGTTTTTGAAAAAATGACATCAATCATATTTTTCCCTGGCCTGTGCACATTAATTTCTTTCTCCCTCTCTTATGGCTGGTCAGAAAATGAGGGAAATCTGGAACCGGATACTGTGGGAAACATGTAGACAGACTGCTGATCAGTTGCAGTCTGATATTTCCTAGATGCATCAATACTTACATACTTATGATAGGATATGCTAACCCAAAGAATGTTGGAACTTAATCCCAAAGAAATTAAAAGTTACATCTCAAACTTTATCCTTTATTTGTACACTTCTTCATAAGATTGTAGATAGCATTGAAAATGCACCCTATCTAATCATCTGTGACAATACTTATGTACTTTAAGGATGGGATGTCTACATTTTCAAAAGGAACAGTGATTTTGGATGCCTACATTTTTGGCTGCTCATTTTGAGAAACATTAAAGGGACCTTATTTCCAGAAAGTACCATGCACCAACCATCATATTATTAATTTTTATTAATAATAATAAGTATTATTAATATTTTATCACCGTCATCATATTGCCTAGGAATCTCAGTCATGGACCAGAACCCCAGTGTGCTAGGTGCTGTACAAACACAGAACTAAAATACAGTCTTTCCCCCAGACAGTTTACAATCTCAGTGTAAAACAAGAGAAAACAGATGGACACAGACAGATGGGGGGAGTACAAGGAAACAATGAGACTATATTTGTCAGCATAATAGACAGTGATCTTAGCACCCTAAAAGCCTAAGAACTGTCAATGTTTTTGTAGGTCTCAGAGCAAAGTAGAACTTTAAGGAGGGTCTTGAAGGAAAATAAGGAGTTAGCTTTGCAGATGGTTACATGGAGTTCCTCCCAAGCATGAAGGGCAGCATGGGAGAAAGTATGGAAGTGCTTCCTTGAAAATTCAACATGTGGGCAATGGAGGGTGAAGGAACAAAATGGACACTGTGTAGACTCAAGCATGTAGGTTTATCATGTACAGCGCTGGCGGAGTGTCACTTTGCTTATTAGGCTCAGAGACACTGCCAAGCAATTGATTACAATAGATTATATAGGATTTTCATGGGATGTACAGGGATGTAAAGAAAGGCCTGACATAATCAAAGCAACTGGCTAGGAAAAAAATTTTTTTTGCAGAAACATTCTGAATGGATTTGAGCAGGGAAAGATTGCATTTGTGAAGGCTGGAGAAAAGGATGCTGCAGTAATCAAGATACAAAACAATGAGAGCCTGAACAAGAGTTTTAGCTGTGTGGATGAATAGGAAAGGCTGTGCAGGGAGCTGGGGTGGCCACCCTCCAAACCAGAGGGTAAAAAGCCACTCTCTCAGCCTGAGTGAGTGGAGCCAGGCCAAGCTTACTGCACTCCCCAGAAGGGGAGGGGTGGAACAGGAAGTACAAAAGGTGGTGCCCTTAGCCCATTCAGGGCAGCACGAGGGAGGGAGACAGACACAGGCTGCTCCCTGTAGACCCTGCTGCCAAACCAGGGGATGCCCTGGACCAGGGGAAACATGACATTGAGGAAGGACTCAGGTTACCAGGTCTGCCGGCCACAGAGTACCCTGAGGGACTGGAGGAGCCAGGCAGTGACCCGAGCCAGAGTGAGCCCAATGCTGAGGCTGAGCTGGAGCCACTGGGGCTACCAGTGGCTGAATATCCTGACAATTTGGAGGAACCAGAGGGACCCACTTAAGAGACTAGGTAGGAAGTAGCCCAGGGCAGAACTGGACAGTGCGGGGAGTCAGTATTTGGTCAGCATGTTGCGGACGGCTTCCTGCTGACCCAGTGGCGGGACCCTCTCCTCCCACCACTGTCAGGGCCCTGGGCTAGAACTCAGTGGAGTTGTGTGGGCCAGCCTTCCCCTACCCCTGCCACCCCGCCTTGGGTGGCAGAACCCCAATAAAGAGCTCTGAACCTTGCCGCCACTCCCCTGCCTGAGGAGCGTGTCACAGACTCTTGCTGGTGCTCCCCTGCCAGAGGGGTGTGTTACAGACTCTTTCTGGCACTCTCCTGCCTGTGGGACATGCCACTGACCCTTTCCAGCACTTCCATGCCTGAGGGGTGCATCAGAGACTCTTGCTGGCTCTCCCCCGCCTGAGGGGCATACCACTGACTCTTGCCGGCACTCCCCGGCTTGAGGGTCGTGTCACGGACTCTGGCCAGTATTCCAATTATGACAGCACACCTCCCTCCACTAATTCCCTGTTGACGGAGAGGTGTGACCAAGGTCTTTTGGCAAGGTATTAGCTCCCCACGCCCCCCAGCAGCTCTGCGGACCAACTGAGACCTTGCTATAAGCTATATCTTAGATATATTATCGAGAAAGAATCTAGATGATCACAATGGTCCCTCCTGGCTTTGTAATCTATGACTCTATCATCCTCTGAAGAACATGCAGAAGAAGCAATGAGAGAGGTAGGAGCAGAACCAGGAGAGGACAGTCATGGAAGCCAATGAGGAAAAGATTTCAAAAAGAAGAGCATGGTCAATTATGTTGAAAGCAACTAACAAGTCATGGAGGATGAGGATGGAGGACTTGTTCTGAGATTTGGCTAAGAAAAGGTCTTTAGAAACTTTAATGAAATGGTTTCAGTGGACTCCAAACAGATTAGAGAGGGACTAGGATTACATGGGAGGAGAGGAACTCCAGACAGCAACTGTAAATAACACTTTTCAGGGAGAAAGGAGATTAGATCAAGCCTCTATAAGGTGACTGAGGTTGGACATCCACAATTACTAAGCACATGAGATATTTTGGCTATACTGGCAGGGATTCATTCACATTTTCCTGCTTTTGTGTGCTACCATTAGAATACTAATATATTTACCTCTCTGTTCTGGTGTTTGTTCTATGCTTTATTCTAGTACAGCTTCTTTTCTGCAGGATCAGGACTGGCCTTATATGTGGGTGCTGTGGGCGAGCACCCAAGGCGTCATGGTCAGGGTGATTGTGCTCAAGAGGATGCAAAAGGGCTGTGTCCCCAGGGCGGGGAGAGGATAAAAGGGCATGCGGGGCGGGAGCCAGGGGGTCACACATGTCCCCTCTCCGTCCTCCCGGCAGTATGAATCCTGCCGTGTTGCCACCACCACTCCATCAGCTGCTGTTCTGCGTGCTGAGCAGCCACCTGCTGCTCAGGGAGCAGTACTTAAAGGGCGCCAAAGAAAGTTTGCCCAGGGTTTCATTTTCCCTCTGGTTAGCCCTGTGTGGGAGAGTACAGTAGCATTTTTAAATGCCAGCATAAGAGTAGGCACCTGAACAGGAACATAGTACATATATTGGACAGCACTAAAGGTGATCTCTGGTGTGTAATCATCACTGAAGCAATTCTTGTTAACTTTGTATTTCTCTCTTTCTCTCTCTATATATAGAAAAGCGGTGATGTTAATACGCATGACATGAGCATATAGTTCCATCTCTTCTTTCTTTCAGGAAAATATACTGTAGTTTGGATAATGGGAGATGAAACTTTTCATCTCTAAATCACAGGCTCATATCCAGCCCAGACTAGCAGTGATTGAGAGTTATTGCCTTCTGAAGCTATCTGTCAAAGAAATTGGTAGCCTCAGGTCCCATATCTGCTTGATAGGTATACACATCACAAATACTATTACAATTGGCTACTTTTTTACTAATCACAGGGTGGAGAGACAGAAGATTAAGTGGTCCAGGAGGGTGTATGTTTTCCCTTTCCTAGCTGTAATTTCTCAAAGTCATAGCAGAGGCATGTAGTTGAGATAGTAGAAAGATGCTTGTAGTGCTGCTTTCCATGTGCTTCATTTGATTTGTGGATAGATTAAATTCTCCAGCTGGAAGAATGAAATTTATATATTTAAATTACTGAATTGAAATATATAGCAAACTCACTTATTATAATGTAAAACTTACTTTATACAATTTCTTTTCCTCTGTGGCACATATCATAAAATATGACAGCTTCAAGAATGATATGGAAAATGACACATGAGACATGATTTATTCAGAGACAAAAGGCTCTGAGTAGATCATGTCACACAAGAACTTCAACTTGAACTTGAAGTATTTGGCGGAACAAAAATCGAATGCATCTGACTGTGATAAATTCATCATGCATTCAATAGAAAAGTTCACCTACTTCAGATAATACTGTGAAAATGAAATGCTGTGCCTTTGTATAACAAGTTGGCAATTTGTATGCATTCTGGACATTCTTGTATGCACAATTATCTCCCTAAATATTCCATTATAATCCAAATAATTTTGCTATATTTGCTAGGAAATGTGTTTTAGTATTATTAATTGAAATAAAAAAGATGCTTAAATTCTGTATCATGAAACATTTATATCCAATGTTTAAATATATATAATGTAGTAAATGGCAGTGAACATGGATTTCTGAAAAGAAAGGCAATCAGTTGATGAATTTGTTTGTGGCCTGTAAGCATATTACTAAATAGGTAAACACTGGGGAGTTAGTAGCAACTTCTTATCTGTACTTAAATACATTTTCTTTTTTAGTGTGCAATGCAGTGTCAGTCAGTCAGTACTATAAAAGCGAACTGCTGAAATAAATGAGAAATTGCCTTAGTATATGAAAAATGGATTTTCTCTGATTGTAAGAACAGATTATTCTGTTCAAATTAAGAAAATTATATTGCTCACATTTCATATTAAGAGCACACTTGTAGACCATAAATGTTGCAAACATGTATCAACATGAGCCTGCTAAAAATAGTGGCACAGCTGCAGTAACTGTACAGTGGTAAATGGCAGTGTGGGTTAGCTACCCTGACTATTAACCTGCCTGGGCCCTAGGGGTTTGTACCAGAGAGGCTAGCCTGTGCCACCACTCACCGGAGCTCATGTTTTTGCAGCTATACTATTTTTAGCATGCTAGCTGAATGAAAGCTGCTGTATGTTCATGTGAGCTGGGAATCCCGCCCCTATCTCTAAGTGTAGATGTAGCCTATGGGGAAGTCTAATAGACTAATGCTCCCAGGTGCTATGATAATACAAATGATAAATAATAATAGAAACTGCAGTGTTAGATGAATGGTCTACATGACCAGTGGGGAAGGATCAGAAAGTACTTATCTGGGCTGAGGTTTGTTATTTTCACTAAACCTTTTGGAAATACTGGGGACAGTTAGGCTACTGACTGCTCTTTTCAGAAATCCCTTTCTGGAACACCCTGGGAATTTACGGCAATCCAGACTAGATTGCCTTGATACACTGGACATTGAAGAGGTTCTCATAGAGCACCTGGTTTCTAGGGAAGTCTCTACTAGCAGGAAAGAAACGGATATCAAACTGGTGGAGTATTATCACTAGATCATATAGTGGAAGAGGACCAGGGTTTTTTTAGCCTATATTGTGTATCCTGGATTGCATGGAGTAAAGGTTGAAAAAACAACAGGAAATCAAAACACTCTTTTGATAGCTCTGGAACGGAAGATTTATTCATTTCACAGTGCTTCAAGGTGGGCATTCTTATGACAGGATAAACCCATGGCTGGATACCTGAAGTCAGAAGGTAGAGTACTCCATATTTCTGCACTAAACAGGGTCTTCCCCATACCACAGGACTCTTCTTCCATCTTCTGACTTGATCTTCTGGTACAGCTGCAGCTTTATGTTCGGAAAGACTTAAATCCTCCATTATTAGTTCTACAATGGATGATGGAGGTAGTAACATTTTGCTCTATGCACAGTTCTATAAGAGTTCCCATTCCTCCGGTAAATGTAGATAAATATAATTCAATATCATGAGAGCTCAGCCTGTTTATATCAATAGTCAAAACCTAGACATAACAGTTGCCAAAGGTGATTGGTTATCAAAGACAGATCTAAAAAAAGCCTATCTAAGCTTTCCTATCCACCCCATCTTTGAATATTCCTCTGGAGGAGCATGTAGGCTGGCATACTGGCATGGTATTCAATGTGCACATTACCTCAAGAGTTTTCATATAACAATGAAATCAGTAATTTGCCTATTTAGATTTCTAGTTGTAATTATGCTAATATTTTGGGTGATATTTTAAATGTCCCAGCATTAGAAGAACTGTTTAAGTTACACTGTCAGATCATAGATGATATGTTAAAGGACCAGGGTTTTCTTGGTAAACATAGGTAAGTCTATTTTTACCCAATTCTTCTAGCTTAGATTCCTTAGGATTTTCAGTAAATGCAGAGGAATCTTCTGAAACTTTCCCTGATCCAGAAGGGAATGTATAATAAGGTTGTATCCGGATATAATGGTTACCTCTTTTGCCTTCCAGAGAAATTTAGCCAAGCTAGATTGGGGTCATTACTAGCACTATTGCCAGACTTTCTATTGGCCAGACTCAGTGGCATGCTGAAACAAATGTAGAGTACTGTGTATCAACTTCTTGTTTCACAGGGGACAGTTAAATAGACCTGGCATGTTGGAGAGGAAATATAATTCTGTTAGAAAACTGCTCCTTTGTGCATACATCCACTATACAACTATTAGAATCAGATACTTCAAAATCAGACAGGGCAGGTTCCCTGGACTATCTGAGGACTGGTGGTTCGTGGGATCAGTTTAAGTATAAAAAAAAACTCATAAAAAAAGTGTTGTGATTAATTTATTCTGTGAATTTAGCCCTTTCTTCTGTGAATTATCTATGATCAAACTTTGACTGTATATGAATTTATTTAGAACGTTTTGATAAACCCTTCTTGTGAACATATTTCAGACTGTGTACGTTCTTACTCTTTGTATGCACTCAGATATTTCACTGATGGACACCAATATGAAAATCTGGAGAAATAATGCCAGATTAAGAGTTTGCTATGTATTAGATACAAAATAGCCTGTGTTAAAATAACATTATTAAGGTTGCTAAGCCAAATGCTCCAAAGTTAGGAAATGCTGAAATTAAGGTTGCTCATTCGTTCAGCCCCATTGTGTCGATTACATGATCACAACTATTTTTTTTTACCAGAGTCCCCTGCCTGACACCCAACATGGAAAATTTAAGCCCAAATGGTTAAATTTTGATGAGGTTATAAGCAGCTGAAAACACAGTCTTAAAGTGGGATTTGTTGGGCATTCTCAACTGTAGATGTTGCTACCTGTGCCATATATAATATATAGAAATTAATGAGTATTCTCCAAAGATAAATTCTTGCAATGACCCATATTTGTAATTTAACAAAATTACTTGGAATGAATTCAGGTTTCAATTCCTATGCTGTTCAGTTTGTTAGTTGAAGCTGAAAAAGAACACTGACGGTTTCTTCAAAATAAGTGAAGAAATGTAAATTAAGGCACAAGTGGGAATACACCAGGGGAAAACAAATGATAATGAACAAGCATTCTTCTAGAAGTGTGGAATAAAAATGCCTGTCTTTCTGATACGAGTTCAGACCAAGACAGTTTATTTTGGTATAATTTGTGAGTGTCATTTTATCATTATCCATGGAGGAACCAGGCAGGATATAAAAGAGAAGAAAGCAAGTGAATAAAAAGCTTGGTTTGAAGTCAGCGAAGGCTGACTTTTGCTTCTTTTTTTCCCTGTCCTACTAAAGGCAATAAGTGGGGTTTGAAGTTAGATGAAAATGGGACACCTTTTGTCATCTCCCACTGCAGGTAGCATTACAAAATTGTAAAATATTTTTGTTTGGAACCAAGTGTTGTGGAAAAGGTGAAATATGGATACTTGAAAGTTCACCAAAAGCAAACTCACGTTTGGATCAATAATTTTAAAGTATCTGTCTCTATATATAGAAGGATACTCTGAAGTTAAATAGAAAGATATTTCCAGTTATTATATATATAATGGAACAAGTTCCTCCTTTAGTCACCCCTGTACAACTCTATTGAAATCAATGGCCATGTAGTCATCAGTGTAACTGAAGGCCTAGTTTGGCAGGTGTCTCCAGTATTATTACATACTGCTGTATTTACAGCTGGAACCTGCTACCAAAATTTGAAGCAATGGAAAGGTTACAGGTAATGATAAGTAAAACTTAAGATTGTTTAAGGACTAGCTCTGTTTGAGAAAGACCCCCAAAATTCAAATTATTATCCAAACTATATCAGACTTGCAGAGCTGCAAAATTAGATGGGAAAGCTCACAAAATGTTCTTTCCTGTTTCTAGTAGTGTCAGAAATAGAAAGGTAGTAGCCTTTCTTTTAGTATTGGCACATTTGTGTCATCACAGCCCAGCATAGGGAGTGATGCAGAGTTTCAACAGCATAGACACAATCCCTTACCGAGCTCCCACATGTTAAGTAGGCCTCCACAGACTGTATCATCATTTTCTAATTTCCTGACTGGAACAAGTTAAGAAAGTTCAGGGCTGCATGGAAAAAAACAAAAACAAACAAACAAAAACCCATTTAACTGAACTCTAAATCTGTAAAAATATATGGTGTCAGTTCAGTTAGAATTTCAAAGGAAAGCTTTGGACTGTTCTTCACAGATTCATATACCAACCATTTAAAATATTAGGTTTCTAACTCCATATTTACGCTCCCAAATAAAAAATAACCTAATTTCAAGAGGTAAAAATCCAGATATTTACATAATTTTGCCATTAATCAATAATGTCAGTTATATATGTTTCCTATTACATTGGACACCCAAAATAGTTTTCAAGAAACTGCAATTACATTATTAAAATATTATATTGCCAACTGATAAAAATATTTACTGATCATATGTGCCATTTAGATATTAAAATCAAAACAACAGTAGTAATACATTAAAAAACAAATCATGGGTCAGAGTTAAGGTTATTGTGTTTTGATGAAATATGCATTTCTTTATACCTGATAAGAATAATATGCCTGTCTAGCATGTATAAGATTTATGATGCCTTTACTTTTTTAAAACTTATTAACTTACTTTTAAGTATTTGGGTGTTATAAATATTTTGATGGGAAAGGCTATAATTTTCTCTTAGGAGACTTCACTGGCATTTGAAACAATAAGAATGTTAATGATAAGGTGCTATTCCCTGGAGCACTGCCATTCAAACACTGCAGTTCCCATCACAATAGTGGTTCTCGACATGCGTGTGAATCCTCAGAACCAGTGTTTCCAAACAGGTTTGTTTATCTGCCGTGTCCACAGATCCGGCTGATTGCGGCTCCCACTGGCCGCGGTTTGCTGCTCCAGGCTTGCGGACGGGGCAGGTAAACAAACCTGCCCGGCCCGCCAGGGGCTTTCCCTACACAAGCGGCATCCCAAGTTTGGGAAACACTGCTCAGAACCGACCATTAAGAGAACTGTTGGAACTAGAATAGCATAGCAGTTATTAAACCAAAAGAGAACCAACTTTCCCTTTCGATTCCTGTGTGCTGTGGCCCTGCTCAGCCTCAACAGAGATAATTTTCCTAAGACCAGGTGCCACTCAGGTGCATACATAGGACTTCTCAGTGACACCTTCTGCCCCAATAGTAAATTTTAATTTCCATTGCAAAAGGTATGTGAATGTAGCTGATTGGATGATCACAGTGGTGTCTTCAGTGGTTTCCTACCTCTACATTTCCTATGCTCGCTCTTTGATCAATTCATCTCTTTAATCCATTTTTAGTCCAAATTGATGCAACTTTTTTTCCTTCCCTTGGCATTGCAGCTCCCCAAAATTCTGACTTCCTCTTTTTTTCCCATAACCATTTGGCCTTTTTTCTCCTACTGCCACAGCCGTCCTCCTTTCTGGCTGCTGCCTCTGAGTCTCAGCACTGAGCCACTGGAGGGCTCTCTGAAGACCTTTTATCTGCCATTCCCCTGTCTTGTTTACACCTGTCTCATCCTACCTAAGTGCACCCCACATAGCTCTGAAAAGAGATAGCAAGCACCTGTTTCAGTGGCCACACCCGTTATACCACCTACTTGTGAACATCTACCCTTCAGCATACACAAGTTCTGTACACCACTACCAGCCCATCTGCAAGTCCTCTATATGTATATCTTCTGCTTACATATGAAGGGATTTGTGATTTCAAAAGACTCTGAAAATTAGGTCTCAGTCTACAATCTGTTAATATGAGACCACTCTCTTATATAATGGTTATTTGCAGTAATGATTAAAAATTATGGTAGCACCTGATAAAGAATACCATTCTCACATCTACTGCTACTTTGTTCCTCTGAAAGAGACAAGAGTTACCTAATAAATGTGCTATGCTTATCTAGATTAATTAAATATTAAAACATGTTGTGGAAAGTGTGAATAATTTGAACAAGAGTATTGTCAAGCTTGAAATGAACAACAGTATTGTCAGTGTTAGACCTAAAACTTCCAGAAGCTTCACAAAGCGAGCCTTGTAAAGTTAGCTTTAAAAAGCAAGCCTTGCAAAAGGAAACAGACTTGCGGACAAAAAGGTCTGCAACCAGATACTTCTTTAAGATGACTCAAGCATTTTTGAGTCTAGCAAATTGACCACAATTAGGACAAAAGGCTGCAGAAAGAAAAGATGAGCTGAGCACAGGTGCACAGTTCATAAGATCAAGACAACTGCAAATACCACACTAGAACATTTGGCCACCTTAATTGGTTGACCAGTTTTGAAACACGGCCAACAAATACTGTATAAATAAGGTGCAAAGACTCAAGTGTTTGTGTGTGTGATGACCTAAAAGAGATCACTCTTTGTCAGGCTCACATACACCCCCTGAACCAAAGGGACTTGCACTTCACCGACTATTTGTGCTTGGCCAGTGCGGAAAGTGGTCAACTGAAGGTAATGTATCTTTGGAAGAATGCAGGGTAAGGTTTCGGACTGAAGAGGTCTTGTTGTGCTCGAGCTAGTTAATCTTAAGTCTGTATCAATACTATAATTTAGTTACCTTGGTAAAGTGTTTTAGAGTTGTTTAAGTTGTTTAAAGATAATAGTAGTCAATAGTTAATCAATATATAATAACTGTATATGTTCTTGTGTCTTGCTGGGAATGGGCACAGCGCAGGTGAAGCTACTAGTTTGTAAACAATAATAGCTTTGCATGTCGTTGTGCCTGTCTCCAGTATAACTTGCCATTAAGTTTGTCATAAAAGTCAGTAGAACTTTATAAATTGTCAAATAAGGTTATAGGTAGATTAAGATTAGTAGAATATAGTTAATCAATGTATCAGTATTTCATGTGAAATTGTGTTTATTGGGATACATGTGAAGTTGCTAGGCAATCAGTAATAGTATCGTTGCATGTTCTTGTGACTATTTTCAATATTATTTGCCTTTTATATATGCAGTTATAGGAATAGGTAGTTGATGCATAATATTACATGTACTTGTGCTTGTCTTCAGTATAACTTGCCATTTATATAAATCCTCACTCAGTGTTGGTTTTTAATTCTGTTTTTCTTACTCCATCTGTGTTGCCTTTATAGTCGTAAGTCATTAAAACCCTTTCTTGAGGAATAATTAGTTGTTTAGTTTCTCTTTTGTGGACACTACTCAACCTCATTAAATCTGTGTTGGGTGGTGTGAAGTAGCAATCTGATGTGTGCCTCCTCCTTCCATTAATCTCCACAGAAAGATGGATTAGTCCACAGAGAAAACAGTAGGCTTGTAGAATGTTATGCAATCTAACATTTTAAATGAAAGGCTGCCAATTTATGGATTTTCTGCCAGTGATTGCAAAAACTTGAAGTCATAGAAATATTTGTGCTTCTTACTCATCCAGGATTCTCCATAACAATTCGATCAAAACATGAAAGGCTTCAAGAACCCATGATGACACATTATGTTAATGGCTGTACCAGTCTGCTACTTCTTGCTCGGAGACTGCTGCAGTCAGTGTTACTACAATGACATTGGTATTAAATAATTTACTTTGTTTGGCTGCACAATTTCCTCAGCTCCATTCTTAACATAATGATAGGATTTGTGATATGGCAAGTGTATTTTTTTCCCACAGATCCTTCTTTCAAAGAGGCTTAGATATTCCCTCCCAGGTAGGTACATGATGAGTAAGAAGGCACAACCCTGAACTAAAAAGTTTATTGTGTAAGATAGACAGATGGCATATACAGTAAGAGTAGTAGGCAGGAGGATGAAATGAAGAGACAGTGGAGAACCAGGTGAATAGGTAAAGTTCTTAGAAGGAAATAACACACGGAGCTAAAATCATGCCATTTTTGCAGTTTTGTTGCTTCTTAATAGTTTTGGTTGTCTATTTCTATGTGTGTCTATCTCTCTGTGTGTTTAAATATAGTCAGGCAAACAAGAAGGGACATGCTCATTTTACCCCAAGAATTATTGGCCAGATTGTTAATGGCATTTTGGTCCGAAAGATGTCTCGACACTTTTGAAAACACTACTAGCCATCTATTTGCATTTTAGGCATCTATAAACCTTTAAAAATCAGACACTATGCTATTTCGCCATAATGCACCAAATTACATGGATTTTAAAGAATCCAGGATCTCCCCAACACAAAGTTAGTATCTATTGTGCTAAATATAAAATTCCTCTGTGTTCCAATGGTAACTTAACTCTGAATGTGTCACAGAGTGTTCTTCATTATAACCAAACTGAATATCATTCATGGTGATCATATATTACTTAGCACCTAAGTGTATTTCTTTATTAGGTGCTACTTTATTATGGAACAAATCTGGATTAGGATTATTGGCATTGCTGTAATATAAATAATAAGAAAAAGGTAAGGTTAGCGTTTTCATGCCTGGATGCCTAAAGTTAGGCATCCAAATCTTTATTTAGGCATGAAAATAATTTGTCTGATTTTCACTGGCATGGAACACCCAAAACTAATACTGGAGTCAGTTGGAGCTATGGATGCTCAATCTCTCTGACAATAAAGCCACTTATTTAGACACCTACATTCTGTATGGATTTAGGTCATTAGGACTGGGCACCAAAATTTGAAATTATTGTTTCAAATATATTGTTTTGTTTACTGAATTAAGCCCAAATAAAACATTTTTCAGAATTTCCATGGTTATGATAAGCCATGAGAATTATACGATAGTTCATTACTAAACATAACTTTTTCTTAACAACCACTATTAAAACGGCAGCAAGCCCAAATGCTCCTTTAACAAGTTCCTTGAGTGACTCATGAATTGTCAGATTAAATTAATCAAATGGAAATGTTGGCTCTAGAATATGTAATCTATATCAAAGAGGAAAATAAAACCAAAATACTTTCAGTACTTACTGCCAAAGATATAATTCTGTCAAACATTAGATGTCTTTCCTCCTCTTAAAAAGTCTCTAGTTTCTTTGGCAACTGAAATCACAAAGGAGAATTGAACAGCAACCATCCATCTTGAATGATATTGTAAACACCAATGTAGTTCATTTACTGTCTGTTGTTCTGCAGCACCATGTGTGGCTAAAAAGCCCAATTCTCAAGTGTCAGTCCTTACCACTGTCTCAGGGTTCACTCACAGCTAGTGGTGCTTCCTTCTGGCCATCCTTGGGATTAGCTCTGGCCAGGCATTGTGCCCTTCCCTGATGGTGTCATCCTCTAGCCCTGAGAGCCCCTCTAATTAGATGAGCCACAGACTCCTCTCTTCATGACTCAGCCATACATGTTCCCCCTTTCCAGGATATCAAATGGGCTCACCCAGTCTTCCTGGTCACTGCCACACTGGTGCCACTTCAACCATATCTGGTAGGGGGACCCAGGCCCGCCCTCTACTCTGGGTCCTGGCTTAGGGGCTTCTCATCAAGAGTCAGAGTTTGACCTACCTCATATCTCACTGATCTTTCCCCTGAACCTTGCCTACCCTTCTGGCTCTTCCCCATCTTTGGGCTTGCCAAGCCACACTCCTTCCTCCCAGGGAGAAATTGTAGGCTACTTGCCTATAGCCCCAGACACACCTCCCTTTTCCCAGTGAGGGACTGAAGACTCCTTCCCTCCAGCCCCTTTTGTTGCCAGTTTCCAGGGCTTATATAGGCCTCACCTGTTCCTAACCAACTGAGCCTGTTCTCTGTCTCTGAGCTTATCTGCACTATTGGGATAAATTGGTTTTGCTGTGATCGATGCAGCAGTGTCGATTTAGTGGGTCTGTTGAAGATGCGATAAGTTGATGGCAGAGCACTGTCCTGTCGATTTCACTACTCCACCTCCCAAAAAGCAGAAGCTATGTTGACAGGAGAGAGTCTCCAATCGACATAATGCAGTGTAGACACCACTGTAAATCAATCTAAGCTATGTCGACTTATGTTATGTAACTTATATAACTTAAATGGCATAACTTAGATCGACTTACCTCATTAGCATAGATCAGGCCTCCTTCTCCAGATGCAGTCTGGACAGTTATTTGGCCCACTTAGCCATCTTAACCCTTCCAGGCCCAATGTAGGGTGGACACTCCATCACAACCACATTTAATGAAGGCATAAAGTGCAGGACCAGAAGATGAAGCCAGTGCACTTTGAGCACTTGAGGCCTGTTGTAATTTTATTATTCACTTTCCTCTCTCTCAACCATTGCATTTCAGTCTCTCTTTCAATTATCTCTGTCTGACTCCCAAGTGCAGCACATATCTCCACTGTAGCCTGTTTTTAGCTGCCTCTTCTCAGCTTGTTGTGTTGATAATGAAAGTAATCAAGTCCATCTTGCAAATGTATTAGAATCTGAACCTATTGTTCTCCCTAATGGCCCTTCCCAGCCAGCCATCTAGACTGATTGCAATCTGTCTAGTGGGCATTCCTCAGGTGTAAACCTATTTGTAATAGATACATAGACAATATTCCTAACTCACATACCAGAACGATACATGCATACGTGTAGGATAATCATATTCAGTATATTATAACTTTTCAATGATATCTCACATGCCTTATCTTGCACAAAATACATCATAATTATGCCATGCTCATATCATAATAATATTACTATGAAGAATCTGAGGTGTAATGCCACAGTATGTATTAGGGTTACACTGGATTTTCAAGGTATAATGTGTGATTTTTTTAAAATGCAGTTTTCCCCCTTTTTTTAAACACATTGTTCCCGACTATTTCTTTAACTTTACTGTTATGTAGGTTTTTAAAAGTTGAAGATAGATATTTGTTGTTCCATTCAGCATATTAGAATAATTGAATAATAATAATTGAAAAGAAAGGAGAAAGGGCGAAGAGTGTATCAGAATATTGACTAACTGTGAAAGTGGTGAATGGAAGCAAAAATCAGAAAAATTCCCATTTTTTCCCTCTTTTTAACATGTGTATTGTACATCAAGTGGTACTGTGGAACTTCTCAGATATGCTATGAAGCCAAAAATGGGAGAGCACTTTGATTTTCATCACAAGAAACCTAGCTTTGCTAAATTATGGCTAAGACTAAAATGGGACTACTCCAGTGTCACAAGTTATTGACCTACTTAAGTATTTCTAGGCTCAAGACCTACTTTAATTTAAGAAAAGATGCAACAAAAGGGTTTAAACCTCAGGTGGGAAAATTGGGAGGGAAGTCAGTGGGTAACAGTGATGGGAATATGGGGTCACAAAGACTAGCTTTGTGCACAATTTGCAGGTTTTCATCTGTTTTTATAGGAGATATTAATGAGGCCTAGCCAGTGATATCTAGCCGGTGACAACCCATCTCCATCCCCATGAAAAAAACAAAACATGGTAATTGCCCCCTTTTATCCAAACTTTTTATGTATGATTTAATACCAAGGTTTACTACATGTGGCAAGAGATAGGAGATTAAAAAAAAAAATCAGAGAAATTGAGTTCTGGTGCTTACTAGCAGTTGGAGAACACATTTGCAGACAATCATCAGTTCCCAGTACACTTCATACTTCTCCCTAGCTTGACACTCCATTAAAGAAAAAGAAGGAAAAAGCTTCCCCAGGCTAGATTATTTTCTTGTCAGTCAGGAGATAATGTCCTAGTATGAAGCAAATGCCTTTTGTAAAACAATACTAAAAATAATTGCTTAAAATATTATGGTGGCATCATTTCTTTCATTATCACTTGCACAGGTTGCCTAAGAAACAAGTCACAGCTATTTAGTCAATAATTCTGTTCAAGTACAAGTTATTCCATTAAACAGCACTAAATGTATCCTCAGATTTTTACACCTACGTTACCTGCTAAAGTGATTCAGTTCATGCAGCTTCCCATCATGATTAAAATACAAATTCAAGGCCAACCAAAAATGTTTTTGTGACAAGGTTGGGACACACGACGTCCGCGCCTCCCGCTGGTGACTCCGGGAATTAGCTCAGTCCAGCTGTCTCCAATCTGGGCCCCGATTGGCTCCCAATAAGCCCTTTTCTGATTGGTTGTTCGTCTGTGCAGGCCCACTGGCCTGCTGCAGCCTAAATTCTCATGGAGTGGGGCAGCTGCCGCACTACACACCCTCCCCCTTAAGAGTCTACCGGGGGGGGTGATCCCTATCACCCCAACTTCCATCTCAGTTGGGCCCTCAGGGAATCCCTCTCGAAGCTCAGGCTCTCCACCTCCTGGAGCAACCTGCCTCCCTCTTCTATGGTTTGAGTCCCCACCGTAGACCTCCCTGGTCCTACGTGGATTCCCGCTTCTGTTCGGGTTCCCATTTCAGCCCTCCTGGCCCCTATGTGGGTTCCTTTTTTTAGGTGGGGCCTCTCTGCACCAGCCCCTTTCTCCTTAGGGGCCTCAGTCTTCACCACCCCTTCCCTGGGGCTGGTCACAGACCGAGCCTTTATCTCAGGCACTCTCTCTTTCTGCCTCAGGGGGCAATGCCTCTTTATGTGGCCCTTGGTGTGGCAGTAGAAGCACCCTTGGCGCTTTCCCCCTGCCACAGGCCTAGTCCTGCTTGTGTGGGCCCTAGCCCTTCCTTCTGGGCTGGCCCAGGCCTTGGGAGCCCTGTAAGGGCACCCCCTTTTCAGTGTCCCAACTCCCCACAGACCCAACAAGCTGAGCCCCCCCTCCCCCGTTACTCTCACAAGGGGCACCTTGTCTGACTGGGGCCTCCTTGCCCCTACCCAGTAGGGACACTCCCTCTCATAGTGCCCCTTTCACCCACTGGTGAAACAGTTCCTAGACCCAGGCCCCAGCCTCCCACCCTGGGCGCGTGGTCTCCCATACAGTCTGGGTGCCCACCCCCGCAGCAGCCAGAGCACCTCTCTCTGCTGCTCCGCCAGCCGAGCCACCCAGGCCCTCCAGTAAAATTCTTTCTTCTCCACCATTTTATCTTAGTCTCTCAATGTGGCACAATCCGCCTAGTCCTCACTCTGCCCCTTGTGTCAGGGGAGGACCGCTCATGCCCACCTTCTCCACTACTTGTGACAAGGTTGGGACTCACCACATCCGCGCCTCCTGCTGGTGACTCTGGGAATTAGCTCAGTCCAGTGGAGCGCCTTCTCCTGGTGGTGTCCTGTCCGTTGTCTCGCTCTCCATTGGCGTCTGAGCCTGCGTCACTCTCTAGCTCGCAGTATCCTCTTCTGGACCACTGCCCTTCGGCAGTGCTCCTTAGTCCATCCACACCCCCTTCCGGGGGCAGGTGCTGATCAGCAGTCTCTCTGCACCCCAGCCACCATGTACAACCACACACCCCAAAGTCTAATCCCTCCAATCAGGGATCTGGCATAGTTGGTGATGGCTGCTCCCCACGGCTGATGGCGGGGTGTACTGCAAGGAGGAAGGTGGGGGGACCCAGGGCCGCTCACTATTCTGGGTCTCAACCCAGTTACCCTCTAGTGGCAGCCACCCTGCCCTCCTTCTCTTCCTCTGTCTGTCCACATCCCTGGGCCGCTTCCCCTTCGGCCCCTTGCATCGGCTAGGCCCTTCCGCTCAGGGCCTGCAGCCTGGCAGACACCGGGCTGAAGCTCCCTTCTGCTCCCCCGGGCCTGCCCAGCACTGTGCTGTGCTGTGCCTGGTGCTAGTGTCCCAGCTCTGGAGACAGACCTTCCCCTCTTGAAAGCCTGGGACAGACTGCCTGCTGCTGTCCTGGGCAGCCTTTATATATGGCTGAGCCTGGCCCTGATTGCATCCCAATAAGCCCTTTTCTGATTGGCTGTTCATCTGCACGGGCCCACTGGCCTGCTGCAGCCTAAATTCTCAGGGAGTGGGGCAGCCGCCACACTACAGCTTTATTTCAAATATTCACACATACGTACACACAACTCCCGTCCCAGTTCCTAACTATTAAATGACACCATATATCTAAACATGTTAACACCAAAGTAAGACATACTTTCTACACTTTATTATTTGATAAGGGGATGGGAATAAAACCTTAATCAAAATCTGACCAAAAATTTCTCTTTTATTACATAATTTAAAACACATTTTACCTGTGCTTTCTGCTTGCTGAGAGGATGAAGTTTAATATATGCTAGCAGCTTGCCAACTCTTATACTGTACAAAGGAGATTCCATTCTGACTAGAAATATTCTTCTTCTATGTTTGATCTATTGTGAAAATGATAAAAGTTAACATTTAAATTATAGCTAGCTGCAAATTTGTGCATTGAAATGTAAATTCTTTCTCTTTCAGGAAGAAACTCTTCAGTCTTCATGTGTTAGGAAATAAGTCTGGTACCTCTGGGTCCACATGCATTGTGCTCATGCACCTAATAGTAATGCTTGCTATTGCCTATTTTCCATCCCAGAAGGCAAGAATTTGGAGCTGTTTGAAAGTATCTGTTCAAGCTACCTGAAGTAATGTTGTGTTATTAATGGGAAATCTGAAAGTGTGAGGTAAAGAGAGCTGGTAAGACTGAACTAATTGTTCATTAAGGGAGAAGTTTTAGAGATATATGAATCACAGTGTAAATGTGGTTGACATATATATAACTCTCATAAGTGGTTATCGGGAGTTATAAATATGCAGTGTATTCCAGTATATTAAATATGTGGCAAAGAAAAGGCAGTTTCTGTGGTGGTGGAGTTGGAGGAGTCACTTCTAAAGTGTGACTGAAAAAAACAACAACAAAAACAGTTACACTATAAGATATAATGCTTATTTTTAAGATTCATAGATTCCAAGGCCAGAGGGGGACCATTGTGATCATCTAGTCTGATCTCCTGCATAACACAGGCCATAGAACTCCCCCAAAATAAGTCGTAGACCATAGGGTTTGGTTTGGTTTGGTTTGGTTTGGTTTTTTTTGGGGGGGGGGGAAGCTGGGGAATCCCATATTGATTTTAAAACTGCCAGTGATGGAGAATCCACCACATCCTTCATAAATCATTCCAATAGTTAATTACTCTCACTGTTAAAAGAATATGCCTTATTGCCATTCTGAATTTGTCTAGTTTCAATTTCCAGACATTGAATCATGTTTATACTTTTCTCTGCTATATTTAAGGACCTATTATTAAATATTTGTTTCCTACATATTTACTTATAAAAACTGTAATCAAGTCACCCTCTTCTCTTCATTAAGCTAAATAGATTGAGCTCCTTGAATCTATCACTACTAGACATGTTTTCTGATCCTTTAATGTACTGGCAATTCTCTGTACCCTCTTCAATTTTTCAACATCCTTGAATTGTGTACACCAAAACTGAACACAGTACTCCAGCACTGGTCACCCAGTACCAAAAAAGACGTAAAATAAACTCTCTATTCACACCAAGATTCCCCTGTTTGTGCATCCAACAATCACATTAGCCTTTTTGGTCACACTGCTGTACTGGGAGGTCATGTTCAGCAGATTATCCATCACAACCCACAAATCTCTTTCAGAGTCATTGCTTCCCAGGATAAAGTCCCCCATTCTGTATGTATGACCTACATTCTTTGTTCCTATGTATATACAGCTACATTTAGCCATATTAAATTGTTCAGCCATGTCATATTGTTTACTTGCATACAGTTTACCAAGTAACCCAGATCACTATGTATCTGTGACCAGTCTTTGTTATTTACCATCACTAATTTTTGTATCATCTGCAAACTTTAACAGTTATTTTATGTCATTAATAGGTTATTTTAGGTCATTAATAAATTAAATTGTGTAGGGCTGAAAACCTGCAGGACCCCATTAGAAATGCATCTGTTCAACCATATTTACAATTACATTTTGAGACTTATGAGTTAGACAGCTTTTAATCCATTTAATGTGTGCCATGTTAATTTTATATCATTCTATTTTTTTTAAATCAAAATGTCATACAGTTCCAAGTCAAATTCCTTGCAGAAGTCTAAGTCTATTACATCAACACTATTACTTTTATCAACCAAACTTGTAATCTCATCAAGGAAAAAAAAAAGGTTGACAGGATATATGTTCCATTAACCCATTTTGATTAGCCTTAATTATATAACCCTCTTTTAATTCTTTATTAATCAAGTCCCATAACTGTCACTTGGTTTACTTTCCAGGACTGACGTCAGACTGACAAGCCTATAATTACCTAGGTCATCCTGATTTACTCTTTTTAAATACTAGCACAGGGATCGGCAACCTTTGGCACGCAGCTCACCTGGGTAAGCACCCTGGTGGGCCGGGCTGGTTTGTTTATTGCCGCGTCCACAGGTTCGGCCGATCGCAGCTCCCACTGGCTGTGGTTCACTGCTCCAGGCCAATGGGGGCGGTGGGAAGTGGCACAGGCTGAAGGATGTGCTGGCCGCCACTTCCCGCAGCCCCCATTGGCCTGGGATGGTGAACCGTGGCCAGTGGGAGCCATGATCAGCCAAACCTGCGGACATGGCAGGTAAACAAACCAGCCCAGCCCACCAGGGGGCTTACCCTGGTGAGCAGAGTGCCAAAGGTTGTTGATCCCTGTACTAGCACAACATTAGCTTTCTTCCACTCTTCTGGAACTTCCCCAATGTTCCAAGACTTATTGAAAGTAAGCATCAGCTAGCTCTTTTAAAACTCCAGGCTGTGAGTTATCCAGATCTGCTGATTTTAAAATGTCTGTCTTTAGTGGCTGCTGTTTTTATTAGTGGAATGGAAAGAGCTTTATCATATGATATGATTGCAACACCTGTTTTTCCACCAGATACAGAACAGAAATATTTATTAAATACTTCTGCCTTTTCTGCATTATACATGGAACTAGCTCCAAGGTGGTAATTAGATACAGGATTATGCAGGAATGAAATCTGTGCATCCATAGAATTAGGCAGGAAGCACACACATATGGGGAAGCAGTTGGTACTATGGAGTTTATATAGGGTTGCCAATTTTGGTTGGATGTATTCCTGGAGGTTTCATCATGTAACATAATCTTTAATTAAAAATTAATCTTTAATTCCTAGAGACTCCAGGACAATCCTGTAGAGTTGGCAACCGTAAATTTACACTACTCCAGATTCTAAACAGGCTTGTGTATTCCCACAACCACTCCTACAATGGGGCAGAGCATCACAAACTGAGCAAAAATCTATGGGGAATTTTGGGGAAAAAATGAGTTTGCTCTTATGATTGATTTACATATTCAATAATCAAGACTTAAAACTAGGCAGAAATGTAGATGGTTTCTGTCCTTCCCCAGGACAGGTGACACATTCATATTAGGCATCTGATAATCTGAATTTTCACCTCTCATAGAAATATTTGACCTTCACTTTTGTTCTTTCACTAGCACTTACTTTATATTTCATTTACCCCTGATTATATTTTTCAACAAAGGATGTTGAAAGCTGCTCAGCAGACTGCCTTACACATTGTAGCTGTTGACTCGTTCATTTCACAATTGGAAGATCCATGGTTGTTAATGCTTCTCGCAAATTTCCTTGTTGCTCAGCAGGGATTTCATTTTTTTCCTATTAAGGTCCAGCTTAATACAAACAGGGATAATTTCATCTACACAAAGCCTTGACACTAGCCTGTAAAGCAAGAAGTACTGAACCTACAAAACTCATGGAATCCTGTTTTATGACATCACACCCCAGAGGCTGTGGAGCAGTCCCACCAGTAGGAAGTAGCCAGGGAAACAAGACACTAATCCTCTTGTATTAACTGGTGGTGAGGTTGCAGTGGCATGTTTCCCCGACAACCCAGTGACAGGATCACCCGTCGCTTCGAGGGCCCTGGCCTAGGTCCTCCAACCCCTGGCCCTGCAGTCAGGGCTGGGTAAATGGTAAACTTTAGGCTGAGAGACCTAACCTACTGATTTTTTACCCTCATCGAGGAGGCCTGAGCTACTACCTGTTTACTTGCTCCACCCTCATCCAGGAGGCCTGGGCTATTACCTGTTTACTTGCTCCACCCTCATCCAGGAGGCCTTGGCTATTACTTGCTTAGTTGCCCAGCCACAGGTCAGAATGCCTGAGAGACTAATCTGGCATGAGTGTGGATTCCCCAGCACCATTGAAGGGGACACCCTGGCCCTGAGATGCAACAACCTTATCCACATAGATGATTTTGGTCCGATAAAGCCTAGCATCATACTGCAGATCACATTCTGTCTCTCTTACAGCCTTCTTTTCTTTTCTATATAAAGTAACAGCTGTCAGAAACACATGCAAGGAAACTCAACTAGCAAAGCAAGAGAAAACCAAATAATTCCAAAGGGCTCAGTATAGAGTATCTAAAATGAACCTCTCTCCCACCATCCTGACCACTTTCAGAACAGTTCAGCAAGGAAAATTCTAGACTCATACTCTAAAGATATTACACTGTACTACAAATGCAATTGTGTATGCGTTATCGTAGCAGGGAGATGCTAATGTAATCCCTCCATTGTCAGCCCTCTGAAGCCACCTCCCCCAAGAGGTGTGCATATGTTAGTTCAAACTGGATTCTCCAGAGATCAATAGACAAAAGATCTTTTGATAAGTAGTCTGCTTTTAAACTGGCTCAGGGCCTTTTCCCTGATCACCAAATGTACAGGACATTTAGTCCACAGAGGACCCTAACTCTTAACGAAGTATTGGAAGGGTTGGGACTACTGAGGCCCCATAAGACTGTGCGCTTGTTCTGAGTTAAAGCTGTGATGGACTTAAAACCACAAGCCAACCCCTTGGGTGGGGTATTGAGGGACTGCTCCTGCCAGAGCCCAGAAGATTGGTATAAACTATAGTCATCTTATTAGCATGCATGTTTTTATTGTTTTTAATATGTCTTCTCTGTAGTGCTTTTACCTTAAGGATAAAATAGTTTTGCATAAACTCAACTGTGCATTATCTATAATAGTCAGACTGTTAACTGTCTCAGGAATCAGGTGTGCTTGGGCAGCCTATCCTATATCCATCTGATGTACTGTTCTTACACTTTCAGGAAGCTTTTGACAAGGTTCCTCACCAAAGGTTCTTAAGCAAACTAAGCAGTAGTAAGATAAGAGGGAAGTTCCTCTCATGCACCTGTATATGATTAAAAGACAGAAAACAAAGAATGGGAATAAATGGTCAGTATTCTGAATAGAGAAGTAAATCATGAGATTCCCCAGGGATCTGTACTGGGATTTGTGCTGTTTAACATATTCATAAATTATTTGAAAAAGGGGGTAAACAGTGAAATGGCAAAGTTTGCTAATGATACAAGATCCCAAAGCTTTATCCCAAAGCTAACTGTGAAGAGTTACAAAGGGATCTCACAAAACTGGGTGACTGGGCAACAAAATGGTAGATGAAATTCAATATTGATAAATGTGAATGAAAGCTTATTGGAAAACATAAGTCCCAATTATACATACACAATGATGGGTCTAAATTAGAGGTTACCATTCAAGAAAGAGATCTTGGAGTCATTGTGGATAGTTCTCTGAAAACATCCCCTCAATGTGCAGTGGCAGTAAAAAAAAAGCTAACAATGTTAGGAAACATTAGGAAAGGGATAGATAATCAGTCAGTAAATATCATAAAGTTACCATATAAACTCATGCTATGCTCACACTTTAAATACTGAGTGCAGCTCTAGTCGCCCCATCTCAAAAAAGATATATTAGAAACAGAAAAAGTACAGAGAGGGGCAACAAAGATGCTTAAGGGTATGGAACAAATTCCATATGAGGATAAATTAAAAAGCCTGGGACTGTTCAGCTTGGAAAAGAGACAACTAAGGGGGGCTATGATAGAGGTTTATAAAATGATGAATGGTGTGAAGAAAATGAATATGGAAGTATTATTTACCGCTTCACATAGCACACGAAACAGGGGTCACCCAATAACATTAATAGGCAGTAGGTTTAAATCATACAACAGGAAATGGTTCTTCACACAATGCACAACCTGTGGAACTCATTTCTAAAGGATTTTGTGAACGTCAAAATTTCAGCTGGGTTAAAAAAAAATTAGATAAGTTCATGAAGGACAGGTTCATCAATGGCTATTATCCAACATGGTCAGGGAAGTAATCCCATGCTCTGGGTGTCCCTAAATCTCAGACTGCCATATGCTGGGACTGGATGACAGGGAAAGGATCACTTGATAATTCCATTGTTTTGTTCATTCTCTTTGAAGCACTTGACATTTGTCACTATCAGAACACAGCGCGTTGCGCTATATGGACAATTGGTCTGACTTAGTATGGCCATTCTTATGTTCTTATGTCTCTGAGGGGAATAATACTGTGAAAGCTATAAATTGTTCAGCCAGGAAATACTCTGGTTAGAAGGGAGTAAGACATGTTCCTCCACCCAAGAAGGACAAAAGAGAAGACTCTTCTCTTAGTCTGCAGAAGAGAAGAATGAGGGGGGATTTGATAGCTGCTTTCAACTACCTGAAAGGGGGTTCCAAAGAGGATGGATCTAGACTGTTCTCAGTGGTAGAAGATGACAGAACAAGGAGAAATGGTCTCAAGTTGCAGAGGGGGAGGTTTAGGTTGGACATTAGGAAAAACTTTTTCACTAGTAGGGTGGTGAAGAACTGGAATGGGTTACCTAGGGAGGTGGTGGAATCTCCTTCCTTAGATGTTTTTAAGGTCAGTCTTGACAAAGCCCTGGCTGGGATGATTTAGTTGGGTTTGGTCCTGCTGAGCAGGGGGTTGGACTAGATGACCTCCTGAGGTCCCTTCCAACCCTGAGATTCTATGATTCTATGATTCTATGACAATGGCTGGGAAACTGGAAGCCTGGGAATGGGTGCCCTTGCTAGACCACTGAGGGGAAATAGGAGTGCACTTGTCCCAAACTGTGACAGCTTTTACCCATGGCATATTCTTTCAAATAGGTGTTAGAGATAAAGAGAAGTGGGGAAAGACTTCCATTAAATTCTTAGTAATTTTCATGTAAACATCAGAAAAAGTTTGAGTAGCTTGGCAAAAACAATATCAGAATGCCTTTTTTGCTGTCTTTCAGTAGTATATTTCAATTTGACTGAATCAAGTTACTTGTTAAAAGAAAAAAATGTATTGCATTACTGTGTGTTGACTCAAGAACAAGGATGTAATTATAATAGTGTGAGTAAATTTTTTATCCCCCGCTAAGGTTGAGTTAAACCCTTCACCAACACATTAAACCACATAGGACTATATAATATAATCTTTGACATGGGGGTAGGGAGAAAAAAAAAGCTCCCAAAGGACTTTAGTTGATAGATAGTAGTTCAACATGTACATGTTTTGGGGGGAAAAGTATTCTCATTTAACAATTTATAAATTTCACCCATTAAAGAACTTTAAATGGGTTTTGTGAGCTGAATCATAAACACTTTATTGTCACAACAATAAAATCAGACAAATTCATGTCAAATAATTAAGTCTTGACAGTTTCATGTTCTTACAATATGACTATAAACATTCAGTGCTGTATCATTTTTTACAGATTTCAATTTAGCCCACCGTATGCTCTTAAAAGATTCTTTAGAATCAAATGTATATAATAAATCAGTATGGCTTAGTTCAACTCTACATGCCATTGAAACCACTTCTTTTGGGGTAAAATACTACAGAATTTAAAATAGTATTTCCATAGGATTATTTTAACCATCCTCAGAAATTTCATATGGAATCGTGTGTTTGATGTAGGATGGATTTTAAACTCACAATTTAATTAAGTCACAGACTAGATTCGCTTGGAGCAGATGCAAGAATTTAGGGTGTCATGGCAACATGCAATGGGTGTTTTAGTGTGTCTAGAATGGGATGCCTGATTTATGGATATAGCTGCAACAGTCTGTGGGCTTATTTTATCTGGATGGTTGTAGTTTACTATTTCTTATTGCAATGACGGTGTCTAAAACTCCCCCCACCATGCAGAGCAGTTGATTTTTTAAGTCATTGTGAAAAATTATTGATTTTTTTTCTCCTTCTGTCCATAAGATGAGACTATCTCCTAAATAATGGAGCTCCCTGAAAGGTACATTGTTTAAGGAATTTATCTTCCAGATTTGTCATAAAAAGGCCTGTGTGTTGTCATGCCATTCTGGTGTCCACAGCTTTTTCTGTAATTTGTAAGGAATATTTTTTGTTTGTTTGTTTGTTTGTTTTGTTAAAACTGACAAAAAGGAAACTTTTATTGACCCCAAACCATAATTTTTCATCCATAAATATTAAGATCATAAAGTGATACTTCAGCATTAAGATGGTGAAATAATGATATGTTGGACCACAGCTCTCCCATGTGGACAAGGAGGGGTAGGGAGTAGTCAGAGTTTTGCTCTGCCTCCTCAGTTTACCAGATAACATTCCCCTCTTGCTTCAGTAATGGATTCCTTCTCCCCCTGGAGCAAAGGAGAACTGCATAGACAATTATGACTGCAACCTGCTCCTGACATGGCACAGTTATGATCACCTGTTATGGCAGATTGCAATGCCACAATATAGCCCTTACTGTGTAGCCCTGGTAAAGTCACATAACTTCGGTTCCCCCAATCTTTAAAATGTATATTAGAATAATAAAAGAGACAATCCAAATCTGGAACCTCCCTCAGAGCAACTTAAATTTGGATGGTTAAGATTAAATGAAATCACCTTGGGCCTTTGTATAGCAAAACCAAAATTCAACAAAAATATAGATTTGCAAAACCAAAACCAAAAAAACCCAGAATGTTCAGAAAATCTCTGAGTAATACCTGCCACAGTATCAGGGTTGTGATTCTTAATTAGCAATTGTTTGGACAGAGTTTTGAGATTGCTGGATGAAATCTGCTGCGTACATGTGGGGTACAATATTATTTAAAATATAAAACTTACTTTCATTCTAATTTAAAAGCACACAGATAAATTTAAAGTGTTACAATAATTTCACACGGTACAGAGTGGTTCCCCTAAATTGTATGGTCTGAATCATGCCTCAAAGATACAACCCATCTTCAGGGATGGAGTGGAACTTCATCATCCTAGTGGGTCACTAGAAGTCAAAATGCCTCCCAGAATATCCTGCTCGATGGACGAGTTGAAGGGGAATAAATATAGTTCCCACCACAGTTCAGGGGTGCTGTTCATCTCTAAGAAACTAGGAAGGGTGCAGTCCTTGTGCTCCCCAGAGCAATTCCAGCTGGTTCGTGTGCGTGTATGTGAGGGGAGATTCCTTCTACTTCCCCATTATATATGTGGGTGACAGCCAAGCACAGTCGGGCCTGTATCTTGTTATATTTTGAAAGCTATTAATTCAGATATCCTGTTCCATGTCCCCGGAACATCTTTTCTGAGATTATGAGCAGTTACTGTATGTGATAAAGGTAAATAAAATGGCATTTTCTGACAGACTGATTGACTTAAAAAAATGAACAACTATTAAATCTTCTATGGTGAAATTTCATCTAGGACAAAGTGTTCTCCTAATGCAATAATTTTAAAGAAATACTTCTTCCATCTGGTAAATGGAATTCATAGTCTTTGGATTCAAACTGTTTTAATGAAAGAGCAATTGTCTGGGAAAATGTACTCATAAAAAGTTCCATTTTCTCTGAAACTAGACTAGTTGAGATTTTGCACTTGAACAGAATCCTCTTATCTGAAATTAGTTCATTGATTTGCATACACAGAGACCACAGATGGAAAGGAGATTTAAAAGTGAAAACACCATCTGCACTTATCTTTAATGACAAGTTATAGGGCTGACTGAGAATCTCACGTTCAATAACTGGTTTTCAATATGGTTTACAAGAGTCTTCATAGTCTTAATTTGTTTTGACAATGCAAAGTTAATATTGTAAAAGCCAAAACAATTCAGGAGACTTTGTATACTATCTGTTTTGTAGTGAATGATATAGTGACGAAAATTCTTCTGCACGCCGCTGAGAACATGTTGACGCATAGATTCTGTAAATGTAATCAAAGGATACATTTGGTTTAATGTAGCTATTCCAATCTGAGAGTGATATTATTGGAAATCATTGTCATTTGCAGTGGTGACCTGAATTATGTGATCATAATCTTATGTGGGAAAAATTCTGAAAGATAATAAGCACCTGGTACTCCCACTGAAGTCAATGGCAGTTGAAGGCCTTCAGCACTTTGTAGGACTCAATACCTCTCAAAATCAGAGTTTGAGGTGTGTTAACACTTTTTCCTGCAAAGATTTCTATTTGTAGTTACCAGTATCACTCATGAACATATCAGAAGAACTTGGAGGGTAAAATTAAGAGGCCTCCAGGCCAAAACGGTGATCATTAACACTTAACATTTCTTCTCATATTGAAATATTGACAGGCAGGAGTTTTGGAAGGTGTACAGTTGAAATCTAAGATGTGAGGATTTCATCTTCTGACTTTCTCTTCTGTAACCAAAGGTTTAAGCCTATTTAGGCAAATCTGGGTGCATGCTTAGTACCATTTATCTCTGATTTAATCTGATCTTCTCTGCATTTTTTAATAACACTTTGTTGTATGTAAGATACTTAAACTGTTTCTGGATTAAGTCACTATCATCTGTCTCGGGTAGTGAGACACCATCCTTTGGCTGCAGATTTTTCAGCTGAAGCACAGCTTGGGTTCCTGGCAAAGGCACAGAAGGTGTTCCATCCCATAAGGTGCTGTCAGTGCTCTGGCTACAGTTGGACCAATGCATGAGAGAGGCTTAAATATCATAGAGAAGAGTATGTGTGGATGAAGATATATGAGATCACTAAATCTAACCCAGAACTTTTCCTTTGGTGCAACATGACCCCAGGAGGAGATAACATACGACAGCAGAGAAAGAAAGATGGTTGCTAAGACCCAGCTGGAACAAGTGCAGGGAAAGAAAGTAGCAGTTCACTCCCTCTCTTTTCCTTCCTGATGCCTCTCCTCCATGCAGTTTTGAAGTAGCTCCTTAGCCCTCCCTGATGGTGTCCTCCCAGTGCGGTGCAGCCCATGCCTTCCTATGGGCAGGGCCTAAATGCCTTAATCTACCTATGGAGATTGCACCTTTTATAACTATGCATATATTAGAGCTCACTGAATAGTAAGGAAACTGACTTGCTAATTTTCTTTTGTGCATAAAAAGTCAGTGTTCCTTGGGTTCATACTATTCATTATTCATGAGTCTTCTGAAAACTGCCATATATTCATGGGAACACCTGAGAATCTAATCTAATTATAGCACAATTGTTCATCTAAAAATTCACATTGGAAGCTTGTTACTCCTTAATTGCTCTTTGTTTTGTTTTTTTTTGTTTTTTTGTTGTTGTCCCGTAGAAAATGTTTTAATCGTTCAGTGAGAGAGTAGAAACAATACTGAGAAACTCAGGCAACCTGTCACATAACATAAATAATGAATAGCAAAAAGGGAATAGTCAAAGTGAACACATTACAAACAACCCATTGCCTGAAAATTACTTTTCCAAACTATACAGTGAATAAGAACAATGGATACACTAGTAGAAAATCAAGGATTGGATTGAATACAATTTGCTGCCAAAAAAGGACTCATTCTGTCTGTCTGTTTCTCTGTTTAATCTCAAATTTTTTTAACAAATATTTGCAACGGTCTTGTAAGCTTTTCCATAAAAACAGAGAAATTAAAGGAGCTCTGCCTGGGGCTAACCATAAGGAGTATCTAGCAGGATTAAGGCCATTATTTGTAACTAGCAGTTTGACCACCTCTAGTGTGGATAGCTAATAACTTTTCAAATTAAGTGAAAAAATTAATATCTGCCTTGTATATAAAGCAAATATATTGGAAAGCTGTCTGTATATTTGTGCAGAATGTTCAATTAACTGGAGTAGCTGTAAATGGAATGCTGAAGAAAGCATGTATCCAAATGTATTATTGCTGAGATGACATCTTTGAACATGGCAGATATATTTGACACTGGTTTCTTATACTCCATCCTCTTGATGCTTCTTCTGCTATTCAGGGAGCAAGCACCATGTCCCACTAGTAATTGCTAAAGGTGTCAGATAAAAAATGCTTGTGGGAAACTTGCTCAGGGGAAAACAATCAGAATTGAGAAACAAGAGGTCAGATACTGCACAAATATTCATTTTACGAAGAAATAATTGAAAAGAATTCAGCACACTACCAAAACAATAAATACATTAAAATGAATGTTTTCCTTCTTCTAAAGGGCATTTCACACTGACCATAAATCACCATTTGCTGTGGGACTTGCAACTTGCTGGCTCCCTGAAAAGGTAGATAAGCAATTGTCTGCACAAAAGCTCTCTGTGCTGGGAATCAACAGATAATTCAAAGTGGTTAATTCAAAGGATAAGACATGCTTGGATATCTGCATTTGTCTTTCTTGGTGTGGAAAGTAATTCAGTAACAAGAATATTGGTAGATGATTTAGTACTTGTTACTGCATAGCACAGCACCAAATTCTGTCTTTGAAATAGGTGAAAATTTTGCCTTTGCAGGTGTTGGCTCTCCTATGATAGTAGCCAATGACATTATATAGTAGTTCGTAGAGGAAGGATAAAGTTCCAATGTAGGAAGTTTAATAGCAAAACTGAACCATCATGGGGTGAAATATGTCTAACACCAAGCTTGGTGAACATTCCTTCAGTTTCAAAGCTACTTTTTTTTAGCAGTACCAAAGCAAAGTGTGATGGTTGAAGAATGTAGGCAAGTTGGCAATTACCAGCAGAAAACCAGGATTGATTGATTTATATATGTATTATATTTAAAACTTGTTCATAGAGGGTCAGTTTGTGGCTGTCCCGCATGCCACCACAAAGGATAAGAGGATGTGAGGCACCCCTTTATTATCATAATTCAGCTATCCCTATGGAGGGTAGTAGTATGAAGGGAAGAGCTCCTGCACAAGGCCATTACTTCTTCCCTGAGTGGAAAGTGGATAGGAAGGGTTAAGGAATGGGTGGATCCCCAGAATGTGCTGAGGGTCCTAAAGTTTACCAGCCATAGTGCTGGTATAACATATGATCCCTCTATGGCAAATGAATACTGAAGCAATATGCCCTAGTGGCCAGAACACTGGATTGAAACCAGGAGCTCTAGGCTCTAGTCTCAGTACTGGCTTGCTGGGTGACCTTAGGTCAATTTAACTCTCTGGGACTCACTTTCCTATCTGTCATGAGGGTAATGAAACTGACTTCCTTTATAATGCACTTAGAGATCTATGGATCAAAAGTACTATATAAGACCAAGGTATTATTTATTTATTTGTCACTCAGTCACAGTCTGCTTTCTGGTCTGCTTGTGCATTGCAAAAATGCACGGCACCATACAAGGGGTTTGTGGCAAAGCCACAATTTCCCTCCTGCTAAATGCTGTGAAGTGCACATTATTCATGTGCACTAAATACTTCCCCCATATTTTTTTTCATCCTGTACGATATATATTATTGAAATGCCATGACAATAATATTAAACAGGATGTCAGTTGTCCCAAAGTATTCATGAAATGCTATGCAGTCCAATAATTACAATCATAAATCAGAAAACAGTACATAAAGTACAACAGTTAAAATAGTCAGTGAAAATATTACTAACAGTGAATTATGTCATGATTATGAAGGAGACAGAAAAAAAAACAAAAAGAAAACCTAGAAAAATAAAAGCTTAAAAAGAATTAGGCACAGAAAGGGACATGGAAGTAAAATTAAATACTTTAGTAACATAATATATTAAATTATATTTAATAATGTAAGACAAGAATTGCCCCATATTCAAGGAAATGGTCAGATTCTGTTTTCACATACACTCCTGTATATCTAAAGTTATCCTAATGCACTCAGCTGATGGTGGAGTTTGGCTTTACGGGTATGATTTTCAAAGGCTCCTAACTCCCATTTTCTAAAGGGATCAAGGCACTGTCTTTCAATGAAAATTAGACTTTTAAGTGCCCAAATCATTTTGAAAAATTAGACTTATGATCCGAAATCACTTAGGAGCCTTTGGAAACTTGTACCTTCATGTAGCACCTTGGTTCAGAGCCCCCCAACAAATTCTTATCTCAGTTATACATCCAGACTAAAGTCTCTCAGGTCAGTGGAAAAATTCCTGATTTATGCTGGTACAGGACATCAGAATCTGACCTCATATTTCCTATGTTCTGTCCAGCAACAAGCATGCTATCAGTACTCAAAAATAAATTGTATAATAAGAAAATAATAGCAAAAACAACATATGTTTTAAATATCTGTTTAAGAAGACTGCCAGTATAGCTCTGATATTTAAACACTTTTGTAGGAATACGTGTGTTATTTGATGCACATTTTTAGTAGTATTTACAAATTGTTGCAGATGTTCAAAATATAGGCCCTGGTGGTTTTCTGTTAATGCATTCAGCTTTGCTGATGAGGTCAAGTTAATGTTAATTAATTAATGCTAATGTTAATTAGTGTTCATAAGGAGGTTATGTTATTACATCTAAATCTTTAACTATGTGAGATCTAATTTTGTAGGCGATATGAACTCATGAGCAGAGATAGCCAGATTTACTCCTGTACTAGAATGAAGGGTGGAAGGATTGGAGTTTGTCAAGGAGCTTGATTCTCAGGGTGTGTATGTGTTGGCCCCAGCCCCAGTAGAGCAGCCCAGCATCTACTGTAAATGACAGGACTGGAAAATAGTCCTTCATAGATTCCAAGACCTAGAAGAACCATTGTGATCATCTAATCTGACCTGTATAACATAGGCCATAGATTGTCCCCAAATAATTCCCAACAACAGCATAGATTTTAGAAAAACATTCAACCTTAATTTTAAAATAGTCAGTGGAGGAGAATCCACCAAGACCCTTGATAAATCATTCCAACAATTAGTTACCCTCACTGTTAAAAAAAATATGCATTATTTCTACTTTGAATTTGTCTAGTTTCAACTTGCAGCCATTGGATCATGTTTATACCCATTTCTGCTAGATTTAAGAATCCATTGATTTAAATCCTGAAATACTTGGGGAATCTGCTCAGTGTACAAAAGCTGGTGCATGTCCACTTTCCTTTTTGAAAGTGGCAGAGTGGGTAATGAACTTACACTGGTCAGGCCTCTGACCAGGACAAGATGATACAACTCTGGGGTCTTAGGCTGTGGAGCTGTGAGGAATTGGCTGAAGCCTCTCTATTGTTGGTTCATGAGTGGCTGGCAAAGCATTCATGTAACACAGCTGGGTGTGTCCCTGCCCATGGATGCTTGTGTAAGTGCAATACCCAGCACAATTTACAGATTGTCATAGCATCACAATGTGAGAGGGTGCTCAGGTTAGTAAGCCAGAGAACTCAGCAGTACTCTAGGTTGCACCCCAAGTACCCATCACATTTTGTTTTGTTTTGCAGATTGCTATGGGAACTCAGTAATTTGAGCTAAAAGACCAATTCAGCAGCAGACTTAATTATGTGCTTAACTTTAAGCATGTTAGTAGTCCCATTGAAGTCAAAATATTATTGACTTTCTAACTGATGCCAGCAGGACTATTCATGTGCTTAAATTTATGCACATTTTAAGCACTTTACTAAATTAGGGCCTAAATCATCAGCTTCAGACCTGTACAGCTAAAGATGTCCACAGTAAATGGTCAAAAAATGCTACTTGGGACTTAGTGGTAAATTTGCACTATAAAAAGATTAAGTGCATTGATCCCTTTCTTCTTTTCTTAGCACCTTGTACTCATTTAACTTCAAAAAATAAATATGAAAAACAAATCTCCTATTTTCTCTTCATGATCACAGGAAGAATGACAAGAACAGAGGACAATATCAGTTATGTCCTGCTTTCATTTATTCTTTAAGGGATATACTGCTTCACCTTTTTCTTTCACAAGTTTATTCAGTTCACAGGTTCAGTTTAAGGGATTTGCTCCAGCACTCAGGTGCCCGCATCCTTTGGAGTGTAGACACAAAGGAGAGAGATGTGCAGGCCTTCTTGCCCCTCCCCCCGATATGAATTGCACAAACTGGGTTATGTTATAAACAAGAAATAAATTTATTAACTACAAAATTTATTAACTACAAAAGGGATAGCAAACAGATCAAAGCAGATTACCTAGTAAATAAACAAAACTGCAAACTAAGTTTAACGCACTAGATAGGTAACATATAAATTAGCAAATTCTCACCCTGAGTGATAAACGGGCTAGCAGATTCTTAAGACACAAGTTGCCTTGGCTTTCCCAGGTTTTCATACACAGACTAAAGATCCTTCTAGCCTGGGACCATCACTTCCCACAGTTCAGCTTTTGTTCCTCAGGTGTTCCATTGTAGTGAGAGTGAGGTGTCTCCATAATGTCATTTTCCCTCTTTTATATCTTCTCCCCACTTACTGGAAAGCTCTTTTTGTTGTGACCTGGGTCAAACAGTTCCCATTGTGTAGTGCTATCTCTGAGAGGTTTCTATTGTACACAGTTCCTGGGGTAATCCTTGTGCTTGTGTGCATTTCCTCAATAAGCTATTAACATTGTTTGGCCTTTTTTACTGTCATACCTGAAAGGCTGCTTGTGGGTGTTTTCAACCTCAGGACATGTTTCAGCAACACATACATAGCCAAACTTCATAACTTCACACATGATGATACCACACACAATCCAACGAAATATTAATGTCTAGCAGATGAAGACTTTTAGAATGACACCTCAGAAGACATACTTTGTATAAGACATTGGCTAATTACATGGCAGTGGTGAATATTGGTGTGACAGGGTGTAAAAGCCCGTGGTTTAATCTTCTCCCTCCATTTTTACTATTCATTGTCTCATTGTGGAGGAGGGATAGCTCAGTGGTTTGAGCATTGGCCTGCTAAACCCAGGGTTGTAAGCTCAGTCCTTAACTGGGCTCAATGACCTTTCAAGGTCCCTTCTAGATTCTATGATTTCTTTACCAGGAGCCATTATTTGGCTATGTCCCTCTCCATCTCTGCAGGAGCTCACTGCATATCTTCTCTCATTCCATGTTTTTTCACTTGATTTTCCACCCCACTTCTGTGGCATGTTGTTCTCCTTTCTACTTTATCTCTTACCCTACAGCTTCACTCCAGTGCATATTGTTCTGGAACAGTTCCTCTGAGCATTAGCTGAACTACTCAGAAGTAGCTCTAGGACACATTGTGAAGCACAATTCCCTACCTGGTTTTCTCTTGCTCCAGGCAGAGGTAGTAATTTACTGCGGGCCAATTACAATTTCAGTTTACTGCTGTAAATTATGACAATTACCACACAAGTTCAGCTGTGCTGGTCAGCCTGTTCAGGAGTGGAGCCAACTTTCTTAACATCTCTCTGCCCATTTCTCCACTCATCTGGCCCAGTGTGAGCATAAAAGGGCACTCAGCATCCTCTTACCTCTGAATGTGTGGGCCTGAAATACAATTAGCCAAAGGTGGGTTTACTGTCTTTACTTCTCTGTGCAGTTGTCAGGGTTCCCTTCCCACTCTGAACTTTAGAGTACAGATGTGGGGACCCACATGAAAGACCCCTAAGCTTATTTCTCTCAGCTTAGGTTAAAACTTCCCCAAGGCACACTTCTTCCTTGTACCTTGGATTAGGTAAATGCTGCCACCACCAAGTAATTCAAACAAACATTTAGGGAGGGCCACTTGGAGCCCTATCTCCCCCATAATATCCCCCCAAGCCCTATACCCCCTTTCCTGGGGAGGCTTGAGAATAAACAAGATGAGCACAATACCAATCAGATTCTTAAAAAAACCCAGAACTTTATTAGAAAGAAAAAAGGTGAAAGAAGCACCTCTGAAAAGTTAGAATGGAAGGTAATCTCACAGGGCAATCAGATTCAAAACACAGAAGATTTTCCTCTAGGCTAACCATAAAGTTACAAAAAGAAGAAAAAAAGCAGGAATACACCTCCCTCTCAGCACAGAGAAAATCACAAGCCAAAACAAAAGATAATCTAACACATTCTCTTGCTAGTACTTACTAATTCTATAGGCATTGGATTGCTTGCTTTCTTGATCTGTGTCCGGCAAGAGCCACACGGAACAGACAGAACAAAGCCTTCCCTTTCCCTCCCCCCAGGTTTGAAAGTATCTTGTCCCCTTATTGGTCCTTTGGGTTGGTGCCAGCCAGGTTACTTGAGCTTCTTAACCCTTTATAGGTAAGAGGATTTTGTGCCTCTGGCCAGGAGGGATTTTATAGTACTGTATACAGAAAGGTGGTTATCCTTCCCTTTATATTTATGACAGCAGTATATAATCGAAGTCACAGTCTAGTCCTCAGGAAGACACACCAAAATGAAACCTAGTTGCTTTATTTATGCCTTAAGTGCTATCCTCCAGTTTTTTAGAAAGCAGGAACCTAGTAAATTTCACTTTTCCTACTACACCATTAACAGAGTGAGTACCTGTTATGCACAACCATATAACCAAAAAAGCACATATATATTCTGAGAAACCAAGTTGTTACCCCCTACTGTGAAAGTGAAAATATCCCATGTTAACATCAATAAAAATGGTGATTCACTGAAAAGGGTAAGTTTGGTAATGAGTTTATCCCAGTATTTGCTAAGCAGCATGGAGAAATTTAGATGGACAGCTTTCATGACTTTAATGGAAATTGTATGGCTAAGTCCTTGTGTAGTGCTTTGAAAATGTAATGGGTGGTGTTATAACATCACTTTTGAAATATTTTTTCACTGTTAAAAGAAAAATTTAAAACTATATATATATAACAATAGATGCCTTTATTGTTCATGATTCCAAAGCTGAACTCAGTCTCTCAGGGATCTACTGCCATTTATATAAATGATTCAAGCAGTTTGCTCCTGGGTTCTGACATCAGCATAGCCTTCAAATGAATTGCAGCCTTATATTAACCCAGGGGGGCATCTATTATCCCATATGTGTTACTAACTTGAATTCTTTGTTCAGTCAATTGCTTTTTTGCAGCCTACGTTATTCCTTTAATAATTATCAGTGAGAATTCAGTAAAAGGGTTAGCTTTTGTATTATAGAATAATACCAAATTCTGGGTTTGTAAACAGCAATGCATTAGTGCACAATTTATTGAGATTTCGGAAAGAACTAAATAAATATATAATGCTATTGAACAATATAATAAATAAATTTGCTGGATGCAGATACAATATTTGCTGGGAAGAGTAACAAATAAAATTATATGTGAAATATCTTCCACTCTATCAACTCTTATAAATTACAGTAGCAGGTAATAAAAGTAGATTCTATTTTTCCTAAAAGCAAATTTATACCTCCATTTCATAGTACAGATTTAAAGGAAATAGTCACTGTAAAGGATTGGTTTTGCTAACTCCCCATTGTATGCTGTAGTTCTTAAAATCTTTCCTAAAATAAATTAGGGCCTGTCTATTCAGGCACACTAAGGAAAGTTAAGATGAATTAACTAAAGATGTGAAGTTAAAGCTAGGGTGACCAGAGAGCAAATGTGAAAAATCGGGATGGGGGTGGACCCTATATGAAAAAAAAGACCCAAAAATCGGGACTGTCCCTATAAAATTGGGACATCTGGTCACCCTAAATAAAGCATATTAGTTAGAGTGCATCAAGCTCCCATATAGATGTGCTCATTCAGAAGTAAAGTGGTTTTAGTGTGCTGTAGTGTAATTCTCCTTCAAACAAGATTAAGTTACAACTAATTAAAGCCACTCTGGGCCAGATTCTAATTCCCTTATTCGCCTTACTCCTCGAGTATTCGCTCTGACTTCAGTGACTACTCAATGTGAGTAAAAGTGGCAGAATCTACCCCTTCATCATTATTAATTATTATTCTATTATTATTGTTGTTGTTATTTATTTATTTATTTGTGGTAGCATGCAAATGCTTCCATCAGGATCAGGGCCCCATTATACTAGGCACTATGCAAATACATGGAAAGACACAATCCTTCCCCAAAGAGCTCAAAAACGAATTTCCCTGGGAGCAAGCACAAGCCTTAACTTTTACTGCAGTAACACACAAATGAGTGAAGAACAAGACCAATTAACCATTCTAGCCCATACCCCTGACAGTGCAGGATTGATTATTCCCTATAATATATTTTTTCGTATTTTGACCTTTAGTAAATGACCTTTAAAAGAGAGGCCCAAGGTTTGCATGTCTATATTTGTCCATAAAATTGCACATTCAAACTAAATACTCATGCATATTTGAATGCATTGGCATATGAATGTGTGACAAATGAAGTCGTTACACAAGTACTTGGTTTTGGTGAGTCATAGCACACACAAAGGACAAGTCTTCAGAGACATCAGTATGTACACACAAGACCAAGTGAATAGGCATGAAGGCTTAGCTTAATTTTCCAACTGGATTCTTTTGGCCCAGACTCAAATATTCACCAAAGTCAATCCTAGCTGCTGATCTCACCTTCTAATTTTGAGGCTGATCTATCTTGTTTTGTAGACTTTGGAGAAGCTGTAAAAATTAGCTTTAAAGAGAAACCGTTGTAACTTCAGTTATACAGGACATTAACCCTTCCATAATTAGCCCCCTGTGACTGACAGCTCACATATAATGCACTCAAATACTGTAGTGACGGGTGTCTAAACAATATCGTAGATAAGAGAGGACAATGTAGAGATTTTTATTACTAATACTTAAAAGTACTTAATAATACTTCACACAGCTCTGGACTGTTGTGTTCATTTGCTGGCCAGTATACTGTAGTTATCAAGTCCTTTCTAAAACTGAAAAACTATTTTTAGCTTCCACCTGCACTGCAACTGGAGCCAGAAAAAAAGAGACTCCAATTTAACATCTCATCTCATGGAAGGCATCTCTCATGATGCAGCATCTTTCAGGTACTCTTCTGCTCCTATTAGCAATCCATGTGAGCCCAAGACATGTCTCAGACTTCCTACCTGCCCAGCCAGAGATAAGAGAGTGCTACTAAATTAACTGTTTTTATACCTTTCTTGGGAACGAGCTGTGTTCAAGCTCCATGGTAGTGTTAATTAATGCTACTATAGGTCTAGATAAAACCTGGCACTCTAAGAACACATAATTGTGCTTAATTACAGTACCAGCAGTTGAGTTGTCACATAAATTATTATTCATCAGTGACTGATCTGAGATTTCCAAATTCTAAGAAGCAGATTGGATTCCAAATTATCTACAGAGATATCTAAAATGCATTTGAAGTATAACCCTGAAAGAGCTTTCTAGTGATTTGTACGTGATAGTGATTTAGGAAGTGTTTCATGTGAACAGAAAACACCTTTACTCTCTTATTTTAGTCCCTAATTTAAACCTTTTACAGGTTTTACTGAAGAGTAACCTTTCTGAAAGGCAACCTGTTGAGATCAAAACTGAAGTAATGACCAAAAAAAAAAAAAGATTCATGATACACAGGACCTGTGTATGTCACATGTATTGTTAAAATCCATTCCACTCAAACCTCTATGTTTTTTTACCACAGCCTAATAAGTGCTTCACAGTTTAAAATTTCTACTTAGAGCTATAGTGTGGTTTTGTGGGTCTCACAGAGCTCAACTTTGCAATAGGGCAACCTGTTTTTTTAACTGAGTGCTACCTTAAACACTTCCTGCTCCACAATTATTCCTTGAGCACATTCAGTGCTCCCCGACAAAATTAATGCATGCATGGTATATACAGTAATACAATGCTGCAGGAAAGCCTTTCCAATCATATCCCCTATTTTCATTTTTCAGTCATTTACAACTTTCTAAAAAATATCCTTTTGCAAATTAAACCTTTAATGTCTGATTTCAATGGGAGAAGTTGCAGGCCCTTAGGGAGAACTCATGTAAAGCCAATGCTATCCTATTCCACCAGAAGTCACTCTCATTGAGGCATGATGCTGTGAGACTAGAAGGGTATAATGCTTTCCCCCTCCGCCCCGCCCCCGCCATTGTAGCTGAATTAGTTTATCAGAGAATGTAGCAGTGCTTTGGAGTCATAGTTACTCTGTTCAGTTTCAATCACTTAGATTCTGAATTGTACATAACAATAAATGTTCCCTAAATGTACAAGTGGCAGTTACTATGTGCTGAAGTTTAATGTGTTTCATTGTGCTTCAGGCTGTGCTGGATGGGGATGAGGAGTAAGAAATAAGAGATATTTCTCTCTCTAACTTCTACACAAACTAAGTATTCATTGAACAGATTCAGTGAGAAAATTCCTGAAAGTGTATTGTTATAGCCCCATCTACAGCAGCTGGGATCATAACCTTTTAAAAAATCTGTAGCTATACATTTGAATAATTCATTGCTGATTCTGGGCTAGACACAAGCCATTTTAGCTGGTGTTAATTCACCTTACAGCTGCCTTAAGATGAGTGCCTCAGGATTCCATTCTAAGTCTCATGCTTTTCCCTGTCAGTGTTCTTCCCCTTAGAGACATCATTAGGAAACAAGCTGACAATTCATTAGTAAGCAGAAGAGGAATGAGAAGCATATATTTTATTTCTCAAAGTATTCAAATACCATTTTGTTTTGTGTAAAATGTATCACAGGTATGAGATGTATTTCAGCATCTAATTTCAGATCCTGACAAGATAAAAATAACTGTACTTGGTTTAACTCTATATTAAAAGGAAACTGATTTGAATATCTGCTTTCCATATTTTTTTTCCTGTAACTAGAAAAGTTTTTGGCGTTATTCACTTTTGCATTTTAAAGAACCTATTCAAAGCACCCTGCAGGCCTTATAAAGTGTAGCACTGAAATTCATTCATAATGGAATTTTATGAATGCTGGAAATCTAGTCTCACTTCCTCTAAGTGGTCTATAATAATTCCTCTCTTAAATATTCAATGATTTGTAGCTCTGCAGAATAAGTATGGACTCTTAATTTATTTTTTAATGAGACTAATATCTCAGAAAACTTCTGGCTCTCACCAGACTTCAGTTGTAATGGCCACATTAAATATTCACATACTCTAACCAAATAGGAGGGTTCTAGGTGGTGGTGGTGTGCTATAATAGATCATGTGGAACTGGAATGCCTTCAGGAATTTTTTTCTCCAAGTTATCCAAAGGATATGACTTTCATAATTTCCCCTGCATATTTCTTGTAACTAGTCTGGGATCCAAATATTAAGGTACGATCAGACCATGAAAATGAAATACTTTTCAGTGCTCAGAGAAGAAAGACAGAGGTGCAAGGGATCAAGACAATCTTCTGATTAGTTCAGACATGTAATAAGATAAGAAAGTTGTGAAGGGCATGTGTGTGAGCAAAGCTCCTCTGTCAGGCATTTACACTTTGATAATCCAAAGACATACTGAAGCACAGTTCCTTCTAAGTTAATTCCTTCAAAGTTCTCTCACAAAGCTACCATTCTCACTATACTTATAATTCAGAGGTTTCACTATGCTGCCCTTTTGCCTTGAAATTATTAAACTTGTAGGGTTCAAAATATATTAATATTACTTTATTCCCTTCTGAAATTGAATTAATAAAGGGACATTGTCAAGATGAAAATCATATATTAAAAATATCTTTATGTGTTCCTAATAATACCTTAATATTATAAAAACTGAAATCATTTAAAAAAGTTACTTTACTTTTTAAAATGGATATTGCTTTTTTTTTCCCATGTCACTCATCTCAATCAAATTAGATGGTCCAGTTTCATCTTATTGTTCATGCTATATAGTGTAATGCTGTTTTGTGAGGGGTTCCAATGTTGCACTAATATGTTTAAATACTATTTTTTTTCAGAGCAATTAACTGAAAATCTAAAACATGAAAACATTCCATTCACCTAAAGGTTGGAAAATATTGATGCTAAACCAAGTGATAATATGTCATGTAATCTGTTAATAAGTAAACAAACAAACAAAAACAAATAAATAAAAGAAAAGAAAAACACCTTCAGTGTGGTTCTTAAAACTACCTTGAATACTCAAGTCCTCAGTCATCCCTGTATGGAGGTTTAAATCTGTTGAAATTAATGATATTACAAAAGCTTCAAACAGGGGTAGCACAGTGGTGATTTGGGAACTAGATTTCCTTCTTGAGTGCAACACAAGATATCATAGCTCCTCTGCTTTGCTGTCTTCTTCCCAGTTGGCACCAGTCACTTCCATCTGTGTACTGGAGTCTTTCTTTGCCAGTGGTTCTAATATACTCCTGCAATAGACAACTGACTATTCTTCTGCAACACAACTCAGCTCATCAGCTCTGATATATGTCAGTTGTTTCCTGGCATCTGCAACCTCCAAGGTAAGTTGAGCCTTATCTGCAAAATATCCATTAGCAATGCACTCAGAGATGGAGGTATTTATTTTGAACATTAATGAGGAGAAGATGACTATGTTACTTGCAGTTTGTAAAAACACTGTATTTTTTTAAAGAAATACCCATATTCAACTGTCTTACTGCTTTAGATCATTATATAACAACACACAGGAGTTTGTAAGTGTGATTGATATGACAGTAAACATTACGTTTTCAGCTTGAATTCAAATTCCTAATGGCGTGACATACTGCCAAGTTTTTCCTTGCAAGTCACTGAATCTGAGCATGCAGTTCTTTAGAGGACTTCAATTTACTGCCAGTGGTAGAGAACAGAGAACAAGGTTGTCATTCTGTGTTCACAAGAGCAGTCAGTACAATGTAACTTATTTGGACAAAAGAAGCTGATTTCTTCAGAACAGCTCTGAAAGTTGCACGGATCTGAATCATTTTTATCTCTTATGCCACATGGCAGGAAATTCAGTTTCTTCAGGTTGCATACAAATTGAAATACACCCATAGAATATTGGAGTATTTCTTTTACTATACCTGTGAAATGAAAACTTTGGTATATAGCGTCTTATCATCTTGATTTCAGTGGGATTTCTTATGGATACTGTTCTGTGTTCTGGATGTTGTGCAGGCGCTACAAAGTATGTAGGGAGCACAACAAACAATGTCTACTTTCAACGAGGCTTCTTTATTAACTTATGAATTCAATAAGATTTGTTCAGGAAATTGCCATCTCTGTCACAGGAGGCTTTAGGGGACTGATGGCATCCAGAGTTAATGGAGGCAAAGGGACTTGACATCCTGTGGTCTCCTAGCTTTACAAGAGGACCCTACAGATCATTACTTAACATGACAGAAAGCAACTCCGATCCTCTGTGGAACAATTGGCGAGGATGTTTCCAGGAGAGCATCCTTATGGAGATTTCCTCCACCAGAGCATTTTCTGCAGAAGATGGCAATCCAAACTTCAGTAAGGCCCTAAGAATTGGCTCTCAGTGAGCTTATGTCAATATTCTTTGACCATCTCTTTAGGTGGAAATCCCAGCAAGGGTCTGAATTGATTAAATTACAAGAGTTGTGTAAAAGCTGAATAGACATGGGGATGTTTTCTCCCCAGAGGCTGAAATCAATTATTTTCTCACAAACAGTTAATGAAATACTGTTTATTTTGGAACCTCTAGTGAAGACTTCTAATTTGATTTTCTATACAACCATGAAAAACCCAAGTCTCTTAATAGGCTAAGGAAGCCAATTGTTATGTAGTCCCTATTGTCTCCCAATCGGTTTTAAATTGGTTATTGGGCTAATGTCTTATGTTTTACACACACACACACACACACACACACACACACACACACACACACACACACACACACACACACACACACATCATGCTTTCAGTCTGAATTACTTTTTGTTTCAGACTAAAGGAAACAAAAGTAAAAGGAACTAAGTGAGAGCATAGTGTATTTCTCTGCAACATACACCATCAACTCTGCCTCAGAAAATGGCAGCTGGCCCCTGCATAAAACACAGAAAACCAAATTACAACAGTTACAAAGCACCACATTGTCCACTATATATGATCAAGCTGGAGGCTAAATTGCAAAGGAAGGAGGTCACGCAAGAGCAAACCAAATCAAAACTCTTCAATATATCATTGACTGATTGTTCCATAACTGAATTATTTCATCATAATCTACATCTTCATGGAGAGACATCTGGAGCTGCAGGTGTTTGGGGCTTCCCCAGGGGAAAATACCTATCAATTTAGTTTTCTATCAGCAACACTGTGTTGTTACAGGGCATATGCTTGTATGGCTCATCATTCTGTTGAGCTGTATTGCTTTCAGCAAAAACACTGATGATAGACTGAAAACAACAAAGAGACTTTGGTCATTAGCTCCCTACAAATAGACAGCTGTCAAAGGGCTTACCCTCCAGCAGTGCAAGGAGACTTCAGTGAAGCAAACCTTGGAGATTCCTAGTTTAATAGGACATGTTCAAGGCATCTTGTTGACATATTGGATATTGCATTATCCTCTCATTTTTATCTGCAAAAGGAAGGGAAATAATATACTGTCATCTGTTTTACCTTTGCTGCAAGGAGAATATGACTAAATATTCATGACTAAATCTATTACCTCAATTCTAGTTTTCTTAAAGTTATCCCAGCAGCCTTTCCTGACATTGTGGCAGATTATGAGATGTGTTCACTGGTGCACAATAGTATCTATTAACAATAATAAATTTGGTTTAAGGGATTCTCAATATTGTGCATTACTCACTAAAATTCCCTGAGTTGGCTGCCAGGAAGGGAATTATATTTCCAACAATTTGCTTCTCAATAATGTCTGCTAGGCACACAATGGGGGGGAGGGGAGTGGGATGGTTTGTCTCTTGTATTTCCTTTCTGCTGGAATGTGATATGCTAGATACAGTTTAGGATCAAATCTATACATGGAAGAGCAAAGGACATTTTATAAATATTAATTATTAGTTTAGTTAGAAACAGAAACTGACAATTTGTAAAAAAAAGTTATAATTTGATCATATATAGTTTAAGTACTGTATATTCACTAAGTTCTACTGTGAAACCAAGAGAATTTAAAAACAAAACAAAACAAAAAAAACCCTACAGCTCAATTGTCATGTGTATTCTCAAAGAACTGTTTAGGTCTTGGATGATGTAATACTATTAGCAATTTTCCAGTGTGGAAGACCTTCCTGGTTTAATCCTAAAGCTTAAATAAAGCACACATTTCCTATCCATTTGTTTTGTTCACAGATATATTTTAAGTCACTCAGACAAAAATCCATTTTTTGATGGAGTCACTTTAAAGGGCTATCATAAAGGGCAATCACTTTGCTTATGTTGGTTTTCACTGAAATTCTGGTAGTAGTATAAATGAGCCAATTTGCTAGTCCCATAATAGTCTGCTCAGTTTGCTAAAAGGCAAAGCAGTGAATTAGTAGGCAGAGCTCACTTGAAAGAGCTCACTTAGCTCATACATTCTAATATTTGATGGTACATGATACTGTAAAAGTTTACCAACATAGAAAGACTTCATTATATGTTTCTGATGACCAAAAGACTAATGTAAGCCTGTCAGGTGACTTGAGAGAAATGTAGAATTCCTGAGAGTTTTAAATCCATGTTAATTTGAGATGTTTTTTCATTACTAAAGCTTTTTAGGCAATGGCAATTACTTGAATTGCAGATTTGCCTGATTAAAAAAAACAATTCAGACTCTTAGATTAACACTTTGTTTTTCTGGGGGAGAGACTAAAGGCCTGTCAATAAAATAATTTTTTCACAGCTACCCACCCTGCTGAACAACTTAAAGTGTTCACAGATTTGTTGCCATGCTATCCAAATAGAGAGTGGGTGTTGCAATGCTAATTCTCCAGAAAGAGCATTCAAGCTTCCAGACTGAATAAAATATATTGGGGTGAGGGAGACCCAAGGAAAAACAATGGTACCCACACACAAATTAGGATATTTAAAACTATGCTTGCCATGATTATCATTATTGGCCACTTATACATACATACATAGCATGCTGTTGAACATGTGCCAAGCTAATCACAGTATAGTGTAAATTCTGTCTCCATCTCTGTGGGCATGGAAAGCCCTAAAGATGACAGAACACTCTTGCATATAGAAGAGTGTAAAGAAGCTTGCAAAAGGGGGGTTACCCATTCTTGTTAGCTTCACAACTGTTCTACTCAAAGGTTGCAGTTGAAGTTCTGTGCAAGATGAGTTTGGAGGGAGGGCAGGGCCGAAACTAATGACTGAGGCTGGTGGATCTGCAAATACACAGATACATTGGTAATTACTCCCAATAAATGGAGAGGGAGCACACTGGCCTCAGATACCACTACTGCCCTGACACTGCTGTGCCAGCCATGGAGCAGCTCCACTCATATTTTGCAGCTTGGGGAGAAGACCTTCCTTCCTGTGGGAAGAGCCGCCGGACAAGGGATGTGCTGGCTACGGTTTCCCACCTCCTGCATTGGCCTGGGACAGCGAACCGCGGCCAGTGGGAGCTGCGCTCGGCCGAACCTGCCAACGCAGCTGGTAAACAAACTGGCCCGGCGAGCCGCATGCCAGATGTTGCCGACCCCTGCATTAGGGTGAAATTCATCTGGTTAAGGGCTTAAGTGAGATGTGAGCCATGAAAAGTTCTAGAGAAAATTTCACTCGGTATAAACATAAACTGTATATGCCAGTATATACCAGTTCCTTCTAGATCAGTGAAACTTTTGTACTGGTGACCCCTTTCACATAGCAAGCCTCTGAGTGCAACCCCCCTCATAAATTAAAAACATCTTTAAATATATTTAACACCATTACAAATGCAGGAGGCAAAGCGGGGTTTGAAGAGGAGGCTGACAGCTCATGACCCCCCATGTAATAACCTTGCGACCACCCTGAGGGGTCCCAACCCCCAGTTTGAGAACCCCTGTTCTAGATAACCAACACTTAAGCATTAGTTCATAAAGCTATCCCCAAGACTGCACTCTTCAACATGCATTCATTTTTTTTGACTATAGTACCACCAACATTAATGATTGAATAGGTGCCATTTGCATTGATTGTGGGGACCAATATATATTCTTTAAATGTTAATTGTTGACTACTCATATCATTCCATTCTGTCAGACTTCTTGACACATTGTGATGAAGCTACCAGGGGGAATACTTTCTTTTGATACAACACCCACTCTCTATTTGGATAGCAGGCATCTGATCCAAACGTGAATAGTGAATAGCAGCAGTGGGTGAACTAACATTTCTGCAGTGTTAATGAAGCCGCAAATGCTGAAGAGCTATCTGACTACTTTTTTTTAAATAGTTCAGCATGTCTCTATCAATTATTTTTTAAATTTTGCTTTACTATATATTTCTGCATTGGGTTAGTGCCCTTGAGACAAAACATCTCATTGACAGATGTCCTCAGGGAGGAAAGACATTTAAATCACAGTCTTAAATATAATACTGTCAACACTGTTTATAACAAGAATGTTTGAGAAACTTGTAACTAGCACAAGGCTTGATACATTACTTCTTACTGCTCTTCATTTGGGATGGAATCTCTTCTATGGAGCTACAAGGTAGACATAAACAAATACATTAAATTAAAGTAGTGGAATGAATAAAAGTTATCCCTTTGTAGCACACCAAACTGTAGTTCCATTCAGGAAAGAATAGTTTGTTCACCCCATCAGAATTGCATAAAGAAATTATAGCTTTAAAACACCTTTTGTGGTACATTATTTAATATGACAGAGTGGGTGAAATCCAGGCCCCACTCAAATCAATGGGACTTGTCATTGATGTTAGTGAGGCCAAGAGTTTGCACAATACTTATCAACCCTTCAGTCTGCTTGTCCTCCTCTTTTCAACCTTCAGAGTCTCAGGCCTTGTCTACACTACAAGACTATTTCGAATCAACTTAGTTCGAATTTGTGGATTCGACCTTATGAAGTCGAATTTGTGTATCCATACTAAATACACTAATTCGAATTTCTGAGTCCACATTCACGGGGCCAGCGTCGACTTTGGAAGCGGTGCACTGTGGGAAGCTATCCCACAGTTCCCGCACTCCCCGCTGCCCATTGGAATGCTGGGTAGAGCTCGCAATGCCTGCTGGGGGAAAAATGTGTCGAGGGTGGTTTTGGGTAACTGTCATCATTCAACCGTCACTCACAAACGCCCTCCCTCCCTGAAAGCGCCGGCGGGAAATCTGTTCGGGCACTTTTCTGGTCGGTTACAGCACGGACGCCACAGCACTGCGAGCATGGAGCCCGCTGCGATCATCGCTGCACTTATGGCCGTTGTCAACTCCTCGCACCTTATCGTCCACCTGTGCAACAGTCAGCTACTGAGAAATCGGGCGAGGAGGCTCCGGCAGCGCGGTGAGGAGAGTGGCGCAGACCTCTCAGAAAGCAGGGTAAGCCGGGCAGTGGAGATCATGGTGGCAATGGGTCAAGTTCATGGTGTGGAACGGCGATTCTGGGCCCGGGAAACAAGCACGGACTGGTGGGACCGCATAGTGCTGCAGGTCTGGGATGACACAGAGTGGCTGCGAAACTTCAGGATGCGTAAGGGCACTTTCCTTGAACTCTGTGACTTGCTGGCCCCTGCCCTGAAGCGCCAGGACACCCGGATGCGAGCAGCCCTGAGTGTGCAGAAGCGAGTGGCCATAGCCCTCTGGAAACTTGCCACGCCAGACAGCTACCGGTCAGTAGCGAACCACTTTGGCGTGGGCAAATCTACCGTGGGGGTTGCTGTGATGCAAGTAGCCCACGCAATCGTTGAGCAACTGCTCTCAAAGGTAGTGAACCTGGGAAACATTCAGGTCATCATAGACGGCTTCGCCGCGATGCGATTCCCAAACTGCGGTGGGGCTATAGATGGGACTCACATCCCTATCCTGGCACCGGCCCACCAGGCCAGCGAGTACATTAACCGAAAGGGCTACTTTTCCATGGTGCTGCAAGGACTAGTGGACCATAGGGGACGTTTTACCAACATCAACGTCGGGTGGGCGGGCAAGGTTCATGACGCGCGTGTGTTCAGGAGCTCTGGTCTCTTTAGACTCCTCCAGGCAGGTACTTTCTTCCCGGACCACAAAATAACGGTTGGGGATGTGCAGATGCCTACAGTGATCCTCGGGGACCCAGCCTACCCGCTAATGCCCTGGCTCATGAAGCCCTATACAGGCGCCCTGGACAGTGAGAAGGAACTCTTCAACTACCGGCTAAGCAAGTGCAGAATGGTGGTGGAGTGTGCTTTCGGACGTCTCAAGGGGAGATGGCGGAGCTTACTCACTCGCTCGGACATCAGCGAAAAGAATATCCCCGTAGTTATTGCTGCTTGCTGTGTGCTGCACAATCTGTGTGAGAGCAAGGGCGAGGCCTTTTTGTCCGGATGGGAGGTTGAGGCAAATCGCCTGGCTGCAGTTTAAGCTCAGCCAGACACCCGTGCCGAGAGAATATCCCAGCGGGAAGCGCTCTGTATCCGGGAGGCTTTGAAAGCAAGTTTCCTCGGAGATCAGGGTAACCTATGACTCTCCGCTTGCTTTCAAGAGAAACTGACCCTGGGCCTGTGTCAGTTTGTGTCGATTTGGATCTGCGGCTACATGCCTTGTTCTCCAAGTTTCCCCCACTTCCAAAGCACGTTTTTAAGCAAAGTAATTGTTACACTCATTATTAATAAATCTTTCTTTTACTTTGCATTTCTGTTCTGGTGTTGAGACATGGACGCATACTGTGCTGGGCACGGTGTGCACTGACGTACAGACCGCTTCCTCCATAGAGGACTGACATCCTCCTGCTCCTACATAGGTCTCTGGGGTGGGGGACGGATGACAGTGGTTCTGCATGAAGGGGAGGGTTTGCAGGAAGGGGCGAGTGGTGCCTTCTTTGCATAGGGGTTTGGATGACGGCAGTGGGCTGCGGGTTTCTGCGTGGGAAGGGGTGATGGGTGTGGGAGAAGGGTGACTATCTGTCCGTGGATGAGGGCTCTTGTTGGGGCTCAGGGCAGCGGATAGGCTCGTGGATCCGTTGCAAGTGCATCGTAAGGGCAGCCTGCCTTCACAGTAATGGCGTGACAGGCGCTAGGACCCTGGACAATTATACACATTACGAAATGAACAGGGGCAGCATACACAACACAGAATGACCCTGGTGCCTACTGACTGCAGTGTGTGTGTGCCCCGCAGTTGATCCTTTCCCCAAGTCTGTACTCTGGTACTGTAGGCTATACCGTGCAAGTATGAAACCCCTGTCCACCCCATACACCGAAAAATCCTCTGACAGGAAAGACATGACGGAAACAGTGATTAACAGCAAACAGCTTTTATTAATCTAATAAACAGTGGGGGGATGAACCTTGGATTTGGGACTGGCTGAGCCTATAAGGGAAGCACTTCTACAAATTTCTAACGTGAGAAGTGCGGGGTACACGGCCGCTCTGCTCTGGTTCAGTGACAGTTCTCACGTCCTCTACCACCCCTCCGTCTTGTACTTTTGGGTGAGGGGGGGCCAGGACTTCTTGGCTGGTGAGGGCGATTGCAGAGACACTGCAGGGGGGCCCTGTCCTCCAGCCTGCGGTCCTGCAGGACATCAACAAGGCGACGAAGCGTGTCCGTTTGTTCCTTCATGAGACCAAGTAGCGTTTGGGTGGTCTGCTGGTCTTCCTGCCGCCACCTATCCTCACGTTCCATGAGTGTGCGATGCTGCTCACATAGGGTCTCCCTCCAGTGTTTCTGCTCTGCAGCCTCTGCTCGGGAGCAGACCATCAGTTCAGCGAACATGTCGTCCCTAGTCTTCTTCTTTCGCCGTCTAATCATTGCCAGTCTCTGCGAGGGGGATGCCGGGGCAGTCCGGGAAGGACCCGAAGCTGTGTGATGGGGAAAGTTAGTGATTTCCTTGTACAGATACATTTTCGCGAACAGTGAACACCGTCTAGTCAATTTCCATGAAGAAGACCGTACCGGACAACAAGTGTCACGTGGTCTCCAGAGAAGCACAACATTTTGGCCTACGCTCTGATTGGCTGCGCCATTGCACAGGAGAGCGGAGAAGTCGGGAGAGAGAGCAGAATCCCTCTAGCAGAGAGTCCTGGTAAGCCTTACAGTACATTATGCTTATCAGTTAACGGATAGCTGTGCCGTCGTGCTAACGGCAATCTGGAAATCAGATACTATGACCCTTTTGCAGCCACTCCCGACACTGCAGGGGAAAGATCAATGTATGCTTTTCCTGTGTGGCCTACAGCACGTGGCTGCTAAGCGCGGGGCTTTGTTATGCAAAGTATAAGTAAACCATTAAGAACAGTAACTATTCGCTAATTGCCCTAATTAGATGCAGCACTTCAGTAACGAGATTACCCTGAGGCGTGTCTCTCGAGTGCAGAAAGAAAGGATGTTAAGGGAAGCACTTCACCGACCGGGACCCTACGCGGCCATGCTGGTAGAGGCGATGGTTCCCCTGTATCTGAGGATGTCGTGGCGTGGAAGAGTGAGCTTCACCGGAGGACCAAATAGGGCACCTCTTCCTCGAAACCTCCTGCGGAGGGTATTTGAGGAACTGTTTGAAGCATTTGTGGAATTGTCCATGGAGGACTATTGTTCCATCCCAATCTGTGTAGACCTACTGTTCGTTTAGTTTCCCTTTAAAAACTTTTAGATATAGTATTTATAGATAGAATTTATATTTTTGGTATACATGTTTTCGAGCAAATAAATATTTTCTTGTTTATACGACTTACCGCCTGATCCTTCCCCTGACTCTGAGTCCGGGTTCACGGCCGGTGAGGGTTGGTAGGGGATCTCTGTGAGGGTGAGGAACAGATCCTGGCTGTCAGGGAAAGCGGCATTGTGTTCGCTGTCGCCTGCGCCTTCCTCCACGGACCCTTCGTCGTCTTGCCCATCGGCGAACATCGAGTAGGAACTGTCCTGGCTCACTATGCCATCCACTGAGTCCACGGTCACTGGTGGGACAGTGGTGGCAGACCCACCGAGAATGGCATGCAGTGCCTCGTAGAAGCGGCATGTCTGGGGCTGTGCTCCGGAGCGTCCGTTTGCCGCTCTGACTTTTTGATAGCCTTGCCTCAGGTCCTTGACTTTCACGCGGCACTGCATCGCATCCCGGCTGTATCCTTTCTGTGTCATGGCTTGGGAGACCTTCTCGAAGGTCTTTGCATTACGCTTGTTGGAGCGCAGCTCCGACAGCACAGACTCCTCGCCCCACACAGCGATCAGATCCTGGACTTCCCGGTCTGTCCATGCTGGGGATCTCTTTCTATTCTTGCATTGGGCTGACTCCTCTGCTGGAGAGCTCTGCATCGTTGCAGGTGCTGCGGAGCTCGCCCCGATGTCCAGCCAGGACGTCAGATTCAAAGTGCCCAGACAGGAAAAGGAATTCAAATTTCCCCGGGGCATTTCCTGTGTGGCTGGTCAGAGAATCCAAGCTCCGACTGCTGTCCAGAGCGTCAACAGAGTGGTGCACTGTGGGATAGCTCCCGGAGCTACTAAGTTCGATTTGCATCCACACCTAGCCTAATTCGAGCTAGCAAGTGCGAATTTAGCGTTACTCCACCTGTCGGGGTGGAGTACCAAATTCGAACTAAGGAGCCCCCTAGTTCGAATTAAATGGCTTCCTGGTGTGGACGGTTGAGCGATTAGTTCGAATTAACGCTGCTAAATTCGATTTAAGATCCTAGTGTAGACCAGGCCTTAAATTCCTCTCTCGTGTCTTCTACCTTCCTCCCTCATCTTACATCTTTTAGGTTCTCATCTCTTTTTTTTCCTCCATTCCCTGGCCAGACATTAGTGTTTCATTTTTAAAGCAACTGCCATTCTATAAAGTAGATATGTTTTTAGTTTTTATTTTGTTTACTCTGTACTTTTCTGGTGTCACACTCGGATGATACAGAGCTTGGGAGAATACTTCAAACATTAATATTTGCTTGCATAAGTATTTAATATAAACATTTATTTATCTGTGTATTAGGCCACTTTTTTGTTTGCTCTCCATGAATATTCCAGCAAAGGGCCAGATTCTGATCTCACTTACCCTGGTATACATCAGGAGAAACTTGAAACATGAATTGAGTTTAACTGGTGTAATTCAGAGGAGAATTAGGCCCAATAAATTAAACAGCACATTTATTTATTGAAACAGAAAATGTTAAGTGTACATTATTGTGTATGCCTGTAGAATCATGGAATATCAGGGCTGGAAGGGACCTCAGGAGGTCATTGAATCCAACCCCCTGCTCAAAGCAGGACCAACCCTCAGACAGATTTTTGCTCCAAATCCCTAAATGGCCCTCTCAAGGATGAAGCTCACCACCCTGGGTTTAGGGGACCAATGCACAAACTACAGAGCTATCCCTCCCCCTCAATGTAAAATGAATTGTGAATGTTTAAGCACATTTATTCATATGGATACTTGATTCAATGAGTTGTGCGCACATAACAATACAGTAAAATAGCTCTTAATGTGGTATATAAGAAAATGTGTGCTTGCTTCAACCCTTTTAATTCAGGGATTGCAAGTTACAGTGATGGACTCTGAGACTGAGGAGGGCAGGTGGGGTTTGTACTCAGTGGTGCAAGTAGGAATTATTTCTTGCTGGTACTGCACACATAATCCTCCATTTGACTCCTCCCCGTCCCCCCTCCAGCCCCAACTCTCTTAAATAAAAGAAGGATAGGAAGGACAATCACCCCATTTTACCTTAGCACACTATCAGTGCCTCCCTTATGTCGAAACTCAGCTTCTGCCAGCTTGCTTTTATCTAAGTATTGCTCTCAGCCAGGCTCTAGGAAAGCAAAGATCCTGTGCCATCTGGGTTTGATGGAAAAGAGGCATAGAACTGTGTGTGCCATGTGCATCTTGATAGAACTACAGCCCAAATTATTTTATTATTTTCCTCAGCATGACATACAGGAGGGGCTATTAGAGGGCTTTCTCTTCACCCTCTCACCTGGTTCTTGTCACACAGACAGAAAGCAGAAGACCGAAGTGCAGGCAATTCGGTGTTTATTGGGGTTAGTTCAAAGCAAGCATATCCATAGCTCTACATTGGGGCAGAGCCTGTTTCCCAGTGTTCCATTCCCAAGTCTGACACCATAGAGTCTTTATCTCGTGTCCCCCTTCTCGGCTCTGATGCCACAGAGCCTTACCCGTGTCCCTAGTCCCGCTTCTTAGCTGGCCCAAATATACCTGAAGTGCCCACCCCAGTCCCATCCCTTACAACTTATGATTATCATTCACTTTGGATGGTCATGAGTTGGTTTCTTTGTCCCATCCCTTTTGAACCCCATGGGAGAATAAGGAGTGAGGTGTACTCCAATCAGAGGCAGACATTTCTCTGGTCTTTCATTGTTTAGCCTAAAAGGGCAAGGTTAATTATTAGCTGTTCAGGTGTGACTGCGCCTTTGAGCCTAGTCAGTGAGGGCATCCTGGCACAAATTCAGGTTAATGCTTAAACACACTGAGGCCAGCTGGACAATGCAACTGATTTTTCATCTGCTGGATCTTTGTTCAAATCTCACTCTATTTTCACTATAAAAAGGGATATTATGCTTCCATTTACAAATAATAAAGCATACATTTTTCAACCTCAAATGAGTTTTATGTTTGACAAGGAAAAACAACAAAAAGAAAATCTTAATGAGAGAACAAAGTCTGTGAATGTCTCCTGGTTTATGGACACTGAGCAACTCTGGAAACAAAACAGGCAACAAGCTCTGCAGATGTGAAAAAATCCTAGAAATTGAAAGATACAATACACACAAAACATAAAACCATCACATCTACCACACACAAGGATACAGAAAAGGGAAGGAGCAGACAGGGAAGGAAGATATGAATGGATAAAAGGAGACAAAATGTAAAGAGGAAAGAGGAAAGATTTATAGGAGAATCATCCTTGATCTTTCAGTTCTCTCTTTCAGCCATGTATAGTATATTGTTCCTAGACAGTGGCTTATATACAAGAATAATTCCACCAATGTTTCAGTCCTATATGTGGTCTAACATAGCTCCAAGGGTTACAAGGGGAAGTTTATTTCTTTCACTACTGGTTTGCCGAGTTTTCTTGTTGCATAATTAGACTGAACTCACTTGTATATTATTCTAGAGAGAGGCCTACATCTTTTCCCTCTTTTATTGTTTGGTATTAGATTCGTCGTGTAATGCCATGTTCATCATAAGACATTTTTCTAGAACATGAAGGTCACATCTGGAAACAATAGCACCAGAGGTGTCACAAGTGGAATAGAAAACAATACAGACGCTCCCCGACTTACGCAAGTGTTCCGTTCCTGAACGCCTTGCATAAGTCGAATTTTGAGTAAGTCAGAGACGTATATCCGACAATTACACAAAAAAAAACCAAAACCAGCTTACAGAAGTGCGGGTTTGCTTATGTCGGGTTTGCGTAACCCGGGAAGCATCTGTAAACCCCTGGGGCATGTAGCCAGATATGGAGGGACAGAGGCTGCTCAGCCTGCAAAACCAAAAGAGATGCTGCTCAAAAGTGCATCTTTCATTTATCCAGTCAACCAGGCCACTTAGGTCCTTTAGCTCTGTGCCCATACTGATTTCAATCAGTTTCTTCAGAGCACCGTTTGTGGGTGGAGGACACTAATGACCAACTCCTGTGCCTTTGACTTGGTCCTGACCAATGTTAAACAGCAATACATATGCTAACAAACTTAAACAAAGGCTTTGTTTAAGTTTTTTTAGCATATGTATTGTGCTGTTAAGAATGAATGCCCTAGCCGCATTTGCTCCTTTCCCTGCAGCGGCAGTGGGGAAAGGAGCAGAATGCAGCCACGCCCCTCAGCCATGTCCTCCGACGGGGCTATGCAGCTGTGTGGGGGCAGGAGGGGGCAGAGCTGCTGGCATGGGGCTGTCCGGAAGCCCTACATCTTTTCTGTACCCCATACCAGCTAGAAATCACTTGCAAGTATGGGGTACTGAAGGGTACCGCTGTACTTGCACTCCTGTTTGTACTGCATTTGTTCCCAGGGGGTTCCACCAGCAGAAGGCAGCCTTACTACATCATCAAGGTTCCACAGGAGCCTTCCACTGAGAGATTGCCTGTATTGAGCCAGGGCTTCCAGAGAGAGAAGTCTTGTGTGATCTTTGCACCTGAGCAACTCTTCTTGTGTGAATTTGTTGGAGACCTTCATTATGTCATTGGAAGCTCATTGTAAGTACCGGGGACATAGGGGTAAATTGTGGTTTGACACAAGCCCTGTGTATGGGGCAGCTGCCTTAGGAACAGCTTGGAAGCTCTGTGTCACAACCTGCCTACCCCTTCTAGCCCTGCACTGGGTGGGATACCTGGCACAATCCCTATACCTTGCTATGGCACCAAGGTGTAACCATGCTGCCTGGTGCATTGGGGTTGGACACAGACTAAAGCTCTGTCCATCCCCTACCCCCACTTCAACCACCCATGTGCGAGGGGAAGAAGCAGCTCTGCAGAGACTGCTTCACATCCTATGCTGCAACCCACACAGTGAGTGACTGGCAGAGGGGAGTAAGGATTCTTCCCACTCCTTGTGCATAGCAAGGGCCAGGATCTTTCCCTTAATACTAAAAGATGATAAATTGCTTGAAAAACACTACCTGCGCTTGTAATTGTTCATGTTTTTCTCTGCTCTGTAATTGCAACAAACAGTAAAGTTCTGATTGATCATAATCATAATGCTTGGTCATAATGCAGAATACAATGAAAGAGACAGTTTGATTCTTGTTTCCTGCACACAGAACAACTTTTTTTTTTTACCACAACCTGTTTTTCCATGTCCAGCTGTTAGAAGCATTGGTGCAATTTATATTGATGATCCTTTTGAGTAGGGGTAGTAAATATGATAGTCAACATAGGGGCAGGCTGATTAGTTTTATTGTCCATTCTCTGACCAAAGATTCAGGTTGATCTAATTGGCCTTCAGATGCTGTAGGAGACACATGGGGAAAAGAGCATGATATTTTTATTTTTATTTTTACAAAGAAAAGGTAGCTCAACATCAATAAAGGCAACACAAGAAAGCATGGATTAAACAGCACAAAAGATAACAAAAAAAGCATAAATATATAATAGAAGGAAAGTAACATCCATCTAACAAGCTTGCTAGACTTCATAAAAAATATCTGGAAAGAAGCTGAACACAACGTAAAGGCAAAAATAAACTGGGAGTAAAGGGTCAGGAAATGAATTTATGCTACAAAATAGACTGAAAATAGAAACATGGACAAAAATTAAATTTGTAGAAAGAAAATGGCCTATGAAAAACACTATATAATAGCTCTCTTCAGCAGAGTGCATTTGGCTATAGAGAAATCCACAGGCTTATGTGACTTGGCAAAAAGAAAGCTTAATCCATCACTACATATACGTCTCCTTAATGCAACCAAAAATGAAAAAAAAAATTGATTAAAGATCTAGTGAACTGGTTGGCAGGGGAATAACACTTAGCATACTCCCCTGTATCCATGGCAAAATACCAAGTAAAGATCTGCATAAAACTTCACTACAGCTCTTGCTAGTATACAAACGTCAGTCTGTGAAGTTAGAGAGGAATTCATTTACTTAAATGGAAAACTTTCAAATACATAAATAGGCAATATTATTCTGTATGCACAGGCAGAAAACAAGCTAGAACATAAACATGAAGAGTTGGTCTTTGGAGCTGTCAGCCAGAACCACTCACAGTTTTGAGATATAGAAGTAGAAGACCTGATCTCAGTTTTTATGCATTTCCTTATGGAAATAGCCTTGAACAAGTAAGCCAATACAAGTAAATTAGTCTCTCTAGGGATGAAAGCAACAAGTGTCTGTGCTCCGTTTCTGCAGCAGGAGGCAGGGGCAAGCTGAAGATCTCTCTCAGTCAAGTATGGTGAGTATCCCAGAATATCATCTGAAAATCTTGATCAGCTTTTGGCATGGTGTGATTATGGTAAAGAGGACTCTATTACAAAGAGATTGGTGGAGAACAAAACACTTTTCCAGACCTGCCTCAAAATGCTTGTGCTCTGCCTGTTAAAATTTTCAGCCCTTTTTCTCAGGCTGGGTTTATTGAAATCAATATATTTGAAAATGTAGAAAATCAATTTTTATAATTGTGCGATTAATTATGATTATTTTTTAAATCACTTGAGAGCCCTAATTATCTCTATTTACGTATGGGGAAATTTAGACAGAAAGATTTAAATGACTCACCCAAGATCACCCAGCCAGCAAAGGGGCATACAAAACAGTGTTAGAACTCTGAAACGTCTGACTGGAGTGGGGAAGAAAAAGGTAATTCCATTTAGTGAATGATTTTGATATTTTGAAATTTGGTTTAGTTCTGATTCTGAAGGAAAGTAAAAAAAATTGAAAGAGAACAGAGCTCTGGCTTCAAGGCAGTCCGCTTCGTGGGCTGTCCTGGAGTTGCAGAAACTGGAAGCCCTAAGAGCTAGTGCTGCTGAAGAGCCACGAGCTTGGGATCTGGCACCGTCCGCCCATCTAGCAAGTTGCAGAGAATCTGGGATCTTGGGGGCCCCACTACCTGGTAGTCCACCAAGCGAGCTGCACAGGGCCTAGGAGTTCTGGGCCAGGGCTTCCAGGCTCAAGGCTTGCCATACCACATCAAGCAGGCTGCTGAGGTGCCAGGCAGATTTGATGGCAGGAATCCCGGCAGGTTTCCACCTGAACCATAGCTATTGTCCGTCAGACCTTCGTCAAAAGCACACCTTCTCCAGGGAACATTTTGATTTCAACAAATTGGCATTGTCTGACAAAAAAGTTCCATCATAGAATTTCAAAACCACCTCTACCTACTACCATGGCTAAATGTTTGCATTATCATCCATCAACTGCATATGAGATTGCTTTTGTTTTGTTGCATCAAGACAAACTAGAATTAGAAATGAGTGAATAATGGTTATTTTACATAGATTTAATGCCCCAGAGGAGGTAGATTAATTGGTAGCCATTAATATAACTGAGACATCTGATAACATAGTCACTACTGAATCACTGGAATTGGAAATAGATTGAGAGGCATTGGCTGTATTCTATATCTGTGGTTCTGTCTCCTTTTGATAGGTGTCTAATGTCTCATTGAGATGGCTTATCTTTAATATATCTTATCTATTGAAAGTTTTCTCTTTCTTGCTTCACATACTGAAGTTAGTATCAGAGAAAGCGTTGTGGGTGTTACTGATGTAGAAACAAATGACTAATAAACTGAAAATTAAATAGGAAAAGGAGGTGTGGGAGAGAAAAGGATTTGGCTGAATTCAGCATTTCCCTTGGTTGCAGTAGATGGTGGTGGTTCTCCATTGCTGTTTTCCTAGTGCTACACTAGGTGCTTGCCCAACAAGATTTATAAACTCACTAATGCATGCAATCATGCTTTTTTTTTCTAAAATGGACCTAAACTTTCCCTTTTAAAAAAGCAGTTAAAAACTTTAAACTAAAAAGCCATAAAGAAAATAACATGATTATGATGTTGGGAAAGATACTCACTTCCTTTCACAGAAACTCCTTTTTATATATTATTAAAGGGGAAAGAACAATTGGCACAGCCATCATCAGACTGCCTGGTGCCCAAAGCAAAAAGGGATGGGCGGGGTGCTCCTAAAGCAACAGAACCATTATTGAAATTCCACCCGAATTAGTTTCATATCAACATTGAAGAGAGTAGGGGGGCTGATGGATCACTTCTGGAGCTATAGAAGCCCTTTACAATGAATATCTTTCCATGAACTTTTTTTTGGATCAGCGTATAGATGTACCATAGTTGGCAACTTTGTTTCATGTACTTTTGAAACAAGAGCTAACGCTTCAGAAGTGAGGTTTCCCGGAAAATGGCAGTACAGATGAAACAAATAATCTAGAATAATTATTATTCTTGGGGCTATGTTAGCAGGCATAGTTGCTGGATACTATTGTTGTCCAAGGTCCAGAATGCTTCAACAGCAGCTGTGGGAACTACAGGTTATGGACTACAAACTGTGGCATGTTGGAAGAACTTCCTGGTTCCTGACAGGATGTACCCTCTGCGCCCCCAGCAGGAGGTCTTGGCACTGACTGAGCTAGGAGCACATAGCAGGCAAGCAGAGAGGAGGCTGCTGAACTGTAATCCTGTCCTATGTTCTTTCCAGAATAAAGCCTTGTTCCTGGTGGTTTATATGAGAGGGTCTGGTCTGAGGTGAGCACACACTGACACACAACACAGAGCACACAAAAGAGCCTCAGGCCCAGTTCCACAAAGTTGTGTAAAAAGTTGCAAGGCCGGCTTCCCCTGTCTTGAACAATCTCATATTGGGCCAGTGAACAGGAGCGGGGGCTACACTGTGATTATTTTTAAGTAGGGAAAATACTTGTAATTTTTTTCCCTGATTTTTTTTATAAACAGTGATTGAACTAAAATGTTTGTTGAATAATTAATCTGAGAGGATAGAATTATGTAAAACAAAACAAAAGCGTCTCTGTTGCATACATACAAATGGAAAAGGGAGACTGGGCACACAATTTTACTTGTACATAATTTTTCAATATTATTAGGCACCTAAACTTAGTTGATGTATTTTCATGGAAGCAATTCTGAATTATTAAAAAAGTGCTCTGTAGTTCTTTGTTCTCCATTTCCTACATTTCAAATTCCTGGGGGAGATATCCGATTTTGTAATCATTTAAAATGCTTTCTTTGGTTTCCTTTATATTAAAGTTTTACAAACATTAAAAAGCCATCTACAAAACAAACAAACAAAAAAACAACCCACAGCCAACTATACACAAAGATACGGAACAAGCAAACAAGAACAAGTATAAAATGTAGCAATAGATGCAGGGCATCAGCGTGATCACAGATGGAGCTAGGTCCTCTGCTGCTATAAATGACTTTCATCCAATGCAACTCTGCTGCTATACACCAGCTCTGGCTGTTGCCCATGGGGCCTGATCTTGTGATCCTTGTGCAAGACAACGCTTAATAAAATTAGGCTAGGGGCAATGCAGTTCTGTCCAAGTTGAATTTCATTGAATAGTACGGAGTTCCTGTTAAAGAATACCCACTTCCTGGAGACCAGAGTTCTGTGCAGCAGGCTGTGATGTAGAGATACAGCCATCTCTTGGCTCACCTGGAGTGAGAGTGCCTAATTGACACAGAACAGTTGCTTTTAGCTCTGGAAGGTCCTGAGATACAGTATTGCATCTTAAAGCTGTGACATTACCTATGGAAAAGCAACTTTCGGTCATTTTTTTGCAGTGGTCTCAAAAATGTTAGGGATGCCACTGAGCTATGGTAGTATTCTCTCACTTCCTGACCTAAACTATTAGAAACATTTAAGCATTTTCTATGTTTTACTTCATTGATGGGCAAAGTGATTTACCTCAAACTTTTTTGGAATCCAACTATCGGGGGAAATTATGTTTATGCTGAAATTTTCACACTTGGATACTTAATTTTAAGGAGCAAAATGGAGACTAAAAATGTATTTTGGTACCTAACTTTAAACACCCAGACTTGAAGTGCAGTAAGGTACAGCTCAGTGAGTATGAAGGGCAGAATCTGACCCTGAAAGGTCAGATGTTATAATGGGACATACCATGCACTTGTACTGCTGTTATGAAAGTGGTATTTATTTGTTCATGCCAATATCACTTATTGCATGCCTCAAATGCTTTCCTTAAAACTATTTCCTAGACTCTTTTGCCCTTTCCTATTACGGTATCGTTGGGCACTGATTACATTAGATTACTAAAGAAGCTAATTGGATCTACTCTTAAATAGCTCTCTATTTCATATTTGACTTTCGGGGTCCATTTCATCTGCAGGTGTTTGATTTTATATCAATACTGTCCTTCAGCACAAGGTTTAATCCAACATCTCAATGCTTTTCATGTATTTAATATGCATAATTTATATCATCCTCATTAAAAAAACATGTTTTTGTGCCAGGTGAGAGGTCATTTACTTTAATTATGGAGATTTTTTTCTCTACAGGTCAGTCAATCTGCAACCTCTTAAAGGATTCAGCAAGACCAGAGCTGTTCATTGCTGTTTTGGGAATTTGCTCAGTTTTGAGAGATGATAGTGGTGCTGTTTATGAAAGCAAGTGAATTAGAAAATAAGGTTATGGAGAATTTAATACCCATGTTGGTATTAGGTTCAGAAGGATTTATTTAAAGACTAAAAAGAGATAAAATTAAATTTTCTTCAACAAACTTGAATTACTATGGTTCAGATCCCAGCACTTGTGGAAAAGGGGAGTTAATAGGGTTTGGACGCTAGCTGTCAAGTGGATTGTTAGGAGGTGACAGTCTCTTCTCTTTCCAGGTGGGGGAATACCAGAGATGATGCTTTACAGTCACGACTGCAGCTCCAGCAATACTGGGCAGACTAGAATTATTCCAGGAATAGGAAATAATTGCATCATCTTGGATTTAATCTGGTGGCAGCTGCTGGTAAGAATAGACTTTTGATTTTAACTGCTATCTGGAAGGCATTTGGGATACTTGACCACTGCCGAGCTCATAAACAGCTCAAACAACTACCGTCTCTCTTCTGATGTATTGGTGTGGTGTTCATACCAGAGTATTCTCCTTTAGTATATGATATATGTCAGCACATTCTGTTTACTGGAACTTTCAAGGCGTCTTTCCAGTCCCTTCTGAAGACATGGCCATTATATGCTTAACTTGAATTGGAGCTTGGAAGACTCTTGTTGACCAGTGCATCAGTAGGTTACTATTTACCAACCTTTTGTATCCAGTTGGAGTCTATGGGAGTTGCATCAACTATGACAGGGGTTCCCCAACTTGGTTCATGGCTTGTTCAGGGATAAGCCCCTGGTGGGCCACGAGATGCTTAGTTTACCTGATTGTCCACAGGTACGGCCACTCACAGCTTCCAGTGGCTGCGGTTTGCCATTCCCCTGTACCTGCAGATGCTCTAGTAAACAAAGCACCTCACGGCCCGCTAGGGGCCTACCCTGAACAAGCCGCGAACCAAGTTGGGGAGCCCCTGACCTCTGCATGTGCTGAATGTAACATCTGAACACCAGAACTAAGAGTTGAGCACTTTTTTCTCTTCTAACACTTTTTTTTGCAATGTTTTTGACCTACTCAACAGCATCACTGTTGTTTTATTTAGTTAGTCACAACCAGCAATCTTGTTTTAGGACATCTCTGTGTTAAGCAAGGCTCGATGGCCAGATCTGACTTGCTCAATGCATTTCTGTGGCTGGGTACAAATCACTTATTCAGTTGATGCAGACTGATTTTTTTCAGTAAGTTTCTAACCATTGTTATTGAAAAGAATAACCTTCAAATTATAAATGCAGCATAACTGTGAGATGTACAGAAGTCAAATATGCCTTTAGTTTATTTTAATAACTATTAATTCCTTCTGTCCCTTAAATCAAAAAAGCTATCACTCTATTTCCCTATCAAGGACCCAAAAAAGATTCCAGCATATGTAACCATTGGATGGGCTAGAGTTCACTTCATTGCCCTTCTCCAATGCCTAAAAACCCGACTCCCATAGAAAAGTAGCTGGAGACCCGAGTTCAGTCTCTAAGGATTTTCAGCAAGGATTGCACAGGGTCATCCTCCCCACATTCAAGTCCAAAAAGGAAATAAAGAAATGAATTTAATTAAATAACTCTATAAAATCTTATGATAAAGAAACAAATAATAATCTAATTTTTACAGCATAACATGGCTATTTTATAATCCACGCACATTATCTTCACAGTTATACATAAACATAAAGAAAACAAATTAAAGTCTGAACATTAGAAACATAGTGAGAAGAAACTGAGAGTTCCCAAAAGTTTAGGTTTAGTTCACCTAAGTCTCAGTTAGAGAGTCTTTGATCATTAAATCTATATAGTCTGCTGAGTCTAAAACAACATCTTTCCTCCACTTGCTTGCAGGAATCTTTGGTTGGAATCCATGAAGACTCTTCCTCTGTGAAATCACTGCTAGCCAGACAGCTAACTGATTAACCAACCACTCAGTTAAGTTTATAGATTTAAAGAAAACCCTGTTGCAAGATGTTTCAGAGTTAGGGTCAACAGCCTGCTTCCTGCTCCTGGGCTCAGCTTCTCCCAACTCACACAGTGGACATGGCCCTTTGTAAAGCCCCTGACCTGACTGCTTGCCCTCATGGAGTCTGACCCCAGCAACAGGGAACCTATTGGAGCATACCCCAAATTACCACACCCAATTCCAGAAGCTTCTGTAGGTGGAGTGCTAAATCTGCCTAGCAATAATGACCCAGACACAACTCACTCCTACCTCCCGTCATTGGGTCTCTTAAAGAGATAGCTCCCTATTAGGCACATGGGTTACATATACACCATTGTTTACCCCACCTCTGCCTAGAATAGAAGACCACTTCCCAGTTGAGGCACCTTGCTTAAGCAATTCCAGATAAAATGAAGTTCCTGTCTCTAGTACTTCAAGAATAACAAATGGGACATTTAAATAAAAAATTCAAGCTATTGTTATTCACTAGGCAAATGTTTCTCGTAACCATAGGGATGTAATTTCTCTCTGTCTCTCTAGCTACACAAAAATCACCAAAGGTTGACTAACAAGGGTTACATTCTGTTTCCCTATGCACAGTGGTCCATTGTGTTCTGGGATTTAATCAGGTTTTAAACAGGTGTAAAAATGTAGGTTTAATTTTAATCCATTTAGGAATAACTTGCCTTGTGACAGAAAGCTGGAGGTTCCAGTGATCAGAACTTCCTGAATCCCCCAAAGAATATGTCTCTCTATGTGTAAATTATCTGACTTGTTCCTTCAATATGTGTCTTCTTCTGCTGTAAGCCCTGGAGGATATGATATAAAAGGTGTTAGTCCATACAATCTGGCTATATCTATGCCCCCTAAATGTAAAGGAACTATAAAGGACTTTATTTTCTTTCTAAGTGACTGTTTCACTCTTAAAATGACATGAATGGCATAAGAATGAAGAGAAAAATTTATAGGTGTAAGCACCTAACTTGTGTATAAAAAGGGGATACAATTTAATAGTTTGTGTAAATACAGAATTATAAATCTAGAAATGAATAGAATATAAAAGCCTCCAATAAAAAGGAATACATTTTTTTTTATAAATCTTTGCCATCTCCTGCATATTGAGGGAAGCAGCAGAGAAACAGAGAAAGATAAAATCTGAGAGCTCAGTTGGCTAATGTCCAATAGAAAGAAGAGCATTGTCACTTCCAAAGAAATCGGGAAACAGGGCATAAAAATTGAGGTCACAGTATAGGATGCCAGAGTTGACTGAACGCACAAAAGAAGTTGCAGAATCCAGAAGTGCTACCAGAGATTTAGACCAGCCATGTGTATAAAATCTCCCCAAACCCATGGTTACCGGGAGTGAGAAGTGGGAAGATTTCATTTCAGAGATTGTATTTCTATTAGTTTTCTTTAGTAGAAGTAACTGAAAGTTACCTTGTTGAATCTACTTTCTTTCTAATGAGACCTCAAGGAACTATACTGTGGATTTTAAATAAATAATTATATATATGCATATTTCTACTTTATAAGGCCTAAGAGAGTCTCAAGACATAATTTTAATCATTTCATTTGATGCTTTAAATTAGTCTCTGTCAAACCAAACACAAGAAACAGCAGGTGCTACATTCATTATTGCCTTAAGATAAGTGCATCCCTATTCCTTGAAGAATTACTTGAAGTGTGAAAAATATCTAAGAACCTATCTGGCATGTTGCTTGGTCCTGAAGACGACAGTTATGGTGGCTTGAGTTGTTGCTCTGAAGACTGGGACATGTTAATCAATGTTCGATTGCCAGGTTGATGGCATTACTCATGATTTCTCACTTAGGATGAGAACATACCATGAATAGACCAGACAATGGAACATAAAACAACACAATGACTGATTCACAAATACAAATGAGGCATCACAGCAATACACTCTGCTACTCCTGACCCAATTATCTGGCTTAACCACCCGAATGAAAAATTATAGTTGTTGCTCTACATTTACATCAGCCATATGAAGAAGAATGAAAAAAACTGCAGCTGATAAATGACTATAAGAAAATGCAATAATAAATATTGGTGATTTGTGTTGTTCTACAATACTGCTGATGGGCACCAACACTAGTCTAGGCAAATTGTTTACAAAATTGCAATTGTTTTTTTTATGTTTAATTCATGCCTAGAATGTTTGCTGTATCTAAACTTGATGTATACAATTATTGAAAATATTCCTCTGTGATTCTTGATGAATTAATAAATTTGTTGAACTTTTAAGAATAACAGAGTCGTGATCCGAAAGTAAAAATTGACCTAAGAAGAACCTAGCATTAAAATGAATAAGCTAATGCTCCTGGACTCAATAATAGGTTATTAAAGTGTTAAATTCCATTCAAATAATGGCTCTGATATTCATCAAGATGATAAATCTTGTTTGTTAGATTTCAGCTGTAAAATCTAGTTGGCATCTCAGCAATTCCTGAAATTGACCCCCCCTTCATAATGCCTTCCTGAGACTACAGACTGTCTGAATCATTGACACAGCATGTGAACTCCTTTAGCCCTGTTAATCTCATTGGTATGTCAACAGTAAGTATTTCATTACAGATCATTTTAGCGGATGGAATGGAGAAGTGGATGGGACTGAAGCTCACAGTAAGCAGAATGGGAAGGAACTGTGAGTTGCTACAGTGAAGAGAACGAAGAAGGAAGAACAGAGGAGAGATGAAAAATTGGGTGCCTCCTTCCCTCTGGCCCCTTTGAAAATCTCAGACAGACACTCTATTCCACCTTCTTCTTTGTGCTAGCCTCCCATTAATGTCTGTAAATATTCTGCTGTGGTTGGAAGAGAGCATGGAATCCTAAATGTATATCTAGCTCATTGACCATAGTTAAAAATGGAATTTTTCTCTCTCCATCAAATGAATTTATGACCCATGGCTTATAACATTACCTAAATGTACCCTAATTATTTCTTGTTTAGTCAAGTGATCAGTGAAAAGCTAAAAAAAGATGAGAAGCATTATCTATGCCCCTTTCTAACATAGTAAGTGCAAACCTGAAATTTACAAAGTCTTTTACTGTAAAACTCAGAAACCTTCACTTCTATTGAAGCAGCATAACAGAAACTATTTTCTTTGACTGTCAGCAGACATCTAGACAATATGAAAGCCATCCAGCTATAATAACTGATGATACCAGTGAACAAAGGGAATCAGCACAGAGTCATTTATTGCAAAGTGGTACAATGGTTGACATGAAAATGCCTCTCTAGAAGCCTTTCAGCATAATAAACTTGTGGGAGAAAACTCCCAGAGAGGGTCCTAGAAATAAAAGAAAATTCTGCTTCAAACAAACAGGTGCCATTCTATTACATTTATGATCGCTTAGAGAGCCTGAGTTACAAAAGTTAGATCGACACTAGCTGTGACATGCCTGTGTAGGCTGAATCAGAGAAAGGAGGGAGACAGTAGAGTGATTTCTAGAAGTTTTTATTGTGAACCAACTAACTGAGTAAGCTCTTCAGCTATCATAAGGACAAAAATGTCCATTAAATGTTCATTTCAGCATAGAAAAGATGAATATTTAGCAATTTCTTCATTTGTGCCATGAAGTCCAGGAATTCAGTAGAATAAGAGAACAAATTTTGGATCTGTGAATTGGCATTTTTATGCACAATAATGTGCTCACCATTTGTATAAATTCTGTGAAGTAATTTCATATTTTTCTACATTTCCATATTTCATATCTTGTATCACTGTCCTCTGGATCTCCAACGACTGCTTGCATCTATGAAATTTTTGATTTAGTTTTTCTTTTCTTTTTTTCTTTTTTTTTGGAGGTGGTGGTGGTGGTGGTAATAATAAACATAAAATCATAGAGTTTAAGGACAAAAGGGACCCCACAGCTTTTAGTCTGACTTTCTGTACATCACAGGCCATTAAATCCCACCCACTTATTGTACTGAGCCCAGTAATCGTAAATAAACTAAAGTATTACATCCCTCAGGAAACTGAACTATTGTCTGTCACAGGTAGAGTGTAGGAGGGACCAAGGTGCTCCACTGCCTGAGACCCCTGCAATGGCAGGGAACTGATTTGGTGACACATGCACAAATTATAAACATAATTCAATAAATAAAAGTGCAATATTTTAATAATTTATGTTAATTATTGTTCTAGTACAAAATATTTTATTAACTAACATTTTCAAACCTGGGTGCCCGAACCTAAGTTTTAAAATCCACATTTAAGCACTACAATTAAGGCTTCCATGCCTGAAATTTTTGGCCATTGCATTTGGTTAGTGCATGAATTATTGTACTAGTGTACATGTGCCTCTCAGGAAATGGCTGAGGCTCCAAATTTGAATATAATATACTTTAAAGAAAAAACGATAAAGTGATAAGAAGTTAAGAGTCTGGTGCTGGAGCCTTTACACATGCAAAAAAATCATGAAGTCGATGGGAGGTTTGTTTGAGTTGGGACTACAGCATTAGGCCCTTAGCTAGGTTATGTAAGTATAAATTATTGTAAACACATTGCAATACAGTGAATAGGACTAGTGAAGTTTGATTTCTACAGTGAAGACTGGAGCTTCACTTGTGTGCATTGAACTAATCTAGCCTCTCCTAAAATTTTGTTCATATGCTCTGTTTCTTCTACCAGAATACTGAATTTTTGAAAAGGGCTTTGGCCACTACATCTGAACCAGAAGGCTTTGAAATGTTTATGAAAGCAAGCACCATAGATGAGGCTATAGTGTTGGCAAGGACTCTTCAAACATACTAAACAAAAATAGTCAAGAGGCTGTTGTAAATCACCAGAGCAGAAGTGAAAAGTAGGCAGCTTGCTTTGACACAATCATACTTCATTTGAAATTAATTTGGATGTGAAATACATTTACATATTGAATGGTGAAACTTACAAAAAAGCAATTGATGTTAACTGTGAACAATGTGTATTTTCATCTGTTAATTAGAGATCCTACAGTGTCTCATTAATCTAAAATCATTTAGTAATCATTTGAAGTTCTCATATAATTTGCCTAACTGTACAATATCTTGAATAGCGATCCTATACCAAACCTGACTAGTGACTTGGATATGGACTACAGTATAAGTGGAAAATAGTCTGTTTTCAGGAGGAAAGGTCCTTTGATCTCCACCCTGGCATTATGTTTCTGAGGCTATGTCTACACTACAGCTGGGATCCATGTTCTAAGATCGAGCTAGTGAAGACCTACCAAATCGACAGCAGATCACTCTCCAGTTGACCCCTGTACTTTACCCACGATGAGAAGAGTAAGATAAGTCGACGGGAGAGTTTCTCCCATCAACCTCATGCGGTGTAGACCCTGCGGTAACTCAACCTAAGGTACATTGAATCCAGCTACATTATTCATTAGCTGGAGTTGTGTAGCATAGGTCAACTTACCATGGTAGTATAGACATAGCCTACGACACAGTGAAATATATGAAAATGGTGTGCTTCAGTGAAGTAAGGGAAAACCTCTTCAGTGTAAACAAGTTGTTGCACTGAGTTCTGAATGAATGGATGGTGGCAATCAGACTTATAATGTATGTCGTGTATCTATTGCTTGTACCATCATCAAACAGGTGCATATGTGGAATATGGAAACTGAAGGTGAAATCCTGGCTGCATGGAAGTTAGTAGGAGTTTTTCCATTGCTGTCAATGGGACCTGGATTTCATCCATGGTTCATCCTGGCTGCAGTAAGTACTGAAACAATATTTTCTTGCTGGCAATATGCATTCTAATGGACAGGAGAAACCCCCATTGGGAGAGTATGTGCATATTGTAAATGCATGTATTTTCAAAATAGGCTAATGAACCCAGGCCCATAACTCTTTCTTGGGGTGCACAGGACTGTGAGTCACTGTATTATCCCCTTGCCTCAGCAAAGGAGATAGACTTACTGGGGCTAAATTGGGTGTCAACTCCCCGACACAACCAATCTGTTAGCCACCTTGACAGTCTATTCAGGGCATTGCCCGCCCTTACTTTGCCTTACTTTAAATATTATCAGTACATACATTTCACAACAATATTAATGACCAACATGACACCAACTTTCATTTGATGCCTTGTAAGACATTATTTATGGATAAATACAATTAAGGTAGCGTGTTAGGTGTAGTGAGGTTGTCAGGCCTCCAGGGATCTGCAGACAGAGTGCACTTTGCTAGTTGGCCTCTGTGTCAACATACTTTTTGGAATAAGGCAATATTTTCTATTAAACCAAACCATAATTATTTTAACAGTTTATTAACAATTTTGTCTTTGTGGACTGCTATAACATTCTGGGACTTTCAATGGTATTAAGTGTTAAACATATGTGTGGAAGTAATACTACAGTCCATGTGTGCTCTCTTCATTGTAATTATAACAGTGCATTTTAATATCAAGGAAATTATTATGCTAAACGCAATTTTTTCAGCAAATGGAATACCAAATTTGCTAACTGTATTAGAAGTCAATACATACACCAAAGAAAAAATGGCAATTGATCATAATTAGAAAATGACTTTTGAAAATCATAATGCAAGCTGGAGGCATTTTTATTTCACAGCTGGACAATTATAAAAAAACAAAATGCTCTCTAAAGCTGTTTAGTTGCTGAAAAATTAAACCGGATGAGCTACCATAAACAACTTTAAAAATATGTATAATAGAATAAGTGCCAGCTTTTTATTTTAACAATCCACTTTGATTGTTATTCAGTACAAAATAGTGATAATTTGCTTCCTCTGTGACTTCAGTGCCTACTCCTTTCCTTCTCCAGACATCTAATCATTTATACAACTTGTTGAAACTTGTTCTAGTATATTTCGTGGTGAAAATCAAATATCACATTATTAAACTGATTTTGATGCTCGTCGCCGTATTATAACCATGGTATAAATCAGTGTTTAATTGTTCCCTTGTTTTTTATTCATTATCTTTTAGATGGAGCAGTATTTGAATGACTAGAAATTGACTTTGTCTCAGAGGATAGTCAAATTCTGATTTTTACCACAAGAAAAAAAAAGCAGAAGATGGATGCTCATTATCAAAAGAACTTGACAGCCAAATCCTTTTAGCATCCAGAGACTGATCATGTAAACCAAACTTACACATATAGTTCATTTCCTTACACTTATAAGTAATCCTACTGAAGTTTAGGACTTCTCACATGATGAAGCATTGACAGAACTGGCCCTAAGATATTACATGAAGTTAAAGATTTATATAAGTGAACACACCAAGATTTATGATGCATTTTTATTGTATTCATTTGGGAAGTAACTGTCCCATCTACATTCATTAGTAGATGTGCAGGTGAATGAGCCCCTGATGGTGTGGCTCATGTAGTTGGAGGACCCACCGTCAGAGGACCCAACCACATGAGCCACACCATCAGGGGCTCATTCACCTGCACATCTACTAATGTGATATATGTCATCATGTGCCAGCAATGCCCTTCTGCCATGTACATTGGCCAAACCATAAAAGAATAAATGGACACAAATCAGACATCAGGAATGGTAACATACAAAAGCCAGTAGGAGAACACTTTAGTCTCCCTGGACATTAAGTAACAGATTTAAAAGTAGCCATCCTTCAACAAAAAAATTTCAAAAACAGACTTCAAAGAGAAACTGCAGAGCCACAATTAATTTGCAAATTTAACACCATTAATTTGGGCTTGAATAGGGACTGGGAGTGGCTGGCTCACTACAAAAGCAACTTTCCCTGTCTTGGTATTGATACCTTCTCATCAATTATTGGGAGTGGGTGATATCCACTCTGATTGAATTGGACTTGTCAGTGCTGGTTCTCCACTTGTAAGATAACACCATTCTCTTCATGTGTCGGTATATTTATGCCTGCATCAGTAATTTTCACTCCATGCATCTGAAGAAGTGGGTATTTTTACCCGTGAAAGCTTATGCCCAAATAAATTTGTTAGCCTTAAGGTGACACTGGACTCCTCATTGTTTTTGTGGATACAGACTAACATGGCTACCTCTCTAATCTTCATTTAAAAATTGTCAGTCATGGAAAATCAACCACAACCACAACCACAACCCTAAGTCAATTGTTCCAATGATTAATCACCCTCACTGTCAAAAATTCACATTTCTACTCTGAATTTGTCTACTTTCAACTTCCAGCTATTGGATCATGTTTATACTTTTATCCACGAGATCAGGGATTGGCAACCTTTGACACATGGCAGCCAGCACATCCCTCGGCCTGTGCCGCTTCCCACAGCCTCCATTGGCCTGAGACGGTGAACTGCAGCCAGTGGGAGTCGCGATCGGCCAAAAATGCAGACGTGGCAGGTAAACAAACCTGTCGGGCAGCGAGCCAAAGGTTGCCAGTCCCTGCGCTAGATTGAAGAGCCCATTAACAAATGTTTGTTCCCCAGGTAGATACTGTAATCAAGCCACTCCTTAGCTATCTCTTTGTTAAGCTAAGAGAATTGAGCTCTTTGCGCCTATCATTATAAGGCGTGTTTTCTAATCCTTTAATCATTCTTTTGACTCCTCTCTGAGCCCTCTCCAATTTATCAACATACATACTGATTTGTGGGCACCAGAACTGGACATAGTATTCTAGCAGCGGTCACACCAGTGCCGGATACAGCGGTAAAATAACCTGTCTACTCCTACTTGAGGTTTCCCTATTTATGAACCAAGGATTGCATTTTACACTTGGAGCTCATATTCAGCTGATCTGGCCCTGACTAAGCACCCATAAATTTAACATTTAAATAGAGAATGGTGTTTAGTGATGATGAGGATTTCTCTGCTTTTGTAGTTTATACCGAGAATGTAGATGTTTGGTAGTAATTGCGAAGCATTTTCCTTTTTTTTTTCTTTCTTTTTTTTTTCTTTTTTGGTAGTTGCTACAGGAGAACATCACAAGTCATTAAAATCTAGCTCAGATTTTTTATCTTGGTATTTTAATAGCAATCAGTTGATGACTGCTGCTTTTTCAATGTTGTGATGGTATAACCGTGAAAAGGATATAAGTCCATGAAATGTGGCATCTCAGAAGAAAGCTTTGAGTCTGTGCAAGAGTATGTAGATTGTCTTACAACATCAAAACACAATAAAGCAATTTCATTGCAAATTAGACCTTGAGAGAACATAAATAAAACAACATGGCCCCAATCCTGTCCGGTGCATAACCTACAGTTGACAAATTCCAAGTTGGACCTAGTCCTCTCAAAAAGAATGTGAATTAAAATATGTTCCTCTGTATCCCATTAAAAGGAAGTATAAAATGCAGGGATGGGATGTGGCACACGTTACCTATTTACTCTTTGAGGTTATGAAAAAAAAACTGAATATGGTCTTGCAACAAAATGGTCAGAGTGTAAGATTCCGTTAAGCTACTGTCTGGGGTGTGGGTCTTTCACAATTATAATGTAAGGTAAGAAATGTTAGCTATGATTGCTCTGATGAAAGACATGCATTGAGATCCTCATCCAAAGCCCAGCGACATCACTGGGGGTATGGCTACACTTGAGAGTTGCAGCGCTGGTGGAGGCTTTCCAGCGCTGCAATTAGTAACTGTCCACACCTGCAGGGCACATCCAGCACTGCAACTCCCTGGCTGCAGCGCTGGCCGTACACCTGGGTCTGCTTGGGGAATAAGCATTGCAGCGCTGGTTCTGCAGCGCTGGTCGTAAAGTGTGGCCACACACCAGTGCTGTTATTGGCCTCCAGGGTATTAGGAGATATCCCAGAATGCTTTTAACTAAATTATTCCCTTTGTTTTGTTATGCAGCCTCTCTTTGTTTTGTTTTGAACGCGGCTCCGGGAGCTGCTTATCTAAAAAAACAAACACAGCTCCTGTTTGCTGTGATCAATCTGTGAACAATCAAATGAGATATCCCCCTCCCTGCGTGATTCATAGGGGTTGAGTGTTTGCTTTTTGCTTGACCAGCAGCGAGAAAGGGAGTCGGCAGCTGCTTATCTGGTCTGCAGGCTTTTGCAGTTAAAGAGTAAGGGGTTGGAAAAAGTTTCTGATTTTGCAAGTCAGGGAGCTGATACACAGTGTTGGCTCCAAAAATCCACTCTCTCTCTCTCTCCCCCGCTCCCTGTCACACTACACTCCACCCCACCCCCCTCTTTTGAAAAGCACGTTGCTGCCACTTGAACGCTGGGATAGCTGCCCATAATGCATCCCTCCCAACAACGCTGCAAATGCTGCAAATGTGGCCACACTGCAGCGCTGGTAACTGTGAGTGTGGCCACACACCAGCGCTGTCCCTGCACAACTGGACGACCAGCGCTGTAACTCCCAGCGCTGCAACTCTCAAGTGTAGCCATACCCTGGGAGACTTTTCAAGGACTCTGGATCAGGTGCTGAATAGTTTAGGCATGTGACCTCAGTCATACCACAGATAATCATTCAGATAAAGAAACTAGTAAACATAATTACTTAAAGGTTAATCATGATTTTGAAAAAAAGATTAACACATTTGTATGTTCAAAAACTTAGAATGCAACATCTTTAGGACAGGAATGGCCATTTACAATATGTTTGTACATTATGCCACTAAAATATCTTCAATGCATTTTGCTATCACTTTCTATGAAATGTCCACATTTCTTCAAACAGGTAAGTTAGGCAGAAGAATTAAATTATTAATTTATTATTAGTTGGTACAGCACCTACCACAATGGGGGCTTAATGTGGTCCTGGCTTTTATCCATTAACACAATATAAATGAATCATTATTATTATTGTGCCTTTATATTTTGCTAGTGCCTAAAAGCAAACACAATTGAGGCCCCAATGTGATGTACAAACTAATAATAATTAAATCATTTAATTATTCAACCATCTTTCTTCTTCAGAGAAATACAAAGAGATGTCATAGAAAATGTGCTGGCAAAATGCATTGAAGATTGCCTTAATTTTAGTAGCATAATGTGATGCACTTGTAGTTTCTAGCAACATTATTTTCATTCTTCCTCTTGATTGTTAGGCTTCACTGAAATGCTTAAAATGTCTTTAATATTTTATCTACAGGTCAAAAATATCTGGCTGGTAAACATTGTACTAATAACAGAGACTTATGTTTTAATTGTTTTGTTCCTCATTTAAACTAAACTAAAAATCTTTAAACATCAACTTGATCATGTGGATTGGAACACATTGTGGCCTGACAGAAGAGAGAGAATGTTTAAGGATGTTTTTCTTCCTTCTGCTTTATCAAATTGAGTACTACATGGTTTATTCACTTTTGCTGTTGACTTTGATGAAGACTGCTGACAAGCTTTTTCCCATTTCAGCACTTGGAACCAACAATAATATATCTTTCCTAATTCAGGTGCTTGTGGTTTCTGATATCAGGGAGAGAGATAGTGCACTTCAAACAATGTTCCCACCACTCCTGTGGAAACTTTATAGCTTCCACTTCCAGTCACAACTGTGACAAATGACCTACACCAGAAGCTGCCTTTTAATGACAAGCTGACTGAATTAATTGATTGGTTCAACACCATGGGGTCTGGACATTAGAAAGCTTATTATGCACAGGGATCAGCATGAAGAAGATAGCTTTTATGCTTTACTGAAATAGAAATATCTCAAACAGCTGGTTCATCATTAATAGACAGAGAAAGATAATGAAAATGAATAAGTATAATAAGGGGAATAAACAGCAGGCTGTATGAATTATGGTGCTCTAACTCCATCGGAACCTTGAGACAGAATTATACCCCTACGGGAAAATTGCCTGATTTTATTTTTATTTCCAGAATCAGACACATATATATATTCTTTACTGCTCCCAGTAGTAGTTCTGTTATCTATACCTATTCTTACTGCTACAGGACTCCAAACACCTCTGTCTGTTCCCCAACACCTCCTTTCTTTTTTAATCCCTGTCAAAACATCTCTCTCCTTTTCCTGCTTTAGACTTGTCTTCATCATCTGTTTTGTTTGAGTTCATTGGCGTTTTGGGTGAAGGCTGAGGTTGCTTCTTAATTCATGTGAACCTGTTCTCTCATTCCTGGAGTTTAACACCGTAATCCATGTTTTGTATTGCTTTAACTTCAAGGCAGTATGTACTATATAAAAAATATCTGCTATAAAATTTAATAGCAACAATACTATTTTCTTAGTACACTAAGTTCTACCCATATATATTCAATGAGCAAACATTAAAATAAACTCAACTAAAGCACTGAAATCAATTGCATAGGAGCAATCTCAATTAGCCTGTCTTGGGTTATTTTCAGTTTATAAAACTATGCCTAGATAATTCTCTAGGCCAGTATTTCTCAAATATTTCCACATGATGATCCCATGTGTAGAAACGACTGAAAAAAAGAAAGGTTTGGGATCTCCTCTCTCACCCCTCATAAAAAAAAGAGGGTGATTGCTACCCTCCTGGACCTATTTGTGTTCCCCAGATTGAGAAACCAAGCTCAATACAACTCTTTAAGCAATGTTTCAGAAAAACACACATTTACCTATAAAGATAGCAAAATGCTCTGAATTAATAAAACCAAGCTCCTCCAGATTCAACTTACTGCCAACATTCAGTCCACAAAAAGACCTTTGTCTACACTGAGTCTTTACAGCTTGCCCTAAAGATCAGCACTCTTGACCTCTGCCAGAACATGGACTGCAGTAAATTCCAGAATCCTGTGCATGCGATTGAGGATACCTTGCCTTTAGCCATCAGATGAACACATCTGGGGACTGTCACTGCCTAGTCTTCAGGGCTAAAACAGAAAGAGAGAGGCTGTCTCTGACTTACTCAAGACACAAATTATGAAAGGCTTGAGCCATTATGAATTATGGTTTGGTTATGTTTTCTGTGAATAATTTCCAGGATAAGACAGAGTTACTGTACTAGGCATTTAATCTCACAACCTCAGGAGAGAACATCATTAGGTATAAAACAAGGGCCATGTTCCCAGGGGCGGCTACAGGTCCCAGCATGCCAAGTGCATGCTTGGGTGGCAAGCCGCGGGGGGCGCTCTGCTGGCACCGCGAGGGCCGCCCCTGGGAACATGGCCCTTGTTTTGTACATAATGATGTTCTCTCCTGAGGTTGTGAGATTAAATGCCTAGTACAGTAACTCTGTCTTATCCTGGAAATTATTCACAGAAAACATAACCAAACCGTGGCTTCGGTGGACCTACTGCCAACAAATGCCTTCCTGCCAACAAAGCTAATGTTGCTCATGGGGCTGGAAATATTCTGTTGGCAAAAGTGACGACAAAGAGCATTTACACACGCTGACTTTTATCGAAAGGCTGTATCGACACAGCCTTGTCGCTAAAAGCTGCATGGTGTAGACAACTCCAAGCGAATGGCCAGGATAGCTAGACTACTACACATTGCCTTTGCAGCCCAAGACAGGACAACCTCCTGTGGTTTAGGCATTTTCTACGCTACAAAGTTTTGTCAGCTAAACCTGCCTTTTGCTGACAAAACAGGGGAGGTGTACTCACTACAAAGCTACTTTTGGCAGCAAAACTCTGCTGTTTTGCCAACAAAATAAAACAACCTCAATGAGAGGAAGAAAGTTTTTTGCAGCAAAGTTAAAGTGACGAAGCGTCAGTGTAGATGCTGCTGTTTGCTTTGTCGACATAACTGGCTTCCACCAGTATCCCACAATGCCTGCCATGGCCACTCTGGTTTGATCTCTGCTGCCCTGCAGGCCTGTGCCCCTCCCCTTTCAAAGCTCTGGGAAGTATCTGACAGCTCAGCCTGCTGCTCCATTTGGGGAACAAAGAGCAAATCATTAGCATGGAATGCTCCTGTTTTGCCCTGCACTAGGAACACAACAGCAGGCAGATTGCTGCTGTGGGAAGTGGGGCTGGGGGGAGGGAAGAAACTGCTGTGCTGCTTTGACATTTCTCAGCTCAGAGAATTCACAGAGCTGCTCAGGGTGCTGCTCCTGGCAGCTGAGGAGGCTATGGGAGAACTCAGAGGGAATCACAGAACCATAGGCAGGCAGGCAGAGTGGATTGCTTCGGGAGAGACTGCTGTGCAGAGCACAGCCAGGGGCTTACATGGGAGGGGTGTCCCCTTTCGCGTGCCTCAGGATAAGTCGGCCAGTCTGCTGTCTCCCGGCCCACTCTCCTCGCCCTCCTCCACACACTTCAGTTGAAAAAGCGGCTGACAATCTACTAGGATTCCCATGGCAGGATGGGACTGAGAAGCCTGCATCATGTGACGCCGTACCTGCCCCACGAGGCATTGCAAACCCTTCCCAAAGCACCCTGCAGCCAGTTGCACAGTGTGATAGCTACTGCAGTGCACTGCTCTCTGTGTTGATGCAAGTGCTGCTAGTGTGGATGCACCCACCAGACGTGTGGGCATGCAACAGCGGTTTTAATTAAAGTGCTTTAATTAAAGTGGCACAGCTTTTGCCAACAAAACTTGGTAGTGTAGACAAGGCCTTCCTCTCCAGTGTTTTCCCATGCCTGTTTATACTATGTGGTTTACATTGTTTAATTTACATTTGACAGAGAGATACACATCTTATCTCCTGGCTGGAAGAAACCTGTTTGTCAGGTCTGCCTGGTTCCAGACTTTAAAACATAATTCCAGTGTGTATTTATAACTTTCAAAATAACATCAGTACATACATATCACAATTATATTAATGACCATCTTAATGCCAGGTTTCATTTGGTACCTTGAAATGGACACTATTTCTAATAAATACCATGAAAGCAGTACCCCATTCTCTTTTACCTCATGCAGATTTAGGAACAAATATTACAAATGGCATGTGTTATGTATAATAAGTTTGTCAGGCCTGTTAGCAGTTGCTGTGACACAGCAGTGAACCATTTGCCACTTGGCATTGAGGAATTCTTAGGTTCACACCTTTGCAATGGCAGTTCACTCACATTTCACAATTGAACAAGAGTGCTACTGGCCATTTACGTAAGAATGGATGATCAACGGTGCCAGGGAGATGAAAATTACATCCTTACAGAGTGGAAGCATCAGTGGAAAAGAGTCTAATACGCTAAGTCCTGGCTTAAACTAAAAAGTTAGATTGACTCAGCTATTTTGCTGAGGGATATGAAAAATCCATATCCCTGAGTGATGTCGTTAAACCAATGAAACCCCTCGTACAGACAGTGCTAGGTCGAAAAAAGAATGCTCCCTCTGACCTAGCTACCACCTCTCGGGGAGGTGAGTTACTATCCTGATGGGAGAAGCCCTCTGTTGGTGTAGGTAGAGTCTACGCTGAAGGGCTACATGGGGTGCAGCTGCAGCTCTGCATGTGTGCTGCTGTAGCATTTAAAGTGTAGATAAGTGCTAAGTAAATTCAGGTGTCCTTTCCTGCACCTGCCTCCTTGTCTACTTGACAGCAGATCTTGAAACAAGCTCAACAGCTACTCTCTGACTCCTCTAGAGTTGCTGCAGCTACTTACCAGATTGGTGTGATTTCCTCCCCATGCTCTGATTGTGGGGCAGCATTTCAGACATTAACTCCTGCTAGGAGAGTGTCCAAATTGAAATCTGGAAGGAGATTCAGAATGCATAGCCACCCTAGATGCAGATGCCATTGTCTGGACATTGAGCTGTGACAGCAAAGCACGAGAGAGCGCTACACTGTAGACGTTGTAGTGTGGATGATATACTGCAGGGTCCAGCAGCAGCTGCAGTCATCAGGGAATCTTGCTGGTACCGCAGCTGCTTTAACCCATGGAGGCAGCAGTGCAGCTGTTTGCTGCAATGGCATCCTTGCCCATCAGGCATCAGAGGGCCCTGGCACAGACCAGGGAATTCAGACTTCTGTAGGACTATTTTTCATTAGCCTCACAGAGGCAGAGTATAGGGCTCCTTGCAGCTTCAATCATTTCCTTCTATCTTAGCTCTTGTTTTTCCTTGTCCTGACACAAATACAGTTGTTTGTGGAATGGGAAATAAGGAATTTCTAAGCCTGTTGGTGATGGTTGTCTGGTAGGAGAGGGAAGGGTTCTGACCCTGGAGATGAGTGTCCTGAGCCAGGGCAGGGTTGGGTGGGATAAGGATCTGAGCTGTAAAGGCAGGATGAGGAGACATTGCTACTTGCAGCTCCACTATTTATTTTGGGCACCAGCCACCACTGACTATGCTGAAGAATTTAAATTTGAGGCTACAGAGGATTTAGCTTTGAACTGAGCTATGCACAACTCAGATTGATGTATCTTTTTACAGATAAGTAGGAATCTGAGGTCAGTTTAGGCTGAACCTCCCGGAGCAGAAGAGAGCATAATGTGCTATAATAGTGGACAATTTATCTATCTGTTCATATAGGTATTTGTATGGGCCACATCATGATAGTATATGAGCACTTTCCAAGTATCTAAAGATAAAAATAAAAATATTAAAATCTCTCTTTCTTCCTTCCCAGCCTGCATTAGAAATTATTTGATTAGGGTGTTTTTATTGTTGTTGTTTATTTTATTCTCTTTTACACCATGTAGATTTAGGAACAAATATTACAAATGCCATGTGTAGATGGATAGAAATTCAGCGGCATCCAGTGTAGACAGAGTTGTCTGCATGCATATCTTTTCCAAGCATAGTATCAGACAGGGGCAGCACCATCTCCAATTAACTTGGATGGACTTCGAGGACTAATTAATTCCACTCACTTTACTCAAGTTATGGGGTACTTCATGCTGTGATTAGTCCCACTGATTTAGTGGGTTAGATGATGATCTGGATTTCCTGGCCAGGCCAGGGCATAATGGGGAATAAAGCCACCACCCATGCCCCTGCACAGCCTCTCCACACCATGGTTTCACGCATATAAGGGTACAAGGCACACACATTTTTCCCCACTCTCACCCCAAGGAGGTAGCTAGAGAGGGATAATGTGTAGAGTACCTATTATTATGTAAAGATGGGGTGTGACTGCAGAGACCAAAGGTCATCCTCCATTTTGGAAGATGTGTTTCTGGACTTCAGGGAGAAATAGTCAGCATGAGGCTCTGGTTACTGATGGGTTAGAATCATGAAACGTTTAAATAAAAATAACATAAATGTTAAATACAAACTCGCTCTGCTGTAATGTTGAGAAGAACACCAGGTAACAGGAGAGAGGAGAGTCTTACCATCCCCCACCGTCCCTAGTGCTCTGGAGCAAGAAGAGAGGAGGGAGAGATTGCATTGCTCTCAGTCATAATTCATTTGTGGTGACACAGCAGCTGTATGCCACTCCTTACATGGGGCAGATCATCCTTGCACGATCCAGTTCAGCAGGACTGCTCACCATGAGTGAAGAGGGCACAATTGGGCCCTTACTCCTGAGACAGTGCACAATGAAGATCTGCTCATTTGGATGACTGCATCTATATTTCATAAAGCACGAGTTCTCAAAGTTCATGGCACCATGACTCCCTTCTGACAAGAAAAATTACTACATGACCCCAGGAGGGTGGACTGAAGCTTGAGCCTGCCCAAGCTCCACCACCCTTGGCAGAGGGGCCAAAGCCTGCGCCCCACCTCCCGGCCAGGGGAGCCAAAGCCCTGAGCCCTGTCAAACGGGGCTGAAGAACGTGGGCTTTGGCTTTGACTCCAGGTGCTGGGTCTCAGGCTTCAGCTTTGGTCTTGGGTGGTGAGGCCCTGGTTTCAGCCCTGGGCGGTGGGGCTCAAGCTTTGGGCCTGGGCCTTAGCAAGTCTAATGCAAGCCCTGGCAACCCCATTACAATGGTGTTGCGACCCACTGTGGGGTTCCAACCGTGGGGTTGAGAACCGCTATCTTAAAGAATAAGAATTTCAAGAGCCATCTACTTTTTTTCTAAAATGGCTCCAAAAGATATCTATACAATCCAAATATAATTATGTAGCTTAGTATATTGTAAAGCAGGTAATACTAACAATTTAATTTTTAATACTTTCAAAGAGACTTTATGTTTGTTCAGATATTTCCCTCGAGTGTTCATTTTTATTTTTGTTTCTTATACATGTGTACCAAAACAAATTATTTTAATCTCTTTATTTTAATTTCGAAAGGCACTTAATATGATTGCACAAGACTGTGGTGCTTTTTTTAAAATCCCTTGGAGCTTGTTTTGTCTGCATATATTTACTGAAAATGAAAGATAAAGATTTCCCTCACAGATGATGACAAAACGACATCCAACTGGAATTGAGACATCCGTCGAGTTCTCTGCTGCTTTGTGGCTGTAGTCTTAAATGTCACTCAAAACCAAATTGGATTTTAATGGCAGATCCAATCAGAGTCAGCCCTTTGCCTTTTGGTGAACTGAGATCGGAAGGTGTTTGCAGTACTGGGTAGGAGACAGATTGCAGCTGATAGCCTAAGAAGCAATTTATTTACTTTTAATCATTTAGGTATAAGGAAGGAACAAATGCAAGTTCAGAATGGAATGGTTTTGTGTAGCTACAAGATGTATGGATACTGGAGGATCCATGAGACAAACATCCACAGATAACCATTAGCTATCACAAAGATTTCCAAACATCCAGGGCTAATTTGTCATTGGCTCTGCACAGGTGAATGGCCATGGTGAAAAATGGCACAGAAATAATCTTTCCCTCTACCCTAGTGTAAAAGAACTGTAGAATGCCAGTATGAAGACCTAATGCTTTCTAACTGTTAGGCTGTTTGGCCAGCCAATGCAACAGCCCTGCTGGTGGCTTAAGATGGGTGCTGAGGGAAGCCTATTTTGCACCTTTCCAAAAGAAGATGTAGGTGCTGTTTCTCAGCATGCTTCCACCAATGTCTGTAAAGCATTCGGCCTGTATTTGTCTTGTGCAGACAGAATGCCTTGGAGCAACACTGATAGGATGTTACAGGTGAGTACACCCCACCCACCATCATATTAGCAGTGCTGATCAACAATACAGATCCTGTAAATAGCCACAAAATGTGCATATAACCTCATTAATAGAGATTACATGAAGAAGAGTTTTCCTTTGTTTTACCTTTAATAATTAGTTGTCAAATATACTCCAATCAATACTCTCTGGGTGCATTTTCAGCACTTTTCTGTATCACAATATTAAAATGTGGTATATTGAAAACTCTGTTAAAGTTGTAGGCTGTCACTTTAAATGTCAGGGGTTTTTTTTGTTTGTTTTTGTTTTTTTTGTTCTGGTCTTGCTGCTTGCAGGTTAGGAGATTCTATAGAGAAGTGTGTGAATGAGGCATATCAGCAGTCTATAGACAGCCTGCTTAGAGTAAGCTAGGATGAGCTGTGCCTCTGTTTTGAAGAGCAGCCTGTTTCATCATTCTATTTTTGGATTCCTGTGGGTTATCATATCATTCATTATCAAAGAAATAATGTAGTGTTATGTTGCAGCAAGAGTATTTATGTTTGTATGCTGTGAACATAACAAAAACAAAATATAATTTTTAAAGGTAGAACAGACCTCCCTGGTTTAAAAGAGAAATTCATGCTTCTCATGCAACCTGCAGCTGAGGAGAGTAGATCACTTAACAATATGCGGAGATACCCTCTTAGGCCTAGTCTACACTATGGGTTTATACCGAATTTAGCAACGTTAAACTGAATTAATCCTGCACCCATCCACACAACGAAGCCCTTTATATCGATATAAAGGGCTCTTAATATCGATATCTGTACTCCTCCCCGACGAGGGGAGTAGCACTCAAATCGGTATTGCCATTTCGGAATAGGGTTAGTGTGGCCACAATTCGACGGTATTGACCTCCGAGAACTATCCCACAGTGCACCATTGTGACCGCTCTGGACAGCAATCTGGAGTCGGATGCACTGGCCAGGTAGACAGGAAAACCCCCGCAAACTTTTGAATTTCATTTCCTGTTTGCCCAGCGTGGAGTGCTGATCAGCACGGAGATACTGGATCTGATACTGGAGATACTGGATCTGATCGCTTTATGGGGAGACAAATCTGTTCTATCAGAGCTCCGTTCCAGAAGATGAAATGCCAAAGCATTTTAAAAAATCTCCAGACAGAGGCCACAGCAGGGACTCAACACAGTGCTGCGTGACAAGCGTAACGGAAAGCCAAAGAATCAAATGGACGCTCATGGAGGGAAGGAGGGGGGACTGATGACTCCAGCTATCCCACAGTCCCCGCAGCCTCCGAAAAGCATTTGCATTCTTGGCTGAGCTCCCAATGCCTGAAGGGTCAAAAACATTGTCTCGGGTGGTTCAGGGTATATCTCGACAATTTACCCCTCTCCCCCTCCTGTGAAAGAAAAGGGGAAAAAAATCGTTTCTCACATTTTTTCAATGTCACCGTATGTCTACTGCATGCTGCTGGTAGATGTGGTGCTGCGGCACTGAACAGCAGCATCCCCTCTCCTTCCTTTCCTGATGGCAGACGGTACAAAATGGTGGAAAACCGTCCTCATCATTCCATGAGTGGTTCTGGCTGGCCTCAGTGAGGTCGGCCGGGGGCGCCTGGGCAACAATGGGAATGACTCCTGGTCATTCCCTGCAGATGGTGCAAAAGGATTGAAAACCGTCCTCATCATAGCAACTGAGGACTGAGCTCCATCAGCCCTCCCCTTTCATGTCTAATGAAAATTCTGTACTGCATGGACTATCATAGCAGTGGGAGGCTGCCTCCTCCTCATTTTATCTCACTAAAAAGTCAGTGTTTCTTATTCCTGCATTCTTTATGACTTCATCACACAAATGGGGGGACACTGCCATGGTAGCCCAGGAGGGTTGGGGGAGGAGGGAAGCAACGGGTGGGGTTGTTGCAGGGGCACCCCCTAGAATGGCATCATCATTTCTGTGGGATCTCTGGGGCTCTGACCCGGAGCGGCTGTGCTCTCTGGTTCTCTAGTAGACTTGCCCCATATTCTAGGCAGGACTGACTCTATTTTTAGACAAAAGATAAAGAAGGGAATGACCTGGGGAGTCATTCCCATTTTTGTCCATGCGCCCCCGGCCGACCTCAGCGAGGCCAGCCAGGAGCACCCATGACAGCAGCAGATGGTACAAAAGGACTGATAACCGTCATCGCCAATTTCCAATTGCAAATGGTGCTATAACTGGTAACCGTCTCTTTAACCTTGCAAAGGCAAATGAATGCTGCAGTACTGCGTCTGTCAGCAGCATCCAGTACACATACGATGACAGTGACAAAAGGCTAAACGGGCTGCATGGTTGCCATGCTATGGCATCTGCCAGGGCAATCCAGGGAAAAAGGGCATGAAATGATTGTCTGCCGTTGCTTTCATGGAGGAAGGATTGAGTGACGACATTTACCCAGAATCACCCGCGACACTGTTTTTGCATTGGGATCTCAACCCAGAATTCCAATGGGCAAGGGAGACTGCGGGAACTATGGGATAGCTACGGGATAGCTACCCACAGTGCAATGCTCCGGAAATCTACCCTAGCCTCGGTACATGGACGCACACCACCGAAATAATGTGCTTAGTGTGGCCGCATGCACTTGACTTTATACAATCTGTTTTTAAAAAATGGTTTATGTAAAATCGGAATAATCCCGTAGTGTAAACATACCCAATGTCAAGAGAGGAAGCAGTGCTATAACCACTTCTAGACCATTCCTCCTATCCACTAGCATCACATTTAACTTGTCTAGGTTTGAGTGATGAGAAAATGTATCACAAGATCCCCATCTTAGCTAAGCTCTTGTATATTTTCATTGTTTCAATTCCAAATTATACTGCCTTTTTATCTCACAGTCTTACAAGGGTTATTTTTCCCCCCATAATATATTCAAGAAGATAGCTTCTCTGAGGTGAATAAAGATATGGGGGAGTGATAACTCAGTGGTTTCAGCATTGGCCTGCTAAACCCAAGGTTGTGAGCCCAACCTTAAGGGATCCCATTGGGGATTCATCCTATCTTAAGCAGGGGATTAAACTAGATGACCTCCTGAGGTCCCTTCCAACCCTGATATCCTATAAGAGGTTCAAGGTGACATTGTTCGTATAGCAAAGTAATAAAGGAAACTATTCATAGAAAGAAATAATAACAATGCATATCTAAATTCACAATTATTGTTACTTATTTTGTCATAAGACAACTGTGTATTAAAGCCAAGGAAGCCTGATTATAAATCTAATGAGATGATGCCCTGATTAGATAAAGCCTTCTGTTTACACAAGCACAATTAGAATTTATTTTCTATATTATGTAAAATGTATTTATTTTCTATATTATGTAAAATGTTTGGCTTCAAAGAGAGTTATTGCAATGGTTTTGCTAGCAAATAAAAGGGTGTGATTCAACAAAAAATTATGGCACAGTTGAACCCCCAAAAGTTCAATGCAGAACCCAGACATAAATTTCTTCATTGAATCAAGCCCCAAGTGCCTCATAAAAAATGTTCCGACGCTCTGCTATAGTCTATCTCTAAGCCCTGGTCTACGCTACAATTTTAGGTCGATTTTACCAGCATTACATCGACTTAAACCACACGACAAAGCCATTTTTTTCGACTTAAAGGGCTCTTAAAATTGATTTCTGTACTCCTCCCCCGATGAGGAAATCGACCTTGCTGGGTCGACCTTGCTGGGTCGAATTTGACCTTGCTGAAATCTACCTTGCTGGGTCGAATTTGGGGTAGTGTGGTCGCAATTCGACGGTATTGGCCTCTGGGAGCTATCCCGGAGTGCTCCATCATGACCGCTCTGGACAGCATTCTCAACTCAGATGCACTGGCCAGGTAGACAGGAAAAGGCCTGCAAACTTTTGAATCTCATTTCCTTTTTCCCCAGCATGGTAATCTGCAGGTGAGTGCAGATCTCATCAGCAGAGGTGACCATGATGGAGTCCCAGAATCGCAAAAGAGCTCCAGTGTACGGGAGGTATGGGATCTGATCACAGTATGGGGAGATGAATCTGTGCTATCAGAACTCCGTTCCAAAAGACAAAATGCCTAAACATTTGAAAAAATCTCCAAGGGCATGAAGGACAGAGGCTATAATAGGGACCCGCAGCAGTGCCGCGTGAAACTTAAGGAGCTGAGGCAAGCCTACCAAAAATCAAGAGAGGCAAACGGCCACTCCGGGTCAGAGCCCCAGACATGTCGCTTCTATGATGAGCTGCATGCCATTCTAGGAGGTGCAGCCACCAGTACCCCAGCCCTGTGCTTTGACTCCGCCAGTGGAGTAGCATGCAACAGGGATGTGGGTTTTGGGGAGGAGGAAGATAGCTCACAGCAAGCAAGTGGAGAAATCGTTTTCCCTGAAAGCCAAGAAGTGTTTCTCACTCTGGACCTGGAGCGAGTACCCCACAAACTGACCAAGGCTGCCTCCCAGACCCACCAGGTGGAGAAGGGACCTCTGGTGAGTGTACCTTTGTAAATATTATACGTGGTTTAAAAGCAAGTGTGTTTAATGATTAATTTGCCCTGCCATTCGCAGCCTGTACAGCTACTGGAAAAGTCTGTTAATGTGTCTGGGGATGAAGCAGAAATCCTCCAGGGACATCTCCATAAAGCTCTCCTGGATGTACTCCCAAAGCCTTTGCAAAAGGTTTCTGGGGAGGGCAGCCTTATTCCGTCCTCCATGGTAGGACACTTTACCATGCCAGGCCAGTAGCATGTAGTCTGGAATCATTGCAGAACACAGCATATGGTCCCAGTGTTTGTGGGCATTCAAACAACATCTGTTCTTTATCTCACTGTATTATCCTCAGGAGAGTGATATCATTCATGGTCACCTGGTTGCAATAAGTTGATTTTATTAAGGGGACATTCAGAGGTGCCCGTTCCTGCTGGTCTGTTTGCCTGTGGCTGAACAGAAATGTTCTCCACTGTCAGCCATGCGGTGGGGGGATGGGTGAAGCGATCATCTCAGATAATTGAGTGTGTGTGGGGGGGGGGGTTGGGTTTGTGCTGCACATTAACCCGAAAACCACAGCCCCTCCTTTTAAATTGCCAACCCATTTTAAATGGCCAACCCAACAGCTGCTTGGTGTGGGAAATGAGGGCACTGCTGTTTGAAACCATTCCCACATGTTATGAAGGTTAAAGAAGCCAAAAGACTGTGTCTTACCATGGCTGCCTGCAAGCAGAATTCTGTTGCCCGGCCCTGCATGAGTGATCTCTCACTCCTAACCGGCATACTTTCAATGAGAGGCAAAATGTGACCTTGTACCGAAAGTACATGTGCTATGTAATGTTAACAGCAAGGTTTACTGTGAAAGAGTCTACCCATTCTTCTCTAAAATGTGTCTTTTTAACTACCACTCTCCCTGTTTTTTCCTCCACCATCTGCAAATGTTTCAACACTCACACTGTCTTCTCCTTCCCAGAGGCTAGTGTTGATTAGAAGGCGAAAAAAACCATACTCGCGATGAAATGTTCTCTGAGCTCATGCAGTCCTCCCACACTGAAAGAGCCCAGCAGAATGCGTGGAGGCAGACAATGTCAGAGTCCAGGAAAGCACAATATGAACGCGAGGACAGATGGTGAGCTGAAGATAATAAGTGATGGGCTGAAGATGATAAGTGGCGTCGGCTTGCTGACAGAAGGCAAGAGGCAGTGGTGAGGCTACTGGAGGAACAAACTGATATGCTCCTGTGTATGGCTGAGGTTCAGGAAAGGCAGCATGAGCACAGACCACCGCTACAGCCTCTGTGTAACCAGCCGCCCTCCTCCCTAAGTAGCCCTCCTCCCTAATAGCCTTGTCACCCAGACGCCCAAGTACGTGGTGGTGGGGGGCCTCTGGGCACCCAACCACTCCACCTCAGAGTACTACCCAAGCAACAGAAAGCTGTCATTCAATAAGTTTTAAAGTGCAGTGTGGTCTTGTCCTTCCCTCCGCCCTGACCCCACCCGGTGCTTCCTTCCTCCCCCACCCCTCCCGGGCTACCTTGGCAGTTATCCCTCTATTTGTGTGATGAATTAATAAAGAATGCATGAGTGTGACACAACAATGACTTTATTGCCTCTGCAAGTAGTGATCGAAGGGGGGAGGGGAGGGTGGTTAGCTTACAGGGAAGTAGAGTGAACCAAGGGGGGAGGGAGAAGGTTCATCAAGGAGAAACAAACAAAACTTTCACACCGTAACCTGGCTAGTCATGAAACTGGTTTTCAAAGCTTCTCTGATGTGCACCGCACCCTCCTGTACTCTGCTAACCACCCTGGTGTCTGGCTGTGCATAATCAGCGGCCAGGCGATTTGCCTCAGCCTCCCACCCCTCCATAAACATCTCCTTACTCTAACAGATATTGTGGAGCACACAGGAAGCAGTAATAACAATGGGAATATTGGTTTTGCTGAGGTCTATCTGAGTCAGTAAACTGTGCTAGTGCACTTTTAAATGTCCAAATGCACATTCTACCACCATTCTGCACTTGCTCATTCTATAGTCGAACAATGCCCGACTACTGTCCAGGCTTCCTGTGTACGGCTTCATGAGCAATGGCATTAAGGGGTAGGCTGGGTCCCCAAGGATAACTGTTGGCATTTCAACATCCCCAATGGTTATTTTCTGGTCTGGGAAAAAAGTCCTTTGCTGCAGCTTTTGAAATAGACCAGAGTTCCTGAAGATGCGAGTGTCATGTACCTTTCCCGGCCATCCCATGTTGATGTTGGTGAAACTTCTTTTGTGATCCACCAGTGCTTGCAGCACCATTGAAAAGTATGCCTTTTGGTTTACATACTCCCTGCCTTGGTGCTCCGGTGCCAAGATAGGAATATGGGTTCCATCTATCACCCCACCACATGTAGGGAATCCCATTACAGCAAAGCCATCCACTATGACCTGCACATTTCCCATAGTCGCTACCCTTGATATCAGCAGCTCTATGATTGTGTTGGCTACTTGGATCACAGAAGACCCCAGAGTACATTTGCCCACTCCAAATTGATGCCCAACTGACCGGTAGCTGTCTGGCACTGCAAGCTTCCAGACGGCTATCGCCACTCGCTTGTGAACTGTGAGGGCTGCTCTTATCTTGGTATTCTTGCGGTTCAGGGCAGGGGAAAGCAAGTCACAAAGTTCCATGAAAGTGCCCTTACGCATGCGAACGTTTTGCAGCCACTGGGAATCGTCCCAGACCTGCAATACTATGCGATCCCACCAGTCTGTGCTTGTTTCCCAGGCCCAGAATTGTCATTCCATGGCATGAACCTTCCCCATTAACACCACGATGTGCACATTGCTGGGGCCCGTACTTTGAGAGAAGTCTGTGTCCATGTCCTCATCACTCTCGTCACCACTCTGCCATTGCCTCCTCACCTGGTTTTGCTTTTGCAGTTTCTGGTTCTGCCTATACTGCAGGATAATGTGTGTGGTGTTTACAGTGCTCACACTTGCTGCGGTGATCTGAGCAGGCTCCATGCTTGCCGTGCTATGGCATCTGTGCTGATAAAAGCCGCAAAATGATTGTCAGCCATTGCTCTGATGGAGGGAGGGGCAACTGATGACATGGCTTACAGGGTTGTCTTACAGGGAATTAAAATCAACAAAGGGGGTGGGTTTGCATCAAGGAGAAGCACACACAACTGTCACACAGAATGGCCCCCTCAAGGACTGAACGCAAAACCCTTGGTTTAGCAGGCCAATACTCAAACCACTGAGCTATCCCTCCCTCCACTGTTCACAGAAGGAGGGAGCGGGGATCAAATTAATACAAATGAATACAAAACAAATCTGGTCTCTTTCTTGTTTTGGTCCACTCCATCTCTCTTATATATCTTAGGCTGGCAGCAGATGGTGCAGTACGACTGCTAGCCATCATCATCTCCTGGCTGCTCATCAGAAGATGTTGCAGTACAGTTGCTAGCCACCGTCGTCTTCTGGCTGCTCGCCAGAAGACGGTGCAGCATGACTGCAAGCAGGACTAAATCTCCATGAGACGAAACTTTAAAAGAGAATGACCTGGAGTCACTCCTATTTATGTCCAGGTGCCCCTGACCGTCCTCACCGAGGTCGGCTAAAAGAGCACCAAGGAGACAACTACAACAGCTACCAGTCATAATGCACCGTCTGCTGCCAAAAGGCAATGGGCTGCTGCTGTGTAGCGATGCACTACCGTGTCTGCCAGCACCCAGGAGAAGTACGGTGACGGTGAGCTGAGCGGGCTCCATGCTTGCCATGGTTTAGCGTCTGCATGTGTAATCCAGGAAAAAGGCTTGAAACGATTGCCGTTGCTTTCACGGAGGGAGGGAAGGAGGGAGAGGGGGCCTGACGACATTCACCCAGAACCACCCACGACAATGTTTTTGACCCATCAGGCATTGGGATCTCAACCCAGAATTCCAATGGGCAGCGGAGACTGTGGGAACTGTGGGATAGCTACCCACAGTGCAACACTCTGGAAGTCTATGCTAGCCTCAGTACTGTGGATGCACTCCGCCGAGTTAATGGTCTTAAGTGGGGACACACACAATCGACTGTATAAAATCAATTTCTAAAAAAAAAACTTCTATAAATTCGACCTAATTTTGTAGTGTAGACATACCCTAAACCTGTGAAATTGAAACATTCCACCTTCACAGCATAAAGCAATAGTTAAGGTAAGCTGAGGATGAATGGAATTCTCAGGAAAAGCAAAATAATTTACATATACATGAAAACGTTTTCAAATTGTGCTTCCTCTCATTCATCCAGCTCTTTACTGGGAAATATTCAAGTGTGCTTTAGCAGCTAATACAAAGAGGTATTAAAGGTGTCTGTAAACACTTTTGAAGGAGTCATTGAGAACCATTTGTAGCTAGTATCCCTCTGAGACAATGAAGTAGGGAGTATTATTATAATCTTTTTAATTATTTTGACCGTGTTGCACTTCATTTTAAAGAAGATAGCCAGAATATCAGGCAGTAAGGTGTATCTTTTGAAAATAAATGGCAATAAAATATCTTGCTGTTCCATCCTTAAGCATCCTAATGGTATCCACAACTGATGATGTTTAGGAATGTGGCATTTGTGAAAATGATGTGCAAAAAGAACAGGTCAAATTCATGTAGCAAAAACAAAAAAAAATGTCTATTCATACAATTATGGTAGGAGAAAAGAAATTGTAATACTAGATCAGAACTGTGTTCCATCTATTCCAATTCTGGTCTCTGAAAATGGCCAGTACAAGATGCTTCAAAGTAAGGTGCAAGAAACCCCATAGTGGACAACATATCAACAGGGGAAATATTATTCTAATCCCTACCAGTTAGCAATTGGTATATGCACTGAAACATCAGTGTTTATATTCCACCTGTTATTACCCTGTCTAATGTAACTGTGGATGTTCTTGTTATCTATATAAATGCCTAATGTTTTTTGAATCCCACGAAGTATAATCCATATGCTTTTATACCAGAGCATTTTATTTTTCTAAATAGAGAGGGGGGATATTGTACATCTGCAGAGAGCAAAGCAGTGAGGCTGACTAAGGCTATGTTTACACTGGAATTCAAGGTGTGCTTTGCAGCTTGGGTAGGCATGCACACACTAGTTCTAATCTATTTGAGCATGACTTAAGGTAGCAGTGAAGAATAGTGGCACGGGCTTCATTTTGGGCTAGCAATGCGAGTATGTACCAATGCGGGCTTGTTCAGCCTGCACTGAAGCCTGTACCCCCATGTCTTCACAGCTGTTTTTAGTCATGCTACTTAGATTAAAGCCAGTGCAGGTATGTCTACCCAACCTATCAATCACTCCTTTGATTGCATTCATATTATTATTATAATCATAATAATTATAGCTATTAGTAAAAGCTTAATCTAGTAGTTAAATGCAATGCACTAGGTTTGACTCTTTGTAATGCTTTCTGAAAAGAAAGAACTTTAGCCCGTGCTTCAGCAGAGTTAAGCTGAGCTGAGCTGTTGGACCAGGGCTGTAATAGTAGCTGAACATAATTTGCCCCTTCATCCCAGTTACATAAGGATTTTTACTGTAATAATATATTGTGACAGTGAGTTCCACAGGCTAATTATACCTTTTTTTTAGAAAAATACTTCCTTTATTCCCTTTAAATAGGTTGCTTTTGCATTTATTGAATGTTCCCCTGCTCTAGAATTACCTGAAAACATAAATGGAAACCAGTGGGAAAGAATACATACAAGAATGATTCAAGGTTTGGAAATCTGCCTTACAGAGAGAGATTAAAAATACTCATACTATTTAGGTTATCCAATACAAATTAAAAGGTGACTAGATAATATATAAGTGCTTACATGGTGAGAAGATTTCTGATAGTAGAAAGCTCTCTAGTTTAGTAGACTAGAAATAAGGCACACATTTTTAACAGTGAGAATAACACCATTGGAACAACTTCTCCAGGGATGTGATGGAGTCTCCACCACTTAAAGTCTTTAAATCAAGATTGGATGCCTTTCTAAAATACATTTTCTAACTTCAACCAGAAGTTGGTGGTTTGATGAAGGATTCACCTGGAAATATTCTATCTCCTGAGTTATACAGAACATCAGAACAAATGACCATAATGGTCCGTTCTGCCCTTAAAACCATCCATCTATGAACCTTCTCAATGCCATTAATTATTTTATATACCTCTCACGTTTCCCCTTTTATTTGTCTCCTCCCTAAGCTAAACAGTGTAGCACACACTGCAAAAAATGTAAGTGCGTTTTTGTCTCTGAAGTCTGGTCAGAATGTACTCAGTCTGGGAGATACAGAGCTAAGGGAAGAGAGTCTTAAAGGCACCATTTTACTCCCTTGCTCCTTAGTGCAGACAATAATTAAACTCATTTAAACAATAATTTCAAGCTGAAATTGTGGAAGGCAATATGAACCATGTGTGAATTCTGATTGATCATATGCATACTAAATGGATCTATTACATCTGAGTGTTTAAAGATCTCAGCCACACGTAAAATATACTAACTGGCTTGTGTTAACAACTCCAAGATATCTTTTTCTCAAAAGTTATTTTTAGAATATATGTTGAACATTCATGCATTGTCCCATCATTCCTCACGAGCTGTGGCTTATGCAGCAACTGCTGAGTGGGAACTGTGTCTACAATGTAGACAACCCCTTTCTCAATTTTAACAAGGGTTCCAAAGCTCTTTGAGGCTCAGGAATCTATAGCAGATCAGCTCCAGTTATGCTGTGCTGCCAGCAGGTTCTGAAGCCAGTACAGAGACACATCTCTGTAATCTGGTGGACCTCAAGAGATGAGAGGTTTCAGCACCAAACATTGTTGCTTACTCAGGCACTCAGGGGGGAAATTACCTTTTCCCCAATGAATTTCTGGGGAGATCCATGAACACAATAGACAATAAGAACAATAAATAATCAAACTGTACAACTGTGAACAATCCATAAACTGAAAATTATTCAGCTGATTACTTCAGAAAAAAGCAGGATTTGTTTGTAAGGAATTTGCTAACCAAAAAGGGGCTAACTTATTAATCAATAAGGTCCATAGTGAATGGTTTGACCAAGTTTGAGCATGAAAAGTATAAAACCCAGTTCACTATCAAACTGGTCTGTGCAGAGCTAAAAGGAGTAACAAGTGATAAACATTACTTTTTGGCAGTAAAATATCTGAATATTAACCTGAATACAGCTGTGATATAATAGGAGATATACCAATCTCCTAGAACTGGAAGGGACCTTGAAAGGTCATTGAGTCCAGCCCCCTGCCTTCACTAGCAGAACCAATTTTTGCCCCAGATCCCTAAGTGGCCTCCTCAAGGATTGAACTCATAACCCTGGGTTTAGCAGGCCAATACTCAAACCACTGAGCTATCCCTCCCCCATAATGACAGCCATTTTGTCTGACACACCAGGAGAGACAGAACCTGGGACTTCCAGAGCTAAAAACAAGCTGGTACAGTTTAAGAGAAAGAGTCAAGTCCCATGAAATGGGGCTATAACAGACTCATATCCTCTGTTCCTGATCTGCAGCAGGAAACCTGTGGTACACACTCACTATTGGGTTAAATACACACAGAGAGCAAATTAATTGATAAGAAGGTGCTGCTGCTGCTGCAGTTTAGTTATGTTGGAGTTTTATCTTAATGTGTATTTATAAATTATGACAAGGGTGCCTAGAGCATATGGATAGATGCCCCTTGTTGTGTGTGTAAATCCAAGTAAACAAAATTGTAATACTCACTTTTTTATCACAAATGTACTCTAACTCAAGAAATGAAGTACAGTAAGGGTATGGGGTTTTACTGCTCAAAAATCATTTCACAGGGCATCTATGAGTGAGAGTGCAGATAATGAATTCTGTACAAAGATATTGGTATTGTACAAATGACAGTCCCTGCCACACATGACACATATATGAGAAAAACAAGTGAACCATGAGGGAGGCAGGTTAACAAAAATAACATGACGTATCATGGATAATCGTTTGGAATCTCACTCAGGCTGAAACACATTCGCATAAAATGCTCAGTAAACAATTGCGAGTACTTTTGAAAAAAATCAGTCTAACTTATGGATAATTCTTGAACAGAAAAAGTATTATGTTTGATAAATTGTTCACTCAGCTCTAATTACTATTAAATATCTGTGAGACAATAATAAGATTGCCCTGGTTGGGACCACTTTGGTGCGAGAGAAGCTGGCAAAGATAGAAACTGTGACTTTGTGAGCTGAAATATTAAGATCTATGAGTCATGTAGGATTACAGTTTACAGGCTTCCAGAGTTGGGTATTAGTAGATTGAGATCTGTGAGTTAAAGAGCAGAGAGACATTATATTGTGAATTGGTGGGCTATGATTTCTATAGGAAGTCAAAAAGAAGAAAGGGATTCTAACTGGACAGCAAGCACAATTTTTAGTGCTTTTGGACCATTTTTATATCGCTAGACATTTATTTAAAATAGTGCCAACCAACAGAGAATTTCATTGTCATTAGCATCTGCTTCCTACAGACAGTAAATATCAAGGGTCTTGCACTTTTTGCTTCATAAAATTCCCTCAAAATTCCACAGTATATTTGTACACTACACACACATGCATGCACACACACATAGAGAAATCCAATTCAATAATACAAATATTTTATTAACAAGACATTGACATGAATATTTTTAAATTAGTCATAATTTATCACTTAATTCATTAAAGGACATTTGCATAATTGAGGTCATATGCATTATTCCAGATATCTGATGAAATACCTATGGGCACAGCTACTTAAATTTTCATGTTTGTAAAAACAAAAGATGAAAACCATTTCTGCAGTCATATGAAGTGAGCCCAGAGAGCACTGACATGTCATATTAAAACTATAAAACAATCTATAAGCTATTTTATTTCTGGCTTTTTAACAAAATAAGCCAAATTAATAACTAATTGACTGCTTCTAATCTAAATTCCATGACAATATGAGAAGCACTAGCTTCAGATTGTATTTAATGGAAAATATTGATAAAATAGAGGCTATAAATGAAAGATAATAATAGTTTGGAAATAATACTTTTATTTTTAAAGTGCTTTAATTCCATCCCTCTCCACCCCACACTCTCTCATGAGATCATGAAAATGGCCCTACGTGGACATAAAAAGATTTGAGCTGACCATTTCTCACCAGCACTTCTGCTTTACTAGAGCTAGCTGGAACATTTTCAGCCAAAATATGCTGTTGTAGCAAAACGGAAATGTTTTGCAGGGATCTAATGGCTTTGATGAAGTTTTTGTCAGGCATGTGAGGTGTCTCTCTATAGCTTGGTGTTTGTGGCATTAGCCTAGGAGACTTACATTCAAATCCTTACTTTCCCTGAATAAGAATAATCTGTGATGAAAGACTTATCTGAATCAGGCAGAATAGAGACTTAAATCTGGGTCTCCCACAGGCAAGACTCCTAACCACCAGGCCCCACATGTACTTTCCCTAAAAGCTTGGGTTTTGATCTAAAAACAGATATCTGTACACAATTCTGGTTTTTGTTTGTTTTTATGTGAAAAAAAGTTCAAAAGGTTTGATTTTGGTCCAAAGTTGAACAAAAACAAGTTTTGAAACCTCAAAAGATACTGTGAAAGGAATTGCCATCTTCCAGTCAACTCTATTCTTTATCTCCTTGTCCCATCGACTGTCTTGTAAGGAGATGCACTGTTCACACAGAGTGATATTCATCCCTTGCAGAGGGCTAGTGCAGGTCCTATGCAACTCCTAAGACCTCAGAATAGGTTCTAAGTGGTTTATGAGAGTTGAGCCGGTCCTGACAAATTTCACCAGTAGAATATTTTGACACACTAGGGTCCAGAATAAGATAATCTACCTTTAAAGCAACAACAGCAGCAGTACTGTATTTCACTGCTGTTGAATGGAGGTAGGGCAGGAAGCCTGCTCCTCCAACATCTTTCTAAAGAGCACTGGATGAGTAGAAGAAAAAAAGGCTTAAAAATGTTTCTGATGAATTTGTCTGGTATTCATCATATCATTTATTGAATAAATAGTATTCAACCAGCTTGCCTTGACTCTGTGCATGTGGGGAAAGGGGGAGTGAAATATCCTGAGGCCTTATTTGGAGTATTTGAACCACCTTGTGACTACATGTAAGATACTAGTACACTATGATGGATTACTCTGATTTGTTTGCAAGATATACAGCAGTTTCAGCCCACATAATGGTGACATAGGATTTTTCTAGTTACAGGTTTATACAACAAATAAAGAGGGTTGTTGATTTTTTTTTCTTCTAGGTCTCTGGAATCAATTTCAATTGATTAATTTGCTGATCTTAGAATTATTTCGTTTGGCTGATGATAAGTCAGTTCTAGTAAACTGCTATTCTGAGAGGTATAGTAGATGTGAAACTTTTCAATCATAGACATAACTATTGTATACCTAAGACCTTTTTCAATTGATATTGTCTTTGACATTGCAAAGAATTGGGATACTTTAAAGGTCCTTCTGGGTTCTCGATTAACTTTCAAGCACATACATAACCTAAAACCCTTGGCGGGATTGATTAAAAAGATTCATTTTCAGCACAGCAAGTAGTGAACTCAACATTGAACAATAATTAAATAAATTAGTAAAAGGGTGGGTAAGGCCAAAGCTGTTTCTTTCCCTTCACTTACATTTCCTCCAGTGTCTGTGGTTTGTGATAAATCTGTCCTCCTTCATTATTGTCTTCCTCTTAACTTGACTTAGGGATTACATCTGAGGGGACGTTTCTAAGTGAAAAGCGTTTGTTCATGTCATGGCCTAATATTAGTGCTGTGTTCAGTGACAGTGGCCCTAAGTGCAGCAAATAAAATTCTATAGGCCCAGTTATGAAGTCAGTAGAGAAGCTCTATATTGTTAGGTGTTCACAGTATTTCATATATACTATTAAAAAGAGAGGCAGCTATAAGGGCTCAGTGAATATATGCTCATCTCCACAGAACTTTTGTAAATTACTTTAAAGATGATGTTTTCTGAGATAGCTTTTTTTTCTACTTGTGTACAAATATGTTACAGACTGGGGAATATGTCTGTAGCAACTTATGAATTCCGTTTTTGTTTGGAAAATACCTGTTGTATTTCAGCCTCCATTTCTTCGTCTTCAGTAAGGCTCTGAGCATTCAATCTGTAACAGGCACTTGGCACCTAGTTTGGAAAGCTTGGACAGAACAATCGAGGGCCATCAGCATTGAATAACTTTCCCTAGTGGAGCAATGGTGGTTCTAGACCAAACTCATGGAGTTAAAAAAAGGGAGTGATGCAGATTAAGGGGGCTGAGTTCAGGAGGTGATTGTTTTCCATAGATCTGTAACTTTCTTGTGCTTTTTCAGAGTATAGCGTGTATATTTAAGAAATTCCTTTGTCTGGCCTGTTGCCTTGCTTTACTGCCATGCTATCATTGAAGGGGTTAACTAGAAACTACAGATTCCACAATCAGGGGATCTCAGATTGGGAGGAGGCATAAGGAGGAAGGAATTGTCCTATTCACTGGAGGGCTCAGAAGGTCTGATGCACTGGTTCCAGGGTCTAGGCAGCCAGACTGCAGGGTCCCCCCGCTCAAGAGGAGTGTCAGAAACCAGGTATGCACCTGGGTGGACCCAAAGGTGAGAGAAGTGATCACTCACTACTCTGATGCAGAGCACTTAGCAGTATATATGACTTAGTGGTTGAAAGAGCAGGACCAGAACTGATAGTGACAGTTACTAATATTTACTATAAATCATTTATTTCCACATAAAGTATATGCTGATATATGTTATGTGGCAGTGTATTTTTACTCCACTTTAGATCCTGTAATGGGGATTCTCAAACCATTTACACTAGGGATCACACCTTAATTGAGAATTAGTCTCATGGACATGTCACTCGTGATTTGTGACTGTGTGGCACAACGACCAATTGTTCAATCATAACATCCCTGTGGCACTGACAGAAATCAATTAGATGGAAAGATACTATTTTTAAAGTATTTATGAGCCAGATCCTCAACTAGTGTAAATCAGAATAGGTGCATTGTCTTCAATTTAAATAAACTAATTTATAACAGTTCAGAATATGCCCCCAATGTATTTTTGTCTTTAGTAGGAGAATGTTTGTTTTTAAGAAAGATAATCAGGCCATCTACTTTATTTTTCAAATCATCTTCCTCTCCCATGTGTTTTGATTCTGTACCAGCCACATGTGACCATACAGCTCCCTACTGATTACCATCAGGTGCTCTGAGAACCAACATAGTGGACTAGTTTGGGAACTTCCGTGCTACAACATTATCAGATGCAGTGATCTCCATTAAAAAGTCATCTTTTTCCAACTGTTACCACAGCATGGTATCTGACATACCACCATACATCCCTATACTTCATATTTATATTCTTCTAGAGATTTCATGTTTTCTTGTTACTCCAGCCCCACGGGTACTGCTAGATAGACTGCTGGTCCTGCTGTATTTCAGGGGGAAAAGTGAAAGGAACTGACATATTAGACTATGAGCTACTCATGTCTCAACTTGCAATGGTAAAAAAAAAACAAAAAAACACTAGAGCTAGATGAATAACAACAGAGTTTGATTTGCTGTAATTTGCTGAATCACTATTTTTTAGAGCATTCAGATAGCTGCTAGGTAGTTCTGAAAATATTTCTGCTGCTCAGCTAGTAGCACAAATAATTATCCATCTTAAAAATTGTATTGCCAGATGTAGTATTTGCTATTCCTTTGTTTAAATTTTTTTAGTCAGGGAGCAAAAACATGACCATGAGACTTACACACTGACACTAGAAATACAAATGGCAGAAGTGATCAAATTTCTCAATTAGGGGTCACCGCTTCTGTAGGGAAAGCCCCTGGCAGGCTGGGCTGGTGTGTTTACCTGCCCCGTTCGCAGGTCCGGCCAATCGCGGCTCCCACTGGCCGCGGATCGCTGCTTCGGGCCAATGGGAGCTGCTGGAAGCAGTGGTCAATAAGTCCCTCGCCCTGCGCTGCTTCCAGCAGCTCCCATTGGCCCAGAGCAGTGATCTGCAGCCAGTGGGAGCTGCGATCGGCCAGACCTGCGGATGGGGCAGGTAAACAAACCGGCCCGGCCTGCCAGGAGCTTTCCCTACAGAAGCGGTGACCCCTGTTTGAGAAACCCTGGTGTAGACAATGACTTTAGTTTATTATCCATTTATTGTGTGATGTTATGATTAATCAATATGTTATTTTCACTATATGTTAATTATAGTTAATTTGTAAGATTATAAAAGTATAACATCGATCAGTATTTAGAGGAACCAAGCATTAGAGTTGAGTAAGAAAAACTGAAACACAAGACCTGTAGATTGAGGCTGCAAGACTTTAGCTTAGCTATTTTAGGCCTTGGAGACAAGAAATGATGACTTAAGCCAATGACCGAGAAATAACCCAATACCCAAAGATTATGGGAAAAGGGGTACCAAGTGGTAATATTGTGCAAAATTACCCAGAAGATTAATATTAGATCATAAAAAGAGTCTAAAGGCACATCTGTCTCAGACATGTGTCTTACCCATGGGATACAGCAGAGATCGGCAACCTTTGGCACACGGCACGCCAGGGCCGGGCCAGTTTATTTACCTGCCCCGTCCACAGGTCTGGCCGATCGCAGCTCCCACTAGCCACGGATCACTGCTCCGGGCCAATGGGAGCTGCTGGAAGCAGCGTGGGCCGAGGGACTTACTGACCACTGCTTCCAGCAGCTCCCATTGGCCCGAAGCAGCGATCCGCGGCCAGTGGGAGCCGTGATTGGCCGGACCTGCGAACGGGGCAGGTAAACACACCAGCCCGGCCCTCCAGGGGCTTTCCCTACAGAAGCGGTGACCCCTGTTTGAGAAACCCTGTGTTAGAATGACACCACCCCCCATACCAAACGCTGTTCTGAAATGTTGTGGTTCATGCAACACTGTAATAACACAATGATCATAAGGTCAACCTTTAATCATTGTAATACAAAGAAAAAATGCCTTTAATCCCTTAGAAACAAGTGATAATTTCTGAAAGCAAAGTACTGGGTGGAATCAACACTGTATATTATAACCACACATGGATCTACTTCTGGATTGCTTTTTCCTTAATATTTTATTAACATAATATTTATTAAAGTAATACATGAAAAGCAAGGTTTGTGGTCAGGTGTAATGTTGGGAGGTTGTAAAGCAGAATCCTGACCTGAAATAAACATGTTAATTCTATTTCTCAACAGAGGTTGTCATTCAGACCAATGTTTTTCCCTGATCCTTCAAACAGTAGCGCACACACACTTAAGCTTTACTCATATAGATAGCCCTTGTAGTAACTAAGGCCCTCAAATTATGAGTTATTCTATTTAAGAGTTACTCAGGCATCAAGGCTGCTTAGAAAAGCTAGGACAGAGGGCTGAGAGAAAAACAACCCCATAATCCTCAAGGTCTAATGACAAGACTTCTTCAGACTGTCTGAGGAAAACTCAAAGTTGCTGCAGCCTTTGGCAAGAGTGTAATGCTGGTATAACTAAAGAGACTTCCTTTTCCTCTTTTCTGTGAATGAATTAATATATTAAAAAAATACATTGATATTGAACATTAAGATACTATATAATGTGTCAGATATAGAAGTGAAAAATAGGGAACTTAATGGAATCTAATGTTTTGATTAAAGGAAGTTATGCTATAAAAGGGAAGTCAGTTATAAGTGATACAGCTTTCTTAAATAAGGGTATGTCTACACTACAAGACTATTTTGAATCAACTTAATTCGAATTTGTGGAATCGACCTTATGAAGTCGAAGTTGTGTATCCACACTAAATACACTAATTCGACTGTGTGAGTCCACAGTAACGGGGCCAGCGTCGACTTTGGAAGCGGTGCACTGTGGGAAGCTATCCCACAGTTCCCGCACTCCCCGCTGCCCATTGGAATTCTGGGATTTCCCCCCAATGCATGCTGGGGGAAAAATGTGTCGAGGGTGGTTTTGGGTAACTGTCATCATTGAACCGTCAATCACGCCCTCCCTTCCTCCCCGAAAGCGCCTGCGGGCAATCTGTTCGTGCACTTTTCTGCTCAGTGACAGCGCGGGCGCCACAGCACTATGAGCACGGAGCCCGCTGCAGTTATAGCCGTTGTCAACTCCTCGCACCTTATCATCCACCTCTTCCACAGTCAGCTGCTGAGAAATAGGGCTACTTTTCAATGGTGCTGCGAGCACTGGTGGACCATGGGGGACGTTTTACCAACATCAATGTCGGGTGGCCAGGCAAAGTTCATGACGCGCGTGTTTTCAGGAACTCTGCTCTGTTTAGATGCCTGCAGGAAGGTAGTTTCTTCCCGGACCACAAAATAACTCTTGGGGATGTGCAGATGCCTACAGTGATCCTCGGGGACCCAGCCTACCCGCTAATGCCCTGGCTCGTGAAGCCCTATGCAGGCGCCTTGCACAGCGACAAGGAACTCTTCAAGTACCAGCGAGCAGCGTGACCTGTGACTGTTCAGTTTCTTTACAGAGAAGCTGAACCTGCCCCTGTTTCTTTACCAAGTTACTGTTGACTAGCATCTGCAGTTACATACCCCATCCACCCTGCTTCCCCCACTTCCAACACACGTTTAAAAATAAAATACATGTTCCACTGTAACTTTACAAAGGTTTCTTTATTGATGACTTTGCATTAAAGGGTTGAAACTGGGATGCAGACTGTGCTGGGTAGGGTGTGCGGTGATGTAAAGACCACCTCTAAACTCGAGGAATGACAGGCTCCTGCTCCCAGAGCGGTCTGCAGTGCTGGACTGGTTGTTTCAACGGAGCCTGCCATCCTTCCTTTTTGGGACTCTGTGTGCGGGGGCTATGTGGCCTTGTGGCGGGGGAGGATGGATACAGATTCCTCTGCTGTGTGGCTCTGTGGTCCAGGACAGGGACCGTTGCATGAGATCTGTAACCACCCTCCCCCGCTACAAAGTCACATACCCCCCCACCCACACAGAACCTGCAAACCAACTCCCATACCGACCAGGGTGCCTACTGACTGCACTGTGTGTGTGACCTGCTGCTGATCCTGCCCCCATCTCTGTACCCTGCTAAAGGTGACTATCCTATGCAATACCCTACCCCCTTTCCCACCCACCCCTTCAAACGCAGCGTTGTGTAAAAAACCATGACGGAAACAGTAATTAACAGCAAAGTATTTTTAATAATTAACCAGACAGTCAGGGGATGAAACTGGGATTGGGGCTAGGGTGAGTCAGGAAGGGAAGGAATTCTCAAAAATTAGGGTATGAGAGCTTTTGGGTACTTGAGCACTCTGCTGGGGTGCAGTGACAGTTTTCACGGCCCCTGGCGCCACTCCTTCTGGTTACTTTGGGTGACGGGAGGTATGGGACTTTGTGGCGGGGGAGGGCGGTTGCAGATAGACTGCGGGGGGGGGGTTGTCCTCCTGGCTGCGGTCCTGCAGAACATCCACAAGGCGCCGGAGCGTGTCCGTTTGCTCCCTCATTAGTCCAAGCAGGCGTTTGAGTCGCCTGCTTGTCTTCCTCACGCCACCTCTCCTCCCGTTCGCTGTGTGAGCGCTGGTACAGAGAGAGGGTCTCTCTCCACTGGCTCTGCTGGTCCGCCTCGGCTCGGGAGCACCCCATAACTTCAGCGATCATCTCGTCCCGTGTCTTTCTCTTTCGCCGTCTAATCTTTGCCAGCCTCTGTGAGGGGGATGCTGTGGCACGTCTGGAGACAGTCGAAGCTGTGTGATGGGAAAAAGGTAGTGAATTCCTTGCAAAGATACATTTTTCCAAACAATGAACACAGTCTAGTCTGTGTCTGTGAACAACATCATGCACAGCACCTATCTTTTCCGCACTCCTGCAGCAGGCAATCCTGAAAGCATAAACTCTGCCCCTGTTCCACCCCATCGCAGTGTCTCCCGACCCTTGCACTTCTGGGTTGAGATCCCAGTACCTGATGGTGCAAATTTCATTGTCGCGGGTGGTTCTGGGTAAATGTAGTCAGTCATTCCTTCCTCCGGGAAAGCAACGCCAGACAATCATTTCGAGCCCGTTTTCCCTGGATTGCCCTGGCATACGCCATAGCGTGGCAACCATGGAGCCTGTTTTGCCTCTTGTCACTGTCACCGTATGTGTACTAGATGCTACGGACAGAGGCGATTCAGCAGTGCTACACAGCAGCATTCATTTGCTTTTGCATGACAGCAGAGATGGTTATCAGCCATATTGCACCATCAACCATGCCAATGTAAATTAGCAAGGTGATGACGGGTAGCTGTCCTATTGCACTACACCTTCTGCTGCTGTCATAGGTGCCCCTGGCCAAGATCAGCCGGGGGCGCAAAAGTCAAAACTGGGAATGACTCCCCGAGTCAATTCCTCCTTTATGGTATCTAAAAATAGAAACAGTCCCGCCTAGAATATGGGGCAACTGTACTAGGGTTGCAGAGTATCAGAGAACTACAGAGCACAGCCGCTCTGTGTCAGATCCCACAGGAATGACGAGCTGCGTGCCATTCACAGGGGGTGCCCCTGCAACAACCCTACCTGTTGCTTCCCTCCTCCTCCAGCCTTCCTGGGCTACCGTTGTAGTGTCCCCCCATTTGTATGCTGAAGTAATAAGGAATGTAGGAATAAGAAACAGTGACTTGTTAGGGAAATGAAATGAGGGTAAGGCAGCCTCCAGCTGCTATGATAGTCCAGGCAGTACAGAATCTTTTCTTTACACATGAAGGGCGGGGGCTGATAGAGCTCAGCCCCCTGTTGCTATTATGAAGACGGTTAGCAGGCCATCTACTTATGGGCTGATGACGAGGACAGGTAGCAGTCCTATTGCACTACACCATCTACCGCAAGGCTGATGATGAGGACGGGTACCAGTCATTTTGCACCATCAGTCACCCATGAGGCGGGGGACGGGGGGCGAGGATGCTACCGTAGCGTGCCGCAGCATCGCGTCTACCAGCAGCATTCAGTACACATAGGGTGACATTTACAAGAGTCAAGAGACGATTTCTTTCCCTTTTCCTTCTGGGGATGGGGGGTGGCTGTACATTGATGAGCTATGCCCTGAACCACCGCGGACACTGTGTTTGACCCTAGAAGCATTTGGAGCTCAGCCAAGAATGCAAATGATTTTTGGACACAGCGGGAACTGTGGGATAGCTTGCGTCCTCAGTTCCCCCCCCTCCATGAGCGTCCATTTGATTCTTTGGCTTTCCGTTACGCTTGTCACGCAGCAGCGTGCCGACTCTCTGCTACGCCGTCTGTCCGGAGATTTTTTAAAAATACTTTGGACCAGGTGTAACATTACGGTAATTTTCCTAATTAGATGCAGGAGTCGCCGAGCGAGATCGCCCTGAGGAGGGTCACTGAAGGAGATAGAGAACGCATGCTGCATGAAAGCCAGCACAAACCAGGGGCCTATGCAGCCGTGCTCGGGGAGGCAATGCTCCCTGAGTACCTCATGAAAGCCTGGCGCGGAAAGGTGTGCTACCACGGAGCACCCAATAAGGCAGCTCTCCCCAGGAACCTCCTGCGGAGGCTTTTCGATTACCTCCAGGAGAGCTTCGTGGAGATCTCCCAGGAGGATTTCTGTTCTATCCCCATATATATAGAGACCTCCTTTACACATAGTTCAGATTCATGTTCCATTAATAATAAAAGTTTACATGTTTAAAGCACTTACCGACTGCTCCTTCCCCTGATTCAGGGTCCGGGTTAACGGCCGGGGAGGGTTGGTGGGGGATCTCCGTGAGGGTGCTGAAGAGATCCTGGCTGTCGGGGAAACCAGCGTTGTAAGCGCTGTCGCCTGCCTCGTCCTCCACAAACCCTTCCTCATCTTCCCCGTCCGCAAACATCGCCGAGGAACTGGCTGTCGACACTGTCCCATCGTCAGAGTCCATGGTCACTGGTGGGGCAGTGGTGGCAGGCTCCGTAGCGTCCGTTTGCCGCTTTGATTTTTTTGTAGCCTTGTCTGATTTTCACGCGGCGCTGCGTTGCATCCCGCCTGTATCCTCTGTCTCTCATGGCTTTGGAGACATTCCTGTAGGTCTTTGCATTCCGTTTGTTGGAGCACAGCTCCGAAAGCACAGACTCCTCGCCCCACACACCGATCAGATCCAAGACTTCCCGGTCAGTCTATGCTGGGTCCCTCTTTCTATTCAGAGATTACATGAACTCCTCTGCTGGAGAGCTCTGCATTGCTGCCAGTGCTGCTGAGCTCACCCCGATGTCCAACCACGAAATGAGATTCTAACTGTCCAGACAGGAAAAGGAATTCAAATTTTCCCGGGACTTTTCCTGTGTGGCTGGTCAGAGCATCCAAGCTCGGACTGCTGTCCAGAGCGTCAACAGAGTGGTGCACTGTGGGATAGCTCCCGGAGCTACTAAGTTCGATTTGCATCCACACCTAGCCTAATTCGACATAGCCATGTCGAATTTAGCGCTACTCCCCTCGTCAGGGAGGAGTACAGAATTCGAACTAAAGAGCCCTCTATGTCGAATTAAATGGCTTCCTGGTATGGACGGGTGCGCGGTTAATTCGAATTAACGCTGCTAAATTCGAATTAAAGTCCTAGTGTAGACCAGGCCTAAGAAACTGACACCCACAGAACAGAACTATTCTATTATTGCAAAATAAAAAAAAAAGATATGCTATTGTGTGGCCAATCACACAGCTAATTTCCTATCTATTTTCAGAAAATGTAGGGCCTAGACCAGGGGTCGGCAATCGGTGGCTCGCGGGTCGCCAGGGTAAGCACCCTGGCGGGCCGGCCCGGTTTGTTTATCTGCCGCGTCGGCAAGTTCGGCTGATCGCGGCTCCCACTGGCCGCGGTTCGCGGTCCCAGGCCAATGCGGGAGGCAGGAAGCCGCAGCCAGAACATCCCTCGGCTCGCGCCGCTTCCTGCCTCCCGCATTGGCCTGGGACCGCGAACCGCGGCCAGTGGGAGCCGCGATCGGCCGAACTTGCCAATGCGGCAGATAAACAAACCGGGCCGGCCCGCCAGGGTGCTTACCCTGGCGAGCCGCGAGCCACCGGTTGCCGACCCCTGGCCTAGACATTCTCCATTCGCATTCTCCATTGGTGTGGCTACATCAAACCAAAATGTGCCATTTTCAAACTGCTACATTGCAGCATCATTCTCCGAAACAGGAAAATGTTAAGGAAAAAGAAGACACAGTGACAGATGCATTCTCCAGGCAAAAGGATGATGACCCAATGCCTATAGATCAACCAGGGACTGACCTCTGTTGTAAGAGAGGAGGTATGACCCAGAAACCCATCAATGCTGACTAGTAAGAGGGTTAGAAGAATATCCTGAATCTTGTAGGTACATTCTGGTTCACCAAAGAATTTCATGTGATCTCTTACATGAAAGCTAGGGTCACATCAGCCATTCAATACTATTGTAAAATGTATGTACAGATGCTAAAGTGTTATGCATGTATGCTAAAAATATGTTCCTAAAGTCTTTTTCAAAGTAGAGTTGACAAACATGTTTCTGTCCAAGAAAGGATGTTCATTCACCTGTCCTTCTTGGGCCACATCTAAATTAAGTATTGTAAACCAACACAACATAAACTCCATTTCAAAAGAAGTCAGTGAGAGAGGGGATGTAAAACCAACAAGGAGTGAACACACTAGAGAATGAACTATGGGCAGGAGATTTCATCCTGACTCTAGAGGTAGAAACAGTGAACTCTGGGTAACATAAGAGGAAGGTAAGGAAGATACCCCTTTACCCTTTACTTTAAGAAATAATCAGATAATGGATTACATTCATGAAAACAGGATCACCCGCAGCCTTGATTGAAGGCTGCAAAGGACATTTGGGGTGAGATATAATTATTTATTCAGGATGTTAGCCTGCTAAATGTAGTCTCTAGAAATTATATTATGAGTTTGTAAAAGCAGCAAAGAGTCCTGTGGCACCTTATAGACTAACAGACATTTTGGAGCATGAGCTTTCGTGGGTGAATACCCACTTCGTCGGATGCATGCATTCACCCACGAAAGCTCATGCTCCAAAACGTCTGTTAGTCTATAAGGTGCCACAGGACTCTTTGCTGCTTTTACAGATCCAGACTAACACGGCTACCCTTCTGATATTATGAGTTTGTTTTTATGTTACTCTTGTTTACATTATCTTTACTCACTGTCCCTTGAATCTTTGATCTTATTGTTGTTTTCACTGTAACTATATATCAGTGATGTAATGTTATACAAGAAGCTGATCCTGAGTTGAATCATTAAAGCTGTTGTATGCACTGTTCCCTTGAGGGCAGCAGACCTGGTATTTCTTCGGGTATACCATGCGTAAGGAGGCTGCTTCAAAGGGGCTCAGGGACTGGGGTGTACCTATTATTAACCAACAAGTCAAAGTAAAGGGTGACATAGCCCAGAGGAGACTGGTTGGTTGGTTAATATGCTTGATACAATCAGGTAGATGACATCTTGTTAAACTCAAGCAAGTTTGTCTCTCGCTGGAAGGAGGGAGGTAACAAGATGACTCAGTCCTACCTATTGTGAGAACCATCATTGGTGGTAATCAGTTAAGAAATTAACCAACTTTGGTTTGTTTTATATCCTCTTTATTACACCCTATTGAGTTTGATGGTACTACACATGTGAATGACATTACACATGTGTAACTGTTTGTAGCATTAGTACATCTGAGACAGAAGTTCAAATTCTAATCCAGGTTTCTATAAATGAAAGGTTATTACACTAATTTAGAGTGCCACCTCTCTCCATTTGTCTCTTATATACAACTTATTTAATTTTAGATTGTAAACCCTTAAGGACAGGGACTGTGACTTAATATGTGCTTAGAACAATAGAGCCCTGAACTCACTATGGCCCCTAGATGCTACTGTAATGATGACACCTGAAATTTCCATAGATTATTTGAAGATTAGAGAAGAGATTAAATTAATTAAATGAATTTCGCACATTTTTCGTATTTATTGCCTCCCTATATAATATCTAGCCCTAACATGACACATCTGCCCTAATGGTTTGTACCTATTTACCTATTTGTGTGAATGAAGTGAAAAGCTAAAATGTAATTTAATAACTAGTTTGATTTAGCAATTTTTTCTACAAAGCCTGGATGTATACAAGATGAACTGTTTCTTACATGCTGCTCCTTTCTGAAAATCATATTGGGCAAAGAACTAGTTATTAGGAGGAAAGAAACTCAAAAGGTGAGAAATCTGCAGGAATTTTGGAAAAACATCAACATCTCCAAATGTATAATTATACTTACATATACTTTCATCTGAGAATTCCAAAGTGCTTTACAAAAGTAAGCTATATACACTTCACAATATTCCTGTGAAGTGGGTAAGAATTATGCTCTCCTTGTCACTGAGCATGCAGAGAGAAATGCAGTTGTTTTTCCCAAGTCACACAGTGAGACAATGACAGACCTGGGAAGCGCCCTAGGAATTCTTATTCCAATTATCATGGTTTACCACTAAAAACACACTGTTTCTTGAATTTTCAAGCAGAGAACAGGTTATTGAAATGTCTCTGAGGATTTTTGATTTAGCAAATGTGCAGTTTTATTTCTATGGGCCTATCTACCTAACAGAATTTATGATGTTTGAACATAGAAATGTAGAACTGAGGCAGGACTACGTATTATCAAGACCAGGGGTCGGCAATATTTGGCACGTGTCTCGCCAGGGTAAGCACCCTGGCGGGCCGATTTGTTTACCTGTCGCATCCACAGGTTCCGCCTATCGTGGCTCCCACTTGCCGGGGTTTGCCGTCCCAGGCCAATGGAGGCTGCGGGAAGCGGCGAGGGCCGAGGGATGTGCTGGCCACCACTTCCCGCCGCCCCCATTAGTCTGGTGCTTACCCTGGTGAGCCACATGCCAAAGGTTGCCAACCCCTGATCTAGACCATACCTGACATATATTTGTCTAACCCATTCATAAAAATATTCTAAAATAGGTAGGCTGTAGAATCTCTAGGTAATTTGTTCCCGTGCTTAACTACGGGAAGTTAGAAAATTTCTAAGTTCTAAGAAGTTAGAAAATTTCTCCTAGTATCTAACCTAAATCTCCCTTGTTTCAATTTAAGCCATTACTTCTTGTACTGTCCTCAGAGGATATAGAGAACAATTCATCACCTTCCCCATTATAACAACCTGTTATGCTCCCTCTCAGTCTTCTCTTCTCCAGACTAAACAAACCATTTTTTTTCAATCTTTTGTCATAGGTCATGTTTTCTAGACATTTAATTATCTTTGTTGCTCTCCTCTGGACATTATCCTGTTTGTCCATATCTTTCCCCAAAGTGAGGTGCCCAGATTTGCACACAGTACTCCAGTTGAGGCTCTATCAGTGCTGATTAGAATAGAAGAATTACTTCTCAACACAGTTATGAACAGCTGACTCAGATGACGTCCAGACCAGAGTTCAATTGCTAGTGTAGACCAGGACAAGTTGTGTTCAGCTTTGTGTCAGCTAACTCTGAGAAAACCCTAATCTCAGAAAAGTGGAATGCAAATGTAGCCATGAAGTCATTACCAATGCCTCTATAATACAACATAAGAAGAGTAAGCCTTGTATTGAAATCCTCATTCCAAACTTCTAGTTACAGTATACATGTTTTGGACCAAGTGATTATCATAACAAGCAACAATTAAAACATGGAAAGCAATTTAATAAATTGACCTCTAAGCCATTTCACTCTGGTCCTGTTAATGTGAGTATAGGCAAAAATTACTGAAGAATAAGTAAATGCTGCAGTCCACGTACACTCCAACTGCACAGAGCACTGTCACGAGACAGCTGTTGTTAGCATTAAGTATTATCAAAATAAAGATTAGCTTAAATACATCTATGCACACACACATGCATGCATAAAAGGGAAAACTAAACAGAAATATATTAAAGTACATGTGTCACAACTGTTACAATTCAAGTGTAATTATGCAGGAATCGCTTGCCACACTAATTATGATATAAAATGAGTGAATATAAGAAAGAAACATACAATGAGGGAAATTCATGTGTAATATCCATCCTTGGCAGTTTCAGAATAATAAATTTAATATTGTTGTGTAATAAAGCAGTGCTGATTGAAAGGGGAAAGCTGAGTTTAAATCTCTTCGTATGTTAGGCATGGAGAGCTAGGATGGAAAAACACCAAACCATTATTTTATCTTTCTGCAATAGGTGGCCAAAGTTCTGAAGACAACTTTACGAAAAGGAGTTTTATTGGAGAATTTAAATGTACCATTTTATGAGAAATTATATAAATCCCCTTAATACAAAACAAAATACAATTATGAAACAGAGTATAGTATCTGATAATATTTCATTTGTTTAGTTATTTCATTAGTTTCAATCAAGAGAACAAGAGTCTATTAGTTGATACATAAAGTTGAATGGTATTATAGATGATGATCCTCTTGTGAATATTTACACTTTTCAGTTTATATTGGTTATCTCTCTGAAATCTTTTAGTGCCATTATATTTTTTTCAGAAACGTTCTTTTTATTTTCTTTGTAAAACTTTTTATGCAACTTCAGTGATCATGAAAGCTGCTGGACTGAAAAGCCTAGTGAGTGAAATTCTTTATTTATCCACCTAATGTAACATAAAAATGGCCATAGTGGGTCAGACCAATGGTCCATCTATCCCAATATCCTGTCTTCCAAAAGTGGCCAATGATGTACAGAACAGTACATAATGAGCAACTGTATAATCTTCCTCCATACTGACCTGCCACTGGCTCTCAACCTTGACCTAGAGTGACTAGTTATGGTTTAAAGGGATAGTCTCACCCCATGTCTATTCACTCACTGGCCTCCCTGCTAAGACAGGGGGAGGAATAATTCAGTGGTTTGAGCATTGGTCTGCTAAACTCAGGGTTATGAGTTCAATCCTTGAGGGGGCCATTTGGGGATCTGGGGCAACAGTCTGTCTGGAGATTGGTCCTGCTTTGAGCAAGGGGTTGGTGTAGATGACCTCCTGAGGTCCCTTCTGTTCTAGCCCTGATACTCTATGATTCCACCAAGGGTTTACCAGCATGATGATGTTTTTATTGTTCTTTGAATATCTCTGGATTAGAACATAGACTAGGTCCACCAATATCATTTCACTTAGGACATCAAAAAGAGAAAAGACTATGTGATGTTGCACTCCACATGATTTTATGAAAATATGCTAATGTGTGAGAATATAATGTAACTGGAATATGCTTCATGCAAAAGGTGTCTTGTAAGGTATCATTGCAAAGTTTATAATCTACTGAGCATGGTAATCCTATTTGTATAAATGTATCATTATTGTATCTGAAACTAGAAATATGAAATATAACTCTGAGGTCCTATTGTAATTATGTAATGTGTGGGACATTGATGGTAGTTTGGAATCTTGATAGCTCCCATCACTAGGACAATTGGTTGTAAATAGCTCTGTTTACTTGCAAAACTTCCTGTGAGTCAGGCCAGGAATAATGAAGGGTTGGGGTCTCACAGGACATGTGACCATGTCACCTGATACTGGAATCCATCTTAAACCTGGTGCTTTTCCATTTAGAAGGAGGGGTGGGGACCCAGAGAGGCAAAAGATTCCCACCTTGTGCTAAAGCTATATAACGGGGGTGGAACAGAACAAAGGGGATTCCAGTAATGAGAAATCCGCAAGTTAACACCTGAGCTGGAGCTCACAAGAACTGCACTGGGGAAAGGATTGGGCCCAGATTAGGTAGGAGTCCAGTCTGTGAAAGAAGCTTATTGGAACATCTCTGAGGAAGAGATTTTATTTGTAATCAGTTTCTTAATGTATTAGGCTCAGACTTGAGTGTGTTGTTTTATTTTGCTTGGTAACTGACTTTGTTCTGTTTGTTATTACTTGGAACTACTTAAAGCCTACTTTTTATACTTAATAATATCACTTTTGCTTATTAGATAACCCAGAGTAATTAATTAATACCTGGAGGAGCAAACAGCTGTGCCTATCTCTCTATCAGTGTTATAGAGGGCGGATAATTTATGAGTTTACCCTGTATAAGCTTTATACAGAGTGAAATGGATTTATTTGGGTTTTGGATCCCATTGGAGTTGAGTGTCTGGGTGCTGGAAACAGGAGCACTTCTTAAGCTGTTTTCAGTTAAGTCTGCAGCTTTGGGGGGATGTGGTTCAGACCCTGGGTCTGTGCTGGAGAAGACTGGCATGTCTGGCTCAAGAAGGCAGGGCTCTGGAGGCCCAAACTGGCAGAGAAAATGTGCTCAGAGGTAGTGTCAGCGTGTCAGGTGACAGTCCCAAGAGGGTCTCTGTGATCAAACCCCCCACAACTATAATATCCTGAATCACTTTTTAAGAGTATTATTCAATATTTGTATATATTAGCACCAAAAAGAATGAAACAGTCCCTGCCCTGAGAAGTTTAGAAACTAGATTAGATAGGTTACAGCAGAAAGAGGTGATATCAATCAAGCTGCACGGAGGATTACAAAACAGATTTTTATTTTTATGGGGGTTTTTTTGTTTGTTTTTTACAAGCATCAGATTAATTTCTTTTTAAACTATTTTCAGTGTTATTGTGTAGGCTTGAGCATGTACAACATTGTTGGTGAGAGCCTGAAGAGCAGGAGGTGCTACTGGTCTTTCAGGGGATATGCCTATATATATATATTACATATATATGAACTTGTGTACATATACCAAATTAAAATGGATGAGGATGGTATAATCTGAGTCTGTTACTCATTTCTCTTCCATCAAGATCAAGATGCACTGTAAAACACCCAAGGACAATATGATATTAAGAAATTACCTCCCTATATAACAAGGGTCGGCAACCTCTGGCACGCGGTTCGCCAAGGTAAGCACCCTGGCGGGCTGGGCCAGTTTGTTTATCTGCCGCATCATTTTGTGTGTTTCTTATACCATCATAAACATTATTGATGGAATTTTCAAAAGCATTCAGCACCCAGCAGCTCCCATTGTTCTCACAGGAGCTGGGCATCCTTGAAAATCTGGCCTTCCAGCTAGATAAAGATCTAGTCTTTGGTAGTCTTGCAACAAAGAGTTCCTTCTGAACAGTCATCACTATAACAGATGAAATTCTGCTCCACTGAAGTCAAGGGCAGAATTCCTATTGATTTTGATGGAGTCAAGATTTCACCCCCATATCTGTTTTTTTCCTAATAAGCACGCTTTAAATATGGTATTTTGTGCTCAGTGGGAGATTAAGCCTTTTATGAACAGGTCTCTCTATATATTACACACACAAAAAGCACTCTGGTAAAAAAATGTTATTAAAGTCAAAGTCAATCACTTAAAAGTTAAGAAATGGCAGAATCGAGGAATACATACAAACACAGCCCGGGTTATGCAAACCTGACTTAGGGAAATCTGGATTTATGGAAAAAAGTTCCATAAATTCCGTAAGCTTTTTTTTTTTTGCGCATAATTGTCGGAGATGCGTTCCCGACTCACGCAAAATTTGACTTACACAAAGCATTCCAGAATGGAACACTTGCATGAGTCGGGGATCTTCTGTACCCCTCACGTGTGTACACCCCTTGTGTGTATACATCATTTGTTGAGAAATTTTGAAAGTGTGTAGTGAATGAAGAAGTCCCAGTCTCACCAGAATCCTTGTGCCAAATCTACTCCTTTCCCTCCTTGTGGTCTAGCTTTTGTCCTCTCTGCATTTGAGTCAGATGGCTTCCTCCTCCACAATGCTGGGGTACCTTAGGGGGTGAGTCACTGACAGTGTAGGAGAGATGGGCTCCTTACCCTCAGTTCCAGTGCCCTATCCTAGCCTGGAACATCCATTATAAGGGAAGTCTGTTTTTACCCCTCTAGCAGCCCCACGTTGAAGAATGTTCAGTTGTTCTGTGGGGATGACAGATGCACAGTCCAGTCACATGTAGAAACTCTGAAGGGATGGCACATGCACACACTGGGAACAGAATGTTCAGAGACTTTAAACTGCTAGAAACTAGGAAGTTTATACTGAGCCCGTAGAAACTGTAGTTTTCCAGAGTCTTTTAACTTGTCCAAATCTGGACAGATTTTCAAAGGGAAAGCAAAAAAAGCACATCTCTGACACCAAGGCCATTCCATACTAAATTTCAACCCTCTTCACCAAAGCATGGGGGTTCTAAAACATTGCAAGGAGAAGGTCACCAGAATTTTTTAATGTGAACAGAACAATCTATTTCTCCCCTCTGCCCCCAAACCTCTTTCTTGGAAATATCTGCACTGTTTTAGCTGAAATTCTCCTCCTCACCCACAAAAGAGTCAGCCTGAGGCAGACACACAGCATTCCAAATATTTCATTCCAAAAAGTTATGCACAATCATAAGCAACCTAAAAGAGGGTCTTATAATGGGAAATGTCAGACAGCTTTAATAGGGGGTGCTTCCACCACATCCTGTAGTATCTTAAGGAAAACTTGTAACAGTGTCAGATTTACTACAATGGAGAACTAAAAATGTGCCAATTACCTTACAGAGGAAAGTAATTTTACATCAGCATTTGCAATAGTCAAGGTATTTCTGATAGGAAATACTGCAATAGTAACTTCATCTATTTATCAGAGGCAAAAATGACAAGGTTTTTTTTATTTGTTTGTTTGTTTTTAAAAAGGGGCAACCACTCTGAAGTTTTTCCCTGAACTAGCATCAAGATGTCATGTTCTTAATGGCTTATTGAGTTTAGAAAATGAGAACTTTTACTACTTCATGCGAATAGTTAGATTAACTTCTAGTCATAAAAACAGAGTTAACTAAAAATGATTGAAGAGTATGTGTTCATTTGTATTATCTCTTTCTAAAAACATAGTTTGCACAGATATGCTGTCATACGGTAGCCCATCCTGGAGCACTCTCATGCAACATGACAGGCACATCTGTTTCAGTTTCCCTTTTCAGGTTCACCAAAAACTCCATGTAAGTTTATGCTCTAGTCCATCAACATGGGTCATTAGCAAAAGGTTCAAATGGTCCTGTGATGGGGTGGACTAGGCCTAAAGTCCCTGCTGGAGGCCTCAGGTTCCTGCCACTCCCATCCCAGGAAAGGAGCAGTGTGGAGTCCTCCAAGTGTCCTGGAGTGGTTGTGAGCAAGCAACAATAAGAGGGGCTGCTGAAACAGCCAATCAGTGGCCAGGAAGGCCAAATAAAAGGAACTACAGCACCAGATACAGGGCCGGTGCTCACTAGAGCTGGAGAAGTGTGAATGGCTGAGGGAACTGCAACAAAACAGACAGCCCAGTGCTAAAAGGGACTGGGGGAGTGCAGGAGATCTCCTGTCTGGCTACTGGGCCTGAGCTTAGAAGATCCCTGAGCTAAGGGTAAGACATTAGTGAAGGCCAGGGCCTGGAGTAGTGGATGGGCCCAGGTCCCATCCATAGGCCTCTAGGGAAGGGCCTACAATTGGACAGCAGTAAACTCCCAGAAGGCGACTGAACTGTCAGGAGGCCCAGCTGAAGACTGGGGCCAAAACAGACTAAATGGGTCTCCAGGGAGGATGCCCTAGGGATATGGCCCCATACCAGTGCTAGACAGGTTTAAAGAGGGTGAACACACCCAACTAAAGGGGGCACTTGCAAGAGGTGGGTGCTGATCCTGTTACAGGTCTCCAACAAAACTATCAAACAGAGTTAATTCCCCACACAACACTGACCATAGTTCTTAAAAAAAACCATGCTCTTCCCACCAGGTACCCCCAGCTTCTCTGTTGGGAGAACTGCTATATCATACTCTCCAGGCTTCTTTTAAGTCCTCTTCTCAGGAGAGCCACCCCAGTCCTTCCAACTGTAGTGCAACCCTACTCTTCCCAGTGGGAACTCTCACAGCTGGTAAATAATTTCACAAGAGGAGCTACCCTTCATTACCCATGGCCCTCTCACAGTTCCTTTGAGTCCAGCTCTCCGGCAATGGAGATGCCAACAAATAGGGTCCTCTGCTCCTTCCCTATTTTCAGCCTGCTCCAGCTCTCTGGCTAGAGCCAGCAGGTAGCTTCCTATACTGCTGTTTCCACCAGCCTCACCCCTAGCTCAAAGACACCAGCTTGCAAATCCTTCTTGCTTCTCTTGTGCCTTCAGCCTTCCCTCAGGACTCCTTCCAGGACTCCTTCAAGTCTCTTACCTCTTCCTACCTTACTGCTTTACCTCATTAAACAGCCCCTTCACCAGCTTGAAGAACAGAACCAAGAATGAAAAGGTGGCACAGATTCAAGCAGCAAATATTAACCTGTTTTGAGGACTACAGTTCAAAAAGGTCTGGTTCCTTTCTGCCCAGACTGTTGCTTTCAGGTTGCTTTGCACAATGAACCTCTGTTCCCAGGTGACTTGACAAATTCACTTTCTGTCTTCATGCACATTGAATAGTGGTCAATGACTAAATAAGCCACTCTTAAATACCAGTCTTCCCATAGCTGCCTCCTGTTCATCCTCATCTAATCTCCCCTACCACCATTTGCCAGAATTGCGGCTTCCACTTCACTTTTATATTCTGTTGATGAAATGTAGTTTCTCACATTTAAAAAAGTCAATATTTGCCAGCAGTTATCTACTTAGCAATGTATTTTAAATTTTAAGCATAGGAAAAATCTGTGGAAACTCAGGTAGTAACACTGTGTAGTAGATGTTGGCAAATGCTGAGTTTGTAAAAGTGATCACTGTAGGTTGTCTATGACAGCAGATATCAACCCACAGTACTTTTGTGCTTGGGACTTTTGAACAGCAACTTCATCCATTCACCAATTCAAAGAATATTGCATACAAAATCGAGCTTAGATCAGTGGTGAGCTGGAGCCGGTTCCCACCAGTTCGCAAGCACCGGTTGTTAAATCTAGAAGCCGGTGTAGAACCGGCTGTTAACGGGGCGGGTGGGTGGGCAAACAACTCCGGTCCATGGGCCACATCTGGCCTGCGTGACCGTCCTGTCTCTGGTCCACCTGAGCTCCCAGCTGGGGAGGCTCCCTCGGCCCCCCACCCTCCTCGCAGAGCTGCAGTGTGCCGAGCCACCAGGGCCAGCACTCTGGGCAGCTCTGCAGCTCCTGCCACTTTGAGCGTCAAGGTGTGTGTGTGGGGGGGGGATTCGAGCTCCAGCAGGCCGTGTGACATCCTTACACGCTTCCCTGAGCAGCATGGTAAGGGGGGTGGGACGGGGCTGGGAGGAGGGGTTGGATAAGGCAGGGGCCAGGCAGGGAGCAGTTGGAGGGAGTGGAGGTTCTGGGGGTGCTGTCAGGGGACAGGGAACTGGAGGGTTCAGGTAGGCATGGGTTCCGGGGGTCTGTTGGGGTGGTGGTGGATGGGGTCAGGGGAGTATGGGGACAGGGAGCGGGGTGAGTTGGGTAGGGGGTGGAGAGCGGTCCTGGGGGGCAGTTAGGGTGGGGGGGTCTCAGGAGGGGGCGGTCAGGGGACAAGGAGCTGGGGGGGGTTTATGGGTTGCTTGCGGCCCTTGCGGGTTCTGAGGGGGGGCAGTCGGGGACAGGACATGGGTGGGGGTCGGATTGGGGGGGGACAGGCTGTTTTGAGAGGCAGAGCCTTCCCTACTAGGCCCCCGATACAATTTTATAACCCCTATGTGCAGGGCCGGCTTTAGGAAGTGCGGGGCCCCATTCGAACAGTTTCGACAGGGCTCTGGCGGGGATGACTTAAAACAAAAACCCCATGTTAAAAAAAAACCAAAACACTTGTGGGGCTTGTACTCACCGGGCGGCACTCCGAGTCTTCAGCGGCACTGAAGGACTCACCGCCAAAGACCCAGTAGGTAACCGGTTGTTAAGATTTTGGCAGCTCATCACTGGGTTAGATGCTTTAAGAAGCAGCATAAATTACTTACTGGGTGGCAGCATAATAGAAGCCTACACTAGAGGAATATTAATGTGCTGTATGTTGCTATCCTACTGCAGGAGATTATGTCCAGCTGGAGTAATAGAAAAATTGTTGAGAACCACTGTGTTAAACACACACTATAGTAGGTGTAACGTGTTCAGAACCTGCAGTGCTGCTGTTGACACACATCTGGGAAAGGAAGGGAAGCTGAGCTTGCAGTTCTAATGGCCCAGGGAAGAGGTAGGAATGGGAGGAAGAAAGGATTCAGAGTTTGAAGAAAATGGACTCTGACCTGGGGATGGTGCCATGAAGGGGGTACTTTGACTTAGAGTATGGGCAAAAGAAAGCAGAAGAAAATTAAGCTAGGAGCATAAATACTGAGGCACTCAGGGCTAAGGAGAACAGGAACCTTGCCTTGGAAGGGAAACAGGAGATGAGAAAATGGTTGGCCTGTTCTCAGGCAAAAAGGAAGAAAGAAGCAGGAAGAGGAACAGTAGGAAGAAGAAAAGGAATAAATAACAGGGAGAAGGAGATGGAAGAGGAAGGAGAGTGAGGGACTGAGAAGAAAGTTATACAAGAAAAATGTGCAGAAAAAAGAGATGAGGCATAGAGAGGTGGGTGTGTTGTTCAGGTATCTTTGAAAGGTGAAAAGGAAAATTTTGGGACAGTTATTTCCCCTCCTGCAGCTACTTTTTCTTGATCCTTTTTTCTGTCTCCTTCTGTCAGCAACCATTACTCAACCTGCTTCTTTCTCTGTTTTTCATGTTTCCTTTATAGGTGACCAAGGCACTTTTCCTGGATATGAATTTCACTTCCCCCCGCCTTGAGTCTGGCCTGTCCCGCCTTTTATAAAAGTATATATTTTTAAAAATCTCTCGATTTTGAAGCAAATCCCATGATTTTAGGGGGTCTGACTCATGATTTTGGAATGTTTGAGATTGGTGACACAGCATCTCTATCCAAATGCACAGTGCACCAATTCTCCTTAAAGACTCCAAGGATCCAGGAAGTGAACCTAAACCCTTTCAGAATCCTCTCTTGTTTGTAGATGATTGTGGTGGGGCAGCTGCCCCTCGCAGGCAGGAGAATGGTTAAGACAGCCTTGGAGAGGCTGTGCAGAACCAGCCAATCAGGAAAGGGTTTATTGGGAGAGCCAATCAGGAGAAGGCTTTCTGGAGCAGCTCATATATAAAGGGCTGCCCAGCAGCGCAAGGGGCAGTCTCTTTCTGGAGGGTAAAGAGGCAGTGCTGGGCAGGACAGCAGAGCAATGGGCCAGGCTGATGGGCCAGACTGAGGCCCTGAAGCAAGGGCAGGGATGGTGCTAGGGCTATGGGGGAAGTAGGCACTGGGAATAGGAGGAGGGGCAGCAAGTGGCTGCCAGCTAAAGGGTCATAGAATCATAGAATATCAGGGTTGGAAGGGACCTCAGGAGGTCATCTAGTCCAACCTCCTGCTCAAAGCAGGACCAATCCCCAACTAAATCATCCCAGCCAGGGCCTTGCCAAGCCTGACCTTAAAAGCCTCTAAGGAAGGAAATGCTACCACTTCCCTAGGTAACCCATTCCAGTGCTTCACCACCCTCCTAGTGAAAAAGTTTTTCCTAATATCCAACCTAACCTCCCCCCGCAATGCAACTTGAGACCATTTCTCCTTGTTCTGTCATCTGCTACCACTGAGAATAGTCTAGATCCATCCTCTTTGGAACCCCCTTTCAGGTAGTTGAAAGCAGCTATCAAATCCCTCCTCATTCTTCTCTTCTGCAGACTAAATAACCCCAGTTCCCTCAGCCTCTCCTCATAAGTCATGTGCTCCAGCCCCCTAATCATTTTTGTTGCCCTCCGCTGGACTCTTTCCAATTTTTTCACATCCTTCTTGTAGTGTGGGACCCAAAACTGGACACAGTACTCCAGATGAGTCCTCAACATTGCCAAATATAGGGGAAAGATCACATCCCTCAATCTACTGGCAATGCCCCTACTTATACAGGCCAAAATGCTGTTAGCCTTCTTGGCAACAAGGGCACACTGTTGACTCATATCCAGCTTCTCATCCATTGTAACCCCTAGGTCCCTTTCTGCAGAACTGCTGCCTAGCCACTCAGTCCCTAGTCTGTAGCAGTACATGGGATTCTTCTGTCCTAAATGCAGGACTCTGCACTTGTCCTTTTTGAACCGCATCAAATTTCTTTTGTTCCAATCCTCTAATTTGTATCCTATCCCTATCCTCCAGCATATCTACCACTCCTCCCAGTTTAGCATCATCAGCAAAGTTGATGAGGGTGCACTCCATGCCTTCCTCCAGATCATTAATGAAGATATTGAACAAAACTGACCCCAGGACCGACCCTTGGGGCACTCTGCTTGATACCGGCTGCCACCTAAACATAGAGCGATTGATCACGACCCGTTGAGCCAGTGGTGAGCTGGAGCTGGTTAGCACTGGTTCACAAGAATTGTTTGTTAAATTTAGAAGCTGGTGTAGAACTGGTTGCTAAAAGGGTGGTCCGGCTTCCCCAGGGGGCAATTTAAAGGAGCCCCAGGCCCTTTAAATTGCCACCAGAGCCCCACTGATGGAGCCCTGGGGTAGGGCTGCAGGGCTCTGGGGGATATTTTAAAAACCCAGGATTCCCGCTGCTTCTACCGCCCCAGCCCTTTAAATAGCCGCCGGAGCCCCGCCACTTCCCCAGGGCTACAGCAGCTATTTAAAGGGCCTGGGTGGTAGAAGTAGGGGAGCCACGGGCCCTTTAAATAGCCCCCAGAGCCCAGGGGTAGTGGGGGGCTCCAGGGGCTTTTTAAAGGGCCGGGGATCCAGCTGCCTCTGCTGCCCCAGTCCTTTAAATAGCCGCTACAGCCCCACCGCTTCCCCAGGGCTCTGGCAGCTATTTAAAGGGCTGGGGCAGTAGAAGCAGGGGAGCCCTGGCCCTTTAAATTCCCCCAGAGCCCCGGGCTGCTGCTGCTACCCCAGTGCGGGAGGAAGGAGGAGAAACTTGCGGGTTCTGAGGGAGGCAGTCGAGGGCAGGATGTGGGTTGGGGTCGGATGGATGGTGGGAGGGAGACAGGCACGTGGAGCTTGTACTGACTGCGTGGTTCCCTACCGGGTCTTCAGTGGTACTTCGGCGGCTGGGGTGAGGGGGTGTCTTCACTCACTCCGGGTGAAGGACCTGCCGCCGAAATGCCACCGAAAATCCAGAGTGAGTGAAGACCCGCCGTCAAAGTGCCGCTGATGACCTGGTAGGGAACTGATTCTTAGGATTTTGGGAGTTCAGCACTGCGTTGAGCCCAATGATCTAGTCAGCTCTCTATCCACCTTATAGGCCATTCATCCAGCCCATACTTCTTTATCTTGCTGGCAAGAATACTGTGGGAGACGGTATCACTCTTTGACCTTAGCAAAGCTTTTAACATGTCCACTGATTTCCCCTTCATCCACAGAGCCAGTTATCTCATCATAGAAGGCAATTGGGTTAGTCAGGCATGACATGCCAATGAGGAGAATGGTCTAAATCCAGACTGCAATTAGCCGCTGAGGCATGTGGAAGGACTGAGGACCGCCAGTCCCCACAAAGTGGGGAGACAATGGGCTGGGGCACAGCTGGAGGGCCGTGTCCTGAAGAGGATGTTGCAATCTGGGAGCGACATGGGTCCAAATGGAGGATATGGTGGAGGAAGTGGAAGTAACAGCGAGTGAGACACTGCTAGTAAAAGTCTCCCTGGTGGTCCAAGAGAGCTAATTTCCAGCACGTCCAGCAGGAGGCACCGTGGAGATGGGTCTGCACAGCTACAATGATCATATAGGCTGAAATGAAAGATTATTAGACAGTAAGCTCTACAAGTGGATATGGTTACTAATGGTGAGGCTGTGGGGAATAATATCAAAATAGATATCAGAATAGCCCCCTCCAGCACACATGAAGGGAATAATAATGTAAACATACCAGCTAGTATTCTTCTAGTGAGCCTAGTAGAGCTGTAATCATAGAAAAATTGTACTGGAAGATGATGCTGGCAATTTGAAATGTAGAACCGAAATATTTAAGCTGTGTGGTTCACACAGATAACACTATTCCTTTACAGTGTTTGCCATAAATATGGTTCCCTTAACCCAAGTAGTTTCATTATACTAACTGTATAATTAAATTACAGCATTAGTATGCCAAATTTGCATATTCCAAAGAAATATGTTTCACTAAGAAAATGTTAAATGGGATTTTGGAAATGGATATGTATTAGGCATTGTGAAGTAGTTTTGATAATGATCTTTAAGTGTGCTGCTTGTTTTCATACTTGCAGCTTCATTTTTATATAAATTGATGTTCTGTGTTGTTTAAAGTTAAGCTCCCCAAGTTCCTACCAGTGATGGCCAAGGGCCAATAGGAACTATGTAGTCTCATAGGACCAGCATTTCCCTGAACACTAAGTGAACATGAACCCATGACCCACAATCTCCCAGAACACTGTCCCTATTTTCTCCATCCATGGTTCTCCCAACTCCAAAGTCTATGTTCTGTCACATAATTTAAGGTGTCTCCCAGTCTTACTAACCATCCGTACTCCCATCCTGAAAAATTGTACCTTGGCTGCATTTCATGGCTTGCTGTCCATTTTCCATACTTTCTGCAGATGGGCAGGAGTACTTGGCAGGAGGCAGAGCACATGGCTGTGGGACTACTAGAGCCAGCATAATTTAAAGCAGACAAGGTGGCAGGATTTTTTGGAAATGCCTTAGATAAAGGAGAAGATCTGAGCTTAAAAAACAAAACAAAAAAACCTTTACAACTGTGGGGCCTGATCATGCCCCCGCTGAAATCAATGATAAAACTCCAGTTGATGTTAATGGGAGATAGAACAGGCCTGTTGTTCATCTGGACTCAGCAAGGTACTTAATTAATAGCTTAACTTTAAACATGTGAATTGTTCTGTTGGCTTCTCTTGGATGGTTGATGTCCCTGAAGGCAAAAGAGTAGTGGCTGATTCCTAGTTAGAAATTTGTATCAGTTTTTGGATTACACAGGAGGCGCTGAGAATTTTGTTGCAAATTAGGTGCCTGATCCAAAGCCCACAAAGTCACTGGAAATACTTCTATTGGCTTCCATTGGGTTTGGACCAGATCTTAAAAGACAGGACAATACGTACAAGGGTGGAAAATGTGACAAGAAGTGAATAATGGGGAATATTATATGTAAAATAGAAATTTAGAGTCTTCATCTCCTATGAAGTCAATGTTTTCAAGGCAACAGTGCCCTTGTATATTTCTAAAAATAAAAGTGCTGAGATAACCACTGTAAAAGACCTACTAAATAAAGTACTGGTAAGTAAATAAAAATATAGTTCACAATATCTTTGTTCACTGGCCAGATTTAGCACAGATGTTTCGTAAGTAAGAGCGTTTGTCGGAACACAGGGGAATAAAAAGACAATTGCAACCATAAAGTTTACTCTTTAGATGAGAAAACAGCCTATCAAAAGACAATTTCTCCATGGAACCCATTTTTGTGTACCATGCAATTAATGTCACTATTTAATGATACACTGCTATGTAAAATACATTTGTAGGCCAACAAAGCTTTCTTAAATTATCTTAAGAAAGAGAAATTCACATTTTGTTGGAAGCTGGTGACTTAATGGAATGTTTTCGCACCTCTCGTCTTGAATTTAAATGTCTTTAAATTAATTCTACCAATTCATTCATGCTGCTTTTATAAAAAAAAAATGTGGTTACTGACAGAAGCTTACCCTTTGGGCTTGGCTACACTTACAAATTTGCAGCGCTGCAGCAGGGTGTGAAAAAACACCCTCTCCAGCGCTGCAAATTGCGGCGCTGCAAAGCGCCAGTGTGGTCAAAGCCCCAGCGCTGGGAGCGCGGCTCCCAGCGCTGTCCGTTATTCCCCACAGGGAGGTGGAGTACGGACAGCGCTGGGAGAGCTCTCTCCCAGCGCTGGCGCTTTGACTACACTTAGCGCTTCAAAGCGCTGCCGCGGCAGCGCTACCGCGGCAGCGCTTTGAAGTGCTAAGTGTAGCCACAGCCTTTGCCTCGAGTCATTAACATCCCTTGCCCCCAGAGCTAAATTCTATTGCTCACTTTCCATTTACCTGTCATGTTGGAGTCATTACCTGCCATTTTAACCAAAGTACAATAATAGATATTAAATTAATAGTAAGCAACTTTCAAGGTGATAGTGGTTCCCTTGTGCAAATGTGATTTCAAAATCCCAGTGCTGTTTTGATTTTAATGAATGTTTCAAGTTATTTTAGAAGTGATTTATATAATGTTTTAAAAGTTTGAAACATAAAACCAGTCAATCATACTTTCTAAAATATTTAACTACTATACTAATAGCGTGCTTCTCTGCATTCTTCATCAATGAAAATTTCAGATCAGCTTCTGCATGTTTTAACTTTGTTTCTTTTTTTAAAAAATATCCTTGGATCAATGATAAAAAATTCATCTTCCTAAATCTGAGGGAAAGAAATTCATTTTAATGTGTCTTTTCTAGCTTGCAAAACAGAATCCAATCTTTTAACTATTCCCTTTCATATTTAGTTAATAACATTTTTCCTTGATCTATTCACTTACCTGTAGTAGGAACTATGTATTGCAAATATTTGTCAGCCTGAGCTACTCTGATCAGTATATTTTATAAATAAAATATAACCTTACCTATATTTAAATAGTTTTAAGGCTGAGATGCAAACTGACAGCAACCTGTATATTCAAAGTTAAGCTTTTGATGCCAAAATTGGCTATTTTCTAGTGAGCACCTTACTCTCAGCAATGAGATATATTTATGTTTGCCATTGCCAAGGAGCTAAGCCAAGCAACCTGTGTTTTACACTCAGTATTATTGATAAAAGACATTTATCTGAATTAAAGCAGGAATTTTAACTCTAACTGAATTTTGGGGGCCAGATATGCTGGTAGATTATGGCTGCCTTGCATTGTTCTAGAAATTCAGTATGGGCATACACCCAATTTATTGGGCCAGTTAAACCAGATATAAGGCTCCTTTATATTGTTAGAGCATCACAATGCACTCAGAGTGAATATGACCACCCCTTTAGCTGGTTGGTGTAACTTCAATATTACCTGCAGTGGCATTTCCATTGGAAATGGAATAATTATAGAGTTAGAATTGAAAGTAAGAACCAGATCTTGCAGTATTTATTCTAAAGTTGTGACATTCCCCTTTGGTGTTGCCTGGACCAGTGATCTGCTAGGCCACTCTAATCCTTGACTCTGGGAGCCAGCCTTACCCTGCTCTGCTGTGAGAACCCCCACACCTGGGCTGTTCATGCACAGCCTCTGGCATGTAAGCTGCTCCCAGCTACTTGCAAGCGAATGACACTAGCCAATATCTCCAGTCCCAGACATAATCCTAGGAACCTCCATCTTGCAGTGTCCAGTTATGCCCACTGGACACTGCAAACTTATATAAATTCATCAATTTAACAAAGAAATTGATATGCACCAGGCTTGTTATCCCAAGGGGAACCTCTGGCACACTTCAAACTGAACACACTGTTTCAGGTACAATAAACAAACAGATTTATTAGCTATAAAGATAGATTTTAAGTAATTATAAGTCAAAGCAAAACAAGTCAGAGTGGTTACCAAAATAAAATAAAATACAAGCATGCAGTCTAAACTCTCAACCCTATTAGACTGGGCAGCAACTAGATTATGCAGTTTTTCTCACCCCACTGGATATTGCAGTCCTTATTATACTGGTTTGTTCCTTAAACCTAGGCCAAACTCCTGTGTTGGAGTCTTGTCATCTTGTGTGTCTTGGTTGCATAGGTGGGGGTAGACGAAGGACCCAGTATGTGTCCACTCTGCCTGTTTTATACTCTGTCTAGTGCTTGTCTGGGGGGGCATTGCTGAGTCTCTCCAAGCAAGGTTGAGCAATTCTCCTGGTGTGGCCTCATGCAGGTGAGTCATTGCATTGTAGCTCCCTGGCTGGACAATGGCTGTTGATAGGTTGACACCCTGGCTGGGTGTTGGTTACTTTCTTTGCTGTTGCCTCTGGTGAGCTAATACCTGGCCAATTCCCCAATTTACAGCATGTTTAAGTGACCACCAGACAACACAATTCTAATAATGTCATATGCATTAATGATATACATATATTGACAGAGAAATGACTTTCAGCAGACCATGACCTATCCCCTGATACCTTACAAGGCATGCTTTATATGCAAGATCACGATTATATGAAAATGAGGAATATGGAGGTTACAGTACACTCTCCTGAGGTATAGAATGTTACAAAAGTTGGTGAGTTTTGACTGAGTACAGACTACAAAATTAGGTCCAAAAGAAGAATATGGTAGAGATCCCAGTTTCTGTAATGTTGGGAAACTGACAACAAATCATGTTTTCATCATGTTTGCTGTGTGATGGGGAGTATTCCCTTAGTATTTAACTAGGTCATGTTTCCAGCCACATCACTTAAGCAAGTTCAGTAGCTCCCTCTCCTCCCCATTTATACTGATGTTGGGAAATGAGCCATTGTTCAAGCTGGTTCTTGTTTTGCTCAAATTGGTTCAAACTTCCCTGCTCATTAGTCCATTGGTAAGTTTTTGAGGAAAATGGCTTTGTCTCCCCAGGATATTTTAATCTGAAATATTTTGCTTAAATTCTTATCTGACGCAAAAGCTTTAGAAAGCAGTGTCAGTTATGGATTTTGAAAGAAAATGATACTTTCAGTGTTTTGTGAGGTTTCCATAGTTCCATGCCACCTGCAGAAGCAATGCAGCTAGAAACGTGAGCTGGCAAGAAATCAAAACCAAAAACCAGAAAGAACATTTTACTTCCTCAAAGATCAAATAGACCGCACAATGTGAAACAACAACGTGCCAAGCAAATGCAACACAGGTTAGGCACTAGACAGAGGCAGTCCGAAATTACAGAGGGTCAGCATAGCAATAGTGCATAAAATCTACTCAAGTCAAAATGTATCATGTCTTGAATATGGCATCCCAGTTGTTTTAATCCACTATGCTTGATCACCGGGAGGAGGATTTTAAAAAGCCCATTAGCAGAAGAGCATATATAGTAAGCTGCATTTACACCCAAACTAAGTTTACCAGTTACTAAGCTGTTTATTTTAAAAGGCATGGACAAGCCTGTTAGGAGTGTTAATGACAATACAGGAGTCAGGCCTGTATCTTTTCCTGAGACAGAATTTTGTTCTTGTTTGCCCATCTGATTCTTGATACACTTATATTCTTACTAATATGTGTGAAAAAAGGACACTGTGTATGTTGCTGCTGCCTAGCCACATGGGTTGGTTAGTATAATGGGAACAGATAAGAACAGTTCAAGTGTTACTGGGCAAGGTGGGAGTATAATGTACGAGTGCACACTTGAAGACTGCCTCAACTCGTATCTCAAGGCAAGGGTTGGGGGAAGGTATAAAACACTAAAAGACCAAAGAAATGCCTGTCCCTGACCATAGCACAACCATACTCCTTACCCCAGACTCATGACCCCCCAAAATAGAACATGACCATAAATTGTAAAGGGTGGGACTCTGAGCATGCATTCCAGGTATAATTATGCCTGCTAAGGAGGGGGAGAATGGGACCCTGAGAAACAAGGATCTGCGGCATCAGAGTTATGGACACACTTGATGGAAACTAATCCCAATAAACATGGCATTGCCTGCACTTCAGACTTCTGGTCTTCTGCTTTCTGTCTGTGTATCAAGAACGGGGCGGGGGGAGGGGGGGAATGAAGGGAAAGCCCTCCAACAAAGTCTTCAAAGGAATTTGGCTTCATAGTGTCAAATTTCAGTGGCTAGTGTCCGTCCTGCTACATTTACAGCTCCCTGAGTCCTGTGGGCTGGCATGACTTAGATCAGATATTGGGCTGCTCTAAATTGTGCCACTAGTGTAAGTGTCTAAATGGTCTCTGCAACAGTGGGTGATTGTCATAGCTGCGCTCTGCTTGATCTTGCCCTTGCCCTTTCTTTTCCCTCCCAGCAGTATGCTCCCTCTAACTCCCAACATGCTTTCCTATGCTGAATAGGGGAGAACCACTTGTACAGCAACAATCTGCAGCACAGTTGCTCCAGGAAGGGAATTATTTGCTGGGCATTTGTGGCCAGATTATAGCCCCTTTGTGTCTGTCACCAGAGGGGTGCAAAGGGGTCATAACTGGAGCTGGCTGGAAATGGAAATCCCTTCCAGTGACAAATTTTGTGGTTTTTGGGGAAAAAATCATTTCAAGCAGGATGAAACATCAAATTTGTGAATTGTTTTGCAGGAAAGGTGATCATAGATAAAATCCATTTTAGCAGAATCAAAATGGATTTTTTTCAGTTTCCCAGTTGTCCACCTGAAAGAATAGGGAAATTGACCAGAACCTTCCAGTCCAGCTACTGGAGAGACAGATATCAGGCAGCTCCATTTCCCTTCTCTGACAGCTCTGGAAAAGCTTTTGTCTATTTCACTGGGAGAAAGTGAAACTGAGCCTATAAAATTAACAAGTGCCTGCCAGGCAGGAAGCTGTCATTTCAATTTTCCTGATAGAAAACGGATTTTTTCTGCAAAACTGAAATTTTCTCATGGAAAATTTTGGTTTTGCAAAAGGGACATTTTTTGTTAGTTACTCTAATTTTTTTTTAAATTTATTTTATTCAATCAACTCTAGACATAACTGTGTAGATAAACTTCCTCTAATTTCTTCTCCAGACTTCTTCAAATTGACTGTAGTAAAATATATATTGCATTTACATATGGTCTTTCATTTAAGGACTAAATGGTGCTTTGTAAACATAAAATGAACTGTACAATGTTCTTCTGAGGTAGGTACTGTGGACCAGTACCTCAATGATTTTTGTGAAGCTACATCTGTTTATTTAAGCTGAAGATCTGACCAAATATTATTAATATGATGGAGATTGGGTGAAACCTAATTGAAGCTGGTGGGCATGGACAGCTGCCTTTCATTCAGGATACATGTAAGAATCAGTTATATTTATTGTTTCAGCTATCAGACTTCAAAAATAGGAACCACTGTCCAAAACACAGGCCACGTGCTGTACTGGTCAGAAGTTAAGCTTTGTGGGTGCAGGGGTTTTGCTAGGTGTTGAACACAATGCAGATGAATGGGTATGGTTTCTTGGAGGTGTGTGTGCACAGGCACTGACATTTTGTGTTGTCGTTGGGTACCACACACCGGCTCTGCCCCATCCCCTAACACTGTGCCACTACTCCTGTTATATCCTTGGGGGCAGCCGGTTTAGGAAGAAATCACTTGAGGCCAGACAGCAGACAGCTAACAAAACCACCATTTTATTTACAGACTCGGAGAACTCACCCAGCCGGCTGAAGCTGGCTGAGCTATCCCCTAATAATCTAACTCAGTTACCATAGGAACCAAAAACCATGACAACCAAATACACAACATATTCCTCCCCCCCTAATAAGAACATCCCCTAAATAAAACACACACTAGACTAGAGAAGGAGGGTAGACTGCCTCCATTCCCAGCTAAACCCTGGGGATTATTTTGCCCCATAACCATGGGTTCGCCCTAGCTAAAGATCCAGCCGATGAGGAGGCCTTCTGTCTCTAGGTGGATTACGGCGAACTTCTGGTGTTGTTGCACCCGAAAGTACCATGGGCTCAGGGTCCGCAGCATGAACGGGTGAGGAGGTGGTATCAGCTCGTGCTGGGCAAAGGGGCATCTCAGCCGCCGGCAGTAATGGAGGAGGACAGTCAGGAATAGGTGATTCGTGATTCGGTGTCTCACCAGAAGAGGTGAAGTCAGACCCCTCAATTGCAGATGTGTCCTGAGGACTGGCATGACCTGGCAACAGCTGATCTACATGTCGCCACCAGGTAAGATTCTCTGCAGTTTGGACTGTGTAGGAAACAGGTCCTGTTTGAGTGATGACTGTGGCCGGGACCCATTTAGCTCTGGAAGTATAATTCCGAGCCAAAACTGGCTGTCCCGGGCTAAAGGTTCGGTCTTTTGCTCTGGGTGCCCGTCTGATGACTTGATATTGCTCCTGATCTTGCAGTTTGTCTGGGTTCAGAAGGTTTCAGCAGATCAAAGCAAGTGCGCAGCTGTCGTCCCATCATTAGAAAGGCTGGAGATGTCTGGGTCGTAGCATGAGGTGTGTTTCGGTAGGAAAGTAAGAAGGTATCCAGACGCTTTTGAATGGAGTGTTGTCCCCTTGCTGATTTCAAAGCGTTTTTCATTGTCTGCACAAATCTTTCAGCTAATCCATTGGTGGATGGATGATATGGTGCTGACATGATGTGGTGTATCCCATTTGCCTTCATAAAATTTTGAAACTCCTGAGAGACGAACTGCAGTCCGTTGTCGCTCACAAGTTGTTCTGGCAGACCAAAACGACTAAAGAGTCCTCGTAGTTTTTGGATAGTACTCTCTGCAGTAGTGGACTGCATTATAGAGACTTCTGGCTATTTAGAATGGGCATCTATTGCCACCAAGAACATGCTTCCTTCAAGGGGGCCAGCAAAGTCAACGTGAATACGTTGCCACGGGTTTTCAGGCCAGTCCCATGGGTGTAGGGGTGCCCACTGGGGTGCATTCCTCACACCCTGACATGACATACAAGCTTTTGCCTTCTCTTCAATAGCACTGTCCAATCCAGGCCACCAAAAATAGCTTCGTGCAATTTCCTTCATGCGCACTATTCCACAGTGACCAGAATGATCTCAGTGGTGGTGGAATAATGACACGTCTCCCCCACAACAAGCAACCAGATTGGACCGATAACTCCGTCCTTCTGGACATGTAGGGAACAAGGTCAGATGAGACCGGAGAGGTTTGTCGAGATTTTCCATGCATCACCAGGTCCATAACTTGGGACAATACTGGGTCAACGTGGGTTGCCTTCTTTATCTGAGTACCAGTGATGGGTGTATTCTCTACCTGTTCAAAGTAGAAGATTTCCTTTTGGGCACTATCTTGATGTTTGACCGGCAAAGGCAACCTTGAGAGGCCATCTGCATTGCCGTGCAGAGTGGATTTCCGATATTTGATTTCATATGTGTGTGCTGAAAGTAGCAATGCCCAACGTTGCATACGACTAGCAGCTAATGGGGGAATGCCTGTGTAGGGTCCAAAAATTGACGTCAGAGGTCGATGGTCTGTGAGAAGAGTAAACTTTCGCCCAAACAGGTACTGATGAAACTTCCGAATTCCAAAAACAATTCCTAATGCCTCACGTTCGATTTGGGTGTAGTTAGTTTCTGCTTTGCTTAGAGTGCATGAAGCAAAAGCAATAGATCTCTCTTCTCCCGAAGACATAATGTGTGACACGTCTGCTCCCACTCCATAAGGGGAGGCATCGCAGGCCAATTGTAGGGGTAAGGATGGATCAAAGTGCGTTAGAACTTCAGAATTTAGCAATGCATCCTTAACTTTGTTAAATGCAACATCACAGGCTTCAGTCCACTTCCAGGCCTTGTTCTGCCCAAGGAGCACATGAAGTGGTTTTAGCAGTGTGGCTAACTGTGAGATGAACTTTCCATAGTAGTTCAGTAGTCCTAGAAACGAGCGCAGCTGGCTTATATTTCGAGGTGGGGGAGCCTCCACAATAGCTTTAACTTTTGCAGGGGCCTTATGAAGACCTGCAGAATCAATGATGTGTCCCAAATATTCAACAGAGGGCTTGAAGAATTCACACTTGTCTTTGCGAACTCGTAGGCCATACTCTTCCAGTCTTTGTAGGGTAGCCTCTAAATTCTTTAAGTGATCCTCTTCATTTCTTCCAGTGACCAGGATTTCATCCAGATAGCACTGAACTCCTGACAAGCCACACAAGATCTGGTCCATTGCCCTCTGGAACAGGGCGGGAGCAGATGTTATTCCGAAGGGTAGGCGGCAGTATCGATAAAGCCCCTTATGAGTCACAATAGTCAACAGCTCTTGGGACTTTTCATCGACGTGCATCTGTAAATATGCTTGACTCAGATCAATCTTATTGAACTTTTGTCCCCCAGCCAGGCCTGCGAAGAGGTCATCGATGCGGGGAAGCGGGTATTGCTCTGCACACAACACTGGGTTGACAGTGACTTTAAAATCACCGCAAATCCGGAGAGAGCCAACTTTCTTCACTATTGGAACGATAGGAGTGGCCCATGAGCTATGGGTAACTGGTATTAGGACTCCATTGGTGACCAGGCGCTCCAGGTGTGCTTCAACTTTTGGCCTGATGGCGCACAGTTCGGGCTTTCAGATATTTTGGTGGACTGTCAGGTTTAATGTTCAATGTCACAGTGATTCCCTTCATACTTCCCAAATCATCTCCAAAAACAGCAGCATGTTTCCTTAGTATAGGGGTTAGACTGGTTTCTTCTTTAGTCATCCGGTGCACTTCTGCCCAGTTCAGTTGAATCTTCCCAAGCCAAGACCTACCCATTAAGGCTGGGTAGTTACCTCTCACCACAAACAGTGGCAATTTAGCCACCTGTCCATTGAGCTCCACCTTAACATCAATAGTGCCCAGCATAGGCACAGCTTCTCCCGTATACGTCTTCAGAACAGTTTTTGTTGCCTTAAGCGGAAGATGCTGTAGCTTTTCTTTATACACAGTCTCGGAGATCAGTGAGACGGCTGCACCGGTGTCCAGTTCCATGCGTATACGTTTGCCATCCAATAACGGGGTTACCCAGTATTCATGTGAGCCCACTGCCAAAGACAAAACATGCAGTGGCACTTTCTCTTGCGCTGAGGTGTCACCTTGATCATCCTGGGTGTGCTCTAGGGTATGCAAGGTTCCTCTTTTTGTCAGCCAGACCACAGGCCTCCTTTTCTTTTGTTTACAGGCACACTCAATGTGTCCCTTTTTGCCACAGTGTCGACACACCAGGTCCTTACACCAGCATTCTGATGCCTGGTGACCCGGCTTACCACAGCGGTAACATTCTTGACTCTGCACCGTTTTGTGGGTCAGTTCTTGGGACACTTTTTGCACCCTAGGGGATGCACCGATGTATTGCGCCTCCCTTGTAGCCAGTTCCATGAAGACAGCAATATCAACAGCCTTCTGTAAGGTAAGCTGAGCCTCTGTCAGTAGGCGCTTCCGTATAGCTTCACTGTAGAGGCCACACACTAACCTGTCACGCAGGGCATCATTTAACATCTCTTTAAATTCACAGTGTTCTGCTAGCTTTTTTTAAAATGGCTACAAATTGTACAACTGTTTCATCTTTCTTTTGGTCTCTTTTGTGGAACCTATATCTTTCAGCAATTACCAGTGGTTTTGGGGAGAAATGGGACCCCAGGATTTTCACAATGTCACTGTAAGATTTAGTCTCAGGCTTAACAGGGTGTAGTAAGCTGCGTAGCAGGGAGTAGGTTTTAGCCCCTACAACACTTAAGAATATTGGCACCTTCTTTGTTTCTGTAATGTCATTTGCAATACCAAAAAGCTCAAAACGCTCAGTATACACATGCGACTGCTCTATATTCTCATCAAAAGGTTCCAGTGGCCTGGTCAGAGTAGCCATGATTTTAGTTTCACTTTCACAGTCAGTACAAACAAGCAGTATGTTTATTTGTTTGTTTTGTACCTTGACTTCTACTTCCTTCTGTTACTGGAGCAGCACCAGGATCCCATCCATTGTCGCCACTTGTTATATCCTTGGGGGCAGCCGGTTTAGGAAGAAATCACTTGAGGCCAGACAGCAGACAGCTAACAAAACCACCATTTTATTTACAGACTCAGAGAACTCACCCAGCCGGCTGAAGCTGGCTGAGCTATCCCCTAATAATGTAACTCAGTTACCATAGGAACCAAAAACCATGACAACCAAATACACAACACTCCACCCCTAGGGCCCTGCCCCCACTCCACCTCTTACTGTCCCTGCTCCGCTCCTTCCCCCAACACCCCCCCCCTTAAGGACAGTGGAGAGGGGGCAGACAGGAGTGAGTGGCGGGGAAGCTCCACTTAACAGCTGATCGGCAGGCAGCCACTGAAGAGCTGTTGGGAGCTTAAGACCAGCTGCTGAACAGCTGATTGGCAACTAGCCCCAGGGCCACAAAAGCAGCAGCCCTGTGGGTGCTGAGCACCCCCTATTTTTTCTCTGTGGGTGCTTGAGACCCTGATCTCCCACAGAGTCAGCACCTATGTGTGTGTCTGTGAGCAGAAACACCCCAAGGCACACAGACAACAGACACAGAGAAGCTGCCAGAAAGTAAAGGAGACAGCAGGATAAGTACTTGCAGCATGATCCTGTCAAATATCAAGGGAGAGGGCTTTGGGGGCAGAGTTCTGGCGGGGACAAGGCTTGGAACTGTGAGCGAAGAAACTGCACCAATAATTTGATTCCTACTGTGTTTTGAGAAACAGGATTTTGTGTACACTCTTTGTAAATAAGCAGTATTGTATCAAAGAAATATCTGACTCCATCATCAGTATCTCCTTCCCAATAAAAGCAACCTATAAGACCCCAAACATTAACTAAATGCTCAAGTCAAAAGAGAGAATATTATTATAAATATTTATTGTTAAGAAAACTCAGATGGACAGTAGGTTTTAGGTTAAGTGACTTGACTAAGATCACATAGGAGGTTGTAATAGGCATCTGAGAGAGATGAGGTTTGCACTCAGATCCTGGTCTAAGAGTGGTAGAACTGTGAAATTCCAGCCCCAGATAGAGAAGGACATGAGGCCTGAGTGACACCTGAGGGTGCATATTCAGAGAGACCAAGAAAGGGTCAGAGGTGGAATCAGACATGGAAAAATCAGACATGACAAATTTCTGGCAGGGTATGTGGGATTATGACAGTGGTGAATTTCCAACTGACAATAACAGGGGGGTGGGAAGTAATGTAGATAGGAAAAGAAAGAGGAAAATTGTTTAATTTCCAGTATTCTTTTGGGGAAGAGACTAGGAAACATCAGGAAAAATGAGTTATTAATAATTCAGGAAAGATACAGCTAGTTTGCCTGCTGTACTCGGATGATCAGGAAAGAAATGTTTTTTCCAGAACTGGAAAAGGTATTCTTGAGATCAGCCTAGTCTCCTTTCGCCTTTTGCAGAATAACACCCCTCTCTTTCCCCAGTCTGTTCCTACTAATCAAGGGAACTAAATTATCTCAATGTCCCACCCTCCATGTGTGTGCCTGACCACAGTTACCATATTGCTCAATGGCTTTTGTTATGGGGCCCAGGTGTGAAGTCTTCCTTTTGTCTCAGCCTGTTTTCTCCCAGCTGGCCAGCCAGGCCATCAAGGAGAATGTTCCTGTGATAGTTGCTCTATTGTTTGGCAGTTAAACCCATTGAGTCTTAGGGCTAGTCTACACTTACCGTCCGGGTTGACGCGGTGAGTTCGACTTCTCGGAGTTCAAACTATCGCGTCTGATCTAGACACGATAGTTCGAACTCCGGAAGCGCCACGGTCGACTCCGGTACTCCACCACTGCAAAAGGCGGTGGCAGAGTCGACCTTGGAGCCGCGGAGTTCGACCCCGCCGCGTCTGGACGGGTGAGTAGTTCGAATTTGGGTACTTCGAATGTACCCATGTAGCTGAATTTGCGTACCCTAATTCGAACCCCCTTTTTAGTGTAGACCAGGCCTTAGTTATTCATGATCACTGGTCTTATGAGAGTGGGAGAATGTTTCAAATTTCAGAAATGTTATACATAAAACACATTTTGTAGTACAGATATGCATCCACCATTGAGTACTCCCGCATTCATCACAAAACTAAAGATCCATTATAGGGCAGCAACCACAGCAGAATGGTGGCTCTAAGGGCTTCACACACAGGAAGGAAAGGGCATGAGAGACATTAAACTCTCCCTTCCCCCCACAGTCTAGCCAGTGGCAGTAGGGAAAGGCACTAGTTAGAAATAAATTATTCTTCCCCTGATTCCTCTCCCTGCCCAGTCACAATCTCCACATGTGTTCTCAGCAGAGGGAAGCCACCCCACCCCCCTCCACTCAGGCCCTCAGATATGTTTCTTTTCACCTAAAACTTGTGGAGAGGGAGGCATTTCCCTTTTCTCAGTCTGGTGGTGAAATGCAAGATTGGTTCTCTATAATCTAAAGTCCCTTACAGTTTGTAAAATTTCTCTCCCACGTGAAGATAAAAAACATTAAGTGTGTGCTTAATTGTATGGTGTGCACTTGTCCCAAAGGCAAATGAGTAGTTGTAAAGAACATTCTGGGTGACCAGAGTTAATTAGCTAAGTTCAGAAGATTTTAAAAGAAGTTCAACCTTTCTGCTATGTTTTAATTGAGAACTAATTGTACCTTTTGGTTTTCCAGCAACTCTGTAAAGGCTTAAGAGAGCTGGTCAATCTGCCCAGTTAAATATTGATGATAGATTTTAATTGCATTAAAAATTCTATCCAGCCTTCACCAAGTGTAAAGGCCTAAGTAATATTACAAGCCAAATCTTCTTAAAGTAAGCTTGTGGTCAGCATATTTTTGACCTAAGGCCTTGGTATTTTAAATTAATTTTTCAAGCTAGATTTGTGCCCACGCAGAACTCATTAGGCAAGACCGGCATTTTTATATTAAAACAAAAGTACCCCAGGTGTTCATGACATTGCTTTTCATATTGCTCTTTCATAGTAAAATTAGCTTGCTTTTAAGTTTTCAAATGTAACCATTAGAAATTAGGCAAAGAATGAAAAGTGTAATTCAGTATTTACAAATAACCTTTATGAAAGCAAGTATCTCAATGGACATATGAGCACACCTTCAAAGTTCTCTGGCTGTTCTTCCTCCTGTTCACCAAGGTATAAGAATAGAAAGCTCCCTACTCTCTAGCACTTCAGGCCACAGGTCTGTCTACAGATTGTGACGTTGCAGTCTATATGATTTTATAAACATATGCTAATGAGTGAATATAATGTAACTGGAATATGCTTCATGCAAAGGGTCCTTGTAAGGTATCATTACAAAGTTTATAATCTACTGCAGGGGTCGGCAACCTCTGGCATGCAGCTTGCCAGGGTAAGCATCCTGACTGGACGGGCCAGTTTGTTTCCCTGCCGCATCGGCAGGTTCAGCTGATTGCGGCTCCCACTGGCCGCGGTTCGCCATCCCAGGCCAATGAGGGCAGCAGGAAACACCGTGGAATGTGCTGGCCGCAGCTTCCCGCCTCCCGCATTGGCCTGGGATGGCGAACCGTGGCCAGTGGGAGCCGCGATCAGCTGAACCTGCTGATGCAGCAGGTAAACAAACTGGCCCGTCTCATCAGGGTGCTTACCCTGGCGAGCTGTGTGCCAGAGGTTGCCAACCCCTGATATACTGAGTGTGTTCATCCTATTTTTATAAATGTATCACTCTTGTATCTAAAACTAGAAATATGAACTATAACTCTGAGGGCCTATTGTAATTATGCAAAGTGTGAGCAATTAATGATGGTTTGGAATCTTGATGGCTCCCATCAACCAGGACAATTGACTGTGGAAGTCTCTGTTTGCAGGCCAGCCTTCCTGTGAGTCAGGCTGTGAGGAATGAAGGCTTGTGGTCTTACAGTGACATGTGATCATGTCACCTGAACTTTAACCTGGTGCTTTTCCAGTGAGGAGGGGTGGGAACCCAGAGGGACAAAGGATTCCTGCCTTATGCAAAAGATATATAAGTGGGTAGAACAAAACAAAGAGGAGCCATCATGAGGAATCCCCTAGTTACCACCTGAGCTGGAACAAGAGCTGTACCAGGGGAAAGGATTGTGCCCATACTAGGAAAGTGTCCAGTCTGAAAAAGGAAACTTATTAAAACATCTCTATGGGTAAACGTTTACCTGTATTCAGTTGTATTACTGTATTAGGTTTAGATTTGTGTGTTTTATTTTAGTTTACTTGGTAATTCACTTTGTTCTGTCTGTCACTACTTGGAACCACTTAAATCCTACTTTCTGTATTTAATAAAAATCACTTTTTACTTATTAATTAACTCAGATTATGTGTTAATACCTGGGAGGGCAAACAGCTGTGCATATCTCTCTATCAGTGTTATAGAGGGCAAACAATTTATGTTTACCCCGTATAAGCTTTATACAGGGTAAAATGGATTTATTTGGGTTTAAACCCCTTTGGGTGTTGGACATCTGAGTGTTAAAGACAAGAATACTTCTGTAAGCTACTTTCAGTTAAGTCTGCAGCTTTGGAGCAAGTAATTCAAACCCTGGGTCTTTGTTGGAGCAGATGGGAGTGTCTGGCTCAGCAAGACAGGGTGCTGGGTTCCTGAGCTGGCAGGAAAAGTAAGGGCAGAAGTAGTCTTGGCACATCAGGTGGCAGCTCCCAAGGAAGGTTCTGTGATCTAACCCGTCACAGAGACTACTTAGGGTTTGTTTGAGGTGATGAGCGTGAGGGAGTTACTCACAGATTGAGGGGTTAGGTGCAGGAAGAAGGTAAAGAGGAGGCACAGACTAGAAGAGGTACAAAGAAAGAGCAGGAGCTGGAAGGGAGTGGTTTAGAGACAGGTTTGTGGGCAAGAAGAGAGCAGCAAAAAAGAAAGATCAGGAGGTGAGTGTGGTAACATGGGGAGGCAGTGAAAAGAAATGAACAAAAGTCATTCAGCAACACAGGTGGCAGTAAACTCACTTGATGGTGTATAACAGGGATTGGCAAACTTTGGCATGCGTCTCGCCAGGGTAAGTACCCTGGCGGGCCAGGCTGGCTTGTTTACCTGCCTTGTCTGCAGATTCGGCTGATTGCAGCTCCCACTGGCTGCTGTTCACCGCTTCAGGACAATGGGGGCGGTGGGAAGCGGTGGGCAGCACATCCCTCTGCCTGCGCCACTTCCCACAGCCCCCATTGGCCTGGAGCCGCAATCAGCTGAACCTGCGGACACAGCAGGTAAACAAACCATCCCGGACCTCCAGGGTACTTTCCTGGTTGCCAATCCCTGGTGTACATCATAATCCTTTGAGTGATGAATTACTGAGGAGGAAGAGGGCAGTGCTGCAGTAGAGGCCCCCCACTGCTCAATATGACCCAGAATTGTGTAGGAGACCTCCCCCTTTCCGGGACACTAGGAAATGTGGATTCTCCCTTCCCCTCCAGGCATGTGGCCTTTGGGAAAGAAACTGAAGGGAGGAGCTGGTCAGAGAATGAAGCCGGCATCAGAGTATTTTCTAATTTTTATTTGGGATGGTCTTTCTCCTGTGCTGATGAATTGTTTCCTCTGACTGACCCCTGGTCACCATGCCTCAGTGGGTCACAACTGAGAATACCAAATTCAGGACAAGCTGCTGAGAAATAGGGCAGACACACCCCAAAACAGGTGGTTATTCTTCCATAAAATAAACTAACCCAACAACAAAAGTAAACTTCTGTCTCACCACACTGGCTAACAAGAAGTCAGAAGCCTCCTTAGGTATTCCAGTCCAGAATTCAACACCCAGGAACTAGACTTAATGATGAGTGGTTATTTAAAACCAATTTATCAAAGGGTTCTTCTGGTCCCAAAGGATTAGCAACATACCAAGGTCAATACATAACTCAGATCTTACCCAATAATCACACTGTTGACAATCCTTTAGTATCTAATACAGTGGTGGGCAACCTGCGGGTCACAGGCCACATGCGGCCCGTCAAGGTAATCAGCTGGCAGGCTACCAGACAATTGGTTTACATTTGCATGGCTGCCTGCAGCTCCCAGTGGCTGTGGTTTGCCATTCCCAGCCAAAGGGAGCTGCGGGAAGCTGCAGGAAGCAGCGACCAGCACGTCCCTGTGGTCCATGCTGCTTCCCACAGGTCCAATTGTCCGGGAATGGAGAACCTTGGCCACTGTGAGCTGCGGACAGCCATGCAAATGTAAACAAACTATCTGGCAGTCCAGTGGATTATCCTGATGGGCCATGTGAGATCCGTGGGCCACAGGCTGCCCACCACTGATCTAATATCTAAAGATTTCTAAGAGAAAAGAAAGTGGTAAGAGTTAAAATTGCCTAAGGGAATCAAATACAGATGTAAGCAGACTCAGGATGAGCTCTACCCTGACATCTGGTGGTAAATTATGGGGAGTGCGGAAAGAAGTTTCAAATATTCGCATTAGCATTTCAGTTATTTGCATGGGCACTCCCACCCCACTTAGCATAACGCAAAGCAGCCTGGGATGGTTATTTTCACAGCTATGGGAGCCCCAATTTTGTTGTTATTGGGGCAGGAGCAATAAAATGTTGTCATCCCGATTAAGTAAATGAGGAACTACAAAACTGTCTTATGATAGAGGGTTTCATTGTCAACTAAATACCACTTGCTAGACAAGGGACATGGGTTCCAAAACCCAGTCAAGAGAGAGAGAGAGGCTGGGGACAAAGATATGTACTTGGTGGTACAGGCTCCTTGTGTGAGTCAGAAGCACCAGTTCCACCTATGCCTCTCTCCACTGTGAAATGTCAAAGTTAATTTTTGATTCCCTTAAGAATCTAAATGCAGGTTACTGAGCTGAATTCACTGGTACTGGGGCTCCCCTACTAAGAGCTGGAATCACTGAAGAGCTGGACTTGCTGAGCTGAGAGCACTGAGTACTGTGCTAATGAGTGGGGGAGCCTGAAGCCATACTGTGGAGCAGAGCAGCTGGCAGAGCAGAGTGGAGCAGTATGTGCAGCCACTGGGTGAGTGGAGCCAAGCAGCTCGCGAGGACGGCTGGAGTGGCTCACAGGACAGCTGGTGGACCAGAGCAGCTGGCAGAGCAGAGCAGCCCACAGAGCAAGCGGAGCTGAGCTGTTTGCGGAGATGACTAGTGGAAGCAGAACTCCACGAAGAGGCAGGGCAGTTGGCCCCGAAACCACGTAAGGTGCCCCTTTCTACCCAGGCTGGGGAGGGGGACCTATGCAGAGTGACTCTTGAGCTCTGGGGCTGCACTGACCCGGGACAGAGACTTTTGGATTGTGGGACTTTTGGGACTGTGGGTGATTTGGAGGTTGCTGGGGTAAGGGAAGAGGTAGACACAGCTGCCTTAATATGCCCTGACCCTAAAGGGACCTCTGATGTGTCTGTGCTGATAGGGACCAACTCCAGTCTCTTCAAGGTGCTCGCGGATTACTGCAGACGACGGGCTGGGGACCAGTACCTGAGTACCCTGATGATCCATACGCTTTGTGCTGAAGCCTATAGGAAGATTGAGAGTGCTAAAAAGGAGACATCTGAGCTACCGATTGGGGCACTGAAGTACATGAGCACAACCCCCTTAGTAGTGCCCGCAAGGACAGAGCAGGAAGTGCTTGTCATGAGTACCAGGCTGAAAGGCAGTAAAGGGGCACTAGCAATGATAGAGCAGCCAGTTGAAGGAGAGCTCCCGGAAGGAGTGCTGGTCCCCAGTGGAGTCATAACCCTACCTGCTGAAGCCCAGGAAAAGGTGACTATACTGATTGCTAATGAAACAAGTAGAGATGTTGTTGTGAAGCAAGGACGAAAGATAGCAGACCTCTTCGAGCCTGAATCAATTGTAAAACCCCAGTGTGAGACTCAAGTTCCGACAATAGACCCAGCAAAGTTTGACTTTGGAGATTCACCATTGTCCAAGGAATGGAAAGATCGCCTGAGGAGGAAACTTTGTGAAAGACCCAAGGTGTTCTCATTGCATGAGTGGGATGTGGGATGCGCAAAAGGAGTAGAGCACAACATCAAACTACATGACTCCCGACCTTTCAGAGAGAGATCTAGGAGGCTTGCTCTCTCCGAGATGGAAGATGTGCGACAACATCTTCAAGAGCTGGTTGCAAACGGCATCATTACAGAGTCCCGCAGCTCATACGCCTCGCCCATTGTGGTGGTACGTAAAAAGAATGGGAAAATCAGGCTGTGTATTGACTACCGTACCCTGAACCGCCGTACTGTGGTTGACCAGTACAAAATGCCTCGAGTCCAAGATGCCTTGGACTGTTTGCTGGGAAGCCAGTGGTTCTCTGTGTTGGATCTTCGGAGTGGATACTACCAGATCCCTCTGGGTGAAGAAGATAAGGAGAAGACAGCCTTCATCTGCCCATTAGGGTTTTATCAGTTCGAACGCATGCCCCAAGGGATTTCTGGAGCACCTGCCACATTTCAACATCTTATGGACAAAGTTGTGGGAGACATGAATTTACTGCAAGTGTTAGTTTATTTAGATGACTTGATTGTGTTTGGAAGAACTTTGGAAGAGCATGAAGAAAGACTTCTTAAAGTGCTTGATAGGTTGGAGGAGTATGGTTTGAAGCTTTCCATTGACAAATGCCAGTTCTGCAGGACCTCGGTGAAGTATGTGGGCCACATCGTGTCCCAAGAGGGTGTGAGTACTGATCCTGATAAAATAGAAGCACTCACTACATGGCCCCGTCCAAGCAACTACAGAGAACTCAAGACTTTCCTTGGGTTTAGTGGCTACTACTGCAGATTCGTGAAAAACTATGCTACAGTTGTAAAACCCCTCAATGATCTTACCAGGGGATATCAGTCCAGCAAGAACAAATCTAAGACCAAGAATAAAGGGCCTTCCATGCAGAGACACTATGGCCCCTTCGAACCCTTTGGGCCACGGTGGAATGACAGATGTGAAAGGGCTTTTCGAGAAATCATTACTTGCCTAACTCATGCCCCTGTCCTAGTCTTTGCTGACCCAAGCAAGCCATTTATCCTGCATACTGATGCCAGTTTGGAGGGTCTGGGAGCAATACTGTACCAGGAGGTGGAAGGCAAGCGTAAGCCTGTAGCCTTTGCCAGCCGAGGACTGTCTGATAGTGAAACCCGCTATCCCACCCACAAGCTGGAATTCTTGGCCCTGAAATGGGCCATCACTGAGAAATTTCGAGACTACTTGTATGGTGCTCAGTTCCAGGTGTGGACAGACAACAACCCACTGACTTATGTGTTAACAAGTGCTAAACTGGATGCTACAGGGCAAAGATGGGTGGCCGCTTTGGCTAGCTATGACTTCAGCATTCAATACCGATCAGGGAGAAGCAATGTAGATGCAGATGCATTGTCCAGGCGTCCACAAGCACCAGGAGTTGCTGTGATACCCACGGATGGAGTGAGAGCTATTTGCAGTGTGAGTCGCCGAGAGCCGGAGACCCATGAGAGCCTTCATGGATGCGTTGCTGAAGCTTTGGGCCTGCCCCTTGAATGCGTGCCTTCGGCTTCAGTGAACTATATTGCTTTGGACCAATCTCCCCTGCCCGTGCTCAATGCGACTGACTGGCAGGAAGCCCAGCTGCAAGATATTTCCATTCGTGATACGCTACTTGCCAAAAGGGAGGGGCGAGGCCCAGCTGCGGTTGTTCCACCTACCCCAGAGGGCAAACTACTGTTGAGAGAATGGACCAAGCTAAAACTGATTCAGGGAGTGCTACACCGTGTGACCACAGACCCTCTACAAAGGCAACGGAACCAACTAGTGCTGCCGAAAGAGTACAGAGGCCTGGCCATGAGGGCCCTGCATGATGACTTTGGACATTTAGGGATGGAGAGGACCTTGGAACTTATCCGCAGTAGGTTCTATTGGCCCCGGATGGCTAAAGATGTTCGCAGTAAATGTGAGACCTGCGCTCGATGTGTCCAAAGGAAAACTCTGCCCACGAGGGCTGCATATCTGAAGAACATCACCAGCAACAAACCTCTGGAGCTGGTTTGCATTGATTTCTTGTCTTTAGAAGTGGACAAGAGGAATATTGGGAACATTCTAGTAGTGACCAACCATTATACGCGATATGCGCAGGCATATCCCACACGTGATCAGAGGGCCACCACTGTCGCTCAAGTACTGTGGGAAAAATATTTCTCAGTTTATGGATTCCCAGCCCGGATACACTCGGATCAGGGACGAGACTTTGAGAGTCACCTTCTAAAGGAGGTGCTAAGGACAGCAGGAATTAAAAAGTCGAGGGCAACGCCGTATCACCCGCAGGGTGACCCTCAGCCAGAGAGGTTCAACCGAACTCTGTTAGATATGTTAGGGACTTTGCGGCCAGAGCAGAAGGCAACCTGGAGCCAACATGTTGCATTTCTGGTGCACGCCTACAACGCCACCAAGAACGACACTACGGGAGTCACCCCATATTTCTTGATGTTTGGGTGAGAACCAAGATTACCCATAGACCTGTGCTTTGGTGTATCCGAGGATGGAGATAGCTATGAAACTCATCAGCAATATGTATCCCGACTACGAGAAAAGCTGTGGGATGCTTATCACTTAGCTACATCTGCAGCTCGGAAGAATGCAGACCGCAACAAACATCGATATTGTAACCCTTTTGCCGGGCCGAAACGATAGCAGCAAGGGCCGGGTTCAATACATAGGGGTCCCTTCCCCACAACATAATGCAAAACCAGCTCGAGCCCCCACCCAGTGACCTGGGAAAATCTTACACTCACCCCTGGGTGCCTCGAAGAGGCAATACTTCCCCTCTCGCAAGCACAGAGTCTTGGTGTAGCAGAAAAGGTTTAATTACATGACAAACAACAAGCATTAAATTGGGAAAATACCTCAGCTAGAGTTCATAGGTCAAACCGTGAGCAAAGACCCACTCCAGCAAATTGGGCCATGTCCTTCTCTCGGGGCCCTGAGTCCAGCAACCCCCAAATCACCCACAGTCCCAAAAGTCCCACAATCCAAAAGTCTCTGTCCTGGGTCAGTGCAGCCCCAGAGCTCAAGAGTCACTCTGCATAGGTCCCCCTCCCCAGCCTGGGTAGAAAGGGGCACCTTACGTGGTTTCGGGGCCAACTGCCCTGCCTCTTCGTGGGGTTCTGCTTCCACTAGTCATCTCCGCAAACAGCTCAGCGCCGCTTGCTCTGTGGGCTGCTCCGCTCTGCCAGCTGCTCTGGTCCACCAGCTGTCCTGTGAGCCACTCCAGCCGTCCTCACGAGCTGCTTGGCTCCACTCACCCAGTGGCTGCACAAACTGCTCCACTCTGCTCTGCCAGCTGCTCTGCTCCACAGTATGGCTTCAGGCTCCCCCACTCATTAGCACAGTACTCAGTGCTCTCAGCTCAGCAAGTCCAGCTCTTCAGTGATTCCAGCTCTTAGTAGGGGAGCCCCAGTACCAGTGAATTCAGCTCAGTAACCTGCATTTAGATTCTTAAGGGAATCAAAAATTAACTTTGACATTTCACAGTGGAGAGAGGCATAGGTGGAACTGGTGCTTCTGGCTCACACAAGGAGCCTGCACCACCAAGTACAGATCTTTGTCCCCAGCCTTTCTCTCTTGACTGGGTTTTGGAACCCATGTCCCTTGTCTAGCAAGTGGTATTTAGTTGATAATGAAACCCTCTATCATAAGACAGTTTTGTAGTTCCTCATTTACTTAATCGGGATGACAACATTTTATTGCTCCTGCCCCAATAACAACAAAATTGGGGCTCCCATAGCTGTGAAAATAACCATCCCAGGCTGCTTTGCGTTATGCTAAGTGGGGTGGGAGTGCCCATGCAAATAACTGAAATGCTAATGCGAATATTTGAAACTTCTTTCCGCACTCCCCATAATTTACCACCAGATGTCAGGGTAGAGCTCATCCTGACTCTGCTTACACATACAATAATTGCAAGGTTCTCGAATCAGGCTTGAAGCAGTGATGGAAGAAACTGCTGGCTTGTTAAGTCTCTGGTTGCTCCCAAATCATTGGAAGGACCTCAGTCCCTTGGTTAGAATGATCCCTAACGTAACCTCACTCAAAAGATTTAGATAACAAAACTAAATAAAAAAACTCATGGAACTAAGACTTTGCTTGAGTGTTCTGTGTCCTTCCCCTGCCTTTTGCCTGTCTTGTCTATTGAGATTATAAAATATTTCTCTGAAAGACACTGGGACTAAGGCTATGTCTACACTGCAATCTTAAGTCGACCTATGTTAGGTCAATTTACAGCCACCGCATCCATTACTGCAGTGGCAGATGTCCACACTATCCTCCTTCTGTCGGTGGCATGCATCCTTACCAGGAGCGCCTCTTCTGACTGAGGAGGGGCAATGTGGGGGACTGTGAGCCAGGTATTTCAGCTCTGCCCAGCTGCCCCCAGGTGCTTCTCTCCTCTGCGCTCTCAGCCAGGAGTGGGGAAAAGCTGCCGGGGCTTCTCACCTCCAGCAGGGAGCTCCGCACCCAGAGTCCCATCAGTTGCCATGTTCCTGGCAGGGAGCGGAGACCATGGGGCAGCAGGGCGCCCAGTGGGGAGCCTGGACAGCAGCCCATGCTGGGAGCCTGGGTGGAAGCCCGGCTTAGAGTGAAGAGCTGGCAGCAGCCTGGCTGGGGAGCCCCCAGTACACCATTATCCTAGAATCATAAAAATGTAGAGCTGGAAAGAACCTTGAGAAGTCATTGAGTCCAGCCACCTGTGCTGTGGCAGGACTAAGTAAAGATAGACCATTCCTGACAGCTTGTTTATAAAAGCTTCCAGTGATGTGGACTCCATAATCCAGTTTAAGCCCACTACTTTTTATCCTACATTCAGTGGACATGGAAAACAATTGAGCACCATCCTCTTTAAAACAGCCTTTGACATTTTGGAAGACAGTTATCAGGTCCTCCCTCAGTCATCTTTTCTCATGACTAAAAATGCCCATTTTTTAAAAACCTTTCCTCATGGGTCAGGTTTACTAAACCTTTTATCACTTTTGTTGTGCTCCTCTGGACTCTTTCCAATGCTAGTGTTTATCAGTTAATAAATACTAATTATTTTAGTCCTTTTCTTTCTTCATATTTGATTCATTTCTATCATAACTATTCTTGAGAATCTTTATTAACAAAGAGTATGTTGAATTCTAAGGGCCAGAGCACTGGTCCTTGACTCAGCAGTGCCATGGAGGCCCAGCTGTATCCAATCCACGGGCTGCAGACAAGCTGGGCTACTGGCTCCCTTGAGTTGTCAGGGAAAGATGGTCCTGAGGAAGGCAGGACTCAGAGGAAGACAAAACAATGACCACCACCCTCTTCTACTTCAGGAAGGGCTGCCTGGCAAGTGCAAGATGGGAAGGGGACAACCCTGAAAGGCACCACAGGAGCAGCAAAGGGCCCTGGCCAAGGCCTCTGACCTCCAGTGGCTTGTCCACTGCTTTTGGAAAACTCAAGGCTGGCAAAAGGCAAGTTTGCAAAGAGGATTTAGAGTACTGGAGATAGATGAAGTGTGTCATACATTGCTATAGATATGTATATACTTTTAAATTAAGAAAAACTGTTTGGGATACTTTGTGTTGAAAGGAACATTATAAAAGTTAGATATTTTTGCTATTGTTGTTCACATATTTTTTTCCCCTTGCTTTTCCCCAGTACAGGGACAATGCAGACAATGATAATGTGTTGGTTTGGGGTGGGGCGGGGGTTGGTAGTATAATTCCCTGTAAATTCACAGGAATATAGTAAAAGACATGTGCAGTATTTTTTTTTACAATGTTCAGCAAAAGTGAAATAATTATGAGAGACTAGGAGAAATGAATTAAACATGAAACCTGCACAAATATATATATATATATGGGTTTTTTTTCCAGAAAAGAAAACTATTAATTCTTTATATGGAACCCAGTTAGTGTAGCATTTACTGACACACCATGTTCTAAAGACAAAAGAATATGGAGACTGAGATATACAAATCCATTATGGTAGGGATATTTGTTTGTTTTGTTTTGTTTTTACCATTTTCTTTCTTCTTGCTTCAAGTGCTTTCCATAAAAAAGACCATATACAGTATGAGTGACTCTTCAGATAAATAAATTTGCAATGCCATCCAGGAATGAATTAAATTCTGAGTGAACTGAACTATGTCTACCAATTATTTCCAGCTATCTGTTTGATGGACCAGCTCTGTTCAATTTGAGTTCTATTCTCAACAAAATTCATTATGCAACAATGCATTCAGAAATGTATTTTTGTGAGACAGAGGCAATAAATATATGTCTGTTCCTTTTATTATATATTTTGAGGAGAAAAAAAAACTGCACAAGAGCAAGGGAGGTGTATTTTAGCCCCAGGACTGTTAGAGTTAGGAGGCCATCATCATTCTATCATGAACATGCTTTTAAAGAAGGGTATAATATTAGGGTAAGAGTCTATGAATGCTCGGTCCAGTCTATTTACTGAAATATGTGTGCTCGTCTTTAAAGTCCCTCTGCTAAAACAAACCAATAACCCCCCCCCAACATATTATGTACCTAACAGACCAAATTCTGCTATGAAGAAATCATTTCAGCCCATCGAGTAACAATTGTGACAAAGTTCCTCCTCTACCTTGGTGAGTCCTGCGCTTATTGGTGGATTTGCTCGCCTCACAGATTCACCATGTGGGTTGGGAAACAGCCCAGAGACCTTCCCCTCTGGTAGAAACCACAGTCCAGGTCAATTCCTCTTGTGTCTGATCAGGAGTTGGGAGGTTTGGGGGGAACCCGGGCCCTCCCTCTACTCCGGGTTCCAGCCCAGGGCCCTGTGGACTGTAGCTGTCTAGAGTGCCTCCTGGTACAGTTGTGCTACAGCTATAACTCCCTGGGCTACTTCCTCATGGCCTCCTCCCAACACCTTCTTTATCCTCACCACCAGACCTTCCTCCTGATGTCTGATAATGCTTATACTAATCAGTCTTACAGCAATATGTCTTCTCACTCTCAGCAACTCTTGCCTCTTGCTCCCAGCTCCTCGCATGCACGCCACAAACTGAAGTGAGGTCCTTTTTAAATTCAGGTGCCCTGATTAGCTAGCCTGTCCTAATTGATTCTAGCAGTTTCTTAACTGGCTCCAGGTGTCTTAATTATCCTGCGTGTCTTAATTGGTTCTAGCAGGTTCCTGATTACTCTAGTGCAGCCCCTGCTCCGGTCACTCAGGGACCAGAAAACTACTCATCCAGTGACCAGTATATTTGCCCTCAACCAGACTCCTGTACCCCAATGGTCTGGGTCTGTCACACAATATTAATTTTAATATTACATTTTATTTATGGGATAGATAGACGGGATTGGCTATTTTGGTTTCTGTCAAGGATAAAAATACAAAATACAGCAGGATACACAATGGAAATATATACTTACAGAATGCTAAAAATATTCATTTTTCTTTGTGCCTGGTAGCGGGTTTTCCAGAATCAGGAGAAAGAAGGAGGTGGTGGACAGAACATTCTCTACCATTAGCTCCCCTTCCCACTTCAAATTGTCATTGCCCAATCAATGTATACAATAATCAGGCCTTTCATAGACCTGACTACTATTCTACAGAATAGTCACTTACTGACTTGTTATCCATAACCTTCAATGACCTTGGTCTGCAGTTGCATCGAATGCTGATATTGCTATTACTATAGGTGTCATATAATAATTTTTCATTTTTTTTTAATATCCACTGGCAAAACAATTAGATAAGGCTAAAGTCAACATATCTGTTGTTTGACCTCTAACTCTGTGTGATGCAGGTGTTTGAAATGTAAAATGAAAATCTTTAGCATCCTTTTAGAATTATATCAATAAAGCATAAACACAGCCATGATGGTTTAGTAATTTCCAGTTATTTTATCTTATATATTCTTTATGTTTTAATGGCTATTGTAATGCTTTGCACACCTTGGAAGAAGAGCTCTATCTCTCTATTTCTACCTCTCATTAAGTAATTGTCAAGTATAGCTGTCAATGTAATGTTCTGTAGTGGAGCATAAATGCCTATCAGCTATAGTGAAACAATTGTTTACAATGTGGATGATTTACTTACCTTCCACGGGTGCTGTGACACTCCCCAGTGGTATCGAGGGTTGTGAGGCACCTCGCAACTATCTGTCCTTGGCGTGAAGTGATTCTGTCTGTGCCAGCTATAGTTCAGCTCCTTGAAACTAGCAACCTCTGGCAGCACAAGCACTACTTTCTAGGTCTCCACAGCCCTCGCTCTCTCTGTGCAGGCTAGTGAAAGGCACACTCCAGCGCCTGAGCTCCTGGAGCATTCCCTGCAGTGTCCAGCCCCTGACCTTTGGACACTCACAGAAATTACCAGGTTGCTGTCTCCAAGGGAAGAGGATGCACACAGCTTGAAATTTACAATTCAGGATCAAATCCTTCATAGCATCACAGCCCTGAGATAGATCTATAATAAAACAAGTTTGTTATCAAAAGCTAAAATGTAAGAGATTTAAAGATAAGGGAAACAGAAATGGTTACATATAAGACACAAACACAACACGCTTCCTAAAGTCTAGACTTGACAGGCTAAACCCTCGTCTAAAGTACTTTATCTCACCAAAAGCAATCTCCCAGTGTCTCCAACCAACATTGCTGGGATCCTTCCTTCATGAACCCCTCTTTTCCTTCCTGGGTGAAGGATAAAATTGCATTGTTTATCTCAGATACAGTAAAATTCCTTATGGTTTATTCTTTAGTGTCTGTTGACTTCGTTTTGATTTCACATCCTCATGTTGACTTTGTATGCTAACCAGGCTTCCATTGTGTTGACTTATAATGCTTAATTTACATGTGAACCTAAGCAAACAGGTGAATATGGATCCCTTGTCTGGCAGAAACCTGTTTTTCAAACCCGTTTAGATTGAGACTGTAAAATGTATTTTCCAGTATATTTACACAGCTCCTCACATAGTGTCAGTACCTACATTTTTCAATGATATCGGCTTGACATTATTTATAGATAAATACTATGAAAGCAATGTGTTAGGTATGTTAAGTTTGTCAGGCCTGATAGGAGTTGCTGATACAGACCAGCTTGGCTTAAGAATGAAATCCTTGCTGATCTTAAACACACAAAAGAAGCTTACAAGAAGTAGAAGATTGGGCAAATGACCAGGGAGTATAAAAATATTGCTCAGGCATGCAGGAGTGAAATCAGGAAGGCCAAATCACACTTGGAATTACAGCTAGCAAGAGATGTTAAGAGTAACAAGAAGAGTTTCTACAGGTAAGTTAGCAACAAGATGAAGGTCAGGAAAAGTGTGGGCCCCTTACTGAATGGGGGAGGCAACCTAGTGACAGAGGATGTGGAAAAAGCTAATGTACTCAATGCTTTTTTTAACCTCTGTCTTCATGAACAAGGTCAGCTCCCACACTACTGCATTGGGCCACACAGTATGGGGAGGAGGTGACCAGCCCTCTGTGGAGAAAGAAGTGGCTCAGGACTATTTAGAAAACCTGGATAAGCACAAGTCCATGGGGCTGGATGCACTGGATCCAAATGTGCTAAAGGAGTTGGCTGATATGACTGCAGAGCCATTGGCCATTGTCTTTGAAAACTCATGGTGATCGGGGGAGGTCCCGGATGACTGGAAAAAGGCTAATGTAGTGCCCATCTTTAAAAAAGGGAAGGAGTATCCAGGGAACTACAGGCCAGTCAGCCTCACCTCAGTCCCTGGAAAAATCATGGAGCAGGTCCTCAAAGAATCAATTTTGAAGCACTTTGAGGAGAGGAAAGTGATCAGGAACAGTCAGCATAGATTCACCAAGGGCAAGTCATGCCTGACTAACCTAATTAGCTTCTATAATGAGATAACTGGCTCTGTGGGTGAGGAGAAAGCAGTGGATGTGTTATTCCATGACTTTAGCAAAGCTTTTGATATGGACTCCTACAGTATTCTTGCCAGTAAGTTAAAGAAGCATGGGCTAGATGAATGGACTATAAGGTAGATAGAAAGCTGGCTAGATCATCGAGCTCAACAGGTAGTGATCAATGACTCCATGTCTAGTTGTCAACTGGTATCAAGTGGAGTGCCCCAAGGGTAGGTCCTGGGGCCAGTTTTGTTCAATATCTTCATTAATGATCTGGAGGATGGTGTGGATTGCACTCTCATCAAGTTTTCTGATGACACTAAACTGGGAGGAATGTTAGATACACTGGAGGGTAGGTATAGGATACAGAGGGACCTAGACAAATTAGAGGATTGGGTCAAAAGAAATCTGATGAGGTTCAACAAGGAGAAGTGCAGAGTCCTGCACTTAGGACAGAAGAATCTCATGCACTGCTACAGACTAGGGACCGAGTGGCTAGGCAGCAGTTCTGCACAAAAGGACCTAGGGGTTACAGTGGATGAGAAGCTGGATATGAGTCAATGGTGTGCCCTTGTTACCAAGAAGGCTAATAGCATTTTGGGCTGTATATGTAAGAGCATTGCCAGAAGATTGAGGGATGTGATCATTCCCCTCTATTTGGCATTGTTGAGGCCTCATCTGGAGTACTGTGTCCAGTTTTGGGTCCCACACTACAAGAAGGATGTGAAAAAATTGGAAAGAGTCCAGTAGAGGGAAACAAAAATGAGTAGGGGGCTGGAGCACATGACTTATGAGGAGAGGCTGAGGGAACTGGGATTATTTAGTCTGCAGAAGAGAAGAATGAGGGGGGATTTGTTAGCTGCTTTCAACTACCTGAAAGGGGGTTCCAAAGAGGATAGATCTAGACTGTTCTCAGTGGTAGCAGATGACAGAACAAGGAGAAATGGTCTCAAGTTGCAGTGGGGGAGGTTTAGATTGGATATTAGCAAAAACTTTTTGACTAGGAGGGTGGTGAAGCACTGGCAGGGGTTACCTAGGGAGGTGGTGGAATTTCCTTCCTTAGAGGTTTTTAAGGTCAGACTTGACAAGCCCTGGCTGGGGTGATTTAGTTGGTGATTGGTCCTGCTTTGAGCCTCCTGAGGTCCCTTCCAACCCTGATATTCTATTATTCTATGAACAGGCAGCGCTTTGCCAGTGGGCATTCAGGAGTTCTTAGATTCAAAGGCATTTAAGAATATTAGACCTGATCCTCTTCCCATTGAAGTCCATCGAAAAACACAAATGGACTTTAGTGGCAGAAGGATTGGTCCCATTATTGTATAAGTATTTATTAATGAGCCTATATATAATACAGTATATTCAGATGATATTTAAAATGTCACAAAGATAAATATGGAAGATAAACATATGTAAGAATAATAAAAACATTAAACTGCTTTTGGAGTGAATATTGTAATATTTTTTAGATAATGTAAAACTTCACTAAATAGGAGACCCATTGAGAGTTAGGAAGGTGTTTGAATTAATTTGTAAGGGGTGGCTTTGTCAAAGTATATATGTGATATGGTGCTCTCCAAGTGACAATTAGTTCCCAAATATTCCCTCACAGTCCTAATTCCAATATTTTTTAAAAAAAATATGAAATGAGTGTGTTAAATTTGAGGCTTCCTCAAATAATAGTTTCATTGCTCCTCTCTAATGTCCTAAAGGGGGAGGGAAAAACAATGTTTATGCAGTTATTTAAAAATTCTAATGCCCTATTTTTCTTGCCTTGATTTTAAAATTGATCCTAAACCATTGGACTATGTGTAGCATTGCATGTTTGTTTCCTGTGCTATGCCGGTTCTGAGTTTAAGTAGTTAGAATAATTTCCTAGGAATGTCAATCAATTTCCTTTCTTGAGCAACAACTTGCACTTTTTCAAAAAGGGAGAAAATAGCTGTATTTAATAGCAACATCTAATCCTCTCAAATGCACATTTGAATACTCTGAAATATATTTTCCTGTCCTGAATTAGCTGTTTAGTATTTCAAGGTCAAGCTGTAATTTTCAGCATGTTTGAATTCCTAGCTAAGCTCTTTTCTCACCTCTGCATTTGACCAAGCAGTGCAACAAGAGAATGGCTTACAACAAAACACTTGTGTATTAATACAGGAAAATCACATGTCCCCGCATAATTCTTAAATTGAATTTGTAGTGCACCCATTGGACATAAACTACTTTTCCAACAGACTTGCTGGAGAAGAATTTTCCTCTGATGTTATGTTACCCTGGAGATGGTTTTCAGGTAGTTGAGCTTTATAAGCTGCAAAGCCCAATGTCATTAAGATTTCCTGGTGTCAATAAAAGGATTCTGAGTCGTACACTTCTTCCATGTGTAATTTTAATTCATGCTTCAAAGGTTTGCTTTACTTGGAATATATATGAAACTTGAAGTGGTTGATCCCTCTCCCCCCCTCTCCGGTCAGATTTCTACCTCTACTACGTCAAGGTAAATATATTTCAGGATTATAATTAAGGTTAGAGACCCTGTAATTACAATGGTTTTCAAGATGTAAATCAGGGATCGGCAACCTTTGGCACGCAGCTCACCAGGGTAAGCACCCTGGCGGGCCAGGACAGTTTGTTTACCTGCCGCAGCCGCTGCGGCAGGCAAATGGGGGCAGCGGGAAGCGGCGGCCAGCACATCTCTCGGCCCACACCGCTTCCTGCAGCCCCCATTACCACTGTTAGTAGATAGAGTCCATTAATCACCAAAATGTCCAATATCTGAGCCACTATTCATTGCTTTGAGTGACTTAATGATTTTCTATCTTGCTACTTTATGATCAATAATATCTGTAATTTAATAGGTAGAATTCCATCTGTCTGACTGAGATATTTCAATAGAGGTTTTTACACTTATACTGAGTTGCTAATAAGTAACATTTGATTTTTGCTAATACTAATGTCACTTATTGTATCTGTGTTTTGTAATTGCACAGAATGGGTTGTGCATACACTTGGACAGAGCTCTTCAGGTGATGGCTGGCAAATGAGAGCCTTTGCTGAAATGAACGAACAGTCTCTTTAACTGGATGTTTTGCTTCTTCTTCCTAATTCAGATAGGGCTAGAGTCACAAAGGAATTTGTGAGTGGTGATATTGAACTTTGCCACTCCTAACTTTTAGGCACCTAGGAAAACACTGCTATTCATACAGACTGATGAATGGAGAGAGATAGGTTCCTCAGAATAGGAATCACACAAGCCATCTAATCTAGCCAATGGGAGATGTCAATCTGATTGGGGTGTGCTAAATATTTCCCCTCTCTTGGAGATAGATGACTAAATCTAGAGTGCATGGAGGAGCCTCCCATCTCAGCTGTAACCCCTCTCTTGAAGGCAGGTGCCTGAACCATTTTAGCAAGGAGGAGGAGGATCTTATTTCCCCAATACTAATTTTCCCCTACTATTACTCACACCTTCTTGTCAACTGTCTGAAATGGGCCACTCTCATTACCACTTCAAAAGTTATTTTTCCTCCCTTGGTATTCTGCTGTTAATTGATTTGTGTCAATAGACAGACCACATAGTTGTTAAGACAACTCACATCTTTTCAGGTATTTATACCTGCTCCTGTATTTTCCACTCCATGCAGCTGATGAAGTGGGTTCTAGCCCATGAAAGCTTATGCCCAAATAAATTTGTTAGTCTCTAAGGTACCACAAGGACTCCTCGTTGTTTTAGCCCAGTAGTTAGGGTACTCCCCTGGTATGTAGGAGCCCTGTGATTCAAGTCCCTCCTCCACTCACTTGGGGAGAAGCAATTTGAAGTGGGATCTATCACCTCTCAGTTGAGCTCTCAAACCATTGCGTGATGGGATAGTCTGATATTAGGCTCTGTCAGTTTCTCAAGTTGAAGCTGTTCTGCTGTGGATAAATAATTTTTAAAAAAATGGAGCAGGGGGACTGGATCCAGGTCTCCCACTACAGTGGGTCTACAGTGTGTATGCTCAACAGCAGAAGAATAGGCACTGAAGGAACATTTACTGAAAAATAATTAAGTACCAAGCAAGTTTAGATGCCTACAGAGTTCAGGGGCAGGTGAGCTGAGCTTTATGAATCCCAGTGGGGGCTGATTCTGGGATTTAGACACCAAATGTAGCAGGGTTTGTGGGCGGGGGGGGGGGGGTTGCATGTGACTCTAGCACATGATATCTTACCAGTAGTGCCTGTAAATACAATATGTGTAAATAAGCAGATTAATATGGGGCAGATTGTGGCCTGCTGGACCCATGCTTCCCCGTATATGCTACCAATATTGCAGGTGACAGCATGAGATGGAACCTCTGTAAGTCCACTACTTCTGCTTCCATATAGGTGGGAAGGCAATGGGTGCGCCAGGGCAGGGAGTAGGCATAGCCTTGACTCTAACTAACGACAGTATTCCAGCCAGCCCAGCTGTGGGTTGCCCTTGGCACAAGGGAGGACCAGGAACCAGATTGTGGTTGAGGTAGAAATTTGGTTCCTTGTCTATGTCTGGGGTAGCACCACTACGGGGTGCCTTTTGCTCATAGCTTACAAAGCCACCTTCTACCCCATATACTTGCATAACACACTGATGAACTATTGAGGCTCATATTAATTGGTTTTGTTCACCAAGCAAACAAACAAAAAAAGCCAACCAACACCATCTATGAAATGAACTTGATGTACATATCTGCAGAAAGACCAGGGCAGTGGAGGCATGAGAGATCTTTCACAGGCTACTGAAATGAAAAGGCCCTGACTGAGAGTGCTGGGTTTTATTTTATGTTTTTAAGGCACACATTGAAAATCTTCTCACATTCCTGGGATTTGCAGTGCAGTTAGATCTCTGATGAACACTAGTAATTTCTGAGATCAGAAGCTGAAAAAAAAATAAAATCAGACTCACTCTGAAAATTACTCCTTTTGAAGGATAGGGAGAAGGAGAAAATGTAGTTGTGTGTTTTCCATTCCTTGCTGGCCATTACGCTCCTACTGATCATGACATCTATTTAAAAAACTGAATACTGAGCTTCTGTATTTGAATCTGTCAAGCTGTGTTTTGAGCCATCTAAAAGAAATCATCTTATACTTCATCCAGGAGAATCCCAAAAGATTCCCCTCTGCAGGGCTATAACTTACATGAAGGAACAAAAACATCTCACATCATCCCCAAAGAAATAACTGCATGAGACGGGACAAATATGATGGAGACGAAGACACATAGAGGGGAGCATAGCCTATTTATTGGAATTACTTGGAAACCATTTGTCCAACATTTAAATGCTGCCTTCTCTGGTGTATAACAGAGCAACTGTTTATCAGTGCACAGCAGCATTACTTAACAAATTTAGGACAGCATGTGAAATTGCTATATATAATGGAACCTTCACAAGGAATTTTAGGTAGGCAGAATGCAAATTACTGCAACCTGGAGAGATGTACCGAGATCATAGCCTTTCCCTTTTTATCCCTGAAATCAGAAGAATTACATCACATATAAAGTTTCAGAATTACAGGATTTTCTGCAAGACTCTTGCATTTTCTGCTTTCAGCATGGTTGAAAATTCCACAACAGGCTTTCCCATAATGTATAAAGGCACATCGTCAACCACTGTCATACCTGAACTCAGTGCTAGTATATCATAGTGATGGAATCAAGTAATCCTCTCCTCCCCCCTGTGCATACCCATTTACAGTGATTCCAGCCTTGACTGTTATAGTAAGGGATATTTGAATTCAGGCCAATCTCTATTCTTTTGGTTCTTTGAAAATAACGAAATCATCTTCCTTCAAAAGATATTTTTGAAAAGAGTTATTATGACGGAAAAATATAGAAACAATGAAATGTCATTGATTCTAGGTCCTAAAGGTGACACTGGTTCCTTACAAAATATCTATGTTCAGTCTCAATATCATACATTTTTAGAAGAAAAATGGAACAATTAGAGGTGAGTGCTATGCATTTTATATCCCATCTGGCAGGAATGATGAGACATACAACTATGCAAGGTAAAGGCAAGAAAATCAAAAGCCAGCTATAATCCACAAAACATCTTCACTATTCTTTTCCTACTAGAAATGTAAATGCGCTAATACCATAAGTAATTCCTCCACTAAAAAAGACCGCTCCTGAGGAAAATATCAGACAATCCTCAAGACTTCTACAAGATAACAAATGCTATCATAGTGGGTGTTAGGTATTGACACAATTCAAAAATCCCACCAGACACCTATCTATATCTTTAGTGCCTAAAGACCTTCACAGATTACTTTTGAAAATAGAACTTCACCATCTAAATCACTTAGGCCTTGCAACACTGAACAGAACAATGCTTAAAAAAATTAACATACTGGGTCTCAGAGACAGTTCAATAAGCTATCATGCATACCATTTCATCTCTATTAAAGAGACATATAGCTGGAGAAGGGATTAAAAATACTTTCAAGAATTGCAGAATTACTGAAAATCATCAAATTTTGGCTCCAGCTTTGCAATTTGATCCATGTAGATGGAGCCCTGTGCCCATGCAAAACCCCATTAACATCAGTGGGACTCTGTGCAAACATAAGAGTCTGTCCACATGGATCACATTGCATGATCGGGGGTCTAAATGTGTCAAGCAGCTCTCCAAAGCCTTTCCCCTGTGTCCCACTTCAAGGGGAAGGCATGTTCTTTTTAAAAAGCTGGGTACACATTTCTGCCCTATTCTGCTGGATAAACATGTCACCCTTCCTGAATGGTTTTTCCTTCCCTTCTACACCCTCTGGGTTCTATTGTTGGTTGACTTCTGTTTTCCTTACCTCCCAGGCAACATTACCTTTCCCATGCTTTTATCTTTCACTTTCCTTTTCATCTTGGTCACTACTTGGCTGCTGGGTCAATGATGCTTGGTATTCACCACAACATATTATAAGTCAATATCTGCTCATTGTCAGCGACTCTTTTGCTAAGGTTTTTTTGAAGTGGCTAGTGATTTTGACTGCCTCAATTTTGTGTGCCTAATCTGAGACATCTTAAAGAGACCTGATTATCAGAACGTGTTGGGCACTTCTCTTCTATAAACGAAGCCCCTACATTAATCACTTTTGAAAATCCTAATCTTTACATCTCTAAAATGAGAGAGTGAGCAAGAGATTATTAATGAGGTAATTAGATTAGGGTTCATTTTTAATCTGAAACGCGAACAAAAGTATAGTTTGGGACCAACTAGGATTACTGGCAACAAACTCCTTTTCAGGTAACGACTGGAGGCATCACAGGTGTCTCCAAATGCTTAGAACAATTTTTGTAGATGTTCTTCTCAGGAGGAGATCTATAGATGAACTCTTCTAGAGATACACAGCAGCAGCAAATGACAGATTTGTATGATACTGCACATTTTCCATCTGCTGTGGGTATCATAAACTGTTCACATACTGATCAAACCATGGTCTCAAAACCAAGTTGTAAAAAACATACATCATTTCATTCCATAGCTAAGCAAGTTGCCTCTGATTCAAAATATCAAACACCAGATGTAGCCATAATATACGCATGATTATGTCATTGTGACTCATTCTCAAGCTCTCTGATATTGCTAATAGATTTGGAAATGGAGCACTTAAAGGCAAGTAGCTACTAGGGAACTATTACAAGTTGTTTTGTAATCTTAACTTTTAATGGCTTGATTGTGCCTTTAAGGCACAGCACATCAAGGGCAGTGTGGAGCTGGACATCCACAAGGTAAGCACTAGTGCTCTCCAGGACACAGAAAGAGTTTGCACATCTTCACATTTCTGTGTGAGGTGCAGCACACACCCCTGCTGCATTGGTCGTGGTCCTACTTTGTAGGATGGGGTGAATCAGGGATGGGAACATGGCCTTGCCTTATCCCCACCCCTTATGGGATGTCATGCATCTCAGAACACAAGGGCAGCATTCTGCCTATTCCTTATCAGAGCCGGCTCCAGGCACCAGCATTCCAAGCAGGTGCTTGGGGTGGCAAACCGCAAGGGGTGGCAATCAAGCAGCGTGCTGAATTGCCACCGTGGACGGCGGGGGCAGTCCGTGTGCCGTTAGGGGAGCATGTGTGTTTTCGCGGTGGCGGCAATTTGGCAGCAGCTTCTATGTTCAGCTGTCCGCGGCAGCGCACTTTCTGTCTTCCGGATGAAGACAGAAGCTGCCACCGAATTGCCGCCGCTGTGGAAACGCGCATGCTGCCCTAACGGCGCACGGACTGCCCCTGCTGCCTGCGGCGGCAATTCGGCACGCTGCTTGGGGCAGCGAAAACAGTAGAGCTGGCCCTGTTCCTTATGCAGGCCATCTGGCATTGTGGAAGTTCCTAATTAAGGGTTCTTAATCGGCCCTTCATTAACAATGTGTAGGATTCTGCCAACTAACTGAGCATTAGATCAGTCTGTGTGAAACCTCATTGAAATCACTGAATCTATTCAAAGAATAAATTAATATTTATAATGAGTAACTATGACATCTGCACCTATTATATTTTGTTTTGTTTAAATATCAAGACTTTCCTTCTGAAAAGCTGATGTTTTATAACCCTCTTTCATGTCTTCAATTTCCCACAGCATTACAATTATATTGCATTTACAAAGAACCCCCAAATTGGTTGCTGAAAATGTAGTTTGGCTTCTTTAGCTTTCTTTTTAAGAGCAATCTAGTGAGTCTTAGTAATGCATTATATATGTTAATATCTCAGCAAATGAAATGAGATATTCTTCTACTAGCTAAAGCATGCAAGCACTTTTGCATTTGTGTATTTTGGAATATAGACTATTAGTTAAAGATGAGGGAAAGACAATTGTCCAACTAAAGTGATGAAATTCAAGCTTGATTGTCCATTCACTACATCTGTTGATCAAGTAATATGAGAACAGGATTATTTTAATAGTTCTAAAATACCAGAAAATCACTGTTATGTTTTAGTGTCTCTAGACCAAATATTGGTCCCAGTTGTCAGGTTTTACCACAGGCTGTTCAATAGAGGCAAGCAGAGAAGCAGTCACTTGCCAGGATGTTGGACCTCCTGATTCCACTCCTGTTCTGGCCTCCAAAATCCTTCTGCATGCTGGGAAATAAAAAGCCTCCACAGAAGACAGCTCTATAATGTATAGGGAATGTGCAACTCCCAGCGTCCTCTTCTGCAGCTCCTATTAAAGGAATCACACCATGTCCATTGCAGAAAGAGAGCTCCCTGCCTGTAGAGGAAGGGTGAGGGTCCAGGATTTACCCTTTTATAAAATATGTCCTCACATTAGTATTTCTTTTTTACCTGGGTCAAGCTCACTTGTTCTTATTTCTGTTTTCCTATGCACTTCTGTGTTTAGAAATAACAGTTTGTGGCTCTTGAGGGAGAAGAAAATAATGTTGCTTCAGGCAAATTCTCAACAGAAATTTCTACTGAATCCTCACTCTGAGATGCAGAATTTTTTTAGAAGTGCAAGTAAGTGATTTCTATATATACTGAAGAACAGTTAGGAAACATTTTGCTGCCAATGGTGCTGTGTCAATAGCTGCTGAAATCCTTTTATTAGACATGGCATTACCGACACCACTTTTTCTGCATTTCCTCTCATCTCAACACAACTCTGTATTTCTCCAGGCCATTACAGACAGACCTAATGTATATTAGGATCTCTCATTAACCATATACCTCCACAATGTTGTAAGCCCCCTTTGATGTTTGCTTTGTCTTGCTTTCTAATTCCTTTTCAGCTCCCGGGGGCTCTACAAAGTGTCCAAGGCACCACTGAGATGTCCCTTTTCTTGTCTCCTTATATTCTCTCTGTTATTCTCTTCCCCAAGTGCATCTCTCTGCAGGCTCATGAGTAGCGTTGAGTGGAAAAAAAATCATCAGAAAATGTTATTTTGTCAAAACCAAAATATTTTATGGAAACAGTTGGATATCAATGCCATTTTTATAGGAAAGTTTTTGCGGTCTAGAGTTGACTCTCTGGTTCAGGGCCGGCTCCAGGCACCAGCATTCCAAGCTGTTGCTTGGGGCAGCATTCTGCAAGGGGCAGCAGTCCCCCTTGTTTTGCCCCCAAGCAGCACGCCGAATTGCCGCCGCGGGCGGGGGGGGAGGCAATCTGTGTGCCCTTAGGGCGGCAGGCGTGTTTCCGCGGCGGCAGCAATTCGGTGGCAGCTTCTTTGTTTAGCTGTCCGGGGTGGCTTCAGCTAAACATAGAAGCTGCCGCCGAATTGCCGCCATGCGGAAATGCGCCTGCCGCCCTAGGGGCATAGGGACTGCCCCCCCCCACCCCTGGTGGTGGCAATTCGGCGCGCTGCTTGGGGCAGCGAAAACTGTAGAGCCGGCCCTGCTCTGGTTAATTCCAAAGAGAGACAGAGAGATCTGAATCAAATAAAAAACCTGGCCTAGTCATTGGAGCAGGGACTCAAACCGGCCTTCTTAAAGCTAAGGTGTATGCCCTACCCACTGACCTATAGCATCACATGTGCTGGGACTAGTAAATAGTTGTGTCTTTTATACAAAGTGGAACAGCTTCAACAGGCAAGACTTGGCACTCCCCACCTGAAAATACCCCATACCCCAGTGGTTAGGACATTTATGAGAGAGATGTGGGTTAAAGTCCCTATTCTAATATCAAGGAGAGTGAACTGCAATCTCCTACATCTTGGGTGAGTGTGCTCATCACTGTGATACTGAGTAAAAGGGAGACACCTATTCCTCCTCTGGCATGGTTTTGTGAGGCAGTCTGATCCAGCAGATGGTCTCTGAACACTCTCTGAGATTGGACAACTCAGACAACTTAGGTGGGGAATGCTTAACGAGGCTCTCACTGGTGCTCAGGCATGAGCTAGCCAGGGGCACCAGGACTAAGGCAGCTGTGCTCATATTCACTGGTGGGAAATATAGGTGACTAGGGCTGTTTACCAGTGACAACTTAGGCATCTAGGGAATTTAGGCATTTACAGAGTTAAATGGCAGCTGAATGGGGCATTGAGGATTTTGGCACCCAAGGTGGCAGAAGGTACCTAAATCCCTTTGTGGATCTAGCCACTAGCAGACTGTCTATCTTAAGATTTTGAATTGCCACTCATCACCATGGTTTCTGAGCACCTTCTGCATAAAATATATTGTCAATATTGAAGTCTCTAGTGGACTTCATGGAGTCTCTGACTCTTCTCGCTTTTGGGGAGATAGAAAACTCTGCTTAGTGTAGGGAGGGAAGTGGAGGTTGGAAGAGGCTAATGGTTAATGTTGTGAATGTCATTCTATTTATGATGGAAATGTTTTATCAAATAAGAAGCTTTTGGATTGTTTTCTAAAGGAGGTCAGATTCAGGGGTCGTCTAATCTCCACAAATTAATTCCACAGCTAGATACCCTCTGCTGTGAACACATTCTCCTTGGCTCTTATGTGCTTTATTCTGGGGTTTGGGATCTGCATTATCCAAGATGAACACAGCTGTCTTGGGGGTTGGTGAATGTAAACTATTAATATTTTAATTATCTGGACACAGTTGTGAAAACATAAACTATGCATTTGGGTCCCACTTAAATAAGAGAACCACTAACTACAAAAGTAAGCCAATGAAAATGGTCTTCAGTTTGGAGTGGTATATATTCTTAAATCCAGCTGAGCTACAAGTAATATGGATACTTTCCTAGGTATAACAACCACATAGAGACTTTTTTATCAGGGAATTTAAACAAAAAATCTGCAACTCCATTATATGTGTAATAATTCAATTGTTCCTATTTTTTTCCAATTACTTTTAAATAATGCATTTTGCTTCTAAGATACTAAAGCATAGACTGAAATAATTTCTTTTTTTTTTTTTTACAGAACTGCTCAGCTGAATTTACCAGGCTGACAGAGACTGACTAGCTCTGCTTAGAAAATAATATGTGGCAGGGCATCATCGGTTACATCTGTTCAGAATTTCATTTTGGCCTTGAGATGAATTTCCATATGGCAACAAGAACTCATACTATGCTGTCTATCTAATCACATGGATTACAATTTGTTATTTGCTTTCCAGCATCAAATAAGATCTATGACAATGGTGGTGAGGGAAAAATGAACAGCGTGGTTATATGCATTTCAGAACTGTCAGAAATTCCAGTTTGAGTTTCTAATCTACCCACAGCTCTGTGAACAAGATTTAATGCTGTACCCTGATCACACTGGTGACAGCTATCCAAACCTGAAATGGCTACACATCAAAAGATAAGTTATAAATCAATCACCTTACTATTTCAGGCTTAGGGGGATTTCTTCTTGGGAGAGACAACAAATCCTGCCAATTCTTCTGAAGTTTGGTGGCTTTGTCATATCGGCTATAATGCACTAGGAGAATCAGTGAGACAACCATTGTCACGTCACTTACAAGATCAGTGATTCCAATCCAGTGATCACTGATTTATTCACTAGCCTATTCGTCTCATTTGTATCATAATTAATATTCACTGGTACAGTGCCTCATCTCTAACTGTTGATAACGTTTTCTATTTTTAGAACTAGATTGACTAACTGTCACATTAGGTGCCTAGAATCACATAATCAGACCCACTGGGATTCACACAACCCCTGCCTAGCTGTTTCTGAGCCAAAATCACTTGGGATCTAAATTTTGTCTGTAAAATTTCCCTTCGCACCATTCTGCCTGTGGGCACATGCATTGCTGGCCTACACCAGATGTCCATGCGCCTAAACTCCAGTGTGATGCAGAAACCAGGAGAAATTAGACATTCCTCCACTGGTAAGCATGCTCAGAGCTCACCTACCAGAAGAGATGAGCTTACATGTGAAGGAGGACTTCCCTCGTAACTTTTTAGCCTAGTGATTAGGGTACTTGCATACAGAGCTGGCTCTGGCTTTTTTGCCGCCCCAGCAAAAAATCACCTGTGGGCTGGCTGGAGCAGCGAACGGGGGGGGAGGAGGGGAAGAGGGGGACAAACAAACCTGTGGGCTGGCTGGAGCAGCGGGCAGGGGAGAAAAAAACAGAAAGAAAACCTGTGGGGCGGACGGAGCGCGGGTGCAGTGGGACTCCCGGCTCTGCAGAAGTGCCCTGGCCAGCAGGGTGGAGAGAGAGAAGGGGAGCAACCAGGGCTTCCTTCAGCGGGGCGCTTGCCACTCCGCCTGCCAGGAGGACTCTGCACCGCTCCGGTCGGCAGGCAGGGGAGGACGTGGGCTGCACTGCTGGGCTTGCTACAGACTTGGCACCATTCCCAGCAGGACGCTCCCCTCCTATGCGCTGCTGCCCCCTACAGGGCGGCCAAAGCAGCGAACCAAAAATTAAAAAAACCAAACCTGCGGAAGCGGCGAAGCAAAAAAAAAAAAAAAAAGGATTGGCGGGAATTCCGCCCCTTGGAATCTGCCGCTCCAAACACGAGCTTGCTCGGCTGGTGCTTGGAGCCAGCCTTGCTTGCACAGTATGTGAGACAATCCCCCACCCCACTTCAAGTTCCCCTCCACCTGTGTGGAAGAGGGGATTTAAACAGGGTGCTGCCACCTGTCAGATAAGTGTCTGAGTCACTAGACTATGGGATATTCTTATGGAGGGCTCCCTCAGTCTCTCCCGTTGAAGTTGTTTCACTGTGAATAATAAATAGATAAAATAATTTAAAAAAGAAATGGAGCAGTGGGAATGGATCCTGGATCTCCCACCTCAGTGCACAAGCCACCAAGCTACAATGTCTGTGTCTCACTCCCTGTTTCTTTTGCTGTCTCTTTTCCCCCAGTATTGAAGCTGTTGCATTGTGACTAAATAATTAAAGACTCATTGGGCCTGAGAGAGAGAAAGAGATAAATTAATTCATATTCTGAATATGCCCTTGTGATACAATCCTCTCAAGTTCTTGATATGCACCACTGATACACAGCAGCTTCAATTTCACTTCAAAATCTGTGTGTTCTGTGTCTCCTAAATTAAAGAAACACAAGTATATTTGCAAGTGTTTGCGTGCATGCAGTAGTGTGATTTATTTTGAAATAGTAATAATCACCAAAAAGTGAGGTCAATAAAATTAAGCAGTGATAGCTGGCCACCTACTGTGAACACTTTGTCAACTTGAACATACTGGATATGCACGTTGAAAGCTAGAGATTCAGTTAGAATTCAGTGTCCTTCAAGAATATCAATTATATTACGGAATGAAATATAATGATAGGCTGATGTTCCCTATCTTCCCTAATTCTTTATGCGAGTTTATGAAAACAGAAATCAGGATACGCATTATTTCACATGCCTAAATGACTTATGTAAGGCAGGCATTAAACCTGTAAGGATTAGAGAAAATAGGCAAGATACATACATCACTGTAAAAATACTGGTGTGTTTACACTGACTACGCTATCTTAATCTGACCCATTTATTCTCAAATCACAGTGCCAATGTGTAGAGATCTGGCAATAGAGACTGAAAAAAGTTTGATAGAACTAGAATCTCAGGTTTGGAAAACATTGTGACTATGGTCAAAGCAAGCCCAAAGGGACATTTGAACAGGGAGGCAGGTGGGGTTCAATATTGGTAGATATAATTGAAAAGTACAAAACACTGAAGGTCATTCCAGCAATTAGAAATAATGAGGACTAAATATAGCCAGTGAAACATTTTTTTAAAGTTAACATTTTTGTCCAGATTTATAAAAGTTTCTCAAATTTGTTTAGCAACTCTCACTGCAAGAGGATTTTGAGCACCTTTATCAGATAATCTTAGAGACCTATCTTACAAAGGGGAATTAATTTGCTAAAAGGCCAAGATCAGTTAGAAATATGGCAAATAGTAGATAGAATTTTAAATCTGTGAACTAGGCTGCTTGCTGATACCATAAGGGATAAAGGATTCCCCCCCGCCCCTCTTGTTGTACAGAAAAGGATTAACTTTGGGAGATACACATTCATAAGCAAAAAAAAAAAAGGTAAGTTACAGTTGGAATATATACATCTAGTTTTAGATTTTGTTAACTGTTCATATTCTGAACATGTAAATGCATTAAGCTACAAATCCACCCCCAGACAGAATTCATAGTCAGAAAAGCCAAAGTTACAGAATTCTATGAAAAAAGAATTCTACCTTGCAATATATGACTCACTGAAAGAACAAATGATCAAAGGAACCATGTATTAAACTAAAATCAGAGGCAGACCTAGGGATGAGCATAAATAATAAAATGTGGGATCAGATACTTGAGCTCACTTAAACCTCTTTTCTTGCAAACACTATGTATGTAAGTTCACTGGGGCTACTTGTGTGCATAAAGTTAAGCATAGGATTGGTGCCTACTACTCTATGAATAAATTAACTGGATTAATAAACATTCCTCTCTTTTTAAAGTAGCAAAAGGAAGAATTGCTTTGGAATAGGGAGGAGATATTGATGCCCCTAATTCATCCAAATCCACAAAGGAAGACAAGGATTTAAACTGTTACAAAAACCAATAGTTTAAGTTTCAAACTTTGTAGTTCATGTGTTGTTTAGAATAGACTTGTTGTCTTAATGTGATTAATATTATCTTGGTTTCAAATTCACCCTGCTCTTATTGTTCTTATTGGTTCCTTCATGACAAAGGAAGACATGAAAGAAATCTACGGGCACTGAAGGTTTGTATAAGCATCATAGTGACAGCCCCCTTGCCTGATGCAGTGCTATACATGTGCCTGTGAAATAGATGAGCATGTAAACAAAAAATAAAGTTAAGGAAAAGTATAACACTCATTCACAGTTATTCATATACAAATAAATGGGCCGTGCCTGCAAGTTGCTGATCGCCAGCTACAAGGTGATATAGTCTTGATGGTGCACACCTTGAAGTCAGTGAATATTTTGCCATTGATTTCAGTGGACACAAGATGTACTTGCCCTCACCTTCCATTTTAGTTCAAGCACAAGAGAATTTAGTATCTTACAGAATAGAGATGCAGCATGTTAGTCTCTTGTCATAATTATTATTGTTACTTTTTCTTACAGTACCTTGCATCCAAGAATCATCCAGTACTTTACAAATATAAGTAATATTTCAGAATATGCCTAATTTCTCTTTTGATTTTGTTTCTGATGCCCAGGCACTGAACACCTAAAGATAGATCTTTAATTATCTTACATGCCTATACACTTTTTGATGTAACAGTTGTACTGAAAATCCTTAGCATATATTTAGGAAATAAAGTTTCAGATTTTCCTGTAAATAGCTCTGACATGGAAAGCTTCACTGACAGAAATAGTTTGTTCCAATTCTCAGCTGGGAAGCCAGGGGAGAAAACAAACGCACAAAAACAATTATTTTTTTTCATTCTTTAGTGAATTTGACCTGGATTTTACTACACAGGGACACAGCTAGACCCTGCACAGCTAACTCACATCACAATTCACACATTGTTCTAAAATGGAATGACACTCTTTTTTCTCCCCCTAGACATTCACACTTTTTAAAAACAAGATCTTACTGAATAAATTCAACATATAGACATTGGGGTATATGCTCAGCTGAGCTGTGAGGCAGACAGGAGAACAAAGAAGGGTAAAATGGGATTTAATACTTTGGAAGGAGGCAGAGGTTGTGTCTCTGCCATATGCTTCCCCTCACGGCACCAAGGGTCTAGGTAGCATGCACTGGGACAGAAGGGAGAGAGCAGGAAGAGAAGTTGATCTCTGCAGCATGGTCCCCTCAGGAATCAGTGGGTGTCTTTGTGAAAGTTAGTATGACTTCTTGTAGTCATTATCTTCCTCTCTATGTAAAGTTTCCTATTGCAAAGAGATTTTTTTTTTTTGCATTAGTGGACAAGCAATTTTTCAGCATGGCTTCTGTGAGAGATGTAGTGCCAAAAAGCAGGAGAGGTTAAGGCTTTGCCTACGCTGCAAACTGAATGACAAAACCATCCCGGCCCCCCGAATGACAAAAGTTTTGCCAATGAAAAGCACTGGTGTGAACAGCTCTTTGTTGGCAGGAGAGTTGTTCGGCTGACAAAGCTATTGCTGCTTGTTGGGGGTGGAAGTTTTTTGTTAGTGGTAGAGCTCTCTCCTGATGACAAACAGCAGCTACACTGCATGCCTTTTAGCGGCACAGCTGTAGTGGCACAGCCATGTTGCTAAAAGGTGCATAGTATAGACAAAGCCTCAATAGTACTGCTAACAAATAGCCCTACTACAGTATTCAATCTCCCCTTCAAGGAGCTGTGGGAAACCCTGCTTTCCCTCACCAGCACTCTTGTACAGTGAGTCTGGGCATTGATCTGAATTTTCAAATGTACAGAGGAGCTTGGCGTTGGGGCTTTGATTCTTGTCTCTCTCTAAATGTAATCATTTGTAGATAGAGATCTTCGATTTGGAGCTGAATGCTTTTGATCGGTAACATGCCTTACTATATGTGGGCAAATAATTTCTTATAATTGGTGTAACCGTGCCTTTGTGGGTCACAACTGAGAATACCCAAATCCAGCACAAACTGCTAACAAATAGAGTGGACACACCCCAAAACTGGAGGTTATTCTCCCCTGAGATATACCAAACCAGCAACAAAAGTAAACTTCTGCTTCAACACACTGGCTAACAAGAAGTCATAAAAGCAGTTTCCTTAGGCATTCCAGTCCTTCTATCACCACCAGAAACACTAGACTTAGAGATGAGTCGTTCTTTAAAACCAGTCTCCTCAAATAAAAGGTTCTTCTGATCCCAAAGGACCAGGTCAGTATAAAACTCAGATCTTACCCAAAAATCATGCTGTTGCTAATAGTTTAGTATCTAAAATCTAAAGGTTTATTCAAAGAAAGAAAGGAAGAAAGTTAAAAATTAGTTAAAGGAATCAAATATATACAGTAATTGCAAAGTTCTTGGTTCAGGCTTATAGCAGTAATGGAATAAACTGCTGACTTTATGTCTTCCAAATCACTGGAAGGACCTCAGTCCCTTGCTTAGAATGCTCCCATTAGTATAAGTCCATAGTCCAGAGGTTTGAGCAGGGAAGAGGCAAAATGGAGGTGTTTCCAGGGCCTTTTATATCTTCAGACATGTGGAGGGAATCCCACTGTTCCTACTGTGGAAAATTACAGTAACAAGATAGTGTTTGGAGTCACATGGACAAGTCACATGTTCATGCATCATTTCGCCTAGTCACAGCCCGTAAGTCCATTAAGAGCAGATAGGTGTCTTCCATTGTAAGTTAAGTGTCCTTTAGTGCAGGAGTTCTCAACCTTTTTCTTTCTGAGGCCCCCCCAGCATTCTATAAAAACTCTATGGCCCACATGTGCCACAATAACTGGTTTTCTGCATATAAAAGGCAGGGCTGGCATTAGGGGTAGCAAGACGGACAATTGCCTGGGGCCCCATGTCACAAGGATCCTTGCAAAGCTACATTGCTCAGGCTTCAGCTTCAGCCCCAAGTGGCAGGACTCAGGGCCCCAGGCTTCAGCCCCATGCGGTGGGGCTTCATATTTCTACTCTGGGCCCTAGCAACTCTAATGCTGGCCCTGCTTGGCAGCCTCTTTGAAACGTGCTCATGGCCCCCCCAGGGATCCTAGACCCCTGGTTGAAAACCACTGTTTTAATGGACCATTCTACTTGAATAGTTCCTTCAACATGTGCAAGCTAAATACCTTGTGCGCGTAACCCCAGGAGGAAACATTTGAAATACAGGTATAGAGCCAATACTTATAACTTCAAATACAAAAATGATACATACATATAAATAGCATAGTCATATTCAGCAAATCATAACATTTCCATAAACATCTTACATGCCACATTTTGTACAAGATTTGTGGCAAATATAGAACAGTGGTTGCAACAATGATCTATATGGTCATATTTTAATCAAATAACATTGTTAGGGGGCTTATTCCTTCACCCTCTCACTTCCCTGGTCCTTCTTGCATGAACAGAGAGTAACAATACCCGAAGTCCGAAGCTGCAAACAATTCAATGTTTATTGGGGTGAACTTCTAGAAATCATGATTCCAGTTTCCTTCCTCAGTGTCCCCCTTCCCAGCTCTGACACCACAGAGACTTGCCTGTGTCCCTGTTTCCATTCCCTGTTCCCATTCCCCCCCTCTTAACGAAACATGATTCCAATTCCCGCACCCCGATTCCCTGTTCCCATCCCCCCCTTATTTCCTGATTGACTGCAAACTGTATAGTAAAACTTAAGTTCTGCTTAAGCTATACCTTAACCAATCATTTTACATTTAACCAGTAAACCAGTTATTTAACCAATTATATCCCACCACCTTAATTGGTTTACACCAGGGGTAGGCAACCTATGGCACAGGTGCCGAAGGCGGCACGCAAGCTGATTTTCAGCGGCACTCACACTGCCCGGGTCCTGGCCACCTGTCCGGGGGCTCTGCATTTTAATTTAATTTTAAATGAAGCTTCTTAAATATTTAAAAAACCTTATTTACTTTACATACAACAATAGTTTAGTTATATATTATAGACTAATAGAAAGAGACCTTCTAAAAATGTTAAAATTATTACTGGCACACAAAACCTTAAATCAGAGCGAATAAATGAAGACTCGGCACAGCACTTCTGAAAGGTTGCCAACCCCTGGTTTACACCCAAAAAAATTAATTATACAACAGACAGAAACAATCACAGAACCAGACAGAGATTATACAGACAAAAAATAGAGAAGTGGAAACTACAGTGATAGAAAAATACAGAAATGAAGATTTCACATCCCAGCTATTGATAGGTGAGTTCTTGCCAGACAGGATGCTATCAAACTAAGTTTTGTTTTACATCTTCTAGGCCAGGGGTCGGCAACCTCTGGCACGCGGCTCACCAGGGTAAACACCCTGGCGGGCCAGGGCCAGTTTGTTTATCTGCCGCATCGCCAGGTTCGGCTGATCACAGCTCCCACTGGCCGCGGTTTGCCGCTCCAAGCCAATGTGGGAGGTGGGAAGCCGCGGCCAGCACATCCGACGCGGCAGGTAAACAAACTGGCCTGGTCCGACAGGGTACTTACCCTGGCGAGCCATGTCCAGAGGTTGCCGACCCCTGAGAAAGGCTCTTCCCTTTCTGTGGAGGTGATAAGAATTTCAGGACAGGATTGTATTCCTAACAGCCCAATAGAACCTTATTTCAATGTGACTAGTTTGGAATGTAAAGATGTGACCGTACACTTCCCAGCTTATGGCTGGCCTCTGCTGGTTAGCCAAAGAACAGGGCCTCAGACTGTCACAGTAAGAGAGGGCCCTTACACAGACAGACAGTGATTTTGATTCTTTCTTTTATACCTCTATAACTAGCTTAGTGATAAGAATACACCTAAATTCTTAAAGTATAGGCCTTTGCTGACAGGCCTGAATATCTATATCCCAACAAACATCACAATGAGCAAACTATAAAACAGATATAAAAATGAGGGCCCAGTAAACCCTGCAAGGTGAATCTTGCACAGGTTCTGACTTGTGCTTCCCACAATTTTAGAAAGGTGCTCTGTGTATTTCCCCTGCAGTATTGAGATGCTGTCCTATGACACCTTCTGGTCCTCTTTAGGGCAAGGTTAGCATGTCAAAGGCAGGGCCAGTGTGTGATGCGCTCTGAGGTCCTCACTGATGACATAGTCCCTCGAAGACTACAGCAAATTAAGGTAGCTCTGAGGCTACCTTAATTTGCACCTAGGACTACTTTGTTTTTGTCTGCATGCAAGAGTGCAGAAAGATGTACTAAAGCTATGTGTGAATCCCTGCCCATTTGCTAGTGTTAAAAAAATCATAATAATTTGTTTATTTACTAGTAGAATCTATGCCATGCTAGGCACTCTCCAGTCAGAAAAGAACTAGTACTCTCAGGAGTTCATCATTTGCGCACACAGAAATTTGATTCATTTAACATCTTTGTTTTTTAAAATCTTGTCAAGTGTATGTGTTGTTGCCCTGGATGTGTAGATAATTTGTTCCATCATCCAAGACTTCCCTGAAATTCTGTAAATGTAGTTTTAAACTTTATGAACTCTATTGCTAGGAGGATAACATATTTCAGTACTTTAATGACCCTGCTGTAGTGCAGTAGATAATGAGAAAGTGTTTCATTTCTAGCTTATTCGTACTGCAAAGAGAAAATATTTTCAGAATCTGTTACAAAAGGTTTACTGTCAGTGTTTTGAATCTTGAAGAATTCTGGAACATGCATCTATTTATTTGCAAATATTTCATAGCATTGTGAGATCCAATATGTAATTTATTCAAGTGAAAGGTGGTATTTAAAAAAGGTGAGCCCCATATTATGTATAGGATTATTTTTTTGTGGTACAGTGTAAAATAGAATGGCTTAGATAAATTAATAAAAATATAGTATATATCTAGCTGCCTTGCTACTCTTATCCATTTTTATCCCTAATAATCACATATCCGAAAATTTAACAGAACTACAGTACTAAATATTTTGCCTATTACACTACAGTTGTAAGTTTAAACAAATACAGTTTGGAACATTTTGACAGTGCTTATAAAAAGATATTCCAGAATTATATATTTTGCTTTATCTAATTTGATATGATAAAAGGTATTAAACATATATTGTAAGGCATTTTTGGACCAAGTTCTGTTGTGAGTAGAATTTAGTCCATATTCTGTAAAATATAAATAACTGTCTATTTAAAATTGTTGTTGCTTGTGGTAATATGTATAAAAAGCCCATTGTTTTGCCCCACTCTTGTGCATATTGGTGCAGTCATATTTGTTGCTCTCCTAATGGCTGAGAGTTTGAAGGAAATTAGCACTTCCTGGGAGGTCCTCAACATCTTAGCCAATGGCAATTTAAGGCACTGAGCATAGCCATAAAATGTTCAGCATTTTGCTGGATCAGTCCCTAAGGTAAGAAGTTTGTTTAAAATTATTTTTTTCAGATTTTAATACTCTACACCAGGGGTGACCAATCTATGGTCCACAGGTCATACATGGCCCACCAGAGCATTTCATAAGGCCCAGGGCCTGTTTCAACACCATATACTAACAGCAGATTCATTAGCGTTTTGTCATCATGTTTACATCCTAGCTTACACAAATGTGTAAATAGACAATATCACACATAGAAACAACCCATCTAAATACATATGAAACAAGCTGATCTTAAAATTAGAGCTAAACAATTAAATAATTAATCGTGATTAATCACGTGATTTTAAAAAATCATCATTAATCACATGAATAATCGCGCTGTTAAACAACAGAATACTATTTATTTAAATAATTTTGGATATTTTCTATATTTTCAAATATATTGATTTCAGTTAGAACACAGAATACAAAATATACAGTGCTCACTATATATTATTTTTATTACAAATATTTGCACTGTAAAAAAAAAGAAATAGTATTTTTCAATTTACCTAATACAAGTACTGTAGTGCAATCTCTATCATGCAAGTTGAATTTACAAATGTAGACTTATGTACAAAAAAACCTGCATTCAAAAATAAAACAATGTAAAATTTTAGAGACTACAAGTCCACTCAGTCCTACTTCTCTTTCAGCCACTTGCTCAAACAAGTTTGTTTTCATTTAAGGGAGATAATGCTGCCTCCTTCTTGTTTACAATGTCACCTGAAAGTAAGAACAGGCGTTCAAATAGCATTGTTGTAACTGGCATCACAAAATATTTATGTGCCAGATGTACTAAAGATTCATATGTCCCTTCATGCTTCAACCACAATTCCAGAGGACATCCGCCCATGCCGATGATCAGGGCCGGCATTAGCAAGTGCGGGGCCCAATTCGTACTCACCCAGCGCCGCTCCGGGTCTTCGGCGGCACTCAAGGACCCGCTGCCGAAATGCCGCCAAAGACCCGGAGCAAGTGAAGGACCTGCCGCCGAAATGCCGCCGAAGACCCAGAGTGCCGCCGGGTGAATAAAAATTAAAAAACACCGGCACGGGGCCTGATTCTGGGGAATCGGGTGAATTGGCCTAAAGCCAGCCATGCCGAGGATGGGTTCTGCTTGATAATGATCCAAAGTGGGGTGGACCGATGCACTTTCATTTTCATTATCTGAGTCAGATGCCATCAGCAGAAGGTTGTTTTTTTTGGTGGTTTAGGTTCAGTAATTTCCGCATCAGAGTGTTGCTGTTTTTACTCTTCTCAAAGTATGTTCCACACCTCCTCCCTATCAGATTTTGGAAGACACTTCAGATTTTTAAACCTTGTGTTGAGTTCTATAGCTATCTTTATAAATCTCATATTGGTACCTTCTTTGTGTTTTGTCAAATCTGCAGTGAAAGTGTTCTTAACATGAACAACATGTGCGGGGTCATCATCCGAGATTGCTATAACATGAAATGTATGGCATAATGTGAGTAAAACAGGGCAGGGGACATGCAATTCTCCTGCAAGGAGTTCAGTCACAAATTTCATTAGCACATTTTTTTTAAACGATCATCATCAGCATGGAAGTATATCTTCTGGAATGGTGGTCAAAGCATGAAGGGGAATATGAATGTTTAGCATATCTGGCACGAAAATACCTTGCAATCCTGGCTACAAAAGTGCCTTGTGAACACCTGTTCTCACTTTCTGGTGACATTATAAATAAGAAGCAGGCAGCATTATCTCCTGTAAATGTCTGAGCGAGTGGCTGAACAAGAAGTAGGACTGAGTGGACTTGTAGGCCCTAAAGTTTTACATTGTTACTGCACTCAAAAATAAAACAAAAAAAATCTACATTTGTAAGTTGCACTTTCATGATAAAGAGATTGCACTACAGTACTTGTATAAGGTGAATTGAAAAATACTATTTTTGTATTTATTTTAGCATGAGCTTTCGTGAGCTGCAGCTCAAAAGCTCATGCTAAAATAAATGTGTTAGTCTTTAAGGTGCCACAAGTACTCCTGTTCTTTTTGCGGATACAGACTAACACGGCTGCTACTCTGAAACCTATTTTTGTATTGTTACAGTGCAAATATTTGTAATAAAAATAATGTAAAGTAAGCACTATACACTTTGTATTCAGCGTTGTAATTGGAATCAATATATTTGAAAATGTAGAAAAACATCCAAAAATATTTAATAAATTTCAATTGGCATTCTATTGTTTAACAGTGTGATTAAAAGTGTGATTAATCCTGATTAATTTTTTAAATCACAATTAATTTTTTGAGTTAATCATGTGAGTTAACTGAGATTAATCAACACCTCTACTTAAAATATAAATCAATACAGGTGACTTTAACTCTTATTAAAATATGTAGAATCTGTTTGGCCCACACAAGGTTGTGCTTAGGTTTATGCAAGCCCTCTTGTGTAATAAAGTTGGGCACCACAGCTCTACACCTTAACTTAGTGGTTCCCTATTGTTTCTTAGCTCTTGGCAACATATTTTCTAAACAGAGAATGTATTGGTTTAGGCCCCGATTCAGGAAGGAATTTAAGAATGCACATATATTTAAACATGTGAATAGTATCATGAAATTGTATTGGAAGCAGTCTCAGTTGGAATTAAGATACCAATTTTGCGGTCCTTACTCATGTTTGTGAACTCACACAACTAGACCCATTAGAGTTGATGGGATTCCTTGCAGGAGTAATGGTTCCACAAGTGGCTCCTATTTCTTCAATTACTTAATTCTTCAATTACTGAGATTCAAGGAAGAAGGATGGATCTCAGATAAATAGTGTTTCCGCACCACCCCACCCTTCCTCACCCCAAAACTATACTTGTAATAGATAAGACTGTTTAGGCCCAGATCTTGTGTATTTAATTATAGATTCTGACTGGAAAAAATCTGGATTATCAAAAGCCACGATAAAGAATTTTATTTTTATATTTTATTTCCCCCCTATATCTACAGGCTACTTTGCATTAAATGACAGTAGTCTTTTTAGAACTATAGGACCCAATCATTTGTTGGTGTAAGTTGGCAAGCTCCTGCACCAATTTATACCAATGGACAATTTGGCCCCCAATTTTGCTGGCAAAATAATTACCCCAAAGAGTATCTCCTGCATAATGTTGCTTTATTTACATCAAAGCTGCTTGTATTTAATTTTCTTGTCATTTAGTGATTTTCCATATGGGAAGCCCATTAACATAGATTTATATTAAGTCATCCTTCCAATTTCCCTAAACCTAGAGATTTAAGGGTAATATAGTTTCTTAAATTGCCATATAAAGGGAGACAATTTAAGAAGGAAAGGAAGTTAGAAGTATGTGAAACAATCTGCATATTATACAATAGTCAAGGGAAAAATCATCTTTATCAAAGCCACTCTGCTTATCAAGGTTAAGGGGAAAGTTATCCATCTATCTATTTAAATACGAGTCATTATTTATTATTAAATGCTGAGAATGCTTTAAATACTTTGCAAGACACAAAATACTTATAGGCCTTGCTCTGAAGAGTTACACTAGCTGATGACCTGGACTTTTGTATTGAGCTTCATGTAATTTTCTCCATGCTTAAGGCTGCTGTAAAAGTTTTACGTAAGTTGATTTAATATGATTAAACAGGTTAAAATATTAAAATGTACCTTATGGGCCAACAAGGCTGACTATGCAATGTTCAGACAGACATTGGATAATTATTATTCTGCAAGTAAGGCAGGTTAACTTTTGACCTGACAACTAAACAAAAATTAATACTGTCTTGGGTATACTAACTTTTCTTGGCAACAACCACAAGGCCCTCTGTTTTGCTTCCCCCTCCATACCACATCTCTACCATTTGTCCTAGTGTGCAAACCCAGATCTGGTCTGTAGAGTCTGGGGATGGGAAGGGGAAGTGCAATAAAAGAAATCCAGACCTCTCTTTCACACAAATGAGATATCCACACAGGGATGGGGGTGGTGGGGGGGCGGGAGGGGGCATGGTTTGGCTTTACCAAATACCATACACTGAATAAACATGTGATTTTCTTTACATAGAAAAATCCAAATCAAGGTAGCAATTACACTGTACAAGGTTCCATGCTGACCACAAGCTTTCTTCTAAGATTTTGGCTGACACCTTAAATACAATTATAGGAAATGAATGATTGAAAATGAGGCAAGAATTGTTCCACAGAAGTAAGCAGTGGGTAATCCCCAACCACTGCTTATCACTATATAATCTATAGATAGCTTACAGACATTAGTAGACATAGCATTAAACACAGAAAAGGTCTTTGATAGCACTGAATGGCAGTATTAAAATTATGACCTAAATCTTTTGTCCAGAGTTATATATGGTTTCAACAGTTTGTCCACAGACGGTTTGATCTAAAGCCCACTGAAAATTGTAGAAAGACTTCCACGGATTTGAACTGGTTTTGGATCAGGCCCATAGTGAAGATATAATACAGACAAATGGCTTAAGGAATCGTTTCTTTCTCTCTTGCTTAAGTAGGCAGGATTGCATCTTACCGTTGCTTTTTGCATTAGTTTTAGAATGCTAGCAATCACTATCAGAAGCAGAGAGCATATATCAGATAGAGTGGGTGGCTGACTATACAAGTTACTTCTGTAGGTGGATGACATCCTATTATTACTATTTTTCTATAGTTCAGTTTTGCTCAATAAAAATGTATTACATTTTGAAATTCAGAAAGAAAAGGCCTTTAAATATGATAGTTCACTAACAGTGGGATATAATCCTGGAAACTCAGTAAGGTACAGATAGAGATTTTAAATTCTGTTTAATCCATTTTAAAATACTTTATCCAACTTCAAGCAGCCTATTCAGACATGGTTTTTTAAGGACAATCGGTATAGGATGCCTCAAGCAAATAATTCTGATATTTGCCATTTCCTATGCTCATGCCTATATATACAATCAGTCTGGACTCAAGTACTGCAAAGAAGGGAGACAATTGTGGGAAGTTGTAGAGAAGCAATGACTCATGGGTGCAGCACCTCCTGCTGGTTGTCTGGGAATTAGCTCTTTTTCAGCTCCAGAGCACCCTCTGCTGGCTGGTATCCCACCAGCCACTGGCCCCATGTCCCTGCAAGACCCCAGTGCCCCTTACCCTGGGGTTCTCCCCCTCCACTACCGCCACACACTGGGTCTCCCCCACAGGGGAACCCCCAACCCTCTAACCTCACTTTGCCTTAGTAGCTACTGCCAGTCATCATCTAGCCACCTCTCACTTCAGTCTGTAATAGCCACTCATCATTGTCAAGGGGTTAGGACCTGCTGCCTTTACCTATCCCTGGGCTGCCCTTCTGCAGTCCCAGTACCTTTTGTAGGCCTTCACCAAGGCCTGCAACCTGAGGGTTTACCAGGCTGGAGCTCCCCAGCAACCTTTGCCCTTCCCCCGCACTGCTCCACCTCAGGAACCTTTCTCTCAGGCAGCTAGCCCTTCTCACTCCAGGGCTAGAGTGAGACTCCCACAGCTTCTGGCCCACAGTCCTCTTATTAGGGCCAGCTGGGGCTTTTTCCCCAATCCGCCTACCCTTTCACAGCTGCGGCCCTCTCCAGGGCTGCTTTTAACCCTTGTTTTTTCAGGAATGGGCATCTGCCCCACTACAAAAGTATAATACTTTACTCTAGTAGTGTTACTTTTGCATGATGTCATTGAAATTAAAATATATTGCATTGAACCATGAAGTAGATTCTGTTAGCAATATTATCTACGAAGAGATTATTGTTGCATAAATGGCAGAATCCAAATTCATTGCCATGTCAGGACTGAATTTGGTATGAGATAAACCAATTTTGGGGCAGAACTGCTCTACAGATTGAATAATGATCTGGAAAAATGTCAGCACTTATTGGAACAATTTCTGAAAATACAGATTAATTTAAATGTGTGAGAAAGAAAAATTAGTCCCTAATAGTACACAAGAGTATTGAAACATCATTTCTTTCTTTTTTTCTTTTTTATCTCTTTTTGCACTGTTTATATCATGAGGCTTTAGAAAAAGGGAAAATAAGAGTGATAGTTTCATACTGATATTATTTCTGAAGAAATATTATATATATACACCAACTACCCATCTAATCTTAGGGTATTGCATTGCATGAAAATAGATTGGCAATGGAAAAATCCCTGGCTTTTTTCTCTTTTGAGGTTGTATATAAACCAAGCTTGGGGGGGAGTCTTTGTTTTGTGCAGGGGTCAAATGGTGAATGAGGACCAGCTGGTACTGTGATTGTCATTCTGGTTATGGTGGAAAAAATGGTACCTGTTAAGAAAGTTTTTCAGCATTTCCTAAAAGTAGCCACACTCTGGCACTATCTGATCTCCTTTGGAAGGTAATTCTACAGAGACCCTTCTCATTAAATGAGAATGCTTTGTAAGAAAAAATATGAAATCCAATAAGTAATTTGAATTCCCTTTGTCTTTTTCATTTATCTTCGGTGTTTCATTCTTTGCATATTTTTGTTGTGTGTATACAGTAATAAACCAGAAAAGTACAAAACAATGAAAACATATTGTAAATGTGTAAATAATATTCCTATGAATTATGTACCAACATACCAAAGTGCAAGAATTAGAGTTAATGAATTTCTATATGTCTTAGGTGCGTGCAGTTTTTCTATCAATGCAACATTTCAATAATTGCCATGTCAACTATTCATTAAAAGATAAATAAAAATGCTTATCATTAAAACTGAAGAAGTCTCCCATTATATCTATGATGAATCTAGACCTTTAGACAGGTTCTCAGACTATGAAAGAACAAACTATATTAGCAAACTTTAGGTGGGTAGCAGATATGTTTCCTTCTTAGAGATAAACCCATAAATCACTGGATGATAGGCATAGGACCCAAAAGGACTGAATGAAAAGGGCAAAATAATTATACCCATCATTATAAGTGCCAACTGCATGGTGCTCCGGGTCTGGAGCAGCCACAAGGAAAAAATCCTGAGCATCCACCAACAGCCCCGCTATCAGCACATCCCCCTCCACCCAGCAGCTCCTGCCTACCAGTGGGCCCTGCCAATCAGCGCCTCCCCCCCCCTCCCAGCTAGGGTGACCAGACAGCAAGTGTGAAAAATCGGGACGGGGGTGCGTGGTGGTAGGCCCCAAATATCGGGACAGTCCTTATAAAATCAGGACATCTGGTCACCCTACTCCCAGTGCCTCCTGCCCAGCACAGTCATCTGTTTTGCGGTGTGTTGGAGCCTGTGGCAGGTAGGAGGCAGGAGCAAAGATGTGGCATGCTTGGGAGAGGGGGCAGAACAGAGTAGGAAGAGGTGGAACAGGGGTGGAATGGGGGTGAGAAGAGGTGGGGCCTTGGGGAAAGGGGTGGAGAGGGGGTGGGGCCTGAGCCGAAGCCAAGTGTCGAGCACCCCCCGACACACTGAAAGTTGGTGCCTGTGCCCATGATCACTGCTTACCTTCATCAAAAAGTAATTTGCTTTACTCAGTCATTGTAGTGTTTTCTGAGTAAACTCCCATTAATTTCAAGAGGGCCAGGATTTCACCCTTAAAATTTTTCTGGACTCTACAGTTAGTAATAAGGAAGAGGTGGGGATGTGGTTTTCATGTGCAATATTTGATGTTGTCACAGATATATGAGAGAGAACTCTCATGAAGTAGCTGTTGTATTCTGATTCCATTTATACTGTTGAAATATTGTTGGTAATGCACTCTATAAGGCAGGGATTGGCAACCTTTGGTACACGGCTCACCAGAGTAAGCACTGTGGTGGGCTGGGCCGGTTTGTTTACCTGCCCTGTCCGCAGATTCGGCCGATCGTGGCTCCCACTGGCCGCGGTTCACCGTTCCGGGCTAATGGGGGCTGTGGGAAGTGGCGACCAGCCCATCTCTCAGGTCACGCCTCTTTGCTCATTCTCTCCTGGAGGTCATATTCGTATGCCCGGATACTTTCACTGGGGTCCTGTTTTCGCTCAATGAACTCCTTTATTCGAGTTCCAATAGATATCTTGTCTCCATACACTTCTAGGAAGGGTTCAAATACCTTTTCCTCATCTTTCTTGTCCATCATTGCCATGAACTTTACTGTGGCCTTGGCCTGGCCCTTAAGGTGCTCCTCTATGAAGTCCACATGATCTTTTTCAGGTACTCTTAGCACACGCAGAGCCGCCTTCACAGACTTGACCCACTCTTCTACCGTAATGTCTCCTGGTCTAATCAGGAAGCCACCAAACTCTGTGACCTTCCACTTCCATGGGACATAAATAGTAGGGGGTTTCTTAGCTTGGTCTATTACTGCCTTAGCCAGTGATAAGGCTTCTCTCTGTTCAGTTATAGCTTGTTGTAATGCCTCCGCTTGGTCTGATAATCTGCGCTTTCACTGCTAAAGCCCTTGGGAGTTTCCTATCACTACAATCAGAGAGACAACAGGAGGAGGAAATAGAAATATGCAAAAGAAGGTTAATAGAAGGTCTGTGGCTAGGGAATCCTTGATTTAATTGGAATCAGAAGCCCCACTTCTTATTAGAGTAATGACTATAGCAAGCTGGAATTATGAGAATGCAGTTGGTAAAGGGGAAAAAAAGTTGTAACCTCATGTCAAGTCATTAGTGAATATGAATATAATTTGTTTTACTGCAATTTGAAAATACATGCATAAAAAGTATGTCAGAGTTCTAAAAAGTCCTTATCATCAGTTTCTGGTGCTTCGAGCTCCTAGATAAAGCATGAATCTCGAACAGCAAGCTCTTACCTTCAGAAGCACTTTTCAGCATGTCACCTTTTTATTAAAAAAAAGTTTCAGCTTTTTTGCCCTAAGATGATGAGATAGAATGATTAGCTACTAGAAAGAGTCTCTGTCAATCTTGAGCTGTGAAGTCAACTGAGAAAAAATAAATGCATCCAGTAAAATATTAAGATGACATTTGCATACTTCATTATCTTTTTCATGGAGCTAACTAAAGCCTAAAATGTTAAAATCCTGTTGCATAAAGAAAATATACAAATGCCACTAAACATGAGGAACTACAGTTTCAAATAAAATGACTTGCAGAATACACAACTTGTCAGACATGTTGCTCTTGATCTCTAATTTTCCCTTCCCCATTTCAGCTACCCAACTCTTTCTGTGACAGCTCATTTTAAACTCTGGCTGTCTCTGATCCTGATTCATGTGAGTCCTGCAGTCTCTTTGGGTATGTCTACACTGCAGTGTAAGCCCAGGACTAGTGGGACTTAAGTGATCTGATCCCTGTTTTATGATCTGGTGCTTGATTGTCTACACTGATTCTTAACCCTACATTAATAATTTTCTAACCTGTTCTCGAATGTGGGCTTCTGGCATCCACACTACAGCAAGCAAACCTAAGTGAAATCAATCATATCCCAGACTTGTTAGCATCCTCCCAAAATATGGCTGCTTTAGCCTTTTGATGGTGGTCCTCTGTGGGAAAACTTTACTGCCAACCCAGCACATTACAGGACATTTGAACAGCTGCCAACACAGCCTGCTGAAAAACAACTTTTCAAGAAGTTCTCTAGTTTGTGCTTTCACTTCTGTATCAAGAAACACGCAGAACTTCCGTGAAGTGCTGGGTGGGCATTCTGGCAGTGTTTTCTGACTCACCAAAGGCACTTGACAGATCTTTGGATGGATTGGGATGGGAGGCAGAGGATGAAGAGTGCGTGCCCTGGCATGGCAGACTCACACTGTCTGACACTTCTCAGTACATTTGGTACAGCCATTGATGCCACTATGTAGAATGGTGCTTCTGGTACAGAGCCACAAGCACTGACTGGTGGGATCACATCGTCATGCAGATCTGGGATGACCAGCAGTGGGTCCAGATTTTTGCATTAAGAAAGCTACATTTCTGGAGTTTGTGAGCAGCTTTCCCCAACCCTCCAGATAAAAACACATGTGTGAGGGTTACAATAGCCATCTGGAAGCTGGCTACCCCAGACTGCTACAGGACACTTGTCAATCAGTTTGGCGTTGGAAAGTTGCTGCACTGGGAAAGTTAATTATGCCAGGATTTTTCAGTGATCAGGAGACCAGAATCATAGACAGGATGGGACGCTATTCCCACCAAATGACATTGCCATAAATGGAGTTATTGTCCCCACCATTATTCTGAGAGACCGTGCTCAGACTCCTAACTGTGTTTGATATTCTGTCCTGACTGCAGGCCAGAGCCCCAGGCTTTGTGTTGCCCGACTAATTCCCCAGTGGTGGGTGACACACAGAGATAGCGAGGCGGGGTGGCCTCCCATAGACCCAGAAGGGGGAGGAGGACAACCAGCACCAACCCACTACACACACCTATGTGCTAATCTGAGCATACAAATGTACATTTTGTTAACCTAGTTGAATCACTAAATTTATCTGAAAGTTAGATTTTTTTTGTTTCCTTTGTCTCAAAACATATTTCTAGATATTACAGAATATGTGGCTTTCAATAAAAAAAAGAATTACTGCAGATACTATATACCATTGACAATTTTCTCACAAGGTCCTTCTCAGACTATATTAGATTTTGGGATTTGTTGCCTATTTGTTTTAATTATGAATGGAGTCATTCTTGAGTTATTAAATTAAAATTACACCTACCTTAAAATGACTCAGGTCTTAACTACTTCAGGGAGAGCAGGCAATCTAAATTAAAACTTGTTACACATATAGATAAGAACACAAAAGGCTTTTGAAAATGTCAAGGTTTTTTTTTTTTAAAATATGTTTCATTATATACACACACAAAGTGGCAATAGCATATAAAAATAAAGTTCAATGTTTATCATCTGAAAAACCTGGGGACAAAAAACCCAAGAACCCATAAATGCCATGCAAGGCATTAATTCTTGAAGTGACTAAAAAGATAAGTGATAACATAGTCTACAAATATCAGGGACTAATATATACTAAACTGCAGAGATACTCAATAGTTTCATGTGTTTCCAGCCATTCTCGTATTTCTCGACGTGTTTCTATTAGTCATTTTTCCTATTAATGCAGTAGTAGAGAACTCATTCAGCATATGAGGGAGGAATTGCAGATTTCCATTTCAAAATAACTCTTTTGGCCACTAGAATAGTTACTATAACTCATTTCTGAATGTTCTAGTAATTCCAGCTTATCCAGTTCCCTAAAATACACAGGCTTGGAGAAGGAAAAATAGTTGTATGCTGTGTTGTAGTCATGTTGCTCCCAGGATATTAGAGAGACAAGGTGGGTGAGGTAATCTCTTTTTTGGACTAACTAGCTTTTTTGGACCTAACACAGAGCTCTTCTTTACGTCTGTGAAAGACCTGAAGGAGAGCACTGTGAAAGCTCAAAAGCTTGTTTCACCAACAGAAGAATATAAAATATCACCTCACCCAACCTCTCTCTCATGGGGAAAAAGTGACACAGTTCGAGACAGCACTGACTATAGTATTCCAGTACACATTTTGACAGATATAGAGGATTTACAAAAAGTTGCATGTGGTTCTTTGCACTTCCAACACTCACTGTATGTTTTCAATCTAGCCTTAAATAAATGCTCTGCAATCCAGTAGTACCTATTTAATATCTTGTTCTGGAAGAATCACAGGGATAAAGAACTTGAAGAATCTTTCACATTAAGCCAGATATACTCTCAGATTTCTGTTGAGATAGTAAGACTTTCATTCTCCCATTTTTTCTTTGAGATTGATTGTGAGATATATATATTTACACAGTGTCTAATGAGTGAATGAATTCCTAGATGCTTACTGTATCTTCCATATAATGCTGTTCATCATTCTGTCCTACTTTAATAGTATTATCATGTTGCTAAGTCTAAGATTAATGAGGCAGTTATTAGCATCAAAAAAGCTAGCATAGCTAGCTTTTTTCTATTAGTCACATGGGAAAAATATTTTTTAATTTTTTACTTTGGGGAAATTATACCTGTAGTTAAATTCTGTAGTTCTTCTCCAAGGGAGTATAAAATGTTTGCCTTGATTGTGATAAAAAAATCCTGTGCAACATAATTTTGAACTGTAGTCACAAAGTGAAACCTATGTAAAAATACATGGAAAGGATTTATTTTGTTTGCTTGGGTTTTTGTAGAAAATTAAGTTTATTCTATGTATAAATCATGAACCAGGTGCTACCATCTGAACTATCTGAATGTAGCCCATACTGCACAAAGTAAGTTTATATCTATTTCAGTAAATATATGTTTAATATATTCCATATATAAAAGAGAATCCATAACTTGCCCTAAGCAACTCAGTACATTTATTGAAATGTGTGAAAACTATTTCTGTACAGTATTAACAAATTCAGATATTTCTAATGGCAACATCTGATTCATTATTTATACATAGAATGAACTTGCTTTTCTCCAATAACTTCCACACTTTTAAAAATAGGCTACACAGATTAATTGCAGTTTAAAAATATGTTGCAGAACTATTTTAACGATCAAGGCAAAAATAACAGCTATAGATCAAACTATAAAATAAAAAAAATAACTAGAAATTTTGAGTGCTCCAGTTTTTGGGTACTCAATTTGAGACTTCCTAAAGAGAGGAAGGTGACATAGAAAGCCAATTCTCTTCTCCTATTCCCTGACCCCACCCCAAAGCCCTGAATAGCTTGTGGCCCACGAAATATCTTCAACTGGATTGGGGGAAAGGGAAGACCCTGCTACAGAGCTGTACTTCATATCTTCTTTCTCCACAACAGCTGCAGGTCTGTACTCTCAGTGACTCATGCAAGTAGAGGGGAGCATTTGGGATTGAATTTATTTTACAAACTATCCTCAACTGGGGAATTGAATTTGCCACCTTCCTATGCAAAAGTTCCTTAGCATAAGGATCCATTTCCTAAACAAGCTTTGCTGGATAGATAGGAAGACTGGTTGAACTAGCAATGATTACATGTGTTAAAAGAATGTGTGGAAGGAAAGGTGCATTATCTGGCCATTATGATAACAGCACAAGAATCTTCTGCACATACGGAGTTACCATGAGGCCAATGCAGAGTACTGGTTTTAAGTAACTCTCATCACTCTATACAGATTCTTTAAAGGTTCTATTTGTTAAAATTTAGATGTTTTAGAGCCTGACCATTTTCTATTGAAATCAATGGGTATTGGATTAGGCCCCAAGTGTCCAAAGTGTAATTAGAATTTAAAAGCCTGGATGCAGTTGTTTCATTTCTCTACAAAGTGAGAAAAAGGTTCATAGTTGTCTTTGATTAAAATTAAAATTTTTATCCACCCTCAATTTTAATGTGTCCACACACCCATATAATCCAATATAGTGCATATAATAATATATGGAGATATACCTATCTCATAGAGCTGGAAGGGACCCTGAAAGGTCATTTGGTCCAGGTCCCTGCCTTCACTAGCAGGACCAAATATTGATTTTGTCCAAAACCCCTAAGTGACCCCCTCAAGGATTGAACTCACAATGCTGGGTTTAGTAGGCCAGTGCTCAAAGCACCGAGCTATACCTCTCCCTGTTTCCTTGTGTGTAATTTCTGCTAAGTGTATTCTGCATGTTGCTGTCTCTTGTGACCAGTAAACTCTGGATATAAGATGGCATTTACATTTGATGAAAAGGGGCTGTAGCAGAGTGCAGCAGGTCCCCCCTGGCTCCTAACTCTGCTATGTCCACAGAGTCACTCTGGGACCCTGGGGTTAGTAACCACTGGTGCAGTTTATTTGTAGGCTTGTTCCCACCACTGTTTCACCATGTACAGTTGGCCCTTCACTGTCTGCAGGCAGGAGGGAAGGAAGAGCTACCTCCCTGCTTCCACTCTCTGCCTTTTCCCTTTCTTTCTGCTCTTCCTCGTGGTGTCCTTCCCCTGAGGCTTTTATACAGCCCCAGGCTAATTAGATGGCAGCTGTCTCTGCCTCCCCAATTAGGGGCAGGTGATCTCCAGGCAGCTCTAATCTATCCCCTTAATGCCCAGCACCCTGTCAGACCCCTCCCCCCCATTCCAACTGCCAGCTTCACCTCTCAGTGTCCTCTCCTTCCTCTATCAGGGAGGGGGGCCTCTACGGGGGAGTCTTTTCCCCTCTTTCAGGTCAGTTCCAGGGTTTGCCGTGCAGGGTTAGTTCATCCCCTACGCACAGAAACTACTTTGTTTGGGGGCTGGACAGCTCCACCACAACCCAGAGGTCCTCACACCTCCCAGCCCCCTGGTTGTTCCCATGTTTTTCCTTTCTGTTAGGAGTTCAGGGTTGGTCCTGGCCCTCTCCTGGATGCTCAGTAATTCCTGTCCCCCAAGCTCACCCAGTAGGGCCTGGGTCTCTTCCAGTCAAAGACCCTGGGATGGATGTTTTGCCCATAGCTTCCCTTTCTCTTCTCGGGCTCTGTTGTCTAGGGGTTTTCTGCTCAGGGGTCTCTACCCCCATCGTCATGGAATCTTCCCTTTTTCTTATCTTGCGCTTTCTCCCTCTGCTCACTTTCCCTCCGGGGAAGGGGTCCCAGTCTGTACCCACCACCAATGGATAAGGAAGCCCCTTTACTAGCCCAACCCATTGCCACTTAAACCTGCCCCAAATCTTAAGGTGTACCTGGGCCATAGGGTATTGTCTCCTATCCCCGTGGATGCATTCTATGTCCATCTTCACACTGGGAATCCACCAGTGCAGCCTCACCAGCTTCCTCTGTACCAGAGAGCAGGCCGAGTCAAAGTCCGAGTCCGCCTGGCCTCACTAGGGTTTCCTTCCAACCACTATTGGAATGGTGGACAGCTTTGGCCCATTCCCCTACCCTCCAGCATTTTCCCAGCCACAAAACTCTGCCCATTCATATCCATGGGTGAGCAGTTCCCCTTCTTGTGCCCCGGTCATCTGCACTGCCAGCAAACAACCAGTCTGGATCGCACGGGAGCCCCTCGGGAGTCCTCCCATTTGTTCTCTGGGCCCTTCCTGGGTGAGGGGTCTCTGGGCCTTTTTCCGGTCTCCACTTCCCTGCTCAGCTGTCCCTCCTTCCTGGGGAATATTGGTAGGGGTCCAGCTCCCTCCTCACTCAGTTCCCAGACACAATTCGCTAGAAAATAACAGTCCTGCATCCAGTCTGCAGGTAATGAAGTGGGTTTATTGGGGCTGAACTAGCAAGCGTATTCCACAGCCCTTCACGCCAGTCAGGCTTATCACTATTTCCTGATAGAGATTTCCTCTTCCCTTCCCCAAACTAGGGTTCTATACACCGATAGAACACTTTCTTCTCCTAACCTCTAGCTCCGCAAGCCAGCAAAGATCCCTCTTCTTCGCAAACTTAATTATACTTGTAGTGCCCCACCCCAGGTACCACCCCTTCCAGCATATGGTCATGTTCCATCCTGATGGGAGGGGTAAGGAGCAGGATTACTTTTGGCCATAGTCACTCTCTTGCAGACTTGATGCCTCTTCCTTACATCTTCCCCCCATGTTTAGCCATGGTGGTGTGGGTTGTTTTTTTTTGGTCCTCTTACTTTTTACTTATTTATTATTGATATGGGGTATATATAGCTAGAGAATCTATTATGGCATTTTTAAATATTCCTGCAGTTTTCAGGCGTTTCATTCTGGTGACTGTTCCTTTTAATAGCCAATTTCTGTTTAGCTAGCCTCAGTTTTGTGTAGTTCCCTTTTGAATTTGAATGTTGCTGTGTTGGGTTTCTTTGATTTCCCCCGCCCGCTCCAAGGATGTTTACATTTAATTACATTGTTGTCTCTGTTACTGATTGGTTCAGCTACAGAAACCTCTTGGACCAGGTCCTGTGCTGCCCTTAAGACTAAATCAAGAACTGGCTTTCCCTTTGTGGGTTCCACAATTAGCTTCTCCAAGAAGCAGTCATTAATGGTGTCTAGAAATTTTATCTCAATCCCATCCTGAAGTGACATGTTCCTAGTCAATATGGGATCAACATTACTGGGTTTTCTGTTTTTCTGAGCCTCTCATCTCCCTGAGCATTTCACATTCACTGTTGCCATCCTGGTGCCAGGTGGTCGCTAGTATATTCCTACTGCTATACATGTAGTATTCAAGCATGGAATTTTGTCCATACAGATTCTAGGGTACTGCTTGAATCATTTAAGATTTGTACTCTATTTTCTTCTATGGTTCCTTTCACATATAATGTCACTACCTCACCAGTATAACCTAAACAGTCATTCCTAGACAGAAATAAGCCTGTAGGGACTGGGAACAGAGATTAAGGGGAAGACTTCGGAGGAAATAAAGGCTGAAGCACCTTTTGTTTTTTCATATTTTTGTTATGGAGTCTTGTATGAGGTTTTGTAATAAACAAGCCCCAAGGAGGGTATTGAGTCAAGTTTCAAGAGTGCCTGAAGGACACCGAGACAGGGAGTCCCTGTAGCACCACAGTTAAGCTCAGGAGGGGTGCTAAAGAATTGGCATGTTATATGACACCCTAAAAAAATCACCTGGTTTAGAGGGAAAGTGAAGGCAACTATAAAAGTAAAAATGGAGGAGAGGGAGAAATATTTCCAGAGCCAGGCTGATTTGTTGTGTGCCATGGAAAGAAACAATTCAAGGTTATTGTTGGCATTCGTGGAGCAGCTGCACACAGTGGATTGCCAGTTTTTGGCCTGAGAAACAAGTCTTGACTGGTGGGATTGTATCATTATGCAGGTAAGATATGCATGAGCAGTCGCTGCAGAACTTTTGCATTTGGAAAGACACATTCCTGGAACAGCTCACCTCGACCCTCCAGTGCCGTGACACCAAATTGAGAAGTGAGTGCGGATTGCTGTGTGGAAGCTTGCCATGCCCGATTGCTATTGTGCAGGAATCAATTTGGAGATGGAAAATGCACTGTGGGGGATTGCTGGGTTGCAAGTATACAAGGTCATTAATCACATCTGTCATAGGTCTCACCCCCACTCTGAACTTTAGGGTACAGATGTGGGGACCTGCATGGACACTTCTAAGCTTAATTACCAGCTTAGATCTGGTCTCACTGCCACCATCCAGATTTCTGAGTACCTGGAACACTCTCTTTCCCCCCAAAACCTTCCCCTCCCTGGGTAGCCTTGAGAGACTCCTCCACCAATTACCTGGTGAGTCCAGATCCAATTCCCTTGGATCTCAAAGACAAGGAAGAATTCAATCAGGTTCTTAAAAAGAAGGCTTTTAATTAAAGAAAAGAAAAGTAAAAGAAAGAAAAAAAACCCTGGGAGACAGCATACCAGCTAATCTCACATATAATAGATGGAAAACACAGGATGTTCTGCTGGGCAAAAACCTTAATACACACAAGAATACCCAATTTGATAATTCCCCTAATTGCACCAAGACAAGTTACAAAAGAAAATAAACATAAACCTATTTATTCCTTTCTAAAACTTACTACTCTGATAAGAGGCTGATTTCTTGATTTTTTTCACTCTGGCTGAAACTGAAACTGACTAAACAAAGGAAACTTCCCTCCTTCCTTTTGAAACATCTTGTTCCCCCATTGGTTCCTCTGATCAGGTGTTAGCTAGGCTAGGTGAACTTCTTAACCCTTTACAGGTAAAAGAGGCATTAACCCTTAACTATCTGTTTATGACAACATCCTACTATGAAGGACTGTGACTCTAGGCAATGTGTGCAAAATAGCAGAAGGTTTTGCAGCAATGAGGGTTCCCTAACTGCCGGGGAGGTGGGGGAGGGGGAGAGGATAGATGGAATGCATATCCCTATTTTGGCACCAGACCACCTTGCCACTGAATACATCAACAGAAAAGGCTACCTTTCTACGGTATTGCAAGTTCTGGTGACTCACCAGTGTCATTTCACCAACATCAATGTGGACTGCTCAGGGAAGGTGCATGACACACACATCTTTAAGAGCACACCCCACCAACGTATCTGGTGAACTAATTAAGTTTCCATAAATAGACTTTTATTCTAAACCCATGCAAACAGACATATCGAAAACTGAATGAAACTTTATAAATACAGGGAAAAGAACATTTGAAGGGGAAAGACCAGTCATTTCCATTTCACAAACACATACACCTACCATGTCTCACAGGTCAGTATATGTGCAGCTGTGATGATCTGTACTCTCTCCTGGGGTGGAGTGGTAGTGGTATTGCACTGGCCCCGGATGCCATGTGGTGTGGGTGGGGCATGTAGGGAGATGCCAGAATGCCCTTGGACTAGATGATCTCCTGAGGTCCCTTCCAACCCTGATATTCTATGATTCTAAGACAGGATAAGGGGTTAGATACACCATTGGTCTGATCCAGTATGGCTGTTCTTAAGACCCTGGGGATCTCTGCTTCCGCTTTGTTGTTCCAGATCTCTGAGAGTCCAAACAACAAAAGAGATGAAATTTTTTTTTGTCAGCTATCTTTATTTGCTTCTTCCATAATTTAAGCTGATAGGATGAGCTTTTGTACTTGGCCTTTTTCATGGATGTGAACTGGCGATTAATAAATTCTTTGTATTGTGATGTCCCACAATCACCCATTTAGTTTTGATAGGCCTTTTTAATGAGCAGGAGACAATCCCTCCTGACAGGTTCACAGTTCCAGAGCCATTTTTTGTTAACGTTATCAAGCAAAAACTTATATTACCTTATATCATGTGATAAAAATATTATACATGAGATTAGTGCATGCAACAATTTACAAACATTTCATAAAGTGTATACACTAAACACATTGTTATAAGTTCACTTACCCATCTTATCCCTACTACCAAAAGTGAAACAGGCAGGTTTCCAGCAATGAATTTGTCAGTGCTCAGCTGAGGCCTAAAACCTGGGCAAGAACCAGCACCTAGTTTGCCAGCATAAGTTATCCTTCAGTCATCTGGTACAGAGGCTTACTGAATAGGTTACACACCATAGTTAGTACTTCTTCGATTTCATATTTGAGTTCCTTCAGAACTCATGGATGTATACCATCTGGTCCTGTTGACACAGAATTGTTTAATTTATCAGTTTTTCCAGTACCACATCTGTCAACACCTCAGTTTGGGAAAGTTCCTCAGATTTGTCCCCTAAAAAGAATAGATCTTTGAGGAAACTTTCCTCACATACCCTGCAGTGAAGACCAATAGAAATAATTCATTTAGTTTCTCTACAATGGCCTTATCTTCCTTGAGTTAGGGTTACCATATTTCAAGTTCCCAAATAGAGGACACTGCCAGAGGGAGAAGGAACTGGGTGTGGAGTGTACAGAAGCTGCCCCACACTGGACACCCAGCTCTGAAGGCCATCCCACTTCCAGGAGCAGTGCAGAAGTAAGGGTGGCAATACCAAATCACAGACATTTGTTCATATTTCAAAAATCTCCAGGATGGAAATGAGAAGACCAAAAAAAGAGGTCACATCCTGGAAAACCTAGACATATGGTAACCCTACCCTGAGAGCTTCTTTAACACATTGGTTGTCCCGTGTCTTCTCTGATTGTTTGTCAGGCTGCATGCTTCTGATGTACTTAAAAAATAGTTTTTGCTGTTAGTTTGTGTCTTTTGCTAGTTGCTCTTCAAATTCTTTTTTGTCCTGCCTACTTATGTGTTTACACTAGACTGGGCAGAGTTTTAGCTGATTTCTATTTTCCTCACTAGAATTTGACTTCTAATTTTGAAATAATGCCTTTTTGCCCCTGCCAATTCTACTCTGCTATTTAGCCATCGTGGGACTTTTTTGATCCTCTGACCATTTTTATGATTAATTATTATTATTATTATTATTTATTATTTGGGATATACATGTAGTTTGAACTTTTATGGTGTTTTTACAATAGCTTCAACGCTGCTTTCAGGCATTTCACGTCTGTGATGGTGAGTTAAATGGAAATTAAATTAATTTCCTCATTTTTGTATACTTCCTCTTTTGAATTCGAATGCTACTGCAGCAGATTTCTTCGGTATCCCCCAACTATGTTTAAATCTAATTGCATTGTATACCAAGTTGTTCAGCTGCAGTCATCTCTTGGACCAGATCCTGTGCTCCCCTTAAAACTAAATCAATAATTGCCTCTTCCATTATGGGTTCCAGGACTAGCTGTTCCAAGAAGCAGTTATTAATGGTATCTAGAAATTTTCTCTCTGCATCCCAAATTAAGTTGACAAGTTCCTAGTCAATATGGAGAAAGCTCAATAATAAAGGAGGATTTCAACTTTCTCTTTTTTGTAGCCTCTCATCTCCCTGAGCATTTCACAATCCTTGTCACCATCCTGGTCAAGTGATTGCTAGTATACTCCTACTGCTATACTCCTAATTTTCAAGCAAGGAATTTCCACCAACAAATTATATGGTACAATTTGATTAATTTAATATTCTGATATCTGACTCTATGCTTTCTTTCACATATAGTGCCACATCCCCACCAGCACAACATACTCTTATTCCTATATTTTGTACCCTGATATTACTATAGCTCATTGATTACAATCATTCCACCAAGTTTCTGTGATGCCTATTATATCAATATCCTCTTCAATACTAGGCATTCAAGTTCACCCATCTTAGTACATCCATTTCTTGCTGTTTGGGATCTGTCCATTCCTACTCAACATCCAGTCTTGTGAGCTGACATATAGATTCTGCTATTGCAGCCAGGTATGGACAGAACTTGGACAGAAAACTTATCATTCCTATGAGATGCTATACTGGTCTTACATCCACTGGAGCTGGCATGTCTGACTGTCTTGATCTTTTTGGGATCTGCTTTCAGTCTCCGTGCATATTCTGAGTGGCTGTCCAATGTATGTCACCTCACACTGTTTTGAGTAGCATATTTTTCTGGGCTCAGTTTTGTTAATGACCCTGCATTGCTGTAGAAAAGCTTGTCACTTTCTGTCATGGTCTTGTTCAGCTTCTTTATCATTGCTAGGGTGACCATATTTCCCAATGCTGAATATAGGACACCTGGCCAAATTACTCGTACTCAAGTGAGTTCAACAGCAATCAGTCAGATCTATGTAGTACAAACATTCAAATTAATATCAAGTTGACTGAGATCCTGTTAAAATAAATACTGTGTAGTTGGATTCTTTTTATTTACCTTCTTATCTTTAAGAATGGGCAGGGGAGACCCCCCCACACACACTCCAGTACACCTCTCTCACATGGGGGTGGGGGGGGAGCGGAGGGGAGGGTGACCGACCTACCTGACCATCTCCGCCCGGTGCTCTCCCCTCTCCATGCCTGGCTGGGCACATTGGACAGACCCTGCCCCAGGGGCTGCTGTGGAGTCTGCAGGTTCAGGGTGGGAACAGGCTGGAAATCATTTCCCCTGACCCCCACTCCAGAGCTTAGCTGAGGGGAGGAGAGGCTTCCCCATGCCAGCGCTGTGCAGGGCTTTGGCACACGCAGGGCTTGGCTCTTGGCCAGCGCCCTGGGCCAGAGGGTCTTGGGCTTTCCTGGAGCACTAGCCCAGCCACAGGCAGTGAGGAAAGGAAGGAGCCTGCTCGCTAAGCTGTTGGTCAGCTGAGTGCTCCGACCAGGGGCTGGTTCTCCTCACAGCACGGGAGGGGGATGGACCTTGCTGGAGGAGATAATGGACGTGCAGCAGAGCTAGGGGGGATGAAGGGGCAAAGCAGGGCGAGGACAGAGAGAGTTGGAGCCAATGGGTGTGCAGCAGAGGCAACACATAACTGGCTGCCGCCTGGCATCTGGCCAGCAGCAGGACCTGGATGTACTGATCGGGGGAGTCAGAAAATATGGAACAATTTGCCCATTTTAAGAAAAAGTCAGGTTCCTGCAGGAGGGCTTAAATACAGGACTTTCCCTTTAAAAGTGGGACTTCTGGTCACCTTAACCATTGCTCCCTTCACCTATAATAAGGATACCATCTGCAATAATCTTTGCCCTAGGTAGTCCTTCCTGCACTTGGGTGAGTCTTCTCTGGTGTTGTGCTCATGCCCATTGGCATGCACAGCTATCTGTAGTGACCAAATGGCATAGCAAAGGTGGTCAGCATGCTGGATTCCCTATCCAGGCTTATGTGCCAAAACCCATTCCTCACATCAGATCATAAACATTCTGGCTTTAGAAAGTTCTGGCAGGATGGCATCAATTGTGGGCAGTGGAAAGTGGTATCTTTTCAATGCCCAGTTCAGGGGCTTTGGGACTATGTAGATTCATAATTTGCCTGATGGCTTCTCCATCACCATGATGCTGCTTACCCAGACTCTATAGGTGCTCTAAACTAGCACAACCTGATTTGATCCCAGCCAAAGTAAATAGTCTTCTGGGATTTAATATAATTGCAAATATTGTATTGGTTCATATGTATGCTTTCCATTGAAGAATTCAATTGGGTTTGTTGGGAGGGGGAGGAAAGGTGTTGTAGCTTCAACTTTTTAATATAGATCACATAACATTTTCTGACTTGGTAAGAGGATCAGATGGACTATTATAGCAGTAATCCAACCTTTATCTGTCAATATTAGCTTTATATAATTTATTCATCTCTGTCAAATTTTAGAAAGCACATAGATGTATTAAATGTTTATATTTGAATTAAATAAAAATCAAACATCAGCAAATATTTGAGGAACAATCTGATAACAAAGATAGTTGACCCAGAATCATTTGTCACAGTTTGATGATATTTGTTTCACAGATTAACAGAATTATTTTGGGGAAGTTCTATGGTTTATATTATACTGGAGGTCAGACTTGATTATCACAACTGTCCCTTCTGACCGTGGAATCTATTAATCTATTTTTGGTCTTTCTTGTGCTTTCCAAGCCAGTTCCACTGTAACTTAGTTCTGTAGTAGCCAGAAAAATGAATTACAACAATACCATATTTACAGGATATATGAAACTAATGTGTCACTTGGGGCCCTATCCAAAGCCCATTTTGTCTACTGATTGCAATCAGGACCTCCCTGACTGATACAATTAATTTCCATATTCCTGTTGAACTGAAATCTTGAAATTTGGTGCATCTAATTCACTGTGGGATGCTGAGTACACCAGAAAATCTCAGATAGGAAATCTGATTTTCCATTAAAGTTCACAAAAAGATCATTTATACTGTATTTGATTTTCAACTGATCAAGTATCCTTACATAAGTAACAGGGGTAACAACTGACAAAACATGATTGATGTCTTCTGTTAGGGTGTCATAAAGGGTACAAGGTTTCTAGATTGGAAAAAGGAAGATCACATGAGGTTATCGGTTCTTTTTATAGGATATTAGCCAAGAAAATGTCTAAATGTTTGAGTAAGCAGTGACAAAACCAAAATTATTTCAGTGTTACTCATTACTGTCTTAGGGACATATTCTTCCATCTTTACTCACATTAAGTAGCAGCATACTATGTGAGTCCCATCAAAATGGTAGATTCTGGTTCTCAGACAGTTTGCTTTTGGGCAGTTGTATATTGCAATAGGGTGAGTTTCATAAGACCTATTAGAGTGCTCTGGACCAAAAACATTATAAAGGCAGGGACCTAGAGCATTCTCCATATTTTTCAGCTTAATCTTTTCAAGCATGTAAAAAGGCCCAAGCAATATTATACTCTTGTGATAATAACATAATCTGTGTACCAGTTTTATAATTGTTTGAGGTCTGGTGAAGTTACTTCATTCCATTTTACAGTGGCTGCACTTAAATCTTTTTTTATTTATTTATTTTATTTTAGTAATTACTGGGTTCCATTTTATTTAAAGGGATATCTCAAAACTAGTAGAATGATGTATGGGACAATAATCACACAGTACAATAAAAAGTCAGAAGCAGCATTACCAGGAGGCAGAAAATCTGCTAATTACAAATAAGGGACTGATAATGATATGAAGAACCAAGTCTAGTCCTCCCTCTTAAATACTGTCCATTAGTGAAGCGGGGACTTAAAGCTGCCCCCCATGACAGCAGATAAGGATTCCCCAGGCAAATCAGTCCTACACTGGACACTCTTGATCTGACCTAGTTGGCTGAAGAGCCCCTGGAGAGCCACTAACGAACAATTTAGAGCAGCCCCGGGGTTGCTTGTACTTGTGCTGGAGGAGTAGGAAGGAGGGAATGGCTTGCAGTAGCCCTCAAAATGAATGCAAAGCCACTTAGTGCCCGTTTCTCCCCAAACATGCCAAGTTATACTGTTGCACACCTAGGGATATAGTCTAAAAGCCTTGTTATGTTGACCACTGGCCACTTCGTTGTTTAGTTTCATTATTTCAATCCAATATCACAATGTACAAGTCATCTTATTGCAGACAAGCAAGTATGCCTCAGGCACTGATGTTGATACCACATCCACCCAAAGGCAGGATTCTCATTATAAATATCATAGAATAAGTTATTCCTATAAAGATCCCCAATTTAAACAAACTTTTGTTTCCTCTTAATTCTTCATTGTAGTTTCATGAACTTTAGATTGTAAGCATACTGTAAATATATCTGCATTTGTCTGCTTCAGTATGCATTTTGAAGCAGTTTTCCTAACTGTGTTTATTACATGTGACTTACCTGAATTACTTTAATCCAGAATACCAGACATTGAGTGCATAATCACTATCATGTGATTTAGTAAGTATACAGTTCAAATGTCTAGTGTGCAAAAAGTGAGTATATGAGGTATCCATGGCATTCATGAATCAGAATAGCCTAGTGGCATTAAGGACCAAATCCACTGAAGAGGGTTACAGAACTTTAGTTAAATTAATGGCCCCTAACGGTGCTGCCTCCAACTACTACTCATATCAATTCACTTGATCGTCACTATCTTTAAAACAGTTCAGAAAATACAGAAGAGGACAGAATTTGATGAGGAATCTGGGGTATTGTCTTAACATTAAGCACTGACATTTTGCTTCATCTATTAGCACTGACCTACAGTAATTACTATAATATCAAATGTAAAAATTATTGTAGTAGGTATTGTCAGAGAAATTTAGATATAGTTATGTAATGTGGGAAGATTCTTGTTCTTTTTGTGGGGGGTTAAGAGTTGAAAAACTCTGATTTTGATCTGGCCAAAGGAATGATGTTCAGACTATGTAAATCTTGAGTCCAATGTGTCTGATTTCAATATGTTTGTTGCAGTCATGAAACACTGTGTCCTAGAGGACTTTCAAATGAATAGATGTAAAATCCATATTGTTATATCCTTGGGGCAGCCGGTGTAGGAAGCAATCACTTGAGGCCAGAGAGCAGACAGCTAACCAAAACCTCCATTTTATTTACAGACACAGAGAGCTCACTCAGCCGGTTGAAACCGGCTGAGCTATCCCTTAATAGTCTAACTCAGTTGCCATAGTAACAAAACCCATGACAACCAAATACACAACATATTCCTCCCCCCCTAATAAGAACATCCCCAAAATAAAACACACACTAAACTAGAGAAGGAGGGTAGACTGCCTCCATTCCCGGCTAAACCCTGGGGATTATTTTGCCCCATAACCGTGGGTTCGCCCACTAAAGATCCAACCGATGAGGAGGCCTTCTGTCTCTAGGTGGATTATGGTGAACTTCTGGTGTTGTTGCAACCGAAAGTACTAGGGGCTCAGGGTCCGCAGCACGAATAGGTGAGGAGGTGGTATCAGCTCGTGCTGGGCAAAGGGGTATCTCAGCTGCCGGCGGTAATGGAGGAGAACAGTCAGGAACAGGTGACTCATGATTCGGTGTCTCACCAGGAGGGGTGAAGTCAGACCCCTCAACTGCAGATGTGTCCTGAAGACTGGCATGACCTGGCAACAGCTGATCTACATGTCGCCGCCAGGTAAGATTCTGTGCAGTCCGGACTGTATAGGAAACAGGACCTGTTTGAGTGATGACTGTGGCCGGGACCCATTTAGCTCTGGAAGTATAATTCCGAGCCAAAACTGGCTGTCCTGGGCTAAAGGTTCGGTCTTTTGCTCTGGGTGCCCGTCTGATGACTTGATATTGCTGCTGATGTTGCACAGTTTGTCTGGGTTCAGAAGGTTTCAGCAGATCAAAGCAAATGCGCAGCTGTCGTCCCATCATTAGAAAGGCTGGGGAAGCCTGGGTCGTAGCATGAGGTGTGTTTCTATAGGAAAGTAAGAAGGTATCCAGACGCTTTTGAATGGAGTGTTGTCCCTTTGCTGATTTCAAAGCGTTTTTCATTGTCTGCACAAATCTTTCAGCTAATCCGTTGGTGGACGGATGATATGGTGCTGACATGATGTGGTGTATCCCATTTGCCTTCATAAAATTTTGAAACTCCTGAGAGACGAACTGCAGTCCGTTGTCGCTCACAAGTTGTTCTGGCAAACCAAAACGACTAAAGAGTCCTCGTAGTTTTTGAATAGTACTCTCTGCAGTAGTGGACTGCATTATAGAGACTTCTGGCCATTTAGAATGGGCATCTACTGCCACCAAGAACATGCTTCCTTCAAGGGGGCCAGCAAAGTCAACGTGAATACGTTGCCACGGGTTTTCAGGCCAGTCCCACGGGTGTAGGGGTGCCAACTGGGGTGCATTTCTTACACCCTGACATGACATACAAGCTTTTGCCTTCTCTTCAATAGCACTGTCCAATCTAGGCCAACAAAAATAGCTTCGTGCAATTTCCTTCATGCGCACTATTCCACAGTGACCGGAATGTAGCTGTTCTAACATCTGTGATCTCAGGGGTGGTGGAATAATGACACGCCTCCCCCACAACAAACAACCAGATTGGACCGATAACTCCGTCCACCTGGACATGTAGGGAACAAGGTCGGGTGAGACCTGAGAGGTTTGTCGAGATTTTCCATGCATCACCAGGTCCATAACTTGGGATAATACTGGGTCAACGCGGGTTGCCTTCTTTATCTGAGTAGCAGTGATGGGTGTATTCTCTACCTGTTCAAAGTAGAAGATTTCCTTTTGGGCACTATCTTGGTGTTTGACCGGCAAAGGCAACCTTGAGAGGCCATCTGCATTGCCATGCAGAGTGGATTTCCGATATTTGATTTCATATGTGTGCGCAGAAAGTATCAATGCCCAACGTTGCATACGACTAGCAGCTAATGGGGGAATGCCTGTGTAGGGTCCAAAAATTGATGTCAGAGGTCAATGGTCTGTAAGAAGAGTAAACTTTCGCCCAAACAGGTACTGATGAAACTTCCTAATTCCAAAAACAATTCCTAATGCCTCACGTTCGATTTGGGCGTAGTTAGTTTCTGCTTTGCTTAGAGTGCGTGAAGCAAAAGCAATAGGTCTTTCTTCTCCCGAAGGCATAATGTGTGACACGACCGCTCCCACTCCATAAGGGGAAGCATCGCAGGCCAATTGCAGGGGTAAGGATGGATCAAAGTGCGTTAGAACTTCAGAATTTAACAATGCATCCTTAGCTTTGTTAAATGCAACATCACAGGCTTCAGTCCACTTCCAGGCCTTGTTCTGCCCAAGGAGCTCATGAAGTGGTTTTAGCAGTGTGGCTAACTGTGAGATGAACTTTCCATAATAGTTCAGGAGTCCTAGAAATGAGCGCAGCTGGCTTACATTTCGAGGTGGGGGAGCCTCCACAATAGCTTTAACTTTTGCAGGGGCCTTATGAAGACCTGCAGAATCGATGATGTGTCCCAAATATTCAACAGAGGGCTTGAAGAATTCACACTTGTCTTTGCGAACTCGTAGGCCATACTCTTCCAGTCTTTGTAGGGTAGCCTCTAAATTCTTTAAGTGATCCTCTTCATTTCTTCCAGTGACCAGGATATCATCCAGATAGCACTGAACTCCTGACAAGCCACACAAGATCTGGTCCATAGCCCTCTGGAACAGGGCGGGAGCCGATGTGATTCCGAAGGGTAGGCGACAGTATCGATAAAGCCCCTTATGAGTCACAATAGTCAACAGCTCTTGGGACTTTTCATCGACGTGCATCTGTAAATATGCTTGACTCAGATCAATCTTACTGAACTTTTGTCCCCCAGCCAGGCCTGCGAAGAGGTCATCGATGCGGGGAAGCGGGTATTGCTCTGCACACAACACTGGGTTGACAGTGACTTTAAAATCACTGCAAATCCGGAGAGAGCCATCTTTCTTCACTATTGGAACGATAGGAGTGGCCCATGAGCTATGGGTAACTGGTATTAGGACTCCATTGGTGACCAGGCGCTCCAGGTCTGCTTCAACTTTTGGCCTGATGGCATATGGCACAGTTCGGGCTTTCTGATATTTTGGTGGACTGCCAGGTTTAATGTTCAATGTCACAGTGATTCCCTTCATACTTCCCAAATCATCTCCAAAAACAGCAGCATGTTTCCTTAGTATAGGGGTTAGACTGGTTTCTTCTTTAGTCATCCGGTGCACTTCTGCCCAGTTCAGCTGAATCTTCCCAAGCCAAGACCTACCCATTAAGGCTGGGTAGTTACCTCTCACAACAAACAGTGGCAATTTAGCCGCCCGTCCATTGAGCTCCACCTTAACATCAATAGTGCCCAACATGGGCACAGCTTCACCTGTATACGTCTTCAGAACAGTTTTTGTTGCCTTAAGCGGAAGATGCTGTAGCTTTTCCTTATACACAGTCTCAGGAACCAGCGAGACAGCTGCACCGGTGTCTAGTTCCATGCGTATAGGTTTGCCCTCCAATAAGGGGGTTACCCAGTATTCATGTGAGCCCGCTGCCAAAGACAAAACATGCAGTGGCACTTCCTCTTGTGAGGCGGTGTCACCTTGATCATCCTGGGTCTGCTCTAGGGTATGCAAGGTTCCTCTTTTTGTCGGCCAGACCACAGGCCTCTTTTTCTGTTGTTTACAGGCACACTCAATGTGTCCCTTTTTGCCACAGTGTTGACACACCAGGTCCTTACACCAGCATTCTGATGCCTGGTGTCCTGGCTTACCACAGCGGTAACATTCTTGACTCTGCACAGTTTTGTGGGTCAGTTCTTGTGACACTTTTTGCACCCTAGGGGGTGCACCGATGTATTGTGCCTCCCTTGTAGCCAGTTCCATGGAGACAGCAATATCAACAGCCTTCTGTAATGTAAGCTGAGCCTCTGTCAGTAGGCGCTTCCGTATAGCTTCACTGCAGAGGCCACACACTAACCTGTCACGCAGGGCATCATTTAACATCTCTTTAAATTCACAGTGTTCTGCTAGCTTTTTTAAAATGGCTACAAATTGTACAACTGTTTCATCTTCCTTTTGGTCTCTTTTGTGGAACCTATATCTTTCAGCAATTACCAGTGGTTTTGGGGAGAAATGAGACCCCAGGATTTCCACAATGTCACTGTAAGATTTAGTCTCAGGCTTAACAGGGTGTAGTAAGTTGCGTAGCAGAGAGTAGGTTTTAGCCCCTACAACAGTTAAGAATATTGGCACCTTCTTCGCTTCTGTAATGTCATTTGCAATACCAAAAAGCTCAAAACGCTCAGTATACACATGCCACTGCTCTGTATTCTCATCAAAAGGCTCCAGGGGCCTGGTCAGAGTAGCCATGATTTTTAGTTTCACTTTCACAGTCAGTGCAAACAAGCAGCTTTTTTTCTTTGTTTGGTCTTTACCTTGACTTCTACTTCCTTCTGTTACTGGAGCTGCACCAGAATCCCATCCTCGTTGCCAGTGTTATATCCTTGGGGCAGCCGGTGTAGGAAGCAATCACTTGAGGCCAGAGAGCAGACAGCTAACCAAAACCTCCATTTTATTTACAGACACAGAGAGCTCACTCAGCCGGTTGAAACCGGCTGAGCTATCCCTTAATAGTCTAACTCAGTTGCCATAGTAACAAAACCCATGACAACCAAATACACAACACATATAGATTTTTAGGAAAGATTATGGACAGACCAAGCCTGGTCTTTTCATGGATGTGCAGGAAAGGAGGAGGGGTATAAGAAGTCTCCCCTGCCATATTGCATTCTTTCCTCTACCCTGGAAGAGGGCACAAAGACAGTCCCTATATCCAGCAGAACACGGAGGCTACTTATTATCCTTATTACCTATCCTTCTTGTCTCCAGGGGAGAGAGACATCCCAGAAGGATTCCCTGATACTGACAGGTAAGTAAATCAATGGTTTCACGTTCCAATTACTAAATGAGGTGTTATTGTGTTAAAATCCTGCTGGAGTTTTAGTCCTATTAAGATTTTGACTGTTTTCTCCTTGCATCCATGCCATTCTAGTATATTACCAGCTACTATCAACGTTTTTTGCTTTGCTAAATAATACTTTACATCTAAGGAAAGCCAGGTTGGAAAAAGAAAAGTGACAGTGTTAACAGCAGTGCCCATGACTAAAGAAAAACTCAGCCATATAAAAAACGCAATAGTGTCTATAAAATCAGCTGTATAAAAACACCTTTTTTTTTTTAGTTTCTATATGGCAAGATTCCTATTTTATTTTGTATATGCCCCAGATCAGATACTGTTCCAGGCCATCATTTTGTAAATATCTTTTTAAAAACATTGAAAAATCTTATTTTATAGTATCTGCTTTCCTCCATTGTTCAGTGTGCATCTTGAAAATATATGGCACTTCCCTATTTCTCCTTTGGAAAAAAATTATTCATACAAGACATCCTTGATCTTAGGTTTTCAAAATCCATGTTTTTATTTTACCGCTCAAAATGCCTACTTAACAAGTTAGAAATAAAAAAAAATCTGCTTTCTCAGATCTTACCAACTCCTTTATATACAACAAATGCTCCTGTATTTCAAAACTTTTCCTTCAAATATTTTCATTTAAACCTTATTATAGGTGTCCCTGAAACATTGATCTGCTTGTAGGAACTGGAGGCTGACATTTATGTTACCAGAACTGGCCTTTGGAGCTGGTGAAGCCCATAGCCACATCTTATGAGGAATACCATTCATTTGTATGCCAAAACTATAGATATTCTACACAGATTAGATGTATCTTAAAATGTATTGCTGACCATTTACATCAGGAATGAAGAATCATTGCAGTGAGGTTACAGAACGGCATTTACATTAAAAGAAGGAATGCCATGTAATTTTAAATTTCTCATGTAATTAGATTTTTTCATGTCTATTTGTGACTGTCACACTATAGCCCACATTTTAATCATGTAGCAGGCTGAGAGGTGTGCCCACAGCTGTGGGTCTCCTGGCCCCTTCATTCCAATATTCGGATATGATACACAGACTAAGCTCTCATCTTGCATTCATTAAAAAAGGAAGTTTAGTCCTTTTCCCTATGAAGATTGCCTTGAAAATGTAAAATGATTGCTAAGCTTGAAAGTTTGTCACTGATTGTTCAGTTATTCCCAGACAACACATCTGTTCTGCAAGCAGTGTATCCCCTGGTAACAAGAGATGCAGATCAATGAGAGATGCAGACTAGTCCTAAGCATGAGATTTAATGCATAGGATTCCTGTCGTCTAATATCACTCTGAAATTACTAAGAACACAGAAAATGTCAAACACTTAGGCCAAAATATTCAAAAGTATTAACTACCTTTGGCTGCGTTGTTTGAGTGTCCAGTGTGAGGCACCTTGAGTCTGATTTTCAGAAGTGCTGAATACCCACCATTCCCTTTTCACATGAGCAGAAGTTAGTAAAATCTGGATGCACAAATAATTGTATTACAGACACATATCCAAAATGCTCAGGCTGGCCTTGGATGTCAGCCAAAGTATTGCTTGTGCCCGATATATTTCCAGTAGTGACACCACTGTATAGGCACATTTATACTGGTGGCTGAAAAGCAGTTTCACACAGTTTAAGAAACCCTGAAAGCTAGAATGAGTCAGTATAGATTGCCTTAAATGCCTGCAGGATTGTATAAATCCTTCAGCACAGAGAAACTGTACTGTGCAACTGTTTCTACAGATGTCAGTGGAACAACCAACTTCAGGCAAAGTAAGTCAACATGTTGAATTATATGAGGGACATCATATTTCTGCTTTGTTTCTATGGCAAACAAGCCAAACAAAAAGACACCAAACACCTTCAACCAGTTCTGTCATCAGTGCTCTTAACAAAATATTTTGTATCTTACGAATAAAAAGTGTTTACCATGATTGCCATGCTAGCTAGTCACATTTATTAAAGTTTTTAATATAAAAGCAAAATAAATGGCCAGTCTGTATTTCCCTCAGGGCCCCCCTTTTTGGTAAGCCTCATCTGTTCTCTCTTTTCATTTTCTCAGTGAATAGAGGTGTCAGACCAATTTCATCCCAGGTGTAACTCCTCTGATGACAATGAAGTTGCATCAGGGATCAATCAGCCTATCTTGCTTGTGTCTGACATTTCTTGCACTCTATTTTGGGTACATGATAAAGATACATGGGCTTATTATAGCAAGCTGGGATCTGCCCTCAAACTTCAGAAGTGTATACATTTAGTCAGGAAATGGGTAAACAACCTATGCTTTACAGCATGAGAAATGACAATAACATTTCTTAACCTACAATAACTAAATACATAAATCATCAAGTTCTATCTATTCATAAGCAAAACGAATGGTGTCTGAAGGGGGAAACGCAGAAGGTTCCATGGCTGAGGCATGCAAATAATTCCTATTCACTAAGAAAAATATAAGCATGGTGGAATAAGGATGACTTCAAAATATTTGAAATGATTCAAAAAATACTGGCACATTCAATTTTAAAATAGGCTTTAAATTGAGGTCATAACCAGTCTGAACCCATTATTTATACTTCATGAATTCTTCTCAGTTCTATAAAAAGAAATGTTGGCTAAGTCTTGCTTAATTTGTTTAGGTATTTCTTTATAAATCAAGATGACTTCAGGATCAGTGATTCAGACCATATCTAACTAATCTTGATTTTCTTTTTAAAGAGACTTGTGACAGCAAAATTAACAGGCGCAGTGCATGTGACAAAATCCATAGGTCTTTACAATTATTAATAAAGTTCTTTATGACAGGCCACTACTTAACCTAAAAAGTTAATGATCCAAGGCCAGATTACAGGATTAGATGAGGAATAATCAGAACCAGAGCATTTGTAGTAATATTTATTTAAAATGGGGTAAATAGATATGCATGGCCCTTAGTTTTTTACACATCTAGAACTCCCACTGGCTTGACTTTGCAGTGTCAAGGATTGCAAAATTCAGTCCTTAAACTTGTCTATGAACATAGAAAGTGCCATACCTTTTCAGACTTTGTTGCCCAGGGCTGGTCTACACTGTAACCTTACCTCAGCTGCTGTTTCTCTGGAGGTGTGAAAAATCCACACCCTGACAGACATAGCTATGTTAACCTAACCAGTGTAGACAGTGCTAGGTCAATGGAAGAATTCTTCTATCCACCTACCTACAACCTCTTGGGGAGGAGGAGGATTAACTACAGCAGTGGGAGAACCCCTCCCATTGCTGTAGGGAGCTCTGTGTAAGATTGAATACTTGTCTCTCTCACCAACGAAAGTTGGTCCAATAAAAGATATTACCTCGCTCACCTTGTCTATCTAACACTTAATGCTACAGCAGTAGCATTTTAAGTACAGACATATCACCAGTAGGCATCTTGTCTCAGATGGTGAACAGTATCTGATGCTTCAGCAGAAGGTGTAAGAGACCCCATGTGAGAGAAAAAAGAGAGAGAGAGAGAGAGAGAGAGCACTGCCTGCAGTAGACATGAAACTTGGAACAGGTTTGCTAATGAGCTATCAAGAGACACCTAGCATGGAGACAGACCCACAAGCCGCTAGTTCCTTATAAGTGGGCCAAAGCAGTTGTTTGAGGGGGCTCACTCTGGTAAATCTACCAGGGAGTCAGTTCTGAGCAGGACAGCTGCAAGCCAAACTCCCAGGCATGTCACCACTAACAACTTATAAAAGAGGATGAGGACTAGATGAAGAAACCCTTTCATTCACCCAGGCTTTGAAGTAAGAGCCCTGCCTTGGGACAGATTTTTGGGACTCTGGGTTTTACTTCAGAGCTGCCATCTGAATAAACCCAAAGCCCTGTGAAGGTAGCGATTGGACAAGCAAATGTGTGGAGTCTTTGTAAAAGGGTCTGGAAGAGGGAAAGAAAAGGGAAGAGCAGAGACCCCCTAGCCACATGGGGACAGCCCACTCATCCACACTCCATAATAGACAAGTATACAACACTTTGGGCATGGAGACATTTGTCTAATTACAGACAGACAATTTGTGGTTAGTGTCTGCATTGAGGAATGCTTTATACACTTTATAAATCTTTCTATGTAACTGTAGGCGATTCTGCATCTAATATATATATTTGTTTTATTCCTGCTAACCTTTTGAAATTAATATCTTGTGATAGTGAGTTTCACACCTTAATGATTAAAGCTGTGTAAATAACTGATTTTTTGCTTTGGTGGCTTAATCAAAAAAGGTTGAGACAAACAGTGTTTTGCTTAAGCCGCTGTAAAAAGAAAATGTAAAATCCAAAATAGTCATTTTAAATACAAAAAAAAAAATCAAAACTGTTTCAAAAGTGTCAAAATGAACCATTGATTTTGGGGGGAAATTGACCGAGAAAATTAATAAATTTGGCGTTGATCCATGAAGTGTTTTGGTTTATACAAATCTGACTATTTTGGCTGAAAAAAGTTTCCCAAGATGTATTAAGAATATCTTATAATGTAATTCTATAGGATAATTATGCATTATGTATAAAATATTTGTCAGTTTTATATTTGTCATCTTTTAATTTAGTTTCCTATAAAATTAGAGAGCTAATGAATAACTTTCTTTAAAGTACACACTTTATATATCTGACTCCCTCTTTAATCTTCTTGCTTGTAGTCTTAATCTTTGACATGGTACACTATATAGCACACATTAATCAAAATTATGTCATGTAGGACTTCCAGAGAAGATATTGCTTATGCTTGGTGGGCGATAGGATATGGGTTTAGGGAACATCCTGACATCTTAGGTTTCGAATCTTTAGGTTTCACAAACTTACTTTGAATCTTTGGTCGTTTTTCTTGTGACTTAAAAAGAATGTGTTCCACCCCTAGCAGGGTGACTGTTTTAAAATATTCTCTCCGCCACCTCCACCTCCTCCAGCTAAACAGAAGTTGGAGTTGGCTCCAGTTGGCCTCCATGTGGGTGCAGGTCTCTACCTATGTATATGCCGTTCAACATGGCCTTTGATTCAATTTCCCCATCTGTCAATGGGATTAAAATTATTTCCTTTTTCACCTTTTTTCCCCTGAAGTTTTTATTTAGAGTGTAAATTCTTGTAGGCAGGGATGGCCACTTACTATGTGTTTGCATGATGTCTAGTACACTGGAGCCCTCATCTTTGCTGGAGCCTATAGGTACTAAAATAAATATTTTGTTTTATACACTACAACTGTAAGCAAGCACACTTGCCAGCCCATTTGAATTCAACCTATAAACATTACACATCAGTATCTCATTGTTCAATTACTTCTGTGGTTTTCATGACAGACTCTTTGTAAGCTCTATATGAAGATGCTGTACAAAATAGATTCCTTTTCTGGGTAGCTTTAGAAAAAAAGGTAGAAACATCCCCAAGTACCACTATTATGTCAGGAGGGGAATGAAGCCAATTTCTAATCCCCAGAGTGTCTGTAATCCCAAAATGTGGACAAAAATACACTGCAAAAAACAGATGTTTGAGACATCTGCACAGCAGCAACCACTGGCATCATTGATCAGAAAACAAGATGTTGAAATCAGCAGATCTGAAAGGCTATCAGCTAAACAAGAGCAACTACAGAGACAGATGTGCACTGAAAAAAATTAAACAGCTTGCTGTAAATTAAGGATCCATGAGATATCCATCTGCTTTAAGCATCAGTTATCTATTCTTGTACAAAAAAAAATCAGTACAGGTAATTCAAAACAAGAGGTAGGAAAAGGCAGCAAGAATATCTGTGGAACACAGCAGAGGATACTAACAATAGAACTAAGTGATGCTTAAAAAATTGCCATACAATTTCTTTAACCAGATGTGCAGGCAAGCTGTGGAGAATTAAAAAAGAAAAATCCAAAAGGAACAGATTTCAGTATAAACATATCAAAATCCCAAACTGTCAGGAATATATAATAACTTTGTTTAAAACCTCTTGTTTATGATAAGTCCTGGATTCCTGTTAAAGAGACAAAACCAGATCATAAGAATAATTACTTCATAAAAATACTATGTGTGTTTGCTATGTTAAGGGATATGTTCCACTAAGTAAACAACATTCGTTATGAGTCATTCAGGAATAAGTGACAACTCCTGTTACACTTTTATTAATTGCAAAATGACTTGTCAATGTCAATTTCTCTCTCTCATCACAGCTTGAGAGCAGTGCACACAAGCTGGTACAAGCACGCACAACAATATCAAAGAAAAAACATGAGTGTTTATAAAATCTTCATTCACATCTGAGATGCAAAACTTACCCTACTCTTCCAGGCTCTTTTCCTGTGCACTGAATGCTCTAACATATCCTTGAAAATTTAATTATAGAAAAAAGAAACATTATCAAAATACAAATACTACAGATAATACAATTCAAATCCCCTTAACTCTCACACAACATAAGTCAGCACTTACTTCCTATGACCAACATTAATGAGTTGTATAGCTATTCTCTGCACATCATGCTGCATGTTGTTGTGTATTATTTATGTAGGTTCTTTCAAAAGCTTTGAAGTATTTTTAAAGAATGAAACTATACATAATGTCTCACCCATCACCAGTGGTGCTGCATTTATTAACAGTAATTAATACTTTTATTTCCTGTAAAGGCTTTGGAATGTCATTCTGTAGCATCACAAAAAACAAACAAACAAAAAAACAACACCCTCAGCAAGCACATGTTGAATTATAAGGGCTAAGGATGAATAAATATTATGAACTGAATATGAATCCAAGTATTAAAGGTCCCTTATCCCCCAACTATCCCCACAATAGTTCTATCCCATTGTTATTTCTGCTATAAGGCATCTGGGGCATTAGCTCAAGGGATGAAGGACAGTTGCTTTCCCTGTCATTTCAGAATTCAATGGGGAAACAGCTACCCAGTGATTCATGACCTTTGCAATGGGACATATAATATAAATTAAATTTAGACTGATGCCCCTGAAGATCCAGAACATGAGCAGCAGTGGAGTGAGTGAGTGAATGGGTTTTGCTGGTGACCAGACAATCCCTCCAGAAAGCAAAGATTAGTGCGAGAGAAGGTTTGCTAGGATCTGAGAAGAGGAAATTCTGGGTTTCAGAGGGTGGAGTAGAAGCTGTGTTATGCAGCACTTTATCAAACCAGAAAGCTCTATTAACTGCCATTTTTTATATCTCCCAATACAAATCTTCAATCTAGTAACTGGGACTAGCATACTGCCTAGGAGGTTATGTAATTGCACATTCTGCACTCTGCTTTTATGCCAAAGAGGCAGAGACAAGTACGCAAGCTGATATCAGGGATTTATTCCAAAAAGCAGCTCCCTGAGTGTGGCATAGGGTCATTTATTTTGGAGAGTTTTGTTATACGTGTGAAGTGCCTAGCAGAATAAGGTCTGGCTCCATGGCTAGTGCCTCTATGCACAACAAAACAATATCCAGAGACATTGCAGACCACCAAACAGACCATTTGGAATTTTGTGTTATTTCATTTATTGATCCTTAATAAAGGTTCTCAACCTATTTATCATTGTGTGCCACATATTCATCCCTCAAAGTCCTACCTGGGCTGCAGGTTGAGAACCACAGTGTCCCCCACCTAACTGCCCCCCCAAACCTCTCTGCCTAGCACCCTTTGCCCAGAGACCCCTCCGCAGAGTGGGGCCAGGAGCAGATACCCAGGTGCGGGTCAGGGAGCAGGGACCCAAGACCCCACCATGCGGACTCAGGGGGCAGCCAGGACTCAGACCCCACCACAAACATGAACCCACTGTGCGGGGCCGTGTGGTAGCCAGCAGCCCAGAGCCTGGAGCCTATTGTGTGGGGCTGGGCAGCAGCCCACTGCATGGAGCCAGCAGCAGTCGGCAGCCCAGGCCCCAGAGCCTGCCACACGGCAGGGCAGGCAGGAGCCCAGAGCCCACTGTGTGGTAGGGCAGCCAGACCTGACCCACATGGCCTTTAGCACAAAGGTGAGCTGGGTCACAACCGTGTGCCTATTGGGCCGCATGCGGCACACAGACCACGGGTTGAGAAGCACTCGTCTAAAGAGAAGCCCTCTAACAAAATAGCCTAGTTTGAAAACTGAAAGATGACATTGGGAAAAGCTAGTAAAAGGTGTTTTGTGTGACTCTTGGTGAATTCAGGTTGTTACGCGTGGCTAGAAAGGATGAAATGGCTTGCAGGCTGAATGACCCAAAGCCCACCTTTAAAGTCATGTTAGAGACGTATGGGAATGATAATTAGGATCATTCATGCTAAATAGACTAGAACTTTGAAATGCAAACCTATATTGTTAGAATTAGTACTAATTATGTGTACCTTAGATGATGCCCATAAATAGACAGTTCCTGTCTGTCACTATAACTATTGATTCAGAGATCAAAAGGGAATATTAACATTTGGATGAATCTTGGGTAAAATAATGTCATTGTCTATATGCCTCTTTGAAGTTTGTAATAGACTGCCTGATGGAAAAATTGTCCTATGTTAATTTGTGTAACTAATTACTCGTGGTGTTTAGAAAGCAAAAGGTTACATCAAAAGCCTATTGTTTAACCAGGATTGTGTGGTCAAGCGAATGCTATAACACTGTATAAAAAGACCCTTGGGTCATGATTCTGTCATCTCAGATATGCTTAGGCTTCATCAGGGGAAGTTTTGAGTTACAAGACTGAGGTTCCAGTTATGCTGATATGCCCTGAATAAGAGATTTGGACATTGGACTATGACCTATGAACTGACTTCTAAAGGAACTCTGCAACTACAAAGCTCTGCTGTGAATCAGAACCTCAATGATTTGAGCTGATGTCTGTATGTATATTGAGCTTTTAACCATACTCTCTCTCTTTTGTTTTTTAATAAATTTTACTTAAGTTAATAAGAATTGGCTGTAGTGTGTATTTGTGTAAGATCTGAAACATTTGTTAACCTGTGAGGTAATGTGTCCAATCCTTTGGGATTGGTAGAACCTTTTCTTTTATATGATGAAATAAGATTTACAGATATTTTCATCATATTTGACATGGGTACCTGGATGGAGGCCTGAGGCTGTGTCACTTTGAGGGAACTGTGTTTAGACTTCTGAGTAACCAGTAAGCTGTTTTATGCTGGCTTGGTGAATCTAAGTATTGAAATATCCACCAGCTTTATGGGAAATTTCTGCCCATTTTTTTGCAGCTCACCCTAATTGAGTGACCACAGCTGGCTCCCCACTAGGACTCTGGTCACACAGGTATTTACTGAAGAAAACTGAAAGAACATAATTAATTCTGGCAAAGAAAATAAAGATTTTTCAATCTTTAAAAAAACCAAACTCAATTTTATATTGAATTGTACACTTTTTTTCTCCATACAGTTAATCTTCCACCAAGAAGTTCTTACATCTCACTATCAGCAAGCTGCTGGAGATTTAGTTCCTTGCTTTGTTAAACCCACATATCTGCCGCTAAAGCAGGAAAAAAAAAACCTTAAACAATAATGGACTTACTTTTGAGATCCTGGAAGTCCCCTAACTTGATCCCAGTTGATTTGCAATATTGCTTTAATTAATGACAACTGAATACTTCTGAGACCATCTGTCCATTTGTACAGAATAGCTAAGCCTTATTAGATAGAAAAGGGTCAGCGGTACCATCTTCCTGTAGCTTATCTCATTTTTATATGGCTGTTGTGTATGAAGAGCTTAAAAGCAAATCAAGTAATTACTACTGTATAATATTAATTTAGCACCAAGAAAGTGACCTGTGACGTATAAAACACAGAATAAAGAATCTCTGCTCTGAAAAACTTACCAGATAGTACACACTGGGAAACCCACAGGAGGGACTAACTTATTTTAAATTACTGTTATGAACTCACACCTTATGGGAACTCCCACCCCATCCTGCTCTACCCATTTATTTTCCTCCACTGTGACTCCCAGTGGTTTCCTGCCAATGTGACTCCTATAGGGCTTCCCCTGTCTGCAACATTGCCAAGGGATTTCACAACAAATGGGGAAAAGGTGATAAATGTCACAAGGTGGGGGGAAAGATTTTGTCTCCATGTCTGTCTCTATAGTTTATCCCTTACCTGCCCATTCCTTATGCAAACCTTCTGGAGGTGCTTCTGTGGAAGAGAGAGGTAAATAGTGGAACTCCCCAAGGATCTGTATTCGGACTACAGCTGTTCAACATTCATAAAAATCTGGAAAAGGGGTAAATAGTGAGGTGGCAAAGTTTGCAGATGATACAAAATTACTCAAGATAGTTAAATGCAAAGCCGACTATGCAGAGTTACAAAGGGATCTCACAAGACTGGGCCACAGACTCTTCAGCTTGGAAAAGAGAAGACTAAGGGGGGACATGATAGAGGTATATAAAATCATGAGTGATGTTGAGAAAGTGGATAAGGAAAAGTTATTTACTTATTCCCATAATACAAGAACTAGGGGTCACCAAATGAAATTAATAGGCAGCAGGTTTAAAACAAATAAAAGGAAGTTCTTCTTCACGCAGCGCACAGTCAACTTGTGGAACTCCTTACCTGAGGAGGTTGTGAAGGCTAGGACTATAACAATGTTTAAAAGGGGACTGGATAAATTCATGGTGGCTAAGTCCATAAATGCCTATTAGCTAGGATGGGTAAGAATGGTGTCCCTAGCCTCTGTTCGTCAGAGGATGGAGATGGATGGCAGGAGAGAGATCACTTGATCATTGCCTGTTAGATTCACTCCCTCTGGAGCACCTGGCATTGGCCACTGTCGGTAGACAGATACTGGGCTAGATGGACCTTTGGTCTGACCCGGTACGGCCTCTCTTATGTTCTTATGTTCTTATAACAGAATGGCAGATGAAATTGAATGCTGATAAATGTAAATTAATGCACATTGGAAAACATAATCCCAATGATACATACAAAATGAGGGTATAAAGTAGCAGCTACCACTCAAAAAGATCTTTGAGTCATCATGGATTGTTCCCTGAAAACATCTACACAATGTGTAGTGACAGTTAATACTGTTAGGAACCATTAGAAAAGGGATATATAATAAAACAGAAAATATCATAATGCCACCATATAAATTGATGGTACCACCACACTTTGAATACTTCATGCCGTTCTGGTCACTGCATTTCAAAAATATAGAGAAGGGCAACAAAATGATTAAGTGTATGGAACAGCTTCCATATGAGGAGAGATTTAAAAAGACTGGGACTGTTCATCTTAGAAAAGGCATGACTGAGGTGGGTTATGATAAAGCTCTACAAAAGCATGAATGGTATGGAGAACGTGTTTACCCCTTCACATAACACAAGAACCAGGGTTTACCCAATTAAATTAATAGGCAGCAGGTTTAAAATATAAGGAAGTAGTATGTCACACAATGCTCAGTTAACCTGTGGAACTCATTGTCAGGGGATGTTGTGAAGGTCAAATATATAACTGAGTTTAAAAAATAAGAATTAGATAAATTCAGGAAGGATTTCTCCATCAAAGGCTATTAGCCAAGATAGTCAGGGATGCCACCCCTTGCTCTGGGTGTCCCTAAACCTCTGACTGCCAGAAGCTGGGACTGGACAACAGGGTATGGATCACTAGAAAATTGCCCTATCCTCTTCATTCCCTCTGAAGTATTTGGCATTGGTCACTATTGGCAGACAGAATACTGGTCTACATGAACCATTGGTGTGACTCAATATGGCCATTCTTATGCTAATACTCCAGCACAAACCTTGTCCAGAAGTGAGCACCATCTTCTTGGCTCCATATTCCTTATCTATATTTTATAGATCTTCAAGAGGACATAATTCAGAATGAGGATTAACAAATTACAATATTTTATTTTAAAAATACCAAAAAGCTTCTGAAATCTTTATATAACATATTGCTGCTCTATAAAATTATAAGCTTTTCCTGCGCTCAATCCTGTGAGATGCTGAGAACGCACAACTCCCCTGGGCAGTGCTCAGTAGCACTCAGGATCAGGTCCTTAAAACTTAAAGACCATTTGTGTAAAGGTTTATCACATGCTTTGCTTAGGTATGGATGAAATTAACTTGGTGATTATTGGAGCATGATCTCTAAAAAGATGATGCAAAAACTACCTCATCAGTTTTATCTTAACCCTTTTCAAGTCCATAATAAGATAGGAAACTAGTTATTTTCTAACATACTCTATACATTATAAAGCCTGCTCTGTTCTACTGGAGGTACATTATGCCCTCAGTCTTGAGTATAGGGCATGTGCCCAATCAGTAGAGTATGACTCCCCACCACCCAATATATTCTATGTACCAATAAAGCTATTCCACAAAATACAACAACCACAGGTCTCTGGTATGACTTCTATTTTTGAAAGATCTCAAGGAAATGAGTTGACACTTTAACAAGGAACTTGCAAAAAGTATAGGAACTTGTTAAAATGGCTTAGACCATAGACCATTAGTCTATAGATTGCAGGCTGTCACAACCCCCACTTCTGTAAGCGGCACTATTGGGATCTAACGGATATCAGTCCTGGAAGCATAGAGGAAGGGTCAGATTTATTTTTTAAAGTTATTTAGGTGCCTAAAGATGCAGATCAGCATCTAGTAGGATTTTCAAACATGCCCGGGTGTCTAGCTGCATCTTAAAGCACCATTTTATAAAAAATCTGACCTGAAGTACTGCCTCAATGTCATAGAAGTGGCCTGGCCAGCGTCGCTTCCTGCAGTTTCCATTGGCCGGGAACGGCGAACCGCAGCCACTGGGAGCTGCGAGTGGCCGTACCTGTGGACGCTGAGGTAAACAAAGCGTCTCGCGGCCCGCCAGGGGTTTACCCTGAACAAGCTGTGAACCAAGTTTGGGAACCCCTGCTCTAAACTGTGAAAACTGCATGTTTATTGCTATCCTTCATTTCCTATCTTTTAACCAGTTACTGATCCATGAGAGGTTCTTCCCTCTTAACTCATTACTGCTTACTTTGCTTAAGAGCCATTGGTGAAGGACCTTGTCAAAGTTTTTTGAACATCCAAGTACATCATATCCACTTGATCATCCTTGTCCACACGTTTGTTAACCCCCCGCCCCAAAGAATTCTAATATGTTGGTGAGGAATTATTTCCCTTTTCAAAAGCCCTATTGACTCTTCCCAAACATCTTTTGTTCATCTCTTTTATCTGTTTAATCAAATATGAAGCTGAATTGGAATTAGGGCTCCAGTTTAGATTCAGTGGCATTAAAATCTCACAAGTTGTTTTCAGAATCAGAGCCACAGCAGCGGATCTGGATCCAGTAATTCAAACCTAAGCTTATCTCTTCCAAAATTCAGAAGTTTGGATTTGTTTCCTCTTAACTCTTATTTTAAACTGGACTACTGGGGGGATTTATGTGACTCGTTATGAGACTCAGAACCTTTCACTTTTTGGTCACTGAGACAAATCTGGCCCACCTCACTGTGGACTAAAAGTTCCTATCGTCTGAGAGCTCTTCAGCAGCATAAGTGACACCTGAGTTGGTGGTGCCTGTCTAATTTCTAATGAATAGTGTCCACCTCAGAAATCATCATGATAATCTGGGCATTATTCATAATTTGTATTACAGTAGCATCTAGAATGCACAACTAAGTTTAGGGTCCTATCGAGCTAGATCAGGAGTAGGCATCTTCTGGCATGCAGCTCACCAGGGTAAGCACCCTGGCAGGCCGGGCCAGTTTGTTTATTTGCTGCGTTGGCAGGTTCGGCTGATCGCGGCTCCCACTGGCTGCGGTTTGCTGTCCCAGGCCAATGGAAGAAGCGGGAAGCACCGCGGACCGAGGGATGTACTGGCTGCGTCTTCCCGCCTCCCGCATTGGTTTGGGACGGCAAACCACGGCCAGTGGGAGCTACGGTCCACCGAACCTGCCAACTCGGCAGATAAATAAACTGGCCCGGTCTGCCAAGATGCTTACCCTGGCGAGCCGCGTGTCAGAGGTTGCCGACCCCTGAGCTAGACACTGTACACTGTCAGTCCCTCCTCCGAAAGCATACACTCTAGACAAGACAGGCAAAGCAGAAGCACAGACAGGTGAAGTGAATTTCCTAAGTTTGTGCAGCCGGACAATGACAGATTCAGGAATACAGTTCATGTCTCCTAATTCCATCTCTATGCCCTATCCATGGACCACATTACCTCTCACTTAGTATTATGATTATTCTACTCTTGTATTATGGTAGCACCCAAAGCCCCACTGGGGATTGGGGGCCTCCTTGTGCTGGGCACTGTACAAAAGCTGAAAGACAATCCCTGTCCTGAAGGGCTTACAGCCTAAAGACAAACAGATGAAAGGTAGACGATGTTGATAGTCTTAGCAGAAAATCTAAAGCCAGAGCTGTGGAACACTGGGCCAGCCTGGGAAAACATGTGAGCCTCCTTCCCATGCTGTACTTCTTCTCAGTAAACTGAGGAACTTAAAAATAGGTTTGCTTTATCGTACTGCTAGTTTAATCACATGTATTTGCATCACTGCTCAGAAATTTGGCTCTGTACCTTGCCCTACATATCACTTTGATTATCCTCCTCCATTAGCTTAGTGCGCTTGTTCATCTGGTATCACTAAAGTCACAATGTTTTATCATTCAGTGAAGTGGCTATGATGTCTTATCTTTGTTGATGTCTGTTAAATTAATGTCTGTGTTTATGAGAAGCTTTAGTGTCTCCAAAATACTGAAAGGAGATTAATTCTCAGACACAATGAAGTCTGCCTAATGAACTTTTTATCAGAGGCCAATGCCAAATTATACAAAGTGCTTATAGCATTAAATCCTGCAAGGAATTATTATGAGTAATAATTTTAGCAGATTTAACTCTGAATTGATTATAGGAAATAGCCATTTTCTTACAGAAATAATTAATCTTGCTCTTTTAAGAAATCTGCCAAACTAGTTTTGGAAAAGTACAGTATGTGCATAGTTCCAGTCAAGGGTTTTTCTGGGTCATAACTTACTCCATGAATAGTCTGATTTCAGACAGGCTAGTTGAGGACTAAGATATATTAATGTAAGGAAGGATGGTATAAATGGCACAGTTACTGTGACAGTTTGTAACCCTTTACAAGACTATGACACATTTTGTACAAAGCATGCCTTGTGAGGTATCATTCAAAAACAAATAACCTGCTGATCATTAATGTCTGGTAAAATATGTGTGGCAACATCACATGTAAGATTAGAGGATTCCTCTCTATGGTATTACTAGACATCTTCTAAGTCTGGAAGGAGCAGCCACAAACTAGTTCCCCAGAGACAAAAGGCTAGCCAACTCCTCAGCTAGTTGTCAACCAAATTAAATGAACCATCAGCTGGTTAACTGGCCATTCTTTGTCAAGAGAGAGGATGTGGGTGATAATCTACATCTTGACAAAGAAACAGGTGGGGGTTCCCATCCACACAGACTTTCTCTTTCCTGAACCTCAGCTGGAGATGTTTCTCAAAGAGGAATGCTGGGCAGTACATGATGTACATTTCTGGTGAAAATCTGGGACTGGGAATTTGCTGGTGTTTACACTGCACTGTAATGCATGAATGGCTGGATATAGCACTCCCTATAACTGGGAGTAATTTACATTCCGAAGGCTGTGTGAGAGCAGACCAGGAGTGATAATTCTCACAGTAAAACAGCGTAAAAAGGCACCTCAGATTGGGGTACTGAAGGGACACAGCTATTTATCAATCCAGATTGTATCCTGGGTAATGTCACAGTTATGAACATCAAGGGGTTATAAGCATGAACCCCAAATTCAGGGAAGAGATGTTATTTTCTATGCTTCACAGAAGAATAGTTTTCATACTTGAGAAACAATGTATTGATTAAATGCAGACTCTTGCAGACAGGGAATTCTCTGATGTCATCTGGTGTATAATGAAGTATGGAGTTAACTTTATGTAACCCTTATGTCCCCAAGGAGGGACAAATCTACTGATTCCACCTGTGTCATCACTGGCTCACCTTTGGAACAGTGGGCTATGAGTTCTCTGTGTGCCTTTTTATCCCTTCAAAAGCAACCAAAGGGATGTGTCTGCTCCTGTTACTGGAAGCCAACTATCTGCAGTCAAGTCCTTTCTTCCAACATGAAAGGTCTCTGCTCAGTTCACTTTTCTAGATGGTCCCATGATGTGTAAACTATCCAGGGCTTGCAACTGGATGCCCTGGCTTGTCAGACTTCTTTCCCAGCCATCACAGGTTATTTGCATTTTAGGCACCTGAAAAAACAGATATTTGGGATCCTGGTGAGTGGGGACCCTTGTCTCTGAAGCTTTCAAAATATCAAGGGCCTACCATTCCATAAGGATTAAATACAGGAAATTACATGTAGAATTAAGATGTAAGGTAGTATACTCACCACCCATAGCACCCCTCTTGTGTCCTCATCTGTAGCACCTCATCTGCTTCTCGCTGGATCTTCCATGGCTAGGTCCTCTAGCCAAGTCACATAAAGTTCAGTCCCCTTCCAAGTTAACAAAACGTCTAAGTGAAAGTCCACAGTAAATATCCAAATAATTCTTCAACCTCTGTCAGGCTTCACTGAAACATTTTTACTGGCTCTCCCTCAAGGCTTCTCCCAGAGAACCCTAATCTACTCTTGCCTTGTGGTTTCCATGATCCTTCCTCAAGGGTTAAACGGGGACCCAGGCCCACCCTCTACCATGGTTTCCAGACCAATGACCATGTATTTAAGCAACTAGGTCTACTTTCTCAGACACACTGCTGGTCCCCCTCTACCTCTAAGCCCCTTTGTGCTTATTCCCACAGCTTGTGTTTAATATAATCTCCCTTTGGTTCTCAGGCCTCTGGCTTCTCCCTAGATTCTCCCAGCTTCTCTTTTCTCTACTGAACTAATCCATTTCAGGCTTCACTGATGCACTTTTAACTGACCCTGCCTCAGAACATTCTCCACAAGAGCCTGACCAGCTCTTTGTGGGTTCCTCTCTATGGAAGAATCCTACCTCCACTAAAGTTTCCTAACTAGTGAGCTTCCTTTGGTTCCTTATATGGCCTAGATGCCTAATGCTCCTTACCTAGCTCTGCCCCCTCTGACCACGAGACAGTCAGTCAGTCAGTCACAGGTGCACTAACTGGCTCTTAACTCCTTGCCTAACAGGTGATGGAAGTAAGCTGCATCACATAAGGGTTTTGAAAGTGTTCTGGCACAGACCTCTTGAAAAAAAAAATTGTCGGTTTGAGGAAATTTTGTCCTTAGATGACCATAACTGCAACGTGTCAAGATAATAGTTTCCTAGCAGTAAGTACAATTTTGAAGGAACAGTAATATCAGGAAATTATTAAAATAAATCTTACATTCCACTTAAATACTATGCTCTTACATTACAAATACTGTGCTTCTTTCATCAAAGTAAATCAGAGTGCTGTACAAAAATGGGTACTTATTACTGTGACAGACGTGGCGCTGCTGTGTAATAATCTAAGAATACTGCTCAGCAAGAATTTTATGAATACTGTGTTGTCAGTGAGGTAAAGTTACTGTAGAGCCATGGTGCATTACTAAAATTTCCTGTATGAATGTATTGATGTAATTTATATTGGAAATTATAGAATGTTTACTGTGTGCTTATAATGCTTGAATTCAAGGAAGATTTTCCCCAGAAAGAATACAATAGCCTCAGATAAGAACATGCCTCATCATATATTTGAAAGACAATGGTCAAAAGTTTGGCTTCAGGTATCTTACATTCTATCTCCAGCAAGTTTCAAACCTGTTCTGACAGTGCTAAGAACTAATATCACAGGCCTATAAACAGTTACAAAAGTGACTTGGTCTCAGGATTAAGGAGTGATCAAAAGGACTGTTAAATGACTTTCTCCCTGAGACTGAGAGAGAAAATTGTGAGTTAAGGGAACAGAGTAGGCCTAACATATTTTAGAAGTCTTCGGGGGGAGGGGCTACAAGAAGTGTAGACCTACCTGAATCCTCATGTGGAAGATGGTTAGACAACAGGTAATCCACACCTGCATGTTTATTAAGAGCGGTTTTCTCTTCAGTGCTTTTGAGCTAAACACATACTTTACTTTAAAGAAGTTTGGCTACTGGTTACCACTCTCATTGCTCCCAAAGAGAACAGAATTTTGGTCCGACCCTAAGTCAAGTCCACCTGAGATCATCACAGCTATCTGACTGCAACCCAAAGCCCAGGGTGAGAGTGGGAGAATTGCTTGATTCCACCCCAAGACAGAGATCGCAACTAGAGGTCTGAGGTGGAGATGTGTCCTCAAAGTGATCTGAAGGGGTCAGAGATGGAGTTAGCCCAGAAAATTGACAATTACACCCATTTTACAGATAAGGAAATTGAGACTCAGACAGGTGAATGTGACTTTGGAAGGTCACACACCAAGTCAGTGTCAGGGCTGTGATTAAAACCTAGGTTTCCTGATTGTTAGTCTTCTGCTCTATCCACTAAACATTATTGCCTTCTTAATTACAATGCTAATATTTCACTTAATCTCTGCATAAGACCATGCTATACAAACATATATCTTTTGGAGGTTAATATATAGTTAATGATAACTGCAGAGCAACTGTGTTTCCTACAGTATTTTTTTTTATTCTTAAATATAGACTGGTATCCTCATGTAAATGTTTTTAACAGTTATTTCCACTTCTCCTCAGTTACTTTAGTTTCTGTAGGTCATAGCCTCTTAAAGTGCTAATATACCTCTGCTAGTTGATATCTCTTCCTGATTCCTCAAATGGAATTTTCTTCTTGAGTCATTACATTTGGTTTTCCTTACTTCTGCATCAGGTGATACCTCATTACTACATACATTAACATTGTAAATTCACTGAACCTCATATTGGTGATCTTACATGGTTTTCCATAACCAAATATACTACTATATTTAATATGCTTACAAAAAATAAAGATTTGCAGGTCAGGAGTCAGGTGCTAAAAAAAACAACGCAAAACAAAAAACACTAAAACACATTTATTTTGTTCAGGTGAAAGTTTCCACCGCTTAACTTAAATTAAATTAGCATTAGCAAAGATATTCTCAACTGTACATTTTAGAGTTCAGTTGAAATGTGACAGGTGGGCTGTTCCGAATAATTGCTTTTTAGTTTTAAATATATTGGATCACAAGTATTGGAAAAATGGAGATAGATACCTTTAGCTACAAATATATATAAGAAGAATTCACACAAACCTTTCCTCAGATATTAAGCCTGAGGGAAGTAGAATTTGAGGGTCTAAATGTGGTTAGCTTTTATGAATTTTAGGGTATATCTAGACTGTGGGGTTTCAGAGCCTGGGCTCCAGCCCAGGCCCAAACATCTATACTGACATTTTATAGCTCCACATCCTAAGCCCTGTGAGCCCGAGTCAGCAAACCCATGCCAGTTGTGGCTGTGCAATGGGTCTTTTATCACAATGTAAATGTACCTTACTTTCATACACCTCTGTTTGTTGTCTCTAGCCAGGACCTGAAGCAAGGATGTCCAAAGTCCATGAGATACATTGTTCTTCTGAGATTTCTAGCCCTATTTTGCAGACAGAAGAAACTCAGATAAATATATAAACTTTTGGGGTTATATCTGAACTAAACCTCCCAATAGTTTGCATATGCACACCTGGTGAAATCTATATGTAAATCCATATGCATTCATGGTTATAACTACAATATACAGTGATTGATACAAAACTACAATGTGATGTGATTCTGCAACTCATCATCATAGCATCACTTTGCAGCTATGGAGGACTTAAGCTGCAAATCAGCATCCCCGTCCTACCTACAACGTGACTAAAATCCCTTATTACTGTTGTTCACTTTGTCACCTACAATAGTAAGGTTCTTGTAGTAGTATTTAAGGAATGTCTTGGAAGAGTGCTTCAGCCAGCCAGCTTGCCACCCTTGAATTATACTGCAGAACCACACCAGCAAATTCAGTCCCAGACTGGTCCTCAGAATGGGTGTCTTGTACTGTCCAGCTCTTTCATTTTGGATAATCCAAGCTCACAGAAAAGTCATAATTTTATTAATAGAAAATGATAGGCACAAACCTCTTTATCTCAAATGGCATTTTCCAAACACTTCAATCCAAACACACTGGTTTAGCTAAAATAATAAAAAAAAGTTTATTAACTACAGAAAGATAGATTTTTAAGTGATTACAAATAATGAGGGATCAGTCAGAATTGGTTACACATAAATTAAAGATGAAATGCAAATGAATACCTAACTTAACTGGCTAAGTGAATTTAAAGCAAACAGATTTCTCTCCTCACACACTTATAGCAGTCTGGTTGGATGCCTTTTAGCCAGGTTCCCTTCCTCAGTCAAATATTACTTTTCTTGTCCTTCAGCATTGTGGACAACATGGACATAGAGAAAGAGAGTATATAGGTGATTTGGGGCCTCTGTTCCCCATTTTTAATCTCTCTTCCTCCTCTTTAAAAATTATCTCCAGATGAGATTGAAGAGATAGAAAGTCTGTTTGCCAACTTTTAAATTTGTCACTGATACTATTCTTACTGCCAAAGAGTAGCCATTTAACCAGGTGATAGGCCCCTTGCTTATGCTGTCACCTGGCTGAGGTGCTGCCTCGACTTTTGTCTTGGGGGAAACTGGTCTGAAGCTGCTTTCCTAGACTTGGAACATGTGTGTAGGAGGTTGTGGCCATCTCTGACTGTCAGTCTTGGAAGGAGGTTATGCACCCTCCCTCTTGTGCCCCTATGAGGGTAATGGTTGCTGGGGAATTAGCAATCTGTGAGACCCTGGCCCTTGTCTCAAGCAGTCTGTATTCTGGAGCCCTGACCCCAAGCAGGGAAGAGCACCCAACAGTCTAGGAGCTGACATCCTCACTTGGCAGATGGCAGACAAACATAGGCCTTTTGACCAAAAGTTGGGAGGCTGCCACCTCAGGGGTTGGGTTGGCAGCAAAGATTAGGGGGACGCTGGACCACCATACTCCAATGTAGGGGTCCCAGCCCAAGGCCCTAACAGTGGCTGATGGTTCCACCACTGGGTCAGCAGGGATCCTAGCACAACACACTGACCAATATTCTGGCCACACAACTGGACTATCATCTGGTGTCCCTGGGATACTCCCTACAACTCCCTCGCTGTACCTGTGCATCATGGGTGCCTTTTGTCTCCCCGAGGTATACTGCTATCAGCATTCCCAGCAGCTCCTGAGTTTTCTTGTTGACTGGCAATTCCAGCCATCCTTTTCAGCTCCTCAGTGCTGCAAAGGCCCTCTTCAAGCTTCTGCTCCAGCAGTGGGTAGTAGGTATCCATCTCCTTCACCAGCTCCAGCTGAACTGAGCTATAGTGCCCACCTTTTATAATTCCTGTCCTGCCCTTCTGATTCTGGTGGGGCAGGTGTGGCTTGCCTGGGTCCACCCACCAGAGGTTAGGCACGGATTCCTCCAGTCTCAGAAGGAAGCCACAGCCCCTTGCTACGATGTCTTAGCAATGTTAGACAGTAGAATTATATAACTTTACATACAATGTTGCTACAGATATTTTAACATGACAATAATGATCAGCAAATTATGATTTTTCAAATGATATCTCACATGACATACTTTGTACAAAATTTATCATAGTCTTGTAAAAAGGGTGAACATAAGAGTAAAGACTGTCACAGAAGGATCTCTATATGAAAATAAAGAGGAAGGCTATCAATGATTGGTTTGGAATAAGAGACAAACAGTCATGAATGAGGGAATGGTAGGTGGTTCTTGGCAAATGTGTTTTTCTAAAGCCTAACGCTTCTCCCAATCTAGTCAGTTAGAAAAATTCTGTTGGGTATAGTTTTAGAACTGTGATGGTGTATAGTTACCCTTCACTGGCCTAAAGTTAAAACAGAAACAAAAATCTTTAGAGTGTAAATATTGCCATTACTGTATTAGAAGGCAATAAGAAAGATCACTAAGGAATACATTCATAGAAAATTATCTATTGTTTTATTTTAAATAAATTCCTGAAATTGACTATTAGATACCACTATGATGATATACCACATACGTCTTGCACACTAGCCACAATTCTGCCCTCTGTTACAACAGGATATGCTGACAGCAGACTTTGGCCCTAGATATACAAAATGCCAAGTAAGCCCTGTGACAGGGTGCTGGGCAGAGGGTTGCTGATTCAGCCCTTTGTCATGCCAGCTCTCATTTAGGAGGATAGAATAGATCTGGCTGGAGATAACGTGGCCCTAATTGGGGAGGCAGAGACAACTTCTGCCTAATTAGCCTGGGGCTGTATAAAAGCCTCAGAGGAAGGAAGCCGGGGTGGGGGAGGCAGAAAGAAAGGGAAAAAGGCAGGAAGTTGAAGCAGGGAGGTAGCCCCTCTTTCCTGTCTGCAGACAGTGAATGGCCAACTGAAACGGTGACGGGAACAAGTCTGTAAATAAACTGCACCTATGTTTACTAACCCCAGGGTCTCAGAGTGACTTTGTGGACCTAGCGGAGGCAGGAGCCAAGGGGGTCCTGCCGCGCTCTGCTACACATGCTACACATGTCTAGGATCTGTGCCAGAGCAAGTATTTGGCAGCCTGAAGATGCAGGAGTCCCTGAAATGGCTGGTTAAGCAGCAGCAGGAAGTGCAGAAGGTAATGCAGAGTTTTCAGCAAGCCCACCAGCTGGAGAGACAGGACTTGCTCACCTTGCAGGCAGAACAGCAGACGATTCTGCAGGACTTCATTTGGGAGCAGGTCGGCATCCAACAGCAGCTCCTGCAGAAAGTGGTGAGTCTCATGGGAGGGGATGGTGCTGGGTTTAGGACTGTGCAAAATGGGCCTGACAGATGACACTGATGCCTTCCTAGGCACATTTGAGTGGATAGCCTCAGAGGCTGGATGGAGTAAGTAACCTGGGCCCTGTGACTGGTTCCCTACCTAGCCAGCGAAGCCAAAGCAGCCTACATAGACCTAAGTGAAGAGCAGGCCAGGAATTATGAAGCGGTAAAGGCAGCCACCCTGGGTCATGCGGGGTTGTCTGCGGAGAAATACTGCCAGAAGTTCCAGTTGGCAAGGTGGACCGGTGGTTGCGGCCCCTGGAATTTGCCCCAAAGTTAATTGACTGGGCCATCCGCTGGCTGAGGCCAGATGCCCAGACAGTAGGGGAGATCATGGATGCGCTCATCCTAGAGCAATTTTTACAGAGCCTCCATGAGAACATAAAGTTGTGGGTGAGGAGTCACCTACCAAATACTGTTGAGGCATCTGGAAGGCTTACAGAGGAGTACGTGTAGAATGACTTCCCTGTTACGAGAATGTGAAGTAAATAGGGTAACGTCTAAACAATAATAATCTTGCTTCTGGCCATGTTTTTAATTTAAACATGCTAAATAAGCAAGCAAGAGAATGTAAGTGAAAGCACAAGGCTGCACACAGTCACCCCTCCCCACCCCCGCGCGAGCTGATAGCCTTGCCTTTCCATAACAAGCAAAAGTAAGGGGGTGTAATCGAGCAAGAGGTTGCTATGGTAACCAAGCAGCTGGAATAAAAGAAGTGGTTAGAAAAGGCAACGTCTTTTAAAGGTTGGAAGTAAAAGCCTACTGAGGAAAATAGAAAAGAATATAAACTCTGGTGAGCCAAGTGTAAAAGTTTAATTAGGAAGCCCGAAAAAAGAATTTGAAGAGCAAATAGCAAAAGACACAAACTAACAGCAAGAACAGCTTATGTCATCAGAAGCCGGTATCCTGCCAAATAGTGAGAGGGGCCATTGGACAATTGAGCTGCTAAATGTGCATTTAAGGAAGATGAGGCCACTGTGGAGAAGCTAAATGAATTCTTTACATTAGTCTTCATGGCAGAGGATGCGAGGGAGATTTCCCTCAACAGAGCCATTCTTTTTAGGTGACAAATCTGAGGAAACTTTCACAGATTGAGGTGTCAATAGGAGGTTTTGGAATAAATTGATGAATTAAACAGTAATCAGTCACCAGACTAGATGGCATTCACTGAAGAGTTATGAAAGAACTCTCATGAAATTGCAAAACTACTAACTGTGGCATGTAACCTATCATTTAAATCAGCCTCTGTCTCAGATAACTGGAGGATAAGTAATGTAATGCTGATTTTAAGAGAGGCTCCAGATGTGATCCTGGCAATTACAGGCTGGTAAATCTAATTTCAGTAAAAGGCAAATTGGTGAAACTATAGTGAAGAACAGAATTATCAGACACACACAGCTGAACACCTATGTTAGGGAAAAGTCAACATGGCTTTTCAAAAGTGAAATCATGACTCACTATCTATTAGAATTCTCGGAAGGAATCAATGAGAGTGATCAAGTGGATACAGTGTACTTACCATAACAATGTTTCTTAAGCAATATAAGCAGTCATGAGTAAAAGGGAAGGTCCTACATGAGAAGGAAGATAGGCGGCAAAGGGTAGGAATAAATTATCCATTTTCAAAATGAAAAGAGGTAAATAGTGGGGTTCCCAGGGTTCTATACTGGGATCAGAACAATTCAAGATATTCATAAATTATATGGAAAAAGAAGTAAACAGTAAGGTGACAAAGTTTGAAGCCAATACAAAATTACTCAAGATAGTTAAGTCCAAAGCAGATTGTGAAGAGTTACAAATAGATCTGGGTGACTGAGCAATACAATGGAAGATGAAATTCACTTTTGATAAATGCAAAGTAATGCACTTCGGGTAACACAATCCCAACTACACATACAAAATGATAGGATCTAAATTAGCTGTCACCACTCAATAAAAATTCTCAGAGTCATTATAGATAGTTCTCTTAAAACATCTGCTTGGTGTGCAGTGGCAGTCAAAAATACCTAACAGAATGTTAGGAACAATTAAAGGTCTATATCATAAGATGGAAAATATAATGACAGTATATAAATTCATTTATTATAAAAATACATTGAATACTGCATGCAGTTCTGGTCATCCCGTCTCAAAAAAGATATATTAGAATTGAAAAAGTACGGAGAAGGGCAACAAAAGTGATCAGATGTATGGAACAACTTTTGGGTAAGCAGAGTTTGAATGAGCTCTACCCTGACATCTACTGGTGAGCTATGGAAAATGACTTCAGGATCTGATCTCATTTGAATGGACACACCCACCCTGCCTAAGTGATCAACATGATGGGACTGCTTGCCCAAATGATCACTTATGGCTGGTGTTGGATCTCCAGTCTCCTTGTTATTGGGGCAGGAGTAAGAAAGGGTTGTTATCCTTGTGTAAGCTGAGGGCAGCAGAACTGTCCTGGCATATCTCAATGGAGGGACTCACCCTCAACTGAACGGCACTTGTTAGGCAGGGGACATTGATTCCAAAGCCCAATGAGTTAAGAAAGGGTTGGGACAGGTACTTGTACCTGGTGTTCTGTGCCCCATTTAAGGGTCTTAGATACCATTTGACCCATTCTCTTCCCACATGGTATAATAAAAGCTAATTTAGATTCAATTGAGAGTTTTGTTACATACTGCAGAGCTGAAATCACTGATTCCAAGTATTTGATTTACTTTGGTGGAGTGTCTCTCTTGCAAGACACTGCCAAGTGTGCACCAGTAGTGAGGATCCCCCACTAAGAGATGAAATCACTGAAAGCTGTGTTAAGTGGTGGCCCCTGGGTGGCTGGCAGAGAGGGCCAGAGCTGAGGCAAGCAGTAATCAACCATTGAGGTGATGAGCGAGTGCCTGAGCAGCAGCATGTGTAAGGTGCCTCGTACCTCTTCCACCCAGGATGGGAGGTGAACTCTGCAGATGAACCTCTGAACTCTGGGGCTGCAATGGCCAAGGACAGCAACTGTGAGTGGGGTGCAGAGAAGGGATGGGAATGTTAAAATGACTTTTGGGTTTCTGGATGTAAGAACCTGAGGGGAAAAGGTCACTGCCCAACTTACTTGGGGTGGGTCTTTGGTTCATGTTCATGAACCCTAGTTGCAGTGTTTTCCCAAATTAATGCTGAGTTACTTCCCTCCTTTTACTAAAAGTTTTTGCTACACTCAGACTCTGTGCTTCTGAGAGGGGAAGTATTGCCTCTTAGAGGTGCCCAGAGGGTGATGTGTAATTGTCCCAGGTCACTGGGTGGAGACTCAAGCTGGTTTTGTGTTGTATTGTTGAAAAGGAACCCCTAGATACTGAACCTGGCCCTTGTGGCTGCTGGCTCCACCTGGCAGAAGGGTTACATTTGTACGGGGAGACAGTAAAATAAAGGGGACTTTTCACCTTAGAAAAGAGATGGCTGGGTGGGGGAAATATGATGGAGGTCTATGAAATCAAGATTGGTATGGAAGAAGTGGTGTTTATCCCTTCACATAACACATGAACCAGAGGTCAACCATGAAATTAACAGGCAGCATAAGGAAGCCGACGTCATCAGGATATGTGAAACAAGAAGAACAAAAGATCTCACTGCACAATGGAAAAGTGGAGAGCAAGTATTCCTAGGAAGATCATTTGACAATAGAGCAAGGACTGGAGGTGTTGGATTCATTGTCAGTAAAGAAACAGTCCTAAGGATAGTCAGCTGTGACATCATATCACCCCATAGCAGTTCTCGTATTTCAGATAATACAAAGAAGAATTATTACAATTATTCAGGTGTATGCTCCCATGCAGCAAGTGGAAGACAAATAAATTGAACATTTTTACCAAGAGCTGGAGGAGGTAATGCAAAAAAGCTCCACATACAGAATTATCCAAGGGGACTTCAATGCAATAGTAGGTGGAAAGGAGAGTGAGAAAGAAAAATATGGGGGGAAAATTGGTAAATGTGTAAGAAATGATCACAGAACATGTCTGGTTGCATTCACAGAGGCAAACAGTCTCCACATAATGAACATGATATTAAAAAAATAAATGTGTCAGCAGGGGACATGGAAAAGCCCAGAAGGAGTCACATTGAATCAGATTGATTATGTAATGATGGATACAAAAATCTTCTATGATGTAGCAATAATAGGAGAATGAATCATTTTCACAGACTCAGACCATTGTATATTGCACACAAATCTATGCATTTACAATGTCTATGAAGACAGAAAGAAGAGTTAAGAGAAGCCAGAAACTGAAGCAAAAATGGCACTTCAGCTAAGCAGAATTTGCACAGAAAGTGAGTGAAATGGATCTCAAGTGTGAGGTCAACAAGGATAATCGATGAGGACGACAAACAGTTTATCTCACAGATAATCTCGGCAGCTAAAAAGGCAAGGGCTCTGAAAATGCTGGGATGCAAGCAGAGGATCAGTGACAAAACTGTGAATCGGATGGTGAGGAGGGCACATATGAAATTAAAAGAAAAGATGGGCAAAGAAGACAGAACACTGTGCAAAGAAATTAATGTGAAGATCAAAGAAAACTACAAAGACTTTAGAAAGAAGAAATTGAGAGGGGCGGCTGAAAAGAACAAGAGTCTGAAGAAGGTAGAAAGAGATGGTAGGCTGGAACAGATTATCCTGGCAGCGCTGAAAGAAGAAAATGGTGAAAGGACATCAGAAAGGAGCCATCTACATCAATAGAAAGCATGTTCCAGATGCATGGAAGAAATAAAAAACAATACTATTGATGAAAAAAGGTGATCCAGAAGAACTGAGCACTCCTCTCGCAAATGTATAAAAGTCTTCACCCGCATCATACTCAAACGGATTAAGAAGGATCTTGAAATAAACGAAAGCAGAGAACAAGCTGGTTTCCACTCAGGTTATTTGACAATTGATCACATCCACTCAGTTTGACAACTCATCAAAAAATGCAGGGAATACAAATTACTATTGTGTATTGCATTTGTCAACTACAAAAAAGCATTAGACTCAGTAGAGATTAACGTTGTACTCAACACACTCAATGAAATTGAAATCGACCCGAAGTACATCCACCTGCTGGAAGAAATTAACCACAATTGTTCGACAGAGATAACATTATTCAGTGTCCCCTGCATTATTACTATATACAGAGAAGTCAGACAAGGCAACACAATCTCACCAAAGCTGTTTTTAGTAGTACTGGATTCGCTGTTCAAGAAATTGAACTGGGAAGAAGGAATCAGAATTGATGGAGAACAGTTAGCATAACTTCTCTTTACTGATGACTGTGTAATACTAGCAAAGGACACAGCAGAACTGGAGAACAAATTGCAGCAATTGCAAACACTTTTGCATGATATCAGGTTGGAAGTGAACATGTCCAAGATGAAGTGGATGCGGAATGAGCATTGTGCAGAAGGAATCATTACTGTAAATGGGAAAGAAATCAAAGAGGTTGATAAATATATTTACCTGGGTCAGTAGCTAAGCAGAGGCAACTCATTTGAAGAGGAATGCAGTAGGAGGTGAAAGGCGAGGTGGGCAAGTTTAAACAAAATAAAGACATCTCTAATGGATTATGAACTGCCCATGAAGAAAAGGAAAGAACTGTTTAACTCCACTGTGATGCCATCAATGATATACAGAGCAGAAAGCTGGTCAACAACAAAAGCTATCCACTCAAATGTGCTGTCACCCAGAGAGCAATGGAAAGGCAAATGTGTAAGATATCTCTCCATGATCATATACCAAATGAGGAGATTAGAAGGTGTACAGAGGTGACCAATGTAGTGCAAGCAATGTACGACGCAAAGCAAAGATGGGTGAGTTATGTAGTCCACAGGCAAGACAATAGGTGGACAACCCGCATCAGCGACTGGATCCCCAGAGATCACAAGTGACCATTGGGCAGAACAAAAACGTGCTGGGCCAATCCCAAGACAAAACTCTTTGGCCAGAAATGGAAAGAACATGCTCACAACAAAATAGAATGGTGTGGCATCGACTTGCGTTCATGGAGGGACGGACGAGGACAAGTTGGACAAAGGTGAAGGAGATAAGGAAGTGCTTCTTCACACAATGCACAGTCTATCTGTGGAGTTTGTTATCAAGGAATGTTGTGAAGGCCAAAAGTAGAACTGGTTTAAAAAAAAAAGTTTATGGAGAATACCGTATTTATCGGCGTATAACACGCACAGGCGTATAACACGCACCTTCATTTTAAGGGGGAAATTTCAGGAAAAAAACTTAAATTTCAAATAAAGGACTTTGAAGCAAAATAAGGGTAGCTCAGAACTTGTTTTATTAATATTATTACCACTTATAAGGTAAATAAGGTTCGCGGGGAGGGGGGCTCGGGCCGGGCCGCTCGGGAGGGGGACGGGGGCTCGGGCCGGGTCGGGCCACGCCGCTCGGGAGGGGGGCAGGGGCTAGGGCCGCTCGGGGGGGAGGGGGGACGGGATCTCGGGCCGCTCGGGAGGGGGTCGGGGACTAAGGCCGCTCGGGGGCTCGGGCCGGGCCGGGCCGCGCCGCTCGGGAGGGGGGCGGGGGCTAGGGCGGTGCTCCGCGGGTTAGGGCCGCTCGCGGGGGGGGGACGGGGACGGGGTCTCGGGCCGCTCGGGAGGGGGTCGGGGACTAAGGCCGCTCGAGGGCTCGGGCCGGGCCGCGCCGCTCGGGAGGGGGGCGGGGGCTAGGGCGGTGCTCCGCGGGTTAGGGCCGCTCGGGGGGGGGGGGACGGGGACGGGGTCTCGGGCCGCTCGGGAGGGGGGCGGGGGCTAAGGCGGCTCTGGCCGGGCCGCTCGGGAGGGGGGCGGGGGCGAGGGCCAGGGCCGCTCGGGGGAGGGAGGGAGGCCGGGGTCTCGGGCCGCTCTGGAGGGGGGCGGGGGCTAGGGCCAGGGCCGCTCGGGCGCGGGAGGGAGGACGGGGTCTCGGGCCGCTCTGGAGGGGCGCGGGGGCTAGGGCCAGGGCCGCTCGGGGGAGGGAGGGAGGACGGGGTCTCGGGCCGCTCTGGAGGGGCGCGGGGGCTAGGGCCAGGGCCGCTCGGGGGAGGGAGGGAGGACGGGGTCTCGGGCCGCTCTGGAGGGGCGCGGGGGCTAGGGCCAGGGCCGCTCGGGGGAGGGAGGGAGGACGGGGTCTCGGGCCGCTCTGGAGGGGCGCGGGGGCTAGGGCCAGGGCCGCTCGGGGGAGGGAGGGAGGACGGGGTCTCGGGCCGCTCTGGAGGGGCGCGTGGGCTAAGGCAGCTCGGGCCGGGCCGCTCGGGAGGGGGCTAGGGCCGGGCCGCGCCGCTCGGGAGGTGGGGGCTCGCGCAGGCCGGGGCTCGGGGCTCAGGCCCCGCCGCTGGGGGGGGGGAGAGGGCGGGGGCTGGGGCCGCTGCGGGGGGGGGGCTAGGGCCGCGCTGCTCGGGAGTGGGGCAGGGGCTAGGGCGCCGCTCCGCGCCGCTGGGGGGGGGCGGCGCTTTTCTTTTCTGCCTGGGGCGGCAGAAATCCTAGAGCCGGCCCTGTTAAGGTTATATCGGCGTATAACACGCACACATCATTTGCCCCCTATTTTCAGGGGAAAAAAGTGCGTGTTATACGCCGATAAATACGGTAGATCCATCAAAGACTATCAGTGAAGATGGTAAGGGACAGAACCCCATGCTCTAAAGTTTTACTCTGTTTTGTTTCTGAGTGCAGTTATGTAAAAAAAAAAAACAAAAAAAACCTTCAACATTTCTAAGTTGCACTTTCACGATAAAGAGATTGCACTACAGTACATGTATGAGTTGAATTGAAAAAATAATATTTCTTTTATCTTTTTTCCAGTGCAAATATTTATAATAAAATAATATAAAGTGAGCACTGTAAACTTTGTATGCTGTGTTTTAACTGAAATCAATATATTTGAAAATGTAGACAAAAATCCAAACATATTTATTATAAATTTAAATTGTAATTCTATTATTGTTTTAGAGTGCCATTAAAACTGCAATGAATTATGACTATTTTTAAATCTAGTTAAATTGTTTTGCATTAATTGCTTGCATTAACTGCAGTTAATTGACAGTCCTAGTCTTTATTTAAAAATATAAAACAAATGTGGAATAACTGAAAATCACTGCATGAAACTTTTTTTTGTGCTAAGTCATATCAAAATAAAACATTCTTCCTAGCAAAGTATCCAAAAGGTGCCTAATGATGTGGTTTATACTGCTGAGTGGCAGAGAAAGAGTTAACTGGAGCCAGAGAGCAATTAGTGCACTCAGTTTAGGATTAGGCCCTCCTTGCGAGTGTCTGGGTTGCTGAATTTAAGAATGAGTTCCAGCTGAGAGGAGTGATGGTGGTGGCAACTAGTAGAAGAAGCACTTCAGGGCAGTAGAAGGAGAGAATTAAGTCTGGCATCTTCTCCTGGGAGAGGGGAGTCCTGTTAGAGGGCCGAGACAGACACTGGGGAGCTCTTGGGGTAAGCCTTGACAAATAGGCAAAATGACAGAGAGGTATCCTGCATACTGGGTTTCAGGAGGAAAGACACATGACACACAGAGAGACTTGAGAGACAGTTAGGAGTTGGGAGTCCAGGAACAAACTTCTGGGAGATGTTGCTTGGTACAGGAGCTGAAAAGAACTCTGCGTAGCCCAGGAAGTGTAAAGAGTCTGAGCAGGAGTGACCTCAGAAAGGGACTGGGAGAAAGCACCTAGAGAGAGGCCAACGTAGGAAGTGGTTCAGGGAAGCAGCAAGGAGTCTGTGGGAGCAGACCTGTGCTGCTTGATGCACAGTCCCTAGGTTGGAACCCAGAGTAGAAGGAGGGTCTGCATTTCCCTACTGGCCACTGAGGAAGGTAGCAGTGAAAGCCCTTGATCTGAGGACTATTGATTCCAGATTGAGGCTGCAGACCTAGTTTAAGGTCATTGGATTATTTTGTGAGACAATCAATTAGTTACCCTGGAAGAGGTGGGACTGAAAGAAACCTGGTCAGAGCATTAAGTCATTAAAAGAAGACAAACATTTCAGGGCCAGAATGATTCTCAACAGTGGATGCCAGAAGAGAAGAGCCTACTACATGCCCAGCCATGATGAGTTAGTCACTCTGTGACATGCTGCAAAAAGTATAAAAAATACACGGTTAGACATCCATGCCAAATGTTAGTATAATTCAAAATAGTTTTACTATTTAGAAGCCACCTATAGACTTGAGGTGACATGGGCTAGCCTGGCCTCCTGCAGTCCATGGGGAATTAATCGTAAGGGGCCACCAGGTAGAACAGGGTTTCTCAAACAGGGCTCGCCACTTGTGTAGGGAAAGCCCTGGCAGGCCGGGCAGGTTTGTTTACCTGCCCCATCCGCAGGTCCGGCTGCTCGCGGCTCCCGTGGATTGCTGCTCCGGGCCAATGGGAGCTGCAAGAAGCGGCGGCCAGTACGTCCCTCTGCCCGTGCCATTTCCAGCAGCTCCCATTGGCCCGGAGCAGCGATCCGCGGCCAGTGGGAGCTGCGATCAGCTGGACCTGTGGACGGGGCAGGTAAACAAACCAGCCCTCCCCTCCAGGGTCTTCCCCTACACAAGCGGTGACCCCTGTTTGAGAAACCCTGATCTATGGTATAGAAAACAAAAACATAGTCCTCTTTCCCAGAATTATGACACTAGTTTCAGGTGGATTTGAGAAAGCAAATAGTTGTCATAGTAATATCTCATAGCTTGAATAAAAATAGCAGTGAATGTCTCTCGCTCTCTCTTTATTGGTTATACCTTATATTCAATAGCTCTACCAAAATTTTAATTTGGATATTTCTATTTCTAGTCAGACCAATTGACAATTGCAAATATATTTATTCATGTTTAAAAACTGTGTCTATTATTTTCTCAATAATTGCATTATTCCAAATTCTGCTTTCATATGCACGTCAGAAGCTTCTATTTATTTAGATAGGAATTGTGCACTCAGCTGTGGGCAAAACAAGGAATCTGATCCAAATTCCACTGAAGTCTTTCCATTCACTTCAATGGACAGTGAATCATGCCCTAAACTTATACAATAAACACCTCTACCTCGATATAACGTGACTCAATATAACACAAATTTGGATATAATGCAGTAAAGCAGTTCTCTGGGGGGGGGAGGGAGGGGTATGGCTGCACACTCCAGTGGATCAAAGCAAGTTCAATATAACGTGGTTTCACCTATAATGCAGTAAGATTTTTTGGCTCCATCACAGCGTTATATCGGGGTAGAGGTGTAATATGATAGCTTGATGCTGAAAGGAATTTATAGGCCTGGTCCAAAGGCCACTGAAGACAAGGGTGCCTATAACCATGTACACTGCTACAGGCTGCTATAATGTACGCTAGTTGGCAAAGTCCCCCAGGCAACTGAATGTCAGAGGAAGATCCAAAGCACACAACATTCTAGCCAAAACTGTTCTACACACTTTCCCATCCATGAAATGCCCCTATGGTGAAAGCTACCTGGCTTTATGCATGATGGAATCTCCTCCACACTTGAATCCCCAGCCTAGGAGGTTGTGATAGATCTCCACTCCTTTCATTCCACTCAGTAGTGTACAGGGACTGTAATGGGGAAAGGATACACCACAATCCCCAATTCTATTTATTTGGTACTTTGCCTTATATTAGACCAGGCCTGCACAACTCATAAAGCGGTGAGGGCCATATTACTCCAAAGAAAACAGGTGAGGGCTGAGCCCCCCCCTAGCCCCTCCGAAACACAACACTTCCCCCAGCACCGCCCGCCCAATTCGTCATCTCCCCATGAAATAAGGGGAGGGGAAAAGGGGGATAGTTTGAAGGGATTTTCTGGTGCTATGAACTAAGCTGGGGAAGGGAAAGGGGGGCAGTGTGCAGGGATTGCATGAGACTGTCCAACACACAAATGCAGGGGCCGCAGGGAGCCCTGGAGGGGGGGCAGTGTGATAGGGGCCGGGGAGGGGGAAGGTCCCTGGACCAGGGAAGGGGGCATGTGCTGGCCACGGCTTCCCGCCTCCCCCATTGGCCTGGGACAGCGAACTGTGGCCAATGGGAGCCGTGGTCGGCTGAACCTGCTGATGCGGCAGGTAAACAAACTGGCCTGGCCCGCCAGGGTGCTTACCCTGGCGAGCCACGTGCCAGAGGTTGCGGACCCCTGTCATAGAGCCTCAGTTTTATGAACACCAGTCTTATGAATGACCATGTTATATGAACCATATTTTCCTGATGGGGAGGGAGGGAATCAAATAACAAAAGGCATGAAGCCACCTATACATTTGAGGTTGGATTCAGCAAGAGTGATGTGTGTTAGCCTGGCCTCCTGAACTCCATGGAGAAGAACAAGAAGTCAATATCCCTTTACGTTGTGATACCTTTAGTGCAGGGGTCGGCAACTTCTGGCATGTGGCTCGCCAGGGTAAGCACCCTGGTGGGCTGGGCCAGTTTGTTTACCTGCCGCAGTTTACTGGCCACGGTTCGCCGTTCCAGGCCAATGGAGGCTGCGGGAAGCAGTGCGGGCTGAGGGATGTGCTGGCCGCAGCTTCCCGCCGCCCCCATTGGCCTGGAGAGGTGAACCGTGGCCAGTGGGCGCTGCCATCAGCCAAACCTGCGGATGCGGCAGGTAAACAAACTGGCCCGGCTTGCCAGAGTGCTTACCTTGGCGAGCCGCATGCCAAAGGTTGCCGACCCCTGATCTAAAATTTGCAAAATACTCAAATCATGAACATGCAACATAAATCTTTAGTCACCTTTCCCCTATATTTATGTTTAGGTACAATTTTTTAAGAAGTCTGTGACAAGATGAAAATGTTGAGCAAGATGTGTACTACTGCGGTTCTAAGGAAAGGTTGTGCTGTAACATAGTAGTATAAAATGAAATTTTTAGGAGCAGTCAATTGGTTCTAGAAAGCTGTCTGGAAGGAACAAGATAGCTGATAACTTGAAATTAGATCCATTATCAAGCACTGTTGTGTGACTTCAGTCAAAAGTAAGTAGTAAAATGTTAAAATCGACACACTATATTATGAGACAGGCAGCCAGTGGAGTTCACCTGGCAGAATGGTAACGGGGATCAGATTTTTTTTTTTAAATCAACTACAGTACCTAATGAAAAAGCAGCTGCATTTCATATAAGCTTAAGATGAATCAGGGAAACTGCAGCAGTCCAACCCTAACACAGCCTCACATATGAGCAATTATGAAAATTGATTTTTTTCTGTTTGACGACTTTGGATAAAACATACATTTTGGAAGAGCCTAACATGTTAAAATACAATTTAATAATGTGTATTGAGAGTATGTCTTGTGAGTATCTATTTTTAATTGAAAATTAAATAAGTGTAATTTAATACATATATAAAACTCTAAAAGCTATATGTACTTATTATAGGTTTACTTTAATGCTATGTAAACAACATTTAATCTTCTTCTTGCAAAATATGCCAGTTTCTCACAGGTTAGATAGTCTCTGAATTTTAAAGACATATTGCATTTGAAATACTGCCTCCTTTATTGTGGTTACATAGATTAAATCTCTCATCCAATTTCTAACTGATACTTTCCTTTGCCATTTATTTCATATAATTTCCCCATGAAATTGTAGGAGGGAGAGTGACAGGTCGAGTATTAACTTCTGAGTAAATGCTTTCAGTGATACTTAATGTATGCCCTTAAGGAGTTAATATGTGTTTAAGTGAGCACAACTGTCATTGTTGCTTGATACAGTAAAAAAACAGATTGACAGAGCCAGAAGAGTACCCAGAAGCCACCTACTACAGGACAGGCCCAACAAAAAAAAATAACAGAAGGCCACTAGCTGTCACCTACAGCCCCCAACTAAAACCTCTCCAACGCATCATCAAAGATCTACAACCTTTCCTTAAAGATGATCCCTCACTCTCACAGATCTTGGGAGATAGGCCAGTCCTCGCTTATAGACAGCCTCCCAACCTGAAGCAAATACTCACCAGCAACCGCACACCATACAACATAAACACTAACCCAGGAACCTATCCTTGCAACAAAGCCCGATGCCAGCTCTGTCCACATATCTATTCAAGTGACACCATCATAGGACCTAATCACATCAGCCACACCATCAGGGGCTCGTTCACCTGCACATCTACCAACGTGATATATGCCATCATGTGCCAGCAATGCCCCTCTGCAATGTACATTGGCCAAACCGGACAGTCTCTACGCAAAAGAATAAATGGACACATCAGGAATCATAACATTCAAAAACCAGTGGGAGAACACTTCAACCTCTCTAAACACTCAGTGACAGACTTGACGGTGGCAATTTTGCAATAAAAAAACTTCAAAAACAGACTCCAAAGAGAGACTGCTGAACTCAAATTAATATGCAAATTAGATACAATTAACTCAGGATTAAACAGAGACTGGGAATGGTTGGGTCATTACACTAAGTGAATCTATTTCCCTATTTTAAGTTCTCCTCACACCTTCTATGGGTCATCTTAATTATCACTTCAAAAGTTTTTTTTCTCCTCCTGATGATAGCTCATCTCAATTGATTAGACTCTTCCTGTTGGTATGCATACTTCCACGTTTTCATGTTTTCTGTATGTATAAATATCTCCTGTCTGTGTGTTCCATTCTATGCATCCGAAGAAGTGAGCTGTAGCTCATGAAAGCTCATGCTGAAATAAATTTGTTAGTCTCTAAGGTGCCACAAGTACTCCTGTTCTTTTTGTCAACACAGGCATTCCCAAAAAGAAAATGAACAAAACTGCGCAGTAGGTATGACTCTAGGGACAGTTCAGAAACTCCTCTGGTTTGATTTGGTGCTGCCTTCTTAGTTTCACCTAGCTTAGGTTATTTAATATATAAAATACAGCTGGAATTGATGGAGACTTATATGGAATCTGCACATACATCTTGACACTTTTCATTCTGTACTTATGTTATCAGGCCTTTTTCTCATTTGCTGTTAATTGGTGGCCCTATCTATTACCTAGGACAGGGGTCAGCAACCTCTGGCACGTGGCTCACCAGAGTAAGCACCCTGGCAGGCCAGGCCAGTTTGTTTACCTGCCTTGTCAGCAGGTTTGGCCGACCGTGGCTCCCATTGGCTATCCCAGGCCAATGGGGGCGGCAGGAAGCGGTGCGGGCGAGGGATGTGCTGGCTGCAGCTTCCCACCACCCTCATTGGCCTGGGACGGCGCTTACCCTAGCGAGCTGCATGCCAGAGGTTGCCGACTCCTGGCCTAGGATTTCATTTGAAATGTATAAATCTCAAATTTCATGTTTCAAAAACCATAAGCACTCTTTGCTATCTACTATTGAATGTTTTTTTTTATTTATGTACATCACTGAAGGCCAGATCCACAAAGGGATATAGAGTCCTAAAGCAAAGATTTAGGCACCTAAGCTCCAATTTTGTACATCTCTGTAATGCCCCAAATGCCTGTCAATTACTGCCTACCTTGTGGACCTACATTATTTCTGTTAATGTCCCCAACGTGCCTGTTTCTGCCTCTGGGCATGCCTCCTGCCGACTCAAGAAGATGTTCAGATGTTTATCTCATGCCTAAGACCCAGTATGATTCTCAGGCAGGGGAGCACCCATCTTCTCCTGGTTTATCTTGCCTGTGAGGTTTGATCCAGTAGGTATGATCAGAGCATGCCACACAAAACAGTCTGGAGTAGAGAAGGAGGACTGCCTTCTAATCTTTAGCTCAGACGATAAGGTACTCACCTGAAATGTTGGAGATCCCAGTTCAATTCTCCTTCTGCCTGCTGAGAAGGGATTTGAACAAAGGTTTCCCCACTGTTGGGTGAAAACTAAGTTCAATTTTAATTTAGACTTAAACAGTTTTTTAGTTTTTTTATTTTATATGTTTTAAGGTAATGCTCTTATCACCTATGAATTACACATAAATGCAAAAATAGATAAGGCAAGAAAAGATAAGTTACCTTTCCTGGGGATAAGGTGATTCTTTTCAAATCCCTGGTCTCTATGTTCTTCCCCTGTGTCTTCTCCACTCTCCTACTGTCAAACACATATCTTTTTATCCCCTGTTCCATAACTTTGCACAGACTTATCCCATTATCTCATTTGTGTACCCATTTAACACACTATGCATAAATCACTATAACTTTAATATTTTTGCTTATCCTACTAAAATTTACTTTTATCCGCTATCAACCTGTTGCCTGATCTTTAGATTATGTATTAATTATACATAATTAATTACTTAAGAATCCCTAGTTATCATTTTGAGGGTTGCCAGGTTCTTGCCCCAAGATCAGGCCCAGTATTATTCAAATTATTATACAGTTGGGAACCTGATGTGCACAGTTGCAACACTCACACTATAGGAACTCTTCTATATTTACAAATATAGGTTATTGATACATATAGTCACAAACACCCAACTCAGTCAGGTAGATAGAGACACTACAGAATGTACCTCTGCACATCCATATACTCACTCCATCTCCTGTAGAACAACCTGAAATGTTCACCATCATCTTCCTCATCACCATCCCCCTCATCACCAGTGGCCATCATTCTGTCACCTCCCAAGGACTACATTTCTCCTACCACCCCTAGACTGGGATGCCACTTTTATAATAGGTTACCCTGACACTGCTATGTTTGATACATATTCAGTGGGGGATTTTTCCCTCTTTTTCTTATTTGTATTTCCTCACCTTACTAATGTTGGGGTATCTTTTTCTCAACTTATTATCATATAAGTCTGTTCGTTACCACGGCCCTTTTGTGGTTAGGTATCACATTTGTTATTTCTGTCCTAACTGGTTATTTCAGTTCTTTCCAAGTTGTGGCATATCTGTTAAGTTTAAAAGGGTAGGAATTTAAGAAAGCCCCGCCCTATGCCAACCTGCTTTAACGCATCCTCTATGTTAAAGGTTGCAGCTATACATGGACCTTATGCTTTAGCTCTTCACCATCTATCTAGGTGAAAGGTCCCAAACATATGTATGCTAACTTTACCTTAGCTCACAATACAAGATGTGGCCTGCAGCTCCCTTGTGTTACAGCCAAAAATATACTGTAATATAGGTCCATAAACTTATTATAAAATAATCAAACCCATAAGAAAATAAGAAACTTATAAGAAAAGATATATAGGCAAGCAAGCAGGCTAGCCTTAAATGTATCTTATGTACATCAGTTCGTTGCCAGGACATTTCTGTGGTTGATTATTTACCTGTGGTCAGAACTTCCCCTTGAACTCTACTTTCAGCTCCCCAAATACTTGGGGTTTTCTGTTGGGCTATTTATCTGTTCAAAGGTCTCAAGCCTTATGTTAACTTTCTGAAGCTAATGTCTTGCAGGATACAGGCCTATAGGTTTCTTGCATTACGGCTGAATATAATGCAAAGCAGTAAATATAATTGTAGTGAGGTGAGCCCAGCAGGAGGCATTGCGCCAGTGAGTTATCTTGGGAATTAGCTCTCCAGCATATGGAGCACCTCCTCCTGGCCAGTGTCTCACCTGCTGCTGGCCCCCATGTCCTTCCCGGATACCGGTGCCCTTTTACCTGGGGGAGCTGGCCCCTGGCAGTGCCCCCACACTGTGGGTCTCCCCTCCCAGGGGATCCCCCAACCCTCTATCCCCACCTTGCCTAGATGGCTACTGCCAGTCATCATCTAGGCCCCACTCACTGGGGCAGACTCAGTCTGTCAACTACTTATCACTGGCAAGGCAGGTTTTGGACCTGCTGGCTTTCCCTGCAGCCCAGTAACTCTCTTTAGGCCTTGAACAAGGCCTGCAGCCTGGGGAGTTGCCCAGTTGCAACCCCAGCTCCTCTTGCCTTTCCCCAGCACTTCTCTACCTCTAATACCTTGATCCAAGGCAGCTAGGTCCTTCTCTCTCCACCACTTTTAGAGAGAGACTCTTAGCGCCTCGCTCACAGCCTTTTTGTAGGGCCAGCTGTGGCCTGATTGGGGTGTGGCCCCAGCAGTGGCTGCTTTCCCAATTAGCCTAGCCTTTTCTCTCAGGAGCCCCACTACAACAATAAAGGCTGTCATAAACAGATAGTTAAGGGTTAATGCCTCTTTTACCTGTAAAGGGTTAAGAAGTTACCTAGCCTAGTTGGCACCTGACCAGAGGAACCAATGGGGGAACAAGATGTTCAAAAGGAAGGAGGGAAGTTTCCTTTGCTTAGAGTCAGTTTCAGTCGGAGTGAAAAAGATCAAGGAACCAGCCTCTTATCAGATTAGTAAGTTTTAGAAAAGAATAAATAGGTTTATGTTTATTTTCTTTTTGTAACTTGTCTTGGCATTCGGGGAATAATCAAATGTGGGTATTCTTGTGTGTAATAAGGATTTTGCCCAGGGGAACATCCTGTGTTTTAAATCTGTTGTCTGTGAGATCAGCTTGTATGCTATCTCCCAGAGGTTTTTTTTCTTTTACCTTTCTCTTCTTTAATTAAAAGCCTTCTTTTTAAGAACCTGATCAATTTCCGCCCTCCCTGTTTTTTAGATCCAAGGGGTTTGGATCTGGACTCACCAGGGATTGGTGGGGGGAAAAAGGGAGGGGGAATGAGTAATTCTTCCTTGTTTTAAGATCCAAGGGGTTTGGATCAGTGTTCACCAGGGAATTGGTGAAGAAGTCTCTCAAGACTACCCAGGGAAGGGAGTTAGTACTTGGGAGTGGTGGCAGCAAAACCAGATCTAAGCTGGTAATTAAGCTTAGGGCTTCTTGTGCAGGTCCCCACATCTATATTCTAAAGTCCAGAGTGGGGGTGAAACCTATGACAAAGGCAAACTGGCCCACTGGGCTACAAACCTCACTGCCTCTAAGCAGTTCTTACCTTACAATAGTTGTTCTCCTTACTGGTCTGTTTTTGCAGCTTTTGGTTTTTGCTTGTTAGCTTATCTTAGGTGGCACCTGAAGTTAACAATTCCCTTATGACACTCCTTCACCCTGCTATTTACAAAGATTTTACAAATAAAACACAGAAACCTTTTTCAGGGTTTATATAGTCCTGAAGCAGTGTCAGCCAAGTTCTGAAGTGCAGCATAAGCAGACACACATACACAAAGCAAAAAATATTTTATATCTTCTTATAATATTGTAATATTCATTTTTTCTAATATAATTTAGTACATATCTTTGACTAACACACATCATTACACAGTTTTCTAACCATCATCACTCAGACAAGGGTCCTAACCTCTGGACTATGGGTGGGAATCTGTGCATTTCAATGATTGAAGTTGTTCCAGTCACTATTAAATAATTTAAAAAATAAATATTAATTGAGCCAGAGAGTGACGCCATAGTCCAGTGTCAGGGCATTCACCCTTGCCACTGGACTAAAGGTTTTAAGGGCGGCTGAACATCACAGTCTCTAAGTCCCTTTGTAAAACTAGGCCCAAATGCTTTCTTGCATTAAATAGAATTGTGATACTGAATGCCTTACTGGACTTCATGGAGTCTGTAGCTATTATTCGTTGGGTTATAGAAAGCTCTGCTTTATGAGATTTTTTTTAGTGGGAAGTAGGGATAAGAGATGAATGGACTATAAGATGGATATAAAGCTGGCTGGATTGTCGGGCTCAACAGGTAGTGACCAACAGCTCGATGTCTAGTTGGCAGCCAGTATCAAGCGGAGTGCCCCAGGTGGTCTGCCCTAGGGCCGATTTTGTTCAACATCTTCATTAATGATCTGGATGATGGATTGGATTGCACCCTCAGCAAGTTCACAGATTACACTAAACTGGGGGGAAAGGTAGATACGTCGGAGGGTAAGGATAGGGTCCAGATTGACCTAGACAAATTGGAGGATTGAGCCAAAAGAAATCTGATGAGGTTCAACAAGGATAAGTTCAGAGTCTTGCACTTAGGACAGAAGAATCCCATGCACTGCTACAGGCTGGGGACCGACTGGCTAAGTGGCCATTCTTCAAAAAAGGACCTGGGGATTACAGTGGATGAGAATTTGGATAGGAGTCAACAGTGTGCCCTTGTGCCAAGCAGGGTAACAGCATATTGGGCTGCGTTAGTAGGAGCATTGCCAGCAGATCGAGGGAAGTGATTATTCCCCTCTATTTGGCACTGGTGAGGCCACATCTGGAGTATTGCATCCAGTTTTGGGCCTCCCACTACAGAAAAGATGTGGAAAAATTGGAGAGAGTCTAGCGGAGGGCAACAAAAATGATTAGAAGGCACATGACTTACAAGGAGAGGCTGAGGGAACTGGGGTTATTTAATCTGCAGAAGAGAAGAGTGAGAGGGGATATGATAGCAGTCTTCAACTCCCTGAATGGGGTTCCAAAGAGGATGGAGTTAGGCTGTTCTCAGTGGTGGCAGATGACAGAACAAGGAGCAATGGTCTCAAGTTGCAGTGGGGGATGTCTAGGGTGGATATTAGGAAACACTATTTCAGTAGGAGGGTGGTGAAGCACTGCAATGGGTTACTGAGGGAAGTGGTGGAACCTCCATCCTTAGAGGTTTTTAAGGCCTGACTTGACAGAGCCCTGTCTGGGATGGTTTAGTTAGTTTTGGTCCTGCTTTGAGGTCTTCCTGAGGTTTCTTCCAGCCTTAATCTTCTATGATTCTAAGGGTTTTGTAGTGAGGAAGTGTAGCCTCCCTCAGAGGCAGAAGCAGAGGGAACTCTGCAAGCCACCTGGTGGGCAGAGCCATGAGACCCGACCACCACAAGCCGGAAGCAGAAGAGCGGGACAGGAAGGGGAAGTGTAAAGGGCTGGCCCAGCAGCTCAGTTGAGACGAAGCGGTTGAAGGAGACAGATGCTTCTTTCCCGCTGCTGGAGAAGGATGCCAAGGAGAACCCCTGCTTCCCTGGAGACCAGCCTGAGCTTCCAGAGAGCAATGCCACTCTGGACGCTGAAGAGTTGCTACCACTACCCTTGGCAGTGTATCCCGGGGAGACTGAGTACAACGCCTGGACACAGATACACCTGAGGGAGAGAGTAGGAAGAAGCCCAAGGGAACCAAGCAACAGTCTGGTTGGGATCTGGCCTGAAACAAGGTTAGTGTGTTGCGGTTGGATACCCATTGATCCGGTGGCAGGCCACTCTGCTTCTGTTAGGGCCTTGGGCTGGAACACAGTGGAGTTGGATGGGTCCGTGTCCCCCCTGCAACCCCACCTCTAGGGTGGAAGTACTCTCCCTTCTTAGGCCAGGAGGCCTGCATTCCTCGGGCATCACCACCAGAACCCCATAGATTGTGCTTGGTGCTCACTCTTGCCAGAGCCCTGCTTAAAGGTGGGGTGAATAAACTGCTACAGCTCTGCCTGACCACAGGCCAGAGCCTTGACCGTTTGCTACCCTGCCTGGCTTAACGGTTGGGTGAATAGGTTGCTACCACTCTTCCTGGTTGAAGTCCAGAGCCCAGACTCTTTAGGGCGCTGCCATGCTTGAAGGCTGGCGTCCCTTGAAAATCACTAATTTCCCCTGTTTTTCTTTACTTGGAAAAGACTCTAACAGACCAAACTTTGAGGCGGCATGGCCTCCCTCAGGGACGGCCACACTAACTTACAGGCTAGTAGAGGGAAGAAGTCAGTGGCTGAATATCATTCTAATTATAATGGAAAAGCTTTATGAAAAAATGAAGTCTTTCTTAACGAACAGCCACAATTCTTTCTTTTATTCTCTGAGTCATATTTGGAGAACTCATTTTATGCTAAGACACTCTTAACTTGGTGGCAGCTATAGAATTGGTTATACTCCAGTTGGTATCTGGATTGCATCCACTCTGATATCATAAGGTTTCTACAACTGTATAAACAGTACAGTAGTGTTATCCTTTTATTTTGCCATGGAGTAAAAGATTCACCACCCAGACATTGGGTTACTGTGTAATGGCATAGCCCATATAATGGCTTATGGCAGGGGTCAGCAACCTCTGGCACGTGGCTCACCAGGGTAAGTACACTGGCGGGCCGAGCCAGTTTGTTTACCTGCCACATCGGCAGGTTCGGCTGATCGCGGCTCCCACTGGCCACGGTTCGCCGTCCCAAGCCAATGGGGGTGACGGGAAGCTGCGGCCAGCACGTCCCTTTCTGTGTGCCAGAGGTTGCTGACACCTGGCTTATGGAGACATTTTAATATGTTATGCTATACAAAGCTATGAAGAATAAAATTATGCAATTAAAAATAAGTTTCTGTAAGCACACAGTGTAACTAAACATGCAAAATAGAATTTAAGTGGGATATTAGTGGGGCACAGACCTTTTGCTAATCCTCTGCAGAAAGATACATTTCTCCTTGCGTGTATTCAGATTTAATGAGTAGTATTTGAGCCGGTGTATGTGATAGGAAAACTCTTGGAAAGACTCTTCATTGTTTGGAAAGGCAATAAACTAACATTTTGAAACTTTAGAGTTTTTTTGTTGAAGTGTCACTGATAGCACCATCACTGTAGAGAGTTATCATGCTTGATGGACAAACAGAGAACAACCTGCATTAACGGTATATAATTACAAATTCTGTACCTTCCCTGATAAAAGAGAATCATAATAAAATAAAATCACTTATAATACTATTTATTGTGACTTGATATTACTACTTAAGCTTTCATATACTATGTAAAATGTATTCACTTAAACTTTGTAAACACTACCACGTTACTATTCATGTCTTGCTTTTTTGTAGTGTCTTGATTAAACTGGAATTTAAAGATAAATAATATAAATTTAAAAAGCTGCACTTAAATGAATATATGAGAAGATGACACGGTTAACTCATTTACTTAACCAATGCTGTATTAGTGCTAGTATTTTATTATGTCCACAGTACAAATACAATAGAAGAAAGCTTATTTCAGCCATATCCCAAGTGGCTAAAACTCTCTCTCTCTCTCGCTGCTTCATCCCACACAAAGTAAGGAGGCAAGCTCAAGAGAACTCAGAAGATAATTAGGGCCTTGTGTTCAGCAGACTAGCCTTAAAACTCTTTCCTTCCTTGGCAAAAGAGATATGTTGCTTCTTCCCTCAGCCAAACAGATTTCTACTGTACTCCCTCTACCTTATGAGCCCAAAAGGGAGGACTCGCCTTACCTAACTAGCAGTTCCCACAGCTCTTCCATGGTATCTCTTTTTTACTGCAGACACTTAACCATATTCATTTCTGACCAGGGAGGATATGCATGCCCATCCCAAAGAACACAGTTGCCTTCTTTCTTGCACCTTTTCTAATGCCCAAGAAAAGGGAAAAAAGAAGTATTCAAGATATCTGAAAAGACCCAGGATAACTTGTAGGTAATTAAATTCATACCATAGTTATATACTGCACAGACAGATATTCAGAAAAAAACACTATGCAAATGAATGCACAGTTGTGATAATGGCATACAAACTAGACATGTGGATTCTTATCTTAATCAGATTGGAATATTTTAAAATAGGAGTCAGCAACCTCTGGCATGTGGCTCACCACGGTAAGCACTCTCAGCCCGCGGCACTTCCCGCCTCCTCCATTGGCCTGGGATGGCGAACCGCGGCCAGTGGGAGCCACAATCGGCTGAACCTGCCGACATGGCATGTAAACAAACTGGCCCGGCCCGCCAGCATGCTTATCTTGGCAAGCTGCGTGCCAGAGGTTGCCGACCCCTATTTTAAAATGTTCCCACATCACTAACTGTAACCCTTGGTGTAGGACTCTATCCCCCCGGTCACTTGTATTTTTTGATTAAGAAAATCTGTGGTTGGCAATTGGTGTCCTCTTGGTGAGCTGAATGAGTGGACTTTCATGAAGCTCTTTCTCAGATTATGCAGTGAAAATGCAGTACAGCAGGCATCAGCTGCCTCTGCAGGATTCAGTAAACAAAAGCAAATTAATTTGATATAAAAAAAGAGATTTTCATGTATTAGCTGGAAGAAACAGAAAATATTTATACTGCTGGATATGAAACAGGTGACAACCAACACTGCACTCTTCTACTGGAGAGCAGCCAATTATACTTAATTAGAATTTTAAAATGCACTTTGAAAAACACAAGGAACAATTTTCAGATCTGTTGTTTTCACCAGAAAGTGAGGACGGCAGATGCAACTACTGGTGTCTGAGAGACTGCACAGGGCTAACTTGATTTAGACTTTAACAGCAGATTTTGAAAATGATTTGTTCTGTTTTTGAGGAATGTTGGATAATGTTTTGGTTTGATGGAGTAAGGACTGTGAGACAATACATTAAAGTATTAATTGGTGTAATATCTGATTGAATTTTAAATGGTAATCATGAATTATGACTGCTAGGAATTTGCATAGGGAAACCAAACAAATCTCTTCTTTCCCCCTTTGTTCCCACATATACACACTTAAACTAGTTAAAAAGAACTATCTTATCAATAAAATTGCAATAATGCCATCAATACCATCTAATTAAAGGGATACCATGAACTTGCAATCTAGTTACTAAAGACACGGAGATGTTAAAATCTAGTTTCAGGTTCTACACTTACCCCTTAACCACCCCTGACAGTTTTTATGGCTTTACAATCAAATTTTTCTATTTGTAATTTTTTTGTCTCTTCTGCTTTATGAAATACCCCATTGTGATGTTATCTAATTAAACTATGACCATGTAGATCATCGTTGCTACCACTGTTATATAATTGCATCAAATCTTGTACAAAATGTGGCATGTGAGATGTCTATGGAAAGGTTATGATTTGCTGGTTATGATTATGCTATTTGTATGCAAGTAATATTTTGGTATCTGAAGTTATGACTGTTGGTTCTATGCCTGAATTTCAAAATGTTTGCTCCTGGGCAGCGCCCACAAGGTAGTTAGCCAGAACAACTTGGAGGGACGATTCAAATTGAGTGGCCCATCAAAAGAACATTTAACTCACAATGGAAGATGCCCAACTACCCTGAATGGACTTTCCGGTGAATGTGCTGTTTGAGGTATAAGTAATCTCTTCTACTGTGTCTAAGTAGAATGATGCATGCACATGTGACTACTTCTGCCCCTGCTTTTCCTGCCAGCTTAACTGAAAGCAACTTAAGAAGTGTCTCTGTCTTTAACACCCAGATGTCCAACTCCCAATGGGTTCCAAACCCCAAATAAAGCCTTTTTACTCTGTATAAAGCTTATGCAGGGTAAACTCATAAATTGTTCACCCTCTATAACACTGATAGAGAGATATGCACAGCTGTTTACGCCCCCCCCCAGGTATTAATACAGACTCTGGGTTAAATAATAAGTAAAAAGTGATTTTATTAAATACAGAAAGTAGAATGTAAGTAGTTCCAAGTAGTAACTGACAGAACAAAGTGAATTACCAAGCAAAATAAAATAAAATAAAACATGCAAGCCTATGGCTAATATAGTAAGAAAACTGAATACAGATAAAACCTTACCCTCAGAGGTGTTCCAGCTATAAAATGAAGTTTTGGAGTCTCATGGGCAAATCACATGTCCATGCATGACTGAGTTCCTTACCAGCCAAGCCACATTCCTGGGAAAGCTCAGATGTGGATTGGCATCTTCGAGTTCATTTTTGGTTTAAGGGTTTCTTGATTGTGCACTTACTGAGAATAGTCTTTTCTCAGGAAGCTGACCAACTGCTTCACTGAGACTATTTAAAATTAAACAAGTACATAGCCAACATTCATAACTTTGAAAACAAAAATGATACATGCATACAAATAGGAGGAATGTATTCAGTAGAACATAATCCTTACAGGGATGTTACATGACTGCTTTGGGCCAATGGGAGCTGCTGGAAGTGGCGTGGGCCAAGGGACTTACTAGCCGCCGCTTCCAGCAGCTCCCATTGGCCCAGAGCAGCAATCCGTGGCCAGTGGGAGCCACGATCGGCCGGACCCGAGGACGGGGCAGGTAAACACACCGGCCCGGCGCATCAGGGACTTTCCCTACACAAGTGGCGAGCCCTGTTTGAGAAACCCTGTTCTAGCTCTAATTTCATCCTTTTCCCCCAGATTCTGGAACCCACATACTTGAAACTTTGTGTTTTTGGTATTGTCTACCATTGACAGACTGTACTGCTGTATTCACCTCTTTCATACTATTGTAATAATCTTTGTACAAGGTATGCTTTGTAAGCTATCATTTGAATGCTTATAATTTTCTGGTCATTATTGTCTTGGTAAAATGTGTGACAACATATTATGTAAAGTTATAAGATTCAACTGTACAGGATTACTAAAACATGTTCCAAGCCTGGGAAGGAAAGGGAACAGGCATGCAAAATCTACATCTAAGCAAAGAAACATAGAGTTCCCAGCCACACAATCTGCTTGTTGCCATGAGCCCAGTTGGAAATGCTTCTCAAAGGGCGGACAGGACTATATAAAGAAGTGGCAGACACTCCACTCCTCTCTCACTCTCTAACCATCAAGTCACTCCATTTCTGGGGGAAAATCTGTGAATGGGAGTGTGTTGATTACCCTGCAATACATACACCTGGGGGAATTCTGTGCCACTGTGCAATCCAGAATTTGTGCAGAATTAATGTTCTGAGCAGAATTTCCCTTTTACCTTCAGAATTGGTGCTTCTGAGCCACTGGCTGCCACTAGACCCAGCAGAGCCTGGCTCTACAGCTCACACTGTCAGCAGGGAGGAGGAGGAAGGGGAGCATGAGCTGGAGGGATCTGGGCAGCTGCAGTTCCCAGCATGTCCTGAAGGAAGGAGGTGGTGTGCACTGTAGGAAATTCTGTACAACCCCAGGACCCAGCATCAGGCTGTTTCTCTTTCTGAATCCTTGTGCTCTGGAAGGGGGGCGTCCCACAGCAGGGCTGTCTGGGGAGAGGATATGGGTATCTGAAACCAGAAAGGCAGAGTTTTCCCCCAAGATGTGACAAGCTGGCATGTATGACACACCCAGACTCAGATGCCCAGCAAAAGCATAAGAGAGAAACACGAACTGTTTGCTTGTAGGGGTTTCTTTAATGCTCTATTCCTATGAGAATCTTTTTTGTTGTCTGTATTGTGAAAGATATACTTGCCAACAAGTATTTTGAAATAAATTACCAAAATTATTGAAACTGACATGATTATTTAGTGTTATTTTGGCACATAAAATATGAAAAACATTAAAATATTGTGCACACAATTTTTAATTTTTGGCATGCAATTTTTAATTTTTTGGTGTAGAATTCCCTCAGGATGTATAATTCAGGCTGGAAAAAAGACTACATGTGACTGGCAGCCTGCAGGTAAACATAGACCAAAATTGGAATGACTTAAATGCTGAGGGCTGTTTGTGAGAGGTTACAGAGCAGGGGTGGCACAGCTATTCAGTAGATTGTCTAGCTTGTACCTTGGGTATGTCACACTACCCATCTAGTTTCAAGGACAAATCTGCAGAGGTCACATTATTGAAATTACCATATACTCTGTTTTTCCTCTGGTTATTTTGAGCCTATGTCTCTCCAACACATTTCTCCATTTATCAATATCCTCTTCTAGATTATGATTCTCCTCTGAAAACTGCATGCATCAAGGTGCCTCCTTCTATATGTTCTTGTGAAGATATTCAAGGCAAGGACAAAGGATAAACAAACATAGCACTGTCTTTCCAAATGTATTCATTATTTGGAATTATATTTTCATTCAATCGGTGAGAGTACTTGCAAATATGAATTCAAAATTAACTGGCCATGAATATTCTTTAACAATAGCTTGACAGAAGTGGTTTCTCTGAATGGCCCTTCTAGTAAACTCATTGACTGTTTGCAGAAATCCAGCACAAAAGAGGCCCAACATAGGTTAAATGGTTTTGTGTAAATATTTAATTAATATTATGGATTTTTTCAGTGTTTTCCCAGCACTAAATGTTTATATGAAGTTGAATGATGTGACTGAGGTTTGATTATTTTGCATTCATCTACTAGTGAAAGCCACTTTCATCACTTTTTTTGGTTTGTTTTTTGTTTTGTGTGTGTACTGGCCTAAGATTTCTGTCTGGTCTTTAGAGTTTGTGGACGATTTTGAATGTTAAACATTTTAATACTTATTGCAACTAGAGCTAATATTTATGACATTTGATGCAATTAGCCCATATTAGACAACCAAACACCACCCCAAAATTTGGGTTTTTAAAATAAGTTTTTGACTTCTCAGCCTTGTGGTTACTATATTTTAGCTATAGTTCGAGTGATAAAGCCTTGGTTTCTGTCATGCAGTATATAGAGAGCAGCTTACTTGAACACTCTTGCCTAAATATAATATAGAAAAAGCACATTTTAAACAAAGAAAAATGATATTCCCATATAACCTTATTTATTTTTTAATTTGAAGCTGGTTCAAACATTGTCAATTTCACCCAGTAATGATTCAGAAGCAAAATTATCCCATTATACAATCAACATATAACAGTTTCCAAGAATACATTATACTAGGCAATGAGACACGCCAAAGCCATAGATGGTTGTCACAGTAATATTAATTTTTAAACCATATTTGACATATAACTAATTGTAGTTGTGCAGTATAACACCGGGGTGGGGGGAGGTATGTAGGAAGAGAGTGAGTACATGTGTCCACATTTTTAAGCCCAAAATGTGAAATTTATAATTTACTAGAGCAGGACAAAATTATCCTAATGATTTTTCCCCACAGAGTAATAGCTTTTTTTAAAGTAAATTATTTTCTTCAACTTGTCTTTCTTTGAAATATTTAATAATTTTATGTTTTTAAACAATTGCTAATCATTTCTCAGACTTGTTTGTTTTCCTTTTGTTCTTATTTTTGAAAATTGTAATTCTTATTTGAAAATGACAAGAAGGAAAAGGAAAGAGTGAGGAGAACAAAAAAAAAGAAGAAAACAATCTAAAAGGAAAAAATAAGCAAAGTTTATTATATCAAAAACCAGTCACAAAAAGGGGGGGGGAGTCAGTTTTGAACCCTGAAAAATGAAAACAACTTCAGAGAAATTTTTCATTGAATTGTTTTTCCAATTTTCAACCATTGCTGTAACGGTCTTACATACCAATATGATTAATGGGCAGAAAGAATGTGTGATTTGGCCTTCAAAATCAAGCACACAGACAGCTTGTTACAATCACTATATAACATATATACCCTAGCTAGGGACATGTGGAAAAAGTAGTCTGAAGTCACTGCAGACTTTACACTCCCCAGAACTCCACATATTCTCCATAGGAAGCGGATTGTGGTATTGTAGAAGGTGCAGTATACATGGGCCTGTAATACTCAGGGAGTATCAAACTCAGCAAATCAAGCTCCAATTCCTTTGATATCAGATCATCAAAAAAAGAGGGTCTTTTCACTCAGTTCCCTGGGTTCCTCCATCATTGTCATGGGTAGGGCCGGCTCTAGTTTTTTTGCCGCCCCAAGAGGTGAAGCAAAAAAATAAAATAAAATAAAGACTATCGGTGGCACTTCAGCGCCAGCTCAATCGCGCCACTTCATTCTTTGGTGGCAATTCGGCGGCAGGTCCTTCGCTTCCTCTCTTCCTCTTTGGCAGCACTTCAGCAGCAGCTCAAAGAGGAAGAGAGGGACTGGGGGACCCGCCGCTGAATTGCCGCTGAAGACCCGGACGTGCCGCCCCTTTCCATTGGCCGCCCCAAGCACCTGCTTCCTTCGCTGGTGCCTGGAGCCAGCCCTGGTCATGGGCTCCTCACTGGAGCATGGCTCTGTGCTGGCATAGGTCACTGTTTTCTACCCCATTTGAGAGGGTTTATAAGGAATGGAGAAGAACCTGATGATGCTCTGATAGTAATACCAGAACATCTTTTCTCTGGCCACACAGATTCCTTCCCAAAATGACCTCTCCAAACATAGAGATCCAGTCATGTGTTGGCCCTATGAGAAGATTCTCCAGGCTGCTGGGGAGATGAAAACAGACAGTAGAGGTGCCACTTCCCCTTCCTATGAATTCAGGAGCCTTTTGGCCTCCTTTTTCTATATTTTGCTTGCATCTGTGTCATACAGTGGAAGGGAAAATAAATTCAATTTGTTAATCCAGAATGACTGTGGAGCTTGACAAAACCTCTTTTGCATATGGCTGAGGAGTTAGGTTAGGTTAACTGTAGTCAGGAGTAGACATGACTTAAAAACTGCTTTTAAAAATGAACTTTTTCTTCAGATTGAGGCTCTGCATAAAAGTTACATAATGCTATGATATTTGAAATAAGTACTATTACCTTTTGACCTCTGAAAATAAAGGCTTTGCTTATAATGTAAGAGCACTCAGTTCAAAAGGATTTCTCTAAAGCAGTTAAAAACTTTGTTAGAATGCTGCAAAGTTTTCTGTGGTATATCAAAAAGTCAGCTCTTTGAAATAATCTTTTCCTAACTATTTTAGCAGTGCTATCGGTCCCCCTCCCCTCACCCCCCCGAGTTTGAGACTCTCAGAACTGGCAGGCAATCCATTTCTAAAAATAGACACTTATATAAAAAGTTAAAAACCATTCTTTTTGAAAGTTGAATTACTCTTTGATCAGGTTAGCCATTTTTAATCATTTTCTTTCAAACGAGTTGCAAAAAAAAGTTCAATTTACATTCTAATTCTTCTGAGCTCAGATAGCCTTGTTGTAATCCAGGGGTCGGCAACCTCTGGCACGTGGCTCACCAGGGTAAGCATCCTGGCGAACCGGGCCAGTTTGTTTACCTGCTGCGTCGGCAGGTTCGGCGGACCGCGGCTCCCACTGGCTGTGGTTCGCTGTCTCAGGACAATGAGGGTGGCGGGAAGCTGGGGCCAGCACATCCCTCGTCCCACTGCGCTTCCTGCCATCCCCATTGGACTGGGACGGTAAATCTCATAAGCAAAGCTAGTTGGAATTTTTTATTAAAAATGTTTGTTGATGAAAAATGGCTTTTTCATCACAATTTCCTTAGGAAATATCAATTTTTTATTATATTTTCCTGTCTTTCATTAAAAATCCAAAACTAATGTTCAGGTTTTGGCTGTACAAAACAACCAAACAAAAATTCAGCTTGAAAACAATTTTATTCAGTTTGGGGGTTTTAAATATTTTAATAAAACACACAAACTTTTCAAGAGAAATTCTAATAAAAATGAAAACTTTGTGATTATTATTTTTTTGCACCATTCTCAACCAGTTCAACTCAGAAGTTAGACAGATCACAAAGTCCTGAAGGCAAGGATGTCTTTCATTTCTCTGGTTTCAGAGTAGCAGCCGTGTTAGTCTGTATCAGCAAAAAGAACAGGAGTACTTGTGGCACCTTAGAGACTAACAAATTTATTTGAGCATAAGCTTTTGTGGGTTGCAGCTTATGCTCAAATAAATTTGTTAGTCTATAAGGTGCCACAAGTACTCTTGTTCTTTTCATTTCTCTGTACAGACTTCTTACCCCCCTAGGATATCAATTATAAATCTTAACAAGTGCCTCAGTTCAGGAAAGCAGCCCTCTCCATGAAACCATTTAAGCTTGTCCTTAACATGAAATGTGTGCTTACATCCCACTGAAGTCATTGGAAAGGGATGGACTGAAACACATGTATAAGTCCTTCACTGAATTGGGGCCAACAATTTGTCAAACCATTACAGTAAAAGGACATGTTTATAAAGAACTAAATCCAATGTTAAAATTGCAAATTCAGTTTTCCATGTTTATACTTTTGAATGTTCAGTTTCCACACCAACAGAAAATATTATATTTGTCAGTGTAAATTGTATGTGTACAACACCTTCCATATTGTGTCTCAACTACTTGATTACCCTGTGTGAAAATGCAGGGTTGTTGTTTTTGGTTTTTTTTACAAAGCCTTTTTTTTTTCTCATGCATGGAGTGAAGACATATGTCTGGTATTTTACAGACTGCTTTCAAAAAAATTCATCATATATCATTTTGCTCTTGCTTTGACACATGTAATTCTGATTTGAGAAACAATGTATTATGATGTTTCACTCCAGATAAAGAATTAAATCATTATTTTGGACCAGATTCAAGGAAGTATAAATGTCAGTGTACATGATCAATAAGTCAAGTATCAGAGGGGTAGCCGTGTTAGTCTGGTTCTGTAGAAGCAGCAAAGAATGTCTGTTAGTCTATAAGGTGCCACAGGATTCTTTGCTGCTATGATCAATAAGGTGTGCATATGAATGAGTAACTTTAATACTGGAAATGGGCAGGAGAGCTTGGTTGTGGCAGAAAAAGGAACCAATGCCTTAACCTTTAAATTGTTTTTCATCCTATAATCTCTCCTGTTTTCCCACTTACTAAGCAGGTTACCAGTATGTAACTAATATCATTTTAATATTCAATATGTTGTATTTGAATATGGCTTTTTTGTCCATTGGTGAATTATAACAATACTTCATATCTACCAAATTCATCAAATTATACTGTTCCAGGGATGTTGTGCAGACTTGTTAGCTTGTACAACACTGTGAAAGATTTCAAGCACTGTGAAAGTGTTATGCACTATTGTTATTATAATTACTACAATGTATGTCCTTTCTCAGTGGATATGTTTCCAGATGTAAATGCACTATTGAACAGCAGCATCAAATCATTGACAGGTGGAGTAAAATATCGGTATTGATCTTTGGTGAAAATGTGCCAATATGAACACTTCTATCTATTTAGCTTCTTATTGTGGCACCCATTGGCATAGTGTTTAAGCACCTCCCAAGAATCAGAACAAGTTATATTTCTCTCTTCCTTCCAACCACCAGAAAGCAAGCTTCATGGAGTGTGATTTTTTTTTTAAATTTTATATAAAAGTGAATGTGTTGGTGTGTATCAAAGTTCTAGTCTGTGAAAGCACAAGCAGAGAGTTGTGTTTTGCATTTAATTCTTAATATTGTGAAGTTGTTGTTAGTCACTTTCACTTCTTCTTCTGGTAGTGATTTCATAGTCTCAGCTTGACTCCTGTGAAGGTTCTGTCTCCTGCAGTCATGAGTCTCAATAGCTGGTTCACAAATGCAGGCTGATCCTGCAAATGAGACCTTAAATGAACACAGTAGCAGCTAGAGTAGCATGTTTTACATGCCTCTAGTTTGCTCATCCATATTGCTTAATAAGCTTTTTCTTCATATTCCCTCAGTTTCACTTGTAAATGTATTATTATCCAATTTTCTCAATAATCTGCAACTTAATTATCTTCTGTTTTTAGCGCACTACTGCAGGACAGTGTGCAACTCATTACATACAATGCAATATCTTCCTATTCATAAGACTGTAAGAAAATAGCAAGCTACAACTTTCAATGCTCCTCACAAATTTTTTGCAGTGCCACACACTCAAATATGATGTGGCCATGGCTGCCTTTCTGTCATGACAGAGGGGCATCTGGGAAGAATTTCAGTGAGTGCGGTTGTTATCCAGCACACATAGTGGAGACAAAGGCGGAAAGGAGGAGGATTGAGCCATACCCTTCACTCAGCTTCCTGTGGAGCTCACCCTGCTGGCTGCCCAGCTCCATACCCATCTCCAACTCCTGAACTCAGCCTGCTGGCACTGGCCTTGCACTTCACACAGTGCAGTTCTGCCTCCACTGGGTGGCATGAGCTGGGCCCACCTAGCAGCAGCAGCAGCTCTCGCATGACCCCAAGGACTGGCCTTTCACAGCCACCAGTGAGTGGGGATAGGATTTGTGCCTCCTGAAGGGCAGAAGGATGGAACAGGGGAGCTCTATCAGTACCATTTCCCCACAGGATGTCCAGTGGTCTCTGAGCTGGGTTGGTTCTAGGGTGCAGGGATTTGGGGCACCCAACCATACTCAGAGGACTGCAGGAATAGGGAGGGGGTGGTAATCCAGCCCTGTTTGACATCTAGTTAGTTACAAAAGAATTTAGGTCCTGCACTCCTGCAGTCACTCACATACACCTGCATCCTCCACATCTCTGCCCTGAAGGCAGAGTATGATACTTGAACTGACCACACCAAAATATAACTATAACAACTGTGGCTGCAACTTTTGAACCAAAAATTTCACAATTTTCTTATAGCCTCCCTTATTTAACTGTTCTGTAACTAGTGACATTAAGACCCAGAAGTAGGAGGAAGGTTTATTTGCCTACCTCATAGACTTACACAAACATCAGATGGGCTTGAAATTCAGAGTCTGAGAAATCTTGAATGTGCTGTTATTTTTCCATTGATATCAAATCAGCACTCAAAAGATCGCTACCAGAAGTAGATATGTATCAGGATGGCAGCTGTTAGTTGCAAGCCCAAGTAAAGAACCTCCCTTTAGGCAAGTATTAAATGGAAGGATATTGAATTTTTTAGGTGCAGAAGACATATCATAGGAATGGGATTCAAGGATCAAAACTCTGAGTTAATTGCAGCCAGAGAAGAAACAAGGAAAGAAACAGAACATATGGCATTAAAATGGATTCTGATGGAAAAGGAACAGAACATGAAAAAGTCATTGCAGCAGGTCTCAACAGCATCAGCAGCCATGTTTGAACATTCTATCTCTAAAAAGTCAGCAGGACCCAATGGCTCAAAGGGCTTAGGCATCTTAGTTCTAGATTTAGGCACTGCTGAGATCTACCTTCCCACACACCATGGTTACCACCTAACCTCTTGGTGCCTAAATTCACTGGGTTGCTAGATCTTTGCTATAAAAGTCCAGGGCACCAAAGTTTCTGACTCTGGGCATGTACACAATGCTTCACTCCAGAACAGCGGTTCCCAAACTTGGTTCACAGCTTGTTCAGGGTAAGTCCCTGACGAGCCGCGAGACACTTTGTTTACCTGAGCGTCTGCAAGCACGGCTGCTCCCAGCTCCCAAGGGCCGTGGTTCACTGTTCCTGGCCAATGTGAGCTGTGGGAAGTGATGGCCTGGCAGGTAAACAAACCGGCCCGGCCCGCCAGGGGCTTTCCTTACACAAGCGGAGACCCCAGTTTGAGAAACACTGCCATAGAAAGAGATCTCAGATGACAGGGCTGGTAAAATAGGACAAACTATGATACAACAAATTAATGTGCACACACAACAGCAGCAGTTGAAACAGTCACTTCTGTTTATTGGCCACAAGAGATACTCATTTACGGTTGTTAAAGTATGGTGGACAGAACATCCTAAATGAAAGTGTAAATAAAATAAACTGATTCCAAAGAAAATGAAGCCACCCACAACCATCATGTGAAAATAAATCTTATGCGTTTGAACATAAGATGAATACAAATCTGTACAAATCAACACAATGCATATTGAAAGAAATATAAGAAAGAAAGAGAAATTCAAGCTGATAGTTGCATCAGAAAGTTACTCTCTCTCCTCAACCTCATGAAAGTTAAAAATGTCCATGCATCATGTTCTGTCAGGAGAAAGAACCAATGATCTGGTGGCCAAATTTTTTAAGGCTAAAATCTGGTTGAGAGTTAGATGCCTAGGAACCTAGTCGGATTTTCAAAAATGCTCATCTGCATTTTTAGACACTTGAAGCCCTTTAAAAATATGGCCATAGGGCACTTTTGTACTATAAGTCTCATTGCAAGTCACTCTAGAAAATAATTTTTAGGCTCTTTAGTCCCTGAGGCACTTCTGAAAATTTTACCCACACTTTTTCCAGTTGCATGAACACAGTCTTTGGTTTTCAGGTACAGATAATCTGTCACAACATGTCAGTTATTAATAAACATACAAGATGCTTCAGGTGGTGTTTGAAACAGTTTTGAATTGTTTTACAAAACTGCTTTTGGCAATAGCTCTGCTGCCAGTGCTGTCAGCACGTGTTAATGGCTATTTGCCATGTTTTGAAGGCTGAAGTTGTTCTTTTTTTTAGAAATTAGATTTCGTTCTTTACTAGGAAAAAACAAAACAAAACAAAAATCTTTACTTGTGTCACTACCGCCATCAAATAATACAACTGGACAAAGTGGACATAGAAAAAGGTGGAAATTATTCTGTGCTGGAAATGAGATATAATTATAGAACCGTAGGGCTGGAAAGAGATCTTTATTGGTAATCTAGTGAGGTGGAACAAGTATGTCTAGACCTTCTCTTTCAAGTGCTGGCTAACCTGTTCTTATAAAAGCCTTCACTTATGGGAATTGCACAACCTCCCTTGGTAAACTGTTTCAGTGCTTAACTATTCTTTAGCACAAAACCGGACACAGTACTCTAACTGAGGCCTCCCCAGTAAGATGTAGAGCAGAACAATTACCTCCTGGGTCTTACATATGGCACTCCTGTTAATACACCTCAGAATATTAATCTTTTTTGCAACTACATCATATTATTGTCTCATAATCAATTTGCGATCCACTGTAACCCCAGATCCTTTTCAGCAGTACTACCACCTAGCCAGTTATTTCCCATTTTGTAGTTGTACATTTGATTTTTCAGTCCTAAGTGTAGTTCTTTCCACTTGCTTTACTGAATTTCATCTTGTTAATTTCAGACACATTTATCAAGATCACTTTGCTTTCTAAGGTCCTTGAAAGTGCTGGCAACCCCTCCCAGTTTGGTTTCATCTTCAAATATTATAAGCACTCTCTCTAGTGTATTATCCAAGTCATTAATGAAAATATTTAATAATACAGGACTCAGGAGAGACTCTTGCAGGACCTCACTAGATATGTCCTCCCAGTTTCACAGCAAATCATTGATAACTACTCTTTGAGTATGGTTTTTCAACCAGTTGCTCATCCACTTCAGAGTAATCTCATGTAGACCATATTTCCCTAGTTTGCTTATGAGATATCATGTGTGGCTATGTCGAAGCCTTACTAAATCAAGATAAGTCAAATTTACTTCTGATGTTGGATGTTTCTGCTGGATACTTGTCCTTCCCCCACCCCATCCTTACACACACACACTTAAAAGTCACATGGACTTTTGTGCTTGTTGGCATTTTTTTCATATTTTTCGTTACTGTATTGTTGACAAGAATTATTCACATACAGTAATTCATTGCAAAGGGTCCAGGAGATTGGGCACATGCTTGGAGACAGAAACCTAGTGTTTTATTCCTGACTCTCTTCTGCTGACTTATTGTACAGTTTTGGGCAAATCACTTATTTGCTATGTAACTCAGTTGCCCTAAATATAAGGTGGTGATAAACTTTCCCCACACTCTTCTCCTGAAAGAAACTGTGTCTGCTGGCTAGTGTGAAATAGGGATGGGCAATGCCCCTCTCCATCTTTGGAGAGACTAACAGTGGTAGCATGTAACTGTGACACTGCTGTGAGATGCACCGTGGCTAGATCCTTCTCAGGGACACAAATCTAGGGAATAGATAAGTATTCTTGCACCCTTCCCCCCCAGTCCACACAAGGCCACATATATAATATAGTTTTTAAAATATACTTTCTATATTTCATTCAAACAAAAAAAAAATATGACAATTAAAATATCCATGGGAATATTTAGACATAGGGGATTTTAATTATCCAGCCACTTTTGTTCCAAATTAATCCCACTTATGTCAAGAGATGCATCCAGGATGAATTGAGACCATTGTGTTTTACTGACATGTTTTCCTGACAATCAAGCTTTTTGTAGTATTATAAGCCAGTTTTACATAATTAAAGTATAAAAGAATGTTTGTTGAAAGCAAGTTGTGTTTTCTGGTGGAAAAAATTAAATTATGTGTGCTGAAAGAGGATAAACATCTGTTAGTCTGGTGACAGAATTTAAAGTCAAAAAATTCTCTACATCTGAATTTGTAAAACAAAAAGAAAGGATGCTCCTCTTTTCTCAGAAAGCAAAACCTAGTGGCCGGAGGAGAAGATACAAAGAAACAATTCATTTTAGGTGTCATAGAATGTTACCTGTCTTTCAGGCTTTTAAGCTACACAAGCCTTTATACTTAGTATGCTGGCAAAGCTTTGCAGTTTGCATAAGAATATAATTTGTGCAGTTTTGAAAACTGAAATGAGGAGTGTACAAGTCTACATAGCAAGAATTAGTTTCAGTGGAGAGGAAACTTGCAGTTACTCAGATCCCTGAACAGGGTGTAAAAAATATCCACCAGTACAGGCATCAAAAGCAAAAAACTGACTTCCAGATGTTATTGTGGACTAGGCAGAGTGAATACAAACAGCTTTTTAAATATTTTTCCACATCTGCTAAAGCTATCTGAGCAAACAAGAAGTTATCATTAGGCACTTTTGTATCTACATAACTTCAACCACTATATTAACAAATTAATATTAATCCATTATAACAGGGAGATGTTTCCTAGGAACTGTGTGAACTTAAAATCACTCTTCAACAAATCACTTACATTTTGAGTGACACTTGAATAATGAGAACTGAAGAACATTTTAGTGATGGTGAATTGCTAAAAAAAATGCCAGTGGAAAATGCTCTTTCTAACAAGTGTTTGAGGACAGAGCGTAATCACTGGTTATTCTGAGACAAATATGAGACAGACTGTGGAATTGAGTGTATTTCTGAACTAATGTATTTGTTTAGCAGCACAAAAGGTTTAGGCAGTGGCGTATAGAAATGGAAAGCGAAAATATTAATCTGTATAGAAGTTAGTCTAACAGTTCAATTTTATTATTACTTGAACAAAATGTTTAGTTAACTTTTCAAGGATCGAATTTGCCCTGTCAACACTGGTTCTCCACTTGTGAGCTACTCCCTTCTCTTCATGTGTCATTATATAATGCCTGCATCTGTAACTTTCACTCCATGCATCTCAAGATGCCCAAATAAATCTGTTAGTCTTTAAGGTGACACCAAACTCCTTGTTGTTTTTGTGGATACAGACTAACACAGCTACCCCCTGATACTAGGGTCACCAATGCCATCCACAAAGCCAAGTTAGGTGCCTTGGTTCTCTAGTTCAATTTCAATAAGAATTTGACACACTCCCACCTGACATTCTCATAAGTAAACTAGAGAAATGTAGTCTAGATTAAAGGTGGATTCACAACTAATAAAAGACCATTCTCAAAGCGTATTTATCAATGGTTTGCTGTCTAAACTAGGAGGATGTATCCAGTGCGGTCCCACAGGAGTCAGTCCTAGCTGTGGTAATATTCAATATTTTCATTAATGATTTCAATAACTGAATGGAGAGTATGTTTATAAAATTTGCAGATGACACCAGTCTGCGAGGTGTTGCAAGAACTTTGAGACATAGGATTAGAATTCAAAATAACCTTGACAAATTGGATATGAATGGTTGGTCTGAAATCAACAAGATGAAACTCAGTAAAGACAAGTGCAAAGTACTTCACTTAGGACAGAAAATCAGATGAACAGCTACAAAATGGGGAATACTTGACTACATGGTAGTACTTCTGAAAAGGATCTGGGGATCATAGTAATCACAAATTGAATATGAGTCAACAAAGTAATGCAGTTGCAAAAAAGTCTCTTGCTCTCTCGCGGGCTCAGTGACTGTTCCACTGTGAATAGATATTTAAATAGCCATTAGGACAAAGAGAGATGACTTTGTAGTCTAGGGGTTAAATCAAGCATTTGGAACAACTAGGGTCCAGTTCCCCTACTCCAATCACTTTTTCATTTTTATCTTCAGTGGAAGAGCTTCAACAGGGAAGACTGAGGAAGAACCACATCAGAATATCCCATAATTCAGTTGTTAGTGCACTCTCCTGAGAGGTGGGAGACCTCTGTTAAAATCCTCTCTCTCCCTCTGGCAGAGGGGGGAACTGGAGCTGCATCTCCCATACCCCAGATGAGTGTTCTAACCACCTGGCTAAAAGTTATAAGATAGGCTTCAACACCACTTTCTATTCTTCTCCTCCTGGTGCTGCAGCATCCAGATTTTGAACAGGACTTGATCCGTTAGGCACATTCAGAGGTCGCCTGCTAGATCAGGCCCTGCACACAACATTGGTGGACAAGTACCTATCTTCCTCTGGTTTGTGAATTGCTCTGGACTTAAGTAGGAGAAAGGTATCTGTATGGCTAGAACAGGGCTCAGCAACCTCTGGCACACGGCTCGCCAGGGTAAGCACCCTAGTAAGCCGGGCCAGTTTGTTTACCTGCCACATTGGCAGGTTTGGCTGATCACGGCTCCCACTGGCCGTGGTTCGCAGTCCCAGGACAAAGGGGGTGGCAGGAAGCGGCGTGGGCGAGGAATGTGCTGGCCGCAGCTTCCCGCCACCCCCACTGGCCTGGATCGGCAAACCGCGGCCAGTGGGAGTCGTGATCTGCCGAACCTGCTGACGTGGCAGGTAAACAAACTGGCCCGGCCCGCCAGGATGCTTACCCTGGCAAGCCACGTGCCAGAGGTTGCCAATCCCTGGGCTAGAAGGAGGATGCAGCACACAAGCTCAGAGGCAGAAATGTAGGCTTTGAGGGAATGTTTACCCTCCAAACTTAAGTGCCAAGTGAGTTTAGATGCCTACATGATTCAACAGGAATTTTGCAGTTGCAATGGACCCAAAACTAGGACTTAGGTGCTTAAACCTTAGACTTATTTTTGTGAACCTGGGCCTTAGTAAGATTGATGGAAAGACTCCTAATAATTCAATGGGCTTTTTTTGAGAGGCCCTAAAATATATAAGGATGAAATGGAATAAGGATAGTGCCATGAGGACAGAAAAACAGCCTTAGGAAAGTTTTAGAAATGGTAGCAATCCCACCCCCCCACACACACACTTTGACAGTTAAAATATAAAAATTACATTTAAGATATGCCCCTTGTCAGCCTTGCACTTGCTACCTGCATTCCCTTCATGATCAGTAGATGTGATGACGTGCGTGTGTGTGTGTGTGTGTGTGTTGCCTTCCTCCTTATTGCATCCTCCTGTTACTGTTTGTTTCCTAGTGCCTGCTCCCTGAACTCCGTGTTCATGTGTCTGCATAGCACTGGGTGTGTGCAGTTACTCAGGGCCTGCTGCTACATACCTGCTATTTGGACAGTTGTTCTGTTTTGTTCAGACTGTTGCTCACTGAACTGGTTCATGGTTATTATATGTTTTGATTGACCACCTACTTGCGTGTCTTGCTTCAATTTGCTTGAGATTTGGGATTGCTGTTCTGGCGTGCATCAGAGTGTAACCGTAGAAAACATCTCTACTTCATGGACTATTACCTGCTCCTACCAGCTTTTAACAAAATAAAATAATTATTTCTGTGTATGTAGCTGAGAGCTCAATTAACAAGCAGCGACACAAATTAGAAAACTCTAACATGTTAGTGCTTAGAGTTGTTCAGGTTCTGCTGCAGGCAACAAAACAAAACGATTTCTAGCAGAACTTCAGTCAAACAATGAAAGTGAAATGAAAAGTAATGGAATGCAAAAAAAACCCAAATAAAACAAAAATCTCCTGTACAAAATCAAATAATGTTAGTCAAATGTTGTCACTATAAAAAAGACATTCTAATTCTTTAGTTCTAGCAATCCCTTTATTTCAGTGGTGTGTCTTTTGATATACTGCTCCTGCACATATTTATGACAATACAGTGTATAACCTATAACAGTAAAAATATCCTGAAAAATGCTTTTCTCAATAACTTCTGCTCTTCAGAAATCAGAATTCTGAGATAAGGAACACAGTCCTTCCATTTTCAGTGATGGGATACTTCATTATCCTCTGTGAATAAAGCAAGGGTCTTGGGGAAAAATATTAGATGATCACACAGTTAGTCTATATCATAATGTGTATGCCTGGGGGTTGAATAAGGTTGCACAGCCAATCTTGATTACATTAAGATTACAACCAAATTACATAGACTCATAGACTTTACATCTCTCATGACATTCAATGGTGGTTCAGCAAGAGGGAACACTATTGTGCTTCATAGGAGATGTAGTCACCCAGGGAGCCTAGGCCATAGAGGTGAGTGAGGCATGAGACACCAGAACTACGACTTCCATGAGGTATCACTACAGTATTTTTGAGGGGGGGAACAATTTTCTGACCAGTCTGACATATGAGCAAATGGGGTTACCCATAGAAAGGATGTATAGCAAAAAGAGAAGGATACCAAGCACAAAGCACTGGAGGATAACAGCTGAATGGGGGGAAAGATATATTGCCTAGGGAGATCTGATTAGAGTGGTGGGAGGATGCTCAGTCAATCACAGTGCCACTAAACCCAAGTAAGAAAAGATTCAAAGAGAGTGGTCAACTGTGTCATAGAGTGGATAAAAGATGTAGGTATATTAAGTGTTTCTGGTAATTCTTTCTCCCCCTTAATAACTATTTTGTGCACTTTAAATTGATTAGTCTGAATCGTCTTACAGCAGTCCTTTTGCCAATCACTGTTGGACTACCTGTTTGAGTTTGTTCATTGTGTAAAGTAAAATGCTTAGTAAAGTAAAGTAAAATGATTGACACTATTCTTATCCTATATCCAGGGGTTGGCAACCTCTGGCACATGGCTCGCCCGGGTAAGCACCCTGGTGGGCCGGGACAGTTTGTTTACCTGCCTTGTCAGCAGGTTCGGTGGATTGTGGCTCCCACTGGCAGCGGTTTGCACTCCCGGGCCAATGGGGGCTGCGGGAAGCTGCAGCCAGCACATCCCTCGCCCATGCCACTTCCCACTGCCCCAATTGGCCTGGGACGGTGAACCGCGGCCAGTGAGAGCTGCGATCGGCCGAACCTGCCAATGCGGCAGGTAAACAAACTGGCCCAGCCCGCCAGGGTGCTTACCCTGGCGAGCCGCGTGCCAGAGGTTGCCAACCCCTGCTATAGTCCAAGGATTTTGAAACAAAAATGGACAGTGAGATCAGTGATAAAAGGTTTGTTAATTGTAGATACACAAAATAGTTGTGTTAAAATAAGACTTAATGTGAAACTGAATGCCATAAAAAAATGCAAATATTTCTGGGATTTCCACTGTTTAGTTAAGACATCTTCTCTAGCTCCTCCTTTGAAGGTGTCATTGAAAAATGTTTTTAATGACAAAACAATGACAACTAGAATAATAAACTTATGACAGCAGTACAATAGGATTACTTTTTTCATGCATTGTTGGCAATAGCTGGAAAATCTGTTCATAAGATGAAGGGTCCAAATCCATGAGAAAGTGGAGGATCTGTACTTTTTCTTCTTTGAAATACTCCACACATATGTTGTGATGAATCTGTTCTACTGCATGTATGCATTATCTGAAGGGACACTATGTTCTTCCTTTGAATATTTGACTGCACCTCTAAGGAGTTCAGGTGAGAGAAGTAAGAATGTTTAAGAAAGTACTGAGTGAATGAAGTCTGTTAAGAGAATGGAATTTCCTCTGCTGTCGTAATATAAATTCATATGTGCCTTTACTCTTCTTCATTTTTAGTACAAAATAGGCATAAAGTTGTGATACTTGCTGCAATCTAAGACAGTTAAGAAATATAAATCATGAAAGTTACTGTCTCTGCTTCAGTTTAGAAAATGGGCCAGATTATGATTTTGGTTACATCAATGTCAATGAGATCATAATCTGGCTTAGTGATTTCCAACACACAAAATGATCCATGTAAATGACATGAACCGTCACAACCATATATTTTTATTTGCTTGTGCTGCTGTCATTTCTAATGTTCAATTCTTATTTTCTTAAATTAATCAAGCCAAGAAAAATGACTTGGGATTTGTCTGGCTATTCCTCATTTTCTCAGTATAGCTTCCCTGATTTATAGTCAGGAGACACTCCCTTTAGTTAATTAGCAGAACAATGCATAATAACCAAGTGCCTTTTAAGCTTTTCAGAGTTTATTTTATTTGAATTCCCTTGCCCTTAATGAAAATATAGTTTGGGCAACACTTACATGGCTCAGTCATTTCTAATTAGCATAAAGTTGGTAAAGGTAAAGCTAGGACAAATCTAACTACCCTTCCCAAACTACTATCTATGTTTTCTATTATAGCAATTATAGGAATTTTTCCCAGACACACTCAGGAATTAGACTAATGCGTTCAAAGAAGTTTATTTGTTTGGAAAATCTAAAGTAACCTCTAACATGACTTTTTATTTTTATAAAATGGAGGAAGGAAGAAGGGTATGTCAAGTAGATCACTTGGTACTCTTAAAAGTGGTCAGGGAGGGATTTCCGGTACATGTAACAATGTGGATGAAGATCAAAGTCACAAATCCACTATCCTAACTTGGTAAGAAGCTAGATGAAGAGGCAACCACTTTTTAGGAAAATGATAAGTAGTAATTTTTTAAATTAAAATAAAAATTTGAGGAAGAACATGTTTAAAAAATGCTGGCTGTACTACACAAAGCACTAATGTGGTTATGGAATTGCTTTTTCTTATTAACAAACAAGTGTCATTGTTTACATTACATTAAAACAGAACAATTTATATTCCAATTCACCTCATGGAATATCCTTAATTATTTTAGTTGTTAGAAGTCCATAACTCAGTTTGGTGATTGTTGCACACTTTTGGACTAGGCTTTTCAAAGGACCCTAAAGGGAGTAAAGGTGCCTATCTCCCTTAAGATTTTGTGAAAGTGCCATCCTTTACAACAGGAATATTCAAAGACCATAGGTGAGAAGGCTTTGTGCCAATATGTAAAAGATGTGCAATCATGCACATGTATGTATTCATGTATGTATGTATTCATAAACTGATGTTTGATAATAATAATGTTTATTCTGTTACCAAACCTAAAGTATGTGTTACAGTTAGCTGTAAATTGGCACATTCTCTAGTGATTAGAACAGGGATTGGCAACCTCTGGCACACGCTCGCCAGGGTAAGCACCCTGGCAGGCTGGGCCAGTTTATTTACCTGCCGCATCCACAGATTTAGCCAATTGCAGCTCCCATTGGTCACGGTTTGCTGTCCCAGGCCAATAAGGGCTGCAGGAAGCGGCGTGGGCCAAGTGATGTGCTGGCCACCACTTCCCGCCACCCCCATTGGCCTAGAGCGGCGAACCGCGGCCAATGGGAGCCGCGATTGGCCAAACCTGTGGACGTGGCAGGTAAACAAACTGTCCTGGCCCACCAGGGTGCTTACACTAGTGGGCCACGTGCCAAAGGTTGCCAATCTCTGGATTAGAATATAGGCCTGGGAGTTAGATTCCTGGGTTCTCTTCCTGTCTCAGCTGCCGATATTCTGTGTGATTTAGGGTTAAATCATTCTGTGATTAAACTTCTCCATGTGTAAGACGTGTAATATTAGTTACTGTAACTATTGCACAAAAGTGTTGTGAGGCTTGTTCATTTGTTAAGTGATTTGAGTTCTTGGGATGAACAATGTTCTCAATTTGAAAAGTAGTATTGTTACTAAAAGAACAAAAGAACTTTTCACTCCTTTTTTTCCTGGCAGACTTATTTAAATCAGTTTTGCAGTAGTCATAATCCATAATAATAAACTACTTACAGACATGTTAGCAAAAGAGGTTGAGTACTCTCATCTCTTAATGACTCAAGTAGACTGAGGGTGTTCAGCAGCTGGGAGGGTCTGAGCTGGGGTGATTACGTAAAATTTGAATCTTTCATTATTACAAGTTAACATCAGAATCCCCTAAGTGAATGTGGTATGTCAAACACTTCTGAGTGCACTTTGAGATACTTCCAGAAGAAATTCTCCATGTAACTGTAAGGCCATTTATACACACCCTACATGAAATAAAAAAGAAAAAATGCCTGAAACTGACATAATTTTAGTGGTCTACACTAGACAAATAGACTTTGAAACTGGTGAGACATACAATAGTAGGGAGCAATTTTTAAAAAAAACAAACATGCTTTCAAGTGAACCTTTAGAAGCCAAGAATGGTGGATGATTGCCTATCCTCAGAGCCTGGACAGCACCTTTGCAAACAGGAGTGAATTAATAAAGATCATATTTACATTTGTAGGATACAAATTGTTACCAGTATTTTTGTATTAATAATAATTAGTGCTTATATAATAGTTTTTGTCCATAGAACTAATACTTCAAGACAAACATACATTTTCTAGTGATTTATTTTGCACAAAGGCCATAACTTTAATCAGTAAATATTAATAACTGACATCATTAAAATCTCAAATGAAAACCCCAACAAGTCAAATCATCAGAGTTAATAGTTAGTAAAAGGAAGGCCATCTTACAATATTTGATTTTCCTCGACACATGAGTGGGTCAATTTTCTCAGATGGACAATGACTTGTAATTACAGAACAACTTTTCTAATCAATATGCTCATTATTGGAATCCCCTCATGAGTCTGCAAAAGCTGAATCTTCTTCTACAAAACAGAAGGAAGGGCAAAAACTTACTTCAAGTTGCTTGAACCTCTTCCACAGTATTCTAAAACCTAGCCATAGCAGTTCATATGTGTTCTGAACTGAGTAGCCTGGAAAAAAATCCCCAAAACTGGGTAGGCCTGCTTACCCTTAAAGGGTTCCATTTTGAGCTCTTCCAGCTTGTCTTCGTAAAAGGTACATATTCCACTAATACATCTAAAACTCAGGTATATCAATGAGCATATTAGGCTAGAGATATTTTAACCTCCTGTGCATTATTTTTCCTTCTTTAATGGCGATTTCAAAATTATTTTTTTGATGTCAGCTACCAGAAAATCCTAATTTTCCCTGTAGGATTTCATTGTAAATTCATTGCTTCCCTCTCCAATGAATTCAGCCTTTTGAAATATTTTGGAAGTGAGTGCAGAAATTTCTTTAGCACATGAAATATATCTTTTCCTTCTATATTACCAGCAGAAATAAGAGCTATAAGATTATTCAAAGAATGAGGCATCTGCTTTACAACACATTACTTCCTGCAAAGAAAAATCTTATAGAAAAATCACAATGGTAATTGATTCCCATAGTTCTTCCTTAAATTAGCATCTTGATATTGTAACTTAATTAAAGTTCAAACCCTACAGACAGATTTTAGCAATCACCTTTCTTTCTCTGGATTCACCTATCTTGCCAACTTCACAGAAACATGTAAAACCCAAGATGACTCATATTGAAGTAGTTTATCAAAGCAATATACTACCCTGTTATGTTTTCTAACCCCCAACTAATGGTTGTAATCTCCCAGGAATGGATAATAGCTTTGATTCTTCATATTAGGTATTATAACAATTGGAGAGAAGAGATTATTATGCTTCATACTTCATTAATTTTATGTGACTGATTAGACTGAGCCATATGTTCATCAGATGTTATGGGTCTAGAAACTCAAACTTATTCCACATAAATTAGTAAAAAATCCCACTGCATACTAGCAATCCATTTTGTGTTAAAATGTCATTTGTTGATAAAGTTGTCAATCTTGTAAAAAAATAAAATGGTTAGTGAATGTTGAAGCTTCAGAAATGTTATATTAAAAATAAACAGAAATTAATTGTGTGGAAAGCCAGCAGGTTTACCAAAAAATGCTTGAGCTATGTGAGAACATATGAACACAAAAACTATAACATCATTTTCTGTCATATTGTCTCCTTTGGAAAATGTTAAGTTTCCTGTATTCAAAGAACAAAACATTTATTTTCAATGTAGATGAGTTTTAATTTTGCATAAAGGGTAAAAATAAATAAAAAGAAAACAAACAAGATTTCCATGAGTAAGAAAGCTTTCCATCTTCTTACATTCTCTCTCAATCCTGCCTCCTAGATGACAAGATAAAGGGCTTCTTATATTTAATTCTGCACACAGAAATCAGAATCATACACAGAAATTGGTATTTTGGAGAGTAGTGTTTTACCTGCACTCAGTCATGGGCTTTCTTTGTTGTTGTTTTTTTTCAAGAAGCTTCAGAAGGAAAGTATCAGAGGGGTAGCCGTGTTAGTCTGGTTCTGTAGAAGCAGCAAAGAATCCTGTGGCACCTTATAGACTAACAGACGTTTTGCAGCATGAGCTTTCGTGGGTGAATACCCACTTCTTGCATCCGAAGAAGTGGGTATTCACCCACGAAAGCTCATGCTGCAAAACGTCTGTTAGTCTATAAGGTGCCACAGGATTCTTTGCTGCTTCAGAAGGAAAGTTATTTGTACATGTGCATAATATAATAACAACTATTAGTTTAAGTAGACGTAATGTGCACAATGTAAGGAAACTATCCAGCCATTTGTGGTCTTGTCAATTTGAATATTATTTCCTCAAGAATTTTGAGAGGTTCAAATTCATATATTGGCCTTTAAGGTGCACTGTACTGGCATTTTATTTACCTTCACGGCCTCCAATGAAATGGGAAGCATGTATGCAGAATGTTAAAAAAGGAAGAAGAGGGAAAAGAGAAAGTTATAATTGATAGTTGCATCTGATCTCACACCAGGAGTTCAACAGTAGTCTTGAGCTAATGAAAAGGGCAGGAAGATGTAGAGAAACTAAAGTAAGAGAAGCCTTAAATATTAGATAGGAGGAAGACGATCTGAAAATAAGGTGGGTAGATAGCAACAGAATGAGGTAAAGGGCCTAACATCAATGATAAAATGGTCTGCACCACTTGATTTTATTCACATTAATTTCAGTAGGAATTGGATCAAACTTTAAGAAAAGATCAGGCTCTGCATAGAAAAGGATCACACCTTCAGACATCTCCATTAAAGTAAGTGCATGCGTTCGTGCGTGTGTGTGTGAAAACATTAACAGACAAACCTGGGAGACATTGAAGAACTACTAGTCTAAAAGTGACCAAAATGTCAAATATATTTTTCATATTTGCTTTGGAATAAATGATCCTTTTGTAACACACTCTAAAGGAAGCAAGCAGCTCCCAACCAAAATACATACATTTGCAATAACTGTCAAAGATCATGTAAATCTCGGATTGGACTATTCAATCACATGAGACATTGTAAACCATCTACATCATAGGCTGCAATTCCCACCATTTCTCGTAGATGAAAGGATGAGAACATAAAGGTTTCACAAAACCCCAGGTTCTTCTTCTCCCTAGGCAGCATATCATTTGTGATTGCCTTTTGTTCCCCTCTACATGAGCATGCCAGAGAGAAGAATTTGGCTTCACTTAAGGTAACCAGCAAGAGCAAAATTTCTAATCTGTATCTTCCAACTTGTCCCACTTCTGCTCTGAGAAGATCAGTGATGTAAGGAGAAAAAGAAAAGAAATCCTTCTTTTATGTCATTCAAATTTCAGTGTAATTTGGCAAACTCCTACTCAACTCTCACACATACTTTCTCTCTGCCAGAATTTTAACTTGTTGTGAGATGCACAATTTAATGCTATACAATCACATTGCCAGTTTGAGTATTCTACTTTGATAACTTGAATTCTGACTAGCCCATGTTCAGATTTGAATATGTCTAGTTCAAACTGGATAACTAATTACAAAAGGTAGAGAACATTTCTCACTACATTATTATCAATATTAAAGTTGCACTGTTCTTTTAATAAATTCTTTGTATTATCTATCTTCTTAATACTATATCATTCTTTCAATTCTTCTACCCGAGAACCACAATGTTTTCATTTTCAGTACATATTTTGTATTATAAATATGTGCATGTTCTGTAATCGTTAAAAGGAATGAAAAAATGCTATAAGGAAAGGTACTCAGTGGGCACTTGTGTTGAAACATTTAGTTGATAAAAAAGACATTGTTGTATCTGTGTGGGATTTTGGGGGGTGGGAATAGAACATATGGGACATCAGCTGCATATAGAGGTGGTGAGAGGAAAAATGTTAACGATAAGAGAAGTTTTTTTCATCTCTGATCTGCAAACTTTATGCCAAAATGGAGGAGGTGATAAATAGGATCTAAGTATATCATTAGCATGAGCATATATATAACCCATGCAACTTATAAATTGGAAACACTTTCCTTTCTCAAGTTGGTAAAAGACTAAATGATCTGTAAAAAGTGTTTTTTTTCTAGAAGATGTCAGCTTGGATCTTTGAAGTAGGTGACTGTTATGCTGAGATTTACATATGAAGTAGTAGAGAGATGTTATTAATATTAAACCCCTTTAGTGTCTGATTAAACTACCACTGTAGTCAATGGGAGTCTTTCCATTGACTTCAATGGTAGTTGAATGAGTCCCTGAAGAATAGGAGTGCCCTACACTTGTCTTCATGATTATGTCACAGGTAGTTTCACTGAAGTCAATGGAAAGCTCTAACAAACTGGCACATAATGACCAAGGACTAGATTCAACTCCGTTGAAGTCAGTTGACTTAAGTGGGTGTGGGATCAGGCCCTAAACCAATAACATATTGATAATGTATTATGTATTATGGTTAAGGCTAAGATTTTGTCATGGTTCTTTTTAGTACAAGTCATGGACAGGTCATGGGCAATAAACAAAAATTAGTGGAAGCCCTTACCTGTGTGTGACTTTTGCTGCTGCGGTTCCATGGTTTCCCTCACCACCATGGTGGCTGGGAGCTGTGGGGTTCCCCCTCTGCCCACAGCAGCTGGAAGCTTCAGGCCCCCCCCCCCCACACAGCATCCCCTGTTCCATTCTATGCATTGTGCCCCCTTTGAACATAAAGTCCACTTAAAGGTTTCTGTTCTCTTATCCAAAGCACTCTGTGGGAATGACAATAGATCCCAGGAAGATACTTCTCCTTTCATGAGTGTTATCTTCCAAAAGAAATACATTCCATTGGTACAGTCAACCAATACAGGAAAGTAGGGGACAGAATTTTCTTAGGAATTGGATCTAGACTAAGGAACTCACTAAATGAAGCAGCAAAGAATCCTGTGGCACCTTATAGACTAACAGACGTTTTGCAGCATGAGCTTTCGTGGGTGAATACCCACTTCTTCAGATGCAAGAGATAAGACTGACCAATAAATTTGACATGTTCCTAACTAAATGCAAAAGTGGCAATTTAGCTTTCCCTCAAGAAGTTCAATAAGTGGAGTGTAGGTGCCACAGAATGTACTGCTTAAGGGAACCAGAGTGACTGATCTGTCACACTGATTGGCCAAGCATCCAATTTAACCCTAGAGGGACACCTGGGAAGTTGTCTGGAGAATTACAAAAGTTTTTGGCCTGTTGCAACCCTAGATGTCCTCTGGCCTCTTATCCTAGCCTGAATCCAGCCTGGTATTACCTCTGACCCTGGCCTGATTCTTACTCCAATTCTTGCTGAGGGAACCTGGCTCTAGCACAGGGTTTGGCAACCTCTGGCACGCGGCTTGCCAGGGTAAGCACCCTGGCAGGCTGGGCCAGTTTATTTACCTGCCGCGTCAGAATCATAGAATCATAGGACTGGAAGGAAACTCGAGAGGTCATCTAGGTGGAAGACTACATAGAAGGCAGTATTTGTGGTATCAGTGATCACAGGGTAGGATCCACAAAAATACTTGGGGGGGCCAAGTCACCTTTTTAAGTACCTAAGTCACTTTTTAAGCACCACTGTGATCCACAAAACTCCCACTCAAATGCCCTATAAGCACCTCAACTTATGCAACTCCTAAGTTTTTGCAGATAAATTTCCCTAGGTACCTATGTTTCTGCCTCCGAGCATGCACATTGCTACCTCCCCTTAGGTGCCCAGATACCTATCTCCTCCCTGAAGCCCCACAACAATTCACAAGCTGGAGACGATAGGTGATTCAGCCACTTAACATTGCATGTGAGGCCTGATCTAATATGCATGTTCAAAGTCCACCTGCTGGAGTGAGCCATTAAAGCAAGTTCATAGAAAACAGCAAGTATGCCTATTTAGCACAGTGGATATGCTAATATGCATCATGTGGGAGACCCTTGGTTTAAATCCCCCTGTCTCCTGAGGGGATGAAGGATTGCTTCTCAGGTGATTGACTCTCTAGTTTAATGGTTAGGGTAATCTACCTGTTTTATTAGCCTAATTAATATTTAATTATACTATTTTTAATTAAAGTGGAACAATTTCAACAGAAGAGATTGAAGGTACCATACCCCAGGCCAGGGGTCGGCAACCTCTGGCAGGCGGATCACCAGGGTAAGCATCCTGGCGGGCTGGGCCAGTTTGTTTACCTGCTGCATCCACAGGTTCGGCCGATCGCGGCTCCCACTGGCCGCAGTTCACCGTCTCAGACCAATGGGGGTGGCGGGAAGCGGTGCGGGCTGAGGGGCTCCTTCCAGCAGTTCCCATTGGCCCGGAGCAGCGATCCACGGCCAGGGGGAGTCACGATCGGCCGGACCTGTGGACCGGGCAGGTAAACACACCGGCCTGACCCACCAGGGGCTTTCCCTACACAAGTGGCGACCCCTGTTTGAGAAACCCTGGCCTACACTACCCGCCAGATCGATTTATCAAGTCTAGTGTAGACACGATAAAATTGATTCCTGATCGCTCTGCCATTGACTCTGGAACTCCACCGCGGCGAGAGGCGGAAGTGGAGTTGACGGGGGAGCAGCAGCGGTCAACTCGCCGCCGTCCTCATGGCCAGGTAAATCGACCTAAGATATGCCAACTTCAGCTACAATATTCATGTAGCTGAAGTTGCGTATCTTAGGTCGACCCCCTCCCACCCAGTGTAGACCTAGCCTAAGGTGCCTATATCGCACCATTCATTTTATAGGGAGCATAGGCATAGGTGTGTCTACCCTGTGGATGGGAGCAAGACTCCTAGCCTGAGAAGACAGAGTTTTGTTAGTAGAGCTTGTCCTAGTGAGATAAAAATAGCTATGTGATTGTTGTAGCACTGGTGGAGGCTTGGCTTAGCCACTGGAGCATGGACCAGGGGGTACGGTGGGCTTAAGCTTGGGTAGCTAGTCCAAGACCCTGCTGGTGCCACAATGTCCACACAGCTAGTATAGGGATAACAGAAACATGGTGGAATAGTAGACATGACTGGAGTACAGGTATTGAAGGCTATGTGCTGTTTTTTGGAAAGACAGAAATAAAGGCAAAGGTGGTGGAGTAGCATTGTATATCAATGTTGAGGTTAACTATAAAGAAATAAGTGATGGAATGGATAAGACAGAGACTGTCTGGGCAAAAATCACATTGGGAAAGAAAGCTACTAGAGCCTCCCCTGAGATAGTGCTTGGTGTGTGCTACAGACCGCTGGGATCTGACCTGGATATGGATAGAGACCTCTTTAATGTTTTTAATGAAGTAAACACTAATGGGAATTGTGCGATCATGGGAGACTTTAATTTCCCAAATATAGACTGGAGGACAAGTGCTAGTAAAAATCATAGGGCTCAGATTTTTCTGGATGTGATGGCTGATGGATTTCTTCACCAAGTAGTTGAAGAACCAAGAAGGGATGCCATTTTAGATTTGGTTTTGGTGAGTAGTGAGGACCTCAGAAGAAATGGTTGTAGGGGACAACCTTGGTTCGAGTGATCATGAGATAATTCAGTTCAAACAAGATGACAGGATAAACAAAAATAGATCTGGGACTAGAGTTTTTTATTTCAAAAGGGCTAACTTTAAAGAATTAAGGAAATTAGTTAGGGAAGTGGATTGGACTGAAAAACTTGTGGATCTAAAGGCGGAGTAGGCCTTTAAATTACCTCAAGTCAAAGTTGTTGAAACTATCAGAAGCCTGCATCCCAAGAAAGGGGGGAAAAATCATAGGCAGGAGTTGTAGACCAAGCTGGATGAGCAAGCATCTCAGAGACGTGATTAAGAAAAAGCAGAAAACCTACAAGGAGTGGAAGATGGGAGGGATTAGAAAGGAAAGCTACCTTATGGAGGTCAGAGCATGTAGGGATAAAGTAAGAAAGGCCAAAAGCCATGTACAGTTGGCCCTTGCAAAGGGAATTAAAACCAATAGTAAAAAGTTCTATAGCCATATAAATAAGAAGAAAACAAAGAAAGAAGAAGTGGGACCGCTAAACACTGAGGATGGAGTGGAGGTTAAGGATAATCTAGGCATGGCCCAATATCTAAACAAAAACTTTGCCTCAGTCTTTAATAAGGCTAATGAGGAGTTTATGGATAATGGACGGATGACAAATGGGAGTGAGGATATGGAGGTAGATATTACCACATCTGAGGTAACAGTTTAATGGGACAAAATCAGAGGGCCCAAATAATCTTCATCCAAGAATATTAAAGGAAGTGGCACATGAAATTGCAAGCCCGTTAGCAAGAATTTTTAATGAATCAATAAACTCAGGGGTTGTACTGTACGACTGGAGAATTGCTAACATAGTTCCTATTTTTAAGGAAGGGGAAAAAAGTGATCCGAGTAACTATAGGCCTGTTAGTTTGACATCTGTAGTATGTAAGGTCTTGGAAAAAATTTTGAAGGAGAAAGTAATTAAGGACATTGAGGTCAATGGTAATTGGGACAAAATACAACATGGTTTTACAAAAGGTAGGTCTTGCCAAACCAACCTGATCTCCTTCTTTGAGAAGGTAACAGGGTTTTTTAGACAAAGGAAACACAGTGGATCTAATTTACCTTGATTTCAGTAAGGCATTTGATACAGTTCCACATGGGGAATTATTAATTAAATTGGAAAAGATGGGGATCAATATGAAAATTGAAAGGTGGATAAGGAACTGGTTAAAGGGGAGACTACAATGGGTCGTACTGAAAGGTGAACTGTCAGGCTAGAAGGAGGTTACTAGTGGAGTACTAGGGATCGGTTTTGGGACCAATCTTATTTAATCTTTTTATTACTGACCTTGGCACAAAAAGTGGGAATGTGCTAATAAAGTTTGCGGATGACACAAAGCTGGGAGGTATTGCTAACACAGAGAAGGACTGGGATATCATACAGGAAGATCTGGATGACCTTGTAAACTGGAGTAATAGTAATAGGATGAAATTTAATAGTGAAAAGTGCAAGGTCATGCATTTAGGGATTAATAACAAGAATTTTGGTTATAAATTGGGGACACGTCAGTTGGAAGTAACAGAGGAGGAGAAGGACCTCGGAGTATTGGTTGATCACAGGATGACTAAGAGCCGCCAATGTGATATGGCCGTTAAAAAAGCTAATGCGGTTTTAGGATGCATCAGGCAAGGTATTTCCAGTAAAGATAAGGAGGAGTTAATACCGTTATACAAGACACTGGTGAGACCTCATTTGGAATATTGTGTGCAGTTCTGGTCTTCCATGTTTAAGAAGGATGAATTCAAACTGGAAAAGGTACAGAGAAGGGCTACTAGGATGATATGATCCGAGGAATGGAAAACCTGTCTTATGAAAGGAGACTCAAAGAGCTTGGCTTGGTTAGCCTAACCAAAAGAAGGTTGACCGGGGATACGATTGCTCTTTATAAATATATCAGAGGGATAAATATATGGGAGGGAGAGGAATTATTTAAGCTTAGTACCAATGTGGACACAAGAACAAATTGATATAAACCAGACACTAGGGAGTTTAGACTTGAAATTAAACAAATGTTTCTAACCATTAGAGGAGTGAAGTTCTGGAACAGCCTTCTAAGAGAAGTAGTGGGAGCAAAAGACATATCTGGCTTAAGGACTAAGCTTGATAAGTTTATGGAGTGGATGGTATGATGGGATAGCCTAATTTTGGCAATTAATTTAGCAATTAATCTTTGATTATTAGCAGGTAAGTATGCCCAGTGGTCTGTGATGTGATGTTAGATGGGGTGGGATCTGAGTTACTACAGATAATTCTTTCCTGGGTGCTGGCTGGTGAGTCTTGCCCACATGCTCAGGGTTTAGCTGATCACCATATTTGGGGTCAGGAAGGAATTTTCCTCCAGGGAAGATTGACAGAGGCCCTGGAGGTTTTTCGCCCTCCTCTGCAGCATGGGGCACAAGTCACTTGCTGGAGGATTCTCTGCACCTTGAGGTCTTTAAACCACGATTTGAGGACTTCAGTAACTCAGACATAGGTTAGGGGTTTGTTACAGGAGTGAGTGGGTGAGATTCTGTGGCCTGCATTGTGCAGGAGGTCAGACTAGATGATCATAATGGTCCCTTCTGACCTTAAAGTCTATGAGTCTATGAGCTATTTTTTATGTGCCAGAAAAAGTCCCACTAGCAGCACAATGTGTACCCAGGCTGGGAGTCTCACTCCCAGCTTCAGTATAGATGCATGCTCAGTGTTTGTTGATCACAGTGTTGTTCCTGTGATTTTCAAGGCATCACAAAGCTCAGCACCACAACACCTAAGTCCCTTTGTGGATCTCACCCACAGAGCTTAAGGTGCTTGAAAGGAGTCTGCTTTATTGTGTGTCCAGTTCTTGGTGCATAATAACAGCTTCACAGTGCCCCACCTTGTCTGCAAAACTCAGCCTTTAAAAACACAGTCCCCAATACCACAGTATCATACTCCTATTTATGCTCCGCCACCCTAGGCATTGGCATAATCTGGCCCAAAACATATGCTGAAGCCAGCTAGAGATATGCACATTATTTTAGAATAGAGAGAACATTTGTTTGCTCATTTTATTCTTTTTTTTCCCCTTTTTTTTCTTTTTTCAGTTTCTGCTGGATATTGTTTATTAAATAACTGGAGCCTGGAAGTTTTATACGCCATTATACCTCAGATGTGATATATTGGAGTTAACTTTGGAAGTCTTCCCTCTGGTACTGCATATGGGATTGCCACACACATAAAAATTCACAGCATTAATCAAAATAATAATAAGTGTACTCAGGGAACATCAGTCAAAACTGACCTTTCCCAATGAGTCTAATTTGAAGAGTGCCTCCACAAGTAACACTAATTTATTATTTATCACAGAGCACTGTCTGTCAGTGAGCTATGGGTGTGAGGGGAAATCATGAGAGAAACTTGTACCAACCACTAAGAAAAAATGCAAACCTGGAAATGTCAACATTTGTCACATGGAAAATCACTCAGATATAAATACATGTTCTCATACAATGTTAGCAATTTAAAACTGTCAAGCTGAACCACGAAAAAGTAGGGATGAGTGAAATGTTTCAGAAATAATATCCCCCACCACTGTGCACCAAACCTCATTTGAATCTTTTAAAGGATTTTTTAAATATTTAAAGCTTGACTCTAAAGAGAGGTGGGGAAAAGATCAATATGCCTGTATGTCTGTCCATTCATATGGCCCTCATCACCATATTATTTGAGCACCATGTCAACTGTGCACTCCAGTCACTTTCTTCCTTATTTTTCTCACATGAAGCAGCAAAGCATCTTAGTAAGAGGACTACAGCATTTTTGGGGACTAACTTCCAGAAGATGATTGGCTGCCTTTCTGTCCATTACAATATTTTCAAAGAATGTGCTGGCAGGTCCACTTCACCTCTCTCATGGTGTTTGACATGGTAGAACCTCTCTTTGTGTCTTCAGGAAGCAGTCAGCACACCTGATTACCTTTGTGGTTCTTCAGGGTTAGCTTTCTCCCTTCCTACTTTATCTTTTGAGGTATATGGGGCACCTGGCTGGACTGGTCCAACATTCTACAGCAGGGATCGGCAAACTTTGGCTGCGGTTCGCCGCTCCACGCCAATGGGGGCAGCGGGAAGTGGCGGCCAACACATCCCTCGGCCCACACTGCTTCCTGCCACCGCCATTGGCCTGGGACGGCGAACCGTGGCCAGTGGGACCTGCAGTCTGCCGAACCTGCCGACATGGCAGATAAAAATACTGGCCTGGCCCGCCAGGGTGCTTACTGGTGAGCCGCATGCCAGAGGTTGCTAACCCCTGCTCTAGAGTGTTGAAATAAAAACATTATTTTGTAGAGTCCCGTTTCTCTGCTCTTTAGGGGAATAAAGGCCCCAAAGCAGGAAAATGTACAAGGAAGGTGTGGGGGGAGGGGGTGAGGGAGAGAGAGAGCGAGGGTTGGAAGGAATGAACTGTGTAGTTACGGTCTTAAAAAAAAGTGTGTGGGGCAACCCTCTCAAAAAGTTCTGATACTTCACATTAGCATCAATTGCTTATGGAGTAGGTTAACAGTAGCCCTAACATTTTCAGCTTTTTGTGGGTTTCTTTACCCATCACATTCAACTCTCTGCTAACCTACTGCAACTTGCCATGAAATTCAGTCACATGTTCCATAAGACTGCTCTTCATTTTTATGAAAAATCTACTTCTTTTCAATAGAAATAGAAAAAACAGACAAATTCCAATCTTTTCCCCTAAAATATTAATTTGTCAAGTATTCTTAGAAGCTTCTAATATCTGTTTTATTTTTAAATGGAAAGTAATGCAGCTCGAATTGACAACTATGAGTTGCTTTTATTTACCAATGTCTGATAAAATAGAAGATGCCAGTGTCTAGTACGGATTCCAGTCTTAAAGTTCAAAGACATATGTAGCAGGGTGAACCCCTTCTCCTTCCCTGAAGGGGTTAAAAACAGCCCTGGGATAGGGCTGTGGCAGGAGAAAACAGCCTTTAGGCTGAGCTGATTGGGGGAAGTGGCTGCAACTGGGGCCATGCCCCAAACTGAACAGGGCCTTATAAGAAGGCCAGGGAAGACAGAAGCCCAGACAGTCTCTCTCTGCCTTCAGAGCGAGAGAAGGGCCTAGCCGTAGGGAGCTTGAGACTGGATACCTGAGTGAAGCAGGGCTGGGGAAAGGCTGAGGAGCTGGGGAGCTCCAGCCTAGAAAGCCCCAGCCTGCAGCCTAGCGAAGGGTCAACAGGTACTAGGGGTTGCAGAGGGCAGCCCAGGGGTAGGCCAAGGCAGCAGGTCCAAACCCCTTTGCCTGTGATGAATAGGCTGATACTGCAGTCTGCCCCAGAGTGTGGGGCTAGACAATGACTGGCAGTAGCCAATACTGAGGCAAGGTGGGGATAGAGGGTGAGGATTCCCTGAGGAGGGGAGACCCTAAGAGAAAGGGGTTACTGCTAGGGGGCGGCACCCCATGTAAAAGGGTACCGGGTCCAGGGAGGGACACAGGGGCCTGAGGACAGGTGGATCACCAGCCTGCAGAGGGCACTCCAGTGCTGGAACAGAGCTAATTCCCGGAGTTGCCAGCAGGAGGCGCCGCAGCGGTGAGTCCGACCCGTCTACAACATATTTTGCAGAAACAATTTACTACAAAAATAACAGTGACATGAAACATTTCCAAAACTGGACTGAACCTTCACCTTAGTCCTCTACTCCGACATTTATTTTTTTATTTGTTTGGATGGAAATGAATTCAGTAGACCCTTTCCTCTTCCTTTGGCTGAAGTATCTCTTCCTTCATTGGTTACCATCTGTAGCTTCCCTGGAAATTGTGCATTTTTGTACTTAACAAATAGAGTAAATGAAATAAATCTCTCCCTACTTCCCAAAGATTTCCTCTGTAGTAAAAGGTGTGTGTATGACAGCAGGGAGAGAACCAAGCAAAGTGACCTTTCCCTGAACAGGAACATCTGGGAAAGAAATGCAAATTAGGGAAAAGCAAACTTTTTAAGCACACACTAAAACAAAAACAAAACAAAACATAGCAAGAAATTCAAGCTATAGGAATATGGTGAACCTTGTGTGATGAGAAAACTAAAGCTAAGGGGATAATGGAAAACTCTGAGGTTTTTTTGTCACAAATAAGTAGTCAGAACTTTGGATGCTTATCTAAAGTGAAAAAGAAATTTAAAGGAAGTTCACACATCATTCATTCTAATGTGAATTTTTTTTAACCTCATCACATCTTCCAAAGAAGATCTTTCCATCTCTTTTTTCCAGCTGTGATTAAACATATAGTAACAAATTCATTTCTATTCAGGAACCTAAGCGTGGCTTCAGACTGCTCATTATGGTTACCTAGAACTTCTCTGCATAGCAGAACAGATCCAAGGTTCTCCTGTGGAAACTACTACCACTTGAGCTAAAGGATAATTTCTGTTAGCTACTAGAAGTTATAAGGCACAAAGTTGAGCACTTCTGATTTAATCCAATAGAGAGCAGTGTCACATTTAGGTACTAACCTGATGTAATAATATGCATTTAATTGTTCCAGCACAACTGAGATTTAGATGCTACAATTTTGTTTTTAAATTTAAAGCATGCTTAACTTGAGAAGTACTCAAATGCACACAATCATAAAGTGCTACTGTCACCCTTCCACTAAGGCCTTTATGGCAGCAATAAGGAGAGTGTTCAAGAAATGTAGGGTCTCTTTTGACAAATAACTAAACAATCTCAAGCCTTCACCCAGAAACCTGGAAAAATTAAAAGCTCCCTCCTTGAATGCCCTTAACAGGCAGAGAACTGCCCCATGCACAAGCACTCTGGTACTGTGCACAAACAAGAGACAACTTTATTGGGGAAAGGGAACACAGTTATAAACTTGGGAAAACAGAACAGCAACAGAATATATATGCAAATAAAAAGTAAAGTACCCCGCACCCTTTTCCAGCAACACTCCAGCTAACTCCCTTCCTACCCACTAATAAGAATGTCCCTTGGCTGCAGCACTTCATTCATCTGCCATCTGCCACTTACTTTTTGGATTAGCAAGGAGCAGTTATTCATTTGTAGGTCTGTTTCCAGTCTCAAGGGAGCTGTTTGGCTGGTCTCACTGGTAGTCATCACTACTTCTCCCAGCTTAGTTATTCAGTTTTATTAAGGTGCTGCATGATCAGTGCCTTACCCAAGTCCACTCAGTTCTGCTGCTGTCTTCTCCATCATCGCTCAATGCAAACTCCTCCATCTGCATCATCTCTCAACAGGAAATTCTTATGAGCAATTAAGACCCTTGAGCAGAATCCTGGCTACTTGGAAATAACCTCATTGCCACAAAGTAGAAGTTCTTTCTTCTCCTCTCTTTGAGCTTCTCTAGAACCCCTATCTGTCAAATACAAGTTATGCTGACTTTCTAAGTGTGACTAGAATAACTGTGAACTGTGGATAGGTAGCCTATGCAAATGAGGCCGTCTATGACAGTGGTTTTCAAACTGGGTCATGGCAGCACTGGGTCACGGTGGCTCTGATCAGTACCACCAACCGGGCTGTTAAAAGTCCTGTAAGTGGTGCTGCCTGGCTAAGGCAGGATAGTTCCTACCTGTTCTTACACTGTGCTGTGCCCTGGAAGCAGCCAGCAGCAGGTCCAGCTCCTAGACAGGGCGACCATGGTGCTCCACGTGCTGCTCCAGCCCCGAACACTGGCTCTACACTCCCATTGGTTGGTTCCTGGCCAATGGGAGCTGGGATTCCTGCTGGCGAGAGCCAGATGAAGCCACTTGCGCGCATCCGCCTAGGAACTGGACCTGCTACTGGCTGCTTCCGGGTGGTCTGTGGTGCCGGGTGGTCTGTGGTGCCAGGACAGGCAGTGATCCTGCCTTAGTACCCCCACTGCGCTGCTGACTGGGAGCTGCCCGACGTAAGCCTGCACCCCAACCCCATACCCAAATCCCCTTCCCTAGCCCTGACCCCCCCCCAAAAACCTGGAGCCCCTTCCTGCACCTCAAACCCCTCATCCCTGGTCCCACCCCAGAGCCTGCACCCCCATCGCAGAGCTCTGACTCCCTCCCACACCCCTACCCCAGCCCTGAGCCCCCCAACCCAGAGACCCTCCTGAACCCCAAACAACTCATCTCCTGCCCCACCACATCGCCCTCCCCCTGCACCCCAGCCCTCTGTCCCAGCCCTGAGCGCCTCCCACACCCCAAACCCCTCATCCCCAGCTCCACTGGGTCATGGGCCTCAACAATTTTCTTCAACTGGGTCGCCAGAAAAAAAGTTTGAAAACCACTGGTCTATGGCACCACTATTCCCTTTTCAACTATAGAGGGAGTAGAGAGCTCTTCACCTTCTGGAGCTCCTGGCGACATGTTTACACTTCTTCAGGAAATAAATGTTTTTGAATGTAACATTTTTGTATGTATGGCATTCTCTCTCTCTCTCTCTCTCTCCCCCCCCCCCATCCAACCCCAACAATTGTGTTTTACCATGAGGTTTGTATTTTATTCTCTAAACAGCAACAATGAGTCCTGTGGCACCTTAAAGACTAACAGATGTATTGGAGCATAAGCTTTTGTGGGTGAATACCCACTTCGTCACACAAAAGCTTATGCTCCAATACATCTGTTAGTCTTTAAGGTGCCACAGGACTTGTTGCTATTTACAGATCCAGACTAACATGGCTACACCTGATATTTTATTCTCTGTAATTTTCACCCCTATCTCTACCCTCCCCACTAAGAAAGGACATCTTTTTACACAAATAATAATTATCATTTTCTGAGATAATAAATGTTATGTTCTACCTCCAAATAAAATAAAATCCTTCATTCGCTATCTTTTAAAGTTTTTGGAGCACCTGATCCTGCCAACCCTTACTATGCCCCAAAGGAATTTCAAAATAGATTGCCATTTGAACTCCTGAACAGTTACGCCCAGATTCAAGAAGGTATTTAGGCACCTTGGATCAGGACCTTACTCCCTGTGTATGGCTACTTCACCAACCCATTGCACCCCAAGTCAAAGACTGCATTAATATTTATGTGTTTAAGTATTAATTATAAGAACACTTAATAGGGGGTGAAGAGCTAAAATGCAAATTTTGTTGCTGTTTAGTTCTCTTAAATTACATAAGCAATATAAGTGTAATCGACTCCTAGTAACAGATTAAAAAGTAAAGGATGCCAGCATTTTATTGATGTTTAACACGATAATTAGAACAAGTAAATTACCGTAGGTATTAACATCGTTATTAGAAGTCAGTATTTACAGATTGCTACCCCATCTACTTACTTTAGGCTACCGCTACCAATGTTAATTAAGGGTCTAATTAGCAAACATAATGTAAATAGGTCTGTAGGCCAGTGGGCAGAAGCGCCAGCCTCAGAAGATGAATTACACTCTCATCAGTTGCAGACTTGCAAGCCTTTGCATCAGGGCTTTCTTTTACTCATTCATAGGATTTCAGATAAAAGAAGCCACTCAGAATAGCGGCCCCAACTGCCAGTTTCTTAACCAGCTGGGAGGGGAGAGGACAACCCTTTTCCCCACACTTAGATAATATCACAGTTACCTCTCTTTTACCTTTATATCCCCAGCTACTTTCATTCATGTGACAGGCAGCGGTCTGAATTAGCCCCTCATGTACTGGGGCTTCTGAAGCATCTTTCCATCTTGTCACAAGCTCCTATAACGTTTGATGTGAATATTATGAGGAGGTAATATACATATTCTGGCTCTGATCCAATGCCCAGTTAAGTCAGTGGAAAGACTCCCATTGATTTCAGTTAGAAAAATGAAAAACAATCTCTGAAACATATTGGCTAGTGAATAGGTGTAATCCATTGGCTACTGGATTTGCACAGCACCAGCTGTACATGACTGTTCATTCTACTAACCTAACATTGACCTGAATGAGAGATCAGGGTAACATATTCAGAAGCACATCAAATATATTTTTCATGTAGGTACTTGTGCAATAGAGCAACAGTCATGTTAGTATGGAACAGCATAGACTCCTTGAAAAGTTTGACCTGAATATTACTTGCATTTACAGGGTCAGATTTTAAAAAGACTCAGCTCCCAGTTAGGTAGTTAAATTGAAAGCTGCTGGATGTTAAGCACTTTCAAATTCTAGCTATTTAATTTAGTTGCTAAAGTGAGAGCTGATGTCTTTTCAAAGTCTATCAAGGTGCTGGACATGAAGTGAATGTCTACTGCTACTTTAACACTGTGGTGTCACCAAGCCTCAGAAGCCTGAAGACAAAGAAAAATTCTATTTGTAATTATTAAATATACTGAGCCTTATACAAAAGTCTCTGTGTAAACCTTAAAAAACAATGAGGAGCCCGGTGGCACCTTCAAGACTAACAGATTTATTTGAGCATAAGCTTTCATGGGTAAAAAAAACACACTTCTTCAGATGCATGGAGTGAAAATTACAAATGCAGGAATAAATATACTGAGACATGAAGATAAGGGAGTTACCTTACAAGTGGAGAACCAGTGTTGACAAGGTCAATTCAGTTAGGGAGTATGTGGTCCACTCCCAATAATTGATGAGGAGGTGTCAATACCAAAAGAGGGAAAATTGCTTTTGTAGTGAGCCAGCCACTCCCCGCCCCTATTCAAGCCCAAATTTATGGTGTTAAATTTATGCAGTTTTTCTTTGAGGTCTGTTTTTGAAGCTTTTTTTGAAGCTTTTTTTGTGGAAGGATGGCTACTTATAAATCTGTATCTGAATTTCCAGAGAGACTGAAGTGTTCTCCTACTGCCTTTTTATATTACCATTCCTGATGTCTGATTTAGTTCATTTACCCCTTTACATAGAGAATGTCTGGTTTGGCCAATGTACATGGCAGAGGGACATTGCTGGCAGAGGGACATTGCTGGCACATGATGGCATATATCACATTAGTAGATGTGCAGGTGAATGACCTCCCGATGGTGTGGCTCATGTTGTAGGGTCCTATGATAGTGTCACTAGAGTAGATATGGTGAAAGAGAAGTTTGTTACAGGGATTGGTTCCTGGATTAGTGTTTCTGTGGTGTCTAGTTGCTGGTGAGTGTTTGCTTCAGGTTGGGGGGCTGTCTGTTAGCAAGGACTGGCCTGCCTCCCAAGGTCTGTGAGAGTGAGGGATCATTTTCCAAGACAGGTTGTAGATCATTGATGATGTGCTGGAGAGGTTTTAGCTGGGTGCTGAATGTGATGGCCAGTGGTGTTCTGTTATTTTCCTTGTTGGGCCTGTCCTGTAATAGGTGACTTCTGGATACCATCATGTGACAGCAGTGCCCCTCTCCCATATACATTGGCCAAACTAGACTTCAAAGAAAAACTGCAGAGCTACAAATCATTTGCAGACTTAATACCATCAATTTGGGCTTGAATAGAGACTGGGAGTGGCTGGCGCACTACAAAAACAATTTTTCCTCTCTTGGCATTGACACCTCCTCATCAATTATGGAGTGGACTACATCCACCCTGACTCAATTGGCCTTCAACATTGGTTCTCTATTTGTAAGGTAACTCCCTTCTCTTCATGTGCCAATATATATTTATGCCTGTAATTTTCACTCCATGCATATGAAGAAGTGAGTTTTTTACCCATGAAACCTTATGCCCAAATAAATCTGTTAGTCTTTAAGGGGCCACCAGACTCCTTGTTTTTTTTGTGGATAGAGACTAACACGGCTACACCTCTGATCTATAATTACAGAACTGCAGTTTCCACTTTTAAATTCTCAGCCCTGCGGTGGAGGTTTTTTCTTAATATTTTAACTCTTCATGAAATGCTTCTCCCCTAAGAAATCTAACATTAAGTTTGAGTGAATTAGAGCTATAATCCTCCTTCAACAGGAACATAATCCTTCTTCAAACATAATTAGAGCTGTAATCCTTCTTCAAATCTTGTCTGGAATGTGTACAAGACGTTATCAACTAATGATGAATAGGTGTGAGGGTACACGATCAGTTCATATTTATTGTTTTATTTTTCAAAATAAGAATGTATAATGCATATATTTATATATAAACTAATTATATCCCTCCCGTCTTTCTGTATGTTGCTTGTTTCCTCAGTTAAAGTCTTCAGGGCAAGGATTGGGTCTTCCTGTGTGTACAGAAAGCCATTAGTATATTAGAGAACCAAAAACAAGTATAGGATTATTGTTTACCATTTTTGCTCACAAAAAAAAAAACCACCCCACAACATTTTCGTTATAAAAAGTGGATGGGTGGGGGGTGTCTTGAGATTTTTTAATAATGTGTTGATTTAATTTATGCAAATAGTAAAAATTGCATTACAGTGTCTTTTTCATGAAACCAGCTAAACTGAAAAATGTCATGTCTAACAAAAATTTATTTGGACAGCTGTGATGTTACTAATATGATGTTTGTGCCTCTTATGTTAAAGACATATTTAATATAAATAGAAAATATAAATGGCAGCAGAAAAATTACTGTTAAGTTACATATATACTAGTATTTGACTTTGTGCTGAAGAAACGTACTGCTTTCCTATGAGGATATAAATGTTACACTAATAAAATAATACCAACAGGATCTTATAAGAGGGATAAGGCAAAATGCCACGTTTACTGCAAATACAACAGACAGTTGCTACATTTATTCATTCACACAAACACTCACACGGGTTCTGCATTAATCAGTTTATAGTTATCAGCCTGGAAGTTGCTCGTGACAGAATACTGGCCAGGTTTCCTGTCCACAAGAGTGGAGCCGAGTCTGTGTCAGATGTGCACCTGATGCTCCTGGACTGTGGTAGCAGAACCAGAGACTCAAAGTTCTTAGTCTTTAGAGTCCATTTTTATAGGGATTTATCCCTATGTCAGACTATGGGAATTGCTTCATCCTGCTGTTGCTGTATCAATCAGCAGGTGGCACATTCCTGATGGCTCCGTGCTGTCAGATGCTGGTTTTTCTCATCCTTTGAGATGGTGGGGTGAATTCCAGTTTGTCCTCCGGGGGGTCATCTGGTTGTTCCCATTTGACACCTTCTTCAGACAATGGATACTTCATTCCTAGTCTGGCACCTCCCTGATCATTCATGTAAACCAAGCATTCATTCACATACATTCCTTCTTTTAATCACATTTATTTTACTGTCTCTACCACTTTTGGGGTGTTACTAATTTATTTGAGACTCTCTGCCCTTTGATTACAGAGAGAGGGCCGTTACAATGTATCATTTTGAGTGGAGAGTTAATTAACGGCTTACCGCGTATCAATTACAGAGCATGCGCAGAGAACAGTCAATTGACTGTTTGCAAGTTTTACATAGCAATAAAGTATCTTTCTGAGAACAGATGCAATCAATGGCTTACAAGTTTTATACAGACAGTAGCTTGTAAATTAACAATTAATCCAAGAGATCTTTTACTTGGTAAAGCTATGAGATTTAAATTATGGATTTAAATTATGGGGGAGCAATTATGGGGAATCACTTTCATTTCTAATATAAACCTTCTTTAATATCCCTACATAAATGTACCTCTGGATTCGAGAAAGATCAATGTGAGTCAGATACACTTGTGATGTAATGATCCTATTTGTAATGGTCACAGTTTGCTATTTTAATATGCTATAGTATCATGTATTATCACTGAATAACTGACAATACATAAAGGGTTGATGAATGTCTGTGAATGAGAGTTCATATACATTAAAGGCCTGATCCAAACCCCACTGAGGTAAAAAGGAAAGACTTCAGTGGACTTTGGATATAGCCCTAAGTAATCAAATTTGCTATAAAGCAAGACAACTTTATCAAAGCATTAAGACTAATGTATGTAGTATGTTTTTTAAGAGTTAATAAGCCTGGAGAACAATGGGGGAATTGGTTCCTTTTTGTCCGTATAGTGAGGTGGTGTGGCCTCCCACTGACCCAGAGAGGGAGGGACCACTCGCAGAGCCCTGGTGGGTGGAGCTGGGCTGTGCTTACTCCTCCCACCAGAAGTCAGTGGGTGGGACAGGAAGTACAAAAGGCAGGTCTTCAAGCTCAGTTGGGCTGCAGCTGCTGAAGGAGCCAGATGCTTCCTGCCCGCTCCTGAACTGGGAGACTTCTGAGGAGACCCTTGTTGCACTGATGACTGGCCGATGCTGCTGGAGCCACACACTGACCAAGCCGAGGAGGAGTTCCCAGGTCTGCCACTGGCCCTCTATCCAGACACTGAAGAGGACCTCTTTTAGACCCAGGTGCGCCCCAATGGGGAGATAGGAAGTAACCCAGGGGAACTAGAGAAACATCTGATTGAGAGCTGGCCTGTGACCGGGTCAGCTTGTTGCTGACCCCTCTGCCACTGTTAGGGCCCTGGGCTGGGATGTGGTGGAGTTGGGTGGGCTCGTGTCCCCCTTGCCACCCAAACCATGGGGTGGCAATACTCCCCCACAATAGACCGGAGGGCCTGCATCTGCCTACTGCCCTCCAAGTGAGAACACTAGGCTGTAACCCTGCCTGAGCCCCCATAGATTGTGTTTGGGTGCTCGACTTCTATCCTAGACTGTATTTGGGTGCTCTATCCCAGCCTGAACCCGGAGGACTTGCTGCCCCACCCTGACTAAGGGCTTGGGCTCCGAACCAGTTGTTTGCTGCTTGGCCCAGAGTGCAGGCCGAGACCCAGACTCTGTACTGCCCCGCCTCAACTAAGGCCTTGGCTTACTAACTGTATGTTTGCTGTTTGGCCCGGAATACAGGTCCGAGCCACGGATGCTTCAACTGCCCTGATTGTGGGCTAGAGTCGCTAACCACCTATCGCTCTGCCCAGAGGGCCGACCAGAGCTACAGACAGAGTGACTCAGCTAATTCCCCAACCGTGAGCAACGTCTTGTGATGTAGTGAAGTGGAGTAGCCTCCCACTAACCCAGAGGGGAGGGGCCACCACTAACCCACTACAGTCCCTCATAAAAGTACATCTAACAATAACTGCTGTCTCTCCATTATTTTCTAATTAAAGCTTTGTTTATATTAGTCTCTTCCAAACCAACTCGTCTTTATAAACCTTTATTCTGAGGGATTTGTAACCTCATAAAAATTACCTCTGTGCTGATAAAGAGTAATAAAAGCAAGAAGGAATTGTATACAATTCTGAAGCATTTAGCAGTTGATAGAGATATGGGATATCCAGCAAAACCCTGTTCAACTTTTTTCATATTCATTTGATCTCTTGCAATTTAAAGTAATTTTTTTTAAGTTGAAGAGTGAAAGCCCCTCGTCTAAAATACATGCTAATCCCTTAGGCCAAATATTGTGATTCTTGCTGAAGAAAAATTCCTCTCAAAAGTAAATAGAGTTTGTCTTTATTAAAGATTAAAGGTTTTGTCCAGTAGTGCATATAAGAATATCTGTCAGCTATCATACTCTGATATCTGAGATATGAACCAAAATCTAAACAAAGGATTCAGCACCCAACACATTTCCAAATCAGAGCTACAATGGCACGCTGAGTGATGTAAAAAGTATGCCTGAATATCATGTGACAGAGCAATCTTCTGTGTAGAAGAAACATGCTACTTCTAACATGGAAGTCTAGTGGAAGACTACATTGCACTATACAAAAATCAGAATATTGATACCACTGGGACCACATCTCTTTCTCATCAAGTGCAAAAAGTGACTGACTACCTAAAGGCAATTGGACCCAGAATGAAAAAGCAAAAGTCCTGGTCTAAGTGCCTGATCTTGCAATCCTTACTCATTTAGTCCTTAAAGGAAATCAACAAGACTAATTATGTCACGACAACTTATGTGAGAAAAGGTTTCAGTATCAAGACATAAATACAAACAAGACTGAGATCAAGTTAATAGGAAAGGAAAAACACTTTAATAAACTAGCTGGTGTTATGACTTTACTGTTTGTGGGGAGCATCCTAAGCACAAATAATTAAACTAGTGCTTTGTGTCATGGCACTGCTAGTGGATTCATTGCTATTCCTGAATACTAAAACAACAGGGGATGATTAGAAATAATCTTCTTGTACCTTTGGCAGCCTAGAAGATGGCACTTGTTTCTCCTTGATACAGACCTAGACCTTTATAACTTCCAGACTAGATTACTTTTTCTGTGATTTACTGTGAAGGCTAGACCAATCCTGTAACTGGTCCATAACACAGCAGTCCATCTCCTGCATGTAATGAAGCATACTAATGCTACACACTCTGCACTGGCTCCCAATCTAATTTTAGATGCCTTTCAAAGTGATTCTTATTTTCAAATCCCTTAATGGACATGGATATACAAGCATCCAATGAAGTGGGCTGTAGCTCATGAAAGCTTATGCTCAAATAAATTTGTTAGTCTCTAAGGTGCCACAAGTACTCCTGTTCTTTTTGCGGATACAGACTAACACGGCTGCTACTCTGAAACCACGGATATACCAGTGACTGTCTCGCATACTGCACCCCTCACTGGTAAATGTGATTAATGGGGAAGTTGCAAGTGATTCAACGAAAGGTGTCCATCTGTAAAACACAAAGGATTTTACTAGTATAGTATATTATAATATCTATATTGTTCCTGCCTGCTAGTTATGTGGGTTGCTTGAATTTTCAATAAATAATGCATTTCTTCAAGGTTTATAAATTATTTTTCTTTTTGTTTTAGCAAAAAACCCCAAAAACTATTTCTGGGATTTGTTCTCTAATCTATAATTCAGTTCTATTCCAGGAAAATCAGGCTTTGTCTGAGACCCCAGGAATAAATTTATTAAATATCTGAACTTTTTATGTTCCAGAGTACTGATTTATATTCACTGCACACTTCTTAATGCATGCAGAAAAAAATTGAGCATGTTACTATCAGACTTGGTAACATAGTTTTTTCATAGTTAGTTCAAGGTGTTGATTACTTTTGTAATAGTAAAGCTCATCCATGCAGTACAATTTTGTTCCATCGTCTACATGATTTTACCTCTGCACAAGATTTCTTTCTGGTTGACTTATGTATATTCCTTGGAGTAATAAGTGAGTTTTTAAGAGAAACAGTACAGAAGGTTAAGAAAGCCATCAGAGTTTTGTCTGTTCTGTTTGTTTGTTTTTGGCCCTTGAGCAATTTTAAATCTTCATTAATGCAAATATGAAGAAAAAGGTCAAATCTCAGGGTTTGGGTTTTTTTTATTATTGAACATTCTAACAACTGAGAAACCTATAATAACCCACTGAGAGCGGAGCTTTTGTGACTTAACCAAGCAAGTTTCTTTTTTGAATCCATATAAAATTATTTGCCTGAGTGTGCCAATAAATATGTTGCTATATATTTGCTAAACCTTGCCAATTTGTGTTAGAAGAAATAGTGTACTCCCAGGATGTAATCTCTTTCATTTCTGTTAATAAAGAGAGAAATTTAAAAAAAAACGAAGTAGAAGCACTCTCCGTAATAAATAGCTGTCTCTAAATATTTTAACATGCATTGGGTATCTCAATTCAGCCTTTGTTCATAGACAAACTATGCACTGTGAATAAGAATGAAAAGGGGTATATGGGGAATATTTTCACTCTGATGTAGTAAGTGGGGTTCTAAGGAGGTGATGCCCTATTAAAAATAGAGATGAGTGAATCTTGGACAAAATAAGAACCATTCCCTGCCCCCAAAGGCTTTGTTCATGGTGAATTGAATATAAAATCTCTGAGTTACTTTAATGTTCCTGTAGCTATTTTTAACTTCCAGATTCTCATTCAGAGATCAAACTGGAAGAGTCACAAAAATTCAGTAAAGTCTGTTTTCTCGATAGCTTGATCTACCCAGTTTATAGTAGGGAGCTATATCTTAATTTGCAATAAAAAGACTATCTTGTACAATATCCTGTTAAGCAAATAAGAAAAAAACAGTTACAAATTACAATTCCTACCAGAGAGGATTTAGGCTCAGAGTCAGAGAGGTTAATTTTCTAAGTTCCCATACCAACATCTGCACTCTCCAACCATCCCATACACTTCACAACCAATTTACTCAGTCAAAACAAGACAACAAACTGTTCCAAATGCAAAACAAAACTATTCCTCCACAAACTGAAGTCCCAGTCCTGCTCTTATTGACGTAATAAAGGAGGTTTTTTTTAACATGGACTTCAATGAGAAAAACATGAGGTCCCAAAACTCCAGCTAATACTATTCATCAGAGTTTACACTGTTGCTACAATATCTTATACACTTTCTGTTTGTAAGGTCCCTGGTTTGTCAAGCCTCTCAAAATATATATATATATATATATATATATATATTTTAATATTTTATTTTACATCTTACCTATAACAAAATCTTGCAACAACATTCCATTGTAAGCCTTGCTATTTAATGACTTCTAAACTTTAGAGATGTAATAAATATAAATGAAATTAAAGATTTCATACTGTGAACATATTGTTACAGTTTGGGTTAGACCTTGCTGAAACTGGTCAGTTTAACAGCCACCCTTCATTTGGGTTAAAAGAGAGCAACAATAGGGGCCTCAAACAAAGACACAGGCTCATGTCACAACAAAAAGAAAAGTGAACTAGTATAGAAATTAGAACTATGTGTGTGGATTGTTTCTGCTGGCTATTATTTGATAGAGCTGTGTTTGTATGTGTGGGGTGGGAGGGAGAGAAAGAAAAGAAATTCACCAGAGAAGGAATGAGACAACAAGGACACTCCCGACAGAGCCTGAACAAGCCCTGGGAGCACGGCCTTGAGAAAAGTCTAGAGAGAGACAGAATCAAGGTTTTTTGGACACTTTTTTTCAAAAAGTCTAAGTTTACTGCCAATGGAACAATCAAACAAAATAATCAATTTTTTTAAGACAAAAACCACAGCTTTGCTGATTGAAGTCAATTCAACTATATTTTAATTGTCTATGATCTTATTATCTATTAAAAGGAGTTTTTCAGTAGAAATGATTTTATTTGGATTAAAAAGATCCTCTGGGTTTAGAAAAAAAATAAATCCTTCCAGATATATTTCCTTCTAAATGCTCTATTCTGCATATTCTGCTTTTGAATCTGTATCTCTACCTTTTTTCATGGCAGATCATTTCTTATTTTTTATTCTGCACTCTAGATTTATGGGATAACAGAACGTGACATCTTTCTCCTGTTGTTGTTAACAGGAGAAAAGGAATCCACTTCTTAAAACTCTGCTGCTCCCTCTAATTTTGCTACACTGGGACCCATTATGGTTTGCACCTGCTCTTCTGGGAGTCTTTCTACATAATTTCAGGATAACCCAGATACTCTGATAAACACTTCTCTAAACCACTATGCTTGTTTTCAGAAATGGCTGAATGGCTTTGGTTGAAAAAGAAAAAGAAATCTGTCTGTGTCAGATACCTGTCATGGAAAATGTCAGCTGAAAGATTAACACTTGGCCAAGTTTTAAGCACCTGAAAACAGGGTCTTCTAGGAAGCATTGGAGAACCTGAATAGGCAAGACTGATTGCACCGCCTATAATATATGATATAAAAATACCCCATTTGTTTAACAGAGTACTGATTCAGATTGCTGAGTGGCACAATATCCACGTTGCACATTAGCCACCAATGTTTTAGCAAGTTCCTAATCCATTTTGATATCTTCTGTCATTTTAATTACTGGGGGTTATAGCAAGCATGCCTTCCAACACTTGTATGAAATATTTTCTGCCTCACGATATTTCGTAAAGATTTTTTTTCAAAATTAGTATAATTAAAATACTTAAATATAAATAAGGCTTAGTATGAATGCATTGTGGATTCCGAAATGTCATCACTTCCATGGCAGAAGCTGATAAAAGTTATCCATCAAAGTAAATTTTGTTCAGTTTAAGCCTTTGTTGTTGTTGTTTGTAAATCATTTGAAAAACAATCCTGATGATGGTCAAACTATAAGTTATCAAAAGTATTTGCAAACTAGGAAGAATAATTTTACAGTCTGGATATTTACTATGATTATTCACTGTTTATCATGTAGTGAGAGATTGGCCACATGGTATTCCTTCTACTCACTGACTGCATGACTAAAACTGTCTAAGATGCAAAAGAGGAATCAGCAAAGAGCTAATATCTCCCTTGCAGTATGACATCATAAAACTTTTGGGATTTGCCAATCTTTTCATGATTTTACTTTATCTAGATCTAGATCTAGATATATCTTTCCCACCACAGTTATACAGTGTTCCATGGATTGAATATGGGTTCTTGTGCACCCATTAGACAAAGAGTGACTCCACTGACTTCAATGGAGTTACTGGTGATTTATGCAAATGCCATGAGATAAAAATCTTTTCCAATGTTTTCCTTACTTGTCCAATATTACAAGTCAATTCAGCCTTGCAAAATCTGTCATTAAAATATAACAGCTCAAGAAAGAAAAATGCTTGCTTGCCTTTTGCCATAGTAATGTTGGGGAAAACAAACACACTAATACCCATTCAAAAGTAAAAAGATACTTGTCCCAAATGTGAGAGAGAGTCAAATTTTATAAGGCTACATTAATTTAATTATTCACCGGTTATATTTATTTAATTTATTTTGCCTTTTTTCCTTCAATTTATATTTCTGTTTTTGTTGTTATTTTTTAAGCTGAGAAAATATATTAGAGTAATTCTTCTACAGGAATAATTTTGTATACTGCTTGTTTGTTACTTTTGCTGCCTTTGCTTTCAGAATTAATGAACTGACAGTTTAAAACCAGATACTATATATTATCTCCAAATTCTGCTTCAAAATTGGATGGAGAACCAGCCTTTCAATGTGACTGGGAAAGGTATGAGGAAAAAAAACATGATGCTTAAATGTTTAAAACCTGTTCAGCCACAAGGAAGAATGTAGAGGAGAATCCCAGAGATGAGGCTCATAAATTGATACACTGGGAATGAGTTGGAGAGATAACTAGGCAATAGACTGAAAATGACAAGGGTAAAAAAAGGACCATGTGATCTATTCTTAATATAATATAGGAAGCCAAATGTAATTCACCATTTAATTAAGGGGCTGGCAAGCAGAGAAGGCCCAGGGCAAACCATTTATGAAAGAATTAAACTTTCTGATAGTATGCCAATCACAGAAGAATCTCCCTTTCTTCATAAGATAAAATAAGAATATGGAGGAAATGGAGTCAGCAAAGATTACCTGACTGCTAAATCAAATCACTTAGTGTTAAAGGGACAGGCACATTAAATTTTATTTCCTGGACTGTATGTAGCACTCTATTATGAAAGTCAGCCTAAATCAGGGGCACAGCAGCTCAAACTGCCCACTCACCATTCTTCTGTAAAGCCTAGTGCAGAGGCCATAAGAAAGTTTTCAATGAGTGTTCACCCCACATCAGCCCCTTGAAAGGGTCAATGAAGCGGGGGGAGGGGGGATGGGACTAACTCGATAGGCTGCATCTGAAGGGAATTAGGCTAGATAAGTAATGCCTGATTGAGAATAGATCCCAGCTGAGAAGGAATAGTTGAGGCCATGATAAAGCCAGGAAGTTGGCAACAGAAGAGGGCTGCAGTGTGGAGGTCTGCAATCGCTCCCTAATCTCAAAGAGGGAAAGGAGGTAACCAGGGGGAGAATAGAAGCCCTGGGATCCTGGCCCTTAGGTTAATGCATATCAGGAGGTGGGTGGAGAAAGAGCCTGATATAGCTGAAGTAGGAGCAGCCCAGGGAAGTAGCAAGCTTTGGGGACAGTGCAGACCTTGGCTGTTGGTTGTATGGTCACTGGGCTGGAACCCAGAGTAGTGAGTGGGCCTGGGCTCCCCTACCAGCCACTGGTGAGATAGACACAGACCAGACAGTGTAGCACAGTGGTGAGCAACCTGCAGCCCACGGGCCACATGCAGCCCATACAGTGACTTGTCCTGGAGGGCCAAGCCACAAAGAGAGCACCCTGAATTCCACACAGAGAGAGAGAGAGAGAGAGAGAGAGAGAAGCAGCAGGGTGCATTAATGAGCAACAGAAGGGGACATCAGACTTGAGTGGAGCTAATCCCCAGAGCAGCCGGGAGAGGTGCTTCTACTGGTGAGTGTACCCTGAGACAGCTTTACTGCTGCTGTTAACATACTATTCCATTTGTGCAGCTGCAGAATATTTCTCTTCTTAATTTTGCGTGTTACTTTGACCTATATATTTGATAAGAATCTGCCTTAGTTTTGCACCTTTCACTATGGTGCATTTGTCTTATGTAGTAACTATGTGCTAGAATTTGAAGCAGTTTTGCTTATTTTTATCTGTCCTTACCATTGACATGTTAGTATTTTAGGTTTTGGTTTAGCACAGTGGTCCCCAACCTTTTGGTCTGGCGCCCGCCAGACGAAGGACCGTGGCGGTGGTTGAGCATCTGCCGAAATTTGGCGGCATTTCGGCGGCGACGCTTCTCAATGATGTCGCTTGTCGGCAGCATTTTGGTGGCATTTCGGCAGATGCTCGACTGCTGGCCAGGACATGGGCGCATTTAGATGCCCCCGTGGGCGCTATGGCGCCCATGGGCACCGTGTTGGGGACCCCTGGTTTAGCACTTTCATAGATTTCATACAGTTTAAAGCCAGAAGCAACCACTAAATCATCTAATCTGACCTCCTGTAATCACAGACCATTAAATTTCACCCACTTTCTTCGGGGGGTTGGGATGAATAGCTTGGATTAAACTAAATAATTTTTGTCCTTGGGAAACTCAGTTTTTGTACGACTCAGGCAGAGAACAGGAGAGGTAGAGGTGCCATGAAGGCTTCTGTAATGACTAGGAACTGACTGGGTGGGATGTGCCCAGACGATCTATGCACTATGCTTCAGAGAAAGGTGGGGTGGGGTAACAAGGTCCCTGCCAATGGGATCTGGGAAAAATTTCTTCCTGACCTCAAATCTGACAATCAATGAAACCCAGAGCATGTAAGCAAGAGTCACTAGCCAAGCATCTGCAAAAGGGGATCCTCTGTACTACTTCAGAGCATTGGTCCAATAGTCCAGTGCCCCATATCCAGCTGTGGCAATCCCTGAAGTTTCAGAGGAAGGGTGGGGGGAAAGGTCCAGAATACATCAAGGGGGAAAAAATCATTCCTGACCCCTGCAGGTGACCAGCTGAAGTCCTGTAGCATGAGATTTAATTATATTCAATCACTATATGCAAGTGTTGAGCATCTTGACAGCAATGCAGACCTTCCTGTTCTCTCCATTGCCAATGAAGGAAGGAAACAAACAAGAGGACTTATAGATTTACAGATGCCAATGGCAGAAGGGACTATTATGACCATCTAGGCCAGGGGTCAGCAACCTCTGGCACGTGGCTCACCAGGGTAAGCACCTTGGCGGGCCGGGCCAGTTTGTTTACCTGCTGCGTCGGCAGGTTTGCCATGATTCGCCGTCCCAGGCCAATGGGAGTGGTGGGAAGCCGCAGCCAGTACATCCCTCACTCGCGCCACTTCCCGCAGCCCACATTGGCCTGGGACAGCGAACTGCGGCCAGTGGGAGCCGCAGTCAGCCGAACCTGCCGACTCAGCAGGTAAACAAACTGGCTGCCCGCCAGGGTCCTTACCCTGGCGAGCCGTGAGCCAGAGGTTGCCGACCCCGATCTAGCCTAACTCAGACACACACACACACCCTCATGCTTTAATTTATCTTCTGGGGGAAATTATATAGCCTATCTTTTAGAAATATAGCTAATCTTTACACAAGGTGGAAGTGAGTTCAGCACTTCCCCTGGTAAGCTGTTCTAATGTTCAGTTATCTTGCCTACTAGGAACTTGCATCTTATTTCAAGGTTGAATGTCTTACTTCAGCTTCCATCCATTGGATCTTGCAATGATTGAAAAGCCCTCCGCCATCAGCTATACTTTCCCTGCATTAGTACCTATGCACAGTGATTAAGTTACTTCTCCACTTCTCTTTGATTAGCTGAATATGTTGAACTCTTTCAACTTCACATCATAAAACTTATTTTCCAGCCCCTAGATCATATTTGTGGCCTCCTTTGAACTCTCTCCAGTATTTCCACATCATTCTTGAAGTGTGGCTATAAGAATTGGACACAGTATTCTAGGTTTGGTCTTTCTAATGCTGTATATAGAGGCAAAATTACTTCCCTACTTCTACATTATATTTCTCTTTTTATATAACCCTTTTTACTACAGCTCTGCACTGAAAGCGCATGGTGAGATGGTTATCCATGTTGACCCCTCTATCCTTTTTGAGTCATTGCTTTCCAAGACAGAGTCTCCCATCCTGTAGTTATAACCTGTGTTCTTCTTTCCCAGATTGATTACTTAGCTTTTGGCTTCATTAAAACACATTTAGTTGGAAAGAGACTGTGACATATTGGACTGCAAAATAGCACCCTGCGACCCCCACATTCATTGATTTAATACGGTCATCATATTTTGTGCCAAGACTGCCTTGTGAGGTATAATATGAATCACCATGATCTGCTGAAACTCATTGTTCTGACAACATATAGAGATCATAATTGTATATGGAGTTATGAGATTTTGCTATATGGTTATTGAAATGTGTTGTGAGTCAGGGAGACACCCAGAGATAGCTCTCCACTGGCAACAATGGAGGTGACCTACACCCAGACGGGTGTTAAGCAACCATCACAAGCCATTGACAAGCAGGGGAATTGTAAACAAGATATTTACAATTCTACAAGAGACAGTTGCTCAAACTCCACACAATGGGGATTGGTTAACTCTGTGGCTCAGCAAGGTATCAGGACATACAATAATTGACTCCATGTTTCAGCCTGTATTTTTCCAAGCACATGATATAAGAATATAAAATAAGGTACAGTGGCAGGAGTCCAACTCTCTCCCCCCCCACCTACTCTGAAGGCAACAAAAATGTTTGAAAGAAAAGCCTTTGGACCGGGAAAATTTGTCCCAGGCTGAGCAGGGAATTCAGCCTGTGTATTAAGAACTGTGAACTGCTTACAATGCCAAGTGGGATGAGAAAAACTAATTGATTCAAATCTTGCTAAGTCTGATACATTTTAGGATTTAGACTGTTCTTTTTACCTTTTATTTCTTATGTAATCAACTCTGGCCTCTGTGCCTAACACTTCAAATTACTTAAAATCTATCTGTAGTTAGTTATTTTAATGTTTTACATTTACCAGTGAGTTTGTCTAAAGTACTTGGGGAATCTTCTCAGATCACAAAGGCTGCTGCATGTCCGGTAGTCTTTGATGAAATGGCAAACTAAAGAATGAGCTTGCATTGTTCAAGAGAAGGTCTTGAGCAGGGTAAGACAGTACATTTCTGGGGTGCAAGGCTGGGGCTAAGGGCATTTGCTGGTATCTCCTTGTGTATAGTTCATGAGTGGCTGTGAGAGCCTGCATTAACTTTGGGTGTGCCTTCTCATGTTAATGTCTGTGTGAGAGAGAAGACTGAAGGGGCTGCTTGTCACTACCAGAGCAGTGTGAGAGGTATCCTGATCTAGAGAGTTTAACCAGGCAATTCAGATTCCTCTAAAAGTAAAATGTCCTCATTATTTTGTACCCCATCTGTTTTAGTGCCATCTGAAAATTTTCCCAGTAAAGATTTTATATTGTCATCTAGATTGTTGATTAAAAAAATATTGAGTAACATTGGATTCCTGGAGGTCTCTTCTAGAAATGGCACCACTCATTGATAGTTCCATATTAGCAACTACATTTTGAGGTCTGTCAGTTTTTGGTGGTGATATTTTTTCTGAAAGTGAGAAGGCTTGTGGTGTTCGGGCATGGGAATCATGTAAAGGAGGAATATATTATCTTTTCTATTTGGTGTTAGTTTTGCTTTTGTAGTTCTTTGAGGTGTAGGGAATGTATGCTACTTTGGCTGATGTGGCACCAGATCGTCAATGTCCTTCATGGTATAGTAATTGCTGTTGAAGTTCCTGGGAACGTGTAGTATTTATTTTAGAACGGTCAGTGTTTCTATCTGCTTTTGTCCCAACTGATGTTCGTGTTGGACCCCTGACTCTGCTGCCATAGAATGAATTATATCACTTCAGTTTTAGCAGTAACTTTATCTGTAGGTTATATTTATCTAGTTATATATAATTACTCCAAAATATTTTCTTAATATATTGTGATCGCCAGATGAAATTTCTTGATGCATTTTAATGAGGCCCAAATGTGCTTAGATATGTATAATTTACGGTATGATCAAGGTTTTCAGTTAAATTGAACTAAATGTTCATAGTTAAAATTATGATTCTAAAGATGTTTTTCTTCAGTGTTTGCTAATCTTCTTATATTGCTTTTTATCACACTTATTAGAGTTAGATTGTATGAGTTCATCAAATGTATTAAATGTCATTAAAATTCCAGTGTTCTCAATAGTATACCAATCTACAAATAAGTAATTCAATACTTACAATTAAGATGTAGAAATAATCATTAAAATGACTGTGAAGTTGTAATATATTGTGCTGTGGTAGCACACATCTGTCTTAAATGAACAAATTCTCAATAATGACTGCAAACATCAAGAACAAAAAAAATGTTTTGGGAGATAAACCTAATTGCATTTCCAATCAGAGCTGTGAAATGCAGCTATAATAGTTATGACATTCATTGAAAATGAAGCTGTCTGCTGAATCTCAGGACACAGTAAACAACTTGAAATCCAAGCAACTATGCCAAGTCATTTTTATAAAGTCATTTTCCTTTATTTTAAGAAGAAAATATTAATCCCTGAGTAACTGCAGAAGAGAAATAAAATGAGTGAAAGAAAACTATAAAAATGAACTCACAACTTTAACTTCTGTATTGAGAAACACCTACAAAATTGCAAACATATATACTAAGGAAAAGATTAGAGGTTTACGTGCCATAACTTTTGTCTGTGTTCTGTTGACTGGTCCCAGTAATCACATTCCAAGTTTACTGAGGGCATTGCCAGGTTTGCTTCATATTGCATGTAGGTACATTTAACTACCAGTGTTCCAGTGGAATATAGAATAGTACAAAATCAAAAGGCATCTTGCCATTGTGTTACAGAAGCTGAAGGGAAAGGGTTATGATATTAAAGGATAAAACTTAAGCTGACAAAAGAAACAACATTCAGAGTTAAGGCTTAATGACATATACTGCACCACTGTGTATCACACATATGTCATCAAAAGTGATATAGAATTATGGAAGCATTGCAATATTGTCCCTAACTTCCCAGTAATAACCTAGCAAATCCCTGAAACTATCTGTTTTTGCTACCCACCTCTCACTCTCCACCTCTCCAAAAAGATAATACCTTGGATGGTTTTGGATGCCAGCTCATTGCTCACATAGAATGACCATCTGCTGTATTGTTTTTCAAGATGTTCTGGCTGAAATAAACTACTTTGCTGTATATTTTAGAACAAGCAACATTTATAGTACTCTGATCTTGTGATATATTCATTCTGAACAAGAAAATGAGCAGATTGGCTGTGCCACCTATTATCAAGTTTGCCCAACAGTTCCTGTTATAATACTCTCTGCTTTCAGTTGCTTATAGCTTTGCCAAATCTCAACTGTTTGAGTGAAATTTTCCATGCTATGTCTGCCTGTGGGTTTTTTCCTTCAGCCATAATGGTTCAGCCATTTCCAAGAACTAGTCTGAGGAAAAATATGCTGCTTTGCCAATGTTAAAAAATTGTGATGACCTTTTCTTTGAACAGCTCTAGCTCACCTATGCTTTGGAACACAGACTTGAAATTTGGCACAGAGGCTGGCTTTTATGCCAGTGATGTGCCTTGTACCATCCCCATATGGATGTGCATATGCATTATGATACAAACTTCAATCATATGATCCATTAGAGCCGGTCAGGAATTTTTTTAGATTTTTTCCATCAAAAATACTTATTTATAGAAATAAAAACCTTTGTGCAGAAACATATCTTTTTCTCAGGTCCTGGATGTAATTTCTGGTCAGAACCAGAGAGAGAGCGAATACCCTCTGGACAGGGTGCTCACTTGGAATGAGAGAGACCATGGTTTGAGTTCCTGCTGTACATGACTGCTGGAGTTGTTCCACTTTGTACAAATAATTACATATTCATCAGGCCAGTGAGGAAGAAACTGACTCTATAGTATGGTGGTTAGGGCACTCGCCTGAGAGGTGGGAAACTCTGGATCAAGGTCCTACTCTGAATTAGGTAGTGTAAGGACTTGATCCTGGTTTTCTGCTGTTCTAGCTGAGTTTCAACCCACCATGCTATTGGCTATTCTAGGATGGGGCACTCTTTTTCTCATTTTAAACACCCAAAATTACTGGTAACTTTTGACTTTAATTTCTGTTCCTCAGTTCCTCTTCCTAAAATGAGGGTATCAGCCCCCTCCCCTCCACCACCTCTCAGAGTTGTTGCAAAGATAAATTAATTAATATTTGTGAAACAGTCAATATACTGATCACTGATGAATGTAATAGAAAAGCCGTCCAGGAAATTAATAATCCTCTAAAGCTCTTTCCTCAGCATGCCCATCGTACCAAGCTTTCTGATCTTCCTGACTTTTTCTAAGATTTTGCTGCACCAAATCCATCAAATCCCCTACTGACTGTTCTGTTTCTTCAGTATTGCCTTCCCAGGAGCCACGGATCAAATTCAAGGGTTCCCTGACCTTCTCCCATATAAGAGATCAAAGAGAGCAAACCCTTGGGGAACGCTTCTAGATGCAAACAGTAGATATGGAAGCCACACATCCCAGTATGTGCCTGGAAACATACATCCTAAGCATGGCTTTCAGAGTTCCATTGAACCTTTCAACCAATCCATTAGTCTCAAGGTGGTAGGGTGCAGCTTTTAAGTGCTTTACCCCACACAATTCCCACAATTTCTCAAACACCATAGATATAAAATTAGTACCATGGTCTGTCAGCATTTCCTTGGGAAAATCCACCCTGCTAAAGTTGGTAAACAAAGCTGTGGCCACAGTCTCAGCTTCAATGTTAGATAATGCTATGGCTTCAGGGTATCTGGTAGCAAAATCCACCACCACAAGAATATACCTTTTTCCATTCCTAGAAGGTCTGGATATAGGTCCCACAATGGTCACAGATATTTTGGAAAATGCCTCCGCTATAATGGGTAAAGGCTGCAGGGGTACCTTGCTAGTCCCCTTAAATCCCTTGCACTTTTGACACAAGTCACAGCTCCTTCAGTAGTTTTTTATTGAGTCATACATAAGCGGCCAAAAGAAGTTCCACCTTAAACTGTCACACGTTCTTTCTATTCCTAAATGACCTCTAAATGGCCCATCATGAGCTAATTGAAGTAGATCTCCCCTATACCTTTCTGGCACAACTATTTGCTGACACAAGTCTCTGGGTAACCTTCTCTTCCCTGCAGGGGCTTCCCTAAACAATATCCCATCCTTTACAAAAAACCTTCCCCGTCCTTCCTCAGTTGGGGCATTACTCATTGGTCTATTCCAATGAAACATCATTCTTCTGGGCCACAATAAATTCCTTCTGAGTTTCACTTAAATTCAGAACTATCTCTGATGCATCAGGAAGATTTTCACCTGATCCCCCTGCCTGGGGGCTGCCAGACTCTATAGGTGAAGGGCTGGAGGCCATTTCCTCCTCTTTGCAGCTCTTTTCACTGACATCAGGCAAGCTAGAGGCATCAGCACCATACTTGATACCTTATTACGACATTAACCCTATTAAACTTAGTCATAATGTCATTCTCTATCAGAACATCCACTGGAAGTTTATCTTGAATGCCTACCATCAGTTCACCACTAAAATCCCCCCACTCCAGATGAATCTTAGCTAAAGGAACAGTTACAGGAAACTCGCCTAAAGCCAGAACAGTTATGTTCTTGCCTGTCAGTTTGTCCTCCTCTTGGACATAACACCCCTTAACCAAAGCAATGTCTGACGCTGTTTAGCAGCAACCATGACAATCTACACGATTCACTTTTGCATTTCTAATAAATTCATCACTACCCTTCCACGACTCAGTTCTGACATATTCATGAGACCCTGTCCTTCCTCTACATCCTTCTTTGGGGCTAGGGACACCACGTTAACATTTACAGGGTTAACATCAGCACTCATAGTTATGGCATTGGCATTCACAGGGGTATCAGGTCGTGGGGTGGTTTGGAATTTTGGACAATTTGTCTTTATGTGCTCAGGCATTCCACACTGGTAACAGGTAACCGGCCTCCTTTTAGGGTAAGACGTTTTGAACTCTGGGCTCCCATGAGCTTTTTTTATCCACGTTAGGGTTAGGTTTACTCCTAGACCCTTCCTTTTAAAAAAAAACTGGGGTGAATAGTGATTATTCTTTCTAAGGGGCTTACTTCTTTCATGATTTCGATTCTGCACAAATTCATCTTCAATTTCATCAGCCTGCAAAACAGAATTGGGCTTTACATCACATATAGCAGCCCAGACCTCATCACATTTGTTCAAGTGTAATTAATTGCATGAACTGTTCAAAATTACCTCAAGCTTTCTCACCAGTAATCCACTTCATTACAGAACCTAATAGTACATTCCACATAAGAAATACCAATAGACATTTTAAAATTTCTAAATTTCAACCTGTAAGTTTCAGAGGTAACCTTAAAATATTTTAACGCAGTATCATTATATTTTACATAATTCAAGGCTTCATCCATACCCATTTCATTGAACACGTCCCTAGCTTTCTCAGTCAATCTGGTTAGTAGGACAGGCATATGCTGCACCTTTGGGATATAGTGAATTTCACATTGATGTTCAAAGGTAAAGATAAATTCCTCTGTGTCCTCAGAATATTTGTAAATGGGGCAAATTCTTTCCCAAATTTATTGTCCAAAGGGGATGGATTTCCAGGTTGTGACGGCTTTTTCTGCTCTTCTAACACTTGGACCTAAAGTCTGGCAGATTCCTGTTTCATCTGGTGAGCCTTCTCCTCAGCAGCTAGCTGTTCTATATGCCTTAAATCAGAGTTTCTTAAACAGCGGTCGCCGCTTCTGTAAGGAAAGCCCCTGGCAGGCCGGGCCGGTGTGTTTACCTGCCCGGTCCGCAGGTCCGGCTGATCGCAGCTCCCACTGGCTGTGTATCGCTGCTCCAGGCCAATGGGAGTTGCTGGAAGTGGCGGCCAGTAAGTCCCTCAGCCCGCGCTGCTTCCAGTAGCTCCCATTGGCCTGGAGCAGTGATCCATGGCCAGTAGGAGCTGCGATTGGCCGGACCTGAGGACAGGGCAGGTAAACACACTGTCCCGACCTGCCAGGGGCTTTCCCTACACAAGCGGTGACCCCTGTTTGAGAAACCCTGCCTTAAATGGACCTCTTTTTCCATTTATCAATCTTTTCTTTAGCCTCCTTTTTCATATCAGCTATCTTTTGCTTCTTCAGTAAACAAAGATCCGTAAGCTTCTCTTCAAATTCAAGTTGTTGTTTGTTTCTTATTGCAAGCATTCTCACTGTGTCTGTTTCCTGATCATTTGCCATTAGCAGATTTTTCAGTTCTTGATCTGGGGCTTTTTTCTTAAAAGGCAATCCTCTCTATAATCAAAAATCTTGAAGGCTTTTTCTATCAAGTTCTTCCTATGATTGTTGCACACTCATTGTAACTGATTTTTAACCCTTAAACTCTCCAATATCAATATTAAATTTTGACAAACATGTGGTTCTGATCCAAAACCCAATTAACCTGTTGTAATATGCATCCAGCTCCCTCAGTGCTGTTCTTGTCTCTCTTAAGTTCTCTTCTAATGTCACACATTTGTAGTATTTCATTTGTGACCCATGGTTTTATCTTCTTATGATGTTTCCCAAGGATGTCCATTGCTGCCTCATTTATTACAGCATTGAAATTGTAGGTCATTGTTTCTATGTCTTCCTCTAGAGCAAACAGCAGGGCAAATTTTCCACTGATCATTGCTTGGAATGACTCTGCAATGTTTTAGTCTCTGAGTCCTTCTAAGTCAAACTTGGTTATGGTAAACTTTGGCTTGATGAATTCTCTTAGCTGCAGCCAAAAATTTAGCATCACTAGATCGTGATCATTTCCAATATTAGCACCAGGGAAGTTCCTTGTTTTAGCTCTGTTAATATCAGAACAAAATCAGTTTTGCACCATGATGTAGTCGATCTGGCTGTGAGGTAGACCATTGGGTTGATCGTCTGGATGCTTTACGTGCTCCTAATGTGTTTGCAAGAACCAGATTGTTATAGCTGGTAAACTCCAAAAGTCTCAATCCTCTCTCATTGGTTACCGCATTACAGAAAGGGCCACCCTAATCTTGCCAATCTTCCTGTGTATCAGTACTCACGTTAGCATTCCAATCTCCTTGTACAATCAGGATGTCTTTCTTGTGTACCTTATGTCTTGGAGTTGATTGTAAAAATCATCAATTTGCTCATGGTCATAGTCACACATTACAAATGTGTGACATTAGAAGAGAATTTAAGAGAGACGAGAACAACACTGAGGGAGCTGATAAATACAGAGAGATTGGCAGAAAGATCAAGAAAGGAATGAAGGTGGCAAAGGAAATATGGATTGGAAAAACAACGCTCTAAAACTGAAGAGTGTATCAATAATAAAAATAGAAAATGAGCATTCCCTGTTGTAAAAGATCTGATGAAGGAAAGATGGACCAAAGCTAACAAAATTCAAGACAAAGAAGGGAACAGTCTTACAGAAGAAAGGAACATCATCAGTAGGTGGACAAACTACTGCTCTGATCTATACAACCACCAGACAAATGGAAAACCTAGTGTCTTAGACATCCCAAATTCAACAGAACAGAGGAGGATGACTTTCCAATACTTCATGAAGACAAGGAGACAGCTGTGAAATCACTCAAGAACGGAAAGGCTACAGGTATTGACAACATCCCAGCTGAATTGATGAGATTCAGAGGAGAATAGTAATAGATGTACTCACCAAGACAAGATCTGCAACTAGATCTGGCAGACCAGTGAGTGACCCTCCATGTGGACACAGTAACTAATCATCACTCTGCCAAAGAAAGGCAACCTTCAATTGTGTCAAAATTATCTGACCATACGCTTAGTTAGCCATCCCAACAAAGTGATGTTGAAAGTCATATTGAACAGACTGAAGCCACAACCAGACAATATCATTGCTGAAGAACAGGCTGGCTTTCGTGCTGGAAGAAGTACCACAGAACAGATTTTCAACCTTTGTATTCTATGTGAGAAGTACTTACAACACCAGCAGGACATCTACCATGTCTTTGACTTCAAGAAGGTGTTTGGCAGAGTATGGCACAAAGCTCTTGGGGCAACCATGAAGAAGTACAATGTTGGTCATAAGCTTATTCTTACCATTAAACAACTGTATGCCAAGGCTAGCAGTGCAGTTCTCATCAATGACATAATAGGAGAGTGGTTTCGCACCACTGTTGAAGTCCAACAAGGCTGCCTTCTTTCACCCACACTGTTCAACGTCTACTTGAAGTGCATAATGACTGATGCTGTAGAAGATCACATATGCACAGTCAGCATTGGGAGGCGAACAATCTCAAAGCTTCGGTTTACTGATTACATTGATGGCCTGGCAGGCAGTGAAGATGAACTTGCCAACTTTGTGAAATAATTGGATGAAACTTCCGCAAAATATGGCATGGAAATCCGTGCAGAGAAAACCAAGCTGATGACAAACAAACATGATGGGATCAGCTCACATATCACTGTCAGTGGATAAAAGCTGAAGACAGTGAAACAGTTCAAGTATTTGGGGGCAGTCATCACTGATGAAGGATCCAAAGCAGAAATTCAGGCAAGAACTGCGCAAACAACAGTGGAAGTGGCAAAACTTAAGTCAATTTGGAGGAATAAGAACATCTCCTTGGAATCCAAACTGAAACTGCTACACATATTGATCATCTCCATTTTTCTGTATGCATGCGAGAAATGGATCCTTACAGCAGAACTTGAATGGAAAATACAGGTAGTAGAGATGAGATGCTTCCGTTAAATCCTGGGCATCTCCTATTTTAATGTTGCAGACCTCTTCATTGGGTGACGACCATGTCACTAATGTGCTGGGTCATATGAAGACCTCCTGACGACCATGAAGAAGCGCAAGATGCAGTGATATGGCCATGTAACAAGATCACTGGCCTATCCAAGATCATCCTCCATGGAACAGTACAGGGGAAGAGAAGAAGAGGTAGACAGAAGAAGAGATGGATTGACAACATAAAAGAGTGGACAGGAATGGACTTTGCGGAGACTCAAGCACTGACACACAATTATCAGGGGTGGAGACAATTGGTTGATTTCTCATCAGTGACAGTGCCCCAATGACCAATGCAGTTATGGGAGTGATGATGACAATGATGAATGTGCATCCAAGCACAACTATGCCATTGTGACCGGGGACCTAGTATGGAGCCAACTGTGGTCACTCAATTAGGGTGAACTGCAAAGAAAGAGGCAGACAATCCACATAAAGCTGGTGGATATTCCAATACTTAGAGTCACCAAACCAGCAAAAAAAAACCCCAAAAAAACCAGCTTTTTATTACCTTACTGGTTACTCGGAAGTCCAAAAAACAGTTTCCTTAAAGCGATCCAGTCTCAGGCCTCAATCCAGGTACTCATGTCAAATATGATGAAAATTTCTGTAAATCTTATTTCATCATATAAAAGAAAAGGATCTACCAATCCCAAATGATCAGACACATTACCTCCCATGTTAATGACTGTTTCAGATTTTACTCAAATACACGCTACAGCTAATTCTTATTAACTAAGCTAAAATTTATTAAACAAGAGTGAGTGTATGGTTAAAAGATCAATATAGATACAGGCCTGAGTTCAATTCATTGACGTTTAGACTCACAACAGAGATGGTGAGCTTTGTAGTTGCAAAGAGTTCCTTTAGAATTCAGTTCATAGGTCATAGTCCAATGTCCAATCTCATATTCTGGGCATTCCAGCATAACCAGGACATCAGTTTTGTGACTCAAACTTCCCCTGATGAAGTCTAAGCAAATCTGAGATGACAGAATCAGAACCTAAGGATCTTTTATACAATTTCATGTATTTTGACAAGTTTGAATTTCTCAGGGAACAAAAGGTTATTAGGATGACTTTGAAGGAGGTCCATTACCAGTACTTAGCTATATGAATTAACATAAGACCATTTGCTTGTTCCTCCACCATTGACAGTACATTTCAAAGAGAGATGAATACTGAGAGATCCCATATTTACAATTCATTTACATAATAGGATATTCTTTTGAACTCTGAATATCAGAATACAGCATAGACAGGGACTGTTGATTACATTGTCCACCCTACTCATACATATGTAAATACACAAAAACACAAACATTATCTCCCCACATATCTTATGAGCGATGTTTAATCCTTTCTAGCCATGTCTCAGAGAGGCATGAACAAGAGATAAAATATTGAATAGCTGCACATTAAGTGAGCACTGTCCATCCCATGTATTGAATGGGGCACAGGTGCTGTGCCAAACATACTATGTGATCATGTAATTAAAGATTGTATCATACATAATGCATGAGCACAATGGGGCCAAATTAAGGTTGATTTTGCTGGCATTTCCTAAATGTTGAGTGCTTGAGATTGCAACTTTCATATTGTCATTTTAACATAGATACTTTGTTTGTATATTATGTAGAGTGGCATTTTAATTTGTTATTATGTCTTATTAATTGATTTGACTGTAAAATGCCGTGAGATATTCACATGAAATACACGCTGTGGGTCTGATTCTCCTCTTTTATAGCAATGTAACATCACTGACCTCAAAGTTGGAATGATGGAGCTTCTAGAATCTGGTAGGGCTGAAGCACAAGGTCTTTGATAGAGGGTTTTTAAAAACAATATGGTGATTGGGGGTGGGTGGGAGGAGAGGGTCAATACTAGGACAAGACTACACAAGGGCCTCAGGTGGTCCATTTTAGATTTGTATTAAGATATGATTTATATCCATGTCTGAATACAAATCGTATGCGCTGGTATTTATATCAAATGAACATAAGGAATATTTTGTATTTTTTTTTCTGAATATGAACAAGGCACAAGAAGTCTGAATTGTCATCATGTTTGTAGATATCAAAATTTCAACTGTCCATTGCAAAATATGAAAACAATTGACTTTTTTTTTTCAATGAGAAGTAGTCTTTCCCATGGAAAATTTCTTTTTCTCACACTCACACTCACACTCACAAGTTTAGTTTAAAATTTAATTTTCTTTAAAAAAAAGTTTTGATGGAAAATTGTGGCTCATCCCTAGTCATTATCAAGGAGAATTAACTTTAATGCTTGTGCCAAAGAATTAGGCAGATGCATATTCTGCATCCAGTCCTGTGAGGCACTGAGCTTGAAATCAATCAAAACTGCTGGGGGTATTCAACCCCTCACAAAACCAAGCACCTTTTCACCTTCCTGGCATTTCAAATGAACACTGTGTGTTCTATCTACAGTACAGCACTCTAAAAATATACAGACTGCTATGATTATTAACATTGGGCTCACAAAACAACTGTTAGTCTGGAATGTTTATCTACATGTACCTAAGTATTGATATAGTCACCTATTATTTTCAGAGTTTATTCTTGCTCATCTGTTTCCCCAACTGCTGCTGTTGGTTCAACAAGAGCTAATCTAGACCATCTAATTACATCTCTTATGTAGTATCTAAGTATCAGGCTATCCCTCTGACATAACTTAGAGCTTTAAAAACATTTAAATTATGTTTTAATTATCTAAATGAATTATGCATCTGCTTTTGGTTACAAATACTAGGAGGCTGTTGCTTGATTAGTGATGATATAGCAATTTTACACTTGTTTCAGCTGATAATGATAACATTCTTTTCTATTTTATCTGTTTGTGATGAGTGAATAATTGCTAACACCTGGCTTACACACCAAGGATATTCTTGAAAAAAAAACGTTGAACTACAAGAAACTTACTGGTGTCAAAACTTAATAGGTAAATTAGTTTAACTGAGTTGAAATTCCATGGTTTTGCTGCAGAACTGTGACACTCTTTGGCATCTGTTTTTATATGACAAACAATATATTTGATTGTGAAGAAATCTTCATCACTTCTAATGTGTCCATCTCATATGATTTCTGAACTACTGCACTATCTATCCTCTTCTTCAGACTCTATTCAAAGACTGAAACAAATTAATTGTGTCTAATTTATGGTACATTTAATTTTCAGAATTCCTGTGAGGGAGAGTTCAGAGTCTATCCCAGGACTAAATTTTTGACTTGGTAGAACATAGAATTGGTTCCATGATACTAGGATAAAACAAACTGTTGCTTTTTATCCTGCCTTCTTCAATCCACTTTTTGTCTCCCATAAATTGCTCAGAGTGAAAATCAGAAAATTTAAAGCAAGAAATCTAACTGTCATATCCTGAGGTTACATCAGGGATTGGCAACCTCTGGCATGCGGCTCACCAGGGTAAGCACCCTGGTAGGCCGGGCCAGTTTGTTTACCTGCCACATCGGCAGGTTCAGCCCATCGCAGCTCCCACTGGCCGGGGTTCGCTGTCCCAGGACAATGGGGGCAGCGGGAAGCGCCGTGGGCTGAGGGATGTGCTGGCCGTGGCTTCCCGCTGCCCCCATTGGCCTGGGATAGCAAACCGTGGACAGTGGGAGCCGGCAGGTAAACAAACTGGCCCAGCCAGCCATGGTGCTTACCCTAGTGAGCCGTATGCCAGAGGTTGCCGATCACTGGGTTACATTATGTATTTATGCTCATCAGCACGGATATTTATTAAGGTGTTTCTATTAAATTATTTAGAAAAAAATCTCAAGAAAAAAATTGTGGTTGAATATAATAGGATTGAACCTTGAAAGTCATTCTTGCATTCATTATTCAGATCAAGCTGAGACAGCACTCACAGTTATGTATCAGGATGGCTTGCAACTGCCTCCATAAAAGTAACAGGATGGAGGATAGGTGGAGCAGATTATTTAAACATTAGGACACCATACATTTGGAAGCAAATTATACATTTACCAGTTTCTCAAGTGCTCAGTGATTTCTCCTTAAAATGATTGAATTCCTAAGACAGACAAGGTGGGTGAGGTAATATCTTTTACTGGAGCAACTTCTGTTAGTGAGAGAGAGACAAGCTTTTGAACTACACAAAGCTCTTCTTCAGGTTTAGGAAAGGTACTCCCACTATCACAGCATAATGCAAGGTGGAAAAGATTGTTTAGCATAAGGAGTTAGAACATATTTTTTAAGGTACCATTCAAGATAAAGTGGTCTGTTAACTGCTCTGTAGTCATAGGACAAAAGTGGGTTAATGATTGTTGTAATATGCCATATATCTAGTGTCTGTGAAGTCCATGGTTTTTTGTCTAACACAGATATGAATTTAAGCTACCAGGCTTGTCTTTTGAAAGTGTTGTGCAGGTTTCCTTTGAAGAAGACAAATAGGTCAGACATAGTGATTGCTTTGTGAAAAGTGTACACCCACAGGTGATAGGATGTTTTTGTGTTTTATCATTTTCATTTATGAGTTCATTCAAGATTATAGTGATAGTCTGGTTTCACGGGCATAATAGTTGTTGGGTCATTTACTACACTGGATAAGGTACACTGCATATTGTGATAGGCATTTGTAGAATCCATATGAAAGATATGTTGTGGGAAGTGTTGATCATTCTAGCAGTGGAGATATGTGTGCAGGTTTTGCATCTGTCCATTGTTGCATCTGCCCATTGTTGTTCTGGCAGGGTCTCGTGTGTCCTGGTTTCTGGGGAACTTGTTCCTGAAGAGATAGGAGAGGTTGCGGGGGAGGTTGTTGGAAGGTCAGAAATGGGGGTTCAGGAAAAATATCTTTCAGGATGGGGTTCCCATCAAGAATGGGTTGTAGTTGTTTGATACAAAGTTGCATCAACAGTTGATATGTCCTGTTTAAGTAGACGAGCCCTCCTCTTCCTCCACCTGCATGCTTCTCACTGAATGTCCCAGTGAAATCAGACAGCACTTCTTTCCTCAGCACTATTCTCCCTTCTCCTGTTGGAAAGAGAAGCCTGTATTATACATGGTATATAAATATAGTTCTTTGACTGCTCCTATTCTAGCATACTTTGTCTGTAGTGATGGACAGTCGGGTCTCTTACTTCTCCACTCCGTTATAAAGGCTCCTTTTTTTTTTATCTTTCTCTTCTCTCCATCCAGAGGTTTCAGATATCAGTTTACCCCACTCTATTAACACCGGGACAAATAAAGAGCTCTGTCTTACCCTTTTTACAGGAATTCCACCCTTGGGCCCTAAAAACAAAGGCAAGTTCAGCTTGCTTCTTAGCATAAAAGGACTTGTCTTCCCCAAGTCCCTTTTCTGTTCCCAGTGACATTATCTGTCACACAAGCAGTCAGAAAAAAACCAATAATTTTGTCTATTAAGAGTTTGCTGAATTTGCTAATGTTTCCATATTTAGCTGTCCTCTGATAGCTAAGGATATAAGGCAATTTCAGTGGCAAAATCCTTGTTGCTAAAAGCTACAAAATGTATTTAAAAGATGTGAGATTTAACTACTTTACTAATTAATGTCTGTTTAATATTACAGCTGATCAAATTATTTGTACACAATATTCCACACAAATACAGAATTTTTTTTCTGTTTGGAAATCATTGTGAGCTGATCTTAATTTCTAAGGGAGAAAAACCTTAACTAGACATTTCATAGGTTACATGAACTATGTGAGCTGACTTGTTTGCAAACTGTTCAGCTGAACTTGTCACAATCCTTTAAGACATTCATGGTGTTTGACTAGATAGAGATATTACCCTCTGTGACAAATGAAGGGGGGTAGGTAGCTCCCTTTTATGGACATCCATCCAGCCAGTAACTATAAAATCCCTCTTAGTAACTGTTCTCTATTTGCTCTACCTATAAAGGATTAAAAAGTCTCACTGCTATGCATAGATAAAAGGAAGTGAGTGAGCACCTGTCAAAAAGACCCCATGGGAAGGCTAGAGCTTTTTAAAATTGAAACAAGACTCCCCTTTTGTCTGTCTGGTGCTCTCCTGGGGGGAGGCAGACAGGACAACAGCTATGCTATAAGACATTTTGGGCCAGGTATGAAAAATCCTCAGTATCATACCTAGAAACTACTTATTTGAAACCCCAGCTATGTAAGTAGATCAGGAAATGTCTAGGAAGAGGCAATTAGGTTTATCTATTTTTATTTCTTTGTGGCTTGTGGACTCCTCTGTGCAAGCCCCAGGTGCTTTTGTTTTGCTTGTAACGTTTAAGCTTGATGTCAAGAAAGCTGTTCTTGATGCTTAATCCTTGTAGTTGCTCTTTTAAAATCTAGCAATAGCCTGAGTTCCCAGATGTATTTCATTTTTTAAAATTTTATTAATGAAATTTACCTTTTTTAAGAACAGGATTGGATTTGTGTGTCTTAAGAGGTTTGTGCACATGTTGTTTAATTAGCTGGTGGCAACAGCTGATTTCATTTTTTTTCTCAGCTCTTTCCCAGAGGGGGGGTGAAAGGGCTTGAGGGTACCCCACAAGAAGGAATTCCCAAGTGCCCCTTCCTGGGCTCTCAAAGGGGTGCTGCAATTGGATGGTGGCAGCATCTACCAATCCAGCTCAGAGAGAAGCTGTAACCTTGGGAGTTTAATACAAGCCTGGAGTGGCTTGTATTAATTTTCAGACTCCTTGTGGGGCCCCACCTTCTGCATTCGAAGTGCCAGAGTGGGGAATTAGCCTTGACACCCTCACTGACTCATAGCAGGCCTCACACTTCTAGTAAAGTGTATCTTGCAGGCTTAGCCTGGATTGCAAACAATTTAGGAGAGGGAACAACTTTTTGTTACGTGTATATGCAGCTCCTAGCACAATAGGGCCCCGTCCTTACTGGGGCTTCTAGGCACTGCTTTGAAAAAAAATTATACTAATAGTTGTTGTAGTCTCCGGTAGTCTAATCACTTTAAACAGACTGCATAAGTTTTACTACTTCTTCCAGGTTGTAGTACATATAGCTCCAACTGGGTAACTCTGATCCCAGGTAGCACAGAAAGTGAGCCATTTGATTAGAGAAGAGAGTCAGAGTCCAGCAGGTAGAGTAGTATACCTGACCTCATCTTTTACCCGCTGAATATCTTGAAAAATATATGTCCTCTTAAAAATCAGGGGCTCTGCTGGGATAGGGGAGAAGGTGCTGTGGCTTGTATGAAACCAAGTATATGATCAGGAGACAGGGTGAAGTATACAGTTGGATGAGAGAGAGAGAGAAAGGATGAAGAATGTTATGAAAGGACAACATGGACTGGACAATCTAGATATTCAAATTGTCCATATAGATATTTTCAAATATGATTAGCAATTGTTGGGTGACTCTTTTTTGGGGTGCCCAACCTGAGACACTTTAAAGCAGCCTGATTCCCAAAGGGTGAATGCTCAGCATCCAACAAGAGGTACCCAAAATCACTTTGTTACTCTTGAAAATATTAGACCTTACATTTAATGTTAACTTTTAGACATTCTTTCCTCACTAGAAGTTTCCCGTTTTACCAAAACTTCCTTCTGAGACTGATTCAGTTAGATGTTTAGGTTCTGACAGCATGAGAATTAAGTACGTAATTAGGCACTCAGTATAAATGAATTGGCAGATGCTAACATTTAAGTAATTTAAGCAGCTTCTACCCACTTGTGAGAATCCTGTTTTCCAAGTACCTTTCAGTGATTGATTTCTGGTACCATATCAAAAGTCTTCTTAAAATAATATTTTTCTTTTACATTAGAAACTGAAGAGATGATACATTTTAAGACCTTTTAAAACATACCTTTCTTATTAAGTTTTAAACTTGTGTAATTTCTCCCAGGAAAATGATCATTATACTTTCCTACAACCCCATGTTTCTTTGCTTCAGGAGTTATTGTTAAACCAAACAGTAATAAATCAACCTAAAATTATTTTCTGCTAAATTTCATTGGAAGTATTAGAATAAATTGTTTGAACACAATATCAGCTCTTGGATAGTTTGATTTATTGCTCAAGGGTATTTATTTTTCTACAGTAAACACACACACACACACACACACAAATTGAGGTCACCACTAAACACTTGAAACTGAACAATAGTACAGTGCTTATAACAACTTTTAGAGCTTCATAAAACAGCATGAAAGAGCAATTTTAAAGGACAAAAGAAAAGACCATCTAATATAGTCCTTGTGCTAATAAAACACAAAGGGTTTAGGTGGCAAAGACCTCGGAGTACAAATGCCACTCATTTAGTGATTTTTAAAAGGAAGGCAAATAGGTTAATAATTGTGTGACATTGAGTTTTGCACACAAGTTTGAGGCTTTGTTTTTGTCTACTTGCATTCTGTTAGTTTTTAATTCATAGACTAACAGGTACAATAATATAATAAACATGCAAGAGAGAGTAACAGAAAAAAAAATGTTTCTCTGACTAATGCTGATGGGTCAGAAAGAGTGTAGAATGGCGGATGAAGAAAAGAGAGAAATATAGTCCCAAAAAAAAGAAATCAGATCGAATATCCCTGCATTCTAGAAAATTAAAATCTGATATGAACTGTGTAACAATGACACATCTTTTCAATATTGGTATCTAATCATTAGAAACAAGAAAATAACACAAAATTTATTCTCTTTCTCCTCTTTTTCTGTTTGTCCACAGTTAGTCACATCTGAGAATACCTACCAGATCAGGTCCCACAGGTGGGGGAATATCTAGACTGAGAAACCCACTGGGGCTTAGGCGCCAAGTTGCTCAGCACTGGCAGGACTTAGGCACCTTTGCACATGCCCACCAGGAGAAGTTTAGTCACCTAGGGGGCTTTATCAATGGAAACTTAAGTGCCTTTACAGTTAGATGGAAGCGGAGCAGGAGTTTTAAGGATCTAAATTTGGACTTAAGTATATAAAGTGCCAGTTAGGTGGCTACATTTCTTTGTGGATCTAGCTCATAGTTTCTGGTGATATCTTGTACAACAAAAGCAAGCCCTCTTGAAGCATGGACATAAGGCATTTTCAATGAGGATGGCTCCAAAGGGAGGGTGAAAAAAACAATTACACTGCACAATGACTCATCAGTGTGAAGTCTCCTGTCTCTTTGTATGGCATTTGTAGTCCTGACTTGATATCCTGGACTACAGACCATAATTACATTTTGAAATTGGCCCTCTCTATTAAATGAGTTTGATACCCCTGGATTGATAGGCATAAGCAAGGAAGAAGAGATAACATTTTCATATGTTCTAAATGGCAGGCAGGGGGGCTGGAACAATTTTTGTAGATGGGGTGCTGAGATCCATTGAACCAAACTGTAATCCCTATATATAATGGAAACCACTTTAAGACAGGAAGTGTTGCTGCAGCCCCAGCATCTCTAGTTCCAGCACCTATGATGGCAGGAGCTGCAAAGAAAAAGGGTCTCTCACAAACAGTGTCTAGACTGCATGCAAGGGGAGAGAGAAGATCTGTGCCAGACTAGCTGGGGCAGCAGAGATGATATGGGGTCAGCTTTCTTTCTGAGCAGTGATCCCTTCTGAACAGAGAAAATAGTGTCTCCAATTTCTTAACTGCAGGTTATTTAAACCCACTTATTTTTCAATTAGGGTTAGCTCAGTAATGGTTTTGTTTTTAGAGAGATCTCTCCATCTCTCAGAATGTATTACTCAAAATAACTTCCTTACCAATTTTGTCATAATTAATAGTTTAATAGTTTATGGGGCCCAATCCTCAACTGCTGTAACCTGGTGTAGTTCCATTGGTTGATAATCCACCCAACATAATTTTTCTAATGAAGAAAGCTAATTGAAACTTGCATCCTAGTCACTTATCTGTGCAGAGTACATAGACTTCTATTTAAGGAAAACTATGTTACTTATATTAAGCCATGAAGTTATAAACTGAAAATATAGACTGAACAGAGTAAGGATTAATAATCCCTTCCATTTTATTAGATCTCTTCAAGGAATTCTGTAATGTCTATAAACATGTAACAAAATACATATATTAAAATAATAATTTTACCCGTAAAAAACAAATTGCTCACCTCTATTTTAATATCAGTTTTCTACAAAAATCCTTATGGGATATTTTGTACTTAAAAAAAGATTACCCAGTCAGTGTAATGAGGGGAAAGAAATATAATGCCATCTGCAAGCCTCTGCTTTTAATATTCATAATTCCACAACATTGTGTGTTTGCTGTGTACACATATGCAAGACAGAATGTAACTGCCAGTTTTCTAGTTTGACAAGAGTCAGAGCTGAAGGCTTATTGACAAATAGGGTGTATATGACCGTTCATTAGGTTACAGTGATCAGTAAGTATGGAGAAGAAAAGAGAGCAGATGGAAAAATGTAAGTTTATGGAAATCGCAACTATATTATTAGGAATAAAAATATAACAGGTAATTTTCAATGTTTCATGGAATAGAATATGTTTTGTTATGTGAACAAAAGATGAAGCAACAGTCATTGGGAGTCTAACATCTGCTAAAAGGCTGATGTAATAACTTTAAAATGCATCTGGGCCTAAATCCAGAAAGAGATGTAGGGCTGCAATTCTGTGCATTGCATCACCTAAATTTTAGGCACCTAGCCACCCAATGAAAGCCACAAACCCTGAATTAGACATTTTGGTTCCCTATACAATACATGGGGAGAGATAGGTGCCTGAGAATGACATCCACAGCAGTCAGCATGCTAGGCGGGGATCTGCCTAAACTAGCCAATGGGAAATGCCAAGCACAGTGGTGTCTTAAGCCCTATTCCTCTCACAGAATTAGGTTGCCTAAGTGCAGTCTGGAGAGAGGCACCTATTTCCATTTGGGATCCAAAGCTGGCAAGCCTCCAGGAATCAGATGCCTAAGCTATTGCAAGCCTGGCAAGAACAGTGGCAGCATAGGCCTAATCTCCCACACAACAGCCATGTGGGGGAAGGGGAGGAGGAAGACACACCTATAGGCTTTGGCCCAGCAGTTAGGGTGTTCACCTCCATCTGAGCACCTATCTTATGCTTACACCCCAGCAGGATCCCCCAAACCAGAGGAAGGTAGGTGTTGCCCTGCCTCTCTTGCCTGAATGGCCCAATTTGAAATGTGTGTGTGGGGAACACCTAACTGCTCACCAAACAGCTTGGAGGGGTGAGGGACCTCACTTGTGAACTTTAGCTTAGGGGTTTGGGAGACCTCTCACTCCATTTTCCCACTTCTGCTTAATGTGGAGAAGGGATTTGAACATGTGTTTCTTAACTCCCAGGTGTCTGACCTACCCACTGGACTATAGAGTCATTCTCTTTCCTATTCTTGGCCAATCATATTTGATTATTTATTCGCAGTGGAACAACTTCAATAGCGATAGGGACCCACATCAGAATACCCCATAGACCAGTGGCTGGCCCTCACCTGAGAGGTAGAGAACTCCTGTTCAAATCCCTTTTCATCTGTCAGAGTGGGGTGGGGGAAATTGAAGCAGGTTCTCCCCCATCCCAGGTGAGGTGCCCTAACCACTGGCCTAAAATGCACAAGGGAGACCACTATTATTGGCTTGTTGTCCCCATCCCCACCCTTATCCCCACCCCTAAGGCTGTTTTGTGTGGATTTATGAGGTCTTAAAGCACACCTATCAGATTGGGCCCTGCAGAGAAGATGGGTTGGGCAACACCTATCTTCACCTGGATTGAGGATCCTGCTGGGCTTAGGCACTCGGGCATCTAGGCTGATGTGTTGTATACACGCGGAGAGGCTGAAACTTAAGTGCCTAGGGAATTTCTATAGCAGAAATTTAGGCACCAAGGGATTTTAGGTGCCTCCAGATGTATGCGGAAGATGAGCAGGGGTTTTGCGGATCTCAGTGGTATCTAAATTTTGGACTTAGGTACTTAAAGTTGGAGTTAGGAACCTAAGTCACTTTGCAGATCTGGGCCAAATTATAGATCTCTGTGTGGTTTTGTTTTCAGAGCACTTTGGACTCTTTCTTATGGAATGCTGAATATTTGCAAAGTGCTGAATCCCCAAAAGTTATACCATTGAGAGTTTGAACGGCTCTTCAGTTCAGGGCACTTCTGATAGCTTTCAGTTTGAAACTTGCCCTTTCTGCTTTCTCTGGTCGCTCTGTCTCAATGCAGAACTTTCCCTGTTTGAATAACCTGGTATTTCTCTCAAAATACAAAATTTTCTCTGCCTGGGTATTCTAAACAAAGTCCCAAGACTCATTTTTATATTCCCTCCCTCGATGGTGGACACCTTGGCTCCCAGGTACATCATGTAAGATGTGTTCCAAAAACCATCACTGAGCCTTAGGATATACCAAACCGTATAGGGAGAACTTCGCTCAGGGCAAACCCACCACACAACTTGGAAGAACTTCCAAATCTCCATATAGGCTAGTAGGCCCTGATCCAGAAAAGCACTTAATCAAAACCTGGAGAGATGAACATAAGTCTTTTTTTTTTTTTTTAAGGAATGTTCTTTACTTCTAGTGAAATCATTTAAGAAGTATGTTGGATGCCATTTTGCTGGATGCCTTGTTCAACAGGAACTCTCTCTTACACTGAAAGTGCCTTCATGTTCTGCCATCTCAATATTTTCCTTTTGGACAAGTCCTAAACAATGTAATACAAAATGATAACCTTTCAGTAGGTATTTTTAACCTTCCTGCGGAACTCAGTGATCGGGCATTAACTAAATACAGTCCCGAAGTTGAAGCTAGATAATTTCAAACTAGAAATAAGGCATTCATTTTTACCAGTGAGAGTGATTAACTACTGGAATAACTTACTATGGGTCACCTGAAATCTATAAACCAAGGCTGGACATCTTTCTGACCTTTCATTATAGGGATCATTTGCCCTTTCAACCAGAAGATGCAGGAACAACTGGTGGAGTTTCATACTCCAGTGGTCAAGCCCTTTAAAAAAAAAAATCTTCCAGGATTACTCAGATACCATATAAAAATATCAAACTTACCTTTGAATATCACTTTTCTATTTCTTGTAAGCAACACAATAAACATGACAAATTGCCTGTGCACTTTTTATCACTCATAACATCTTCTTTACCCACAGAAACAAACCATCAATTGCCTATGCATGCTTAGGTATAGGGTTTGGTGGCTGGGTATGTGTCTGAATAGAGGAGTGGAGTTTGTGTCTAATTAAAGATGGTGGATGGAGTGTGTATGTGCAGGAGGGCAGAGTGTGTGGGTGGGGGGAAGGTTGTGGATGGCTGTGTCAGTGGGGGTTATGAATGAGTGAGACTGTGTTTGAGGATTGTGGTAGGTGGAGTGAACTGAAGATATAATGGTGATGGCAGAAATTGTTTGGGATGGGCATCTGGACAAGGGGGAAATAGTGGGTGGGTGCCTGTGGAAGGGGCTATTGGGGGTATCTATTGTGGGGATGTGTCCTAGGGAATGAGTGTTAGGGGTATCTGTTTAAAGGATGTCATGAGTGTGTGTCTGAGAGAAGGAGATTTCTGTGGGGGGGGGTTGTTTAGGGGATATAGTGAGATGTCTGGGGATTGTCTATTTATTGGATACAGTGGGATGTGTAATTGTTTGGGGAAGGAACATGGTGGCTGAAGGGCTGAGGAAGGGAGGAAGTGTGATAGGGATCTGACCGGAGAGAAGGGAGGTGGGGGAGAGAGAAGATTAAGATAATGCTTTGCTGCTTCGAAGGGCTTGCATTGACCAGCTCCCATGTTGGCACTAGCACACATACCATGAAGCATGGCATCACCTCCTCATGCTGTCTCCTCCCCATCATCTGCTTCCAGGCCTGCTTTGGAATAGCCCAGGTTACCGAGCTGCCATCTCTTCTTCCTGGGCTGCTCAGGTTACCTAACTGCCATCTCTCCTTTCAGATGGGCAGCCAGAATCACAGAGTCCTATTGTTCCTGCTCTGGATGGACATATGGCAGCTCAGTAATCAGAAGTACTAGAACATTGTTCCAGCTCCCCAAAGAAGTGCCAGAATGTGATTCAGAGTGTTTAAGCACAACTTGAGGGTTGCAATGCTCAAATTAGGTGATCATAGTGATGCCTTCTGGTATTAAAATCTAAAATTTATATCGGATGACTCAAAAATCAATAGGATATTTTTCTCTGTTAAATTCTAGAGTGATATCTAAAAAATAGATACTTTGGGAGAAGGGATTATCTTTTTATGATGCATTTACAGTGTCTAGCACAAATGAGGCCCTGAAATCTGCTCAGAGGTTCTACATGAAAAGAAATAAATAATAAATATAATAATAGAACCCTATGGATTTAATCCTTATTAAATTGTACATTAATTTTCCATAAGGCTCTGTGGTATTTAAGACTGGGAAGGCTGCAGGGTGAGTGAGCTTAGTGCACAGGACATGGAGGCATCTGAAGTCACGCTCACGTCATCCCATCATGGCCCACGTAAAAGAAAAATTGAAGGACTTCTGACAAGTCCTCTGGCCATAAGAACAGGTGTATCCAGTACAGTTTTACTGGCAATAGGAGTAGTTCCCAGAGTGGGGGGGAAACTATTTTTGAACATAAAAGTTGTGGGCAAAATTCCCCTCTCAGATCCACAGGGCAGACCTTGACTTAGGCTTTGTGCTCTGTTCACCATACACACAATTTCCATAAACATACCACACTTTGCATGAAGGGAGAATAAAACATCACAGTCTAGAATTGCAGTGCAGACCACAGAGAGGATTTTGCCCTTTTTGCTGTAGAACAAGTGTCTTTTTTTTTAAGATTTGTGCTTTAAAGTTCTTAGAAGTACACACATTTTGAGGACTGCAAGATAGTAACAACAGTTCAGATTAGAAAACATGAAGATGTTTAAAAATACCTACTTTTGAAATGAAGAAAAATCCCAGTCCAATTACCGTGTTAGGAAGCCCTCTTTGGGACTGAGTATTCCTTGTGGAGAGGCTGACAGCAGTATGAAGTGCATGTGGCAGTCAGACTGGGCTACTTGTTGCATAAAAACATTTTAGACAAAGGAGTTAGCGTCTGAGAATACAATAAAACAAGTTCAGAGTTTCACCATCTGTGTTTTTCTTCAGAAATTTCTTTTTTCACTTAATGACTAACACTTTTCCAAATAATTGGGAAGAAGTAAAAATATTTTCCCACATCAAGAACCCAACTTTGTCACTTATGATGACATCATACTACCCATCTCCGCAGGAGCAATGCTTCTTTGTCAAAAAGGTGAATAAATCCCAGTGTTTAAACAGTAGAGAGTGTGTATTAGGTTGAAGGAGATTGCAGGTTTAGTTCTCATATAACTAGACTTGGCAGAATCTGATGGGTTATTTATATAATTTCAACAGATAATATCCTGGTTTTTTGTAAGCATTTTTATGGATTTAAATTTTCACAGTTGTGCAAAATTATGGGTTTTAAGCATGATTTGCTATTTAAGTTTTCATGTATGTGCATATTTAAGGGGGCAGGCCAGAAAATAAACAGTCAGAAAAAAATTATGTAATGATATTAGATATTGAGAGTCAAAAAGGTTAAGCTTGATAACCCTTAAAACACAAATTATCAATATCACATGTCTAAATGTATAAATAGCAGCTACTAAAATTAGATTTTTTTAAATTTAGCAGGTCTAGAAAACTTGCATCTAAGATTTTTAAAAGACCTGATCGAGGAATTCACGAGCAGTTAATCCTGATTTTCAATAACTCTTGGAATACTGGCAAAATTCCAGAGGACTAGAACAAAGCTAATTGTGAGGGAGCAGAGAAATTGCCATCCAGCATAGCGGGGGTTAAAGAAAACTTTTGGGTTCAGCTAGCCCTGCCCTGCTATACCTGAAGCCAATGCCAGGCCTGCAGGGGAGAGAAAAAGGGAGACTAGCTCAGTTCGGGACTGACTGGCGAGGAGGCAAGAGCTCTCTGTCTGTCTACTCAAAGTAATGGATCAGCGACCTGCCAGCCAGCACAGCCACTTGATGCAAGTAAGGGCTTCCCTGCCAAGGGAAAGCTGCAAATAAGCCCCAGCAACTGGACTATCGTGGCCATGCCCCAAACTCAAGAGACTTGTAGGAAGTAGCCCAGGGAAGTGCGTCTAGACTCTCTGCTGGGAGGGAGACCCAGCAGGACTTGATCTACACAGAGACCTGGTAGAGAGGGAGGGTCTGGGTCCCCCCTACTGTCCTCTCTGGCTTTGCAGACTGAAAGACCAACTATCTAGCCTCTAGGCCACCTGGCCACATCTGACCCTATCACAAGTGGTGGAAAATGCAGGCAGACGCCCTAGTCCCTTCCAAAGGGAAGTAAAAAAAAATCAACAATCTTGAATGGAGATGGAACAGAGGGTAAAATGGATGGCTGAGCAAAATATCCAACAGCAACAGCAGCAACTGCTTCAGCAGATGTCCATGCAGCAGCAGCAGTTAATCCACAAATTGGTGTCCCAGCAGCAGCAACCACAGCAATATTACGGCCCAATGCTCCAGCAGAGTCAACTAACTCCGCCTCCATCAGGGTCTCCAAGATGGGACCTGATGATGACCCTGAGGCTTTCGTGGAAACTTTTGAAAAGGTGGCCACGGTAAACCCGAGGCCAATCGGTTGCAGTGCTGGCCCCATATTTAACCAGGTTAGCACAGACCATATATCACACTTTAGCCTCTGTTAAGTCCATGATTCTTGATGCTCTAGATATCTCAAGAGGAGTTGTTCCACCAATGCTTCCAGGGAGAGTGGTACCCATCAGGACCCCAACCCCATCTATTCTCCCAAAAGCTGTGGAACTCATGCTGGAGGTGTCTCAAGCCAGAAGTAAAGACAGGAGTGCAGGTCACTGATCCTACTAGAGAAGTTTGTCCAGATCTTGCCCTCTGGGGGAAGAGAGTGGGTATTGTGGCACCATCCTGAAACCATGACTGATGCCATCTAGCTTCTTGAGAATTACCTAGCTGCTAGGTTTCCTGTGATGACACTAGGGGCCTGCAGGGACCAAAAATGCCCAGACAGGGAACCACCCACACCACCCAAGATCAAGATCATGTGTGGACATTTTGGCCCATGTGTGTCCAGAGTGTGTCCCTACATGAAATGCACGTTGGGGAAGATCTGGACACCGGGGACATGAGCATATCAAGAAAACCTAGCAAAACTGACACTGACAATCCCAGTGCGGGTAAATGGGAGAAAATTGATGGGGCTTGTAGATTTGGGGTGTACCTAGACCCTTGTACGAAATGCCGTGGTTCCTAACGCAGGGCCAACTCAGGGAACCATCAGGTTACAGTGTGTGCATGGAGATGTGAGGACCTGTCCAGAACTGAAGTGACTTTAATAGTAGGGAGAGAGGAAGAGCCCCTGATGATCAATCTGGCCCTGACACTCACCTACCCAGTTATTTTAGGCAGAGACTGGAGCTATTTGGGGGAATTTTTGGCTGAGCTGGTGGGACCCCCTTCTGATGGCCAGGACCCCAACCTCTGGCCACAGACCATCTTGAAGCCATGACTCTTGCAGGTGCGGGGGAAGTTGCAGATCCTGGTGACGGGACATCCCAGTCTTCAGCAACAACCCAGCCAGACCAGACCTTGTCCCTGCTGGATGAGGAGCCCACCCTGCTTCCTGAGTAGCAGATTCTGATTCACCTCTCTGACTTTGTGGAAGAGCAACGGCTGATGATACGTTGAGCCAAGCATACACCCAGATGGCAGCAGGAATGGGGAGATCATCGACCCGCATCAAGGGGCATGCTTTGAGATTCATGGTGATCATCTATACCACTTGGAAAAAGACCTGCAGACCAAGGAGGATCGGAACCAGCTCTTGGTGCCCTGTTCCTACCGGAAAGAGGTTATGTGAATCGCCCATGCCATCCCTGTGCTGGGCACCTTAGAGGAGAAAAGACACTAGCCCAGATTCTGGCCCAGTTCTTTTGGGTGGGGGGTCTACAAAAATGTGGCAGATTTCTGTGCTTCTTGCCCAGAGTGCCAGCTCACTGCACCTCAGCCAACTTGAGAAAGCCCTATCAATCCCCCTCCTGCTTATGAGTATATCCCTTGAGCAAATTGGAGTCAACGTAGTCAACCTTCTGGAAAGGAGGACTGCCAGATATCGGTTCATTCTCATTGTAGTGGAGTATACAACCCTGTACCCAGAAGCTGTGCCATTATGCTCCATGAACACTAAAGCTGTGGCTACAGAGCTTGTGAATTTCTTCACTCAAGTTGAGGTGCCCTGGGAGATTTTGACAGATCAAGGAAAAAACTTTATGTCCCGGACAATGAAGCAACTCTGCCAAATACTAAAAATCAAGACCCTATGGATGTCCATATACCACCCCTAAGTGGACAGCTTGATGGAATGCTTTAAAAGAACATTAAAAATGATGCTCTGAAGGTTCATCCTGGAAGATATCTGACATTGGAACCAGTTACTCCCTCCCATTCTGTTCATGACCCAGGAAGTTCCCCAGTCTTCCACTGGCTTCTCATCATTCAAGTTTTTATATGGAAGGCAACCTGAGGGATTTTTGACCTCGTTTGGGAAATGTGGGAAGAGCAGTCATCCCATACTGACAACATAGTTCAGTGTGTCTTAAACCTGCGGGAGAAACTTGAGGCTCTAGGCTTGTTTGCCAGGGAGAACCTCCCACATGACCAAGAGACCCAAGAAGCTGCTTACAATAAATGAGCATGCCGCTGGGAGTTTCAGCACAGTGATCGGGTACTGTTGTTATTGACCAGCTCAGAGTTGACACTCCTATCCTGCTGGCAAGGGTCCTATGAGGTGATCCAATGGGTGGAACAGGTGAACTGTGAAATCAGGAAAACCAACAAGTGTAAGGTGTGACAAATCTACCACATGAATCTTTTAAAACCATGGAAATCCCAGGAAATCTTACTAATAGCTTCCTACGCATCAGAGCCTGAAGTAGGCCCTCAGGTGGCAGAAGCCTCAATGCCTGGGAGGGTCAAGATTGGGGATAACCTTACCCAAGAGCAGAGAAGTCAAGCACAGCAACTGATCACCTCCTCCTCCTCCTCCTCCTTTTTACCTGACCAGAGTGGACTCACCTGATAACTCATCATATCCAGAGGTATGCTGTTTCCGGCCAATGGGAGCTGCGGGAAGTGGCACGGGCCGGGTCACTGCTTCCCACAGATCCCATTGGCCGGAAACGGCAAACCGCGGCCACTGGGAGCTGTGAGCAGCCGTACCTGCGGACGCTCTGGTAAACAAAGTATCTCGCGGCCTGCCAGGGGTTTACTCTGAACAAGCCACGAACCAAGTTTGGGAACCCCTGGTCTAGATGATCACAGTGGTCCCTTGTGACTTTCTAATGTATGAAGAGGAGCAAAACAATTACAGGTATAGGTGTGCTATTCATTTCATACCATGGAAGACAATAAAGGAGGGGAGGAAAACACTGGAGAAGTAATGAAAAGGTTTGAAAATAGAGTCATAGAGGATCTCTGTATCTCTAGAAAAAAAAAAGAATATCTATGAAAGATATATATCCTGGATAAAGATGTTGAAAAAAGTGAAACAGAACAATGGAGGAGTTTGTCACAGACCAAGATATATATATTTTCCCCCTTTTGGTGTGACATGAAATAGGGTCCATTGCTACCCTGTAAAATGCCTCTTCTATGACAGGTAAGGGGGATCCTACAAGTCTTTTCCTCTGACATAATTCAAAAGACCTGCAATAATCACTCACATTGTTTTGTGTCCTTGGTCAGTAAAAATACTTCTTTAACCTGTCATTGGTTCATTGAGCTCCCAATCACCAGCAAAAAGACAATCATATATGTGATAAATGAAGGGGAGGAGGTATCTCCCTTTTATGGACACCCAGCCAGCCAGTAGCTATAAAATCCCTCTTAGTAGCTGTTCTCTAATTGCTTTACTTGTAAAGGGTTAAAAAGTCTCACTGCTATGCATAGGTAAAAGGAAGTGAGTGAGCACCTTGGCAGAAGAGCCATTGGGAAGGCTAGAACTTTTTTAAAATTGAAACAAGTCTCTCCTTTTCTCTGTCTCTGGTTGTTCTTAGGGAGAGGCAGACAGGGCAGCAGTTATGCTGTAAGAAGCTTGGGCCAGGTATGAAAAATCACCAGTATCACACCTAGAAACTACTTATTTAAAACTCCAGCTATGTAAGTAGACCAGGAAATATCTAGGAAGACATGATTAGGTACATCCCTTTTATTTCTTTATGGCTTGCGGATACCTCTCTGCTAACCCCATGTGCTTTTGTCTTACTTGTAACCTTTAAGATGGACCTCAAGAGAGCTATTCTTGATGCTTAATCCTTGTAGGGTTTTTGTTTGTTAGTTTTTAATCTAGCAAAAGCCTAAATTCCCAGATGTATTTTCTTTATTTTTTATAAATAAAATGTACCTTTTTAAATAACAGAATTGGATTTTTGTGTCTTAAGAGGTCTGTGCATGTTTAATTATCTGGTGGCAACAGCTGGTTTCCTTTTTTCTTTCTTTCTCAGCTCTTCCTGAGGGGGGTGAAAGGGCTTGAGGGTACCCCACAGGAAGAAATTCCCAAATGTGACTTCCTGAGTTCTGAAAGGCTTTTTGCATTTGAGTGGTGGCAGCATCTACCAATCCAAGGTCAGAGAAAAGCTGTAACCTTGGGAGTTTAATACTAGCATGTAGTGGCAAGTATTAATTTTTAGAGTCCTTGCTGGCCCCCACCTTCTGCACTCAAAGTGCCAGAGTGGGGAATCAGTCTTGACAATATCCTAGCAACATTAACACCCACAACTAGTTGTTTGTAAGGTTTCCCAAAGTTTTAGTCTTTGCCCATGGGTTCTTGTCGGTACAAGTTTTGATGATGCACCCACAGATACTTTCAGCATGGGTCTGCTCTCTGTTCATTTGTAAAAACCTGACTTCAGACAACCTGAACAGCCTTTCCAGTTAAAGGGGACAAGTCCTCTCCCTTTACCTCTGCATGCTTGCTACCTGCCTCTGCTATGCAGGAGCTGGCCTCCGCCCTTTCCACACCTGAAAGCATGTTGCTTTTCCCTATGAGCTGGGGCTGGGGCCGGGGCCATTCCATCCCCCCACAGTTGCTTCTTTGTCTGCACAATTCTCTTCTGAGATTACAGAACAATATTCCCTTTTCCTGAGAGTTATTACATTAACCGCTTTAGGCCTAGACATTTCCTGCAAGAATAGCTGTTAGTATACGGTCCAACACACACAATCTCAAAGATCCCATCCATATCTTCTCATTCCACAAGTATTTCAGCCAAAGGTACAGTGATATATTATATAGTCCCAGTGCTAGGAGTTCCACATTCTCTCCAGGGAGCATGTCTGACTATTTAATCATGGTTCCCCTGCTTAGGGTATTCTGTGCCCCAGTGTCTCTCCACCCAAGGCATTCTTTGCCATTTACCTTGGCAGCTTTAACAAGTTCCATGAGTACCCCCTACTGGTCAGATCTTACAAAATTGATCATATGACATGCAGGTATCTCTTGAGATCCTATGTTAAGGACAGCTTTATTAACTTGGGCTGGAATGGGAGTGGGCTTAGCTTCTTTCAGCTTAGGACAATTATTCCTCAGGTGTTTGGTGGAATCACATGTGAAACACCTTCTTGGACAGTTCTCCTGTACAGAAGGTTTTCAAATGAGATTTACCCAGGGGGGATCTATTCTGGGGAGGAGAGTGCCTGGGCTTCGAACCACCCTCTCTCTTCCCAGGAAAAAATAAGCCCGCACTCCCACCCGCCCTTAACACTGGCTGTCTGCCCTTCCCTCTGTGGTTTGCAGTCACAGGATGCTTTACCTTGCATGTATGAATCAGCAAGATCTGCAGCTTTTGGGACTGAATCTAGGGGTTTATCCATGATAGATTGTCTGTCTGATTTGTTCATAACATAGCTCAGGGATTGTTCTTGAGCAAAAAGATCAAACAATTGATCACAATTCTCTGACCCTTCCCCTTGTTCCATTTTTTCATCATATCACACAATTTATACACATATTCTCTGACTTATTTTATCATGTATTTTGAAATCTCTACATTTCATTTAATATATTTCAGGGTTAATTTATAACCTTTGCAATACAGTCCTTTAAAACTCAGCATATTTCAAAGCCTGTTCTATTGGCATTTCATTAAATGCATTCAATGTTTTCCACAAGAACTTATTAATCAAAGTTCTTGTTCTCTGGAACTTTATGCATCTCAAATAACCTCGCACAATAAGTGAAGTATTCTTCAGTACAGTCTGTCTTTTTATGAAGGGCACAGCTTGCCCAAGCTGATCATTCATCAAATGGAGGAAGTGCTGGGGGACTGTGGGATCTGCCCCAGCCTGTCCATTATACTTTGGATATGCAGCCTTTCCTTCTCATTTTATTGTGTTTCATTCTCTTTTGGTGTGCAGTAGCCTCATTCTCCTCTTTCTCCCTCTCAGCTTCCAAGGCCTGATGGTGTCATTCTTCTTGTTCTTTAGCTCTCTGGGCGGCTTCCCATCTCTGTGGTATTTATGCTCTTTGTCTTTCTGCTAATCGTTTTTGGTGATCAAATTCCTCTTCTATTCTATTATTCTGCAACCTAGATAGATCTAACTTTTTGGTTGCTTTGCTGATGCTCATGTTTTGAATGTTACAATTCTTGATATCTGATTTGTGTCCATTTATTCTTTTGCATAGAGACTAACCGCATCAGCTACACCATCAAAGGCTTGTTCACCTGCACATCTACCAATGTGATATATGCCATCATGTGCCAGCAATGCCCCTCTGCTATGTACATTGGCCAAACTGGACAGTCTCTACACAAAAATCAGTAGGAGAGCACTTCAATCTCCCTGGACACTCAATAACAGACTTAAAAGTCACCAGTCTTCAACAAAAAAACGTCAAAAACAGACTTCAGCGAGAAACTGCAGAACTGGAATTAATTTGCAAACTTCATAGCATCAAATTAGGCCTGAATAAAGACTGGGAGTGGCTGGGTCACTAAAAAAGTAATTTTCCCTTTGTTGATACTCACCTCTTCTTGTCAACTGTTGGGAATGGGCCACATCTACCCTGATTGAATTGCCCTCATTAGCACTGACCCCACACTTGGTAAGGCAACTCCCATCTTTTCATGTGCTGCATATTTACACCTGCCTACTGTATTTTTCACTCCACGCATCTGATGAAGTGGGTTATAGCTCACAAAAGCTTATGCCCGAATACATTTCTTGATCTCTAAGGTGCCACAAGGACTCCTCATTCTTTTTGCTGATACAGACTAACACGGCTACCCCCTGAAACCATTTTTCTCAGAGACAAACTTGAACAAGAATTTTATATTATGTGAAAGTATGTGGACCTACGGTTTCAGAGAGCCATAGATTTCTCTCTCCTGCCTAGGGAGAAGGAGAAATATGAACATGACACACAAACACACACATTTGCTGTCAGTGGGAGCTGCAAGTGCTCAGCAGTGCTAATTGACCTGGTGTCTAAATTCATTCAGCAGAGTCCTGGTCTAAATGCCATATTTGTTTGGTTTTTTTTTTTAAATGTACATTTAAAATGATGGTAAACAAAATTACCTCAGATAATGTCCACTGCCCTAAAACTGACTATAGCCTGGCGGGTTGTCTTGGAAATAATGACCGCAGGTATATTATCTGAGAGATTTAGGAAAATATTCATTATGCATTACATGACACAGAACCTGTTTGAGATTATCTTGCCATGCTTTTATTTGGGTTTTCAGGGTAAGTAGCAGTACAGTGTTAAAGTGGACTAAATTCCTGACTCACAAGCTATCATGGTAATGGAAAGTAGAAACAATTTTATTTGAGGTTCAATGATTTTTTCCCCTGTAAGGATTTAGCAGCAATGAAAAATCAATATGCAAAGCCTCAGGATGACAATTTAAGTGTTTAAAGTCTACATGTGGTAACTGAACACTTTTAGGCAATTTAGGCCATTAAAAAACTCCAGTGATTGTTTGTGTCCTATGTTCAGTACAAGAAATATGAAATATTTACTGAAAACCTTGGGCTTAGTTCTTCATTTTGGTTATACGAGTTTTCTCAATTTAAATTTAGGTAATGGAATGAAAAATGAGCTCCCTTAACTCTAATTCCCCTTACATCATCTTTAACTTAACCAACAAGTGATATTCAGGACCAAAATAAATACTGCACACCTAACTGGGAACATTACAATTAGGTTGTGGCCATGCATTTAAACATGCGAGTGAGAACTCAGTATAAACAGGCACCTACTTTTAAGAAGTGTATACTAAAATGTATATAACTGTAACCTAGCCCTGGGGCACAGCTATAGCCTTTTCCCTTTCTGCTCGGCATTAAGCAGGGGTGGCTCCAGGCACCAACACGCCAAGCACCTGGTTGGGGCGGCAAGCCGCAGGGGGCGCTCTGCTGGTCACCGCGAGGGCGGTGGCAGACATGCCTGCGGAGGGTCCGCTGGTCCCGCGGCTTTGGCAGACCTCCCGCAGGCCTGCCACTGAATCCGCAGAACCGGGGACCTCCCGCAGGTGCGCCGGCGAAGGCAGCCTGCCTGCCGTAATTGGGGCGGCAAAATACCTAGAGCCGCACCTGGCATTAAGGGTTCATTTATAAGGGTGCCAGGTGCCTCAACCCAAGGAAACTCCTCCTCCTACTGCAGAAAACACAGAGGGCTTGTCCCTTGGGGAAATATTTAACACAAAATCTCATAAAGAGAAGTGTCAGAGCACAAACAATAAAATAGCTATCACAATTCCCAGAGTAACAGAACAGTAATCGAGGCTTTATTAGGTATGGGGAACTTGTGATAGGGAACAATGAAAACAGAGAAAAGGATAATGAAAGACAAAATTAATAATACATAATCTCTGCCCCTTCCAACAGTTACAGTACAAACCACCCTATGCTCCCTTCCTGCACTGCTTAGGAAAATAGTGAGTTTAGGCTCAGTATTCGATAGATGGTGCAGCATTGAAATTAGTGGCTGGCTTAAAACACAATATCAAAATGAAAAAAACAAGGGTGTTCTTACAAAGTATTGACACCAAAGATAGTAAGATCATCCTTATTGCTCTCTGGTCTGGATTCCAATGTGCAGTTGGGCTGGCTCTGGACCTTGACTCTCTCCTCAGCTTCCTGGGTTTCTGATCTCTGCTGAAATGACACTGTTCAATATCCCAGAAATCCCAAAAGGTTCAAAGTCTTCCCTTGAGTAGAAATGTGGAGGGTAGAAGGATCCTCCCTGTTGCTTCTCTCCCTGTTCCACTCCACAACACAGCCAAAACTGAAAGTAAAAACAACCTTTTTGTCTCTGAGTTCTGGCTTATTATTAGTTCTGTTAGTGTAGCTAGCCAGTTCTATCACTGCACTGGACCCTAGCTAATCTGGGAAATGGAATCCTAAACCTCTGTCACCATTGCTGAGACAAGTCCCCTAGAGGCTCAATGTGGTATTTCAAGAGAATTGCCTCAAAAGATGTTACATAAAACCGCTCCTTTTTTTATTTCCTACAAATTAGACACATGAGTGATGCTTTTTAAGTTGAAACTGTATTGAAAAGATGTATTTTTGTTGTTGTTTCAAGTTCTTTTTATTAAATGTTTGTATAGTGAAAAAATATAAAGAACAAAACTAATTTTGACAGAATAACATTCTGCTATTTGGTATCATCTCAAAATGACACAAGGCTTAGATAGCTGTATAATTCATAAATGCAAAAGCACAGAAAACAAATTGCCAATGGGGGGGTGGAGTAGGCATCTCTCTGAGTGCCAACAAAATTATTATATCACATCATATCTAGTCTTTCTGTGCCAAACTACCTTATACATGTTTTAGATGACTCGGCAACTATTAGTAACTGAACAAATTTCACATCCACAGAACACACTCACACAAGGGCTGACCATAAACTGTTCCTCTTTTAGAAATTGTCAAAGGTGTAGATAATCAATTTCAGAAAAAAAAATGAAGAAATATGATGCATTAACAAGGCCAAGAATACAGAATTTAGCTGTTTGGGCAAGAAACGGGACTCCAGCTGAAAGGTTTGTGTATTTCAAGGCCACATTCCAAACTTTTAAATTTTAGAACAGATGAGGAAGATACTGTATAAAATGAATTAGCAGGCTCTCTCTACTAGGCACATATCCAATTTTTTATTCCACTGTTGGATCTGCCTTATTTGAATCCACTAATAGCTATTTAGGAAGGACCGATAAGTAGTGAACTACAAATGTGACATTAGACCAGACAGGACAGGACCCAATTTTCCATATATTATATGTAGCACTAATTCCTGGTCCCACTTGGCTTTCATTTCTGTGGTTAATAGTACAAAACAGGATTCAACCATCTGAATGTTTTCCCAGAAAACTGGCTACCAGATGACAATGTTTCCAGGAAATCTTGTAATGTTGATATACCAGATTTGTGCCAGGCCAGATCTATATTCCTATCCAAAATAGCATACAAAACAGTACATAAACCAGCTACTAACTGTCTAGGATTAGGAAGAAACTTACCCTATACAAATAATTGTATAACATGTCCATGAGGATCCTAAAGCATCTGATAGTGGGCACTGTCAGAAACAGGAGACTGGACTAGGAAGGCCTTTTGTCTAATCTGGCAATTGTCATGGGTTTTTTTTTTTATAAATTTGTCATATAAAATAAGGTGCAAAGGAGGCCATATCTTAATACACAAATAATCAAAACTTGTTTTCTGTTTGATTCACAGTCAAATCAACTCTCTTTACTCATGCAAGTAACTTCATTGACTTCAGTCAGGATACTCGTGTAAGTGCATTTGGCTCCAAATATCCTTTATTTAAAACTGCTTTTGTTTTCTTAGTATATACTTGCAAATATCCCCCCATTGTTAAAATTAGGATAGGAATTGGACAGACAAGATCTATATGTGGTCAACATTTTATTTAAAGTACCCCATGAAGCATATAATATTTATGTATCAGCTGGAACAATAAAAATACATAATACTGATGTAGGAGTATTTTCAGTTCCATTGGTGTGCCTTACAACACTTTTAAATGTCTTTGCAGGAATATTACCTGAAATACTCATAATCATAATCTTGTTCACTTATGAAAACTCCTCTTTAACAAGATTAAGGTTAAGGTTAGTGACTGACATCTTAACTCCCTATATTTTTCTAGTGAATTAAGATATATTTAAACTGATAATATTAAGATAGTTCTTTGTAGTTTGATGCTTAGAAATAGTGTTTGTGTGAATGCACCTGGCCTCACATAGCTGCACCTCTGAGTAACACTTTCTACCATCTCCAGATGGTGATGGTAGACTCCTTCCTAATCTGGTGTACTAGGATCTGTTAAACACATCTTCATCACTGCTTAGCTGTACTACAGCAATGTGACATACCTGGTCACGAAGCCTGCAGTGGTTAGGAAACTCCAGCTAGTACAGAAAAGTGCAACATGTCTCCTTAGCAGCATTAAACCTGTTCTCCACTCTCTCCACTTTCTCTTGAATATCAAGTGAAGTTGAAAGTTTCAGTTTCCTTCCTAGGTAGTCATTTCCCATTTTGTATGTGTGCAACTGATTGTTCCTTCCTAAGTGGAGTACTTTGCATTTGTCCTTATTGAATTTCATCCTATTTACATCAGACCATTTCTACAGTTTTTCCAGATCATCTTGAATTTTAATCCTATCCTCCAAAGCACTTGCAACCACTCCCATCTTGGTATCATCCACAAACTTTATAAGTGTACTCTCTATGCCAGTGGCTCTCAAACTTTTGTACCGGTAACCCCTTTCACATAGCAAGCCTCTGACTGCGCCCCCTCCATATAAATTAAAAATACTTTTTTATATATTTAGCACCATTGTAAACGCTGGAAGCAAAGCAGGGTTTGGGGTGGAGGCTGACAGCTCATGACTCTCCATATAATATCCTTGTGACCCCCTGAGGGGTCCCAACCCCCAATTTGAGAACCCCTGCTCTATGCCATTATCTAAATTATTGATGAAGATATTGAACATAACCAGACCCAGAACTGATCCCTGCAGTACCCCACTCATTATGTCCTTCCAGCATGACTGTCAACCATTAATAACTACTGTCTGGGAATGGTGTTCCAACCAGTTTTGCACTCATCTTATAGTAGCTCCATCTAGGTTGCATTTCCCTAGTTTATTTATGAGAAGGTCATGCATGCAGTACCAAAAGCTTTACTAAAGACAAGATATGCCACATCTACCGCTTCCCCAATATCCACAAGGCTTCTTACCCTGACAAAGTAAGTTATCAGGTTGTTTTGACATGATTTGTTTTTGACAAATCCATGCTGACTACTACTTATCACCTTATTATCTTCTAGATGTTTGCAAATTGATTGCTTAATTATTTGCTCCATTATCTTTCTGGGTACAGAAGTTAAGCTGACTGGTCTAATTTCCTGGGTTGTCCTTATTTGCCTTTTTATATATAGGCATTATATTTGCCCTTTTCCTGTCTTCTGGAATCTCCATGTCTTCTCAAAGATAATCACTAATGGCTCAGATTTCTCCTGAGTCAGCTCTTTGAGTATTCTAGGATGCATTTCATCAGGCCTTGGTGACTTGAAGACATCTAATTTGTCCAAATAATTTTTAACTTGTTCTTTCCCTATTTTAGCCTCTTCTGATCCTACCTCATTTTCACTAGCATTCACTATGTTAGATGTCCAATCACCACCAACCTTTTTGGTGAAAACCAAAACACAAAAGTCATTAAGCACCTCTGCCATTTCCACATTTTCTGTTATTATTTTTCCCCCTCATTAAGTAATGGGCCTACTCTGTCCTTGGTCTTCCTCTTGCTTCTAATATATTTGTAGAATGTTTTCTTGTTACCCTTTGTCTTTGATTAGTTTGATCTTGTTTTGTGCCTTGGCCTTTCTAATTTTGTCCCTTCAGACTTGTGTTATTTTTGTATATTCATCCTTTGTAATTTGACCTCCTTTCTACATTTTATAGGATTTTTTTTTTTTTACTTTTAGATCATTGAAGATAACCTGGTTAAGCCATGCTTTCTATATTTCCTATCCGGTGGGATATTTTCCTCTTGTGCCCTTATAATGTCTCTTTGAAAAACCGCTAACTGTCTTCTTTTGTTTTCCCCCTTAGATTTGCTTCCCATGGTATCTTACCTACCAACTCCCTGAGTTTGCTAAAGTCTGCCTTCTTGAAATCCATTGTCTATATTTTGCTGTTCTCCCCCCTATCATTCCTTGGAATCATGAACTTTATCATTTCATGATCAAGTTCACTCAAGTTGCCTTCCACTTTCAAATTCTCAACCAGTTCCTCCTTATTTGTCCAAATCAAATCTAGAACAGCCTCTCCCCTGGAAGCAGTCTCCACCTTCTGAAATTAAAAAAAAATGTTTCCAATGCATTCCAGGAACTTACTGAATCTGTGCCCTTCTGTGCTATTTTCCCAACAGATGTCTGGATAGTTCAAGTCCCCTATCACCACCAAGTCCTGTGCTTTGGATGATTTTGTTATCTGTTTTTAAAAAAGCCTAATCCGCCTCTTATGCCTGGTTAGGTGGTCTGTAGTAGACCCTTACCATGACATCACCCTTGTTTTTACCCCTTTTATACTTACCCAGAGACTTTGAACAAGTCTTTCTCTTATTTACATTTCAACCACAGTCCAAGTGTACGCATTTTTAATATACAAGGCAACACCTCCTCCCTTTTTTCCCTGCTGGTCCTTCCTGAGCAAGCTGCATCCTTCTAAACCAATATTCCAGTGATGTGTATTATCCCACCAGGTCTCTGTGATGCCAACTATGTCATAGTTGTGTTTATTTACTAGCATTTTGAATTCTTCCTGCTTACTTGCTGTACTTCTTGCATTAGTATACAGAAATCTAAGATACTGATTTGATTCCCCCCCTCAATCTGTCTTGTCTCTCCTTTATCCCTGCTATAACAGCCCATGCTCTGCCCCAAATTCCAAACCTTCTCCCAGGTCTCCATGTTCTTGACTTACCTGAGGGCTATGGTCACCTGCCCCCTTCAAACCTAGTTTAAAGCCCTTCTGACTAGGTTAACCAGTCTGTATCCAAATATGCTCTTCCCCTTCCTTGATAGATGGACTCCATCTCTGCTTAGCAGTCCTTCTGGAAGAGCATCCCAGTAGTGTGACCAGGAATCCTCTGTAGCTGGATAGCTTCCTCAGCCTTGGATGTCTCCATGTTAATACTGTCAATGAGTTCCTCATGGGCATGAATGCTCCTCAGCCTAGCCACCTTCTCCTGTATTTCTCCCACCTGCTGCCTGAGAGATTCCACCTGCAGACACCTTTCGCACTTGATGGCTCCCCCAGCTTGGCTTTCTGAGAGTGGGAAATGCAGGTCACAATCTCTGCAAATCCACACCAGAATCTGGGTAGAGGCATCCATGGTTAGGTGGTCTGTCTGGATACAGGCACAAGTGGAGGAGAGAAGAGCAGTGTTGGCACTGGCGATGCGGCCCTTCCTAACTTTGCAAGATCATGTTCAGCTGATTATCCACCATGATCCCCCAAACATTTTCTGGGATAGAATCCTCCATCCTGTAAGGATGGCTTTCATTTGTTATTCCAAGATGTATACATTTACATTTAGCTATACTAAAATGCATATTGTTTGCTTGAGCCCAGTTTACCAAATGATCCAAATTGCTCTGAACTAATGACCTGTCCTCTTCATTATTTACCACTCCCTCAATTTGTGTGTCACCTGCAAACTTTATCAGTGATGATTTTATGTTTTCTTTCAGGTTAACATTTTTTATCAATAAAAAGCAAAGGGCAAAGAACTGATCCCTGTAGGACTCCAGTGGAAACAGATCCATTTGATGATGGTTCCTGTTTACAGTCACATTTGGAGACCTATTAGTTAGCCAGCTTTTAATCCACTTAATGTCTGCCATGTTAATTTTACATTATGCTACTTTTTTAGTCAAAATGTTATATGGTGCCAAATCAAATACCATACAGAAGCCTAAGTATATTACATTGACACTAATTCCTAAACTTGTAATTGCCTCAAAAAATATATCAAGCTAGTTTGCCAGAATCTATTTCTCAAAACCCCATTTTGATTTGCATTCATTCATCACCCTATGATAGGCCTATAATAACCCAAGTCATCTTGTCTACACTTTCATCCAGTCTTCTGGAACTTCTCAGAGATACCAGTGGAATGGAAAAAGTATTATCAGTTTATGATGAGATTAGATCATCTGGTTTTCCCCCAAATACAGAACAGAAACATGTATTGAAGATTCATGCATTTTCTGAATTATTATTGATAATTCTACCCTTTCCATCTAGTAATGGACCAATTGGAAGTGAATGCCTGGCTGCAAGGATGGTGTCACTAGGAGGAGTTCAGCTTCCTTGGCCACAGAATGCTGTCCCAGGAAGAAAGACTACTGAGCAAAGATGGAATCTACGTATTGAAGAAGAGGAAGATCATCTTTGGATACAGACTGGTGAACCCAGTGGGGAGGGCTTTAAACTAGATTTGATGGGGGTAGGAGAGAAAAGCCCACAGGCAAGTCAAAAAACTTGGAGACAAGGGTGAAAGGTCGGAATCTGAGGGGAGCATGGGCTGTTATTACAGAGATAATGGAGAGAAAAGAGAGAACACAGAGGGAAAATCATTTAAGTATCTTAGATGTTTGTATACTAATGTGAGGTATGAGGAATAACCAGGAAGAACTAGAAATGCTAGGTAATAAATACAACTATGACATAGTTGACATCACAGAAACTTGGTGGGATAATACACATGACTGGAATATTGCTATAGAAGCTTGCTTAGAAAGAACAGGCAGGGAAAAAAGGAGGAGGTGTTGCCTTATATATCAAAGATGTATACACTGAGGCCTGGTCTACACTAAGGGGGAGGGGTCGAATTAAGGTACGCAAGTTCAGCTACACGAATAGCGTAGCTGAACTCGAACTACCTTAGTTCAAAGTACTCACCCGTCCAGACGCCGCGGGGTCGAAGTCCGTGGCTCCCCCATCGACTCCACCACCGCCGTTCGCGGTGGTGGAGTTCCGGAGTCGACGGGAGCGCGTTCGGAGTTCGATATATCGCGTCTAGATTAGACGTGATATATCGAACTCCGAGAAGTCGAACGCTAGCCGCCGACCCGGACGGTAAGTATAGACGTACCCTTAGACTGAGGTTGAGATGGAAAAAGGAGACAGGCTTTTTGCAAGTTTCTGGGTAAGGATAAAAAGGGTTAAAAACAAGAGTGATATCACGGTAGTGGGTCTACTACAGACCACCTAATCAGGAAGAAGTGGTGGATAAGGCTTTTATTAAACAACTAACCAAATCATCCAAAGCACAGGACTTGGTTGTGATGGTGAACTTAAACTACTTAGATATCTGTTGGTAAAATAATATAAGAGGGCACAGATTATCCACCAAGTTTTTGGAATGCATTTATTTATTTATTTATGAGGGTGGAGAAAGGAACTAGGAGATATGCTGTTCTGTTTTGACAAATAGTGTGGAACTGGTTGAGAATTTGAACGTGGAAGGCAGCTTGGGTGAAAGTGATCATGAAATGATAGAGTTAATGATTCTAAGTAATGCTGGGAGGGAAAACAGAACAATAAAGATAATGGATTTCAAGAAGTTGGATTTTAGCAAACTCAAAGAGTTGGTAGGTAAGATCCCATGGGAAGCAAATCTAAGGGGGAAAAGCAGTTTAAGAGAGTTAGAAGTTTTTGAAGGAGACATTACATCACATTGATGGCTCATAGTCATCCTGTGATTAACCAATGCACCCAGGTATTTCCCCTCCTCTTTCGCGTCCAACAGATAAGACCCCAGCTTATAGCAAAAATTATTGTTGTTAGTCACTAAATGCATGGTCTTTCACTTTGCACTATTAAATTTCATCCCATTTTTTTACTCCAATTCGAAAGGTCATCCAGATATTAGTGTGTGATATTCTGGTCCTCCGCCATATTGGTAATACCTCCCAACTTTGTCACCTACAAATTGTATTAGTGTAACCCTTCTGTCCCTCTGAGTTGGCAGCAACAAGGGCTGGGTTTAGTATCTAGGGGTTCCATTTCAATAACGCAATGCAAAACCAGCTCAAGCCCCCACCCAGTGACCTGGGACAATTACATACCACCCCCCAGGCACCTCTAGGAGGCAATACTTCCCCTCTCGCAAGCATGGAGTCTGAGTGTAGCAAAATCCTTTTAATAAAGGAAGGAAACAATGCAGCATTATGTTGGGAAAACACCACAAACAGGATTCATAACGCAAACCATGAGCAAAAGACCCACCCCCAAGTAAGTTTGGCAGTGTCCTTTTCCCCTCAGGGTCTTAAGTCCAACCACCCAAAAGATCATCCCAAAGTCCCAAAAGTCTCTTGAGTCCAGTAACTCAAAATAACCCAAAAGTCTAACCAAAAAGTCTCTTGTCCCTGCTCAATGCAGCCTCAGAGTTCAAAAGTTTATGTGCAGAGATTTACCCCCCCCCCTGCCCCCAGCCTGGGTGGAAATGGGGGGGAAAAGGGGACGCACGGGGTGTTAAGAGGCATCTTACGTGGTCCGAGGCCGACTGCCCCCCCTCTCTGTGGGGTTCTGCTGCAGCCTTCACCACGAACTGCTCCACTCTATCAGCCGCTCCACTCCTCCAGCCGTCCCATGAGCCGCTCCAGTCATCCCTGCAAAGTGCTCAGCTCCGCTCCGCTTGCTGTTCCATGGACCGCTCCAACCATCCCATAGACCGCTCCGCTGTACCAGCCGCTTAGCAAAATATCATCAGGCTCCCCCACTAGTTAACATAGCACTCAGTGATCTCAGCATTTAGTAATTTTAGCTCTTTAGTGATTTCAGCTCTTAGTGATTTCTGCTTGTAGTAGGGGAGCCCCAGTGCTGGTGCACCATTGGCCCAAAGAGAATTCAGCACAATAGTCTGTAACTAGACTTTTAATGGAATCAAAATTAGTTCTGCTATTCAACAGTGGAGAGAGAAGATGGTGCAATTGGTGTTTCAGGCCCTCAAAAGGGGACCATACCATCCAGTACACATACCTATTCCCAGCCACTCTCAATTCACTGGGTTTTCGAACCCATGTCCCTTGTCTAGCAAGTGGTATTTAGTTGATGGTGAGTCCCTCTGTCATAAAACATTTCCACTGGCCTTGATTCACATAATCAAGGTAACAACACTTTATTCTTCCTGCTACAATAACAGAGAAATTGGGGATCCCACAGCAGCCAAAGTGACCATTTGGGCAGCTGTGGGCTAATGCTGGGTGGGGTGGGTGTGCCTATGCAAACAAGACCAGCCCCTGAATTTCTTTTCCACACTCACCACAATTCACCACCAGATGTCTTCAAACCGCAATTTGGGGACTTCGATAACTCAGACATAGGCTAGGGGTTTGTTATAGAAGTGGATGGGTGGGATTCTGTGGCCTGCATTGTGCAGGAGGTCAGACTAGATGATCATAATGGTCCCTTCTGACCTTAAAGTCTATGAGTCTATGAGTCTATGTCAGGGTAGAGCTCATCCTGACTCTGCTTACATTAGCATACACTCACTTTTTGTGCCAAGGTCAGTACAAAAATGTGAAATAAGATTGCTGTCAGGGTAGTTAAGCATTGGAATAAATTGCCAAGGGAGGTTGTGGAATCTCCATCACTGGAGGTTTTTAAGAGCAGGTTAGACAAACAGCTGTCAGGAATGATCTAGATAATACTTAGTCCTGCCTTGAGTGCAGGGGATTGGACTAGAAGACCTCTTGAGACCTTTATTAATCTATGATTCTATGAATACTAATGTCAGGATTCTTTTTGTCTTTAATATATTTAAAAGAAAAACTCCTTATTGTCCTTGAGTTTGCTGGCCATAGATTTCTCTCTTTGTTTCCATTAACAGGTTTCTATATACTTCTGATTTATATTCAGTATTGTTAATTTTGCTTTCTTCCATTTGTTATACACTATTTAATTGTTTTATATCTTCCTTCATTTCCCCTTTCAACCAGATCATTTTTTTAAACTTGCACAGCGTCCTTCAGTTGTGAGATTGTGGCTGTGAGGGCATCTAATAAAGCATTCTCAAATGATTCCCAATTATCATTCACATTTTTTCTGATTAAATTCTTCCTCCCAGCTGATTTGGCTCATATTTTTTTTCAGCTTTGTGAAATTGACTCTATTAAATTACCAAGTACCATATTACCAAGTACCATATTACTGGTATGGATTTTACTCTATTTACACATGATAAATGCAATCAAGTCATGATCACTTGAACCTAAGTTACCATTTATTTTTAGTTCTGTGATCATTTCCTCTTTTCATGTTTATACAAGGTCTAACACAGAATTCCCACATGTTGACTGCAACAGTCTTTGAGTTAGGAAATTGTCATCTATTATGTTTAGAAATTCCAATTATGTTTTAGTATTGGCAGCCTGAGACCTCTAAAATGTGTTACTCAGACGGGAGTCTCCCATGATCTCACTGTTTTTTCCCCTACACATTGCAGATAGGTGCATAAGGAAGTGTTCTTCCTTTTCCCTAGTGTGATTTGGTCATCTGTAGCAGCAGTAACTAGTACCTCATCTTGTGCTTTATCTGTTAGGACATTGATCCATAAACATTCCAGATCATTTTCTTCTGAGTTATCAATGATTCAAAAATAGGTAACAACATTTCTGACATAGAGTGCCATTCGCTTCCACTTTTGCCCACTCGATCCTTCCTAAATAGGTTATAATAATTGATTGAAACATTCCAATTGTGCAAATCATCCCACCTGGTGTATAGGCAATTAAAGAATTTCTTCTCTTCATGTGCTTTGGTGCCTTTGTCACACCCCAAGGCCCCCTCCCTCAGGGAGTTCCTTGGGAAGGCAGATCAGCATTTTATATTGCTAACACTGTTGCTATCATCACAAAGCATTTTGGGGAGGGTCAAAGGTATATGAGTTGGGAGTGCAAGTTTCCTTTGCAGGTACAAAAGGCTGAAGGGGGGAGAGAAAGAAGAAAGCAGAGAACAGGGTAATTCAACACTGCAGCTAGCAAGCTCAGTCTGAAGATAAGAATCTAACTCCATCCCAAGGCCTGCTCGGCCCGCCAGGGGCTTTCCCTACAGAAGCGGCGAACCCTGTTTGAGAAACCCTGCAGTAGTGTATTAAGCAACATGACTGTCATGTGTGGTTTGTTCTTTCTCTTCCCAGATGAAGAATATTGTGTACAATATAATGTCTGCAGTTTTATTTAAAAGCTTTTAAGAATGTACTGATTTTATAATACAGCATTCCATGTGAGGAATATTATCTAACTCACAGCATGCAAAGCACCTTGAGTTTCATTTGCTATAATGTATACCTAATATGCTATGGATATATGTCATGCCAGATGACATGATTCCCAAACTTTGATCTTTTCAAAAACAGCATGCTTGTCAGTCAAGTAACTTAAAGATGTTTTTAAGAGTCCAGAAGCTGGAGGCAGAGCCCGAACTACAAAGCAGGTTCTTATCCTTTTTTCAAGGGTAATTGTCAACTGCATGCTATTAATACAGAGGAGACAACTCTGTACCTGACATTTTAACTGCCAATGAACTTTATAAAAAAAATTCAGATTGACATATGTCATTAAGGAAGATTTCTGACACATTAGAGAACATATAAAGAAAGGCCTTATATCAGGTTGAATGTGGGGAAGGTTTTTGTTTGCAGCAGAAAATTAATCTGTAGTGATTGATCAGACAGCCAAATGGCTGTACTTTTCAACTCTCTCTGGGAATAGCTGATTGGACCTCTAGATCCACCCCCACTAGTTCTTCACCACTCCATATTAAACTCTCCTCTGAATAATTCAATTCCTCTCTCAAATGTATAGTTTGGAACTAGCCACTTTTCTGGTGCACATGCTGCCCCTGTCATTTTCCCTCAGTCTCACACTGGTTTTTGTGCCATGAATGACAGAATGTGATTGAAGAGTCTGTGGGTGCAGCATGCAAAGCTTGATTACAAAGAGTGGCCATGTGATTTTTTTCACTTTGATTCTTAACTGTAATTATAATGTAGAGTGCACCAATGGTGACTGGTGAACTTTACAAAGTGTAGTGGTTCAATATGGTTCACAGGCTGAGGGATTATGTAAACCAGCGGTTTTCAAACTTTAGCAACCCGAGGACCCACATTTTGATTTAAAACTTTTCAGAGACCCCCAAATCCCTCTGCTCAGCCCCAGGCCCTGCCCCCACTCCACCCCTTCCTCTAAGGCCCCACCCCTACCCCACCTCTTCCCACTCTCTGCTCACTCCATCCCCCCTCCCTCCGTCGCTCACTCTCCCCTACCCTCACTCAGTTTCACCAGGCTGGGGCAGGGGACTGGACAGGACTCTGGGAGGAGTTTGGGTGCAGGGTGCAAGCTTTGGGCTGGGGCAGGGGGTTGTGGTGCAGAAGGAGGTGAGGGGTGCAGGCTCCAGCCAGGCAGCGTTTACCTCACAACCAGTACATCTCTCTGGCAGTGGCTCCTAGGCAGGGGGCGTGCCGGGGCTTCCCGCACATTGCTCCTGCCTGCAGGCACCGCCCCCGCAGCTCCCACTGGCCACAGTTCCCAGCCAATGGAAGCTGAGAAGTTAGCACTCAGGGCAGGGGCATCGCGTGGAGACCCCCCTGCCTTCCTCCGGGGGCTGCAGGGACATTCCAGCTGCTCCACTTCCATAAAAGGATTATCTGTATTTTTTACCCAAACATTTTGAGATTTTTCTCCCTTTCTGCTCCCAAATCAATCAAATCCTTTCCACATCCCCTTCTCTAATTTTTCCTCATACTCTACTCATCTCACCTTATACCAGGGATCGGCAACCTTTGGCACACGGCTCGCCAGGGTAAGCCTCCTGGCAGGCCGGACGGGTTTGTTTACCTGCTGCGTCCGCAGGTTTGGCTCATCGTGGCTCCCACTGGCCGCGGTTCACCGCTGCAGGCCAATGGGGGCTGTCGGAAGTAACACGGGCCAAAGGATATGCTGGCCACAGCTTCCCACCACCCCTATTGGCCTGGACCGGCAAACTGTGGCCAGTGGGAGCCGCGATCAGTCAAATCTGCAGACGCGGCAGGTAAAGAAACCCACCCGGCCCACCAGGGGGCTTACCCTGGTAAGCTGTGTACCAAAGGTTGCCGATCCCTGCCTTATACCCTGATCTGGTTCCTTTTCGTCCCTCTGGATACAATTATCTCTCTTACTTTTCTTACTCCCGTTCTCCCAAACTGTATTCTTCCCCCTCAGTTTTCCTCTCTAAAACCCTTGCTGATATTTTGCCAAATCAATCTTTGAATCTTAGAGTTTTATCATAATAATGAAATAGCTGTAATGTCTGTACGCACAAAGGAACTTTCTGGCTGGATAGCTAGGATTTTACACCAGTGTTAATGCCCTATACAGCCTACAATGTTAAAAATGTACAATTTACAGATGAAAATTATGAATTTTCAGTCCAAATATTATTTTCACCTTAACATATGAATGTGAAATATGAAAATCCATGCAAAGATATAATAGATGTCTAAATGCCTACAATAGCAAATACTTGGGAAAATAAAAGGGATTAAACAAAGGTATTATAACAATTGTTGAGATTCATCAGAGGTCATCAACCCCTTATCTCTTAAATTGTTCAAAAAAAAAGATGGAAATATCTGGAATATTTATTAAGAATGAAGCCAGACCATCCACCATGGCAGGTGAGCTATAGGGTAACTGGAATAATATGCATAAGAGGCTGACCAAAAGAATCTTTCTGACAAACAGTACTCATAGAGGAAAAACGTAAGGGACTTAACATAGAGGAAATGCAAAGAGTGGCCACGGATAAGTAGTGATGCAGAGTTTTGTTCATGCCTTCAGTGACATTAGATGGCTTAGCAAGGATTCAGATTAATGCCAAATAAGTGCACATGTTGAATTTTGCAAATTACAGGGAAGTACAGACCAGTCAGCTAAACTTCAGTACCTGGAAAGATAATGGAGCAAATATTCAAGCAATCAATTTGCAAACGCCCAATAAAGTGATAGGTAACAGTCAACATGGATTTGTCAAGAACAAACCATGTCAAACCAACCTAATACATTTCTTTGACAGGGTAACAAGATTTGTGGATGGGGGAAAGCAGTAGTTGTGGTATATCTTGACTTTAGTAAGGCTTTTGATACTGTCTTGCATGACCTTCTCCTAAACAAAGATAGGGAAATATAGCCTAGATGGAGTTTCTCCAACCAGTTATGCTAAGGTGGGTGCATAACTAGTTGGAGAAACATTCCCAAATAGTAGTTATCAGTGGTTCACAGTCAAGCTGGATGGGCATATCGAGTGGGGTCCTACAGAGATCGGTCTTGAGTCTGGTCCTTTCAATATCTTCATCAACAATTTAAATAATAGCATAGAGAGTACACGTATAAAATTTGTGAAAGATACCAAGCTGGGAGAGGTTGCAAGTGCTTTGTAGGATAGGATTAAAATTCAAAATAATCTGGTAAAACTGGAGAAATGATCTGAAGTACATAGGATGAAATTCAATAAGGACAAATGCTAAGTACTCCACTTAGGAGGGAACAATCAGCTGCACACATACAAAAGAGGAAATGACTGCCCAGGAAGGAATACTGTAGAAATGGATCTGGTGGATCACAAGATAAATGTGAGTCAACAGTGTAACACTGTTACAAAATACAAAAATGTCATTCTGGGATGTATTAGCAGACATAGGCGGCAGGTTTGTAAAATTTTTGGTGGGGCCCAAAATGGTGGTGCCCCCCCCCACTCCCGCCCTGTAAGCCGATATAAAATGAAGCTACAACGCGTCAGTGCCACAAGATTACAAGGTTGGAGAAGGGGTAGGGGGTTCCAGGGGCCAGTCAAGGGACAAGTAGCAGGGGGGGTTGGATGGGGCAGAGGTTTGGAGGGGCAGTCAGGGGACAGGCAGCAATTGGATAGGCATGGGAGTCCAGGGGGTTTATCAGGGGACAGGTAGGGGGTGGGGTCCTGGGGGGAAGTTGGGTGGGGTCTCAGGAGGGGCAGTTGGGGACAAGGAGAAGGGAGGCTTAGATAGGGGCTGGGATCCCAAGGGGCAGTTAGGGGCAGTTGTCTCGGGAGTGGGTAACGGGGGACAAGGACCAGTGGTGCTTAGATAGGGGGTGGGGGTCCTGGGGGGCAGTTGGGGCAGGGGTCTGGGGAGGGGGCAATCAGCGGCCAGGGGCTGGGATTCAAAGGGCTCTGAGCTGCTGGCAGCCGCGGGGAGCCCTGAGCCCTCCGATTCCCAGCCGCGGCTGAGATTTAAAGGGCTCTGGGCTCCCCGCGGTTGCAGGCAGGCCAGAGCCCTCTGATTCCCAGCCGCGGCTGGGATTTAAAGGGCTCTGGGCTCCCCGCGGTTGCAGGCAGCCCAGAGCCCTCTGATTCCCGTCCGCAGCTGGGATTTAAAAGGCTCTGGGATCCCCGCAGCAGCGGGCAGCCCAGAGCCCTCTGATTCCCAGCCACGGCTGAGATTTAAAGGGCTCTGGGCTCCCTGCGGTTGCAGGCAGCCCAGAGCCCTCTGATTCCCGGCTGCGGCTGGGATTTAAAGGGGCGAAACCTAGCTCCAAATATTGGTGGAGCAGAGCCCCTGATTTTGAATATTCCTGGGGCTTTAGCTCCACGAGCCCATAGAAGTTGGCACCCATGTTAGCAGATGTGTTGTAAGCAAGACCCAAGAAGTAATTCTTCTACTCTATGCTGTGCTGATAAGACCTAAGATGTAGTATTGTGTCCATTTCTGGGTTCAACATTTCAGGAAAGATGTGGACACATTAGAGAGAGCAGATAAAAGCAACAAAAGTGATTAAATGTCTAGAAAACATGACCTATGAGGGAAGATGGGGGAAAAAAAGGGGTTGTTTAGTCTGGAGAAGAGAAGACTAAGGCAGGGGGACAGGTTCACACTTTTCAAGTCCATAAATATTGCCAAAAGGAGGAAGGTGAAATATTGTTCTTGTTATCTCTGATGATAGGAGAAGAAGCAGTTGGCTTAATTGCAGCAAGAGCGGTTCAGTTTGGACATTTCGAAAAACTTCCTGCCTGTAAGGGTAGTTAAGCACTGGAACAAATTTCCTAGGGAGCTTCTGGAATCCCTATAATTGGAGATCTTTAAGAACAGGTTAGACAAACACCTGTCAGGAATGCTCTAGTTTTTACATAGTCCTGTCTTGAGTGCAGAGGACTGGACTAGATGACCTCTTGAGGTCCCTTCCAGTCCTACGCCTCTATGACTCTATAATTCTATGTTTAACTGATTTTCATGCAGCACATGCAAAGGGTTTATTGTGTTTGTCAAATGATTAAAGCCACTTGGCCATTAATCCCATGTCCTATAACATTTCTTATTTCCTCTTGTAATTATCCAGAAGTGCACTCTTGGTTGTCACATTGCTTAATTAGAGACTGAGCTCTAATTTTTCAAGATTTGTTAGGGACAAATATTTAATTACATCATTCACTCATGCATGGTAGAGAACTTTGTAAAGCTTCCTCATAGAAAAGACAGCACTAAAACAAATATTCAAATATAAGTGCAAAGTACTACACTTAGGAATTCAAAATGAAATATATAAGTACAAAATGGGCAATAAATGACTAGGCAGTAATACTCCTGAAAAGGGTGTGGAGGTTACAGTGGATCATAAATTGAATATGAGTAAAAAATGTGATGCTGTTGCAAAAATGTCAAGTGTTATTCTAGCACAGGTATCAGCAACCTCTGGCAGATGGCTGACAGGGTAAGTACCCTGGCGGGCCGGGCTGGTTTGTTTACCTGCTGTGTCCGCCAGTTTGGCTGATCGCAGCTTCCACTGGCTGCAGTTCACCGCTCCAGGCCAATGGGGATGGCGGGAAGCGGCGGCCAGCACATCCCTTGGCCCGCGCCGCTTCCCGCAGCCCTCATTGGCCTGGGACGGCTAACCGCAGCCAGTGGGAGCCGTGATCGGCCGAACCTGCGGACGCAGCAGGTAAATAAAGCGGCCCGGCCGGCCAAGGTGCTTACCCTGGCGGGCCACGTGCCAAAGGTTGCCGATCCCTGTTCTAGGATATATTAATAGGAATGTCCTATGTAAGACACAGTTACCTGTTGAGGTAACTGACTCAATTTTACTTAGCACTGCTCAGGTCTCAGTTGGAATACTGTGCCCAGTTTTGAGCACCACACTTAAACAAAGAAATTGGAGAGATTCCAGAGGAGAGCAACAAAAGTGATAGGTTTAGATAACCTGACCTATGTGGAAAGTTTGAAAAACTGTTTAGGCTAAAGAAGAGAATACTGAGGAGGGATATGGTAACAATCTTATACATGTTAGGGGCTGTTATAAAGAGCATGACGATCACTTGTTTTCCATGAACACATGTAGAACAAGAAGGAATCACCTTAGTTTGCAGTAATAGAGATTTAGGTTAGATATTAGGAAAATCTTTCAAACTATAATGACAGTTAAGCAGTGGAACAGGCTATGTAGGGAGGTCATAGAATCGCATACCTGAAGGTTTTTAAGAACAGGTTAGACAAACATCTTCCAGGAATGGTCTAAGTATACTTGGTCCTGCCTCAGCATGGGGGGATGGACCTCTTGAAGTCCTTTCCAGTTCTGCATTTCTATGATTCTATAATACTCTTTCTTGCTAGGGCTTTTTCCCCTATGGCCCAAATTTCAAATAAACCAAAGTTCCAGTCTTCCTTCATGTGAAGTAAATGCTACCTACCCAATATGTGAGTTCAAATATTCAATTCTTTATTCTTCTAGATCATTTTTTGTTTCTCATATAGTATTCCACAACCTAACTAGAATTACTTTCTTTAGATTTACTTCAGTTCTTCTCTTCCAGACCCATTTAACATAAGTACATAAGGATGGCCATACTGGATCAGACCAGTGGTTCATCTTGCCCAGTATCCTGTCTTCTGAAAGTGTCTGATCCAAGATGACTGAGAGGAAGTGAACAGAAAAGGGCACTTTATTGAGTGATCCATTCCCTGTCATCCAGTTTGAGCTTCCAGCAGTCAGAGATTTAGGGACCCCCAGAGCATTTGATTGCATCCCTGACCATCTTGGCTAATTGATGGACCTATCCTTCACATATTTATTTAATACTTTTTTTAACCCAGTTATACTTTGGCATTCACACCATTCCTTGGCAATGAGTTCTGCATGTTGACTGTGTTTATGTGAAGTTTATTGTTTGTTCTACGTATGCTGCCTATTAATTTCATTGGGTGACCCCTGGTCTGTATGTTATGTGAAGGGATAATAACACTTTCTTATTCACTTTCTATACACCATTGTGATTTTATAGATCTCTATGATATAACCCCTTAGACATTGTCACGCTGCCTGGAGTGATTCACCACTGCGAGTAACTACCTCAGGGCAGACTCTCAGAAAATAAGGGCAGATACCCCAAACTGATGGTATGTTCTATAATTAAATTTCACCAAGCCAGTGACAAATGTGAACTCCTGGATCACTATACCAGTTTTACCATGGAATCACAGACAGTCCCCTTAGACTCTCCCATCTATCTTGCTACCCAGACAAAATGAACTTTGTGATAAAAGGTTTCTTAAGCCTAAAATCACATCAGGTTTTGCCCAGTCCCAGCAGACTAGTCATTTACCCCAGATCAATTGGTACACCAAAGACAACTCTGGCAGCCAAATCTATAGTAAACTTTTATTATCTAATAAAAAAGAATTAATCAGAGGTTAAAGCAGGTAAAATATATGCACAGGTGAGTCACAGGCTATAATTCCAAATGGTAGCAGACATGAAGTAATTTGCCAATTTGCCAAAATTTCCCGGGGCCAATGTTCCCTCTAAATTTTCCCACCCATGTGCAGAATGAATTTTTCTATGTGCACCGATATGGAGGTGATGTGTGACGGGGATGGGGCCGAGGGGTTCAGAGTGTGGGCTGAGGCAGAGGGTTGGAGTGTGTGGGGGGGTGAGGGCTCCAGCTGAGGGTGTGGGATCTGGAATGGGACCAGGGATGATTGGTTCAGGATGGGGAGAGGGCTAAGTGCTGTGGTGCGGGGGGTTGAGGGCTTCGGCTGGGGGTGCGGGCTCTGGGATTGGGCTGGTAATGAGGGGTTTGGGGTGCAGGCAAACAGTCTCTCTACCCATCTTGGCTTTTCCTTTGATGGGAGTGAGGAATGAACTTTGAGTCTCTGACTTCTGGTCATCACCATAATGGCCACTTGTTTTGGAATTGACACCTTTTCTGATAAAGTCCTTCTTTAGCATTCCCCGAGGCTTCTTTGATGACTGAGTTATTTATTTACAGGGTTATTTGCAATGTAAATGTTTGCTGTTACATTATAATAGGAACAGATAAGTGAAAACAAAGCATGTAACATCCCATTAGTTTTAGGAACTTTAAGCAACCAAAACATTAATCACTTTGATTTTGACACAAGTGAATTGACCTTAATACACTCTGACATGACCTGGTCTGCCAAGATCACAGTCTTCTCTTTTCCAAGCTGAACAGTCCCAGTCTTTTTTATCTCTCCTCATATGGAAGCTGTCCCATACTCTTACTCATTTTTGTTGCACTTCTCTGTAGTTTTTCACAGTTCAAATATCTCTTTTTTTTTTGAGATGGGGTGACCAGAACTGCATGTAGTATTAAATGAGTGGGTGTACAATGGATTTATATACTGGCATTATGATATTTTCTGTCTTATTATTTATCCCTTTCCTAATGGTTCTTAACATTCTGCCAGCTTTTTTGACTGCTGCTGCACATTCAAAAGAAGTTTTAAAAGAACTGTCCACAATGACTCCAAGATTTAGTTCTTGAGAGATATCAGGTAATTTAGACCAGTGTAGTTGGGGTTATGTTTTTCAGTGTTCTTTCCTATTCATTTATCGACACTGAATTTTTTCTGCCATTTTGTTGCTCAGTCACTTAGTTTAGTGAAATTCCTTTGTACCTCTTTTCAATCTGCTTTGGACTTAACTATCTTCACTAATTTTAAATAGTTTTCAAACTTTTGCCACCTCACTGTTGCCATAAACAGATAGTTAAGGGTTAATGCCTCTTTTACCTGTAAAGGGTTAAGAAGTTCACCTAGCCTAGCTAACACCTGACCAGAGGAACTAATGGGGGAACAAGATGTTTCAAAAGGAAGGAGGGAAATTTCCTTTGTTTAGTCAGTTTCAGTTTCAGCCAGAGTGAAAAAGATCAAGAAATCAGCCTCTTATCAGAGTAGTAAGTTTTAGAAAGGAATAAATAGGTTTATGTTTATTTTCTTTTGTGACTTGTCTTGGTGCCATTAAGGGAATTATCAAATTGGGTATTCTTGTGTGTATTAAGATTTTTGCCCAGGGGAACATCCTGTGTTTTCAATCTATTGTCTGTGAGATTAGCTGGTATGCTGTCCCCCAGAGGTTTTTTTTTCTTTCTTTTACCTTTCTTTTCTTTAATTAAAAGCCTTCTTTTTTAGAACCTGATTGATTTTTTCCCTGTTTTTTTTTAGATCCAAGGGAATTGGATCTGGACTCACCAGGGATTGGTGGGGGAGAAATGGGAGGGGGAAAGAATAATTCTTCCTTGTTTTTGAGATCCAAGGGAATTGGATCTGGACTCACCAGGGAATTGGTGGAGGAGTCTCTCAAGGCTACCCAGGGAGGGGAAGGTTTTGGCGGGGGAGGGAGTGATCCAGGTACTCAGAAATTCTGGATGGTGGCAGCGAGACCAGATCTAAGCTGGTAATTAAGCTTAGAAGTGTCCATGCAGGTCCCCACATCTGTACTCTAAAGTTCAAAGTGGGGGTGAAACCTATGACAACTGTGTACCCCCTTTTCCAGATTAATTATAAATATGTTCAACAGCACAGATCCCAGTACAGACACTTGGGGGACTGCACTATTTACCTCTTTGCACTGTGAAAACAGACATTTTATCCTTACCCTTTGTTTCCTATCTTTTAACCAGTTACTGATCCATGATAGGATCTTCCCTCTGATCCCATAACTACTTACTTTGCTTAAGAGCCTCTGCTGAGAGACCTTGCCAAAGGCTTTCTGGCAGTCTTTGTACATTATGTTCACTCTTCTCCACATGTTTGCTGACCCCCTCAAAGAATTCTAATAGATTGGTGAGGCATGATTTCCCTTAACAAAATCCATGGTGACACTTCCTGAACACATCCTATTCCTCTATGTGTCTAATCATTCTGTTCTTTTCTTCTTTCCTTTCCTGCTCTCATTTTTCTGTTCTTTGACTGGTACTGAAGTTAGGCTTACCATCTTGTAATTGTCAGGATCACCTCTGGAGCCTTTTTTTTTTGAAATTGGAGTCACATTACCTATCCTCCAATCATCTGGTACTGAGGCTGATGTAAGTGATGGCATACATACTACAGTTAGTACGTGCAGTATTTATATAAATTATCTTTCATTTTCAACTCCCCTCCCCAATATCTGAGAGTCAATACCACATTTTCAAATGAGTTCTCCCTCCTTCTTCAAGATATGTCCACCTTTGCCTTCCCCTTTTCCATCCTAGCTCTCTGAAAACCCACCCACCACCCAAAAAAGAGGCAGATAAATTGACGATGACATTGAGTGTCCAAAAACATCTTGAAAGATAAAGTTGTAAAGTTTTTCAAGAGCTTCATTATGAATTGTAGGCAGAGGTGATTTGATCTGTGTTTTTCTCTTACAAGATTTTACACACAAATTTAAGTTGTCTGCTTGAAGCTCCCCAAACATTTGATACTGTTCAATTTTGTTTTCATAGACATGAGCTTTTGACTTTCAGGTATGAGGTGGATGGCAGACACCTGCTAAACATAATCAGATTTACCTGTGTATATATGAGCTTTGGCAAGGACTGGAGGGAAGATCTGTTGCCACCTAGGTTTTCTATCAGACTTTATACCCTTTTCTTTTTTTTTCTTTTACATCTAATTTGTCATACTTTTCATATTACATTTACTTATATAAATTAGTCTCCCCAAGAAATTTCAATAGTTTTTATAATGTTTGTAGACTGTATACCTGGTTTAAATTCATTCATTATTTCACAAATATATTTTTCATCAATGAAAAATAAAGTACTGTATCTTTCAGCACTGAAAATATTCATTCAACCTCAGGATGCAATATATCTTTTCTGGCTGTTGAAATCAATCTTACCACATGGATCATACCCACTGGTTTGTAGGGGAGATTTGCTCTTTTCTTAAGACATTTGGGTAGAGTTTGCCACCAATTAAAAAAAATTGTCTGTATAAAACAGGGGTTCTCAAACTTAATTGCAACACAACCCCCTTGTGACAACAAAAAAATACTACACGGCCCCAGGAGGGGGAGCCAAAACCTGAGCCCACCCAAACCTCGCTACCCTGGGTGGGGCAAAGCCAAAGCCTCAGCCCCACCACCTCAGGGCCAAAACCCAAGGGCTCCAGTCCCAGGTCGGGGGCAGGGGGGGCTGTAACCTGACCCCCACCACACAGGGCTGAAGGCTTTTGGCTTTGGCTTCAGCCCCAGGCAGTGGGGCTTGTGCTTCAGTCCTGATGACCCCATTAAAATGGATCCTGACCCAGTTTGAGAACTGCTGATATAAACTACAAATTAATTACATTAGCTTGAAAAAAACTTCAGTTCTTTCCCTATATTAAAATATACACTGACTCGTAAGTCCAATGAGTGTTTTACCATATATGTACCACTGATCCACCACTTTTTCTAAGTGGTGGTAGATAGGTGGGAGAGTAAGTGGTAATATAATGCTCAGTATGGTCCCAAACTCTCACTGACGGAGCCATTATAGGAAAAAGCAGACATTAAGCCTCTCAAGACTTCTTATGATATCAAGTTTAATTCAGACCTATGACATATGCCAGAGGTGGCCAACCTGAGCCTGAGAAGGAGCCAGAATTTAACAATGTATATTGCCAAAGAGCCACAGTAATATGGCAGAAGCCCCCCCCATCAACTCCCCTACCCACCGGAAGCCCCGCCGATCAGTGCCTCCCCTTCCCTCCCTGCATCTCCCCATCAGCTGTTTTGTGGCATGCAGGAGGCTCTGGGGGGGGAGGAGCGAGGGCACCGCAGCATCAGGGGAGGGCATGGGAAGGGGTTGAGGTGGGGGGAGGGCCTGTGGCAGATCCAGGGGTTGAGCAGTGAGTACCTCCCAGCACATTGGAAAGTTGATGCCGATAGCTCCAGCTCTGGAGTTGGTGCCTATATTAGGAGCTGCATATTAACTTCTGAAGAGCCGCATGTGGCTCCGGAGCCACATGTTGGCCATCCTGGCATATGCTCAAACTTTCGCTACCTAGCACACCATGAAGCTATTTCAGAATAATTTTGCCTTTGTTTTTCCAAGAGGCAAATGCATTTCTTTCTCTGTTGAATAGAAAAGTTCCAAGATATAGCTTAGTTTAAAAAAGCAAATACTCATAGAAAACTAAAAGTAGAAAACTATGGATTCTGTTGTGCTTGGCTTTGAGCACAAGTTCCTATACACTTATAAGTCTGTAGAAAACAAAATTATGGTATATTGTAATGAACCTGTGGATTCATTATTGCATCCCACATGTGCCCAGGTTAAGATGCAGGGCCTAATTTGACCCTAGAGACTGAGAGAAAGACATGGTCAGAGAACCAGATTAGCATATAGCCAGTAAAGGGCACTGTGTTATCAAGAACAACCAAGTAAAGACAGTAACATCCTCAGAGAAGAGATGATAAAGCTCAGGGAAAGAGAGACTGAAGACCAGGCTGTGTAAGCTGAAAGTTGGAGACTGCAGCCTGTGAACTGTCTATGAAGGGAAGGCCGGGGAGATCAGCCAGCAATCTGGAGGCATGAGGCAGTCATTAAGATGACAGATGAGGAGGAAAATGTGTAGGAACCCCTAGTGTGTCTACAGAGGGCAGGTCAGAACTAAATTGATGAACTAGAAGGGGCTCTGTTGTTGTCAGGCCTAAGCAATCTAAGAAGGCAAGGTCACCATTATAACCCTCTTTAATGGTATGTACAGACACCATACTGGAGATGAAGGGGTTAAGGAGCTGCTTTGGGCTCAGGTGTCTCAGCCCTGCCACATCCGCAATGAATGCTCTGGCTGGAGATTAAAAGGGGAGAAGAGTAGCTTGCCTGCAGGCAGCCAGGGGAGGTAAGCTGATCTTCACTCTGAAGCTCTGCAAAAGGAGCACTGTTACTGGCCCAGCTGCTGCAGACACGGCATATTGATGCTGTACCAGATCTGCTGAGGGAAAAGAACTCGTGTATTTGCAAGGTCATACATTCTTCTTTGATATATTTCTTTTATTCAGTTTTGTTTTTCCCTCTTGTGTGGAGAGGCTGGTAGGAAGTGATCCAGAGAGACTGTTGCATAAGTACACCAGTTTGCAGGACTGATCCCTCTACCTCTGGGCCATGATCTGGAACCTAGTGGAGAGGATGGTCCACTCCTTGATGGGACTGGAGGCAAAGAGTCTATCCCTGATACTAGAGACTCAGGACTAGGAATACCCCATATCCTAGGAAGTCACAATTCTGAGACTTTGATCAGATGAAGCCTGAAGCCCCTTGCTGGACAGAGGAACTAACCTTTGTTGGTCTTTATGTGCCCTGGAAAGGGTGGACACAACTTGTGACCCTGCTGGAGGGCTGAGTCACAGATGGAGACAGATCAGTACAGGATTGGAGGAGCTATTAACAGGGGCCACTAAGACAACAGAGTCCTGGTCACACCTGCACTTGATCACTAGGTGATGCCAGTGAGGAGCAGACATCTTCACAGCCTCTCTTGCACTACTCCATATGGTTAATTTAGGAACTTTTTTGTTTATATTCCATTGTAACTATCTAAGTCATTGTGCCTGGGGGATTTGTGTCAGGTCCTTTCTGGTAATAAAGAAACTTCTCTTGCTCACTGGAAGTCTGTAGATATTTAATGGGGGAAAAGCATAAACAGTGAGGTAGCAAACTTTGCAGATGATACAAAATTACTCAGTATTGTTAAGTCCAAAGATGTCTGTGAAGAGTTACAAATGGATCTCACAAAACTGGGCAACAAAATGGCAGATGAAATTCAATGTTGGTAAATGCAAATTAATGCACATTGGAAAACATAATCCCAACTAGACAGGTCTAAATTAGGTGTTACCTCTTGTCAAGGCTGAATCCCCACTCTGTCACTTTGAGTACAGAAGGTGAGGTGGGGGCCCACAAGGATTTTAAGAATTAATGCTTGCCACTCCAAGCTTGTATTAAACTCCCAAGGTTACAGCTTTTCTCTGACCTTGGCTTGATAATTCCACCACCTCCCAAATGCAAAAAAAACCCTTGGACCGAGGAAGGAGCACTTGGGAATTCCTCCCTGTGGGTACCCTTTCACCCCCTCCTCCCCTCCCCCCCGGAAGAGCTGAGAAAGAAAACAAAGGAATTTAGCTGTTTCTACCAGCTAATCAAACAACATGCACAAACCTCTTAGGACACCAAAAATCCAATCCTGTTCTTAAAAGAGGTAAAATTGATTAAAAACAAAAAGAAAGGAAATACTTTTGGAACTTAGGCTTTTTGCTAGATCTTAAAAGAAACAATTACAAAAATTAAGCATCAAGAATAGCTCTCTTGAGGTTCAGCTTAAAGGTTACAAGCAAAACAAAAGCATCTGGGGTTAGCACAGAGGAGATCCACTAGCCAAAATAAAGAAATAAACCTAATCACGTCTATTTAAATTTTCCCTGTCCAATGATTTCTTCTAGGTATGGAAGATGAATTTTGATACCTGGTTCAAGCCTTACACAGCATTCCCACTTATAGCATTACTTCTCTGTCTCTCCTTCTCCAGAGAACAACAGAGACAAAGGGAAAACTTTTTTGCCATTTTAAAAAATTCTAGCCTTCCTATTGGCTCTCTTGGTCAGGTGCTCACTCCCTTTTCTTTGCCTGTGGACTTTTTAACCCTTTACATGTAAAGCAAGCAGCCACCAAGAGGGACTTTATATCTAACTGGCTGGCTGGGTGTCCATAAAAGGGAGCGCCCACCCCCAACCCACCCCTTCATTTATCAAACCTCTCAAAAATTAATCTTGTAGTCATTGTGTAGTTCTCTGAAAACATCTGTTCAATGTGCAGCAGAGGTCAAAAAGGTTGGCAGAATGATGGGAATCATTAGGAAAGGGATAGATAATAAGACAGAAAATATCATAATGCCACTATATTAATCCATTGAACACCCACATATTTAATACTGCCTGCAATTCTGGTCACCACGTCTCAAAAAAAGATATATTAGAATTGTGAGAAAGTACAGAGAGTGCAACAAAAATGATTAAGTGTATGGGACAGCTTCCATATGAAGAGAGATTAAAAAGACTGGAAAAGGGATGACTAATGCAGGGCTATAATAGAGATATATCAAATCATGAAGGGGAAAGTGAATAAGAAAGTGTTATTTACCCCTTCACATAACACACACATGAGGTGTCACCCAATGAAAGCAATACTCACCAGGTTTAAAACAAACTTAAGGAAATACTTATTTCACACAATATGCAGTCAACCCTGTGGAACTCATTGCCAAGGGATGCTGTGAAAGATAAAAGTACAACTGAGTCCAAAAAAGGAATTAGATAAATTCATGGAGGATAAGTCCATCAATGGTTATTAGCTAAGATGATCAGGCATGGAATTGCATGCTCTGGATGGCCCTAAATCTCTGACTGTCAGAAGCTGGGATGTATGACGGAGATTACTCGGTAATTGACCTGTTCAGTTCATTCCCTCTGAACCATCTGGCACCAGCCAGTGTCAGAAGATAGGCTACTGGGCTAGATTGACCACTGGTGTGACCCAGTATGGTGATTCTTATGTTCTTAACTTCCCAAGGGCTTGAGTTCATAAACTCTAGTACTTGCAGCATATGTAACTTTTGCTACCAATCTACCACACTACTAAATATTTGTGAGGGATAGGTATTCTACAACACTGTAATTGGGGTTGTGTACAGTACTGTATTGTAGGGGAGAGGGTTTGAGATTATTAAACTACATAATTAATTAATGTTCATACACAAGGGGGCAGAGTTAATATTGTGCATGCAACCTTTACTTTTACAATTTCTGATGTTGACAAAACAATAGTTTTATTTTAAGATAGATTATTTTTAAATAGAAGTTTAATGAGATTTTTCCCTCCCAAACCATGATGGAGGAAGTTCTAAATACTTAAACAGGTCAGACTTGATAGAGTACTCCCTTGTTGTACAAGTTAAGCTGACAATATACTATCCCAAAGATTTAAAACCTTTAGTGGTTTCCTGGGAAAAGTAGTCTTTTGACTCTCCTTCTCACTTTCTCCTATATTATGCACGCTAATGTATTGTCAAAGTGTGCTATAGGATGAAGGCATATTTGGTAAGTGACCCTAAATATAGGGAATTTGTCATTCAGATTATATTTACCTGAAGCTTTGCATATTGACAATTAATCCAGGGAAGAAATGTGTTTTCACACACACACACACACACACACACACACACACACACACACACACACACACACGCCATTTAACATGGCACGACCAGAGAGAATTGCTGATAGTATTTTAGTGGAAGTGACAGAATACATCCATGTCTTTCGCTTAAATGAAATATGTGCATTGCAGTGATTTGAAAAGCTGAAACTCAAACAAATTCTGTGTTGTGCAGTATGATTTTTCCATCTGAATCTTATCTTATGATTGAAAGCACTTACAATGATAAAAGCAGAGGATGAATTTGTTTGAGTGTCTTAAGTCAGAAAATATTGAGTAATATTTGAAAATTCACTGAAATATGGCAAAAATCTTGCATATTATTAAACTTACCCTTTTGAAATAAACACTTTCTTTCAAAGTTTTGTTTGCTTATTCAGGAAGAGGAATGAAGAGAAGTTCCCTAGCGATCACACAAGACTTTAAGGGATCTGAAATTCTAGTTGATGTCCTTAACTATAGGGAATGTATTTTGCCACATCCCACAGCTCTATATATGGGAAGGTGGAGGCATGCTACCATTTCTTGGAACATCTTTGTTAGATTGTGAGGACAGTGGCTTGATTTTAGAGCCACCAATGAGACCCAGAGGCAGTCGGTTAAATAAACTTCAATTCGTAAGTCCCTCCCTGTTTGTCTAACCATGGTAACCCAGATCAAACAAATGTTCACAAGCCAAATAAACATTCTGTAAGTAAGACTGTTCTCTTTTTCAGATTGTGGTTCCAGAGCACGTTATCCCATGGCATGGCATTTCAGTCACTTTGCCTCCATTCCCCTTTGGTTCTCCAATCAGCTCACATATCCAGGAATTTTAAAACACTCCTCTTCCTGGGGGCTAATTTATTAATCCCTAATAGATTACGCACACAGGCCCTTTGGGCCTTCCAAACTCAAAAAGCTTTCTTCCTCAAGGCTGGGTTCTGCTATTTCTCATGTATCTAGTTCCCTCTGTGCAGCAGTGCTCTTCTGGTTCCAGTCTGTGCACCCAGATTTTGTCAATGTCTTTTCCTAGCCCCAGTGCCTGGGCCTAGACTCCTTCTGCCCTTGGGGCTGTGTTTGAACACCCATAAACTCTCCCAGTCTCTCACACAATCATCCTAGTTCTTCCACAGACACATCTCTTCAGGTCTCTCCTAACTGTAGACTCCTCTTAACTATGCTAATAACACCCCTTTATAATACTCAGGCACATACCCCATGCCCAGTTCGATTTGGTGATCCCTCTCTGCCACAATAGTCTCGGGACTATTTAGAAAAGCTGGACGAGCACAAGTCCATGGGGCCGGATGCGCTGCATCCGAGGGTGCTAAAGGAGTTGGCCGATGAGATTGCAGAGCCATTGGCCATTATCTTTGAAAAATCATGGCGTTCGGGGAAGGTCCCAGATGACTGGAAAAAGGCTAATGTAGTGCCCATCTTTAAAAAAGGGAAGAAGGAAGATCCAGGGAACTACAGGCCAGTCAGTCTCACCTCAGTCCCTGGAAAAATCATGGAACAGGTCCTCAAGGAATCAATTCTGAACCACTTAAAGGAGGGGAAAGTGATCAGGAACAGTCAGCATGGATTCACCAAGGGCAAGTCATGCCTGACTAACCTATTTGCCTTCTATGATGAGATAACCGGCTCTGTGGATGAGGGGAAAGCAGTGGATGTGCTATTTCTGGACTTTAGCAAAGCTTTTGATACAGTCTCCCACAGTATTCTTGCCAGCAAGTTAAAGAAGTATAGGCTGGATGAATGGACGGTAAGGTGGATAGAAAACTGGCTAGATCGTCGGGCTCAACGGGTAGTGATCAATGGTTCCATGTCTAGTTGGCAGCCGGTATCAAGTGGGGTGCCCCAAGGGTCGGTGCTGGGGCCGGTTTTATTCAATATCTTCATTAACGATCTGGAGGATGGTGTGGACTGCACCCTTAGCAAGTTTGCAGATGACACTAAACTGGGAGGAGTGGTTGATACGCTGGAGGGTAGGGATAGGATACAGAGGGACCTAGACAAATTAGAGGATTGGGCCAAAAGAAATATGATGAGGCTCAACAAGGACAAGTGCAGAGTCCTGCACTTAGGACGGAAGAATCCCATGCACTGCTACAGACTAGGGACCGAATGGCTGGGCAGCAGAAAAGGACCTAGGGGTTATGGTGGACAAAAAGCTGAATATGAGTCAACAGTGTGCCCTTGTTGCCAAGAAGGCTAATGGCATTTTGGGTTGTATAAGTAGGGGCATTTCCAGCAGATCGAGGGATGTGATCATTCCTCTCTATTCAGCACTGGTGAGGCCTCATCTGGAGTACTGTGTCCAGTTTTGGGCCCCACACTACAAGAAGGATGTGGATAAATTGGAGAGAGTCCAGCGGAGGGCAACAAAAATGATTAGGGGGCTGGAACACATGACTTATGAGGAGAGGCTGAGGGAACTGGGATTGTTTAGCCTGCAGAAGAGAAGAATGAGGGGGGATTTGATAGCTGCTTTCAACTACCTGAAAGGGGGTTCCAAAGAGGATGGATCTAGACTGTTCTCAGTGGTAGAAGATGACAGAACAAGGAGTAATGGTCTCAAGTTGCATAGGGGGAGGTTTAGATTGGATATTAGGAAAAAAATTTTCACTAGTATGGTGGTGAAGAACTGGAATGGGTTACCTAGGGAGGTGGTGGAATCTCCTTCCTTAGTGGTTTTTAAGGTCAGGCTTGACAAAGCCCTGGCTGGGATGATTTAGTTGGGTTTGGTCCTGCTTTGAGCAGGGGGTTGGATTAGATGACCTCCTGAGGTCCCTTCCAACCCTGAGATTCTATGATTCTATGAAACAGATAGTTAAGGGTTAATGCCTCTTTTACCTGTGAAGGGTTAAGAAGTTCACCTAGCCTAGCTGACACCTGACCAGAGGAACCAATGGGGGAACAAGATGTTTCAAAAGGAAGGAGGGAAGTTTCCTTTGTTTAGTCAGTTTCAGTTTCAGCCAGAGTGAAAAAGATCAAGGAACCAGCCTCTTATCAGAGTAGTAAGTTTTAGAAATGAATAAATAGGTTTATGTTTATTTTCTTTGTAACTTGTCTTGGTACCATTAAGGGAATTATCAAATGTGGGTATTTTTGTGTGTATTAAAGTTTTTGCTCTGGGGAACATATCCTCTGTGTTTGGAATCTGTTGTCTGTGAGAGTAGCTGGTATGCTAATCTCTCCCAGAGGGTTTTCTTTTACCTTTCTTTTCTTTAATTAAAAGCCTTTTTCTTAATACCTGATTGATTTTTTCCTTGTTTTTAGATCCAAGGGGATTGGATCTGGACTCACCAGGAATTGGTGGGGGAAAGGAGGGAGGATGGTTAAATTCTCCTTGTGTTAAGATCAAAGGGGTTGGATCGGTGTTCACCAGGAACTTGGTGAGGAAGTCTGTCAAGTCTACCCAGGGAAGGGAAGGTTTTCGGGGGAAAGAGGGTGCTCCAGACACTGAGAAATCTGGATGGAGGCAGCAAGACCAGATCTAAGCTGGTAATTGAGCTTAGAGCTTCTCATGCAGGTCTCCCACATCTGTACCCTAAAGTTAAGAGCGGGGAAGGAACCTTGATTTCAAAACTCCCTGATCTTAACAGCATCCTGGATTTGAATAAAAGGTGGCTTTCTCCCAGCCCTCCACTGACCTGAGAGAGGTCGCATAATACAGTGACAGCCACCTTTTTCCAGGGACCCATCTTCACACCAATTCAATTTTTTTCTGCAAAACTCAGGAAGGCCTCAATTATAAATATATATACATATATTTCTGCCTCAATTAATATTTTGCCAGCAAGGAGGTTTGTTTGTATTTTTTTCTAATCAAAACTATTTAAATTTAATTTAATAATTGGAGATATACCAATCTCCTAGAACTGGAAGGGACCTTGAAAGGTCATTGAGTCCAGCCCCCTGCCTTCACTAGCAGGGCCAAGTACTGATTTTTGCCCCAGATCCCTAAGTGGCCTCCTCAAGGATTGAACTCAACCCTGGGTTTAGCAGGCCAATGCTCAAACCACTGAGCTATCCCCCTCCTCCAAAAAACCCTTTTTTATTGAAGGGGAAAAAAGGGAAAAGTGTAGGGAAAAGACCTCAATATTGATGCAAAAATAATATTAATAGGATTATTGGCTTTAAAGGTTGTTATATATTTATTAATGACTCTATTGAATATTAAAATATAGTTATAAGTATGTTATAGTCAAAATGTTTAAAAACATAACAATATATATTATGTTTGGTTATGTTGCAAAATGCTACAACTAATCAAACAACTTGCAACACAATTCAACCTTTGTCTCCCAAGCACAAGCAAATGCTGTAAAAGTTTATTACCCTCAAAGTTTTTATACAAACCTTATTTGCTTTCATCTGAATACTATTTTTCTTTGTGCTATGTTTTTAAAATATAGATTATTAAAGTTTGGTTTTTTATAAAATATGTAATAATGTTAATTGCTATAGCCACTAAAAAGATTGGGTCAATATTTTGTACCTGACTCTTGCTAAATGGAGTACTCAAGTAGGGGAGCACTGGACTTTCTCATATAATAATGACAATGCTTAATTATTTATTATAACTAATATATATTTATAATGCATATATTTATTATCAAATTTAGTAATGCACATATTAAAGGGGCAAAATGGATATCTTTATGTAAAAACTGCAAAAGACACAACATAAAACAAGAACATTTGAGTGTAACTAAAGAAGAGGGAAATTCAATGCAAAAAGCAAAAATGTATTCTAGCAAAGGATGCTAGAAAAATAATTAAAGACTAGAACACAGCTCATGCTTCTGTCATATACTGTAGAGAAGCATAACTTGAGTCATAAATAACTTGTTCCCTAGTACATTGTAAATAAGCTAAGTTCATTTTACGAAAAACAAGAGAAATGTGGAGAAATTTGTGGGATTAACCAATTTAAGCTGTGTAACCGGGTCCTTTCCTGGCCTGCCTTCCCGCTGCTCTGGGCTCCTTTAATAAAGCACCTTCAGGCTTCTCTTTTGCAGCACCCGTGGTTTTTATTTATATCTAGTACCCACCACCAGCAACACTATATACAAAGTTTACAAGGTTTTGGTCTCCTCTTTACAGGGGTTCTCCCTTCTCTCTGGAGATTACCCCTTCCCTGGCCAATTCCCCCTTTGCACTGGCTGCCTGCCAGCCTTTATAGCTCGTCTCTGAGCAGGCCCACAGGTGCAGCCAGTTCCTGAGGCCAGGCACCAGCCTTCTCCCCAACCCCAATCTATTTCCCCTGATTGAGGCTGGCTGAGCAGGGGCTAATTAGGTGCTTGTGCACCTGCACCCTGCTACAAGCTGTTTCAGGATTCATCCCACAGAATTGAGACACTGGAATATATCAGTGCACAGTGAAGAAATCCCAGTGGTGTTCAAAGAAAAAAGCTCAACAAATAACAGACTTGTCAACTACATTTCAACCAACCATTTATGGACAATTAAATATTCAATCATCTATAGAGACATTATAAAGACCACTAGATAGCCCAGGTTTAACATCTATTTAAATTATACAATATTAAGCAAATCAAGTTAATGCATGTACCTGTTGTTTTAAATCTCTCTAACTGGAATATGGCTGAATTTGGTTATTGTGTAAAAGCAAATGTATCATCGTTGTATACTTCTTTGTTAATTGATATAATAACCTCATATCAGGAATGTGTGTAAGACTCAATAGCTGAACAAGACACTGTGCCACAGTGTGGTATCTTTTGAACTAGGTGGCTCGAAAGTTTAGAAAGAATTATTGATTCCATCTCAAGATGGTTTGGATCATGAATGTCCATTTGGAACAGGGCAGATATGGAAAATATAAAAAGACACATTAACTAGTATGAGCATCAGATAACGAAAACAGATTCAAAATTCATATTTGATGGCGTTGAGGGCCTGGCTACTGAGGAATGGTATACAGTGTTTAATATTCATGACATTGCTCAGTGGTTTAACCAAACACAAGGAAAAGTGAATGAATTGATTACAGAAAACAATAAGAAAGTGAGGGAAAATTGTTATATAGAGAAATTATTTGCACTGTTTATGGGAGTTATGTGTTAACTGCCATAACCAATTCATTAGGGGATATAAAAAAGGGAAGTTGCCTAATCTTATTAATGATAGACATCTAGCTAAATGATAATGTCCTCACTGTATTTCAGAGGCTCCTTTAAACTGACAGTGTGTGCAGTTGTGTAAACTAATTCCCATTAATACAGTTTGTAATTTGGGTCCTGTGACACCGCATCTTAACTGAGGCATGTGTTATTCAAAACAATGATACTCAGTGTCAGGTTCAATGAATATGCATTTATGGTATCTTTATTGCTAGTGGATCCTGACAGAGCAATATCATACATTGGCTACTGTCAATTCAGTAGGTTCTCTGAAAGATATCATCTTCAAGGAATGCCTAGATCTACATCAGCAACACAAATATTGAGGGCATTGTACACAGCTCGTTGCTCTGTTAAGGGATATTAATACATGTATATATGTGATGTTTTTGATATCACAACTCCAATGTGTGGCCATGCCAGCCTAGACCAGTGTAATGAAGACAGGAAAGTTCACCAGTACTGTATCCTGTCCTGTGAAGCTCACCAAGTGGCAAAGCCCAGAAATAAGAGTAACCTAATATATGGGTTGATAGTATTGAATAGTAACTAATTATAAGAGATGTCTGTGCAGAAACCTCATTTGCAATGTCACCGCTCCAAATTTCTGTTTCACTACTCATGTATGTAGCACTGTGTGTATGACTATTATAATGCCTATTTCAATTTTTCAAAATGAAACCATAATTTAAAGTAAGCCTCAGCACTAGGAAGTAGCTGAAAAATACATATCAGTTTTTAAAATATGTATTGATACACTAACCTTAAATTCTAAAGCATTACTAGATCAAAAAGACATTCACATTATTCAGGTTAGCAATGACATGCATAAAGCAGACTAAATCTGGAAGACCTTATCCACAATGGTTATCTTCAGATAAGTTGAATAGAAGTTGCATTTAAAGCTTTGCTTATATTATAGGGAGAATTAATTTTAATTGTACTGCTCATGTACTGCCGCTTACACAGTTTTCTAAAATAGCATAGGTCTCACATGAGTGCCTTTACTTTTGCTTCATGCATCTATTTAGCAAAGGTGTCACCCTGACACAATAATAATCAGGGCACCAAGTGGAGGACTGCTATGCTACACTCACACACACACAAACACACACACACATTAATAGGTGTTATGTACATGGTATTAATATTGTATTATCTCTATTGGGGTGGCACAAATGTAGCAAGTCACAAGGGTAATTCCCATTAGCATTATAGAATCAATACAGCTATAGTAAAGAGAGAGTGATTATTTGCATATCCCCAACAATACTGTCAATTAAATTAAAAATAGAGTGTCACATTCTAGTCTCTTCTTACCTTTGTGCAACCTCAATTAAGAAAATATAATTGAAGAGGTGTAATTGTCCTGCCGAATCTGTATTACGTCCAGAAATAGTACACAATCCAGAAAAAATCAAGTTTAGCTCTCAGTATCCTGTCTGATTTTGTGGGAATGGCTTTTAGAAAAATCATCATTTAACTTGAACGTTGAGCAAATTTGTTTTGAAAGCAATTGAAGTACAGTAAACATAAAACCCCATGCCTCCATTGTATATGTTTGCTTGTCTGAATGGAAATACATATTAAAGTCCCAGGAAGTCTCAGATACTGCATAAATAACCAATTTTGCAGTTTTTAAAGGATAATAGGGGCATGTTTTGTTTTCCAGAGCAATAAATTGGCTCTCTAATGGTAATTCCCTAGTATTCCAAATGAAGAACTAGATTATTGCCAAGAAAAATCAAGCGTACCTGCGCAGTCTTTCCCTCACTAGAATAGCCTTTTTGACAGGCTAATATCTTCCATTTATAGCAACATTAAAATTAAATATTTCAGTATTTACTGTTACTTGGACTTGATAATGCATACAGCTAGAAGTCTGTATTTAACAGCAATTTATAATAATGACAAATTAATTGATGCATAACTTACTAAACTAATTCCAATGAAATCATGACTTCACCCAATATTTATTGTTGTTTTTTTCTCCAATTAAGAACACTTGCTGCATATTCCTAATTACTTTTAACTGGTATTCCTTACTGTAGTTTTTTGGTCATATTTCAGAAGGAAAACTAATCAATTTATACAGAAGACATGGTACAATTACAGTGAAGTCTAATGTATCTTCACTAATTTGTCTGAATTTGCAATATATAATGTATATATTTATTTTACAAAATTACATATTGCTACAAATGTTTAATTAAATAATACCTGCAACATTATGGCTTCTGTTTCTTCCTAGAGATATACTGATGGTAAACTGTAAGAACAAAATGTAACCAATATCCAGAAATATATGGATTTTATTATAGAAACATTGTGGTAGTTATGAATTTTAATTATTCTATTTCAAACACACACACACCTCAGTATGTTTTCAACAAAAGTTGAGGAGATAAGAGCTCCTCAACTAACTTGACCCTTAGAGAAATTATAATTTATTATTGCTATTTGTATTATAGTCGCCACAAGATGTCCTAATTAAGAACAGAATTCCATTATGCTAGACACTGGCTAAACATATAGTGAGAAACACTCTCTGAGGAATTAACAATCTTATTAGGAAAGACAGACAAAAGGCAGGAGGAGAAACAGACACACAGATGGTCTGGATATAGAATTCAGATCTCTAGAATAGCAGTTCAGTGCCCTACCCACTGGAACAAACTACTTGAAACTCTAATTTTTGTGACGACTTTCCAGAGCAGGTTCACCCTCTTATAGGAACCTTCTCCAACATGATTTTTTAGTAGCTTCTTCTTTAATTTTGGGACAGATATAGCTATAAGGTTTGCATTTTATATCTGACTGCTTATATCTGACTGTACTATCGTCTCTTATTATTTATATTACCATAGCATCTAGACATGGACCAGAACCTCATTGTGCAAGACCCTATACAAACACAGAACAAAAATGACAATCCCTGCCCAAAGAGTTTACTGTCTCAGCACATATCAAGAGTCAACATATGGATACGGACAGACAGGGAAGTGCAAGGTAACAGTGAGACAGTACTATTCACTGATAGGCGGTGCTCTCATCACACCAATGGCCTAACTGTTGCCTTCTAAGTGATGCTACTTTTAGGTCTTACTGTAGTTTCCTCCTTTATTATTCCCAGAGAGAATTTTTTGGATTATTTTGTAATTGTAAGTCTGGAGTGAGAGGAAATTATCTGAGGCACCTGAACAGAGCTCAGAGCTGACAGAGTTCGCCAGGTGACTGCTGGATGTTACTACAGAAGGTTTTCATAGCCTGAGAGTTTTCTTAGAGCTATATTCTACTAGAGCTACATCTGCTTTGTCTCGTTTTGATTTGAGGATATTGCCATCAATGCTATAGCCACAGTCTCCAGGATTATTTCCTTTTATATCTTTGTTTTTTAATTTGATTTGATGGGAGAAAGACGATGTTTATAAATTAGGGTCTTCGTGCTCCATCTGACTTGTTCATTTCCTCCTCTCTCCATATTTATATTATTATGATTATCTTTCTTATTCTGGCATCCTGACATCTCGCTTCCTCTTCTTCCTTCCCCTTCCCATCATTGTTGAAAACATGTAGAAAAAAACCATTAAAATGCAGCAGCCACCTCCATAAACCCCTACATCCTCAACACAAACAATACTGTTGCTTTTCCCAAGGTTTTTATTGGTAAGATTTATAAATTAAAACCTTGTTTTGCCAGAAAAGATCACATTGAAAATATTAATGATGTACATGATGACAACACAATGCATGGACACAATATTCCTTCCAAATAGTCTGCTCAGTGATTAAAAAATATAGTCATTAGAATTTGACTTCCAACATTCATCTAACAGGTAACCAATCAAAAAAAAAAAGAACTTACCATTTTAGGATGTTTATATATTTGTTAAGGCAGAACAAAAGAAAGAAGCTTTGTGATTTATAGCTCTTTAATAACTTAAATAGATGGTAGGTCCTAACCAGGCCTATGTGAAAAATTTCATAATTTGTCAAAATTATCTCCCTAGTTTAATTCACTATTTTTATCCACAAAATGACCCAAAATTCCAATTTTCTGTCTATCTTCAAAGTGAAAACAATTTTTCTAGACATTCAGAAATTTTCATGTTAAAACATATGACCAATTATGGCAAAACAAGAAAATCCTCACATTTTAAGTACATTGAAAATATTTTGTACACCTCTAATCCTAATAATTTATTTTCAAAGCAAGATCAATTGCCAGCATGACTAAGCCTTGCATAGCACTATTAATTCCCATGGCTCCTGCCAGATGTAATGTAAAATATGTAGTATTAAACTCTAATTGCTCAGTTTCTCTCTGTGAAAAAAGGATACTGTTCAACAGATTGATCAGATATTTTGCAAGAGGGCAATGTCAACTTCAGGACATGGATAATACGAAACTATTTTGTACAGAAGATAACATTTGTGGAATAGCAGCAGGTTAAATGTGAATATTTTACCAAGCTACAGTATGAAATAGGGGGGAAAAGACAAATGTCTCAAAGTTGTACTGCGTATAGGGTGAGCCTGATTTTCAGAAATACAGAGCACCTTCAGCTTCCATTGCCTTCAGCATCCTGCTGTCACTTGCACAACCTCCTTGACATGCAGAGGTGTAACTGTGGGATGAATTTGTTCCCACATGTATTCCCAGTAAGATTTTTCTAATGGATCCAATAATGATAACTAAACATATGGGAAAATATACATATCACAACCCACAGGTAAAATATGATACACAAATGTCCTATTACAGGCATGGAACATACCATGGTTGGATGCTGCCATTTAAATAGCAAAGTGAATTTCTGGGCCTCAAAATTTCTGCCATTGTAAAATAATAATAGGAACATAGAAATTTCCAGATTAGATTGTGCTAGTGGTTCATGTAGTTCAATATCCTGTCTCTCACAGTAGCCAGTAGCAGATACTTCAGAGAAAAATGCAAGAAACACTGTAGTGGCTGATTCAGAGATATCTTCTCCTATGTGGCAAACTATCTCCTAATACCTGTCAGTTAATAGTTGGCTCACAACCTGCAGCATAAGTGTTTATATCCCTTTAAAACATATCAATATAATTTGCAGATTGGGATAAGTAAAGAGAACATCAGAGATCTCATCAATTTGAATGAATTCAAACCAGTGGGGACAGATGCTCTTCACCAGAGGGTACTGAAGGAATTAGCTGAAGAAATCTTGGAGCCACTGGAAATAATATTTAGGAACTCACGGATGACAGGAAAAGTCCCAGAAGACTGGAGAAGAGCTAACATCATAGTGTCTATCTCTGAAAAAGGGGAAAAGAAGGAGCTGGAGAACTATTGACCAGTCAGGCTGACTTTGATACCTAGTCTGTAGTTCTACAGCTCCTCCTTTCCCCACTTTTCAGAGACTGATACTCCTAGAGCAATGTATAAAACATGTAATTTGTGAATGCCTGGAGGATGAATGGGTAATCACTAGCAGCCAGAATGGATTTTCCAAGAACAAATTGTGCCAAACCAGCTTGAAAATGATCTTTAACAGAGTAACTGATTTGATGGATGGGGGAATGCAGTGGACATCATATACCTGGATTTCAGCAAGGCTTTGACATTCTGATAAGCAAGCTGGAGAAATGGAGGCTCAAGAGAACTACCATTAGGTTGATACATAATTGGTTAAACAAACACAAACAAATAGTAACTATTAATGGAATGATGTCAGTTTGGAGGGAGGTCTCAAGTTGCCCTCCACAGGGATCTGTTCTGGATCCAGTATTGTTTAACATCTTTGTTAATTACCTGAATGTATATAGAGAGAGCATACTTATGAAGTCTGCAGATGACACAAACTAGGGGGGTTGCCAATACTTTGGAGGATATAACTAAAATTCACAGGGATATTGATAAATTGGAGAATTGTGCTATAGACAACAAAATGAAATTCAATAAAGACAAATGTAAGGTACTACACTTAGGGAAGAAAAAACAAATGCACAAATACAGAATGGGGGGAAACTGGCTTAGCAGCAGCACTACTGAGAAGGATCTCAGAGTTCTGGTGGACAACAACCTCAAAATGAGTCAGCAATGTGATGTAATTGCAAAGAAAGCAAATGCTATTTTAAGTTGGACTAACAGAGACATAGCATGCAACTCACACGAGGTGACAGTACCACTCTACTTGGTGCTGATTAGGCCTCAGCTGGAGTACTGTATCCAATTCTGGTCACTGATATATAGAAAGGATGTAGCGAAACTGGAAAGGATCTAGAGGTGAGCGACAAAGATGAATAATGGGATGGAATTCAAGCCATGTGAACAAAGGCTTAAGGAACTTTAGTCTGGAAAAAAGAAGATTGTAGGAGTATATGATAGAGGTCTTAAGATACTTAAAAGACTGTCAGAAAAAAAGATGGAGAAAGGTTGTTCTCTTTTGCCAGAAAAGGCAGGACAAGAGGTTCAAACTACATTATAGCAAATTTAGATTAAACGTCATGAAAAACATCCTAACTGTGAGAACAGTAGGACAATGGAACAGGCTGGCTCAAGAAGTTGTGGAAGCATCTTCTTGGATGGCTTAACACAGCAAATCCTGCATCATGTCAAAGGGTTAGACTGGGTGACCCCTGTGATCCATTCTAACCCTATAATTTTATTATTCTAACTGGACGTCCTCATTATCAATATAACTATCTAAACTTTTTTTTAATCTTACTAAAATCCTGGTCTTGCAGCAGTTAGTGCCACAGGTTTATTATGCACCATGTAAAAAGTCAGCGTCTTTTTTATTGTTTAAATTTATTGACATTCAATTTCACTGACTGTCCAATAGTTCTTTTACTGTGAAAAAGGGTTAATAGGAACACCTGATTTATCTTCTTTAGGTACAATATATTAGTTTGTATACCTGTATCAGGTTCCACCTAAGTTGTCTCCTTTATGAGAAACTGCACTCGCCTTTTAATCTCTTCCCCATTGGAAACTTTATTCCATGTTTGTAAATATTTTTGTAAACATTTTTGTTTACAAACATCAATTTATACAATGCTATTATATTTTTGCAGGCTTATTTATGCATACTAACCATAACTTTTGTTTATTGAACACCACGCCTCTTGGAGAAAATGTTTTCATTGAGTTGCTAACAGTGGGGCTATAGGACTGGCCTACATGCAGATTTCATAGTGGAATAATAATTTCAGTTAGGTGTGGGTTTTTTTGTTTGTTTGTTTGTTTGTTTGTTTGTTTTTAACCAACAGTTATACTGGTAAAATTCCAAGTATGGACACAGTTATACTAGTATACAAGTGCCTTATACTGGCACAGTTTATTCCCCTTTTCAAATGGGAATAGCCATATCAGTAAAAGCAAATTTATATTGATGTAAGCAGTTTTGGAATTAGATTTTATCAAAAAATATAGGTAAGCATTGATTTTCCAGCACACACGCAAACTTACAAAAATATTTCCATTTATGATAACTGAAACTGACAGACAGGCATAGTATGTAAAATACTGCTTGAGAATGTAGATTTTGACTTAAGAATATTTACTCTCTGTAGCTTGACATGTGATGTTGGCAATTTGTATTTTAACATTTATAAAGCTTGAACTTTTTGAATCTCAACATCTACTGTCATTCAATATTTACTGCTGAGAGTGTCTCAGAGCTTGAGCTGCAGCCCAAGCCCAGAAATCTACAAAGCAATGAAACAGCCCTACAGCCTGAGCCAAGTATGCCCAAGTCAGTAGACATGGGCCAGCCATGGGTTTTTATTTGCTGTGTAGACATACCCTGAGAATCCAAAAAAAGGTCTGATATAGTTCTATACTATTCTTCCAGCTTTTATTGCTGCTCTGTCCACACAGCAGTTCATTATTGCTTGTTGCATATGGCTGTATTTTTAGGAGTATGAAACTATTTGCAGATTTAGAATTTAATGTCTCATCTTTATATAGGGCCAAATGCCACCATCACTTACTTCTGTAGCCTTAACTGAACATGTAATGGTGATATTCAATGTTCAGTACCTAATCCTTATTACTAAATAACATCATGGTGACCTTCCACAAGTAATCAATAACCTTTTATTGAACTACAAAAGTAATCTTCATTGGTTCTACTCCCATTGAAGTCACTGGCAAAATTATCATTGAAAATTCAGGTGAAGGAGAACCATGTCCCTATATGACTCACACGACAGTCCAACAGATCCTTTGTTGCTGCCTAGGCCAGTGTCCTTTGTTCCTGTGAGGCTGGGCTGGGTTTGTCCCTGATGAGGTGTGAACTGCCCCTCTGCTCCTAGAGAGTTTTACCTGGGCTTGTTTTAAGCCATGAGGACACATTTTCAGCCTCGTAACTATATACATGAAATTACAATCTATAGCATTACTATGACAACAATGCTTAGTGCATCATGAGCCTTCCAAAGATATCCAACATGACAAACACACTCATATTATAAGGATGAATATAGGGGTGCAGGGTGTTCCCCTGTCACACTGTATCATTAGAATCATTACAAACATACTTTCTGACAAGTATTTTGAAATAAATTACCAAAATAATTGAAACGGGTGTGATTATATTGTGTTATTCTGACAAATAAAATATGCAGAATTTTGCACAGAATTTTTTAATTTTGGGGGGCAGAATCCCCCCAGTGATAATATGCTTTAAAAGCCAGAAAAGACACACTTTAGGCCAGATTCTCCACATCTCCATTGACAAGTAGAAATTTTCAGCAGTGGTTAGGGAATAATATATAATGCATGCCTGTAGAAAGGGGGCATGGCCTACCTCACAGATGGCCAGAGGGACAGCTGTGACCAGTCCCTGGTGGGCAGAACTAAGACACCCATGCCTGCCCCACCACAAGCAGAGGGGTAGGACAGGAACCAGAAGTATAAAAGGCAGGCCCTCCAGCTCAGTTGGAGAGGAACTACTGGAGGAAAGGATGTCTCCCACCCTCTGCTGGAGACCCGACAGTGCGACCGCTACAGTGCCCGAGACCAGCAGGGACTGCCAGAGCTGTCAGGCGCTGGAGACATCAAGGAGTTACTGGGGCTGCCATTAGTTGTTTATCCCAGTGAGAGGAACGACAACCCTGGGACCCAGGTATCCTCCCCTGTCAAATGGGAGTGTAGGAAGTAACCCAGGGGAGCCAAATATAGTTCGGCTGTGTTGCTAACAGTTGGCCAGCATGTTGCAGTTGGATTTCCATGCTAACCTAGTGGCGGACTATTTCGCTATTGTTAAGACCCTGGGCTGGGACCTGGTGGAGTTGGGTCAGCATGGGTCCCTCTACCTCCTGCCACCCAAACCAGGGATTGTAGGATCCTCACTCTAGGCCAAGAGGCTTGTGTTCATCGGCGATCCACCAGAGCCAGGACCCCTGACTTTTGGTGCCCCACTCTGTCCGATGACGTGGGCTTATAGCAGGGGTCGGGAACCTCTGGCACATGGCTCGCCAGGGTAAGCACCCTGGTGGGCCGGGCCAGTTTGTTTACCTGACATATCGGCAGGTTCAGCTGATTGCGGCTCCCACTGGCTGCAGTTCGCCATCCCAGACCAATGGGGGCTGTGGGAAGCGGCGCAGGCGAGGGATGTGCTGGCCGTGGATTCCTGCCACCCCCATTGGCCGGGGACCACGAACTGCAGCCAGTGAGAGCCGCGATCGGCCGAACCTGCCGATGCCGAACCATCCTCCCCATAAAAAGACAAAAAGCGGGGGAATGTAGTAAGTGCAGGCCCTGATAAAGGCCCAGTATGAGGCCTGAGGCCTGAACTGAAGTAATGAACAAAACTTAGCTAAAGAGCAAAGTAAGGCTGTAAGCTGAAGGCCGGCTCAGTTCACAGAAGCTGGCACGGAAAGGGCTGAGGCTGCAAAAACATAGTCACCTAGCATACCGAAGTAAAAACATAATACTAGAACACACTATACTGAAACATTCCATAGATAATAAAAGGACAGGCCGACCCATCCCAATGACAGGGGCAAAAGGGTAAAATGATGGATAGAGTTGTTTTGATCGAACCAACATGTACAAGGTAGAAGGCGGCACCTAAATACGTAGAGGGGTTGTACCTTGCTACGTGGAAGCATACGTCAGGTGTGATGTGTAACTTGTTTGTATCTGTGTATAAGAATGCATCCCTGGGGATGCATTTGTCCGGCTGAGGGGGCAGTGGAAACTCCCGCCACTGACTGAGCCGGGTCCATTGTCAAGAGGCACTTTCTCGTAGTATGCCCGGTAAACTAAGTAATCTACGGGAAACTGCCATTGTGTCCAAGGTCGCAATAAACCTAGTCGACGTGACTTTGCATCTTACTGGACTCTGTGGTTATTGGGGGTTCTCGTCGGGTCTGCTGTGTCAGCTATCTGCGCAGAGCTGGGGCAGCACACAGAGGGAACTCATGCACGCAGCCGAGTGATATTAACAAGGAGAAAGCAAAGCACCACACCGGTACCACTCTGACAACAATGGTGAAAGCCAATAAATGGCTTTTGAAATAATAAAACTAGACACTATGAAGAAGGAAGATAACTCTTTTGTTACCATAAAGATATAAACCAATAATATTATAAATTTTGCAGCAATTTAGGAATTATGTATTACAAAAGCAAACATCAAAATCCTAAATGCCAATCAAAAGAAGTACATTGAGGGAAATCTTCTGGTTCAGTAGAAGTAAGGAGGACTTTTATGCTATTCTGGTGTCTAATATAGGACTTAGTTCTTTGAGGTCAAACTCTTCCCACAAGTATTTTGAGATTAAAGAGATTGAGTCGGCCCACCAAATAGCTAGCAGGGTGGGCCAACTTGCCATCCTGAATATAAGGGAGATGGGAAGCAGAAATGACTGTGAAAATGTTTCATAAAAAAGATAGAAAGAGTTGAAATTTGTTAGGCCCCATTTCCATTTTTGAAAATCTTGACCTAGAATATTTTGAAAAAGTGCTATTACAGAGGCTGCCAGGGGGAATGAACTGAATGAGAGCACACACAATCTGGGAAAAGTTTGTCTTGGGTTGCACTGGAGGACACAGGTAATAATGAAGGCCTGAAACCAGCCCTTATATATTTTTTTAAGTACTTCTACCCAGTTACACCAATTTAAACCTAGAATAATTCCATTAATTTAATCAGAAATACAGTAGTCTGTACTAGGTCAAGTGTACTGACAGACCCCGGGTTGTCGCCAGGCAGGATCGAATCTGAGACCACTGGAGTTTAGTACATGAGCCTCTACTGCACGAGCTAAAAGCCATATGGCCCTTAACTAAGGCTGTAGACCAGTCTTATTAATCTCTCTCTAAGTGGTCTCGTTGCCACTAGATGGGACAGATCACCACACCCAGGAGTTGTGGGAGTTACACAAGACAATCACAATTTGGCCCATTGTCTCTGATTATAAACTGCTCTGTCAATGAGGTTGGGTCTTATTTTTCTAAACTCAATCATCTAGAAAGCTGAGCTCCATTCAGTATCTAATAGCTGTAGACAGATCCATTAGGTTTGCAAGAGAATAATGCTATCATGGATTTCTCTTTCTTTCTTATATCTAGACAGCAAAAGTTAGCAAGCTTGCAGGAACCTAAGGTTTCACACTTGCATTTTGGTTCAGAGCATTTTGCAACTATGTTCAGTTTAATTGTAGATGCCATCACTAGGAAGTGATTAACAGGAGTTTTGCAGAGCTACCTATGCTTAATTATACTTTGAATAGCATTTTCCTTTTATTCAGTAAATTAGGTACACTTTGAGAGCAAGATCAAATATGAATCTTTTTAAGAAACTATGTGAGAGCTGGGTTTATGGCTATCTATATTTGGTTCATATAAACCACATCTGTCAAGTAAATAGCATCCTTGTTATTTTGTATGGTTAAAAATAAAGTCAACAGCACATCTATTGGGAAAATTCTACTTTTCATTGTATCTCTGTGTAGGGATATTTATGAGAATAAAGGAAAATAAATAGGCTAACTCTGCAGTATTGGAAGAAAAGAACAAGAAATCATGGATTTCTGTTCTATAAAATGGTTCTTTTAGTCTTATTGATCCATTGGGGTATAAATGGAAAATCTACCCCCTTCCCCTGGTCTTTACACAAAAAGTGTTGATTTATTTATTCCAGTATCCTGAAGGTAAAAGCAAAAGATATTTAAAGGGAACTTGGGTTAGTCTTTATAACCTCTTTACCAACATAAAATACACCAACATTTTATATACATATAAAAACCCAGTGCAATTCCTATAGGAATGTATGGGCTAGGTCTATATCCATATTCAGAGGGGGTCCTCTTGTGGTGAAAGTTACCACTCAGTGTCAGAATGGGTGACACAATCTGTCCCTAAGCTAATAACCAGTAGCTTCTAATAGATGTGGGAAGATTCTGATTCATTTAATCATATTGAAACAGTACCTTACACCAAGAATAGTCCAACTGAAATCAATGAGGCAACTTGTGAATAGGGTAATGAATACTTAGCTTGAGTAAGTGATCAGAACCTCTCTGAAAGCAACCATCCATATGCAATATATAGGTATTTTCTGGGGTGATTTTCAAAGATTATTAGTATCCTGAGCTTCCATTCTCTTCATTGAAGGATGCAGGTGCTCAGTACCGAATTTCAGAGTCAGGCTTTTCTTCTCTACAGTGAAAAACAGTCTCTACAGTTGAAGTGTTGTATGCAGAAGAGCACTAATGCACATCGTAACAATGGCCCAGATTGTGAACCCCCTATTCACAATTATGAGCAGTTCCTCATACAGGTGATGCTGTTGATTTCAATATGATTACTCATTAATGAGAGTAAAGGATTCAGTTTCTCTTAATGTTTCTTACATCCAGATCTGTTCTATGTCTGTTTTACTGCCTAAAATAGATGCAGAAGAGGAAACATTAAGATACAGGTGAGAGGGTACTTTTTATAGTTACCACAAGAGTTAACAAAATCTTTAATTCAAAATCTAACTTAGTAAATGAACAAAATTGTTACCATGTGCTCTTGTGGGCTCCTGAAAGTAATGTCACATCAGTGAAAACTGAACTGACAAAATTTGTCATAATCTGCAAATGTAAAGTCTTAATATTAGAGAACCTTAAGTGAGTCTATGAGTTACAGAAACATCTTTGACATAATGCTATTTCTGCCTAAAGTAATAAAATCCATGAACTAGAGAAGAAGGCAAATTCTGATCTTGGGTATGAGAACCAAGAACTCCAGGACTCTAATCCCACTTCTGAAAATACCTCCCTCGATGGCTTTTGACAAACCACCCAAGACTCTATCCTGCACACACATACATATTTGGCCAAGATTAATTGACCAGATACAGTTGTTAAATAGAATTTATATTAGATATTATAGTGTATAATTTGTGTTGTATTAATTTATGATTACTAGCAATATGCTAAGATGTGTGGTAACTGCTGCTCATACAGCAGAATTTTTCTTTATTATAGCTCTGAATGTGCCGATTAAACTTAAGGGGAAACTGAAAGGAAGAGATGTAGGAAATTACACAGCTCTTTAATGTTTTTTTCTGTTTATAAAATGGTATCATAATAATCTCTACGTGCATATAAATAACCCCATACAAATCACAAATACAATTGCAACTAAAAACCCAAACCCCTAGCAGAAGTGTGTGCGCCATGAAAGTTAGCAATTTTGGTATCTGTTGAATCAAGTAGGAAAACCAAAATCAGATGTGAGAGCCACTCCCCACAGAAAAAATCTTGCCATCAGATTTTGACTATGCAGCTCTAGGATTTCTAATAAAGAACTTCCTAGCTAATCAGAGTGTTAGGATTGAATACAGAAAAATAAGTGGCCTGTCTTAAAAAAGCCAGAACCAGAATCACTCTTTATACTTCAGGCTTTATAAATAAATAAATCTGTACCCAGAAACAATTTGGAAGCCAGTGTAGTCTTTGGAGCATTGGTCTGTGGAGCATTCTTTCTATGGAAAGACTTTTATTGACTTCAGTACAAGTGGATCAGCCCCCAGGAGTAAAACACTGTTTATTTGGCGCCTGTACTGTAGGCTGTCAGAAGTTCCTGTACACTGTTCAGCTAGAGCACATGGAAATAATCCAGGATGGAAGTGCCATATGTCTGGAGACAGGTTTACACCAACGGACCGTAAACTGAGTTAATGTACGTGGGTGAAAACTAGAAACAATTCCATTGAAATGAATGAAGTTACTCCACATTACAGAGACAAGATCAGAATCTTATATGATAAACTAGGCAATACGGTGTTGTAACTGAAATATAAATCCCTGTAATTTTTTTGTTTTTTTTGTTTTTTCTCTCTTGGATGTGTAGCTCACTGAACCCTGCCTCAGCCTCCACTGTCTCCGTCCCACTCCCCCCTCCCAAAATAAGCATGTTTAGAATGAATAAATCCAAGACATTGATCTCTGTCTCAGCATTTTGTAATGTTAGTTGCTCAATTTACTCCTCTGTTTAAAGCAGCTGAATTCTCTTCAAGGCATGGTGAGTACAATTATTTAGTTTTTTTGTAATGCTCTCTCTTTCCAATCCAAGCCTACTCAATGATTCCCATGATGCAGCACAAGCCTTAAAGGAAATGGCAATTATAGCAGATAGCAAGATTGGAGGGATTTGTTCAGCACAGTTCGCATCGTTTTTAAACATCTCCTTGCACCTTTAATTTTTAAATGTATGCTTATCTCTGAGAGTGTACAGAAGATTAGTGTAAACTGTATGATTCACAAAAGATTGCAATAACAGATACCCAGTCCTGGAGGAGCTGAAATTTAAAATGGGGACTTTTACTGGAAAAAGGTTTGTGGCAGTTCATATCAAAGTGAAGTTGACATTTTATTTCTCCTCCTTTCATTACTTTCTAAGACAGTTTCACAGCATACCACCAGAAAATAGTATCTTAAAGGTCAGCTCAATGTGCATTATTATCAATAGGTCACATAACTAGACTGTTTACAAAATGTCCTTAAAAATCCACTTCCAACTAGTAACAATTGGTCATTTAAGTGGGTTTAAAAAACAACCAAAACACCAACTTTGCACACTATTTACAGAAATCACTAGGTGGTGCCCCGTTTCCATTTAATCAAAAGATCTTTTACCTAGATCTGGAATCCGTACCTTCTGTAGACCATGTGTTGAGTACCTGAAGACTCTTTTCGAAGTAGCCTACTATAGACTGACCTATTCAGAAATAATGTCAGGATATTTCAGTACCATGTGCCATGATAAACATGCAGGGTCAAATGCTCATTTCTAAGCCACTAGCAATGTTGGAGTGACCATGCTGCAATGGCAGTCTCAGCAGGAATTTTGTGATTCTTGGCCAGAAATCCTCAAGAGATAGGGGAAGCTCATATTGGACCTGCAACTCTACCACTGAGTGAAAGGTTGTGTTATGTACCTTCTGCCCACCCTGCCCTGCCAAACTATTCCAGCTCTGCTGTTCAGCACAGGGAGAGCATCTGAGACAGAGCCTTGCCCTCACCCCACCTCTTAGCACTCTCAGGGACCTAGTGCCACCAAGGCTATCTTTAGACTTGAAGCTTGGGGTGTGATTCCCAGCTCACATAGACATATTCTCACTAGTTGTCATTGAGCAAGTGCACTAAAATAACAGCGTAGACATGGTAGCATGGGCAGTGTTAAGCAGCATGGGCTAACCTCTCCAAAGATGTATCCCCAGGGTCCAGGCAGGCAGCTAGATCCTGTTTCTGTTCACCACTGCCCATACCACTATTGGTAGATTACTATTTTTAGCACACTAGATCAATGAGAGCTAGCATGAGTATGTCTACTTGAGCTAGGACTTACACCCATAGCTGCAAGTGCAGACGTAGCCCAACAGAACTAAGCAGTAAATGTGCCTCTATTCCCCCATTGGTGTATGGCTGTCTCCTGTGCATAAGAAAGGCAGCAGGGCTTCTTACACCCTTTCCACACCCACCTCTGACCCACTTTGTTCAGCCACTATCTATCCCATAGCACCTCTATCCAGGGATAGCTTGTGAATGAAAGAGAACAATGACTGACTGGATTAATGAAGAAATGAATGGCTTTTAATTAAAAATAAGCATGTGCAATATGATGTCGCCTGTTGCAGTAGCCAGAGAATGTAAAATATAGGTTTTATTATGGTATTCACCTTGATCACCTTGATCGATCGATCCTTCAGCCCTCGTATAGATTGCGCCGATCACAACACGTCTTCCATTCTTCTTGTATCCTGGCCTTTCTTCTCCATGTTCGGCCAAGCCTTTTCACAATAGAATCTTCCCATCTCTTTGGAGGTCAGCTGAGTCATCATTTCAGTTCCCGTGGGCACCTCTCGGTGTCAGCTGCAGTCTATCGATTGTCAGTGAGCCTGGCTATATGCCCGGCCCATCACGTTTTACCTGCTCTCAATGATGATATCCTGCACTCTACTCTGCTGTGTGATCACTTCACTGGGGACTCGGTTGCAGATTGAAATTCTCAGAATTCTTCTTTCCATCGCCCTCTCTGTGTCAGACAGTTGCTGCTCCTCTGTCTTTGTTAGAGCTTTGTTAGTATTGGTATTACCCTCCTTAATGCTCCAGTTAAGGGTAATGTGAGTGCTTCTATTAAATACCTTATTTCCAAGGGTTTATTTACTATCTTATAAAATCTGCCTTAAGCTAAATCAGATTTAGGAACTCCCGAGACACCTTTCTCCTTGCCAATTTTGTTACTGTTTAAAGAATTGTATGACAGCTTCACACAGGAAATGTTTTAAAGAAAATTAGCAAATTTGTTTTTGGATTCCATGGCTGTGTGCCAAACTCCCTTCTGTGGAAGCTGGGCTGATCATATATTTTTACTGAAATAGGCCATCATATTCTGATGGAAACTTTATTTTACTTTATTTTTACACTAGCAGAAATATGAAAGGAAGTTTTACATGACCTAGAGAAGACTCATTCGGTTAAATTTGCAACCACTAATAGAAGAAAACTGCATCCAAGAAGCTTGAACCCAACTAATTTGTATGAAAATTATGTCAAGATCAGTCATGGGTAAAATTATTGCAAATTCATGTAATGAACATTAGCATGATCTTTGTCTTTAACCTCTAAATGGATCATTACATCAAGGTGAATACTTTAAAGACTTCTAACAATATCACTGAAATTGATTTTTCTACAGCGCTCTTTAAGGACAATAATTTATATATTTGGTCATGCCAAATCCAAATTCCCCATGAGAAGTTTAGATTGCTCACAATATTTAATATTATTGTTAAATACCAGTTATTAAATAAAAAGGTTAAACTATATTTTTGTTATTGTTCACATGCAGCTCTCTCCTTGGGAATAAAACAAAATAAACCAACCTACAAAACAAAACAAAAAAATCCTGTTTTGAATGATAAACTTGCTCCGATATAAGTCAATGGCAAAAGTCCCATTAACATAATGGGAGCAGGATAAACCCTTTAATCCAACAATGTAGTCAAGGCATATATGTTATATCATCTCAAGCATACCTATTAGTGCAATTTTTCTTTTGTCTTGCTAGTATTAATTTTGGCAATCTCATAAAAATAAAATAAAAATATAAAATTAGTTTTAATCTAATAGGAAAGCAAGGGAAACATTATCTGGAAATAAATTATATTCAAATACAATCATAATTGTCTGTATAGTAGCTATTTCTGCATTTGGGGAGCACCTGAACAGCAGGTGAAGTCCACACAATATAAATGAGATTGCAATATAATCTCATTTCTTTTTTCTTCAGGGTCCCATTATACACACAAAGAGTATTCAGTCTTTTAGGGCATATCATTCCACTTATTGTCTTTGACAATGCCATCAGGACCAACCCATTGTAAACCTACCTAAAATAAGGAATACACTCACTAATTTTAATTTTCCTCCGTTTGCTTATTTTCCTCTGTTGCATCATTGGTCTTGATCCTGTGAGAGACATGCTTCTTCCTGATTGCAATATTTTGCCCACTGTAATAGTTTGCAATTTCTATGTACCTCAGGTATGCTTATGCTGGAGTTGCAAGACAATATACTGTTTTCCCTTTGACTATGATACAAGTGTCTTGTTTCTTTATCATGTTAGTGCTCTTTGAACTCTTAGGCTCATGTCAGGAAAAGTGGTACTTCTCATGTGTATCAATTGTTGTAGCAGTGTCAGTCTCAGGTATTAGAGAGACAAGGTGGGTGAGGAAATATATTTTATTTGACAAATTTATTGGCAAGAAGGACAAGCTTTCATGCTGCATAGAGCTCTTCCTCTGGTCTGGGAAAGGTACTTAGAGTGTCACAGCTAATCACAACGTTGAACAGATATCTTAGCATAAGTATTAGCATATATTCCAAGGGCCACGTCTCCTTGAATGCTCCCTTAGTTTGGCATAAGTGGTTAGTAGATAGTCTACCTGTTTGACCCTGTATTTAGCTGTGACACTCTGAGTACCTTTTCCGAGACCTGAAGAAGAGCTCTGAATCTTGTCTCTCTCATCATCAGAAGTTGGTCCAATAAAATATATTAACTCACCCACCTTGTCTCTCTAATCAATCTTTTTATTCTATTAAATTTCTGTGCAGTGTGAAATCTCATGGTCCCAAAGTGCACCACCACAATGGAGCTAGGGTTAGTATTGGTACTAAAGTGTACCACCGGTTATTGGAAAAACTCCTGAAAAATTGAAGATTAATGTTTGCGCTGACATTTTTCTTGGAACAAAGGCACAGCCTATTGTCATCTAAAAAGAAACTGAAAGAGTCTAATGGTTTTCTTATATCACTGTGTGGGAATAAAACAATAGAATATCATTGTACGTATAATGTTATAGAACAGTATACTAGTGATCATTGAAATGCTTCCTTGTTCATTACTCTTTATACAGGAATGTGAAATGAAATATTTGCAATTTTGCCAAATTATTGGCTGAGTGGCAAATAAGCCCTTGAATATATTTAATTAATGTGTGCAAAGATATTTTGGATCCTGATTCAGGAATACACTTAAACACATGCTTTTAACTTTAAGCATGTGTTTAAATATCTTTCTGAATAGGGATATTTCCTTGAATCAGGGCCTTGATTAGTAGTGCCTGTACTTTTTTTGGAAGAAGAAGAAAAAAAAGAATATTAGTAAGTCTCCTTAGAAAAGAAGCCATTAACATCTTCACTGAGTAAAGATAAGTAGAAGGGAAGAGCTGAAAAATATAAAAGAATGAAAATCTGCTTAACAATTGTCTGTATCCATGCCTTTTAGACAAGCACTACTGCTTAATTCACCTAAATTTAAAATATAAAATAAAATAAAAAAATGTAAAGATTTGTTGAAAAGTTGAGTAAGCTGGTATAATGCCACTTGGAGATGCAGCATATAAAAACATATACTAAAAGTGCCTAGTAGATGCCTGATGTATAGTCAACATTTACAAGACACTATTGGGGAAATGAAGAAATTGCAGAGTGAGAGACAGGTGCTCTCATGGATTAGAAATTGCCTCCAGGATACAGTGACCATATTTCCCTATACTAAATATGAGACACCTGGTAAAATTACTCATATTCAAGTGAGTTCCATGGCAATGAATCGGAACTATGCAGTACGCATGTTCAAATTAACATCAAGTTGACTGAGCCCTTGTTAAAAAAGAAATACTGCATCGTTAGATTCTTTTTGTATACCTTCTTATCTGTAAGCTTTCACATGGGGAGGGGTGACACACACACTCCTACCACCAACCCTCCCACCACCACCCACACAGACAGGAAGGGGTGACACACACACTGTACCATTCTCTCACAGGGGGGGTTGACCATCTGATCCAACCCTCCCTGCCCTGCACTCTCCGCCCTCCATGCCACGCTGGGCCCCCGGGACAGACCTGCCTCTCTCGGTATCTGGCGCTACGTCTTCCCAAGACAACATGTTTGGGGTGGGCACTCAGGGTCACATGCCAGAGTTTCTGCCAGTGTTCACAGCAGAATGTGACCAGCAGCAGCCTTTCGGCACTGTGTGGGAGGGAAGGGACGGGAGCTGCTTCCAGACACAGGAGAGGGGAGGGAAAGGGATGACCTGGCCCATGTCTTTGCAGAGCTCACCCTTTTCCCCCCACTCCCCTGTGATTGTAAGCAGCTTGTCCCTTCCTGCCCACACAGTGCCAAATGGTAACTAACATCTCCAGGCTGCTGCTGACCTCTGAAATAACCCAGCCACCTCCTGTCTCCTGGCTACAGCGCAGGCAGGAAGGGGTTAAGCCCTAAGGATGCATTGTGCACCAGGGCCCTGGGAACCTGACTGGAGCATCCCCATGTTCCCTGGGAGCAGGACCAAGGGCGGCGAAGGGGAGGTCGGGCGAAGAGGGTGCTAGCCCCTGCCTGGGGGCAGCTGTAAAGCCTGCAGGTTTGGGGTAGGAACGGGCTGGAAATCACTTCCCCGCCACACTCCAGATCTTGGCTGAGGGCAGGGATCAGCTCCTCCTGGCCAGTGCTCTGGTGCAGGAGGGTGTTAGGCTTTCCCAGGACACCAGCCCAGCCAGAGGCAATGGGGGAAAGAAGGAGGTTACCAGGTAAAATTTCAGCACGATAGAATGTTAGCAGCAGGGGTGCCCCATAAGGTTCCACTCTGGAACCAATGAGATAATATATTGATGATATTGGGGAAAAAGTGAATAGTGAGTTGGCAAAATTTACAGAAGAGAGAAAATTATTCAGGTTAGTTGAGAATAGGGAAAGCTATCGGACTTAATAATCTTAGGGTTAGCATGATGGCAGATGAATTTCAATATTGACAAATGCAAGCTAATGCACACTGGAAGAAATATTTTGAAGTAACTATTAATGCATGTTGCCGGTTTCAACATTAACTGCAACTACTAAGGAGAAAGACCTTGGCATCACTGTGGACAAGTGAATGGAATGTCCAGCTCATTATGCAATGGACTCAAGAAAGCAAACAAAACATTAGGAAGAATTAAAAATGGCATAGAAAATAATATTGATCTTTTCTGGTGATGTTTACACAGGGTATAGAATGGGGTAACATTTTTTACAGTTCCATGAGGTTTTACCATGGTAGCTAAATCGTTGCATAGTGTTTTAAGTTTAGGATTCTAGAGGTATAACATAAGGATTACAGTTTGAACACAGTAGATGAGAACACAATTTTTAAGAGTCATTTATTTCAAGTTCAAAATGTATTATTCGGTATTCTACTTTTTCATAGCATTGAATGTATGCAGGAATTTAAACATTTTGGTATAAACAACTACTTTAGTAGTAGATCAAAAGGGGGTACATCATGGCTCTTTTATCTGTCTTACTGAGGAAATAAATTGTATTGCTACTGGTGTGGAATGAGTTAAATTAGTCTACCTTATATTTCAAAAGCAACAGACAATTTTATGGATAACCAACTAGTTGTAAATGTAAACTAGTACGTTTTCAACATTCTACATATTTGTGTACACCTTCATTTTGCAATAGAGTAGTTTCCTATGAATGATGTTCACAAAATGGAGGGTGGGGGATAGGGGGCATATGTGTGTTATATTTAGTTGCCTAAGTTTGGCTCATTCAGCCAATCTTATTATCACTTGATGAAAAAATACTGCAATGCAGCAGGATTCTAAGCTTAATTCAATCATAGAATCATAGAATCATAGAACTTAAGATCAGAAGGGACCATTATGATCATCTAGTCTGACCTCCCGCAAGATGCAGGCCACAAAAGCTGACCCACCCACTCCTGAAATAATTCTCTCCCTTGACTCAGCTGTTGAAGTCCCCAAATCCTGATTTAAAGACTTCAAGTAGCAGATAATCCTCCAGCAAGCGACCCCTGCCCCATGCTGCGGAGGAAGGCGAAAAACCTCCAGGGCCACTGCCAATCTACCCTGGAGGAAAATTCCTTCCCGACCCCAAATATGGCAATCAGCTGAACCCTGAGAATGCGGGCAAGACTCTCCAGCCGAACACTCAGGAAAAAGACTTTCAATATCCCAACATTGACCCTCGGTACTAATTACCAGTGGTCGCACGTTATTGACCTATTGACTAAATCACGTTATCCTATCAAACCATTCCCTCCATAAACGTATCAAGCTTAATCTTAAAGCCAGAAAGGTCCTTCGCCCCCACTGTTTCCCTCGGTAGGCTGTTCCAGAATTTCACTCCCCTGATGGTTAGAAACCTTCGTCTAATTTCAAGCCTAAACTTTCCGACTGCCAATTTATATCCATTTGTTCTCGTGTCCACATTAGTACTGAGCTGAAATAATTCTTCTCCCTCCCTGGTATTTATCCCTCTGATATATTTAAAGAGAGCAATCATATCTCCTCTCAGCCTTCTTTTGGTTAAGGAAAACAAACCGAGCTCCTCAAGTCTCCTTTCATACGACAGGCTTTCCATTCCTCGGATCATTCTAGTGGCCCTTCTTTGTACCCGTTCCAGTTTGAATTCATCCTTCTTAAACAAAGACCAAAGACCAAAACTGCACACAGTACTCCAAATGAGGTCTCACCAAAGCCTTGTATAACGGGCCTAGCACCTCCTTATCTCTACTAGAAATACCTCACCTAATGCATCCCAAGTTCGCATTAGCTTTTTTAATGGCCACATCACACTGCCGACTCATAGTCATCCTGCGATCAACCAGGACTCCAAGGTCCTTCTCCTCTTCTGTTACTTCCAACTGGTGCGTCCCCAGCTTATAACTAAAATTCCTGTTAGTCATCCCTAAATGCATAACCTTACACTTCTCACTATTGAATTTCATCCTATTACTAATACTCCAGTTTACAAGGTCATCTAAATCTCCCTGGAGGATATCCCGATCCTTCTCCGAATTGGCAATACCTCCCAACTTCGTGTCATCCGCAAACTTTATCAGCCCACTCCTACTTTTGGTTCCAAGGTCAGTGATAAATAGATTGAATAAGATCGGACCCAAAACCGAACCTTGAGGAACTCCGCTGGTAACCCCCCTCCAACCCGACAGATCACCTTTCAATATGACCCGCTGCAGTCTCCCCTTTAACCAGTTCCTTATCCACCTCTGGATTTTCATTTCGATCCCCATCTTTTCCAATTTAACCAGTAATTCTTCATGCGGTACCGTATCAAACGCCTTACTGAAATCAAGATATATTAGGTCCACTGCATTTCCCTTGTCTAAAAAATCTGTTACTTTCTCAAAGAAGAAGATCAGGTTGGTTTGGCACGATCTACCTTTCGTAAAACCATGTTGTAATTTGTCCCAATTGCCATTGACCTCAAGGTCCGTAACTACTCTCTCCTTTAATATTTTTTCCATGACTTTACATACTACAGATGTTAAACTAACAGGCCTGTAGTTACCCGGGTCACTTTTTTTCCCCTTCTTGAAAATAGGAACTATATTAGCTAATCTCCAGTCAAACGGTACAACCCCCGAGTTTAGAGATTCGTTAAAAATTATCGCTAACGGGCTTGCAATTTCACTCGCCAATTCCTTTAATATTCTAGGATGAAGATTATCCGGGCCACCGGATTTACTACCGTTAAGCTGTTCAAGTTTCGCTTCTACCTCGGATACTGTAATTTCCAACCCCGCATCTTCATTCCCATCAGTCACTCTGCCACTATTCCTAAACCCTTCATTAGCCTCATTAAAGACCGAGGCAAAATATTCGTTTAGATATTGTGCCATGCCTAGCTTATCCTTAATCTCCACTCCGTTTACAGTTTTAAGCGGTCCCACTTCTTCTTTCTTGGTTTTCTTCCTATTTATATGGCTAAAAAACCTTTTACTATTGGTTTTAATTCCCTTCGCAAGGTCCAGCTCTACCCAGCTTTTGGCCTTTCTCACTGCATCCCTACACCCTCTGACCTCAATAAGGTAGGTTTCTTTGCTGATCCCTCCCATCTTCCACTCCTTGTACGCTTTCTGTTTTTTCTTAGTCACCCCTCTGAGATGCTTGTTTATCCAGCTCGGTCTAAAACTGCTACCTAAGGACCGTTTTCCCTTTCTCGGGATACAGGCCTCTGGCAGCTCCTGCAACTTCAACCTGAAATAATCCCAGGCGTCTTCCACCTTTAGATCCCTAAATACGTTAGTCCAATCCACTTCCCTAACTAGTCGCCTTAATTTAGTAAAGTTAGCCCTTTTGAAATCGTAAACCTTAGTCTCAGATGCAATTTTGTTTATCCTTCCATTTATTTTGAACCGAATTAGCTCATGATCACTCGAGCCAAGGTTGTCCCCTACAACCATTTCCTCAACAAGGTCCTCACTACTCACCAAAACCAAATCTAAAATGGCATCCCCCCTCGTCGGTTCAGCTACTACTTGATGAAGGAATTCATCAGCTATCACGTCTAGGAAAAGCTGAGCCCTATTATTATTACTAGCATTTGTTCCCCAATCTATATCCGGGAAGTTAAAGTCTCCCATGATCATACAGTTCCCATTAGTATTTACCTCCTTAAATGTGGAATGTTATGTTAACTTGGAAGATGGGAATGTGAGCTTAAAAACATTAAAGAGTTCTCTATCCATATCCAGGCTAGATCCCGGCGGTCTATAGCACACCCCAATCACTATGCCAGGGGAGGCTCTAGTAGTTTTCTTCCCTAATGTGACCATTGCCCAAACAGACTCCGTATTATCCATTCCATTACTAGTTATTTCATTCTGTTTTATTTTAATTATTGGATGCATGTAAAGCATTGTGATACTCTTAGAATAAGATGCAAGAACAGTAGCAGCACCCAAAATGGTCTTAAAAAGAAGTGAAAAGGGAAAGAAAATCTGTAGCATATAATTTTACCAAAATTACATTCATAAAACAATTGCTTAAGTGGGCCCAAATGAAAACTAACACATTTTCATTACAACACTGATTGTTACATTTCAGAAACATGTAAATATGATTTGAATTTTGCCAAAACCTATTAAAAATACAGTTTCATTATTTGTGACTGGGTCCTTCTTGAAATACAAGTTGGCTTTATTATATAGATAAATAAATTAAAATATTCCAGACCTCAGCACCTCTATTATTTATCTACATTCTACCAACCCAGCATATTACTGGTGTTCAGGAGAAGGGAAATTTACTTCCAGTAACATCTTGTCCTGATTTTAAGATTGTTTGTTTTTAAAATCCTTGTGAGTCAGGATGTTCATTATATATTCTCTTGACGTATTTTCCAGTAGTCTCCCTACAATCCTCAAAGTAAGGGTAGTCTTTAGTTCTGCTACATATGACCAAATATTCCCCACCTATATCCTCATGCACCACTACGATTAAACAGCTCTTCACTAGGAATCTAAGAGGGTCTGCGGAAAAGCAATACTTCTCAGTATGGTGGCTTGATGCAGAGAAGATATGCAGATACTCCCTTGCGACTACTACAGCCTATTGGGCCCCAATGGGAAATACACAGTCTAAATTGAAGTGTTTAAGCTTACTGAGTTATAGAGTGTATAGAGAGTATATAGCTACTCTCATGGCCCAAACTTGACAGACACATTTAGCTTTTAACCAGAACACAAGGCTAGGGAATATATCCTTAGCTGGTATAAATTTCTACCAGATGAGGATCTCCCCCTGGGAATTTTTCAGAGATGCTTGTCTTTCATGGAATTTGTTTCTGTTTCAAATTAGGCATTCAACTTTTCTCACTACTTTTGAGTCTAGATTGAAGACTTATCTGTAACCTGATTTAGTATTGGATTATCTGTTTTGTGTGATTCATCTTTGCATAGCAGGTATTGAGGCACTGCATCTGAATAACATTGTTATATTTCTGCTTTTCAAATTTTCACAGGGATGGCTATTGTATTCTTCATAGATATTGATCCCTCTCTTCTCTTTTATATAAATACAATTTTACAAAGAAATAAACACTGTATTGGATTGCACTGTATCTTTTTCTCTTGTAAACAATATCAACATGGTAAGAAGGAAAGATGTCACTTGGAAGCTTCCTATTGATATGCTTTCTCTGGATATTATAATATATATTTGCAACCTTAATTTCCTCCACTTCTAATGCTATGGCTGTTCATCCTGCTGTTATGGGGTTAATAAAAGCAAAATCCAAGGCTTCTTAAGTTAATATGCAAAACAATAGATAGAAGTTGGCAGCTAAATAAAAGCACAGTTGAAAAATCTCAGGATAGAAAGAATAATCAATAAAATGATGGAACAATGATATAAAGAAGTATTTTCTGTCTCAATGTCATATATAGGGCATCAAGGTATAAAATAAGGCCAAATGTGTAAGTGTCAGGGAAAAGACTGAACCTTTTAGGGATATTTCACCAAGACTAAAATTCATGAATTGTTTTGGAAATATGTCTTTATTTGGAAAATATTGTCATGGTTTCCTTTGAGTGTTTCTGATGGGGAGGTGCTTTTTTACTCGTCTACCTCCATGGAAGAAGTCTAAGACTGTATTACCTGCTGAGTAGATTACTCAGGGTTTGTGGGGGGACAGAGAATATGTGTTTGCTAGTTTGTTCCATTCCTGCCCTAACCACATGTGTGTCAGGTACCCTCTAAAATGCCTTATGTGGTATCCATGGAATTGGGGACAATGCTACAGGGCAACTGATACCATCCTTCGAGACAGGCATGGACAGATCCATGTGAAGATGATCTCTTCTGAATGCAGATAAAGAAGGAAACAGCCTGGCCCAAAGAAACATTAGAATAAAGCTCATAATTGTTTTGAAATATCAGAGCCTCATTAGATGAGCTTTAGTCTACCCCATTTTGTTTATGCCTTAAAATATTTATAGTTTTGAATATTTTATGCCTCTTTATATAATTAAATCTTATTTTTATGTGTCAGAATTATTTTGAGTAAGTTCTATGGCCAGTTTTATTCATAAAGTCAGACCAGATGATCACAATTGCCCCTTCCGGCCTTGGAATATATACATATATTAATTTTTCAATTAATAAAATATATAATATAATATAAGATGGCTTTTTTTTTATTCAGTCTTACAAACAGTGAGTTATAACACAACACAAAAGAGGACTGATTTTTTTATCTCTGTTGCAGCTGGCCTACCATAAATCCATTGAGATAGGTGGAGCTATTCTAAATTTACCTTGGTATAACTAGATCAGAATAGATCTGTCTCACACTTTTCAGACTTGGCTTGATTTTTAAATCTCAGTGAAATCTAAAAAAAATATAAAAAAATCCAACTTTGAAGGAAGTATGGGTGTGACACAAATATGACGAATACTTAAACTTGCCAAGTTGACACTTTTCTAAATAGATTTCTAGAGAGGTTTGGTAGACTGGATGACTGTGAATCAGTCTCAATTTCAGATCATCAGACTGAGGATTTAGAATGCATTGGAGAGCAAAGTTAAAGATGAAGAAAAGTGATACTGTGTTAAGGAGTGAGGCTGAGAGTGGAATCTGGGTTGTGCCGCAGATACTCTGTTTGGCTTTGAATAATCCACTTAGCTTCTGTTTACCCATCTATAAAATGGGGATAATTATATTTGTTTAGTATCAGAGGGGTAGCCGTGTTAGTCTGGTTCTGTAGAAGCAGCAAAGAATCCTGTGGCACCTTATAGACTAACAGACGTTTTGCAGCATGAGCTTTCATGGGTGAATACCCACTTCTTCAGATGGGATATTCACCCACGAAAGCTCATGCTGCAAAACGTCTGTTAGTCTATAAGGTGCCACAGGATTCTTTGCTGCTTCTATATTTGTTTACTTTATTCATTAATATTTTGAAAGTGCTTTGAGATGCTCTGGTACCATGTAAATCTCAAGTATATTTTTATTATAAAGATATCTCAGAATGATGGGCAATACAGAGTTAGGCACACGCTATTTAAGAATAGGCCAAGGCTAAAAAATGCAGGTTGTTGTTTTAGATATAAATAAAGGAGGGTGATTTTTGTTTTTTCTTGGATAGTAAATTGCTGGAAAATTCAATTACATTGTGAGGAAAAACTCTTTATGAATTTGGTTAACATTCGGCAAATAGTTTCAGCAGAATAAAAAATGAGAAAAAACATTTTGAAAAAGTCAAAACAGTTCATTTTGTAATATTCAAAATTAAAATTTTGTTTTGAAACTGTTTCATTTTGAAATGTTGAATCAAAATTGATGTCTTGCTCTGAAATGTCAATTCAAATCAAACCAAACCGAATTTGCAGAAATTCAGGGTTGCTTTGCTACAACCCAGTTTATTTTTAGTTTTAGTTTTTGGTTCAGCTACCAAACTGAAAAATCAATTGGCTGAGCTCTTGATTTACCTTTACTGAGGCAGAGGGTGGGAAGCTGGGACAGCTGCACCTGATAGGAAAGGGCAAGCCAAGTTTGTATAACCATCCTCCCTTGAGATATGGCCACAGAAGAGCAGCTTAAAATGTGTCCAGGTTTCTCTATCATATTTAATTTCTTATGCTACCTGTAACACTTCCAGACAAGGCACCAGCTCATGCCAATGCCCCTAGGTCTCAACTAAACACTGACAAATTCATAGATGGAACCAGTCTGGCTCACCTGCAGGTGTGTGCACAAAAGAGGCAAGCAGGGGCACCACCACACCCAATAACCGTCGGGGCACAGAACTCCTCTGGCCCTGAGGCCGCAGGAGGAGAGCAAGATCCTCCGGCACTGGGGCTGCAGCTGGACCCATGGCATGGCCACAGAACGTGCCCATCCAAAAGTGGCCAAATTTGTATTCCTCTGCACGCCCGTGCTTACCTGTTTGTTAGTGTTGTTAAAATAGGTATTAGAGTTACAAAAATGTATTTAGTATTTGGACTTTATGTTGTAAATTGCTGCATGCATTAATCTCACTTATACCGGTAATATCTGTATCCCATGTTCCTATTGGGAACCAGGAGCTAAAGGACCCTCCCCCCAGCCCAAGGGGAGGATCCACAGGGCCTGGAAACAAAATAATTCCGGGGGACAACTAATGAGATAACAGGGACGGGAGTGAGGTCAAAGGGTCAAACAAAGGGAACCTGACGGGCACACTGAGCAGAGAACCCCGGACACCATCCACTGCTCCTCGAAGGCATCAAGGGAGCCAGCGGACGCCGCCCAGAGGAACTCTGCCTGGATGTGAGAGCAGACGGAGGATCGGAAATAGGCCCCACAGTCACAGGAGACCCCATCAGCCAACCTCCTCTCCCTGGTTTTATAGATGGCCATTTTAGCCAGGGCTAGGAGGAGGTTGACCAGGAGGTCCTGTGACTTTGTGGGGCCATGGATAGGGAGTGCATAAATAAAAAGATGAGGGGAAAAGTGCAACCAAAATCTTAACAAAATATTTGTGAGGAGCCAGAATGGGGGCTGCAGCCTGGCACACTCCAAGTAAATGTGCCCAGGGTTTCCCTCACGCCGCAAAAGGGGCAAGTGTCCAGGATAGGGGTAAACTCTGCCAAGTACAGGCCCATGCTCATGGCCCCATGAAGGAGCTGCTAACTGATATCCCCGGCTGGCCTCGGGACCAGGGCGGAGTATAGGCTGGCCCACCGGGGCTCCTCACCCTCTAGAGGTGTATCCCACGTTATAAGGTATTTTTTTGGTGTGTGCTCTGTTACTATAAATCACTGGACAGGAGAGAAGCATAAACAAGTGTGCAATTCTTGTTTACAACGGGAGGTGTTAGCTCTTGCCCAACAAAAGGAAGTCCATCAACACCAGATGAATCATTGTGGAACATCAGAGGACAAAAGGTTTTGTTGATTGCTTATGAGGAGACAGACGTACAACAGAATTCCTCCCAGCAGCTGAAATGGCAGCTAAAACCAGAAGGGGGGAAAGAATAAAAAGCCCTAACAAGGAGGAACTGTATTTTTTATGCTGCTTGGACTCTGAGAAGTAAGGATAACTAAACGTAAGCAAAAGATCCCCAGTGCTTGTCCTGGGTTAGTCCCAAAGCTTCTATTACTTCTTGAAACATAATATTGGGACTAATTTATATGGCTATGTTTACCTGCTTTAACCTTGTAAATAACTCCTTTATTTCCTTTTTCTAGTTAATACATATTTGGACTGTTTATTATAGGATTGGTTACAAGCATTGTCTTTGGTGTGAGATCTAAGATGCAATTGACTTGGGGTAAGTGGCTGGTCCTTTGGGACTGGTAGTAACCTGAATATTGCTGTGATTTGTGATATAAGGGACTATCTATCATAAAAGTATGTTCGCATGGATGGTGAGATAGATTGGAGTACCCAAGGGGACTGCTTGTGATTCAGTGTTAAGGCTGTCATACTGTCTTTGGAGTTTACACTTGATAATTGGTTGGTGACATGTAAACATAGAACCCAGGGGTTTGTCCTCTGCTTCTTAACAGTCTGCCCTGAGATTGGTATTCATGCTTTGAGCCCCTGCAGTACAGCTTGACACTACACTTATATCATAGTCTCTGAGTGCCTTCTAGCAGTACATTAAGCAATGTGAATAACATCTGTCAGTGTGGTTTGTTCTTTCTCTCATCCTCTCCCGAGGGGGGGGAATTGTATGTAGCATAGTGTTTTGGTTTTTTGTTTGTTTCTTTTCAATATGTGCATGTTGCTCTGTGTTTATGTTAGAGAAAACAAGGTCAAAGAACTGCACCTTTCACTTGGAGTGGAAGGTGATGAGGTTTATGATGGTCTTTAAGTCTAGTTGGAGTTTGTTTCACAGTCTCAGATCATCCTCCAGTAAAGCTCTGTCTCCTGTGCAACTAAGCTTCATCCTTATGGTGGAAAGTTCCCTTGTGCCTGAGAGGTAGCACTGTTGACCCAGTCCTTATCCCAGAGCTTTGGGGCAATCCTTTAGATGTTCTCTGCCCAGGCTATTGAATACTTTGAAGATAAGGACCAAGACCTTAAACTCAATTTGATGTTCTATGGGGAGTGAATATAAAGAGTAGAAGTCTCACTGGTAGTGTCTTTTCTTTGTGGCACTGTAGCAGGCTTCACTCTGGGGCCAGCATGTCTAGTGGACAGACCATAGCCAAACAGTTTCTCCAAGCTCTTTCAGGCCATCTGAGGTGGACTCAGCAGCCAAGGCACAGTTTGTCACTACCACCAGAGTCCTCTGGGATCTCTCAGGTGGCATGAGGAAGGAGGGAAAGGCTGAGGGACCCAGGACATCTCTCGCTATTGGATCCCATCCCAAGACACCAGGGGAGAGAGGCAAGGGGTGGCTCAGTCCCTACTGACTACTTCTCTAGATCAGTCTCCCTTGGGCCACTTCTTTCATTCCCTATTTTTTCTTCAGTTTGGGCCATGGCCCCATCCTTCTCCTTGTAGAGTCTCAGTGATTCAGAGCCCCAGCAGGCAGAGGTGGAGGGAAGTTTCCCAGCTCACTCCCAGAATCCAGTTATTCCCCCTGATCAGGGAGAAGGGGAAAAGGGGGCACGATTAGGCCTCCAGTCTCCTGGCTGAGACTTACTCTCATCCCCAATCTTCCCCCTGTAGATTTCTCTACTTCAGCAGCTACCACCTCTCTGCCTTCTTACAGCCACTTTCTTTTTTCCTGCCTGGGTGCCAGAGCTCTCTTTTAAGTTAGTCCTCCATAGAGAGCATGCCCAGCAGCTGCGGAGGGGTGGAGCCTTCTTCCTCCTATATTGTTCATTTAACCTTAGTATGGGCATTGTAAACCCCATCACAGGCACCTTTACCATCCCCATTTCTGGCTAGTGTTGTTCACTTTTTAATCTCTACTGGCTGGCAGAGGTACTTCTGGTGTGGGAGGGATTCTAGGTTCTTTGGAATTTAATTAATCTTCTTAATACTTGTAATTCTCATTGAGACATGAAAAGGAAGTAAAGTTTGAAATTGTATTTCCTATATTCTGAGGTTGTACTCTACATACAATAATGTTATATAAGACATTTCAATTTGAATTACTAGAGCTAGTCAGAAAAAAGGAAAATACATACCTTTTATTTGTCAGAAAAAAAATGTCCAACAAAATTTGAGAAAAAATGTCTTTTTTTCAGTGAAGAATTTTGAAATGTGATTTTTTTTTTGGACCAGCTCTATTTATAACCTTATAAAGTGAGATCATAGTTTAAGTGCAGAGTCAAGGTTGGATTCACCTTCCAGCGGGATTTGGTTTTGAATTTTCAAGCCTGCTGAATTTATTTTTTGAAACATTTTTTAAGCACTGACAAAAGCATATAGCATTAAAATCTCCTGACTTTTAAATCTTTTAAACCTTTAAGATTCTTTCTAGAAAGGAAACTTGTGCCATTTTTACTGGAACAGTTTATTCAATGGAATTGACTCTAAAGGGTACAAAATCCCTGCAGTAGAGAGGGAATTTGAATGAGTCAGTATTGTGTGCTATTTGCATTTGAAATAACTGTAAAAAGATTATTCTTAAGGCATTTGTTAATATATCATTACTTTCATTATTTATTTATATAATTAAAGTACACTACAGTATAATTTAAAGGAATTATTCTGGATATAATCTACATAGGAGCTAATTAGAGCTGCACAAAACCTTGAGGGTTTCATTTGAATGGGTATATGAACCTAACCTGCAGAATCCACATAAAGATTAGCTGCATGCTAAGCACTGTAGGTTGGCTTGGAGTTTCATGTTCTACGAAGAGTGCCTTAGCTATCATTCAAAGCCATATGGTAAATTACTTTTTATATGGCTGGTTCAGCAGCTGTAGCAGAAGCTGGAATGTTTTTCCTTTCCTACTGGGGAGTTAGGCGCTTCCTACTCCACTTTAACATTTGCATGATTGGGAGAATTGTAACACTGATTGGCATAACTCTCAGAATAGGAGATGGGAATACCATTAAAGGCCTCATTACAAAAATGTGGTACGGCCACCATCTCCTTGAAAATAATAAAGGCAAGGTTGGGGGGTATTTTTACGGTAGATTTTATGAAATATATCAGCCCATATCCATGAATATTCATTAACAAGAACTAATAGGTTCTGAACTGGGCTAGAATCAGAATCCAAGCTAATTGCAGCTGAGTTCTGATCATATCATTCACATTGGTATCTTCTGTTATCCAATATTAGTGTACTCGTGAAGAAGTACAATGTATCCTGGAAAATTTCTCAGAAAAGTAATTATCTTCCAACTCCAATAATATAAACAGAAAGTGGTATTACTTATACAGTGTGCATGGATTAACAGGAATAAAAGTATTTGGGGCCTTTCTCCAGTTAAAAAAAGTGGACAAGGGTTTTAATGTTTTTGCTTTTATATAGACCTATATTTTCTTGCTCACATTAATTTTAATTCAATATATCTGAAAGGCACATCATATCAGATCGAAGTCAAATAAAAATAACAATTAATAACAGTTTAATTATCATTAGCTATGTGATATATAACATCCTAATCATCTTCAACATAGGGTTTTGTCATTTTCATTTTCAATGTTAGATTTTACTTTGACTCCAATACTACAAAATACAATAGATTGTATAGATTAAAAATGTACATAGATTAAAAATGTAGAGTGAAATTCTGCTCTTGGTTCCCTCTGGCATAAACCCAAATTTACTCATTTGATGTCAGTTGAGTTATCCTAGCTTTATTCCAGTTTAACTGAGATCAGAATTTGACCTCTATGAATATTAATATGGTATGGTTCTTAGAGATTGTTTTGCAGACTGATCCAAAGAAACTGAACTAATTTGCTAGCAAAGCCAACTAGTATAAAGTTATAAGTAATAGTATGTTTTCTGAAAAAGCTGTAGGAAAAAATAGTGGTCACCAAATGGCAAAAATAGTTTGAAATATTAGTAAATGCAGATAGACTCTGAAAATATCTGATTGTCACCGTGGATAGTTCAGTGAAAATGTGTGACCATTGCAGTGGCAGTTAAAAAACAAATAAGATGGCTAAGTGGTTTTCAACCTGTGGTAGGAGTCTGCAGACTATGTCTAAGGCAGCGGTCGGCAACCTCTGGCACGCGACTCGCCAGGGTAAGCACCCTGGCGGGCTGGGACAGTTTGTTTAGCTGCCACATCGGCAGGTTCGGCCGATCGCGGCTCCCACTGGCTGTGGTTCGGCATCCCAAGCCAATGGGGCAGAGGGAAGCCGCGGCCAGCACATCCCTTGCCCGCGCCGCTTTCCGCAGCCCCCATTGGCCTGGGACGGTGAACCGCGGCCAGTGGGAGCCGCGATCGGCCAAACCTGCTGACGCGGCAGGTAAACAAACTGGCCCGGCCCGCAAGGGTACTTACCCTGGCAAGCCGCACACCAGAGGTTGCCGACCCCTGGTCTAAGGAGTCCCAAAAAGGTTTTTGTTACCAGAGAATAGTGGTTTTCAACCTGTGGTCCATGGACCCCTGGGGATCTGCAGACTATGTCTAAGATTTCCAGTGGGGTTCACACCTCCTTTTGAATTTTTTTAAGGAAAAAAGGTTGAAAACCATTGATATAGAATATGTTATAAAGACATTAAACCAAAGTCTTAGCTACTGCAAATTGACTCCATTCTCTTAAACAAAATACTTCAACCATTTTGAGAGAGTACTGTGTTCAGTCCCCCCCCCCGCCCCCCGCTCACCTTAAACATATACAGTAGCACAGATTGAAAAGAACACAACAAGGACAACAAAGATGGGTAGAAATCTGAGGAACGATTGCAAAAACTAGCCCTTTAGCCTTGAAACCTGGTCAATTAGAGACTTAATTGAGGCATTTAGGTTATTAAGGATATTACATCTATTAATTCAATCTCTTAACATTATCTCATAATTGAAGAACCAGAGGTCACTCATTTTCTTAGAACAAACCAAAAGAAACTCTTCTTCACACAGCATGAAGTCAGTTTGTGGAAATCACTGCTCAAGGATATCATAGATTCAAATAGTTTACCCTAACTTGAATAATTTTATAACCACTGATAAATTAAATGGTGAACACACTTCATGATTAAAGGCTTTATACAGTCGATAAACTCACAAGTTCGGGATAGATTTCCCCAACTCCACCTCTCATGTATAACATTGGCCTAATGCATTGTGAATTAGTTTTCATCTTCTTCTGAAGTTTTGGGTACTGTAGTATCCATTCCTTTGAAAAGACGTTTGAAAAAACAGTGGTCTGATCCAGGATGGCAAATCCTATGTCCCTCTTCATTTTAAGTTACAACACCCATTGAAAATATGCATATATAATGCAGTAATTTTATTTTTCAAAAAAATCTTTGTAAGCCACCTTTAAAGAGCTGTTTTCATGCTGAGCACTTATGGCAAAAGTCCTACTCCCTTTGAAGTCCAATGGCAAAACTCCGATTAACTTGAGTGAGAGCAGGGGCAGCTGCATATTTTATTTTGCTTATTATTCTCTTTATTCCTCATTACATTGTTGAAGATATTTAGGCCTATATGTGATTGTAAATCAAGAATGATCTCCCTCACAGTCCTGCTTCTACTTCTGCTTATCTATGCAGCAAAGTCATCATAGCAACGTACCATAAATACCATATTTATGAGTCTGTTACCATGGGAATGCTGGTGATGTCAGAAATGCAATATTAGTATGACTTAACTCTAGAATCAACCTGGAGGAAAAAAATTAGCTGTGATGATGATAAAGGAAATCTTTACTTGACTACACAATTACTTGACAGCATAATAAAAAAGCTAGAGAAAACTCTGATAATCATGTGAAAGGAGAATGGATTTAAGTAAGATATACTCTATCAGAACGTCTTCTCCAATTCGACAGTTCTGTATGCTAATTTCTGTTCTGGCTGGATTACCTGACATGGTGACAGTAGGTAGTTGAAGTGTATAGCTACTAAGCACCCATCCTATCCCCTGGATATGGCTACCTAAATGTCGGGAGATAACCAAAACTTTTAGAGATGGTTCACCTCACCTCTAAATTCTCTGACAATAATAGCCAGTTTTCTAAATCATTTTCATGCATCAGTAAGGATTCTTTCAGCATAACTGGCAAACAATACAGAAAAATATAATTAAAATATGGAAGTCAATGGCTCTTGGAAGAGTTTCTGTTTATCAGTATTAAATGCTGCTAATCCAGAAGACAAATATTGTAAGTGTGTGTGTTTGTCAGATAAGAATTTTGTATAATTAGGACTTAGAGGATTAACATGAAGGGGCCTAGAGGTATACCGCCTTCCTTCCCACAAATTCCAAGTCAAGAGAATGAAATAAAGAACAACATAAATCCCAAACAAAATAAACCCTAGTAAAATAAAATAAGACAAATAAATGAAATGGACTTTGATTTCAGTGAAGGTAATTTAAAAAAAAGGATTTCTGGGGTTTCATTTTAATATATCAAAACCACATTACATTTCTGAAAGTAAAGTAAAAACAAACCCACAAAAAAACCACTACTAATGCACATCATTCATTAGCTGTTACTTCTGTCATGTAGTAAGATTCTTTATACAGCTAATGTGTTTTTTAATAGATAAGGCTCACATCTGTTTTACATATGTATTCCTCATTTTACACTTATTCCTTCTTTTTAAAAAAGGGAGTTTGGGATGAGTAGCGGTTAATTACCGGTAGGTGTAAATACATTAATTACATTCTGTATAATTGCTACACTTGTTTTTTTCCTACATTAAGTAGAACAATAAATTTGCCTTTAAAAAAAATAAAATAGAAGATGTGGGTTATTCAAATGATCTATCATATGAGAAAGTCACTTCAAAAATCAATTCAACCCCAAGCATTAAAAGATCATGAGACTAGTTTAAAAATCATGAATTAAAAATAATACATGGGGTTCTTATTTTTTTTCCTTTAGTTTGCACATGGTTCATATTTTCACGGCTTCTCTGAAAATGTTAGGTCTAGACCAGGGATCTGCAACCTTTGGCATGCAGCTTGCAAGAGTAAGCCCCCTGGCGGGCCAGGCAAATTTGTTTACCTGCGGCGTCTGCAGGTTCAGCCAATCATGGCTCCCACTGGCTGTGGTTCGCCACTCCAGGCCAATGGGGGCTAAGGAAACTGGCGGCCAGCACATTTCTCAGACCGCGCCGCTTTCTGCAGCCCCCTTTGGCCTGGAGCGGCAAACCGCGACCAGTGGGAGCCGCAATCAGCCGAACCTGTGGACGTGGCAGGTAAACAAACTGGCCCGAGCCGCCAGGGTGCTTACCCTAGTGGCTGTGTGCCAAATGTTGTTGATCCCTGGTCTAGACACTTGTTTTTATTTTTAATGAAAGCTGAGATAAGCACTTGCATGAGTATGTCAAGAAGCTGGGGCATTAAGAAAAAATAGCAAATACAATAAAAATCCCTCCCCCCAATTCTCTGTCTCTTCCCCATCACAAAAACACATAGAGTCCAAATTATCTTCCCCTCTTCCTTTGTTTATGTAATTTCCTTCCTTTTGATATTTTTTTAAAATAATTATGGCTATTCATACAGTGAAAATATTAGATAGATAGATATAGATTACTTAAGATACAGGTCTTGTGCGTGTGTGTCTATTTGTTGAGGTGTAAATTACCGTTCTACAAATTATTTTTATATGATTTAGGTTACTGTTTAAGGGAAAGTGAGGATGCCATACCCAGACCCTTCCCAGTAGCTATGGTTAGGAGAGTTAAAATGTGAGGCTTTATAATGGGAAAGATTGTAGCCATACTTTATTATGTATACGTGATAATAAGAAAGTATACACTCATAAATTTGTAACTAATCATTTTATATAGTCATGTCATTGTGTTATATATGGTTGTGGTCAATTCAGATGAAAACAGTGAGTAATGAATAGATTTAAGTTGTAGGTATTCGTGTAGGAATAAGTAGGATAGCATTATGGGGTACAGGACTGATAACCATATATTAGTGTCAAGTATCAGAGGGGTAGCCGTGTTAGTCTGAATCTGTAAAAGCAGCAAAGAGTCTTGTAGCACCTTCTAGATTAAGAGACGTTTTGGAGCATGAGATTTCGTGGGTGAATACCCACTTCATTGGATACATGTAGTGGAAATCTCCAGGGGCAGGTATATATAAGCAAACAAGAAGCAGGCTAGAGATAACAAGGTTAGTTCAGTCAGGGAGGATGAGGCCCTCTTCTAGCAGCTGAAGTGTGAAAACCAAGGGAGGAGAAACTGGTTTTGTAGTTGGCAAGCCATTCACAGGCTTTGTTTAATCCTGAGCTGATGGTGTCAAATTTGCAGATGAACTGAAGCTCAGCAGTTTCTCTTTGAAGTCTGGTCCTGAAGTTTTTTTGCTGTAGGATGGCCACCTTAAGATCTGCTATTGTGTGGCCAGGGAGGTTGAAGTGTTCTCCTACAGGTTTTTGTATATTGCCATTCCTAATATCTGATTTGTGTCCATTTATCCTTTTCCATAGAGACTGTCCAGTTTGGCCGATGTACATAGCAGAGGGGCATTGCTGGCATATGATGGCGTATGTTACATTGGTGGATGTGCAGGTGAATGAACCAGTGATGGTGTGGCTGATCTGGTTAGGTCCTGTGATGGTGTTGCTGGTGTAGATATGTGGGCAGAGTTGGCATCGAGGTTTGTTGCATGGATTGGTTCCTGAGTTAGAGGTACTATGGTGCAGTGTGCAGTTACTGGAGAGAATATGCTTCAGGTTGGCAGGTTGTCTGTGGGCGAGGACTGGCCTGCCACCCAAGGCCTGTGAACCGTGGAGATCGCTGGAGACTGAACTCCTGACCCCCTCTTGCACCCAACCCCCTGCCCTAGCCCAGATCCCCCTCCTGCCCTCTAAGTCCACAGTCCCAGCCCAGAGCACCACTCTGCACCCCCAACTCTTCATCCCCAGCCCCACCCCAGAGCCCGCACCCCCAGCTGGAGCCCTCATCCCATCCCCCCACACCCCAACCCCCTGCCCCAGTCTGAAGCCCCCTCCCACACCCCAACTCATTTCTGGCCCCACTCCAGAGCTTTCACCCCCTCCCGTGCCCCAACCCCCAATTTCGTGAGCATTCATGGCCCTCCATACATTTTCCATACCCAGATGTGGCCCTCAGGCCAAAAAGTTTGCCCACCCCTGATATACATTAACCTTTTTTAACTTTATCAGGTTTACCAAATACTTCTGGCTAACTCACTGGTAAAGATAAACAGTAAAACAAGTTTATTGACTATAAAAGATAGATTTTAAGTGATTATAAGTGATAGACAAAAAGTCAGAATTAGTTACCAAACTAAAATAAAACACAAGCACACAGTCTAAACTCTCAACCCTATTAGACTGGGCAACCTCTAGATTAAGCAGTTTTTCTCTCCCTACTGGATATTGCAGTTCATAGTACACAGGATTCACCCTTGAAGCCTGGGCCAGTCTCCTCTGTTGGAGTCTTCAGTCTCCTGGGAGTCCTTGTTGCTTGCAGTATAGGTGGAGGAAGGAGAAAGGCCAAACATGGGACCATTGTGTTCTGTTTTATACCCTTATTCCAGGTGCTTGGAGAACACAAGTCCAGACTTAACTGGGTGGGTATTGCTGAGTTCCAAGGCAAGGTTGAGTAATTCCCTTGGTGTGGCCTTATGCAGGTGGTTCCTTTTCTTGCTGTTGTCTTTGCGGGGCTAATATCTGGACAATTCCCAAACTTACAGTATGTTTTAGTGACAACCATACAACCCAATCTCATGACTTCATATGCACTAATGATATACATATTTAGATAGAACAATGCCTTTCAGCAGATCATAATCTTTCCCCTGATACCTTACATGGCATGGATTTATATGCAAGATCACAATTATATATAAACAAGGAATATGGGGGTTACAGGGTTGTCCCCCGAGGTACAGAATGTCACATAGGCTTCCTGCTTCTGATGTACTTAATTTTTTTTGCTATTACTTTTTGTCTTTCGTTAGCTGTTCTTCAAATTATTTTATGGCCTTCCTAATTATATTTTTACACTTCACCTGCCAGAGATTATGCTCCTTTCTATATTCCTCAACAGGATTTAACTTCAATTTTTTAAAGGATGATCACCGTTTTCAGAGAAACACCCATCTCCATTGTACCCTGAGGGATGTGAGTATGAAATCCTTGATGTTAAACGTTTTTATGGTTTATTTCTATCTCTGTGTATGTCTCAGTAGTTGAAGCTTTGTTTATCTGCTTAATTAAATTGTTAATACAAGGACAATTGATAACTTGTGAATGTTGTGGTGGTCATTGCTATTATTCCTCATCTGCTCCAAGAGTCTCTAAGCCTAATGATATTTCTAATAGTGTGTCCCACCAGGATAATTCTGATACCATAGCCCTTAGGGAGCACAAAATTTTGGAACAGGTTTAAGACACAATTGGCAATATTAGCCCATTAGTATTTTAACGGGCAAGCAAGGTTTTACACCAAGAAGTGACTGTGGAAATGGCACTTTCTTACTAAAGAAATCTGTTTCCTGTATGTATTCAGAGTAAATGTTTGCTTAAAGACTGAATCATATGTTTATCTTTCTTCTCCTCTTACTTCTGCAGCACCAACACAGTGGAGGAAAGTTGGATTCTATTCTTTGTTGTGCACCATCAGCATTCTTACAAGTCAGTTTTATTCATGTACTTCTTCAGACTTTCCATAATGCCACAGTAAATTGATCCACACTTGCTCTTGCCTACATTCAAGTGTATTTTGACTTCCATGTCCATATTATTTTTTCCTCTCTCATTCTCTGAGTTTATTCAGACACATACATATTCTGATAACCACAGGCTCATTTGTTTCTTTGTGAGCCATGGAGCTTCACATTTGTTGTTGGCTTGCTGCCTTTTCCCCAGATTAATACCATATGAGAGACATAGTGCAAAGATTAAAAAACAAACAGAATACTTCATCAAAACACATCCTATCAGTTCTTAATTGAGTTAAAAGAATATTCAGAGATGCTTGATTTTTAAAATAAAACTACAGCTTAGCCAGTCTCCTAAAATGTAATGTCTTACATACTCCAAAAAGACAGAAACTACAGCACTATCCTCAAAAGTAACTTCATAAGATATCATGATTACCATTTTTTTAATTTGAATCACATTCTTGGGTCGATATGCTTTCATGCAATCCTGGTAAGAATTATCATAACTCAGAAGTTCCAAGCTGTTGTTTCCAAGTCTTGCACCATTTTTGCTGAGGTGCCTAAACTGCTCCTGGTACACCAGTCAGTATTGGGCTGATCACAAAGTAACTCCCAAGGAAGTTCAGTCTGCTGTTTGTCAGTGTTCAGTTCAGTTCATTTAGTCCTAAGGCACCAGCTCCCTGCTATTAGATCCCACTGCTGTTAAAATCTGTTTTAAATCTGCTTATTTCAGATATGCTGTAAATTAGGCAATATACAGCAGCCACCATGAAATATCCTGTAGGTGTTGTCTTTGAAGATGAGACTTTTTTTTCATATAGTTAGTGGTAGTTTTGTAGATATGTCAAACTAGAAGAGCCAGAGAAACACAGACAAACATATTTCTCTTTTATTAAGTCCTATCTGGATGCTTGTGCATACTTTCCCACACTAAACACAGGCCTGCTGCAGACCACCATTTGTCTGAAAAAGGATCCAATAATTGGTTTCTCAGTCAAGACTAATTAGATCTCCTCCCCACGAACCTCAGCTTTAGGACCAAAACACTGCTACTGATTTAAATTTGCCTTCCTAATAGAACCCAAGCTGTTTTTCCAATGAAACAAATACAGTCCTGGATAAACTGAAGAATCAGTGGTTTGAGCATTGGCCTGCTAAACCCAGGGTTGTGAGTTCAAGCCTTCAGGGGGCCACTTAGGGATCTGGGGCAAAAATTGGTCCTGCTACTGAAGGCAGGGGGCTGGACTTGATGACCTTTCAAAGTCCCTTCCAGTTCTAGGAGATTGGTATATCTCCAATTATTTGTATTACTAGCTTCTAAAAATGGATACTAGGGTAAAGGCAACTGGTGAAAAAACAGAATCCGTCCTTGACCACGTGGTCGAGGCAAGAGTATAAGAAGTGCTCCACAGATACTGTCAGCTGTCATATAGGAATGGGGAAAGTTAGTTGACCATGAGGAATGGCAGAAATAGGAAGAGTGGGAGCGACAAGATCTATATTTATAAAGAGTCGCTCTGAACACAACAAGGTTAGACAATGCAAATGTATACAAAATGAGACCGGGGAGAAATTAAGATTTATATCTTGAATATTGAATTTTATATCTGATCATCTGGTTCTATGCTGTTCTGTCCATTGTAAAAAAATTAGCAGGAGCCATGGCCCAGATTTTTGATGCCTAGGCCCATTTGAAAATGCCACTAGGAGACTACCTTCAACTTTAGGCACCTAAATACCTTTAAAAACCTAGCACTTAGACTTTTTTTTGCATGTACCGTTGACCCCAAACCAGGAAAGGAGCCTGTTTATGTTTTTATGAGATTTATGATATGTGAGTTAGGGAATTAAATCCTATTTCAAACAGCTTTCCAAGTGTATACAACAAAAAAACTGTACAAAACAGATATTCTGAATTTACCATAGATTTTAAACTAATGATCCTCTCTAGCAAACTTGCAAACTTCTTCAATCTTTTCTAAGAATCACAATATCTAGCTCTTTCTTCAGGGTTGCTTATTGACTTTAAATTCGGGTGTGGGGGATCCAATTAAGGAATATATTTTAGCAATGAATTTATGCCTGTTTTGGCTTATCAATCAGAAAACTCTAGGGAAAGCTCAAGTATAGAAGGATTCTATGTGTTTTATCAAAATGGAAATTTTTGTCAATTTGATCTATGGAAATAGTTTCAGTGTCAAATCCTGGAGCTGATGCGAATTTCTACAAATTAACATTCACTTTAGAATTCTTATATCAAAGATCTTTGAACATAAAATGTCTGGAGGGCCTTGGAGTCTCTAGTAGTTTTTTTTTCGGGGAACGGGTTAATTTTAAAACTTCGCTAACAGTTCCTGGGAGGCTGGTTATTGGCTCAAGCTCTAATTGTGTATGCCTTTGGTTTGCCTTGAGAATATTTATTGGATATGACCTTTTCAGGGGCAAATAGTGCTCTTTTTATGACTTTGTGGACTTTTAGATCTGTGCCTAATTGGCTGTTAGTTTAAAAGGGAGTTCTCAAAGAAGAAACTATGTGAAAGTGGACAGGAGGCACCAGTCCATCTCCTTTTATAGATAAGAGCAGAACAGAGAGGCTGGATGAGATCTTCCAATCCGTGTAGCTCAATCCACATAAGTGGAGTTAGGGTGACCAGATGTCCTGATTTTATAGGGACAGTCCCGATTTTTGGGTCTTTTTCTTATATAGGCTCCTATTACCCCCCATCCCCTGTCCTGATTTTTCACATTTGCTATCTGGTCACCCTAAGTGGAGTTATGTTGATTTACAGCACCTGAGGATCTGACCAAATCTTTAGCTTATGGTTTATCTCTTGCACAGCAGAGAATGGGAAAAGTTCCATTGTTTGCTTGAGTGCTACTCTGGTGAATTTAAAAGCAAACAAGCACATTAGCTTGATATTTCTGCTAACGTTTTGCCAGTAACATACTCAATGTTGACATTTAAATATAACTAAATGTCAGTGCTCACACCTTATTAAGGTATATTTATATGGCTTTGAAAAGCACTAAGCATAGTGAGGTCCCAGTTGGGGCCTCTGTTGTTCCATTGTAATATAAATATTAATTAAGAATATTGGAGACTCAAACACGTCACTGCATCTTTTTTTACCTTTGATTCATGTTTCAAAGATTTTCTTCAGAACCATCAGAGTGAGAGACTTAAAAGAAATGAAAGTTTAGATATGGGAGCAGAAGTAAGTGGCAAATTATGAATAATCTACTGTTTTTATGGGAAATTAGGTACCATTTAATCACACTATATCCAAGGCCCTGACTATAGAATACAGAAACTAACATGACTGAGGATAGATTTTAGGTGAACCTGGGAAATAAAAATAATTATTGGTGAAAAGTCCTGAAATGTTTTGTATGAAAAAAAATAAATTGTACCACCTGTGATTCACTCCCTGACCTGAAAGGAACTGGGAATTATATAGAAGCCATTGGGGTTGCAGGAAGAGATTATAGGAATGTTTTTTTCCACTCAATAGCAATTCCAAAGAGTGATCAGGGAATTACATTGATGCACTTCAGAAGAACGATATCTATAACATGGGAGTGTTGCAGGCTAGCTGGGCTTTTGAGACAAGCTGGATTCTGCCACATCCATGATTTAGCAGCTATCCCTAAGTCTCACTGATGAGCTAGCACCATAGGACTAATTAGTGACCCCTGCTGGGGATGATGGAACTTAATTAGAAGACTGACCCAGCTTTGAAGGATCACAAAATGCAGTACCTAAACAGAGCTGGGAAATCAGCTGGAGAGAGAGTGCAGAGGACGCAAGACTTCCCTGCAAGGGAAGCCCAGAAGCTGGAGGCTGGCCTGCTGAGCCACCGGAGTAGAGCTAACTTCTGTCGTGGGCCACAGTGTCCTGGGAGGCAGTTCTGGGGTTGATGTCCTGGAAAGGGAACAGGAACAGAAGTGACCCAAAGAGATATTGAAGGAGGCTAAACTTAAGAGGTGATGTGGCTAGAGGGCCAGGCCATGGAATACTCAGGGAGAGACTGGCCACTGCAGAGCTGAAGAAGTGACCAACAGGGAGTGCCAGAGATGAAGTCCCTTACATTGTTGCATCCACAGAGGAGGGGGTACCCAGAGGTGAGGGTGCACTCTGACAGGGTGTCACAAGGTGCCTTCATTGCTACCTGGTAAACCTCACTGCCTGGCCTGTTCAGATGGTTTCGCAATCACAAAATTGCATTAGGCTGTTTATCTTACACTAAGGGGTGTATTTATTTCCCTCATACATATGCAAGGAGACTGTTGCCCTCTTACTAACATTCAGTGGGGGTGATTTGGTTGGCTAGCTCCCAGCACTAAAATTTTGGGGAGAGGCCAATGCTCCAGGTCAGCCTCAGACTCTGAGCCTGATTGACAGGGTGAGCAGGCTAATCAGGGAGTCAGGAGGCCAGGGGGGTCCCATCCTCCATGTGATCTGGAATTCCCTGAGTCAGACAGAGTGGAGCCCAAGCTGAACTGGAGAGCAGAGACATGCCAGATCCAGAGGGGCCAGAAAAGCAGCTCAGAGTTGGGAGCAGAGCCGGAGACAGCCCAGGGAGAAAGCAGATCCCGTGTTGGGAGGAGAGCTGCAGCCACAGAGCCAGAGACACAGCCCATGGTGAGAGCAGATCCTGTGCTGGGAGCAGAGCTGCAGCCACAGAGCCAGAGATACAGCCCAGGGTGAGAGCAGATCCTGTGCTGGGAGCAGAGCTGCAGCCACAGAGCCAGGTGTGGTATGCAACTGGGGCCAGCCAAGGGGGGACCCTGGGCAAAGGGCCCAGCACAGAAAGACACCCCCAGCCAAGGGTCCTTGCAGGCCAGACTGGGAGGGGGATCTTAATGCAATGGGGGGCTGACGCTGGGAAGAAGGGTCCCACCACCCAAAGCCCGTAGGTGTGTGGCCACCACCATTGCAAGTGTCCAACCCGCAGCATCCCTGCAGCACAGCCAGGGCCTGAGAAGGAGACCTGGGACCTACAAGGAACAGACTGCGAAGTGCCCTGACATTCCAGAGACCTGTTTGTAATGTTCCCTGCCACAGAGCAGGGTGATGTGTTTTCCTTTAACCTTTCCCATTTTTCCTTATTTTTTTAAATTAATTGTTAATTAAACAACTTGTATTAGCTTTAAATTGTATGTAATGATCAGTGGGTCAGAGAGGTGCCCAGTGCAGAGAGAGCACCCCAGAGTGGGGACACCCTAGCCCATGTCCTGGATGACCACAGCAGGGTTGGGGGTTGAGCCCCCCAGGAATCCTGGGCCCAGCCTTGTTGGGGTTACGAGGACTCTTCCAGACAGGAGTGGAAGGGGAGTCCTCAAGGACAGGGAGGCCTCTGGGTAAAGGAAGTGGGAGCGAGGACTTAGATCCTTTCGCTAGCCCACTTCACCAGGGTAGTCCAGGGTAGTGCAGAAGCCAGGAATGTTCCCCACAACTGTGGGACCATTCCCCCGCTTACACATAGTAATACTGTGCAATACAGACTTACAGCAAAGGTAAGCTTCCCTGTAGCCAGGGGCGGCTCTAGCCATTTCGCCGCGGGGGGCGCTCTGTTGGTCGCCAGTCCCGCAGACGTGCCTGCCGAGGGTCCGCTGGTCCCGTGGCTCCGGTGGACCTCCCGCAGGCGTGCCTGCGGATGCTCCACCGGAGCCGCAGGACCAGTGGACCCTCTGCAGTCACGCATGTGGGAGGTCCACCGGAGCCTCCTGCCACCCTCCCGGGGACCGGCAGAGCACCCCCCGTGGCATGCCGCCCCAAGCACGCGCTTGGCGTGCTGGGGTCTGGAGCCACCCCTGCCTGTAGCTCTCACTCCCCAGCCTCAGCTCATTCTCTGAGCTTCCTTCTGAGCTCATCCTTTTATATTCTCCTTGGTTACCTTGTTAGCCAGTGATTGTCACCCAGGTGCTCACAATCCCTCACCAGAAAGTGTAAAATTGCTCTCAGCTGGGCCTGTAACCTCTTCCAGTCTGCAATAATGCCAATGATCAGTGTGCTGCTCATAGCAACCTGTCACAGAAGGACTAACGTTTTCAGAACTTGCACATCTACAAGGTACATGCTCCTGCTGTTACAGCTATTCAATGTGTGCAGCACACACTTCACTATATTACCAGACAGCTCTGGTGTGAAGAAGTAAGGATTCATACCCCCTGTCTCTCCCCATCCTTTGGTTTAACTAGTGCCTTAGGTGTTGCTAAAAGGAAAATGCAGGCAATTTAACTCTGTCTTAATTGTGCATCTTCTTAAAGGCCAGCCACAATCGGCCCCTTTGATTATATACTTCACTAACATATTATACACTCCTAAGAAATAGAGACTGTATTATTTTGTCTTGCACAGCACCAGCCACACACTTCATTAACACTTTAAAATTTGCGTATGTAAAATTAAAGGAAATAAATTAATAAATTCAAACCTTCCGATCTTCAGATTAAAGATGTTGACCATGTAGAATGAGATGCACATTCAGTATACTTTTGGATCCATTACTGTTTACCTTATTTATAAAGGCAAATGATCCATATATTTCCAGAGAAGTGTAATCAGTATATTGATTAGTTCTCTCTCTTATGAAAAAAATTAGAGCTTGTGATAATCATGTTAATGAAGACTTTTCTCACAGTCTGTGCTGATAGAATCAATTAGATATAGGTATATTCCCTCTCCTTTCCCCACAACTCTGACGGCCAGAAGCTGGGACTGGACAACAGGGGATAGATCACTTGATAATTACCCTTTTCTGTTCACTTCCTCTGAAGCATCCACCATCAGCCACTGTCAGAAGACAGAATAATGGGATAGGTGGACTATTAGTCTGACCCAGAATGGCTATTCTTATGTTCTCATGGTCTTAACTTCAATGAATTACTAAAGAGAACTGAGGAGAATGTATTGTATATATTGAGTCTAAATAATTTGTTTTGTTTAGCAATATTTGGATTAGTCTTGCTACCAAAATAGTTTCTCTATTAAAAACAGCACTTCTGTAGTTGCAGCATGATGTCTTACATTACATATCATTACATGAAGAAATGTGATATAAGCAGGCAACAAAAGCAAAACAGCAGCAAGAACAAAACCCAGCCAAATGCAAGGTCAACTACCCAGGAAGAAAGATTGCAGGCTTCATTTATAGCATGAGGGACTATATTTTGCAAAGCAATGACTCTGAAATAGACTTATAGATCATGGTTGATAATGAATTTGACATGAACTCCAAGTAAGTTGCAGTGACTCAAAGGCCTAATATAATCCTTGGCTATGTAAGCATGGGAGTATCAAGTAGAAGTAGGGAGATGGTTATGAGGGGTTGTCATCCCGGGGGTGCAGTCTAACCACTCAGCTGGGCTGGCCCTTCCCACGCTGCTTTGCTGGTGATTCAGCCTCTCCAGGCCCTGTAATCACAACATAACAGCAGGTGGTCCCACACACCCAAACTGAGCTACCTGGGTGCTGAACCTAAGCCACTCAAAGCCAGGCAGGAGACAACAGCCAATTTCCTGGTTCCTCCACCTTGCCTCCTGGCTGGAGTATACACCCATAATTATACCATCTGGCACGGCACAGGGGTCTGTACAATGTAAGTTCATTGATAAAATTTGCCTTTCCGTAACGTGGGAAAGATATGCAACAGCCTTTGTTTGCAGTGCGGAGATTTTCCCCAGACACTTAACTTAAAGGCACACTGGTTTAGATAAAACATAAAACAATTTTATTAACTACAAAGGATAGAGTTTAAGTGACTATAAGTGATAGCAAAGAGAGCACAGCAGATTACCTAGTAAATAAACAAACACAAACTAAGCCTAACATACTAAATTGGTTATTAATTAGCAATTTCTCACCCTGGCTGATGATACAAGCAGTTCACCATGCAGAGGCTATAAATCCTTTTAGCCTGAGACCAGCACTTCCCCCAGTTCAGTCTTTGTTCCTCATGTGTTTCCAGGAGTTCTCCTGTGTTGGGAATTAAGCCCCTATATGATGCCCCCCCATTTAGCTTTACCATATGGTAAGAACCCTTTGTTCCAAACTCAGCTCCCAGCCCAGTGTGTGGAAAAATACAGGTCCCAAATAGAGTTCAGTATCATGTGGTCTGGTCACATGCCTTTGCTGAGTCATAGCAGCTAGTACTTACAGGCTGGTTGAAATGTTTATAGGAAGGCTAAGCTCTTCCAGAGTTCATTGTATTAGCTGATTGGCCATCAGCACCATCTAGCTTCTTCATTGTTGTACCTGGAAGGCTAGCTGGTAGTTTTTTTTTCCAGAGTAAGCACATTTGAAATACAGATACATAGTCAATATGCATAACTTCAGATACAAAAATGATACATGCATACAAATAGGATAATCATATTCAGCAAAGCATAACTTTTCCAATGACACCTTACATGACCCATCTTGTACAAAATACATAATAATTATGTCATAATTATTTCATAGTCATACAACTATAAAGAATGTGGGGTGCAGTTTCACAGTGGTCTTACCACTATATATAGCTTTATAGAGGCCATTCCTGGAATGTGATGTCCAGATTTCAAAAAGATGTTGAAAAATTGGAAAGGATTCACAAAAGGACTAAAAGAATTATTGGACATCTGGAAATGCTGTCATGGAGCTCTGTGTGGCATGGAAGCTTGTCTCTCTCACTAACAGAAGTTGGTCCAATAAAATATATTATCTCACCCACCTTATCTCTCAAATATCCTGGGACCAACATGACTACAACTACACTGCATAGATTCTTAGTGAGAGACTTAAGAAGTTCATTCTATGTAGAAAAGAGTAAGAGGTAATTTTTGAACAGTCTGTAAGTACCTACTTGGGCAACGATTTCTGATATTTGAGGACTATTTAATCTAGCAGATAAAGGCTTAACAAAATCTAAGGCCTAGAAGCAGAAGCTAGATACATTTGTGCTAGAAATAAGGCATAAATTCTTAACAGTAGTGAGGGTAATGAACACTGGAACAATTTACCAAGGACTGTAGTGGATTTTCTATCACTTTAAGTCTTTAAATCCAGATTGGATTTTTTTTCTGTAAAATGCTGTATTTCAACTAGAAGTGATAGGTTTGATACAGGAAACACCTGGAGAAATTCTATGACTCATATTATTCAGAAGTTCACATTAGATGATCATAATTATCACTCTGGCTCTAAAATCTATGCAAAGAAATGGTATATCAGCCATTTTAAGCCGAGTGAGAGAAAACAAGTTACTGAGTAAGATGCACCATTAGAAACCATGTACCCTCCCACACACCAATGCTACAATCCAAAATAAGAACTCCTGAAATCATTCAATTAGAACAAGTAACAGGAGAAACCAGAATACTGAATATGAAACTTCTGATGATTGAGGCCAAAATTTCAAAAAGGACAGTGGCAAGAAAAACTACACACCTATGTGTATGCTAAAAACATGCAAGCCTGTAAGCACAGACATTTGAAGTAATAAGACTGGTTGGAAAACACTTGTAAAAGGCATGGTGAGTCATGCTTGCTTTTCCAGTATTTAGAAAGTAATATCATGAATGTAACAAGAAAAGAAAAAAAATGTTATGTCACAATGTCCATCCCAGATTACAATTCACACCCAAGACAAGAAGAAATCACTGTTTGGATGAGACAAATACAGGTCTGTCTCATCTTATGCGGGGGTTTGTTCTGTGGTTAGCGCATAAAGCGAAAACCATGTATAGTCAAAATTACATTGAGTTCAATGGCGGGCGGAATCGCCCACACTACAGGTACAGTATTAACTTTGTTATTTTTCTCTTTTTTTTTGTTTTTTACCGACCGCGTAAAGCTGAAATTGCGCATGTTAAATGAGCGTACGATGTGACAGAGCTGTATATGCCCAAGGTATGAAGTCAAGCAATGGCTGCAGGAAATGACAATACCAAGGAAGAATCTGATAGAGGTTATACCTGGTTGAGAGCTCTTCCAAGAATATAAAATTCAGTGATGAAGATGAGGGGGTTTGTTATTTGTCCTCACTACTACCACCAATGATCCAGAAGAAGTAAAGAGAGATGAGATACTCAGTTGGGTAAAATCCCATCCAATCATACACAAAAACAAAATTGCAAACCTGTGAATTTTAAGGGTACACTATCTTGTCTAGGAACCACATCCCTCCTTCCTCCTCTCCCTCTGGTTGCTTGTTACTCCAAATTGATTTCTTTGTAAGATCTTTGGGGCGAGGACTGTATCTTGTTCTTTATTTGCACTGCCTCAAGCTCAATGGACCCCTAATCTTGACTGGAATCTCTGGGGGCTTCTGTAATAAAAATAAGTTGATTAATATTAGGAGTAGCAATAGAAGGCACCTCATGAGCCACTGGAGTGGGAGTCTTCTCTGTGGATATCCAGTTTCTACTCCAGTGATTGTGAAAATTAACAATCATTGTTTGATTTTTAGAATTTAAATGCTTATGCTTCCTGTGACCCAAAGTAGTGTCACTTCAAGACCTTTATGATACATAATTGCTGTTGACTTACTGATCATAAAAATGGAGGCATCTTTAGGGCATGATTAAATTCAGCTGAAAATATAATAGAATTTTAGAGGTGTCCTAAAAATGTAATGAATAAAAATTCATATCCTGTTGAAGAAGGGTTGTGCAAAAGCATTTTTTTCCAGAAATTTTTGAAAATTAGGTTTGACATTTTCTGACATAACTGAAGTTTTTTTGAAGTTTGAGTCCCATTGAAGGTTGTAGTACCATGTCACCTTCTCATAAATACCCTTGAAAAAATTTCAGTCCATGAGGGAAGAAGAAGGATAATACACAAAAGGAAGGCAAGTAAACTAAATAGCAGCTATCTCTTTTCCTTCTAGTATTTCTGTTCCTAAAATATTTTTACAGCAACCTTTTCTCCCCTATTTCCCGAACAGCCTTCCTCCCTCCATCCCACTTCTTGACTTTATTTTTCATTTTTCCCATGTATTTTTTTCATTACAGTTTGTATTCTTTCTTCCTATGTGCCATATTGAATTCATATTCTCTAATCTCTGTTGAGTATGGGACTCAACCAGAGTGCCAGATCTGAACAACTTTGAACCTTGTGGTATTCAGATCTGGATCAAATTCAGCTTTATGAATTTGGTAATTAACTGAGTTAGTAAACCAGAATAGTAAAATTTCTGATTCCAGGATTCAGAAGCAGAAATTGGATGCGCCCCCTTACTTCTCTGGATGCTTTGCCTCTATGAAGACGCCTTTCCCCAATGCTGCCTCTTGGTGAGGCAAAACCACTTTAAATTACTTTTCAGTCTCCACTCAGTAAATATCAAAAAGGTCACAGTACTTATGAAACAGCTTCCTACAAGCTGATATCAGGGTTAGAGTACTTCCCTGAGAAAACAGTGTTCACTTGCAAATGCAGCTTTACACGAGTCAGTGCATGCCCTGGACAGCCTGAATACGCTTCCACCCTAATGAGCATGGCTCACTGTGTGAGTTGCAGGTGCCTCATCCTTTCATAGCCCCCTCTGAGTGTACCTTCTTTCTAGAGGTCTTTGTTATACATGTACTTCTTCTGTGAGGGCTTGAAACTTCTCTGTCTTCCTCAGAAGTAAGTGACATGACACTGAGAGCCTGGTTAAGATAAGTAACTGTTGAAGGGCAGGTTTAAAAAATGAACAATTATTTGAGAGCTACCTTTTAAAGTGAGTATTTCTAGCAAGTGGTCCATGTGGAAAAGAAGTGACATTACTAGACATATGTTTAAATACATAAATAAGTGCCACTTGTAAGGGGTCCATGTTCAATATTAATGGGTTATGACTGAGTGAGCCTTCTATAGCTGGTAAGTAAGCAAATATTATATAACAGAAGTGCAAGTTAAAAAGTGTATTTGAAAGGAAAGAAGTAAAATATCCAAACAAATACACATAGCACATATTTTAAGTCACTGAATACCTCTGAAGATAATGGATAATGATAGTAACAAGGAGGTTGGAGCAACATGTTCTGAGACTTATGGATGAGCTAAACAGTAATTGAACTGTAAGTAATATTATTATTAGAACCAGTCTCCATTCCTGAACCCAAAATGCTCTTCTGTGATAGGGTATGTATTCCACACAGAGTCCAAAAGTGTTAATGTGTGCCTGAAAGGCCAATTAACATACAAAGCTGCATCTGGAGGGAGTGGAGGCTTAGTGGATGATGAAGCTCAGCTATGGATGGTGTAGATCAGGGGTCGGCAACCTCTGGCACGCGGCTCGCCAGGGTAAGCACCCTGGCAGGCCGGGCCAGTTTGTTTACCTGCCGCGTAGGCAGGTTCGGCCGATCGCGGCTCCCATTGGCCGCGGTTCTGCCATCCCAGGCCAATGGGGGCGGCTGGAAGTGGCGTAGGCGAGGGATGTGCTGGTCGCAGCTTCCTGCCACTCCCATTGGCCTGGGATGGTGAACTGTGGCCAGTAGGAGCCATGGTCTGCCAAACCTGCTGACGTGGCAGGTAAACAAACTGGCCCGGCCCACCAGAGTGCTTACCCTGGTGAGCCACGTGCCAGAGGCTGCCGACCCCTGGTCTAGATCAGAGGTTCTCACATTGGGGAGTTAATCCTCCTGTGGGGTACAGAATGTATTTTGAGGGAAGGGGGTGAGAAGCATTGGGGGGGGGGAAACTTACAGAATATATTCAGAGCTGGACAGACAAAGAGCAGTCACTGCTGGCTGAGCACCAAGTTCTGAAGGCAAAACTGCTTCCAGCAGCAGGGCAGAAGTAAGGGTGGCAATACTACACCATGCCACTCTTATATCTGTGCTTCTGCTGGAGGAAGCTCTGGCTTCAGAGCTGGGCATGCGGCCAGCAGCCAATGCTTTCCACTCTGCCTTCAGAGCTGGGTTCCCAGAGAGCAGCGGCTGTTGGCTGGGCACCCAGAGAGGGGGTCATAAACTACTAAAGACACAAAGAAGGGAGGCATGATCAAATAAGTTTGAGAACCGCTGGTCTAGATGGTTAATATAAAGAAAGTTGAAAGCAGAAGGGGGCTGCAATAGTTGAAAATGTTGATATAATCCAAGGCCCTGAGAGAAAAATTGAAGTGTCTATTTAGAATTCTAACAGAGTATTGCATAGTTTATTTCTAATTAATGAGCATAAAGATGGATTATGTGTAACCTGTAAGGTCCAGGAACTGATAGCTCATATCCTTTGGGATTATAAAGACTGTATCAATGCCAGGAGGTGTTTATATAGAAAATTCAGAGGTCTTAAAATAATAAAATTTTCCTTCCAACATGTATCAAGAATACCAGGAAAATTGAGCCCAATAAAAATGCTTTTCTTCAATTCTTTAAGAATACTGGCAAAGGTGTGAGACTCTAAGTCATGAACGAGATGTAAAGTATAGTGCATGATGGTCATAGACTCCAGAAGAGAATTTTCTTCATCACAAAAATCAAGAAGAAAAAGAAGGGGGCTGCAGGGAGAGAGGCTGTGATAAAGAAAGGAAAAAGCCCTGTGGGGATAGAAGAGAGTTAGCCCTGGGATCCTTCCTTGATTAGAGAAGACTAGCAAATGGCCAAAAGAGATGAAGTAGCCACTGAAACTGGAGGAGGGTCCAGTGGAAAGTGCTGATGAAAGGGCAGGATTTGGACATGGGTTTGTTTATACTTTTGGCTTCGGGTTTTTGTTAGGAGATTCCAGGTGGGCCCCTGAAAGAAAGATGTGCCAGGAGAGGTTGTAGAGGAGAGGCCTAAGAAAGGCCCCTATAGGAAGAAGACCAGAGAAGCAGCAGCAAACTGAAGAAGCAGACCTTGGCTGCTGGGGTCCCTAGGCTGGAACTAGGGACCCCTATAGGGTCCCTAGGCTGGAACTAGTGTAGAGGGAGGGCCCAGGTTCCCCTACCAGTCACAGGTAAGGTAGCAATGAGTCCAAAGAAGGGGACAAGGACAACAGAGAGCCCTGAGAGAAGGGTATGAGGACAACAGCACCCAGACATGGGTCTGAAGGCCTTGCTGTAAGAGCATTAGACTGTTTATTTGTGGGACTTTGTTACCATGGAAGGGGTAGGCTAAATTGTGACCTGGCTGGAGGGCCAAGTCACAGGAACAGGCAGACCACTGAAGGATCAGAGCAGCTGTTGAAAGGTGGTGCAGACTGAAACAAAGTTGCTATGCCGTGTCTGGCCATGAGAAGGCATTCTTGCAGTGAGCCCACCCTTTTACACCTGTGTCCTCCAAGAACACTGCCTATGTGCCCATGCATCCGACGAAGTGGGCATTCACCTACGAAAGCTCATGCTCTAATACATCTGTTAGTCTATAAGGTGCCACAGGACTCTTTGCTGCTTTTACAGATCCAGACTATCACTGCTACCCCTCTGATACTTGACTGCCTATGTGAGGATCTCAAAGCACTTTACAGCACTGAGGGAATTCCATCTCCCTTCCTTGTGCATCCAACAGGAGACAATGGAAATTAAGATTAATTGCAGTCAGTTCCTGCTGTCTTGATTTGCTCCTGCTGCTCCCTTTGTACCAGACCTCCCCAACACCCAAGCTTGCAACCTCTATTATACCTTTTATGTCCCTATGTTCCCCCAGACATAACCAGTCTGCCACTGAATTCTCTCTATTCTCCATCCCTGGCTTACCCCCACCTCCTCCCACACTAAACCCTGCTCCCTTCCTTTGTCATATCTCTTGATGCTTGTAGCTGCCTCCTTTGACCTTGCTGCCTTTCAGCCCAGCCAAAGGACTGCTGCTAAAATCACCTTCCTCCCCTGCCACTCTGTTCTAGTCACTCATTTCTTCAGATCTCTGCACAACCCTCGCCATGGCTGCCACATTAAGATAAAAGTTCTCCTCACCTGTGAGATGCTAGCCAGATCCATTCCCACCTGTATATCCTCCTGTTCCCCTTGCTCAGCCCAAGCCTCCCCTCTTACCACCTCTTTATATTCTTCTTCCTATTACCTTTACATTGCCTTTCATGCCCCACCTAGTTCTGTGAGGAAAAGGCTCATGCTCTTCCAATGTGTAATGTGACTTCCTGCTACTCCTCCTTCACATCCCCCTCCAGTGCTCACTCTTCCCAGCAGTGAGATTCCCAAACACAACCCCTGATGAGTTCTGTGCACTCGTAGAGTTGAGTGTAGGTCCTTGCTTCATTCAAACAGTTATTTAACAGCATTTACTCTCATAGCTTGATCTTGTGGAGGTTTAACAAAAGAACACCTTGGATCCAATAATCCCACCTGCATGATGCAGCAAGAGCCAGTGGGAGCTGAGTGTGTTCTGCATTTAGCAACTGACAGGTTTGAGTGCCTTCCCAGTATAACATGTCTTTATGTCTGGGAGAAGGGCACAGTGATCTAAAATATCCACTGCACTGCTAAATCATATTTACAGAAAGAACAAGAGAGCTGGCTTTAATTCGTCAATGGTGGAATTAAAGACAGATCAGTCAAAGCTATTAAGTATTATGTTTTTAAAAGAACAACTTAGTGCTTATTCAGTCTTTTTTTAATGCTTTGGGTAAAGGAGTGGTTTGAGTGGGTTATAAATCACTATTAAAATGTTATTTTTAAATTCTAACAGCTGACGGAAATACTTCAGGTGCAATCCATCTGAAATCAAGCCTTGCAGCCTGATGCATTAAGCTTTTGATCTGAAATGCTTTCTACATAATGCATCACAATATATTTTTAAAACTTGATATGCATGAGTATGGATAAATTTAAAGTTTCTTTAAGAAAAGCGTAATAGCTAACTTTCTGTCTTGGCTGACTGTAATTTTTTATCATGTTTTATGTCCATTTCTCATTTAGGAACAGACACAGTTACAATACAATAGACTTGAAACTTGTAGCATTCAGTTGTTTTTCTGACAGATGCTATAGAAATATTACATCAGCTACACTGCAGCTGCATGAGTACATTCTGCTAATACAAAGCAAGAGAGCCTCCTAATAAAATAAAATATGTATCTTTTATTTAGATTTCCAATGTACGAAAAGAGGCATTTGTCTTGCAATCTAGATGTTTTTGCCATGAATTAAAGGAACAATTAGTCAAATGACAAATCCAGGGACTAATCTGCCAGCAGCCTCTAAGTCGAGGACCTCTGTCCCCCACACAAATCACCCAGCTCCCTCACCAAAAGCCTGAGGAAATAGATAGCCTTTGCAGTGTTCCCTGAAGGTTAACAGATCTGAATTGTATTTTGGAGAAGGAAAGTTTCAAAAGCTTGCAGTCCACACAGAGAAGCTGGCAGTAGTAGAACATTGAGTAATGGTCTCAAGTTGCAGTGGGGGAGGTTTAAGTTGGATATTAGGAAAAAAACTTTTTCACTAGGAGGGTGATGAAGCACTGGAACGGGTTACCTAGGGAGGTGGTGGAATCTCCTTCCTTAGAAGTTTTTAAGGCCTGGCTTGACAAAGCCCTGGCTGAGATGATTTAGTTGGGGATTGGTCCTGCTTTGAACAGGAGGTTGGTCTAGATGACCTTCCAACCCTGATAGTCTATGATTCTATGATTCTGTTTTAATGCTAAGTGGATCCAACTCAAGAACCTCTGCTGATGGTAGCAGGGAGAGAAATCTATCCCAAACCATTTAGGGCTCTATAGATGAAAACTAATATGTTAAATTCAACCTGGAAATCAATTGGCTGCCTGTACAGATCCATAGCACAGTATTCCTGTCAAGATATACTGATTAATAAATGGACTGCTGGGTTCTGTACCAGCTTAGGTTTCTGAATTGTCTCTGGGTGTCTTAATGTAAGAGTCTAATTTGAGGTGACAAAGACATGAATCACAGGGACAAGGTCTGCATCTAGAACAGGGATCGGCAACCTCTGGCACGTGGCTCACCAGGGTAAGCACCCTGGCGGGCCGGGCCAGTTTGTTTACCTGCCGCATTGGCAGGTTTGGCCAATCGCAGCTTCTCTTGGCCACAGTTCGCCGTCCCAGGCCAATGGGGGAGGCAGAAAGCAGCGTGGGTGAGGGAAGTGCTGGCTGCGGCTTCTCGCCGCCCCCATTGGCCTGGGATGGCGAACCGTGACCAGTGGATCAGCCGAACCTGCTGATGCGGCAGGTAAACAAACTGGCCTGGCCTGCCAGGGTGCTTACCCTGGCGAGCCACGTGCCAGAGGTTGCTGACCCCTGATCTAGAAGAAATGGTCTCAGTCTTGTAACCAGACAGGTGGAAAAAGGCTATATGACCATCTAACAGCAGTTGGGACCCCAACGATACCTCCAATAACAAATGACAGATACACACAAACCCTTGTTAAAAAGAGCAGAAATAGTCTTCCTTGTGTCTGCCAAATCATAGAATAGTAGGACTGGAAGGGACCTCGAGAGGTGTTCTAGTCCAGACCCCTGTACTAAAGGCAGGAATAAGTATTTCTAGACCATCCTTGACAGGTATTTTCCTAACCTGCTTTAAATATCTCCAGTGATTGAGATTCCTTAACCTCCATAGGCATTTTATTCCAGCGTATAACTATCCAGACAATTAGGATTTTTTTCCTAATGTCCAACCTAAACTGCTTTTGCTGCAATTTAAGCCCATTGCTTCTTGTCCTATTCTCAGAGGTTAACAAGAAGAATTTTTCTCCCTTCTTCTATGGGAGATGACTTCCCATAAACTAACAATATCATCATAGTTTTATCTGGATTTGCCCTCAGAAAATGTATTCCTCCTCATGCCCCATTCTCACCCAGACAGGATGAGGTAAGATGGACAGCAATTTTAGAGTATTTTTTATCTGTCTCATGACACCATCTCCTATTTCAGTCACTGGGGCTGACACCACCAAGATGTCTGCAATTTCCCTACAGTCTCTCTATCTGTAGAAGTGAGGCCGCCCTCAATAAGGTTGGAAGCCATTGCCCTCTGTTTTCAATAAGATTCAAGTTATGCCCATAGTCAAAATGGCTGCCACTTGATAGTTTAGGGGACTGGACAGGACATATGGACTGTGAAAAGTAGCAGAGGCACTGTGAAAGGTGGATGGGGAGAATGTAAGGGGTGATTAGGGGGAGTTAGGGGATGCTGGAGGATGTGGGGGCAACAAGAATGAATGGGGTCGGAGCATGGGTAAATAGAGGAAGAGTGTGCGGGAGAGGGGTGTCCTGGCGGGCTGGGTCAGTTTGTTTACCTGCTGCATCTGCAAGTTCGACTGATCACGGCTCCCACTTGGTGTGGTTCGCTGCACCAGGCAAATGGGGGCAACGGGAAGTGGCAGCCAGCACATCCCTCAGCCTGCAGCACTTTTCACAGCCCCTATTGGCCTGGAGTAGCGAACCGCACCCAGTGGGAGCCGCAATCGGCCAAACCTGTGGATGCAGCAGGTAAACAAACCGGCCCAGCCCGCCAGGGTGCTTACCCTGGTGAGCCATGTGCCAAAGGTTTCCAATCCCTGGGCTAAACAAATCCCATATTGTTTTACTGCGACATTATTGTTTATATACATTTAATATGCTTTAGTATGTATGTCTGTAACTCATCAACCCTAAATGTAATATAAATACTATGTGGTAGTGTGAATCATGCTGCATTAATGAGGTAAGTGGCTCTCAAACTCCCTTCTTTTATCAGAGGAAATACACTGGGGGAGGGACTTAAGACAATTATAGGAAATGGATGGCAGTTTCCCCATCTTAGGGGTGAGGAGATGGTAAGTGTCTTCATCTGAGCAGCCAGGAAGAGGCATGCATTGTTGTGTGCATTAAAGGTTGGATTTTCACTCTTTAATCTCTCTCACACACATTAGTAGAGGAATAGAGGAGAGTTAAGCCAAAAGCCAGACTAAAGGAATGATTTGATTGTTCTTTAAATAGCCTGATTTTTGAGAATCCAAATCATGATTTTTGAGCTCTCAAGGTTGACAACACTAGATGGAGAGACATTATTTATTTATGTAGTGCCTATAGGCAGAATCAGGATCCCAGTTGTGCTAGATACTGTGCATATACAGAGGAAAGTGTGGTTCTTCCCTGAAGATGGAAATATAATGAGACAAAAAGATTCTGGGTAGGGTGAAGAAGTACAAGATATACAGAGTGGTCAGGGTGATGGTAGGCTGGCAATATTGTTTTAGTTTCATGTCTATATTTTAAAAAAATATGGTTTGGAGGATATGGGGAGTTGAGAGGAGAGGTGGTGACATTTGGAAATATAAGACAGGAAGGAATTGTGGAAGTATGACAGAGGGATGGATAAGAAGAAAGAGAGCTCTGAGGGAGGGAGGTAGAGAGGGGTGACAAGAGAATGGGTAGGAGGGTGAGGTTGGCCAGTGAAGGGTTGCAGTGGTAGGAGAGGGGTAGGATTAAGGGCGACCAGTAGTGATACAGAATGTGAGAGATAAATACCCAGGGTGAAATCCTGGCCCTTTTGAAGTCAATAGGAATTTGGATTGGGGCCAGGATTTCACCTCTGGGGTCCAAATTTCAGAGTTTGTGAGTGAAGTTATCAGGAAGCTGTGGGGACTCCTTCCATTTGCTACTGTTTCCAATGTATCATAGAATCATAGAATTCAAGATCAGAAGGGACCATTATTATCATCTAGTCTGACCTCCTGCAAGATGCAGGCCACATAAGCCGATCCACCCACTCCTTAAGCAAGCGACCCCTGCCCCATGCTTCGGAGGAAGGCGAAAAACCTCCAGGGCCACTGCCAATCTATCCTGGAGGAAAATTCCTTCCCGACCCCAAATATGGCGGTCAGCTGAACCCCGAGCATGTGGGCAAGACTCTCCAGCTATACCCTCTGGAAAAAGGCTAACAATATCCTATCATTGACCCATTGTACTAATTACCAGTGTGGCACTTAATTGACCTATTGACTAAGCCCATTATCCTATCATACCATCTCCTCCATAAACTTATCCAGATTAATCTTAAAGTCATGGAGGTCCTTCGCCCCCACTGTTTCCCTCGGTAGGCTGTTCCAGAATTGCACTCTGTACAAGGAGTGGAGTGGTTGCTGGACCTCATATCCCAGGCAGGTCTGTCTAACCAGTTCAGGGAAAGGCAGAAGTTGAAAGACCTAGACTGGTGTTCACTGTTGTCTACATCAGCCTTTGTATTGCACATGACTTGTCATTCAGCTGAGATACTGTAATCCATAGCATCATGAGAGCATTAAGACAAAATTATTGTGATAAGGCCATGCACATGGGGCCAGGACAAGGGATGAGTTACTAAAATGAGTGAAAAAGATTGCAGTCTTCACCGGATTTCAAGCATGAGTAATACCAATACATTTCAAATAATTGAGGATAACAGCATGAACTCTCACTGAGATCAGAATTCTGCCATCATGTTAGTACTGTTGATGTAGACACCTGGAGCTTTTATAAATTTTTTCACCCTATTGGTGCTGATCGTTGATCAGGGAAAGGTGGTCCTCTTTTCCTCTCCCTCCTTCTCTTGTTTTGAATAGTGGGATTACAACTAATCATGGAGACTTCTCCTGATTTTGTGTGGTCTGGAGACTCCAAAATGGAGCTGTTGTTCCCTTGTTAGTTTTGTATCAGAGACAAACATCTGAGCGAGAATTTGCTAGAGGAAAATCTTACAAAATATATGATGTTATATGAAATGCCAATGTCTATTCTTACTACTGCTATGTATTTGTATTATAGTAGCACCTACAGACTCCAACAAAGAAACTTGCTCAAGGTCACACAGAGTAAATGACAAAGTCAGGAAGTGAAAAGAGATCTCCCAAATCCTATTCCAATGCCATCCTTACAGAACTTTCTTCATTTGCTTGATCCATTATCACCAGATATAAACTCCCGATATGCCACCAAGTTATGAGCAAATTAAGACATGATCTATTAGGAGGGATTTTTCAAACTTTCTGAAAAATGTTCATGTAATCCTGATACACTAAGAAAATTCAGCTTTCAGTGACTTTCAAACAATATCCTACCTGTGTGTCATTCTTTTTTAATATATTTATTTGTTTTGATGTTTTCGTACAAACATTCCTTACTCTAGATGCTTTTGACAATTTTTTTAGTATACAAATCACTGTAAAATTTCTAGCAATGTAAAATCTCTTTACCCTCATAGACCAAATTAACTAACGAAGTACATTAAAATAACACAATCATGGAGTTTAGTTAGGACCTTGTCATACTCTCAGCTTTAAGACAAATGGCTTGAGGTACTAAACAACACAAACAAAAGTGGCAAGCATTCAAGGAGATACATAAATGCATTGGTGCAGTTACAGAAGGGCATGAAGGTTTTCCTTTCTCTCTCCCTCCAAAAACAGACTCTTTTTCATTCTGGTTTGTTGTAGTCTGAGTGATGAAATCTGTCAGTCAGTTTTGTGCCGAAGAAAAACTAATCAAGAGTGGATGGAAGAAAGTTTCACCTAGGAAACTTGTTGATATGGGAGAGTAAATATTACAGTAGGTTATTTATATAAAATCAAGCATTCATTGTGATCGGAGTAAATAAAATACAAGACAGATTATTTTTTATGTATTTGCTGCAGAGAGGTTGTGAGGGTTGGGGGAGGAGATTATCATGTTCTTTTGTAATTGTACCAATCCATGCAGGCATCTCCTTCAATGCTTACCACTTGTACTGAGTATATCTCATCACTTTTTCTGTGCTACCTTTCAGATATCTTTGGCATATGGTCCAATTCATTGCTATTTTTGTACAATAATCTGCAAGCAGCTAGCAAAGTAATTTCAGAAGGAAATGTACAATAATTGATGACAGTTTTATTTGGTTAGGCCTCTCACTACACAGTCAGTGGAAATGATCCTTTCAGATTCTGCATGATTTATTAGAAAAGAGCAGGAGAAGAGTTTGACTCATTACAGAAAATTAATCAGTCCAATTAAAATGATTCCTCTGAGTTGCAAGTCAATGGCAGCCAGGCTTCTAATATTTCCCAGGAAGCGGATGTTTATGATATTAAATAATTTAAATAAAACATTGCACATTTCCATATAGACAAAGGATTTTGAATATATTGTGTTTGCTGCAAGACATATGCTGATAAAATATTCAATAAGATATGCAGTGATTCAATTAAACATATAGTTCCTCTTAAATTTAATAGGAACTGCATGGTTAATGTCTTTGCAATTCTACTGGAAATTTACAATGTAGTGCTTAATTCGAAAAACACCAAGCACAGAATGAAATATGTGCTGTAAGCTACGAAGACATCAGTTGAAAAATGCTTGTTTAGGATTGTGTAAGCAAATATTAGTAGTGTGACAGAATGACCATTTTTAGAAAAGTTATATTTGAGCTGGCTATCATGAAAATAACACTGGTGATGGTGTGACATATTAGATAGGGGGATGGTATTTTAAATGAAACTAACGGAAGCCCTATCACTTGACAAACTTAAAACAGGATAAAAGCCTAGAAACGATATTGTAGAGAACAATCCCACATTACATGTACAAATTAATGTGACATCAGCAAATATACTGCAATCAGCAGTTTGAAAGAAGACAGCTCTCCTAGCTTTTCCTCCAGATGTTCCAAAATGGAAATCGAGGCTAAGTGCAAAATGCTGGCCTGTATGAAATAAGCGCACTGCACCTCCCCCAACCTAATGCCCATTCAAGAATAAAGCAGGATACAAAGCCAGGGACTAATCCGTCAAGGTGCTGAGTGCTCTTGACTCCTATTAATTTCATTTATAAGCTCTCTGTGCCTTGCAGCCTCAGATGCCTACAGCTCTGCTGAGTGATGGTGGATATTGTGTAACTGCTGACATGGATATTGGCATTGACACCAGATAGTAAAGGGTGATTATGTTGCATCTTTATCCAGTAGTCATAATGCAGTGAACTGTGGAGACTGCCTCTTTGAGCCATTCTGCCCTGCTCAGAGACCCTCCACTTGGGCAGTAACAGCCTGTACCTCATCTCAATGAACAATCCCAAAGGTTGGATTTTTCCTGAAATTATATTTTCCCTGTTCTTTCTTGAAAAGCATTGAGAGGGGAGAAGAGAAGGAAACGGTTGGGGGTAGGGGGCAAAGACTGCACCCACAACCATGCCTTCCAAGAATAGTACAAATTCAGATATGGCTCCCTAGAATCTGCAATGCTCAGAGCCCAACCCACAGCTCATGGAATAATGTGTTGAGAAGTCTTCAGTGTTTGCATCCCTTTAGCCCCATCTGGTATGGATTATCATGGGAGGAAGTGAGACATTCCAAATTCTGAGCATCCTGCTGCACAGCAAGTTATAAATGGTTTTGTACTCCAAAATCTGCTGATAACTTTTAACTAGGACTGAAGCAAGGCAATGTTAAAATTCTTGCTGAAGTTCACTGATTTCCCAGATGGGCTTTTTAAAAGCAATTTACAGTTTACTGTCAAGAAAACCTTTATAGAAGAATAAAAAATATTACAGCAGAAATAAATTGAAATGGGTAGTTTTAGTTCACTAAATAGTAATGATATGAATCTGTGTAATGATCATATTTGTGTTCCCTTTTTTCTATTGCTTTTTACCATTTTAAAATGACTTTTACCTTCTCTTTAACTAAAAATAGTAGAGTATGGGGTAGTTCAGTGCTGATTAAGATGTAGTTTAGGATAACTTAACTAACAATAAGAAATAATTATAAAATAAACCAATTGGAATCTAAATATTGTACTCACATTTCAGAATATAATATGGAGCAGTATAAACAAGTAATTGTCTGTATTAAATTTTAGTTTGTACTGCCTTCTTTAGTGTTTCTATGTAGCCTGTTGTAAAACTAGGCAAATATCTAGATGAGCTGACGTTCCCTGTGGAAGACTTCTGCATACCCCTAGGGGTACGTGTACCCCTGGCTGAGAACCACTGCTATAGGTCTCCGACTGGTTATGGATCACATGGGATATTCTGATATGGGTGTCTCATTCTCTCCTGTTGAAGCTATTCTACTTTGTATTAAATATTAATTGGGCAGGAGAGAGCAAAGGAAAGAATTACTCTATAGTCCAGTGGTTATGGCACTTGCCTGAGAGGTGAAAAACCATCATTCAAAACCCTTCTCACTAAGCAGAAGGGAGAATTTAACAGGGATATCACACAGCTAATATAAATACCCTAATTGCTGGGCTCAAGGTTCTAAGGCAAGCTGCCACTTTGTATCTAACACCTCAGAGAGGGGTTCCTAGCTGTGGATCACAAGCAGAGATACATGCATCTTTGAAGCTTGGACTTAGGTACCTAACTCTGTGAGAGAGACAGGGACTAGGACACATTCCTCTTATCAGCATATCCCACTGGCTTACTTAAGCAAGGAACCTCTTATCATGTTGGCTTTTGTGGATTCCCATTCTCTCTCCTGATCTACTTATAGAGAGCCTAGGTGCCTAACTTGGGCTTTGTGGAATCCATGATTTTTTAAGCGCCTAAAAGTTTCCTTTGTAGATATGGATATTAATAAAGTTACTGAGCTGCTAATGAAAATATACAATCTCTCACTGAAGTCATCTACCATATTGAAGCACTGGAAGTCAGCAAAGATGTAGCATCTTTTTAAAAGATAGGTATAATGTGATTATGGGAATTACAAACCAAGTGAGTCTTATTCTAGTACAACACAAACTGGGTGAAAAGATCATTAAAACTGAATTATAGAAAACCTAAACTATGATGATGTGATATGGATAAAATCAACACAGCCTCTGTACAGGAAAACATGCCTCTCCAACCTAAGCAGAACCTCTGCTGGTGTGAATGTCCATATACCACTGAAGACAAAAGCTAAAGATTTGTCCTCTCATTTTTAGCATTTTGCTCTTACAGGAGATCTATAGTTTCCAAACATCTCTTCCTATTATAAAATATCCCTCTATGTTATATTACTTTACTCTTAAAATTGGTTCCAAAATTTTGAAGCTTAAGGTTTTGTTTTAAGACCTGTTTCTGTTGTTTTTCTTATCCTATTTGTATAATATTGATTATAATTTCTGGACAGTTGCAGCCATAGTAAACTAAAATATTTCTCTGCTTTTCCAACCTACCTCCATTTCTAGATAGGACATTTTCAGCTAACTTAACTAAAACCATGAGCTTAACTATTTCTTATTGTGAAATACAGAAAGGACAAGTGTCTACTTAGTGTTACCTATCAGTTTATATGACTTATAAAAGAGTTTGTGGCAATGATCACATGAATGACTTTCTATTGCAGCTCACCCAGTTGTTTTAGGACAGAGGACAGTTAGAATCCTTGCAGGCTGGTTTTACAGAAACCTCTCCTAAAAGGTGTGTTCTTACCACTGGTTTCCTTGGAGTTTCTTCAGCTCTTGGAAGTGGAAGGAGGTGAAGAATGTTTACAGAGAATGTTTCCTTATTCAATATTCTAAAATTATAATGCATCCACAAAGAGAACAGATTGTCAGACTATTTAATTAACAAGGAGGTATTTTTGAGAGCAGTGTGATCCAGAGGTCTGTGTTGGGAAGGCAGTGTTCAGAGAGATAATTCTTCAGCTACATAAGAATGGCCCTACTGGGTCAGACCAAAGGTCCATCTAGCCCAGTATCCTGTCTTCCCTTACCCATCTCTAGCCAGAGCAACCTGGATATTTGCCAAGACATGGGACTTGCACCTCATCAATTATATTTGAGCTTTAGAAGCTAAAGCATTACTGACTTGAAAGTGTAAGAATTAACACCTACTAAAAGTTAAACTTCCCCTTAATCCTGGACTGATAAAAACAGAAGTTGGGCGTCTACATTTAAAATATTCAGCACAATTGACCAGTTTATATGAAAGGGCTCGTTATGAACCAAAGTAAACTAAATGATGTGATTTATTCCCTGCCGTGTGTTTTACAATCCACAAGTATAATACTATGATAAAAGTGGTTGCATCGGTAATATCTATAGAGACACCACTGAATTACATTCCTGAAATGAGATGCCGCAGTGGCTACATCATGCACTATCATGGTCTTGAGCCATTATTCTGCCAGAAAATAACCAAGTTTCATCATGATGTCTCATGACAGGTATCAAATCAACCTACCTGATCAATGTATTCTGAATAGGTTCAATAAAAGGAGATGCTGTTTTTTGTTTTTGTTTTAATATCTCCCCTACTCAGGACAATGGTGAAAGTGAGCAGTCTCCCAAGCAAGTTTTCATTTTGAATAAACTATCTGTATAAGCCTTGCTGCTGAACAGTAGCCATTATAATTACTACGACTGATTTATTGTTCCTCTTCTACTCTTCTAGTGTCAAATATATCATTAGACTGCTATAACATTTAATTTCAACTGCCATTGTGCTGCCCATTCACCTGTTAGGTTGATTCCTCTGAAGTTACTCATGTCTTATGTAGCCTCAACTAACCTAAATAATACTTGTATAAGCTGTACATTTTTGCACTGGTAAGGAGGGCAGGTCCAGGCACTTATCCAACATCATTTTCTTCAAGATTTAGACAAGAAATGGAATATCCATATTATCTTAAGGCTTGACTAGACCAACATTTAGTTCATGGCAAGTTGGGGTGCAAATTTACAGCACACTAATCTGCTGTGAACTATCTGTATGGACTCTGCCACCATGTATTAAAAGTTCCTTTGTGCACACTGATCTACTGAACTTTGAAACAGGTGCACAGAGGCAGAGTCCACGTGGACACTTGCAGTACATCTACACAGCAATTAAACACCTGTGGGTGGCCCAGGTCAGATGACTTAGATTCATGGGTCTCCAGCTGCAGGGCTGTAAAATTGCTGTGTAAATGTTCAGGCTCAGGCTGCAGCCCAAGCGCTAGGATCCTGAGTGTGGGGAGGGGTCCAGAGCCCAGGCTCCAGCCCAAGCCCAGACATCTACACAGTAATTTTTAGCCTTGCAGCCTGAGCCAAAGTCAGATGACTTGGGCCAGTCATGGATATGCAGTGCGTCTTTTATTCCAGTGTAGATGTACCAATAGTACGTGGCAGGATGGTGCACTGTAGTTTTACACCCCAGCTTGCTGAACATTAACTGTCTAGACAAGTGCTTAACTCTTCATTTTTTATTTTCATTTTCATTTAAACATCATCCATATGTTTCTGTTTTGGAAGAAATGGATTTCCTTGGCCTCATGTCTGAAATGACTCTCAATAGTGCTTAGTGCACTGACTGATATTTCACGTCTTACTTCCAGATAAATGCTGTTCGAACTGTATTTGTATGTAACTGTATTAGGCATTGCATTTCAGGTGTGAAATGCAATGCCTAATTAGATTAAGTGCAGCCTCCCTGTCTCTAAGGATAAGCCATAGTATATATCACACTCTTTCCTGTGTAAAGTGAGCAATGTGAAATTAAATTTGATCTACTCCCTGATATGCTTTGTCCATACTGGTCCAGATCTTCAAACTTGTGTAAATCTGCATAGTTCTATGTATTTCAATGCTGAGCATCTGGCCCAATATCTCTAATTAAGGTTATTAATTGAAGTGGTGATATGTACCATATCGTTCTACATGCTACATTCTGGGAGAAAAAAAATCTTTGCTTTGCAAATTATTTGCTCTGCAGTTTTTAGAAATGACCTAGTCAATAACTGAAGCTTTGGTCCTATTTGGTGCCTATTTCAACTCTTTATAGAGATAAGTGAAAGACTAATGAGCACACACTTGACGTTTTCTTTATCCATAGGTACTAAATGTACATAAAATGTCAATGGCTAATTCACATGCCATGTATCTTGAGAGAGATATTCTGAAAAGTGTGTGTGAGTTTCTGAGAATATGGTATATGCTTTGGTTCTGTGTTTAATTTCTCATGGGCTTTGATTAAGAAATTATTAACATAGTCACTAATTTATTCTTTCTGCAAAGCAAAATATTTCCCTAGTGCATTTTCTATATAATTGTAAAGTTCAGACTATACGGAAAAAGTGAACACTTTTATGTTTATATAAATAATACAAAAATAACTGCAAGCCACAAATCTGATTGCAGAACTATTGCTAGCTTGCAGTACTTCAGACAGGCAGATGGATGAAAACATTGCTGAGGCCTGACATTGCTATAAACCTTGCACTCAAGTTGAAAATCATTAAGACCTTTTTATAATTTATTTTTATGCTTACTACAGTTAGGTTGTTTTCTGCTTTCACATTTTAATTCTAGTTTCCAGTGCTTTATGACTTTACAGTATCAATACAATTTGTGATGGACATCAACATATACGTTCTTCAAATAATCAATTAAAAATAGCCATAATTATTGTTATTTTAGATGTGTATGGTTTACTTGAAAATCCAATATGGGGTCCCAATCCAGCAAATACGTATGCACATGCTTATTTTTAATACATTGGTAGTAGCCTTAATTTCCTCTTATACTCCTCAATCTATCATGTCTACCCCTAACCAGAGCTGAGTTGCCTTTACTCTCAAAGGGACTGAACTTCTGCCCCACCACAGAACTGATACCATACTAACATGTAGAGAACTAGAAACATTTCTCTGACTGCACCTCAAAGAATTCTTTCACAACAGAGATGACATCACCCACAACTACCGCATCCCTTCCAACACTCAGAATTAAAACAGAATCATCTGACAGGCTGCCAAACAGTGGATGAAACCACAAACTTGATGGTTACAATGATTGCTTCAGGGGAAAAAAAATGATGGAAAAATGCACCACAAAATCAATAATATCCCAGAGATACATCAATTACCAGTAAAATTTCATCCTCAGGACAGACAACCAAAACTCCCTAATAGATTTCCACTATCACTTCAACAAACACCACCCATCCATCAAACTATCTCTAGAACACTCCCACACCAGCATCATTCTCCTGGACATCATGATCAACTTGAACAATTAAACCGTATGGACAACTATATACATGAAACCCATGGATTACCACACATATCTCCACAGATCTAAAAACAATCCCAGACACACAAAGAAATCTGTTATCTAAGGCCAGGCACTTTTTAGAATACCACAGAATAGAATATGCGTATAAAATCTAGGATACACACTTTAAAACACTTAAACCTGCTGTCACCAAACAAGGACTCTGCACTGGTGAAATAAATATCATCATGGAACTGGCCACCTTAATACCTGAAGAGAACCTGTTTCAATACGTATGTGTTTGGATGGGGTGGGGGACACTGACTGCACATCTCTAGTGATCACCTACAACAGCACATTGGAACCTATACAGGGTATCATTAAACAGCTACAATCCATACTTGATGTGGACCACATCCTGAAAGAAATCTTTCCTGAACCCCCTCTTCCGGCCCTAAAAACAAACCTGAACCTCTCCAAGCTCATCATCAGAAGCTAGCTCCCCACAGACCAGGATACCAAATCAAAGTGGCACAGACCTGCAGCCATATCTCCACTGCTACAGTGATCAAACCCCCTACAGAACACCTTTCAAGATCCTTCCCAATGTGGTGTGCCTCATGCAGTGCATCAAATACCCCAACAACAATTATGTGGGTGAACCTAGACAATCATTATGTTCTCAAATGAACTCACACAGAAAAATGATAAAAGATAAAAACATCCTATCACCCATGTGTGAACACTTTTCTCAGAATGATAACTCTAGATCTGACCCCTCAGTCCTTGTCCTAAAAAAAACCAAAAAAACCCTGCACAACAACTTCAAAAGACAACCCAGGAAGTTTAAATTCATAACTCTGATAGTCACAGAAATCATGGTCTCAATAGAGATGCTGGTTTTATGTCTCATTACAACAATCTGTAATCCACTCACTTTCCTTTGTTCTATGACAGCATACGTGTTAATTACTCACTTACTTTTGAATGGTTTTTTGCAACATGTGTTAACTCCTTATGCTTAACAATCTGTTACACCATGTATTTAGCTGGGACACTCTGATTACCTTTCTCAGAACTGAAGGAGAGCATTGTGGAACTTAAAAGCTTGTCTCTTTCACCAACAGAAGTTGGTCTAATAATAGATATTATCTGACGAAGTGGCTATTCACCCACGAAAGCTCATGCTTCACTATGTCTGTTAGTCTGTAAGGTGCCACAGGACTCTTTGCTGCTTTACTAGATATTACTTCACTCAACTTGTCTCTTTCATACACTCAGAATATGCAGGTTTGAAGAGTATATACTCCATCTGCCTCTTGATGGTTATAATTATTACAGTTGGTGAAATATTTATCACAGAAATATTTTTTATAAAAATTGACCTGTTTTCAAGTTCACAGAATTGAACCAATTTTACCACCCCCCCAAACACATTCATTCAGGAAATCTTTTTACAAAAATGTTGTGATAAATGTTTTCACATTTCAAATTGGGATGATTTTTTGTGATTAGTCAGATAAATCACGATATTCATTCTGGTCCTCAGATCTACTCATTGTTCTTAGAAGATTTAGCTGAAGCCTTTTTTACTCTTTAAACTCTGTTTTCAAGAGGGAAGATTGTGTATCTGTTAGACAAAGACACAATAACATCTAATGACTGGAAGCTGTAGTTAAACAATTCAGGCTAAAATGGGGGTTATGAACATTGGAACAACTAGGAATATAGTGGATTCTCCATCACTTGAAGTCTTTAAATCCAAATTGGATGTCTTCCAAAAAGCTATTCTTTAGCTCAACTTGAACTTATGGTCTTGATGCAGGAATCACTTGCTAAAATTATATGGCCTATATTGTATAGGAGGTCAGACTATATCATAATAATAGTCCTTCCTGGCCTTAAAATATATGAATCTATTAATCTTTGGTATCCTTCATAGTGTGCTCAGTTTTCTGAGGTCTTCCTGTCAGTAGAGTTAAATGTAGTTTGGCTATGGATAGACTGATAGATTCATGGACTTTAAGACCAGAAGCAATCATCATGATCAGGGCTGGCTCCAGCTTTTTTGCCACCGCAAGCCGCAAAGAGGAAAAATAAAAAGCCACAATCGGCAGCACTTCGGCGGCTGTTCTCCCGCACTGCTTCATTCTTTGGCGGCAATTCAGGGGCCGGACCTTCCCTCCGAGAGGGACTGAAGGACCCACCACTGAATTGCCACCGAAGACCTGGATGGGCTTCCATGGGCCACCCCAAGCACCAGCTTGCTGCGCTGGTGCCTGGAGCCGGCCCTGATCATGATAATCCAGATTGACTTCCTGCACATTACAAGTCACAGAACCTTACCCACCCACTATTGTAATGGACCCATAATTTCTGGTTGATGTACTGAAGTCCTCAAATCATGATTTAAAGACTCCAAGTTACATAGAGTCCATCATTTACACTAGTTTAAACCTGAAAATGACCCATGCCCTATGCTGCGGAGGAAGGCAAATCCTCCCCCCTCCCCTTCTTTCTGGCTTTTATTCTCTCTCTTGAAATATTCTGTGAGCCATCCTCTATCCTTTTGGGACTCTGAACTCTGGCTCTCTCTCCTCTTCCCATCATCTTGTAGGACTAGCTGCTCTTCTTTTCTACCTTGTCTTCCCACATTCTCTTACTGCCCACTGTGCCACTTCTTCAATTTCCAGCTCAGCAAACCAGTTCCTGAACTTTATTTCTCCTCCACTAGCCATTGTTTTCCTCCACCTTGTTCTTGTAGTCACATACTTCCACTAGACACTTTCCACACCCAGCAATCTAGCCTCACAATTCTACAGTCCACATTTTTCTGAGTCTTAATTTTTCCCTTCAGCCTCCTTTCACCTTCCCTCCATCATCTGCTCAAATCGCCTTTGAAACATAACCATAATTTCCACCTGCATCTCCAAACCTTGGATCTTCTTTTCCATCAGCTCTACCAGGTGGCACTTCATACAAATGAAGCTCTTTTCAGGTACCTGATCCAAGGTAATGTACATCCTGCAGCTTCCAAAGCTGGTCATCTTCATTGTTTCTTCCACTCTATGGGTCACTACCACTGCTGCCTCTGTATGTATTATAGCCTTTCCGCCTTTCCTGCTGTCAAGGAAAATAGAAAAATAAAAAACCCAAACCAACAACCACCTATTCTATCCCCCAAACTCTTCTTACAAACTCTCCCACTAACTGCTCTGCTTTCAGCTCTGCTTTCTGGCCTCCATGCTTCTGGCTCACTGTTTCACTGCCTTTATAGGTTCCCTACTCAGGGAAGCCCCACCCCCTAATCGGGGCTCAGCTGTGATCAAAGACTCTATTTTTCTCATAGCACATTGCTTATATATGTATTTATAGATAGCTTGACAATATTAACGCTGGTGTTTGCATGTTTTTTAGTTTATTCTCCTTGTAGTAATTGCATGTCAGTTTAATGGATAAACTCATACACAGTCTTCTTCAGCTGTTCTTTCTCTATTTTAAAATCAACAGCACAGAAACATTTATCATACCATGTCTTTTTCAAATCCTTGTCACTTCCACAGAAGATGAATGTGATAAGTCTACTGTATGTATCTGAAATCTCTACTTTTATGCTGATTTCAGCTTGCCAGGTAAATACTTTGTGGAATATGCTCATCTTTCTTGGTAACTTTAACAGTATTAGTAATGCTGGAATTCAGATTATATTTCACTTGTCTCTGCATTACACTATTTCCATTCAGAGTATTTATGGGAAAGTCTGGGAGTATGTGTATGTTCAGGGGTTTTACTTACCCCAGTTTGCTAGCATGTTAATCACAAATCAAAGATGCTCAGTTTGCTAACTGGGTTGCAGCTTTGATGGGTCTGGGGGCAGTGGATATTGTGATACAGCATGGCCAGAGGGCAGCAGGAGAGGGTTAGAAGGGATCCTTATTCCCTGTAGAGGGAAGAAAGTTTGCTATAGATTAATTAGAGCACCTGAAGCCAATTAGAGCACCTGAAGCCAATTAGAGCACCTGCAGTCAGTCACCTGATAAAAACCCCTGCTTCAATCAGACAGGGGAGAAGTTGGAGCAGAAAGGATTGGTGTTGGAGCAGAGAACAGTTTGGAGAAGTTGGAGCAGAAGGGATTGGTGTTGGAGCAGAGGAAAGTTTGGAGAAGTGCTGTGGTGGGCTAAGAAGTCCAAGACCCTAGGTAAAGGGGCACCTGGCTCGTGCAGAGGGAGGGCAGGAAGCCCCTCCCACAAGCTGAAGGGCAGGAGAGGGAAGTAGCCCAGGGGAAGGAACTGTCAATTCAAGTGGTTTACTACTATCCTCAGGGCCCCTGGGCTGGGACCTGGAGTAGAGGGCAGGCCCAGGTCCCTCCTTCTCCACTCCTCTCCTCTAGGGGGTAGTTAATATTCCAATTCAGGGGCAAGAAATGGTGCCCTGAAACCGCCCCCCCTTAAGAAGAGAAAGCGCAAGACCCATCATAATAGTGCCGGCAATTTGCCACAATATATTCTCGAGGTGTGGAGGGAAGGGATAGGATCCCAACCAGGAGCAGCTAGCATAGTGCTCTAGGTGCTCCCTCTGCTTCCCCATCCCCTTCCACTTGTCTTTGGAGCATGTGTGTGTATGGGAGGGGCAGGCTATTTTTTTCAATTTCCCTTTCCTCTCCACCTTCTTTTTGCTGCAGGGCTTGGGGAGCAGGGAACGGTATTGCATGCTGAGCCCAGGCACCAGAGGCTGTCCCATCAAACTTTGCCACCATCTTTTATGATAACTTTTGGAGGGTTGGTAACATTGGAATTCAGATAATGTTTCACTTACTGTACATTTTACTATTTCCATTTAAAATCATATGGTAATTGTGGGTATATGTGTTTGTTGATAAATTTTACTTAGCCCAGTTTGCTAGCTTGTCACTACAAAAACAAAGTGAGGATTACTTTAATGTTACTGCTTTTCCTTGTTCTGGGTGATACATCTTCGTACCGCCTAGAATCTTATGGAACATGAATGAGTCATTTATCTCACAGCACTGAACTACTGCTAGGCCAACGCATCATAGCCCTGCCACAAGGCTGACACTCTTAATACATTGCTGATTGATGTGCATGGATATATGATTTTCTTGAGCTGCTACAATCTATTAGTGCAGAATTGTTATTGCAATCTGATTTTTTTTCTGATTGCTGATTTTGTATACAATTATGTAATATTTATTTAAAAACAATATTTTCAGACAAAAATGCAAGCATACAGAATTATTTGAAGTATTCTTTCTGTAGTGTTACACATTTTTGAACAAATAACTAGGCTAACATTTCATTGGAAATGTTTCAGCTGTAATCATATGCTAATATGATCATGTGATAGTGCTTTTCCTTCTACTTCCCTACTCTTACTCACTACTTTTTATATATCCAAGGATCACATTTGCACTTTTTGCTACTGGGAGTTTATGTTGAATTGCTTGTATGCTAAGACTTCTAAATCCTTTTCAGAGTCACTTCTTTCCAGGATACAATCCCCCTTTGTGTAGGTATGGCCTACATTTCTTGTTTCTAGCTGTATATTATTGCATTTAGCTGTATTAAAATGCATTTTGTTTGAATGAACCCAGGTTACCACATGATCCAGATTACCCTGTATGACTGTGTGTCCTCATCCTTATTTACCACTCTGCTAATATTTGTTTGATTTGCAACCTATCAGCAGTGATTTTTATATTTACTGCCAGATCATTGATGATGATGATGATGAATATGAGGGATAATGTCAATCCCTGTGGAATCCCAATCAAAACTCCCCCATTTGATGATGATTCTCCACTGATAACTATTTTTAGAGATCTTATATTCCCATGCTTGGTCACTGAACTGCTGTATGACTTTGGGCAGGTTACTTCACCTCTCTGTACCTCTGTTTCCCCTCCCACCCTTTGTTTGCCTTTCTTATTGAGATTATAAATTTACTGGGGGCAGGGATTGTTTCTTAGTAGTTGTTAGTATAGCAATTAATACAATTGAGCTGTGGCCTCAGTTGGGACCTCCAGCCACTACAATATTACAATAAAAAATAATCGATTCACAGTGGCACAGGAGCCAGCGAACAGGGAAGTTTGAGGGGGAGAGTTCCCATTGGAGGAGCAGTGCTTGTATCTATCTGTAGAGGCCCATCGGGGCAGACTGCTGAGAGGGCAGCCGAGCCCTGAGTAGGGGGCGGAGCTAGGCTGAGGAGGGGCCTATAAAAGCGGCCGCCCAGCCAGGCAGCGGCACAGAAACCAGCGAACAGGGCGGCTAACAGGGAAGTTTGAGTGGGAGTCTGCAGGGGAGGCGGAAGGGGGCGGCACTGCGTGTTCTGTGTCCGCAGGTAGGAGCGCCTAGCGAGGCCGAGACAGCAGCAGCCATGAGCCAAGCAGCAGAGGATACACTGAGGATGATTGCATGCAGCAGCTGCGGTATGTACATGGTCCTAGCGGGGGACCCAGAAGAGTACTACGTATGCATGAAGTGCCGCCTAATAGAGCTGTTGGAGGAAAAGATCCAGGGGCTAGAGCTGCAGGTAGAAACCCTGGTAGAGCATAGAAGGGGGTTCGAGCAGCTGATGGAGCAATGGCAAGCTGTGGCTGAAGGGGAATGCTCAGAGGTACAGGGGGAAGCAGGGGCTAAGGCCAGTGAGGGGGGACCGCCAGATGAGGAATAAGGGCGGTGGAAGCATGTGACCGTGAGAAGCAGGCCGAGGAAAAGGAGAGCCAGTGAGGCAGAAATAGAGCTAAGGAACAGGTTCGAAGGCTTGGAGAATGAGGAAGGGGTACAGCAGGTGGTAGCTGATGGTGGGAGGGCAAGGAAAAAGGTGAGGAGCCAGGCTAGTCCGATAGAAAGAGGGGAGGAGTCGATGGAGGCAGCACCAAGTTTGGGCCCAGGGAGGATGCAGGATGGCTTAAGGGGAACCACAAGGGATGGTAGGAATGGAAGGAGCTTGCAACCAGGGGGGACGGAGGATAGGTTAGAGGACCGCACTGTCCCCAGGCAAAGGCAGGTCTATCTGATTGGGGATTCCATACTGAGAAGGTTGGACAGGCCTGTGACCAGGGCCGATCCAGAGAACAGAAGGGTGTGCTGTCTACCGGGCGCTAAAATACAGGATGTAGACCTGAGGTTGAAAAGGATCCTAAGAGGAGCAGGTAAGAACCCGTTGATCATCCTTCATGTAGGAACGAATGACACGGCTAGATTCTCGCTAGAGAGGATCAAGGGATACTATGCCAGGTTGGGTAAGACGCTCAAGGAAATTGAGGCTCAGGTGATTTTCAGTGGGATTCTACCTGTCCCTAGGGAAGGGTGCCAAAGGGGTGACAAGATCGTGACCATAAATAGTTGGCTGAGGGAGTGGTGTTACAAGGAGGGCTTTGGGATGTATGGGCACTGGGAGGCTTTCGGGGACAGAGAACTGTTCTCACGGGATGGGCTCCACCTGAGTAGGGAAGGAAGTAGAATTCTAGGATGGAGGCTGGATCATCTGATTAAACGAGCTTTAAACTAGACATCGGGGGGAGATGGTTGGGAGAGGTCCAGGTACTCTTCACGCCAAATTTATACATTGAGAGGGAAAACAACAGGATAACAACAGATATAACCAGAAGGGGAGGGTTAGGTATAAGGAAGGGGGGGGGACGGATACTAGACCTGCAAGTCATACTGGTAGTACTGTGTCCCTACCAAGTTGGGTGAAAAGGGTGAGAGGAGCCAAACAGCAAAAATTAGGATGTTTGTTCACCAATGCGAGAAGCTTAGGTAACAAAATGGAGGAATTGGAGCTCCTGGTCTGAGAATTGAAACCGGATATCGTAGGAATAACTGAAACATGGTGGAACGGTAGCCATGACTGGAGTACAGGTATGGAAGGGTATGTGGTGTTTAGGAAAGACCGAAACAAAGGTAAAGGTCGGGGAGTAGCATTGTATGTCAATAATGAGGTGAAATGTAATGAAATAACTAGCAATACAAATGATAATACGGAGTCTGTTTGGGCAATGGTGACATTGGGGAAGAAAACTACTAGAGCGTCCCCTGGGATAGTGATTGGGGTGTGCTATAGACCGCCTGGATCTAGCCTGGATATGGATAGAGAGCTCTTTAATGTTTTTAAGGAGGTAAATACTAATAGGAACTGTGTGATCATGGGAGACTTTAACTTCCCGGATATAGATTGGGAAACAAATGCTAGTAATAATAATAGGGCTCAGCTTTTCCTAGACGTGATAGCTGATGAATTCCTTCATCAAGTAGTTGCTGAACCGACGAGGGGGGATGCCATTTTAGATCTGATTTTGGTAAGTAACGAGGACCTTGTTGAGGAAAAAGTTGTAGGGGACAACCTTGGCTCGAGTGACCATGAGCTAATTCGGTTCAAAATAAATGGAAGGATAAACAAAATTGCATCTGAGACTAAGGTTTATGATTTCAAAAGGGCTAACTTTATTAAATTAAGGCGACTAGTTAGGGAAGTGGATTGGACTAACATATTTAGGGATCTAAAGGCGGAAGACGCCTGGGGTTACTTCAGGTTGAAGTTGCAGGAGCTGTCAGAGGCCTGTATCCCAAGAAAGGGAAAACGGTTCGTAGGTAGCAGTTTTAGACCGAGCTGGATGAGCAAGCATCTCAGCGGGGTGATTAAGAAAAAACAGAAAGCGTACAAGGACTGGAAAATGGGAGGGATCAGCAAAGAAACCTACCTTATTGAGGTCAGAGGGTATAGGGAAGCAGTGAGAAAGGCAAAGAGCCGGGTGGAGATGGACCTAGCGAAGGGGATTAAAACCAATAGCAAAAGGTTTTTTAGCCATATAAATAGGAAGAAAACCAAGAAGGAAGAAGTGGGACCGCTTAAAACTTTAGACGGAGTGGAGATTAGGGATAATCTTGGCATGGCACAATATCTAAACGAATATTTTGCCTCGGTCTTTAATGAGGCTAATGAAGGGCTAAGGAATACTGGTAGAGGGACTGATGGGAATGAAGATATGGGGGTAGACATTACGGTATCTGAGGTAGAAGCCAAACTTGAACAGCTTAACGGAAGTAAATCGGGGGGCCCGGATAATCTTCATCCTAGAATATTAAGGGAATTGGCGAGTGAAATTGCAAGCCCGTTAGCGATGATTTTTAATAAATCTCTAAACTCGGGGATTGTACCGTTCGACTGGAGATTAGCTAATATAGTTCCTATATTCAAGAAGGGGAAAAAAAGTGACCCGGGTAACTACAGGCCTGTTAGTTTAACATCTGTAGTATGCAAAGTCATGGAAAAAATTATAAAGGAGAGAGTGGTTACGGACCTTGAGGCCGATGGCAACTGGGACAAATTACAGCATGGTTTTACGAAAGGTAGATTGTGTCAAACCAACCTGATCTCCTTCTTTGAGAAAGTAACAGATTTTTTAGACAAGGGAAATGCGGTGGACCTAATATATCTTGATTTCAGTAAGGCGTTTGATACGGTACCACATGAGGAATTACTGGTTAAATTGGAAAAGATGGGGATCGAAATGAAAATCCAGAGGTGGATAAGGAGCTGGTTAAAGGGGAGACTGCAGAGGGTCGTATTGAAGGGTGATCTGTCGGGTTGGAGGGGGGTTACCAGTGGAGTTCCTCAAGGTTCGGTTTTGGGTCCGATTTTATTTAATCTATTTATCGCTGACCTCGGAACCAAAAGTAGGAGTGGGCTGATAAAGTTTGCGGATGACACAAAGTTAGGAGGTATTGCCAATTCGGAAAAGGATCGGGATATCCTCCAGGGAGATTTGGATGACCTTGTAAACTGGAGTATTAGTAACAATATGAAATTCAATAGTGAGAAGTGTAAGGTTATGCATTTAGGGATGACTAATAAGAATTTTAGTTATAAGCTGGGGATGCACCAGTTGGAAGTAACGGAGGAGGAGAAGGACCTAGGAGTCCTGGTTGATCGTAGGATGACTATGAGTAAGCAATGTGATGTGGCCGTTAAAAAAGCTAATGCGGTCTTGGGATGCATTAGGCGAGGTATTTCTAGTAGAGATAAGGAGGTGCTAGTCCCATTATATAAGGCGTTGGTAAGACCTCATTTGGAGTATTGTGTGCAGTTTTGGTCTCCCATGTTTAAAAAGGATGAATTCAAACTGGAACGAGTACAAAGAAGGGCCACTAGAATGATCCGAGGAATGGAAGGCCTGTCGTATGAAAGGAGACTTGAGGAGCTCGGTTTGTTTTCCTTAACCAAAAGAAGGACAAGAGGAGATATGATTGCACTCTTTAAATATATCAGAGGGATAAATACCAGGGAAGGAGAGGAATTATTTCAGCTCAGTGCTAATGTGGACACGAGGACAAACGGATATAAATTGTCAGTTAGGAAATTTAGGCTTGAAATTAGACGAAGGTTTCTAACCATCAGAGGAGTGCAATTCTGGAACAGCCTACCGAGGGAAACAGTGGGGGCGAAGGACCTCCATGACTTTAAGATTAAGCTGGATAAGTTTATGGAGGGGATGATATGATAGGATAACAGGTTTAGTCAATAGGTCAATAACGTGCCACACTGGTAATTAGTACAAAGGGTCAATGTTGGGATATTGTTAGCCCTTTCCAGAGGGTCTGGCTGGAGAGTCTTGCCCGCATGCTCGGGGTTCAGCTGATCGCCATATTTGGGGTCGGGAAGGAATTTTCCTCCAGGGTAGATTGGCAGTGGCCCTGGAGGTTTTTCGCCTTCCTCCGAAGCATGGGGCAGGGGTCGCTTGCTGGTGGATTATCTGCTACTTGAAATCTCTAAATCATGATTTGGAGCATTCAACAGCAGAGACAACGAGAGAATTAGTTCAGGAGTGGGTGGATCGGCTTATGTGGCCTGCATCTTGCAGGAGGTCAGACTAGATGATCATAATGGTCCCTTCTGATCTTGAATTCTATGATTCTATGATATTATAATCAAATAACATGAATAATTTTGAGCCTGATCCTGAAAGGTATTAAGTACTATTAACTCATTCCATTCCATTATTGGCATTCGAGGATGCTCAGCATATCACAGGATCAAGCCATATAGACCTGTGTCTGCACTAGCACTTTTCTTCATATTTCCCACCATTGCACAAGCACTATTTCAGCTCCAAAGGAGGTATCAATGGTATAAATAATAGTGTAGACCTTCTTGATTCATTTTAGCTACTGTTGAGGTTGAGCAGACACAATGGTTAAAATGCTAACAGTTGCTGATGCGTTCTACAGTTGCTACGACAGGTGGAGTTGCACCAGTGATAGTGGAATGCTGGTGCATTCAGAGAATAATGCTCAAGTCAAGGCCTTTGAGATGAATAACTATACAAGTGATTTCTGGATTCTCTTTTTTCAACTTTTGCAAGATAATGAGCTCAGGTTCGTTACTGTGGCCTCAGACTAGCACATGTCACTATATATTTGCGATTAAGTGCAGTATCTTATAAAAATGAAAGTTCTATGCTAATTTTTAAATGTAAATTATTCTTTTCTTCTTTCTTCTGTGTATTTTACTTTTTCTAATCTTGCTTTCAGACCATTCCCTTTGCTAAAATGAACATTTTAAATATGTTTAATTATAAACACTCTGGACCAAATTCATTCTTAATGGAATTCCAGTGCAGGAATGTATTTGGCCCTATACTTTATCATTAGAATATAATTTAAGGTTACAGTAGGTTATTATAGCAAGGATAATTGCCATTGACAAATACACTGTGAGAATTATGTTAATTATAGTTAAATATTATGACATATAACTGTGATCCTTTTTCATTGTCCAGAGAATTTTAGAAATCTAGGTTATTAAAATTAATGAAGAGTAATTTTTTTTGTAACGAAAATTGGTGTAAACCAAAATCTATTTATTCTTTAAGTCTCAACCCCCAGAAACTGGGTCACAGAAAGAGAGAGAGCCAGCGGAGAAAAAATTAAAAACTGCACACATTAAAAATGAATGAATGAAAAAACATGTAGAGGTTATTCCCACTGCCATACTACTAACAAAGCTCAAAAGCTACTTTAACTGAGTTTTGTCATTCTATACATAGCATTAAATTAAATCGCTGCTGTTAGCATCAATAATCCTTTTCTGTTTTCTCTTTCACACTCTTAAAACAAATTATTATCAGAGTATGTGTTTGTTTTGCCCATGGAACCAGTGACTATTTCTTTAGCAATATCAGCAAGCAAAAAATGTCTTGACAAACTGCAAAAGGCTAACATGGGTAATCTGTGGAGCAGTCTACATTTGACATGTTCATTATTTAAAGGTTCAGAAATTATTATGTCTTGTGATGTTAACTTCCCTATATCACCACACAACCCAATCTTATTTATGCCAGTGAAATATAAAAATAGAACTGCTCAGAATTCTGAAAGGGACCACTGATTTGGTGGCATGACAGCCCCATATAATGTAGGAAATTTAATAATAAATACTTGGTAAGCCAGTGAGGACTTCAAAAATTGTTTTTAATTACAGCTGTTGGAATTACCACTTTTAATTTTTAAGTGCCTTTGTATGCAGAAATGCATAGTTTGGGGGGAAAGTCCTGCCCTTTTAAATCTGATTTTACCTATCAAGCAAACTCCCATTGATTTCAGTCATTTAAAACAACAATTTCTCAGTGGAAGGAATGGGACCATAAATTCAGCAGTGACGGGTTCTTTAGGGGTGTTCCACACTGGGGGAGGTGATAGAAGGGGTGTGAAGAGGAGAGGTGGGGACTTGGGAGAAGTGATGGAGTGGGTGCAGGTCTTGGGGTGGAGCCGGGGTGGAGGATGGCTCGAGCATCCCCCGGCATCTCAAAAAGCTGGCACCTCTGGATGGACGAACACCTCCAGCTGTGCTGTTGTAGTGTTTTAAAGTGTAGGCATACACTTAGTCTCCTACACTGTGAGGCAGAGTCAGATGGTTTTGGCTGGCTGGGCTGACTCTCCAGCTAACTCCTTCCACTGAAGAGCCCCTCTAGAATGTTCTGTACCTCCAAAGGTTCAGAGCCATGTCTTCTGTAGATTGTCCTGATTATTCTCTTATTTTTCCCAATTACTTTTTTCCTCAGCTCTCCAATTTTTAGTGTGGCATTACTTGTTATAAGGGTCATTCAAATGTACCTAATGGACAACTCTGGGGACCCCCAATAATAGCTAATACAGCAGAAATGAAGGAAAAGATCAGGTTCTGTACCCTGTGCTCAGCTCCCTTAGTTGAGTCTATTGAGAAGGAAGAGTGTTCATTGTGTTCACCTGGCCTTGGTGCTATTGCATAAAATAATCAGGCTGTCAGCCTGCCCCAACAGGACAGTGTGACTGTAGACAAACAAGAGGCTCAGAAAGGCATTGAACAAAAGGGCCAGTATATTGGGGGCTAAATCCACAGCCACTGATGTGGTCTGCTACCTCCCCCTCCCACAGGTGTCCCACCCCAGAAGGGTGACCCACAGAGGACTCAGCAGCTCCAGTAAGCACAACTGGCACAGAGTAAAACCCTGGGTCCCTGGACCTTCCTTTCATCTCTCTACCAGCAAAAAGAACCACAAGGCAGGGGGCAGGGGCTGCATGTGTTGCCAGGGACCCATGCCAGTGGGTTTTCTGTGATCAGGTCACCTACTCCATTCCTCAGGGATCACAAGAACTGCCAGCAGCATAGAGAAATTATTATTAATTATTATTATTATATTTATTTATTTACCATTGTGCCTTCTTTCCATCATAGTGGAGTCACAGTGGTTATTTTGGAATCGGGAGCTCATGTTCCTCAGGTAGCCATTTTAGAACAGACTCCTGACACTGCCTCCTTGGTGACCTTCTTAGAGTCCTCACAGCAATATCCAATGGGAAAAAAAACCACAGGGGCTCAGGAGAAAACAGACAGAGGCTGTTCCTCGTCCACTTCCCCCTCCTCATCCCTGGAGCCCACACAGAATGGGGGGGAAAAAAAAGAAACCAAATAGCACTGGGACAGATTCAAGGAGCTGTCCCACAAATTCCTTCTTTTTCTCTCCCTATGGCATGTTCAGAAACAGCATAAGGGTTATAAAGCACAAGCATTCCTCCCTGGATTCTTATTACTCCTAATCCTCATCTCTCACTCCTGCTAGTCTTCCCATTAAGTGAAGTAAGGGTGACTGAGGTCAGCACACTGAGATTGCTCAATCAGGGAAAACTGTAAAGAATGGGGTAGATGTTCCCCAGAACTGGTGGTTATTCTAATAATTAGATTCACCAAGCTAGCGAAAAAACAGCTTCTACAATACCTTAGTGGTTATGCAGAAGCCAAAATATGGTTCACTTAAAGCCATCCAGCCTTGGGCTCCCACCCAAGACAGCCAAATCAAATATGATGAGGATTACTGAAAATCTTGTTCATCATATGTAAAGTTCTACTGATCCCAAAGGATTGGACACATTACCCTCCAGGTCAATGAATATTTTAGATATTACCTAAATACACACTTGCAGTCAATTTTTATTAACTAAACTATGATTTATTAAAAAAGAAAGGAGAGAGTATTGCTTAAAAGATTATAGATACAGATATGAATAGAGTTTTTAGGACAGTTTCATAGCAAAGATGGTGAGCTTTAGAGTTGCAAAGAGTTCTTTCCAGAGTCAGTTCATCAGGTTATAGTCCAAAATAAGCAGACCATGTTCAAATCAGGGTGATACAGACTGCAGCTGGAGACCTCACTCTTGTGACTCAAACTTCCCCGATGAAACTTAAGCAGATCTAAGATACAGGATTGGGGCCCTAGAGTTATTTTGTAGATATCTGGCAAGCTATTGATAACCTCTTGACAGCAGATATTCCTTGGGCAAAGCATTGTGGCTTTGAAATAAAGCCTTCTGTGATAAACGAAGAGGGGGAGGGTTAGCTCCCTTTTATGGACACCCAACCAGCCAATAGCTATAAAATCCCTCTTAGTAGCTGTTCTCTAATTGCTCCACCTGTAAAGGGTTAAAAAGTCTGTTATGCATATTTAAAAGGAAGTGAGTGGATACCTGGCCAAAAGAGCTAGGCTAGAACTTTTTAAAATGGAGAAAAAACTCCCCTTTTGTCTGTCTGTTATTCTCCCGGGGAGAGGTGGAAAGAAGAGCTATGCTATAAGAAGCTTGGGACGGGTATGAAAAAATCATAAATATCATACCTAGAAACTACTCATCTAAAAACCCAGATATGTAAGTAGATCAGGAAATGTCTAGGAAGATGTGATTAGGTTTATCCCTTTTATTTCTTTATCACTTGTGGATGGGTGAGATTGTATGGCCTGCATTGTGCAGGAGATCAGACTAGATGATCATAATGGTCCCTTCTGACCTTAAAGTCTATGAGTCTATGAGTAACCCCAGCTGGTTTTGTTTTGCTTGTAACCTTTAAGATGGACCTCAAGAAAGCTATTCTTGGTGCTTAATCCCTGTAGTTGCTTTTTTAAAATCCAGCAATTGCCTGAGTTCCAGATGTATTTTCTTTAAAAAACAAACAAACAACTTTTTAAGAACAGGATTGGATTTTTGTGTTTTAAGAGGTTTGAGCACATGTTTAATTAGCTGGTGGCAACAGCAGATTTTCTTTTTTTCTTTCTCAGCTCTTCCCGGGGGTGGGGTGGGGTGAAAAGGGCTTGTGGGTACCCCACAGGATGGAATTCCCAAGTGAACCTTCCTGAGTTCTCAAAGGGTTCTGCACTTGGGTGGTGGCAGCATCTACCAATCCAAGGTCAGAAAAAAAAGCTGTAATCTTGAGAGTTTAATACAAGCCTGGAGTGGTCAGTATTAATTTTTAGAATCCTTGCGGGCCCCCACCTTCTGCACCCAATGTGCCAGAGTTGAGAATTAGCCTTGAAACCTCCTATTTCCTCTGTATACACAGGTAATTAGTTATATTCATCAGCATAAGGTAATTATCCATTAAGCAGTTCATAGACAATTTACTACTAACTTCAAAGAAAAATATAGACAATGATATTATTATACCCAAGTTCAATCTAAATATTTATATTCACAGATTTTGATCTGTGAATCAATAGAATATAGCAAAAGACAGGAACCATTTGGTTACATTGTTAACCTCTAACAAGAAATAGGTAAACATAGACCACTACAATCACTGTCTTCTTCCAATTCTCTAACAATACCAATCTATCTTTCAAAGGTCTAGTCTATCTAACATGGCTTTGTTAGCTATTTATAAGGAATGGCCTTGATTACCATTTATATCTGTCATAAACAGATAGTTAAGGGTTAAGGGCTCTTTTACCTGTAAAGGGTTAACATACAGTACCTGATGACCACCTGACCGAAGGACCAATCAGAGATAAGATTTTTTCAAATCTCTGTGGAGGGAAGCTTTTGTCTGTTTTTTCTTTGTTTGTCTCAGGTACTCTTTTGAATCTAAAAGAGACCAGTCATGTCTCCAAGTTCTCCTGGAGTAGTTTCTACTAATTAATAGTGAGTATTAATTAGAAAGGCGAATTAGTCTTATGATTTGATTTCTATATTTGCAATTGTGTGTTTGCTAAAGGAAATTCTTTATTCCTGTTTGCTGTTACTTTGCTTTCACTGAAAAAGAAAGGGGGAGAGGGGATTCTCTCCAGAGATTGATAAGGTTATACCCTATGAGTGTCCAGCTTGGGCTCATAGAGATTCTGTATTTTCTTTTTGTTCTCTTAATAAATTCTTTTCTTTTCTTTGGACTTGGTTAATTCCTTCTTCTGTGGAAATTCAGGGAAGGTGAGGGGGGAAGAGACAGTTCCTCCTGGGTTTGATTCAAGCAGTTTGAATCAGGTATCTCTCTCCTAGGAAAAGGGAGGGGGGAGGAAGCAGGGGGAATGGTTTGTTTCTCCTGGGTGTAAGAACTCCATGGATTTGGGGCTCTTGGAATCCCCTAGGATTTTGGGGAAGGACTGTGTCTCAATCCACATTTCCTGATTGAGTGGTGGCAGCTTACTAGATCTAAACTAGGATTTTAGTTTAGAGGGAAACCAAGTCAGGTCCCCACATTGGAGCCCAACAGTTGCAAGTGGGGGTGAGACCTTTGACATGGTGGCATGCGGGTCCTCACCTTGAAACCCCCCACTTTCAAGTGAGGGTAGACCCATGACAATATCCTTCTCTAATATGTCTTTAATGATTGAATTTGGGTCATTTAGCATGCTAGTTGCTTAACCCTTTCTGGCTCAGTGTCACACAAGAGCAGTCATAAAGCAAAGAAATTATCTAAGTTTAGACACTCCTCCTTCTCCTCCTTGGAACAGGACAAACTTTCAGAATCTGAGGCAGAGGGAACTCAAGAGGATCTCCAGGAACTATTGTTCCCTGCACAGCTTTTTAAATCTATTTTGAGAGAGGCAGTTGCTTTCTTGAGTGTCTCCCCTGAGTATTCAGACAAAAAAGCTACAATATCGGAAAAAAAGGAGATCAGAGACAGAAAATACCCACAATTATTTTCCAGCAAGATCAAAATCTGACCTTATGTTCCCATCCCAGCTGCCCTGGTTAAGGCCACAAAAGCGGAATGGGAAAGCCCAGCATAGCCCATGTCTGACCAAAAAGAACCAAAAAAATTATATAAATGTCCACAAGGCAAATGCAATCCTGGTTGCTTTATTTAACATGAATACAGCCCTGTCAACCCTCATCAAGGACACTCTCCTTGCTGCCAAAGGGGACTTCCTTCCCAAAGATAGCTCTGGTGGAATCAGCTATGAAATGGCTTTGGCAGTCCTAAGAGCTTCAGCAGTGGTCAATTTTATTCACCAGAGCAGTACTTGCTTATACTGAGTCCCTGCCCTCTGACATCCCCTAAAAGGTTATAAGAGTCAAGGGTTAGGGTCCTCTAAAGAAAATTTCCCTAACATCTGCTCTTGTTTTAGTTGTCTCACTTCATGCTTTCAGGTTCTCCTCTATATTGCTGTCATCCAATGAGGTAGATAGAAGACATCTATGCTTATAGACACGGAAGGCACATGTTTCCACAAAACATGTTCTTTCTATTTGAGAGAAATTTTTCATGGAACCACTAGTAAAATCTTCTCCTGAAGCACAGGACAAAAACAAAATATCTTTCTCCTCTGATGACAAACACAGAAAAGTTTAAGTCATTTTTCTGCCCTAGACAGTCAACAAATATATATGTGGTAGGAGCAACCACACATTCTCTAAGGATAGATGAGGTCCAATAAACCCAGAGGTGGATCCTTCTTCAGGAATGCCCCTAAAAGCAATTAATGTCTTCCATCCTCCCTGCTGCCTCCTGGTAGGCCAATTACCTGTGTTTGCTCCCCTCTGGTTTGCCATGACTATGGATAAATAGATCAGAAATATCACTTCCAAGGGGTATGGCATAGAATTCTAAAAGATCCCCCACACCAGATTTCTCACCTCTCCATCAACCCTTCAAAGAGGAAGGCAATATGCAGGCCAAGCAATCACATTCTCCAAATCAGGGTAAAAGAGCCTGTTGCAGACCAGAAATGGTTGAGGGCTTATACTCCAGGCTATTCCTGAGTCTGAAGAAACCAGGGGAGGACAAGGCAATCAACCACTCAATTCACTCTCACAAGTTCAAAATTGAGACCACTCATTCCATCATGCTGTTCACTACCTGAGGGAGGGGAGGGGGCAGATTTCCTAATGTAAATGGACCGGAAGGATGGATATCTCCATGTTCCAGTCCTTATGGCCACAGATGGTACTTGAGATTTGCATACAGCACTCGGCACATGTAGTACAAAACACTTCCTTTTGGCATTATCACTTCCCCCAACATATTCAAAAAAGGTCCTGGTGGTAATAATGACATCCCTGCATCAGAAAGGCACAGTACAGGTGTGTGACTTTTCTCTGACAAGAACTGCTTCCCTACATAAGTCAGTCTGGGACACACAGTTGACAATACAAATGCTTCAACAATGTTGATTTATAATCACTCTGAAGAAACAGCTTGTCCTTACACAAAATAGACAGTACAACACGTGGGGACTTGGCTGAATACCACATTCCACAGGACCTTTCTCTCAAGAGACAGACCATAATGGATTCTGGAGCAAACATACCAGATCCTTCACAGTTGGCACTCCCACTTTCTTCATCTACTAAGCATGTTCATTCATGTATATACCTACTCCCATAGGTAAAGTTTAATCTCAGGTTTCTGCGGTATTACCTGCTAAGTTTCCCTACTCAGATTCGCAGTTCCAACTCTCACACTGTAAGACAAGTCTCCACACTCCAAATTTTCATTTTGCTTTTGGAGAAACAAGAGCAAACAGTTCAATACTTCAGTTCTCTGGCTTTTGTCAAGTTGTTTGGGATAAAATGGAGGATAAAATGCTGAATCTTTCCACTCCCTCTTCACATTTCTAAAAAAATCTATATTGGTTTCATTTCTAATAATTGCAATAGGTTTTTCCATAAGGAAGGAAAACTTATGGGTCATGAGTTAATAATTCATTTCTACTTCTTTTTTGGGAGTAGGGGGTGGGTGTTACAAGTCTACATAATCTATGTCTTTCTTCTTTGGAGAGAACAATTTTCTTCTCCTATCCACATTACAATTACTTCCTAAGGAACCCATGTGGCGTTTGCATCTGTAAACTAATATCCAAGCTTTTCATTAGTGACATATTGTTTATGACTGTTTTCTTGCATGGTCCGTCTTCCATAAAAATTTCAAATAGTATTTTGCTTGGTATTCCCTCCTCTTGTTCAATTGTATTCAATCCACTGAAATCAGTTCAGACTGGCTCAGCATGGCATCTGTCTCTTATCATCTGTATTAGTTCTACTACATTTTTTTAAAAAAAGTATAAGCTTCTTAGTTGAATTGTTTACAATAAAAATAATGTTTCAAATGTCACTTTTCACTAAAGCCTAAACCTTTATTTTGCTGCCAGAAGCTTTTTAGTCTCCTCCTTCTGCCAAGTCTACTAAGGGCTGAAATTTACATCAAATATTGAGCATGAAATTTTTATTGGCAGATAAAAATACTTCAGACAAAATACTTTAGTGAAAATTATTTATTTATCCAGGCACTTTGGGCATTGTCTGCAATGGATTTTCATTGCATGCTACTCATAGGATAATAATTTTGTAGTCACACAATTGAACTAAAAGAAAAAGAAAACAGGACAATTATTTTATTTGAATATTGTAGTCTGTACATTTTGGACATTAAATTCATTTTACCACAGTTCATTCCTGTATCTCAATATAACCCCTCTACAGCAAGCTAGTAACAAACTTGTAATTTCATTTTTTTTTAAATATTCTCTATTCTTAAGTCTCATTTAACTTTCTCTGCACTGCTATAGGCTTAAGGTAGGGTGACCATATGTTCCATTTTGGCCAGGACAGTCCTTTTTTTAGCCCTGTCCCACCCATTCTGACTCTTTGTTGTTTTTGGGTTTTTTTTTTTCAAAAGAGGGCATTTGTCCCATTTGCTCTTGCCAACTGATTATGTTGGCAAGACCAAATGGGACAAATTGCCACTTTTGTCAAAAAAGTGGGGCATGGTACGGAGAAGTGTGCAGGTGGGGGGAGTTGAAATGCCAGCCATGTGCAGGGCGAGGCTGGGCTGGATAGGGGGGAGAAGGGTTTCAGTGCGGCAGGGCTCCAGCGAACAGCGACAGCCTCAAGCAGGAGGCTGGCAGGGTTCGAGCGTCTAGCGACAGCCTCATGTAGGGTGCCGGCAGGATTCAAGTGACCAGTGACATCCTCAAGCAGGTGGCCGGCAGTGTTCGAGTGACCAGTGACAGTGGTGGGGGGGGTGCAAGCAGCTGGGGCTGAGTCTCAGGAGAGCAGCTGGGATCGTCCATGTGGGGTGGGGAGCTTTGGGCCAGCCCCACGCAGTGTCCCATTGTCCCTTTGGGAAATATGGTCAAACATAGGCTCTTTGTTATAGATAACACTTAGACTGAAAAATGTTGAACATAATGGAAAAAAAAATAATAAAGTTGGCCACAACTTGGAGTTTCAGGCTTGATTTTCCACTGCCCTGATGCTTCAGAGTTAAGTAACATTCAGTTGGGCTGCTCATTGATACTGAGAAGCAAAGAGTCAAAGTCTTGAAAAATTCCTTTTTTCCATCAAGGGGTGGGAAGAAAATTGGTATCAAATTTAGATTTGGACAAAGTGATCGATTCATTCATGGGATGCAGGCTAGGTGACCTTAATTCTCCCGGCTCAAGAATGAGACTGACAACTTAAAACAAAACAAAACTCCACAACTGGTTCAGAACACAGTAGACCATCTGATCAGCTGAACAGGCCCTGAAAAGCACATCACCCCTGTACTGGACATGTTCTCCTGTTTATACATGGAATACTGCGTTAAATTCAAGGTCCTCATCTTCTATACCCTGCTTAGGATTAACCCATGTTAAACTGCCTCACTCTATGTGATCAACACTGCCCAGGACAGTTATATTCCACAGAGACAATGAAGTATAACTCTAGAGCAGGGATCAGCAACCTTTGGCATGTGGCCCGTGAGGGAAATCAGTTGGTGGCCCGGACAGTTTGTTTACCTGCAGCGTCCGCATGTTCGGCCGATCGCAGCTCTCACTGGCCGCAGTTTGCCATTCCAGGTCAATGGGGGATGCAGGAAGCAGTGGCCAGCACATCCCTCAGCCTGCACCGCTTCCTGCAGCCCCATTGGCCTGGAACGGTGAACCGCAGCCAGTGGGAGCTGCGATCAGCTGAATCTACGGACGCTGCAGGTAAACAAACCCTCCTGGCCCGCCAACGGATTTCCCTGGTGGGCTCCGTGCCAAAGGTTGCCAATCCCTGCTCTAGAGTAAAACTTGCTCAGAAAACTGTATTTTGCACACACACACAACTGGATCACAACTCAGGATGACTACAACCATCAACAGCTTCAAAGCAAATGCACTGTATTGATCCTTGCTTTTCTACAACACCACATGATAAAACTGAATTATAAATACAAAATAAAGTTCAGCTCCTGCTCATGGAAGAGAAGAGAGAGAAATATACTATTCTTTGTTACTATAAGAGAGGGGTAAGGTGCCCTGTCATGGATCAGGACACCATTGTTATAGTCTCTGTAAAAATGCATAACAAAGAGATGGTTCATGGGTGCACTTCATAATTTTGGGAGTCATTCAGAGTAAAGAATGATGGGACTCTATTAAACTCACAGGCCAGTTCTACCTGTGTCTCCTCTTTTGGTCTTTCAGAGTCAATCATTTTGCCACCTTTTTCCATTCTTAGTCAAAGACCAGAAAATAATTCAAACAATAGCTAATAAAAGAGCTCTGTTTGTCACAGAGGTATATGCTGTAACCTAGACAGGGAGAACAATCAATTGGTATCATATTGCAAAATCTGAAAACCAGACACTGTAAAGATACGTGATGTTTGTAAATACTAAGAAAACAAGAACTGTTGGTGGAACAAGGGATAATTGGATGAAATTGAGAACAGAAAACTGATATTAAATAGCAGAAGTAAATCTCTAATAGCCAAAACAATTAAGGTGGTGTTATGGTTCATAGTGAGTTGTAGCTTTACCCTCTCTGTGGGAATTATGTCCAAGAAACAGGCCTACACGTGCACTTATCTCAGAAAAGATTTCCATGATCTGCACCCACTTTTAGATTGGACTGACCATACCATAGCACCCTAGGTTTACCAACTGTGTTGCCCCACAGGTCCAACTTTGGCCCTTGCTATAGACTTCTCTCTGGGAACTTATGATCAGTATGAAATTGCAATCCTTTGTAATCTGGCTAAAAATAGAGTTAATGTTGCCTCCTAGTATGAGCTCTCTACATACTAGAGTCTAAAAACAGTCTTGCCAAGGATATCAGAAAAAAAAATAATAAAAAAGTCAGATTCAGAGTGCAGGGTAGACAGGACCACCAGTTCATCTAGTCTGGCTTCCTAAAGGCCAAGTCACTAAATCCCACCCAACTACCCTAGCATTCATCCTAATAATCAGGATTATGTTAAAGTATTACTGCCCCACAAAGACTAAACTATTGTGTTCCGTAGGCAGAGCAGGAGAGACTGAGGCACAGCAGTGTCTGAAGCCCCTGCAATGACAAGATATGCCCAGTTGATCCTGACAAATGAACCATACCCTATGCTGTGGAGTAATGTTAAAAACACCAAGGTTAGTACCAATCTGACCTGGGGGGAAATTTCTTCCAAACCTTGAAAATGGCAATCAGATTAGAGCAGCCCCTATCCTGCTTTCATATATGCTATTTGGATATGGTCTCCAAAAGATCATACACCATGATTGGTGGAATGCAGCACATTTTGGACACATCCCCTCCGCATTTCCTCTCCATCACTTAAATTGCAGTTGAAGGAAGGGTGGGGAGGCTGGTATAGGAGGCAGCTACATTGTCTCTTCACCAGGTGGGGAGATAGTGGGACTTTCCACCCCTTATGTACCAAACGGGCTTCCTCTGTATCAAGCTCGATTCCTGTTCTTCAACCAAGACTGCCTTCCTCCAAGCTGTTCCTCCATCTGAACTACTGCCGTGTAGCTGAGGTTCTGAAAAAAACAGCCAGAGTGCCTAAAGTGGGGGATGTTCAAACTGGGAAAGGAGGAAAGGCAGCCAGTCACCTGCATAACAGGCAGCATCGCTGCCCTAGTAGTCATGTGTTGGCATCCTTTTGTCTAAGAGAGATGGTGGGAATTGTAGCCTATGATGTAGATGGTTTTCAAAGTCTCATGTGACTGCATGGTTCAATCTGAGATTCACAAAATCTTTAGCAGTTATTGCAAATGTATGTATCTTGGTTGGGAGCTACTTGCTTCCTACAGGCTCTTTTCTCTTCAGCCTGTCGGAGACAGCTTCTGTCATGGACTTTGATACCCTGATGGGGACAATGGCACCCCTTGTTATGATCACTTGCCAAGATTTCCCATTGGTCAGGATCAATTCCAAATTCTTTCATATCTCTCTTGCACGTGTCTTTATAGTAAAGCTTGGGACATCCTGTTATTCTTGTTCCCTCTGATAGTTCCCTGTATAGCATGTCTTTGGGTATGTGTCTGTCTTCCAACCTACTCAGATGTCCCAGCCACTGCAGTCATCTTTCCTTGAGCAGGGCTGTAATACTTGATAAATTTGCCCTTTGAAGAACTTCTGCATTGGTGACTTTATCTTGCCATTTGGTATTGAGTATGTGATGCAAACAGCATAGGTGGAAACTGTTTAACCTTTTCTCCTGGTGAGCATAAGTTGCCCATGTTTCCTCTCCATACATGAGAGTGCTAAGGATACAAGCTTGGTACACTAGCATTTTGTTCTTGATGTTAAGCTTTGAGTTGTTCCATGGTCTTTTAGTTAGTCTGCTGCAGGTGGTGGCAGCTTTTCCAATGTGAACATTTAGTTCTTCATCAATTGAGAGGTTGGTGGTCACTGCAGAGCCTAAGTAGCTGAATCTTTGGACTACTTCTAACTGGTTTGCATTTACGGTGATTGAATGATCTTGTGGAACTACCTGTCCTAATACCAACTGTTTTGTTAATGTTGATGGTGAAAGGAAATTCCTGACAAGCACTTGAAAGGAGGTCTATGAGTTCTTGTAGTAGATCTTCATTGTGGGCTATGAAGGTAGCAGCATCAGCGAATAGAAGTTCCCCGATTAGCACCTTTTTGACTTTGGTCTTTGACAGATTGAAGAGTTTCCCATCCGATCTTCTGTGGAGATACACTCCATGTTTCTTGTCCTAAACGCACAGTTCAAGAGTACTACTAAGAAGATTCTGAAGAGTGTAGGGGCAAGAACACATCCTTGTTTCACTCCACTTTTCATCTCAAAACTGTCCAAAGTGGACCTGTCAAACTGGACAGTTGCTCTCATGTTGGTGTGGAATGAACATATAAGACTTAACTGGGTTGGTGGACATGCTATATTTTCTAGTGTTGCAAATAGACCTGCTCTGCTGACTGTGTTGAATGCTTTAGTTAGGTCTACAAAGGCGATGTACAATGGTCATTTTTGCTCTCTGCACTTTTCTTGGAGTTGAAAATATCATGTCTATAGTTGATCTTCCAGCCATGAATCCATACTGTGATTCAAGGTAGACATGATTTGCTAGTTGTTGTAGGCACACTAAGATGACTTTTGCAACAGCTTTTCCTGCTATGCTTAGTAGTGAGATACCCCTGTAGTTGTTGCAGTAACCCTTTTCACCTTTATTTTATACAAAGTGATGATTTTTGCATCACACATCTCTTGTGGTACCTCATCCTTTTTCCAGCATTTAAGTAGCAGCTGATGAAGATATGGTAATAGGCTGTCTTTCCTGCACTTGAGGAATTCTGCTGGGATGCCATCTTTTCCAGAAGCCTTGTCACTTTACAGCAAATAAATGGCCTTGCTTATCTCTTCTACAGTGGGCTCCACATCTAGCTCTGGCTGACCTGTAGAGTTGATATTTGGTCCAGTGATTCGCTGGCGATGTTTCTTTCTTGTGCATATAGCTCTGAATAGTGTTCAATCCAATGAGACAACTGCTTGCTTTTATCTCTAATGATTTCACCTCTCTGCAATTTGAGAGGGGCAAGCTTTCTTCAGGCCGTCATACATAAAATTGAGGTTTCCTATGTCTAAAGCTGTCTGTATTTCTTCACAAAGCTTGATCCAGTAATGAATTGCAAAGCATCTGCTTGCTCGCTATATCTGTTTTTGCATATCAAAGTCTCACTTTGATGCTCTGTTGGCTTCTTGATGTGTTCCAGATAGGCTGTGTTCTTAATGTTGATGAGAGGTAATAGTTCCACTTCATTTTTTTCAAACCAGTCCTTTTTTGATGGTCTCTTTATCCCAACAGTAGTTAAAGCTGTTTCATGGATTGTAGTTCTTAAATCTTCCCAAAATTTCTCTGCCTTCTCTGGTAGTGACTTCTCATTCGTTCTATGTTCAAAAGCCTTCACAAACTCTTGGCATTCCCTCTGTTATTTGGTTTTAATAGAGCTGATTTTCAGCTTGCTTCTAGGTTTTGATCTATGTAGTTTCTTGGCTGTAATCTTCACTTTGCTAATAAGCAAGGAGTGGTCAGTGCCACAGTCAGCACTGTGAAACATGTGAGTGTTCTGCACTAAGACTGGGTCTTTCCTTTTGAGGATAACAGGGTCTAATTGGTGCCAGTGGCCTGATTGAGGATGCCCCCATGACACTTTGTGGCAATGTTTTTCTGTAAAATGTGAATTGGTAATGCACATTTGGTTTGGGGCACAGAATTCAAGAAGTTGTTGGCCGTTTCCCATTAATTTTGCCAATGCCAAAATGTCCTAGGCAATCTGACCATGAGTTGTTGTCTGCCCCAACTCTTGCATTGAAGTCACCGAGGAGGAAAAGTTTCTCAGTTGATGGTATTCTTTTGGCAACTTAATGCAAAGAGTCATAAAATATATTCTTATCCTCGGAGCTAGATTTGAGTGTTGGTACATAAGGCACTAATGATGTTCACAGAGCCAATGGTCATCTGAAGTTTAAGTGAGATGATATGCTCTGACTTCTCAAGGGGTGTTTCTAGGAGCTTTACCCACTTGTTTCTCACAATGAAACCGACATCATGCAGAACATTTTCTTCACTGCTTTTATCATGCCAAAAGAAGGTGTAATTGGCCTCTTGGACAGAGCAAGCATCTGCAAGTCTTGTTTCTTGGAATGCTGCAATGTCAACATTGAGTTTGTACAACTCACAGTCTATCAAATCTGACTTCTGTATGCTGACATCCTGACAATCTAGCTTCCAAGCCAGAAAGTTCTTGCTTTCTTAGGTTTTCTTGGTTTTTTCTCAGGTACAAGGTTTCCATCTGCCTTTCAACTTTTGGTCTAGCCCCACTCACCCTATGAGACAGACAGACCATGGTGGGTCAGCACCTACTGTCCAGTGGCTGTCTGTCTTTTTGGTGGGCGGTGGCTGACCAATGGAATGCAGTGATTCCTCCCACCATCGAAGGTGACCCATGGTGCCCTTTGGACCAGAGGAAGGACAGGAGTTGATACATTTGGAACCAGCTATGATGCAAGAGTTGCCAGAGCACAGGAGATCTTCCAGCTGCATGTCTTTGGGGCTCCACTCCTAGACTGGTTATCAGGCACAGCTGAAGGGCCCATTCTGTCCTATGTGGGTGTCATTGGCAAAAATACTGAGTGAATTTGCTCATCCTAGTAGTCAGGGATAAAATTATTCCTCTGCATGGCTTCTGATGAGGTTAGGAAATAGTGGTGATAGTGGGGAACATGTTTCTCCTTTCTGATCTCCAATAACACAATAAAGTGTTGGGAAAGGAAGCCTGTTGGTACTAGGACATGCTTTGGTTTGGACGATGGAAAGGTGAGAAACATTAATTAGGTGTGGTGGCAAGGGAAAATAAATAATGGGAAAGGCATTCAAGAGGCCCAGCCCATATTGGGTGGTTTGGGATTCTGAATTTTGGGTAGGTATATTCCAGAGATGGGGTCCAGTTGTGATATTCATATGAGGATTCAAATGTATCTGAAGTTCAAGCTGTTTTGAGATAGAGTTTTGATTTTAATATAAATATGAACAGAAAGATGTGTATTGTTTTGGTAAATCCCTCGCTTTCCAGTGGGGAGGGAGGCCACTCTGCCTTATTGTATTGGGCAGTAACCATTGGGCTCGGGTTGCACCAGTGGGCCCGAACCATAAGTAGTCTATAGTTCTGGGCACACCTGACAGAGGCAAACAAGCAACAATAGTCTGGTGCTCTTGTCCCCACCCTTGGGTGGGGCAGAGCACTGAGTAGTCATTAGCTTGCAGGCCCTGAGCTGGGGCTGGCAGTACTTAACTGTCTGGAGCTCTAGCCCTTTGGGCAAGGCCGAGCCGGGAGCGGGCTGTAGCCTAAGCCTCCTGGGTAAGGCAGCCAGAAAACCCTCTGTTCTGGGTTCACATAGGGATGAGCACCCACACAGTCTAGGGGCTCCGGAATAGGGTCGCCTCCACCAAGCCTAACATCCTAGCTTGTCAGATGGTAGATTCACACAGGCCTCCTGGCCTGTGATGGTGAATCGGCCACCCCAGGGGTGGGGTGGCAGAGGGTAAGGAGACATGGGCTAGCCTGACTCTACTGCATCCCAGCCCAGGGCCCTAACAGTTGCAGAATGTTCCACCAATGGGTCAGCTGGGGGATCCAGCCTCAACATGCTGACCTAGAAGCAGTCAGCCACCTATCTGGATAGTCATCGGCTGTCCCTGGGCTACTTCCTATCTCCCCAGGGTTTGGTACCTCTGGGATCCACAGGTCCTCTGGCTCCTCTGGGTACACAGAAGATGGTAGTCCCCGCAACTCCCCTTCTGAGTCCATTTCCTCCAGAGGCAGGGTGCTGCAGAGTGCAGATTCAGCTCCTGGATGCCACAGCAGTGTGGAGGCATCTGTCTCCTTCCCTGGCTCCCGCTCCACTGAGCTGCAGAGTCCTCCCTTTATATGTCCTCTCCTGCCCTGGTACTTCCAGCAAGGGGGGTGGGACAGGTTTGGCTCTGCCTACCGGGGGGAGTGTAATGATCCCTTGCTCTCCAATCTGGAGGGAGGCCACCCTACCTCACTACTCAATGATTCACTAGAAATGTTAGACTTTGTTTTTTATTCCAAAATGTAACCTAACATGCCGAGAACATCAAAACAAACAGATTCTTTACATAAAATATGCAATAGCCCAATACACTAAAGATATCTTACGTTCATATTAGTGAGTCCTTTGATGTGATTCCCAAACACTCAAGAACATTGGAAAGCATCTGACATTGCCTTTTCTCAAGGGCATGTGAAATAACTTATTTAGTGAATCCAGGAGAGTATAGATTTCCATCAGGGAGCAGCCTCTGAGGAAGCCAAAATGTCCAGTGAATATTTTTGGGCCAACAGCTGCCAAAGTGTATTTGGCTGGATAAAACCCAAAATCTCATTAGCTATTATATTTGCTCCTGCTCTGGACAGGACAACCAATGCACATTATATAATATTTCATTTGTTAAATGATTTGTATGGAACAATTAAAAAGCTAATTAAATTCATAAGATTTGCATTGGTTCTTTCAAGGTTATTCACAATTTACGTGGGATTTTGTTGCAAGCTGTCTTTTTATGTTTTTTTTATTAAGAATAAAAAAAATGTTTAAGAGATTTGACGTTACAAATGTCTGTAGAAGGTACCAAAACGTAGCCTTTCAAACATCTGAGTTTGTTACGTTATCTAGAACTTTAATTTAAAAAAGATCCAATTAAAACTAATCTTGCATGATAGTTCAGTGTTAACTTGTTATACACTTTTTGCATTGAGTTGGGAACACAATCATTCAATAGCTTTTAACTAGAGTTAAAAGGGTCATTCCCTTTTTCTGAATGCCTTGTGTTAAAGGAGGCACACAGGAAGCCATTGAAGTGTATAATAACTACTGAACCTCCAAATATAGAGAAAACAATAGATGTTATTTTATGTGTCATTGGATGGCAATCTTTATACATAATAACTATATATTTCTAGTTTTATAGTTATACTCCACAGGTTGTGGGAAATTATTGTTTCACAGGAAATGCAGTTTCCACCAGATCATTTTTTTTTCTGTGGGAAAATTTTGATTTTGACAATACATTTCAGAGTTCCATCAAGAAAACCAGAATGAAATATTTTGTTTTCCGATTGGTTTGCCCCAATTCAAAACATTCCACTTTGAGTAAATTCAGCCTTAAGCTGAATCTGACTATGATTCCATGCTGCCTCCAGCAGCAGTACTCCAGGTACCTCATGCTCCATTCTCCTATATGGGCTGGACAGCTTGAACACACTATTTCTCCCATGGTGCACCACAGTTTCCCATCTCACTAAGCTGTGAAATACATCATGGGAGCCACAATGCTGTGGGTGCATTGTAGGAGATGTAGTCCAGTCATGGAGCTCTGCTCATGATATCAGTAGAACTATGAAAATGTATATCAGTTGAGGATCTGTTCAAAATTTCCAGTAGGAGTCCCTCGGACACAGGCTTGGAGGGAAGCCAGTCTGCCTCTGAGACAGGTAACTTAAGTCAATTAGCAGCCTATCACTCTTAACCTCTGGTGGGAAGAGCAGTAAGCAGGCTCTTGACTATGCTTCTTGGCAAAGGCAGCCAGCAAACACACAGTCTAACTCTGCCCCCCTGCATGGGGCAAAGTAGGAAGCAGGTTTTAGCCTTTTGGCCTCCTGGACAGCAAATAGAGTCTGGGCCTACAGTCTCCTGGCACAGGCCTTTTGGCCTGGAGTGAATAGGCCTCCACCCAAAGAGTGGGGTTGGCTGCAAGGGGTAGGGCGCTGTGGACCTTGAACCACTTCTTTCTCCACAGAGGGCTGGTCACCTCCTTCCCAAATTGTGCTGCCCAGTGCAGTAGTTTGATAGCTGACCTTGTTTGTGAAGACTGAGGCAAAAAAAGCATTGAGTACATTTTTCCACATCCTCTGTCACTAGGTTACCTCCCTCATTCAGTAAAGTGTCCACACTTTCTTTGACCTTCTTCTTGTTGCTAACATACCTGAAGAAACCCTTCTTGACATCTCTTGCTAGCTGCAACTCCAAGTGTGATTTGGCCTTCCTGATTTCACTCCTGCATGCCTGAGCAATATTTTTTATACTCCTCCCTGGTCATTTGTCCAATCTTCCACTTCTTGTAAGCTTCTTTTTTATGTTTAAGATCAGCAAGGATTTCACTATTAAGCATGAGTCAACAGTATGCCCTTGTTGCCAAGAAGTCTAACAGCATTTTGGGTGGTATAAGTAGGGGCATAGCCAGCAGATCAAGGGATGTGATCATTCCCCTCTATTCAGCATTTGTGAGGCCTCATCTGGAGTACTGTGTACAGTTTTGGGCCCCACATTACAAGAAGGATGTGGAAAAATTGGAAAGAGTCCAGTGGAAGGCAACAAAAATTATTAGTAGGCTGGAGCACATGATTTATGAGGTGAGGCTGAGGGAACTGGGATAGTTTAGTCTGCAGAAGAGAAGAATGAGGAGGGATTTGATAGCTGCTTTCAACTACCTGAAAGGGGGTTCCAAAAAGGATGGAGCTAGGCTGTTCTCAGTGGTAGCAGATGACAGAACAAGGAGTAATCGTCTCAAGTTGCAGTGGGGGAGGTTTAGGTTGGATATTAGGAAAATGTTTTTCACTAGGAGAGTGGTGAAGCACTGGAATGGGTTACCTAGGGAGGTGGTGGAATCTCCTTCCTTAAAGGATTTTAAGGTCAGGCTTGACGAAGCTCTGGCTGGGATAATTTAGTTGGGGATTGGTCCTGCTTTGAGCAGGAGGGTGGACTAGATGACCTTCTGAGGTCCCTTCCAACCCTGATATTCTATGATTCTATGAGTCTATGACCCACCTTACTCCACCAGGTCCCAGACAAGGGCCCTAACAGTGGTGAATGATTCCACCATTGGGTCAGTGGGAATCCCACTGAAACACATTGACTAGTGCTCCAGCAACAAATCTGAACTAAAGTGTGGTTTCCCTGGGCTACTTCCTACTACCGTCCAGGTGGAGATGTCCATAGTCCAAGGGTCATCTCTCTCCGCAGGGTACACTGCAAACAGCAGTCCTGGCAACTCCTCTCTAGGGTTGGTTTCCTCTGTGGGCAGGGTGCTGCCCAGAAGAGGCTCAGCTCCAGAGTTCTGCATTGGGCTGAGACACCCTTCCCTGGCTTCAGCCCAACTAAGCTGCATGGCCCACCACATCTGGAATAAGGGGAAGCTCAGGGTTGGAGAGAAGCCACTCTGCCTCACTACATCCCCCCCACACACACACCATGTCTAGCTCCCAGGCTCCAGGGATGGCTAAGTCCCTTTCTCCTAATTCTGAAAAAAAAAATCCACATTTTAATTATCCTTACCAGCTTTGTAGCGTATCGTTAATACATATGGTTGTAGGGTGAGATACCACCACATCAGCCGAACATTCATTTCCTTCAGACTATTTTGCCACTTAAGGGGGGGCATGACCTTGCACAAGCAGAAAGCCCTCCCCCCAGGAGGTAATAACATAGGACATCCACTGCCCACTTGACTAAAAGGTCCTTCTTCTCAATTACGGAGTAATTCCATGCAAGTTAATAGCAGTCAGCTCAATTTCAAGATGGAGTGTTCCTTCTGCTCTATCACTTGGGAGAAGAAGGCTCCTAGTTCAACCTCCAAGGCTTCAGTTTGTATGCTGAACTGCCTGGTGAATCAGGGCTAAATAGCACCAGTTTTCAGGACAGGAGGTCCTTGAGGTTCTGGAAGACCTCCCTTCATTCAGCTGTCCAGTGCCCATGTCAAGGGATGTCATTTGTCAGGAGCTCTGTCCAGGGGCCACGATCATTGCAAAGTTGGGAATGAACCATCAATAATAGCCAGCCAGTCCCAAGAATTGCCACACTTGTATTTTTCTGGTTGGTGGTGAGCAGGTCTGTAGTGCCTGGACCTACCCCACAGGGCTGTACCTGGCCTCATCCCAAGGTATAGCCAAGAAAGGTGGCCACCTGCCATCCGATCCATCACTTCTTTAGATTCACCTTCAATCCAGTGTTGCAACGAGCACTAAGGATGGCCACCACCTGATTAAGATGTTCCTCTCAATGTTTTCTGTATACCACCACATTGTCCAGTTACGCCATGTCATAGGCATTGTGGGGTTGTAGAATATGATCCACCAGTCTCTGGAATGTAGTGGGGGCTCCATGGAGACCGAAGGGCATCCATGTGAATTGGTAGAGCCTGGCCAGGGTGGCAAAAGTGGTTTTCTACATAGAGTCTGTGTGTAAGGGGATCTACCAATACCCGTTTGTGAGGTCAAAGGTGCTGATGAACTGGGAACCATTAAGTTGATTGAGGACCTCATTGATCTGGGCCATCGGATATGCATCAACCTTGAAAATGGCATTGGCCTAGTGAAAATTGATGCAAAATATCAAGGCCTCATTAGGTTTTGGAATTAGCACAATGGAACTAGGCCATTCACTCTGGGACCTCTCGATGACTCCTAGCTCCACCATATCATTCCTCTTCCACAGAAGGGGTTGGCAAGCTCATGGATGACCTCTCCTGAGCTGATCAGGATGTTATGCTGGATGAGCATGGTTTGGCCTGGGAGGCTGGTGATGGGTTTGGGAAAAGCCTTCAAACATACTCCGGGCCTGTTTCTGTTGCTTTTCTGTGAAAGTGTCTCCCAATTGCGGCTTCCCCAAGTCTATCAACACAAGGACTCAGGGACCCAGGTCTAGCTTGGGGAGGATACAGGGTGATCAACAAGCCCTCACATTCCTGCCATAGATTCAATAATTGTTGAGATAGATTTGGTGTTTCTTCCAACAGTCAGGTTGCCATATTTCATAAGTAACTGGGCCCACTTAGCTGAGGACTTCATATGTTCCTTGCCAGCAGACCAGGAACTTCAATTCATCCAAGGGAAGTAGAAGGAGGATCCTGTCACCTGATTTAAAGGTCCGGCTCTGAGCTTGAGTCTTTTTATAGGTCCACTCCTTAACTATAACCCTAACCCACTCCTCTTCAGGATTGGTCTCATCCAGGGGCAGGATGCTGCACAGCGCAGGTTCAGTTCCAGGGTTCTGCAGCAGGCTGGAGATGTCTGCATCCTTTCTCGGCTCCAGGTCATATGAGCTGCAGGTCCTGCCTTTTCTTCTTCCTGACATGCTCTCTGCTTCTGATGCAGGGGATGGGGCTGGCCCAGCTCTGTCTACCTGGGATAGGGTAGTGGTCCCTCAAGCTCAGAGGGAGGCCACTCTGACTCACTACACCTACTTTTTCTCTTTTCTGTTTCCTTACAAATACAGCTGGCTCTATGATAGGAAATTTTCAGATCAAAATCAAGGCCTGAGCTTTAGAGCTCAGACCCACCTTTAATTGCTTTTAGCTTTTCCCACACATACTTTGTCAGTTAAAGTAACAGATTTTCTACTTTTTTGCAGATGTTGTTATGAGCATTAGTTATATTTTATTCAGTATCATAAATGTTTGGCATGTTACAGAAAATTAAAAATAGCGCTTGTTGATAGGAACTTAATATTTAAGCTAGATGCACAAGGAACATTTACATAGTTTAAGGTTGGGAGATTACTTGTTTTACATTGTATACATTGTGTTAGCTCTTTAAAAAGAGTAAGGTTCAGACTGGGGAGCTGGTCAAAAGAAGTAAAGTTTGAGGAGGAATTTCAAGGAGAAATGGATATGTATGTGTACGGTTTCCTGTGATAGGCAGGACCTTACTGTAATAAACTGTAAAGGAAATGTTTATTAAGAATGATGGATGTTCAAACACACTGTAGCTCTTCCTGGATCTCTAGACTGCCAACTGAGGAACAGAGTTTGTGCTGCATTTTTACCACAAAGGAGCTGTATTAATTCTGGTCAGGATAAAATAGTCATGGATTGGACTGGTGGCAACATCACAGCCAGGCACATGGAGGGAGGGGAAGAGGAGGAGTGAGAGAGGTGGGTGGATGCAATATGGGAGAAAGATTACTTAGATTGTAAACTCCATGAAGCATGGACCATCTTTTTTGAGTTGAGTTGTTCAGGCCCTAGCACAGTGAGGTCCTGCTCCATGACTAGAGCTCCTAGGTGGTATGGAGCAGGACCTCACTGTGGAAAGCAAATAATAGTTATAATTATAATGTGCCATTTCATTTGTGGCAGGAGACTGGCAGCGCACAGGAGAAGAGTGGAGGACAGTGAGATGCAGGCAGGGACACCGTGGTGGACAATCACTACAAGGAGTTGGAAATGATGCAGGAGAGAAGCTAAGGAAATATGAAAGTAGAGGTGACATGTCAAGGGGTAAAAAAAATAAGGATTTCTGTTTTTGCCATACTTATCTTGAGTAAGTTGTGGCAAGGCACCTTCTCGGTCTCCCCAGCCTCCGCTGCTTTTAGCCCTGGTGAGACAGGCTTGGGTAGTCTGGTCCCCCTTGGGACACAGGGGAAGTCTGTTCCCTTCCTCCACCAGTCCTTTTGAGAGTATATTTCTCCCTTGTGGGAGAGGATACTGCCTCTCCTCCTGGTGAGGCTCGCTGTCTTGCTGCTCCTAACCTCCTGGCAGCAGGGCTCCTTCTCCCTCTCTCCTCTCCTTCCTCCCAGGGGAGGTTTAAAAAGGTCTCAGGCAGCCCTTAGTTGGAATCAGTTGATCCTAATTAACCTCAGGTAGCTCCCTCTCAGCTGATTCTAATTGATACCTTGGCAACCCCTTCTCAGCTGAACCTAATTGACCCGTAGTTACCTCCCAGTTGATAGGGAGGAGGGCCTTTTAACCCTCTGAGACTGGTTTCTACCCCTCCCTTGTAGCTGTCTGTCCTGAGTTTATCACAAAGTGTATGACATCCAGGGACAGATATAAACAAAAATATTAGTGCCTGTTCTTTGGAGATTAGTCTCTATATACTGGAATGACAGAAAGTTTTCATATTATAAGCAAAAGCTATTATTTTTCCTACACATGTTGAAGCTTGTTTTGTAAATCAAAGAGAATACGGATACAGTTAAAAAAACAAAGCATACAATAGCATTGAATTATTTCACATATGGATTCAAGCATACAATAGCATTGAATTATTTCACATATGGATTCAAGGTTATTGGGCCCCCCTTTTTTTGTGAGGTTTTGATCTTGATTTCTATGGCAGCAAAAAGAGAATATAAAGAAAAAAAATGGTTGCCTCTCTTTATACTCTAAGGGTAACACAAAATATATCCAGAACTGTGCTACCAATATTTTAACAAGGACACTCACAACATTTCTCCTGTAAAAAATCCAGTATATTAAGGGATCATGTTTTTACAGAGAGGAAGAGTGGAATATTGGAAAATGTCTTACCCCCCTCCCCCCGACATCTAAACATGGTTAAGAAGGGAGGCAATGTGACTTGGCAACTAAGTAGCAGCGATTCACTGAAAATGTTTATGCTTAATTCCAGAAAATATAGACCAATCTGGAGCTGAATGAATAATTTGCAAGTATTGTGTATTACAGAGACAGTATCTGCAAATTCACAAATAGGCACAGCCATCTGTTCTCCATCAGACCTCTATTATCAGTCACCTGTCAATACACAGTAACTGCCTTCTTACTTCTTCTGTACTAGCAGTATGAGTCACATAACAGATAAGAATTTTTCTATATGGATACAGTCCATAATGGCTGCATGTATCCATGTTGTGGCATAATGTAAGTACAGTATACACAAGATTTAAAGCTTATAGTATCAATCTCACTAACTTTGACTGATTGGTGCCAATAGCCTAAAGTGGAAAGGAGGAAGGTGTAGGGAGCAGTTAAGTATGTAAAATGTTTGGAAATACATAGAACTTGGTGCAAATGAATACATTTCAAAGGCAAAAAAAGTGCTCTTCAGAAGTATTTTTATGAGTCCCAGGTACAACATATCTCTGGCAGGGATGATTTAACAGTATCTAAAGAGGGACTGAACTCTATTTAAAAAAAACAGAGAAAAATTACCTCAACCTCTCCCTTCAAATTTTTACTGTGATCATAAATTGCATATAACTTAGTAACACTGCACACAGTACCTGCCCAGGACATATTAATGCATTTTGTTGCATTCTGTCATTTACTTTGAGAAAAATGAACATGTATTGCAAGCTGACATTTATAGAGTTCTGTGCCACACACTATGGGGCATAAATCCTTTGAGAAACCTGACATGCTTTTCACCCTCTGACTACATCTGTAGAGATGCCCAATGCCACAAAATATTGTGCTTACATTTATTAAGCAATTTACATTATGGTGGTGTCTCTCATACATCTGGCTTTCAAAAATTTAAAATAAAATTAAGAAATTTGTCTAACATGTTATTAATTTATATTGTATTTTACTTGGATTGCTTGTTATATTAAAATTATTACCTGTATTTTATTATTCAGAAATTAAAAAAACCAAAACCAAAAACAAACAAACAAAAAAAACCCTTCATAAATAGTGGAGTTTAATCCACTCACTGGTTTATAGATTCTAGTCCCTCAGAGAGCGTAACCCACCCAGTGTCCCTGTAACAACATGGCAACCACCTCTCACAAGTGCCCCTTCTGTTTAGATGTGCCTGCTGTCTTTAAACCATCCTGGCCCTGGTATTGAGCTGTACCCCCAGGGCTTCCTCCCTGTAGGGAATGGTTTTGCCCTCTCTGCTCTGTGGTGGACCCAGCTTGTCATCATAACAGTTCAATTCCCCTTCTGGGGGTTATTGCTGTCCACTTGTAGGACTCCTTCCCAGTGGCCTATGGGGCGGTGGTGGGGATGGGGGCTGGCCTGCCTACTACTCAAGGTCCCAACCCAGAGACCCTAAGAATAGCAGCCGCATGCCACCATATCCCATTAACTAAACTGCTTTCTGTTCCTTGGCCACCCCAGACTTCACCAAAGCTTCACCCTTAGCTCAGTACTATTCTGTGTTCAGGCCTAGCAGCCATACAGAAGCTCTTCCTTGCTCCCTGGGTTCCTGCCAGCACTGAACTGTCCATGGTGCTGTAGTTCCCTTTAGCTATCAGCATTCCTCTGACTTCACTGCTTCTTTTTATATGGCCCTCCTGGGGTCTGATTGGCTGCTGCCTGCAGCCTCTCTAATTGGCTACTTCCCCTGCAGTCACTGTAGTCTGCTTGGAGGACCTCTACTGCTCTTTTCCTGGGCCTAGTCCAACCCATCACAGTCCCCAACTGCTGACATTTTTATCTGGATATCTAAGTGTGACAATGTGGTTCTGGCGGGACCCAACTGAGAGTGCCAATTCAGGACCAATTGCTCAAACAGGGCAGTCACAGCCCAAGGCTGGGGTTTTTCCACTTGTAAGGCAAACCAAACCAGCCAGACAAAAAGGACTTCGGTTTCACCCCACTGGCTAACCACAAGTCACACAAGCAATTTCCTTAGACACTCCAGTCTCCCAGTATCACCACCAGTGCCACTCGTCCTGGGGATGAATGGTTATGAAAACCAACACCCCAATTAAAGAAAAAGGTTCTCTCAATTCCAAAGAATCAAGCCCCAGACCCAGGTCAATATACAAATCAGATCTTACCCACAAATCACGCTGTTGCCAATCCTTTAGAATCTAAAATCTAAAGGTTTATTCATAAAGGGAAAATGGTAGAGATGAGAGCTGAATTGGTTAAATGGAATCAATTACATAGAGTAATGACAAAGTTCTTAGTTCAGGCTTGTAGTAGTGATGGAGTAAACTGCAGAGGTTTAAATCAAGTCTCTGGAGTACATCCCCCTCTGGGATGGGTCATCAGTCCTTTGTGCAGAGCTTCAGTTTGTAGCAAAGTCCCTCCAGAGGTATGAAGCAGGATTGAAGACAAGATGGAGATGAGGTATTAGCCTTATATAGGCTTTTCCAGGTGTAAAAACCTCTTTGTCCTTACTGTGGAAAATTACAGCAAAATGGAGTCTAGAGTCACATGGGCAAGTCCCTGCTTACTTTGCTGAGCCACAAGGTGTGTCTGCCTTCTCTCCATGGGTCAGTTGTGTAGCTGATGGTCCTTAATGGGCCATCAAGCAGGCTAGGCAGAGCTAACACCAACTTGTCTGCAGTGTCACCCAGAAGCAGAGCACAAATACAAAATACAGACAGTATAGAGCCAATACTTATAACTTCAACTACAAAATGATACTTACATATAGACAGCATAATCATAACCAGCAACCCATAACCTGGTCTTAGACACCTTATATGACCCCCTTTACCTAAGATTTGGTGCCATTACAGGACCTTGGTTGCAAACCATGTTCTATATGGTCCCAGTTTATATCAATAACATCACACCCCCAAGGCAAAATTGATGCAGGAAGGGATGACACAAACATCACTAACTGCATCCCAAGAGTTCCCCCTCCTTTGGTCTGTCTCACTACAGCTAGTGTTGGGCTAGAGGCCATACCAGTGTATAACAGAAATGGTTTATCAAAGTCATGTTCAATAACATGATTGAATCTCTTTACAAACTCAAGGTAAAACTTGGTTTGAACAACAGTGGATTGGATCTGCTTTTGCCTAACAGAAGTCACTGGCTGATGGGGTGGGCTGTTTGTGCTAACAGCTATTAGCAAGTCTTTCTTCTCCCAGACAGGCAGGTAATTTGCATTAACACAAACACTAGTTTTTACCTTCTTAGCTGCTATGGATTCCAAGGCTGGACTTTGTCTTACAGAGATACCACACAAATCCAAAGGGTCTGAGGGTGAGAGCTGGCTTGCTCTCCCCTGCATCCTCAAGCATGGGTGCCACGTTTGTATAATTTTTGGTGGTGCCCAGAACAGGCCCAAGCAGAACTGTCCCGTCCATAGGATGGACAGGTGCAACCACCTCAGGCCCTGTGCTTTGGGGGGCCCTGCACTTCAGGGGGATGCAGGGTCCAGGGCAGCCTGGGGGGTTAGCAAAGGGCCTGGCGCCGGCAGCAGTGAGAAACCTGGCTCCAGCCTGCCCCTGCTCTGCCCCCTCCCTGCCCCCATTCCACCCCTTTCCTCCAAGCCCCTGCCCCACCTCTTTCCGGCTTCCACCAGGCCCCCTGCTAGTCCCCCAGCCCACTTTGGTCCTGCATTCCCCTGAAGCGCGGGGGCCCCCCAAAGCACGGTAAGCCCAAATATTGGTGGAGCCAGGCCCACGTTCCTGAATATTGGTGGAGCACGGGCACCACAGGCCCATATAACTCGCTGCCTATGTCCTCAAGCATTCAGCTAGAAAACTGTTCTGCTCTGAAACACCAGTAACTGAATCTGTCCTCAGATCCTGAAGCACAGACTGCTCACTCACAGAATCAGCATGGAGACATTCCTGTTCCAACACCATTGTCTTCCCAACAAGCTGGCCACACACAGCCACGTGGTTATAGGGCTGCTCAACTTTGTTAACAGCTTCTACTCCATCTGAGACCTTTTCAAAGCTGCCCACACTGGATCTCTCAAAAGGAAAGTCAGTGGATCCATTTACAACAGAAAATTTCTGGCTGTTAGGAACTGAAACTTCCTTGATTAAATCACCTTCACACCCTTCAGTTGCAGTAAACTGCTTGCACAAATTACCATGAGGATTCCTTTCCCTATGAGCTTTTCTAAGCAGCAATTCACCCCTCACAGAAATTCTGCCCTTCCCCGCTTCACCTAGGGCTTGCTCTAAAGGAACACTTTCCTGAGCAACAACAGACTCTTTCTGGGTCTCACTTACATTCAGAATCACCTCTGGACCATCAGGCAGATCTCTACACAATCCCCTTTCAGGCAAACTTATAGACTTTCTAGATAACAGGTTTGAAGCAGTCTCCTTTCCCTGGCCATGAACAAGTTCAGGAATCTCTTCCTTCTTGCTACAAGTTGTCAAACTGTCAGTAGGTAACAATTAAATCACCTTCCTGCCCTCCTTGTTCCCTGGCTAGGGTATCACCCTGATTAGACAGAGTTGCTACACCCTTTTCCAACCACACATTAGCAACTGGCAAACTACAAGCACCAGAATTGTCTGGTCTCTGGGATCTTGCTACGACACTAACTGGATGCAACCTAGTTACAGTGCCATTCTCCCCAGCAGACACAAACTTAGGACCATTCCCTTCCTGGGCTTTAGCTGTATTTACAACCCACTCCGAGACAACTGAATCACCCTCAGCCATCACAGGCTGAAAGGCACCTTCTGTCTGCTCCACAGACACAGAAGAGCCGGAGACACATTCTCCTTCACCAGACACACAGCTTGGGAACTCATCTCCCTTGTCCCAGCACACAGGGCTGTTCACAAACAACTGCTTGGAGACTGGGGTAGCTTCCTCCATAGGCAAGTCAATACCCCTGACAGACACAGGCACATTTCCTTCACTGTAACATTTCTCCACACTGGAAACAGGTAAGGGATAGGGACACTCATCTTCCACTATCCTTGTTTTCCCAAACTGCTGACTAGACAAAGCCACCAGCTCACAAGGCTGCCTAGGCTTCTCCAAACTTTCCCTACCAGGCACATTGCCACTCCCAATGGATAAGCTGCTGCTTTTTTCACTACACTGAGCTACTTCCAGCAAATCACAGTTACCCATTTCAGGTTCACTTTTACAAGCTGCACTAGCCAACAATCCATCACCCATCACAAATCTACCCTTTCCTTCCTCAGTTATGGCTTCCACCTGACCATTTACTTTAATTTGCTCCCGAGAAACATTTTCCTCACCAATGAGATCTTTCTGCTCTTGATCTAACTCCAGATTTCCTTCTGAGACATCAGACAGACATTCAGAAACTCCATTCACAGACACACAGCTATTACCCACCAGGTTAGAATCCCCCTCTCCATGGTCATAGCAAAACTGGTTAAACACAGAAAACTGCCCAGAGTAATACCACATATCAACATAGTTATAAACTGGATTTTCAAGAGGATACAGTTTCTGCTGTTCTTCCATTGCTTTTTTTACTTGGAGCTGGAGTCTAGCCATCTCCTGTTGCATCTGTCGAGTTTTCTGTTGCATCTTGTGAGTCTCCTGTTGCATCTGTCGAGTTTTCTCCTCAGCAGCCAGCAGCTCCAGACGCTCCTTACGAGCTTTTTCTTCCAGCTGGGCCAAGGCTTGCTCCTCTTCCATTCGAATTTCTGCCAGTTTTTGCTCATGTTCAAACTGCAGGCTGTCCATCAGGGCTTGCAGTTTCATTGCTTTTGCTGATGCTTTCTGTCTCATGGTCACTGATCTTTAACCAACCAAACTCTCAATCCCAAATTTCGAATTTGGATAGCGTGGGGTTCTGACCCAAAGCTTAATAAACCTGGTTCTGTGGATCCAAGCACGACTACGCCACTGTGATGATGCGGTTCTGGCGGGACCCAACTGAGAGTGCCAATTCAGGACCAATTGCTCAAACAGGGCAGTCACAGCCCAAGGCTGGGGTTTTTCCACCTCTAAGGCAAACCAAACCAGCCAGACAAAAAGGACTTCGGTTTCACCCCACTGGCTAACCACAAGTCACACAAGCAATTTCCTTAGACACTCCAGTCTCCCAGTATCACCACCAGTGCCACTCGTCCTGGGGATGAATGGTTATGAAAACCAACACCCCAATTAAAGAAAAAGGTTCTCTCAATTCCAAAGAATCAAGCCCCAGACCCAGGTCAATATACAAATCAGATCTTACCCACAAATCATGCTGTTGCCAATCCTTTAGAATCTAAAATCTAAAGGTTTATTCATAAAGGGAAAATGGTAGAGATGAGAGCTAGAATTGGTTAAATGGAATCAATTACATAGAGTAATGACAAAGTTCTTAGTTCAGGCTTGTAGTAGTGATGGAGTAAACTGCAGGTTTAAATCAAGTCTCTGGAGTACATCCCCCACTGGGATGGGCCATCAGTCTTTTGTGCAGAGCTTCAGTTTGTAGCAAAGTCCCTCCAGAGGTATGAAGCAGGATTGAAGACAAGATGGAGATGAGGTATTAGCCTTATATAGGCTTTTCCAGGTGTAAAAACCTCTTTGTCCTTACTGTGGAAAATTACAGCAAAATGGAGTCTGGAGTCACATGGGCAAGTCCCTGCTTACTTTGCTGAGCCACAAGGTGTGTCTGCCTTCTCTCCATGGGTCAATTGTGTAGCTGATGGTCCTTAATGGGCCATCAAGCAGGCTAGGCAGAGCTAACACCAACTTGTCTGCGGTGTCACCCAGAAGCAGAGCACAAATACAAAATACAGACAGTATAGAGCCAATACTTATAACTTCAACTACAAAATGATACATACATATAGACAGCATAATCATAACCAGCAACCCATAACCTGGTCTTAGACACCTTATATGACCCCCTTTACCTAAGATTTGGTGCCACTACAGGACCTTGGTTGCAAACCATGTTCTATATGGTCCCAGTTTATATCAATAACGTCACACTAAATTACTTGACACATGTGTAAATCACAGGTAGTTCTTTATTGATGATGCATTTGAAGAGGCTTATATTCATTGTTTATTTCAGCAAATGCATGGTATATTGCACTTATGATAGGTGACCTACATGTACTAGTTTCAGAGTGCAGTGTGCAGATCGCTACTGTTGTTGGCTAAAACCTACTTTCAGCAAATTATGTACAATTTTAGTGATATTTGGGAATCAGACATGAGACCAGAGCCGGGGAAATAGTATAAATGTTTCCACTGTTTTTTTTTCTTTTCTTTTAAATAATGTGCTTCAATTTTTCCCTGCCCCATACATTCACATTCTGTTGAATGAAATACCTTATGTAAACAAACAAACAAATAACTAAATAAATAAATTCTAAGTTGCCTGCAATTGACATAGTATAAATTATGTGAGATTGTCTCTCTACCAAAATAACCACCCTGAAAAAATTGTCCAAAGTGATGTGTGTGAAAGCACAACAGACACAGTGTACTCAAGTGCACCAGGGCTATATGACCTCAGAGTAACTGTTGGAAAAAGGAGAGCAGTGAGAGTGAGAGGAGGGAACATCCTAATAATAATAAAAAAAATTACTTGAGAATTAATCAATTGTTCTGTCTCTCTATTTATTCCTAAAATTTCTGTTGATAGCCAGGAATATTAATAAATCCAAGCTACAGCAGTTACAGATTTCTGAAGCAGGAGATGAGCTTAATCAGTCTGTAATAAATCATTTAAAGATTGCTGAGAGAATTCTAGGAAACATGTCTGCTACAAATGGAGAACATAGAGGAAAACTAAAATGCCACTGCCACTGAGTATGGGTAAGTGCTGTTTTCCTCTACGCACACATGGCTCCTGGCATCTGTTTTAATGTACGCACTATTCTTCACCCGGGGAGCATCTATACTGGAAAAAGGAGAATATCATTTATTTTCACAAAAGTGGCAATGTTCCATTCTAGGGTTTTATTTCATTACCTATTTTTGAGGCAGAATGGACATGGATTTTTTATGTTGTCATAAAAATACAGTTAAGAGTTAATTCCTCTTTTACCTGTAAAGGGTTAAGAAGCTCACATAACCTTGCTGACACCTGACCAGAAGGAACAATAAGGGGACAAGATACTTTAAACTCTGAAAGGGGGAAAAAGTCTTTTCTCTGTTCTGTGTGTTTTTGCCGAGTCAGAGATCCAGAAAACAACCATCTAACTCTTGTTTAAATTAGTGAGTATTTAGATAAGAATGAGGTAGATTTCTTTATTTTTCTCTTTGTCATTTCTTTTGCAAACATAGAGGGAGAATCAAATTGGGTTTTGTGTAACTTTAAGGTTTTGCCCAGAGGGAAATCCTCTGTGTTTTGAATCTGTTGTCTGTGAGATCATCTTGCTTTCTAATCTCACAGAGGAATTCCTTTTTCTTTAATTAAAAGTATTCTTTTAAGAACCTGATTGATTTTTTCCTTGTTTTAAGATCCAAGGATTTTGGATCTGGGTTCACCAGGAATTGGTTGGGGGGATTTTCTTGAGTAATAATAATAATAATAACAATAATTGGAGATATATCTATCTCCTAGAACTGGAAGGGACCTCAAAAGGTCATTGAGTCCAGCCCCTGCCTTCACTAGCAGGACCAAGTACTACCCAGGAAAAAGGGTATAGAGACTTGGGGGAGTGAAATTAGTCAAATCCTGCCAGGAAAGGGGGGATAAGGACTGGGGAAAATTGGGGGAAGGCAGAGTTCCCAAATGGCTCTCCCTCAAACATTTTGTTAAAACATTTGGTGGTGGCAGTGACTGTTTTGCCTAAGCTGGTAAAAATAAGCTTAGGGGTTATTCATGCTGGTCTCCACATCTGTACCCTAAAGTTCAGGGGAGAGGGGGCCTTAACATATATCTTGCCTAATTCTGTGCTATTACTTTTTAAACATTAATGTTGTCTCTTTCTCATGACTTATTGGACTTGGTCTTTGTTGTTCTTGTGAGTAGGTCTACTAGATTTTGTTTCATTTTGCTCTTACATAAACTCTTATGTTACAGTTAGCACACTAAAAAATCTTCCAGAGTTTACCACACAGCATTATGCTCACTTAATCATAGAATTTTCCATAGACTCAGCAAGACATTGTAGCATATTCTGATAAGTTGTGTTAACTATATTGACTTAAGTGCAAACTATGGATTCTGTATTCAGTTCCTTACTGAATGGTGAGATATATGTTTATATTTTTATTAGATATGTTATATTTATAAGCTTTTACCTGCAAAAATATATTGTGCTGGAGAATTGTACCTCCCATTCTTCATTCTGAATGGACTTTGATTCTTGATGGCACCAAGAAATATATCTTGAGACAAGGCTCAATTATAGCTTTGCCAAATGCCTTGAGCAAGCAGCAATACATTGACGTGCTGCCCCATGAGAAGAGCAGGAGGTAGATTGTAACTGAGTCAAAATCAGCCTTCTGTGTTTCTCTTGCTTCTTTAGGTAAAAACCTCTGCCAGCAGGGGCAGCTCTAGGCACCAGCAAAGCAAGCAGCTGCTTGGGGCAGCCCATTTGCAGGGATGGCAGTTAGCAGGGCTCGAGCCTGGGAGCTGAGAACCAACAGGGGCCCTGGGAGCTGTAGTTCCTTGGTTAGCTCCCTGCCTATAGAATCAGCCCTGGAGCAGGGAAAGAACTACATTTCCCAGCATTCCCTTGGTCACTATCAACAGGAAAGGGAGGAAGGGAGTATGGTAGCTGAAACATCATGCTGCAGCTTGAGCTCACTGCTAGAGCAGGGTGGCACTGTGAATGGGGAACAAGTGTGCCCAAGGAGTAGAAGGCTTTGGCCCAGATATCCCCTATCCCCAGACTGGCTTAGGGATACTGGTGTGACCTCACCTTGCAACCCCCAAAGAAGGAATTGGGTGGACTAAATGGACAGTGCTCCTCTCTATCTGAAGCCTAGCAAGGGAGGTAGGTGGATCCCACTAGAATTTAAAATGAAAAGTAAGGGAGGGGAGGCTCTACTGGACCTGGACAGCTTTAGATACAGTACCAGGCACTTAGGAGGATTTCCACTTCTGAGCCATGGAAGCAGAAATTGACTTTTCCTTTCCAGATTTAACTAATATTCAGAAAGGGAATCTAGCACTTGCCTTCCAGATTTGAACACCTCAAAATTCAGGAGTGCTCAAGCTCAAATTGGGCAGCTGTTACTTCATTTCTCCCAAATCAAATATACTGATCCACTGTAATTTGCTGTAGAAAAAGTTGGATAAAATTGAGCAAGAAATGCTTCCCAGTGGTTATTAGGACTGGAATTGCTATTTTCAACAGCCATTGCCTTTTGGTTTTGTTTTGTTTTTAGTTGTTTCAAAGGAAGACAGTGATATTGCATTGGCAAATTCCCCATAAAAACAAAGAGTAGAACAAAAGAATAATAAAGGCACCTTGACTTTTCCTCATTTATGGAGGACAGTCTTATAATATGCATCCAGATATCTTTCAATCACACAAGCTGAAAATTGTTCCACTTTACTGCAGTTCTGTAACCATATGGGAACCAATCCTGTCTGTGTTCTGTGCACATCCAAAATTCCTGCTGAATGACCCACCCTGGGAACAAGTCACGAGTGACCTAGGGCTGGGGCAGAAGGAGGGTGCAGGTGGGGGAGAGGGGGAAGAGCCCAGGGCTGGGGTGGCAGGGGGTGCAGGTGGAGGGGGCAGAGCCCAGGGCTGGGGTGGCAGGGGCTGGGAGGGGCACTGGTGGGGGGGAGTGGGGTGCCCAGAGCTGGTGCAGCACGGGGTGTGTGTGAGCCCAGGCCTGGGGTGCCAGGGGGTGCGGGTGGGGTGGGAGAGCCCAGAGCTGGGGCAGCAGGGGGTGCAGGTGGGAGAGGGAGAGCCCAGGGCTGGGGCAGCAGGGAGGTGCGGGGGAGAGCCCAGGGCTGGGGTGGGGGCAGCCAAATTTTATTTTGCTTGGGGCAGCAAAAAACCTCCAGGAACAGGCCCTGTGTGCCAGGCCTGTTCCTGGAGGAGCACACTTCCGTGATGTGCCAGCGTAGCTATACTAACCAGCATATTCATGGGGAGGAGGAGCCAAGGCTCTGCCCATTTCCATCTGCTTGCCGTGATGTAGCAGCCCTGCAGAGACCTGTGATCCAGGTAGCTGGAGGAAAAAAGTGAGAGACTGCCTTACTCACTTGCAGAGCTGCACAAGCCAAGCCACAATCTCGTGCAGAATGACTACTGTTATACCAAGTTTGCATTGTATTTCTATGGTTGAACTGTTAAAGATTTGCTCTCTGGAATCTGAAAGGTTAGAACTATAATTGATTTATCAGATGCATGTAAGGCAGGAGATTACACTCAGGGTTCTCTGATGGGTCTCTCAGTTGATTGTGTATTTGTGTAGTCTTAAAAATAGGAACTTTTTTTTTAAAATGCCCTAAAATATCAGTTAAGACACTGGAAAAAAAGTTAGAATTACTTAGAGGATCGTGGCACTTCAAAGTTGTAGTAATTTATGTGGCAGAAAGGAAGACATTTTCACTAAGCATCTGCATTGTGGTTATTAAACTACAAACTTGTTATAGCTGTTGGAGTCACTAAACAGCCTTGCCTTCCTCCATTACCACTAAATTCACAAACAGACTCAATTTATGTAAATAATGTTGCAAGTGGTTTTAGTTCACTGTTTATTCCTTAGAGGAGGAGTTTCAGCCATGCATGCTTGTAAAATGAGCACATACCTGCTGAGGAGGCATATCCAAAGCTATTTCATATTCAGGGATGTCTTCATTACTGGAGGAAGTAGACTTAAGTTACGCTACTCCAGCTACATGAATAACATAGCTTAGGTCGACTTACCCTGATGTTTTCACCGTGCTGCATTGATAGGAGATGCTGGTCAACTTAACTTACTCTTCTTGGAGAGGTGGAGGATCAGGGTTGACCAGAGAGTGATATGCTGTCTTTACTAGACCAGATAAATTGACCCGTGCTGCATCGACTGCAGCAGCATCAATCTTCACGTAGTGGAGACAAGCCCTCAGTCTTGCTACAGGATGTTATCCATTTAGAAATATCTGTGAAGGGCCCACTTGCCCCTTCATATGCTCTGTGTACAATACACACCGATGAGGTGGAGCATAAAATGGTTTAGTCCTATCCAGATAGAAGTCCAGACATTACCTGACATCTAATGTATGCATAGATTGCTTCTCCAGATATTAATGTATCATAAAGAACACAGGTAAATATACATCCTGGTTTAAATGAAAATGAGACATGAATTTAGAAAAAAAAAGTTGGGTGTGGTGAAAAAGTAACTTTCTCCTTAGAATCTTGCAAATAAGGAGGCTCTTCCATCAGGGCCTGCCACCTACAGACTCTCTTTGTGCATGTTATTGCTACCGGGAATGCTATTTTCCAACATAAAAGTAGAAAGGAACAACGTGTCAAGGGCTCTAATGGCAGTCCCGTTAAAGCCACTAGGACTGTTTTAAGGTCCCACCGAGGAAACAGCTTTCAAATCAGAGGATGGAGATGAAGAAGCCCTTTTAAGAATTTTGCTACTATTGCATTGGAGAAGACTAATCTTCCCTGAAAGAGGAGACAAAACATTGATATAGTTGAGAGACATACTCTCAGTGAATTAAACAAAAGGCCTAGTGACTGAAGGTGCAGAAAATACTCCAATATATCCTGAATCGAAGCCAGAATCAGCTGAATTCTGCCTGGCCAACAACCACACTGAAAACCGCTTCCATTTTGCCAAATAGACCATTCTGGTGGAGGGCTTTCTACTGCTGAATAGGACATGTTGAACAGACTCCGAACACTGCACTCCCTTCTCATGTAGCCACAAAGCACCCTTTCTGTGAGATGCAGGGAGCAGAGCATGGGATGTAAGGTGTGGCTGTGATTCTGTATGAGTAGTTCAGGATGGAAAAGAAGGTGTATGGGAAGCTGAACTGGAAGCACAAGAAGGTCAAGAGAAACAGTACTGCCTTGGCCACACCAGTGTAACGAGAATGAGTTTGTCCTGATTCGCCTTCAGCTTGAGGACAATCCTGTGGGGTGATTGGGATCAGATGAAAAAAACATACAAGCAAGACAGCTGAGATGGAAAGCGTGAGTCAGGGAGACCTAACAGAGGCCCCCTCGAGAGCAGAACAGGTGACTTTTCCTGTTGTCCCTCATAGCAAACGGGTTGATTGTCAGAATGCTCCAAGCTACAAAGATGACTCAGAAGATACTTGTCTTCAGGGACCACTCATGACTCATGGGAAAAGTCCTGCTGAGATGGTCCGTGAGATGATTCTGAACCATGGGCAAGTGTTTGGCTATTGGAGTGATACTCTCTTTGATGTAGAACTGCCACAACCTGATAGCCTCTTGGCAGAGCATCCTGTGGTGTACTCCCCCTTGTCTGTTCACATAGTACATTGAGGTGCTATTGTCAGTAAGTACGCAAACCACTGAGCTTCTGATACAGTCCCCAAAAGCATGACATGCATTGTAGGTGGCCTGAAGCTCCATCACGTTGATATGCAGTGAAGACTCCTGCTCCAACCATAGACCTGGAACTTTCAGGTACATTCTGGCCCACCAGGGAGACATCAGTGACAACATATGCTTGGTAAGGGCCGGACAAAGGAAACACTCTGGCAAACATCCTCTGGAAGAATCCACCATGGCAATGAGTCCAGGACCAGTAGAGGATGATGAATCAATCTGTCCAAAGAGTTATGAGTCAGGCAGCAAAGTGTTCTGAGCCATATTTAAAGGGAGCGAAGACCCAGCCTTGCAGACTGGACTACCTACATGCAAGATATGAGACTATAGACTGAAGCAAAGGTGGCAAATCATCTGAAAATGGTCAGCTGGCAAAAATGCTCTCAAACAAATAGATTCTATTAGGGCCCCAGTGAACTCAGTTTTCGGAGTGGGAACCTAAGTTGACTTCTTAGTGTTTAGGATGAGACCCAGATTGTCAAGAAAGCACAACATAGCATCAACATGTGAAAGGACATCCGTTCTGGACCTGTCCCTCAGTAACCAGTTATCCATATATAAGAAGAAGTGGATTCCTTTCTTCCTGAGGTATGCCGCCATCATCATGAACATGCATTTGGTAAAAACCCAAGAGGCAGAAGAGAGGCTGAATTGAAGCAGCATCAGTAGAATCCATCTTCAAAGCAGTAGTCTTCTTCAGGATAGCAAGTCAAGTCTTCTAGAAGGTGTAGTTTCTGCCTCAGTACTTAAAATGATAAGAACAGATTTAAAAATTGTATTAAAGCTAATGTTAAAAAAGTATATAATACATAGGTTGAGAAAAATGTCTCTGTACATCTGGGTATAGTGCTTAGATTATCAACAAATACAAAGTTTGTTTTAAAAGTCATAAGATACACATAATGCATAATCAACAATAACCCAAACTAAGGTGAATAAATTTAAGAATACAGTTTAGATATTGGCATCCAAGTATTTGGGTACATCACACATGAAAAGTTATATAGAGAGTTGGTAGTGGAAAGCAAATATATTAATGAGTGAAAATTGGGTAGGTTGAAAAAGCAGACTTTGACTCTCTCAGAGAACTGATGGACAGGATCCCCTGGGAGGTTAATATGAGGGGGAAAGGAGTCCAGGAGAGCTGGCTGTATTTCAAAGAAGTCTCATTGAGGGTACAGGTACAAACCATCCCAATGTGCAGAAAGAATAGCAAATATGGCAGACGACCAGTTTGGCTTAACAGTGAAATCTTTGGTGAGCTTAAACACAAAAAGGAAGCTTACAAGACGTGGAAACTTGGACAGATGACTAGGGAGAAGTATAAAAATAATGCTTGAGCATGCAAGGGTGTAATCAAGAAGGCCAAAGTTGGAGTTGCAACTAGCAACGGATGTGAAGGGTAACAAGAAGGGTTTCTACTGTTGTGTCAACAACAAGAAGAATGTAATGAAAAACCTGGGACCCTTACTGAACGGGAGAGTGTAGACGTGCCGACTCACCCCTGCGGCGCCTCCTGCTGGTCATCCTCGGGAATTAGCTCAATCCAGCCTGGAGCGCCCTCTGCAGGCCGGTGATCCGCCTTCCGGCTACTGGTCCCCGTGTCCCTCCCAGGACCCCAGTGACCCTTTAACTGGGTCTCCCCCTCCCAAGGGAACCCCCACCCCACTATCCCCACTTTGCCTCAGTATTGGCTACTGCCCAGTCACCATCTAGCCCCTGTTCACTGGGGCAGACTGCAGTATAAGCCTCTCATCAGCAGCAAAGGGGTTTGGACCTGGTGCCTTTGCCTACCCCTGGGCTGCCCCCTGCAATCCCCAGTACCTCTTGGCCTTATGTTAGTCCGCAGCCTGGGGCTCTCCAGGCAGGAGCTCCCCAGCTCCTCTGCCTTTCCCGAGCCCTGCTCCACTCTAGGTACCTTGTCTAGCTCCCTGCAGCCAGGCCCTTCTCCCTCTACAGGCAGAGGGAGAGTGTCTGGGCTCCTGGCTCACTGCCTCTTATAGGGGCCAGCTGGGCCTGATTGGGACCTGGCTGTAGCTGGGCCTGCTTTCTCCCAGTCAGCCCAGGCTTCTTGCCCCAGCTACAGCCCTCTCCTGGGCTGTTTTAAGCCCTGAAGGGAAGGAGCAGGTAGCCACCCCGCTACAGGGAGGCAACCTAGTAACAGATGATGTGGAAAAAGCTAAAGTACTCAATGCTTCTTTTGCCTCAGTCTTCACAGACAAGGTCAGCTCCCAGACTGCTGAACTGGGCAGCGCAGAATGGGGAGGAGGTGAGCAGCCCTCAGTGGTGAAAGAACGGATTAAGGACTATTTAGAAAAGCTGGGCATTCACAAGTGCATGGGGCCAAATCTAATGCATCCGAGGGAACTGAGAGAGCTGGTTGATGTGATTACAGAGCCATTGGCCATTATCTTTGAAAAATCCTGGTGATTGGGGGAGGTCTTGGATGATTAGAAAAAGGCAACTATAGTTCCCATTTTTTAAAAAAGGGAAGAAGGAGAATCTGAGGAACTACAGACTGGTCAGCCTCATTTCAGTCCCTGGAAAAATAATGGAGCAGGTCCTCAATCCATTTGAAGGAGAGGAAGGTGATCAGGAACAGCAAAATGTATTCACTAAGGGCAAGTCATGCCTGACCAAACTCATTGCCTTCTATGATGAGATAACTGGCTCTGTGGAATGAGGAAAGTGGTGGAAGTGATATACCTTGACTTTAGCAAAGCTTTTGATACTGTTTCCCACAGTATTCTTGCCAGCAAGTTTAAAAAGTATGGACTGAATGAATGGACTATAAGGTGAATAGAAATCTGGGTAGATTGTCGGGTTCAGTGGGTAGTGATCAATGGCTCGATGACTAGTTGGCAGCCGGTATCAAGCAGAATGCCCCAGAGCTCGGTCCTGGAGTTTTCTTCAACATCTTCATTAATTATCTGGATGATGGGATGGATTGCATGGTCAGCAAGTTCGTGAATGGCACTATGCTGGGGGGTAGGGATAGGGTCCAGAGTCACCTAGACAAATTGGAGGATTGAGCCAAAAGAAATATGATGTGGTTCAACAAGGACAAGTGCAGAGTCCTGCACTTAGGATGGAAGAATTCCATACACTGCTACAGGCTGAGGACTGACTGGCTAAGTGACAGTTCTGCAGAAAAGGACCTAGGAATTACAGTGGAAGAGAAGCTGGATATGAGTCAACAGTATGCCCTTGTTTCCAAGAAGGCTAATGCCATATTTGGCTGCATTAGTAGGAGCAGATCGAGTAGGAATGGATCGAGGGAAGTGATTATTCCTCTCTATTTGGCATTGGTGAGGCCACATCTCCAGTATTGTGTCCAGTTTTGAACCCCCCACTACAGAAAGGATGTGGATAAATTAGAGAGAGTCCAGCGGAGGGCAATGGAAATGATTAGGGGGCTGGGGCACATGACTTATGAGGAGAGACTGAGGGAACTGGGCTTATTTAGTCTGCAGAAAGGAGTGAGTGGGGATTTGATTGCAGCCTTCAACTACCTTAAGGAGGTGGGTGGGTGTCCAAAGAGGATGGAGCTAGGCTGTTATCAGTGGTGGCAGATGACAGAACAAGAAGCAATGGTCTAAAGTTGCAGAGAGGGAGGTCTAGGTTGGATATTAGGAAACACTGTTTCACTAGGAGGGTGGTGAAGCACTGGAATGGGTTACTTAGCGAGGTGGTGGAGTCTCCACCCTCAGAGATTTCTAAGGCCCAGCTTGACAAAGCCCTGGTTGAAATGATGATTTAGTTGGGGTTGGCCCTGCTTTGAGCAGGAGGTTGGACTAGATGAGCTCCTGAGGTCTCTTCCAACCCTAATTCTATGACTGTATACTAAATATGAGGCTCTGCTATGATGAATCGAAGGAATTTTCTGTGACTTGGCAAAACTGCCACATGCAGGTAGGCATCCTGAAGGTCCAGAACAGCAAATCACTCATTCTGAGACTATGCAAGGAGGATAAAGTAACCATTTGGAACCTCATGTATCTTATATATTTGCTGCAGATATGAAGGTTGGGAATGGGTCTTATCCTTCCCTTGAATTTGGGCACCAGAAAGTACTGCGAATAGAAGCACTGACCCTGGTGTTCCAGCAGAATTTCCTGCAGCGCTTCCAAAGCCAGTGGAGAGATAACTTGCTTGAGGAGCAGTATCTCATGAGAGAAGTCATTGAAAAGGGATGTGGAGGGAAGTGTGATGGGAGAAGGATAGAAAGGAACTGGATGGCATAGCTGAATCTGACAGTGCTTAGGACCCAGTTGTTAATGGTAATTGAGCTCCAAGCATCGTGCAAGCAAGCCAGCATGTCCCCAAATGGAGAAGACAGGAAGAAGGAGGGAGGGATAGCTCAGTGGTTTGAGCATTGGCCTGCTAAACCCAGGCTTGTGAGTTCAATCCTTGAGGGGGCCACTTAGGGATCTGGGGCAAAATTAGTACTTGGTCCTGCTAGTGAAGGCAGGGGGCTGGACTCGATGACCTTTCAAGGTCCCTTCCAGCTCTAGGAGATAGGAAGGGAGTGAGGACTACAACACTGCTCTGGACCAAGGAACCAAAATAGGCACATGGTGGGAGCTGAGGGAAGGCGCTTTAACTGGCCAAACTCCGGACTTGAATGCCTCCTCTTCTGGGACCTATACCCCTTTCTGTGGTATAGATGTTGTTCCCAAATATGCACCATGGACGATGCTGTTGACCATCATAGTGGCATCTCTGCACTGCTGGCATATGCACCCCATAGGACTGTAGGTAATCCTAAAGTCCAGTGGGAGTAATGACTTAATTCTTCAGCCAGGATGAGCTTTCCATGGTCACCACTAAGGCCATCTCTCTGGCTGAAGTATCCACAATGTCCAGCGCAGATTGCAATTAGTCTGATCCACCAAGGACCCTTTGATGATAAGTCCCTCAAGGCTTCTGATGGCTGGTCTGAAAATCTTAGACATAGCCATTGAGTTCACAAAGTTGAATTTGGACAGAAATGCCTGCTGGTTAGCAATGTGCATCTGCAAGGAATAGGAGGTGTAAATCTCCCTACCCATCAGGTCCATCCATTTAGCGTCCTTATCCTTGGGAGTGGAGTTAAATTTGCATTGCTGGTGTCTATTGCTCACCACAGTTACAGGGGGCAGATGGGAATAAAACCCCTCAAATTCATGCATCAAAATGAAGTAACATTTCTCCATGTGCTTCACTTTATGCAGTACCAAAACTGGCATGTTCCAGAGAACTCCACTTGAATACCAGTGGAAGCAGCCACACACCACAAAAGGTCCTGGTACACATTGTAATCTTCTGGCTCAAAAGGAGAGGAATAGTCAGGCTTTGCAGAATCGTCTAGGCACAAAGACAAAACAGTTAACTCTGCCAAAGTGGCATCCGGTTTCTAGCTCTAGATGGAAGAACTCTGGAGGCTCCATGAGGAGAATGTTCACCAGTGCTTGAGCCTGTGAGAGCTCAATGATCACCACCACAGACCTGCCCAGAGATCTTGCCTTATAGAGAAATAAGGAGTGGGACCTCCATGACCAAGGAGTTTCACACAGATTCCATGGAGGCCACTGGTATGGATAGGGAATTGGTGGCCAGTAGAAACCAGGTCAGGGGCCCCCATCCCAATTGTGAGACAAGCACCAGTCCCAGTACCCATAGTGCTCCATGAATGCCCATACTGAGGGCAGGCAATGGAGTCTCAGAGGAGGAAGATATCGAACTGGACACTGAGTCGTCCCAGGCTTCAGGGGATAAAGGTAGAACTAGAGGAACCTGTCTGATTCAACTGAAGTCCTGAATTAAGAGGAAACTGGTGCCAATAGTGGAAACAGTGCTGCTGACACTAAGTACAATTCCATCATTTCCAGCACTGGAAGTGGTATCAACCTCAAAGTCTGTAGTGGTACCGATGTGACTGATGGTGCAGAAGGGAGGGTGAAGAGTGCTGCCATGGTAACATTGGCAGCACTGACAGCAGGGTGCCAAAGATGTTCCCAGTGCTGAGGTGGTCCCTTGTGCTGAGCCCAGCCCCTACCCCACTTCCACTGACTGTGAAAGGGAAAGATTCCACTGAATGAAAGAGAAGCATCAGAGTGTGGTTCCAATAGAGCCACAGGTTAAATAGCCAGCCCAGCCAACAGGGATATAAACGACACAGCTTTGGCAAAGTCCTGGACCAAGGGAGGGCTCAGACTAGAAAGACAGAGGAGGTCTGTTGCCACCTGATATGCCATCATCATGGAAACGGCTGGTGCTGCCATTGCATGAGAGTACTGGAGCCAGTGGATTCTCTGAGGTTGGAATCCAGAGTCAATGGTATGGGGTCTCTGACCCCTCTGTGTGGTGCCAGGGACCTGCTCCATCACGCACACCATCATTCAGACTGTGCCAGTCAGCGCCCCTTCTGAAGGAGGCAGACGAGTCCCAATGTGACCTGGAGCGGCCTCGATTGGTCTTACAAGACCTTTTCCTTGGCACACTCAATGTGGAATAACTCCTATGTCGCTTTGGAGAGGCACTAGCTCCAGAGCACAAAACGGCAGCACTCTCAGACCTAAGAGTGACCTATGATCCATTCTAGGCCTCGGTGCTGAAGCAGGCCACATGGCCTGTTTTAGCAGGTGCTGCTTCAGACAAAGATACTTTGCCACATGAGTCCATTTCATGAATGACCTGTAAATCAAATGTTGCTCCTTGATATGGGCTTTGGCTAAGCACAGCAAGCACTGCATGTGCGGATGGTAGTTGGTGTTCAAACCCCAACACATGTTTGAACCCTGGAGAAGACACCCCCAGGGAAATACTTAGTTATCTTCAATTTAACACTGAATCTAAGTAACAGTATACTAAGGGTACTAATTAACTAAATATAACAAGGGAAGTCACTAAAAATAGAGGTTTTGATCTTAGAAACCACTCAAATCTCTGACGCCTGCCACAGGCGGTAAGAAGGAACCGGAGGTAGTTGAGGCAGCACCACCTCATATAACCAAGGGAGGGGCTATAAGTACAAGGCAAGAGCCCTACTTCCTATGGGTATTGCTAGGCAAAATTCACCTAAATGAAATACATGTCTGAATCATATCTCTACATTACAAACAACACACTGTTTTAGGTAAAAAATATAAAAAAGATTGATTAATTACAGAAAGATAGATTTTAAGTTATTATAAGTAATAGCATACAGATCAAAGTTGGTTACCTAAGAAATAAAACAAATTTCCAATCTGAATTGTATTAACTAGACAGAATTGAATCAAGCAGTGTCTCACACTGATAGTACAAGCAGTTTACAGATCCTCCATACACAGGTTGGAACTCCTTTCCAGCCTGGGATAACCCTCTCCCGTTCAAAGTCTTTTTCATCCGGACGTGCTTCCATGTGTTGAGTTATGGAGGGAGTGAGACTAAGTGATGATGTTACTTGCCTCTTTTATAGCTTCTGCCAAGTGGAGGGAACTTCATTGTCCCAAACAAAGCCCCCAGCATGGTTAGTGGAAAAGTAAAGGCACAAGATGGAGTCCAGTGTCACATGAACTGGTCACATGCTCTTGCATGCTTTGATGAATCATAGCAGGGGTCTCTAACAAGTTCCCCCCGGATGCAACCTGGAACTGGGGTACCACTGAGCCCTCTGACTCACCAGTCTGTGTTCCCTCTCAAACTATGCTGCTGTGACAAGCTGCAGACCACTCCTGGTACTGAACTCCCACCCGCATTCACACAGGCAGGGACAAACCCAGCTGCAGTTACATGCAGGCTTTGGCCAGCTACTGTATGAACCAACAATAGAGAGGCTACAGCCAAAATAGCCCCACTTACCCAGCCTAGAACCCCAGAGCTGTACTGTCCTGATCTGGTAAAAAAACAGCCATTATGAATTTATTGCCCAGTTCGCCCCTCCCTTGATGTGAAGAGGAATATGCACAACATCTTTGTTAACTGAACTGAGATTTTCCCAAGCACTTCACTCAAAAACACACTGGTTATGATAAAACATAAAACAAGTTTATTAACTACAGAAAGAGATTTTAAGTGATTATAAGTGACAGCAAACAGGTCAAAGCAGATTACCTAGCAAATAAACAAAACCACAATCTAAGCCCAATATACTACGTAGGATTTGGATCAGCAATATGTCATCCTGACTGATGATACAAGCAGCCCATCAAGCTTCCATACACAGACTAGAATCCCTTTAGCCTGGGACCAGCACTTCTCCCAGTTCAGTCTTTGTTCCTCAGGTGTTTCTAGGTGTTCTCTTGTGTGGGGAGTGAGACCCTGAAATGATGTCACTCCCCATCTTTTATAGTCTCTCCATATGGTGGGAACCCCTTTGTTCTAAGCCAAGTTCCCAACCCCCTTTGTGGAAAAATACAGGTATTAGAATGGAGTTCGGTATCATGTGGTCTGGTCACATGCCCTTGCATGCCTTGCTAAATCATAGCAGCCATTATCCACAGGCTGTCTGAAGTGTCTGAGGTGAGGATATGCTCTTCCATGGTCCATTCTCTTTGTTGGTGGGCCATTATCACTGTCTAACTTCTTCATTCTTGTACCTGAAAAGCTAGTTGTGGGTGTTGCAACTTCACAACATATTTCAGTAATACATACATAGCAAAGCTTTATAACTTTGCATACAATGACAGCACATACAATCCAATGAGATATTAATGCTTAGCAGATCAAGACTTTTAGAATGATACCTCACAAGGCATACTTTGTACAAACATATCATAATTACATCACCATGGGGCGCGTTAGAGTGCAAAATGTTGCAGGGTCATTACCCATGCTCTGGCTAGAGCATCCACAGGAAAGTCCACCAGGCAGGGATAAGCTTCTTCCATGGCCCATTGTGTATATTGATAAGCCATAAACTTGAATAGTTCATTCACAATGTACTGGCTAGAGTGGATGTAAACTACCTTGTGGGAGTTACCACAGGAGCAAACACATTTGAAATATGGGTACATAGTCAATATTCATAAGTTCCGATGCAAAAATGATACATGCATACAAATAGGATAATCATGTTCAGCAAACCATAACTTTTCCATTGATACCTCATATGACATAATGTTTACAAGATTTGTTGCAATTATATAACACTGGTGAATATGGGGGTGCCAGTGTGTTGATCTGGAAAACAGAGTGTCACAGCATGCATGTGTGTTGTATGTGTGTGTGTGTGTGTGTGTGTGTGTGAGAGAGAGAGAGAGAGAGGGGAACCAGAATATCATGCAATATGGAAATGTCATTACCAGGCACTTTTATTTCATTACGTTCAACAGATGGTGAAACAGTAGTGTTTATAATAACAAATGATTTCTACCATCAACACTTGAACACTGGAGGAAATTGTCTAGAAAGAATTGATTAGTAGGGTGCATACATGCAAAGGATTGCCTAGAGTCCTCCACTAATGTTATACAGCTTAGAGCTGGGCAAATGCTGCAAACAATTTCCACAAACTTTCATTTGAGATTTTTTGAATTCACTTTGTCTGGCATTCCAAGTCCTTAAGTAAAAGAAGAAAAGATCTTGTAATACATTTAATCATCTTGTTACATTAGAACCAAAATTTATCATACCCCCTCTATTTTTTCCCCTGTAAGTGAGAACTTTACTCCCAAAATTTCAGAAAGCCATCAAGTTCTAAGGAGTTGAATAATAGGAACTGTTGAACATATTCACCCTTCATTGATGTTAGCTATGAGGGGCTGGCTCTATCTGACATTAAGTCTGTCTGGTAAGCTGCTGGCGAAAGACACACAGGGAAAACTCCAAATCCACAAGCCTGCAGGTGTTGACTGACTAAAGACACCGAAGTGCTCAAAACAGCTCTTTATATGGCAACAAAAGGACAAAACAGGCAGAGGATTTAGCATGGAAATTAGAGGGCAATTTTTTGGCTGAGACTGAGACCAGAACTGCCCATCTGGGGAGAGGGAGGGATGATGATTACAATAAAGGGGAAACACAAAAGGATCTTGGTGCTCACTCCTCAGGATGTGGGGGAGGTTAATGGGTGGTACAGCTGTGCTTCTGCAGGGTGTAGTTGAGCTTCTTCTACAATAAACTGAGCTTTAACCAAAGATTCCAGTCTCTGTGTGTTCCTGTGTGTGTATCCATTGGTTGTGTCTGAAGACATAGGATACTCCAACACTAGCATCTTCACCTTCTTGACAGACTTGTCCGGTTGTGTCCCAAACCAAGGTGTTTTTTGTTTTTGTTTTTCTATTGCTAAAGGTCATGCAATTAAAGTAATGTAATACAAGAGTATGTATAGTACTTATGCCATGAATGATATTCCCCCTGATTTTGTATCTCTCCATGATGAGCCACTATTTGATATAATTAAAAGGAAACTTAGAAACCATTATGGCTGGCACTTGCAACATTATTTTGAGATTGGCTTTTGGCAATGTCATCAAACAATGGTGAGTCAGCACAGTAAGGCTCTAGGTATTAGAAAAGGACTGGAGGGGATTATCACCTGAAAGACAGTAAATCTGTTTTATAGTATAATATTTTTTTTCACCATGCAATTTATCTATAAGCTAAATTCTGTTTTGCAAACAGATATGCACTGAAATAATTACATAAGAACATAAGATCTGCCACACTGGGTCAGACCATCTTGTCCAATATCCTGTCCCTGACAGTGACAAGGATTGGGGCTTCAGGGGGAGCATAAAGAAACAAGGCACTCTTGGAGAGATCCACTTCTTTCTTCCCCTCTCATCTCCTGGAAGTCAGAGGTTTAGGGTCACCCTGAGTATGGGGTTACATCCCTGGCCATCTTGGCTAATATCCACTGATGAACCTATCCCCCATGAACATATCCAGGTTTTTTTTAACCCAATTACATGTTTGGTCACCACAACATCCCATGAAAATGAGTTCCATAGGTTGGTGTTGTGTGAAAAAGTATTTCTTTTGATGCCCTCACATCAAATTTCTCAAGTGAACTACTGAGTTCCTTTCTTTGGTGGTAATATTAACCTTTCCATACTCAGAGAAAATTCTCAGAAAATTGTGTACTTTCTACTTTGTTTAATCTCTCTGTTTCACAGTATAGACAATATAGGCAGTGCCTTATTCTGCTCTCATTTAAGTGATTGTTTTGCCCATAGGGGTAACAATACATTTTTTCTTATATCTGAATTGAAACAAAAAGATAACATTAAACAGATAGTGTAACTTTACTTTGCAGATTAAAATATACACGATCACAATTAAAAAGTGAGCATTTACCATCAGTTACTACAGCAGTATCCAAGATGTTACAGATTTCCTCCCCTTATATTAGAACAAGAAATAATGGAGGCAACTGTGTTGTATCTATGTGCAAAGGTTGATATTTTAATGGCAACTACTAACTTCCATCACAAGCTTCATTTAACATGACAGTTTTAGCACATGCAATCCTGAGTGAATTTACAAGTTTTCAGATAGTGTCACCTATTCCTAAGTAAATGTTCCTGTAATTTCTCTTGAAAACAAATTATTCCAGTAACCAGTTTTCCTTTTCTTTTTATATTTTGTATAAAGATGTAGACCCTAACAGTTTCTTCAGGCAGCTTAGTAGCCTTTATGGTCTGCATCTGTCTAATAAATTTGAAGTGTTTTCTGCTCATCAGTTAAACCAACCTTTGCCTTTTATTTATAACTTGGCTTTTAAGATACTGACAGCATACCAGACAACATTTATAAAGCATGTCTGGAAGCAATATATTTGTTCGCCTTAACTGAAATCCATTCACCTTGAAAGTATGAGCTCATGAAGGATAAATGACCCAGAAGAGAAGAATGATCTTATTAGCAATGAAAAAAATTGGCCTCACATGGACATGAATTAAAGGAAAAGTATGTTTATTATTGTAACTTAACTAAGTGAATGTAAAACATACTAACTACTCTAGTGTGTGTGTGTGTTTGTGCGTGCATATTTGATGTCCATCTGATTAGGGCTGCCAGAAATAATCCCATTAACCCTTTTATTCTTTGTTTGCTGAGCAAGAATTGTATTCTACCCTTGGCTATATATGGGCTGTTCCTATTGAAGCTGAATAGGAGTTGTGTGCACAAGTCCTGTAATAAATGCTTGCCCCTAAGGAATTTTACAAAGCTGTTCCTGATTCTTGGGCTGTTCAGTTTTGATAGCAGTTTGTTTCAGCTACTACAGTGGTTCCCAGCCATTAAGGTTAGAAGCCTCCTCTAAGTGTGAGGGATCTACACCTGCACTCCTATGTCTCTATCATCCTTGCTGCATCTCACCTGGTTTTTGTCCCTTTTCTCTCCATTGCTGCCCCTTTTTCTTTTGCATTATTTTCTTTCTCTTCCTTTTTGACTCTTTTTTTTCTTTTCTATGTAATTTTGCAATTTTCCTTTTATTTCTCATGCTTTTTTTCTCCTCTTTGTTCCCAGATCACTCCTCCCCTTTCTCTGCTTCTCTGTGAGGACACCTCTTCTTCAGAGCTCCCTCCCTTCTTCCCTACCATCTCTCCAGGTCTGTATCTTCCCTCTCCCAATGAGTTGCTATACATATCCATGATGGGGTGTCCACTCCACACAAGCTGTAAATGGGTTAATGTGGACCAGGAGGGGTCAACTAACTTTCAATACTACACCTGGAGGGGAACTGAACATTGATAGGACCTAATGGCAGATGAAGCTCAGCTGGGGAAGAAGCTGGGATAGGTGTATAAAACCATGATGTGCCCTCAGAAATAAGTTGCAGAGATGAGGTCTGCAGTCACCCCTTAGAGGGAAAGGGAGTTGATAAGGGACAACGAGAAGAGAAAGCCCTGGGGCCTTGTCCTGGCCTAGGGAGTCTGGCAAGAGGCCAAAATGGGTGAAATAGACAGGGAGAGCAGAGAATCTCAGATGGGAAACCCAGAGAAAAGCAAAAAGGTGACAGGTGAGCTCACAGAAACAGCAATGAGATTTGAGACTATTCAGATCTAGGTTCCTAGTCATAGGGTCCCTAGTCTGGAACCTGGAAGAGTGGATAGGCCCAGGTTCCCCTACCAGTCATTGGCAAAATGGCACAAGACCTGGAGTTGGAACAGGAGATTGTCTGAGGTTGCATATGGACAGATTGTCTGGGGGGATTTTGTTAAATTGAAAGAAGAGGAGACTAATTCGTGAATATGGATCACCTCAATTTAGAAAGAGAGAGAGAATGGTTACACTTTGTGTAACCAACAGAAGTGGGTACCAGATGTGGTAAAAGCTAATTCTTAGACCTTGTCACACACACAGCTACACCTGCAATGTGTGGAACTCCTTTACAGTATCTCAGTAACAAAAGTGATTCTTATGGACAAGAAGGGTATTATCAAACATAATTCTCTCCATGCCTTTTAGACTCAGATCTTGATTTTGCTTTCTGTAGACTGAGGGTATGTCTTTGCTAAAGAGTTAGCCCAGTCTCTAACCTGGTTGTTGAATTTAAGCCCCTGTTGTCCCCACAGTAAAACCTCTCACCTGGCCTTAAGGGTGCTTTAAACCTAGGCTAGCATAGATGCTTCTAGGCTTGAACGGAAGTTTTACTTTATCCTGGGATGGCAGCCTGCAGTGAGGATGCAGGCTGCCAGTGAGGATGCAAATAAAACCCAGTCTAACAATCCTTCAGTGCCTTCTACCTGGACCATATTTTCTTACCCAATCCCTCTCTACCTCCTCCTTTTTTCTACATTGGCTTAGTTTTTAGACCTCATTTTTGCATACAGTTCTTCTGATGCATTTGAAGAGATGTGCTATCTGAGAAATCCTTCTCTCAGCGTGCTGCTAGCTGGCCAGAAGACCAAGCTTTTGGTCTGTTGTCAGTTACTCCCATAATTTGGGGAAATGTAACCAGAATCAGTGGCACTGAGGAATTGTCCAAGCAGCTAGCAGTGGAGGGGATCCAGCAAATGGAATTTCAGTACAAAGAGAAAATAAAAACTCTGAAGACTATGTACAGGGTGGCTAAGGATTACAAGACCACACTCAGCAAATAACTGAAACCATGCCCACTCTACTATGACTTTCCCTTGGTGCTCAGCCATGTCCAGTCCACGGACCTTGCTTTCTTGTTAGATGTGCTCTGTTGGAGAAAGAAGAAGGGGTAGAAGGAGAGGAGCAGCTGCAGCTGGGACTGGGGGCAGAGGAAGGAGCAGACATGGAGCTGATGTGGACCCCTATACAGCATATTGATTTGGGGCACAGCTACATCTTTCTCTGGCCAGATTCCTAGGATCACTTCTGGAATGTGTGTGGTGGGAGGGGGTGTATGACAGGTTCAGGAGGAAACAGTGCAGGAACCAGAATCAGGGAAGTTGTGTGAGGAGCAGGAAAACAAGTTTGTTATTGAGATGGGGGATGTTGTGGATTGGATTAAAACATGGTTTAAAATGATTAGTGTAACAACTGCCCTTCATGTAAGAAAAAAACTATAAAAACAGTTGTCTCTAAGACAAAGGCATGCTAAAGGCTACTCAGGGATTCAAATAAATTGGGTGTAGGGAATTTAGCTGGGCATTGTTTTGGGTAAGGGTGTGTGTGTATAAGAGAGCAGGAGACATCAGAGACAAACAGCCTGGACAAATAGAGTATAAGACTCTGGAACAGGGGTTGGCAACCTCTGGCACGCGGCTCGCCAGGGTAAGTACCCTGTCAGGCTGGGCCAGTTTGTTTACCTGCCGTTTCAGCAGGTTCGGCCAAACGTGGCTCCCACTGGCCGCATTTCACAGTCCTAGGCCAATGGGGGTGGCAGGAAGCTGCAGCCAGGACATCCCTCACCCACACCGCTTTCCACTGCCCCCATTAGCCTGAGATGGCAAACCACGGCAAGTGGGAGCTGCGATTGGCTGAATCTGCCAAAATGGCAGGTAAAAAAACTGGCCCGGCCTGCCAGGGTACTTACCCTGGGGAACCGCGTGCCAGAGGTTGCCGACCCCTGCTCTGGAAGAAAGAAAGGGAGGGGACTTCTTGGTCTGGACAAGATGACTGAAAATTTTAGTGCTATGTGGAAGAAAGATATATCCTGGTTTTAATTCCTCTTGTGTTCAGAGAAACAGGACTTTGATTAGCTACTTGGGTCAAAAGCGGTAATGAGATATTACAATATAAGATTAAAGGTATTTGCCTTGCTATGGCCAGTCTCATTAATATGTTACATTTTGTTGACCATGTTATGCCTGTTAAGCTTCAGTTGGGGGTGAAAGAATCCCCTTTTCCCTGTTTCCTCCCACCCCCACCCAGTTATGTATGAAGGGCTGTTGGGGTGGAAATGGGAGAGGATGAAAAGTCACATCTGTGGTTATCTTAAGCATCTTCATTCTTGCTCAGTAACCTGTTCATTTGCTGGAATTTTATTCCACCTCTTGTGTATGAAATTAGATGGATTAGAGGCAGCCTAGATATTAAGTCCACTGCATGACCTGTGTGTTAAGTCCAGAGCGCTTTCAAAGTGAAACTGCAGTACCAAGAGACTAAGAGTATGTCTACACTGCAATTAAAATCCCTCAAACGGCCTATGAAGGTGACTCGGGCTTGTGGTTCAGAGCAAAGAGGCTGTTTAATCAAGGTGTAGACATTCGGGTTTGGGCTGCAAGGTGGGGAGGGTTCCAGAGCTTGGGCTTTAGCCTGAGCCCAAATGTCAAGAAGTCAGTTAAACAGCCTCTTAGCCCAAGTTCTGCATAGGCCAGCTGAGGAGTTTTAATTGCATGTAGACATATGCTGAAGGGCTATTGGGGCGGAAATGGGAGAGGATGATAAGGCACATCTGTGGTTATCTTAAGCATCTTCATTCTTGCTCAGTAACCTGTTCATTTGCTGGAATTTTATTCCACACTTTGAGAACAATGCAGGAGAACTTTTCTTAGAAAATGAATTCTAAACAGTCAATCAGGTTACTTGGCAGAGAAAACTTGCTACAAACACCTTTGTATCTTACTAGACCCTTCCATGAATTAATCTCCATATCAGTACATAGGTGACAAAAGACCTCAATGGCATAGATGGATGGCAATGAATTGTTACTATGAGCTATTATTGGCCCAGGAAGAGTGAGTGTGATGCTGTAGCCTGGTGGCTTCACAGTTTCTTTCAACCCAAACAATTTTTTTCCTTTGCTACATTTTTTCACAATTTGTGGATTCAATTCATTAAAACAAACAAACAAACAAAAACAAAAACAAACAAACAAAAAACCTGCCAGGGAACTAAAAATTCATTTATTTGTCCAGATCTAATTTTGACTCAACTTACAAATGCCACTGCCTGACTTTCTACCATAAAGAAAAAAGATATGACATCAGCCCTATCTTCAGTTTCAGTGCTTTGCATTCATTTTAAGATCAAATTCAAGCTTTCGCTCTTTGAAGAGAAAGAACACAGAAATAAAAAAAACAACCATAAAACTCTCCAGGAATCCTTTTCAGCCTATCTCAGAGACCTTAGGCCAAATTCTGAGAGTAGAATTTTGCCCTTTGACTTCCCCCTAAAAAAGAGAGAAAAATAATTATCTCTAGAATTCTGTATACATCAGAGGCTAAATTCAGTCTGGAACTACTTAAGTTTACATTGGCATTATCATAGGCATAGGGAGTGGGATGCTATTGTTAGAAAGCCTAGTAGGGGTTACAGCACTACAAAGCACCCATAACCTTCTCTCTTCTGTGAAGTAAGCATATGAGAAGTATAGCCTAAAACAGTGGTCCCCAACCTTTTCGTCTGGCGGGCGCCAGACAAAGGACCATGGCAGTGGTCGAGCATCTGCCGAAATGGCGCCGAATTTCTGTGGCATTTTGGCGTTGCCGCATCTCGATGACGTCGCTTCTCGGCGGCAAGCGGCGTCATCGAGAGGCGTCGCCGACAAAATGCCACAGAAATTAGGCAGCATTTCGGCGGATGCTCGACTGCCGGCCAGGACGCGGGCGCATTTAGATGCCTCCGCGGGCGCCATGGCACCCACGGGCACCGCGTTGGGGACCCCTGGTCTAAAAGATGTAAAGTGTTGGATAGGGAAGAGTCATCCTTTTGTGTAGGTCCCCAGGATATATGATTTTAAAATCCATTTCTTCATCTGCCATAAAAAAATAGATACAAAAGTGTTGGTGTGCTGAATAAGGAAGACTTTTAAAAAAATACACTGTGAATTTTCTGAAGTATTTGTCAGTTCTCTTAAATATCTCTGCATCTACAGATACTGAGAAATGGATAGCCTGCAGGGAGTAGGGAGAGAGAGAGCTTGCCCACTTCTTTGAAGCCTGTTTGATCAGCTATCACTGAGAGAGGGTAAAAAATAACAAGATTAGGTGATGTGACCCCCTCCCCAACTCTTTTATATATCTATAGGTCTATGAGATCTAGGATGTACACATGTGCAATGGTTACAGATGCACTTCACTCTCATGTACACATAATACAGTTTAATTGGGAACTTGGCCACTGACAATGCATCTCAGAAAGAAGAAAGACAAACAACAACAAAAACCCACAAAGGACACACACAATTAGTACACAGGAAACAAAATAATGGTTCAAACATGTTACGGGATGTCCCTGATGTAAATGGGCAAAATGAAGCCATTAACATTGGGTCTGAATTTGGCCTGTGCCCATATTTCTAATGTAAATTGGTTAGATAATTTATCAATACATTTAATAAATGGGAATCCTATCATCTAAATCTGTCATAAAATATCGTACAAGCAAATCACTTTTAGTGAGATGTTGATTTTAAAAATGATTAAAATTTTAAATGGCACAAATGGCCACTTGTAAAGCCATATTCTACAGGGATATGAGCAGGTATGAGGAATTCAGCATTAAAAACTCCCACTGAAGAAGACTTTGCAGGAAGCTCTTAGCAACTCACAGGGTCAAGTCTTAATAGAACATGATCACTTACCTGTTTACCAGCCACAAGTTATACCCATTCATTTGCAGAAGAAGTCACAAAATGTTCTCAAGGCTTTTGAAATGACAAGGAGTTTAACAGGTCAGAGATATGCATGAAAATATTATGTGTAGCTACTTGTTAATAATGAAAACTCAGCTAAACCAGACATGTCCCTTGGGGAAATGTTCTTCCACTTTATTCAGGAAAAGCCAGCCTAGGTGAACTTAATTGACTTAGGGCTCAGTCCTGCAAGGTGCTGTGTGATGCTTGGGAGATGCTGAATGCCCTCAATTCTCATGGGCTTCTTTCGGTATTGCTACCACTCAGTATCTCTCAAGAGGTACTCAGCACTCACAGGACAAGGCCCTAAGGAAACTGCATCCAAATACCATCGACACTAAATGTAAAACAACATTTATAAATAGTCAGTTCTAGCACTTGTAGCAGCATGGAAGCGATGCATCTCTCAGCAGGCAGCCTCACAGGCTTTTATAGTTCATATGGCAATACTACTCAGAGTAATAGATAATTATAATGACTTGTCTGAGGACACGAGACAGGACCCCCCAAAGAGTCAACGTGCCATGCCATTTAAGATAAAATAGCCCTATTATCATTAGAGGATTATCCAGGCAATGTTCCATCTCTGAGCAAGATAAGGTTGAAGAAGGCAATTTATAGCCACATATAAGGCTCTTCTCCCATGTTCTGCAGCCTGAAATCTTTATCATAACTTGGGTACTTGCCATTATCACTCAGTTGCCGGGAAGGCATACAGCAACAAAAATTTGCCACATTAGTGTAAATTTGGGTTAAACCAGATCCCTTACTAAGTATTTTTTGACTGTGTGATGGAAATATCACTTACATGCTCAAATTATCATGTTATATTGTAGACCCAAAGTGAGGAAGTTGTGCTTGATGTGTGAGAGGACCACACCCATCCCAGTGAATAAAAACCATGTTGCTGAAAACTACTGACTTTAATGGCTTTGTGTAGACCTTATTGGAACTAGACAGGCAGATTGAGGCAGTAAAAGGAAAACTCTTCACAACCAGAAATTCAAATTAGCAGCCAAAAGAGAGATAATTCCCCAAGCTCTAAACAGCTCAGCTGCCTGAGACTTTATTTCCATCATAATATCTGCAAAGAAACCCTTCTTACCTTCCAGCAACTTTGGGTGCTGCAAGTGGTCAGATTATACATGAGTCATAGTAGCATGATACATCTTGGCTATGCGGTTTCTGTGCTTAATCCTGTGCTATATTGTGGGAAGTGATGACCAATTAGTAGTTTGCAGCATTGTTGGTTTCACATAGTGTGACTTAGTGAGCTTTTGCTGTAAACTAAAATGTGGGAAGAATGCTATTATACTATAGTCCAGGGGTCGGCAACCTCTGGCACGCGGCTCGCCAGGGTAAGCACCCTGGTGGGCCAGCCCAGTTTGTTTACCTGCTGCGTCAACAGGTTCAGCCGATCGCTGCTCCCACTGGCCGCGGTTCACCGCTCCAGGCCAATGGAGGCTGCGGGAAGCAGCGTAGGCCGAGGGATGTGCTGGCCACCCTTCCTGCAGCCCCCGCTGGCCTGGAGCGGCAAACTGCAGCCAGTGGGAGCTGCAATCGGCCGAACCTGTGGACGCGGCAGGTAAACAAACTGGCCCGTCCCGCCAGGGTGCTTACCCTGGCGAGCCAGAGGTTGCTGACTCCACTATAGACAAATGAAGCACAATTATCAGCAGCACATCTGAAATGAGACATTGAAAATTAGTTATATTTGTCATCATAATACATTAATAGTGTCATAACAGCAGACTTTAGCATTAGGAGAATATGCTATCCATGTTGAAACTTTAAGAAAAAGTCTACTTCCATATTGGATGTTCAGCTTGTTTAGGAATGTGATTTATCTCCTAGCTCACAGAGAAGGATGGCCAGTTAGTAAATTGTTGTATGGAACATAATAATTCTAGAGTATTATGACAGTGTCACACAAATAGCAGGCCTGTACTGTAATGGAAAAGGGACAGAACAAAACAAAGAGGATGGAACATACATATAGTAGAATAAGCCTAGGAAACCTTAATATTTTCCATTGAAGAGATTAGCTTTAGTAATTTATTGACTGTGGAGAGGAAGAGAACTTGTCTTTGTTAGGGGAATGGCAATTCCAGAAATATGGGATGTCATGGAAAAAGGTACATACAGGAGGTGCAAGGTGACATATATAGAGATAATTGTCCAGATTCTTAGTTAGTATAAATCCCTATCCCATTATATCAGTGTATTTATTTGCACATCCAATTGCAGCTTTTTAATCTCTTCATTTTTAAATTGTACTGTATGCGTACACAAATGAATGCATTCCCCAAACAGAGGAAATTATTTCCTAGATCAACTCTCACACAAATCCCTCTCTGATTCTGAGATAACAGTTTCTTTTCTTAGTCAGTTATGCTGAAAATGTGGAGTAAAAATCACAGATAGAAGATATAAAGTGTTGAATCAAGGAGTAGTACATATAGTTTGATTGAGTAACAATATATCCAGTAGTTTGGAAAAAAATATCCACTGTGACTACAATTAAAGAACAGGAACATATCTCCAGAAGAGGTCATGCTGTTTCGGTTTGCATTTCCTGTGATAAATAGGAGGCCATCTTGGAGGAATGTCAGAGGACCTTGTTAGCATCAGTCAAAGCATCTCTAGATGTCTTACCCACTTTCCAGAGGCACTGATGCATTACACAGTTAATTATTTTCATTTTCCCACAGCTGCACACACAGATAACATAATGGTAAAGTGAAATTAAATACAGTGGTACAGTTTCTAAATGTACTAGTTACCAGAGACTTCATGTGTGTCCACTGTTGCCCTTGCACATGATAAAGAGGATTGCAGAGATATTAAACTCTTTCACAACAGGAACAAGCAAGCTGATGGTAATGTTGCAGTGGCTTACACTGTAGGTGTCTTATACATCTATGGAAGCCGGACACTATTTTTATTAGATACAGAAAGAGTCTGGATGTAACCTATTGACAGCACTCATTTGGAAAGCAAAGTGCTTATGCAATACTCAACACAGAGGCGTAGTCATCCAAAGAGATAAGGATGTTAAACTAAGGGATACTCTACACTAGAAATTTACTTTGACATTGCTACACCTCTCAGGGGTGTGAAAAACCCACATGCCTAAGAGACATAGCTGTACTACTCTAACCCCCAGTATAGACTCAGCTAGCTTGAATTCTTCCATCAACCTAGCTACAGCCTCTTGGGGAAGTGGATTAACTACCCTGATGGAAGAATCTCTTCAGTTGGTATAAATAGTGTCTATACTGAAGCACTACAGTGGAGCAGCTGCACTGAAGCATCTGTACTGCTGTAGGGTTTTATGTGTAGATATACCCTAAAGATCAATAATAAACAATTGCTAGTCTCCTTATTATGCTACACAGCATTATGGGTTATATTTTCAGCCAATGTAAATTGGCGTAGCTCCATTAATTGCAATTGAACAATTCCTATTCGTGCCACCTAAAAACCTGGTCCGTTAATCTTTCATTTTTGTTATAACTATTTGGATTATTGTAATACACACAATGTTCTTGGCACTTTCCAAACATATGTTAAAATACTGTCCCTCTCCCAGAGAGCTTTTATTTTAATTAAATCCATTGGAGTCTTTCAATTGACTTAAATGGCCTTTGAATCAGGATATTACAAGACAATTTATGAAAGGTGAGGAAAAATAATAGATTTAAATTCAACACAGTTGTAGTGTTTTGGTTTTCTAATAAGCATCAAACTATTCTCCATGGCTTTCTAAATATCTGTTACTAGTATTTTGCAATAACTAGTAGGTATCACAGCAAAAGAGGGATTTGAAGGAGGAGAGGGCAGTGCTCTTATGGATTCCTTTACAGAGGGCATTCCATGTGTCTGGAATGGCTTCGAAAAAAAACACAAAAATAGTTGGGGAAATTTATAGTTGAAGCAGGAAGCAATAAGAGACAAAAGTGAATAAGTAGGAGGGACACAATAGGCATTTGAACTGTATTTATGACTATAACCTCATTTATTCCCTTTGAGAATATTAAAGGTGCAGATTTATAGCTGCACAATATTGTGTTGGTTTTTTGTCTTTAAATGTGTCCTGGAAAATCTCTATCTTTCATAATGTGCTGCATGTTACCCAAGAAATAGGCAGCAGGCTGATCATGTTTTGCTGCATGTCACGGGGATTCCCATTCATGAGGAAAAACTCCTGAATACCAATTTAATAATGTTATCACCTACAGTGACACTAAGGTTTGCTCTGGCTGCCTCTGTCATGACATAAAGGGAGGTGAAGTACAAGCTTCTATGCTTCAACATGCCAATGGATATCAGTCCTGACATGCAAAAGCAATGTTATTTCAGCTGTGATGGATCCACATTTACTAAAGATACAGTATCCACAGGACTCCTCTTTCTTTAAATTAGAGTTCTTAGCAATTGCATCATTATACGAAGCTGTAGTGATTAGTTACAATATTACAGATAAGTACATATTTACTCTGTATAAATGTGCTATGGTGAAAGAGAATTGCCTCTGTCATGACGGGGGGCAGCCAGGTCAAATTTGAATTTGAGCTGTGCAGTGCGGCACACAATGTTGCAGTGTTGCTGAGGTTTGTCCTGGCCAGCCATCTGTCACGACCACATATCTCCCTGAAATTAATTTGAAAATGATGATTAGTATGACAGGCAGGAAAGGAACCCTGATCACCTGACTCCCAGACCAGCTCCCTAGCCAGCAGATCATGTTACCACCCTGTAAACTTAACATATCAATTTTCTTTTTGGTGGTTAAACTGGGCTGAAAGCAGACTAAAAACTGTTTAATCATTGTCTTTTGTGATTGAAAATGACTTTGCTTTTAGGCAGTGTAGTGGCTGCCAGACTGGATGAAATGTTTTGCTTTTATATAATGCAGTGACTATAGTGCTAATGAAAGAAAGGAATTAATAGCACTGTTTCTAGGCAGACATAATAAAAGGAGGTGAAGTACAAGCTTCTATGCTTCAACATGCCAATGGATATCAGTCCTGACTTGCAAAAGCAATGCTATTTCAGCTGTGATGGATTGACATTTACTAAAGATACAGTACCCACAGTACTCCTCTTCCTTTAAACTAGAGTTCTTAGCAATTGCATCATTATACCAAGCTATAGTGATTAGTTACAATATCACAGAGTGATCAGTACACATTTACTCTGTACAAATGTGCTGCGGTGAAAGAGAACTGATTTACTGCATATACATTTGTATGTCACTTTGCTATGGTTTGGCTGTTTTTTTTAATACTTTTATCTGCAGTTTTTCTAGGGCAATGCTCCAGTTTATATGTTTCTTTTATTGTATTACTCTTCTAGTGTAGCAGCAAGGAAAGAGATTTTTAAATGGAAAAGGAGTCTGTTATTTCAGGTAGGCACTCAGACTTTTATATGAAAAACTAGACACATTTAAAGTTCTCTGTTTTCTTTTAAGAGAAATCTTATGTTTTCTCTAGTTTTTATGTAGCTGAACTGTTCTGTCTGACTGTTTCTGTGTACTTAGCAATAGTCTTTGCATGAGAGAATGGAAGATACCAATTCTCATTTTGGTTTCTATTACTTAATTACAACAGAGCTATGTTCTTGCCTGCAACAGAGCTCTACTCTGTGCAGGAGAGAATGAGGTTGGAGAATGAGTCAAGGGAGTCAGCTCTGGCTGCTTGTTTTGAGGGCGAGCCAAACCATTTAGAATTGCTGAAAAAAGAACCCTGAACTAATGGAGATTTGGTGCTGTATAGCCCCACAATGCCCTACCACACATTTTTCTTATTTACTTAGTGACGTTTCACACACACACAAATTCTGCACACAATTTTCATAAGCAAACACAGATGTTTTCCCCATTTCCCACAGCTATAAGGAGGCACTATTTTATTATAATAGATTAGCCCCTGTGACAGTTGTCACAAGGGTGCTAACTGAACTTCTGTTCCAGAGGTCTGTCATAGTACTGCAGAAAAGAAATGCAATCATTGGTACAGTTCATAATTGCTTACTGTCTGCTGAAGTGATTACCTGTGTATTTCTGAAGTTACAATGAAAGTGATAAACGTGGCCAGCAAAAAGTCTCAGCAGGCAATACATTTCTGATGGTAGCTCTTTTGAGTTGAATTAATTATGGGTAAAAGAACATGTCAGACAAATTTGCAGTCTATTTTAGGTACGATAGAATATATGTTGTTTCATTCCATTCTCCCTAGAGGAATATTTTAATTTCCTTTTAAACTCCACTTCTACTGTAGCTGTTTGTCACAGATTTTTTCATTTTACATCTGAGTACATGACACTAGGTGAAATGGGATAGTTTTCGTGCTCAGTCTGTGGTTCACAGGGTTTAGAGATGTTTTATAATGTAGATTTTTAAAAGAATTCACAAACTATTTTGCAATATATTCATGAGAATTGAACCTTGGAGGATGATTACTTTTTCTACTAATGTTTCTACTAGAGGAAAAACGAACAGGGGGGTATATAAAAATGTATGTTTTTATGTATATGTAACCCTTCTGCCCCTCTGAGTTGGCAGCAACAAGGGCCGGGTTCAGTATCCAGGGGTTCCATTTTAATAACACAAGGCAAAACCGGCTCGAGCCCTCACCCAGTGACCTGGGACAATTACATACCACCCCCCAGAGCGCCTCTAGGAGGCAATACTTCCCCACTCGCAAGCACAGAATTTGAGTGTAGCAAAATCCTTTTAATAAAGGAGGGAAACAATGCGGCATCACGTTGAAGAAACACCACAAACAGGATTATAACACAAACCATAAGCAACAAAAACCCACCTCCAAGTACGTTTGGCAATGTCCTTTCCCCCTTAGGGTCTTATGTCCAATCACCCCAGAGTCCAACAACCCGAAAGTCTCTGGTCAGAGCCACCCCAGAGTTCAAAAGCTTATCTGCAGAGTTTTACCCCCCCCAGCATGGGTGGAAATGGGGGGGGGCACCTTACGTGGGCCAGAGCCAATTGCTCCGCCTCTCTGTGGAGTTCTGCTGCAGCCTTCCCCACGACCAGCTCCACTACACCAGCTATGCCGCTCCTCCAGCCAACCCGTGAGCCGCTCCAGCCGTCCCCACAAACCACTCCGCTCCGCTCACTGTTCCGTGGGCTGCTCCAACATGCTGCAAACTGATCCGCTCTTCCAGCTGCTTGGCGATAGATCTTCAGGCTCCCCCACTAGTTAACACAGCACTTAGTGATCTTAGCTCAGTAAGCTTAGCTCTTTTAGTGATTTCAGCTTATAGTAGGGGAGCCCCTGTGCTGGTGCACTACTGGCCCAATGTGAATTCAGCTCAGCAGTCTCTAGATGGACTCCTAATAGAATCAAAATTAGCTCGGCTCTTTAACAGTGGAGAGAGGAGGATGTGCAAAGGGTGTTCCAGGCCCTCAAAAGGGGCCCATACCATAAGGTACACACACCAATCTCCAACCTCTCTCATTTCACTGGGTTTTGGCACCCATGTCCCTTGTCTAGCAAGTGCTACTTAATTGATGGTAAGACTCTTTGTCATAAAGCAGTCTCATAGTTCCTCATTCACATAATCAGGGTGACACCACTTTATTCCTCCTGCCCCAATAACAAAGAAATTGGGGATCCCAAAGCTGTCAAAATAACCATCCCAGGCTGCTGTGGTCTATGCTAGGTGGGGTGGAGGTGCCAATGCAAATAACTGAAATGCCAATGCAAATACCTGAAATTCCTTTCCACACTCCCCATAATTTACCACCAGATGTCAGGGTAGAGCTCATCCTGACTCTGCTTACATATATAAAATGTATGTTTAAAGCCCAATATTTCTCTATATATGAACTTAATAGTAGCTGTTTTCCCAAATATTTCTTCCACTAAACATATTAGCTAGAGAACCTGTGGAAAGATGACACAGAAAGATGCATGAATGATGCTGAAGTGAGTCCATTTAAATAATTTGAACTAAGATAGACGGAGAAATAGTTGTTGTGAGCAGTTATATTGGAGGAGAATAAAAATAGAAGTTTAGAATGATGGTGCAACTTAACACCAATTACTACATAAGCATCCTTTAGGCTGAGATACAGAGTTTTACATTCAACATCCGGGGTATCAAACCAAACCAAATCCACCATATCACAAAATCATTCTCATAGCATTCAGTAGGTGTAATAAGTTTAATGATATATGAATACAATTAATACTAGGAATGGCACATTTTCAAGGATGTGTCATGAATGTGGTTTGGATTGACATAATCCCCAAGAGATAAAAGAAGATAAAACAACCTCCTTTGAGATTGAATATTCATAGAGACTATACCATTAATGCTTGTTGCCTACTCTTTATACTAAGGCTATGTCTACATTGGTGCACATACTCGGTTACTTCACTATGTATACACTCACACATATTTCCAATACCCATGATGAGTGTCTACATATTCTGTGCTGGACAGGGGTATCCCATTTTGTACATCCAAATATCTACATCCATGTTGCCACTGTTCATAGATTCATAGATTTCCAGGCCAGAAGAGATCATTGTGATCATGTAGTCTGAGCTTGTGTATAACACAGGCCATAAAATTTCCCCAAAATAATTCCTAGAGTATAGCTTATAGAAGAAAAATCCAATCTTGATTTAATAATTGTCAGTGATGGAGAATCCATCCTAACCCCCTGGTAAATTGTTCCATTGTTACTTACCGTCTCGTTAAAAATATGTTTTATTTCCAGTCTGAATTTGTCTAGCTTCAACTTCGAGCTATTGTATCATGTTGTTATACAACATTAGCACTTACTATTTCAGGGGCATTACCCAAGGGTTCTGTGTTTCATGGAGAGACACTCCAGGAACCACTTTGCTGTGTGTTGTTGTTACTATCCTCTGCCTTCACATTTGCTAACAGCAGCTCCTGCTTACATCTCCTTTCTGCCGTGCTGAGTGGAAGACATGGAGAAATTGGATGATGCTGTAGTTCTTCTCCTGCTCCTTATTGTAGGACAAATGTTTTTGCAGTGGAGTTGGTGATTGGCAAGATACTGGATGGAATTTGGGCATAATTTTCAGACATGTCAAAGACATCTGATCTTGAGGGTGAATGAAAATTTATTCAGCTCTCATGGTACAGATATGGTGAATGCTAGTATAGCCATGGTGAGTCCATGGGTGGACTATCACTTCTGGTCAGGAGAACCAGCATGATGCGATGGGCTCAGATAGTTCTGAAAACCTGGAGAGACCCACAGTGACTTCAGAACTTCTGAATGTGGAAACAGACCTTCATGAAGCAGTGTGAAGAGCGTGCACCAGAATACTTGATTCAGGGAGCCATACTGTGTACAAAAGAGGGTGTCTATTGCCCTGTGGAAGCCAGCAGCACCATTGGTCCATTGAAAATCTCTCTGGGGTTGGAATGTCCATTCTCAGGGTCATGGTTATGTAGTTTTGTGAGGCAATTAACACTGTGGTGGTGACCATAAGAAAAGTTCCAGAAATAATAACTGAATTTCAGAGGATGTGGTTTCCAACCTGTGCAGGGGCCAGTGAAGGCATCCACATCCCAATACTTATCCCACCAAAAGCGGTGAATGAGTATGTAAGTCAATAAAGTTACTATGCACTCCTGCATGGCTTAGTGGACCCCAGTGGCAGATTTATGAATACCAACATGTTGAAGAGACTGGGATTGTACCTGAAGAGGGAAATGTAGAAGAGATACTGTCTCCTCCTGAGCACCCCCTTTTATCTGAATGTGGCTCTGCTGTGTCTTGCTTTAGTTTCCTCCCTCAATGATGTCACGTAAACAGCCCAGAGAAGCCAAACACTATACATTATAGTAGTCTCTCTCCCTCTAATAAAGCCTTCTGAAAACAGCTTCTGTGCAATGGTTTAAAGGCTCTCTCCGCAGAGCCCAGAGAACACTTGGAAGTCCCAAAACAAAATTTTCTAGGTTTTAGCAGCAGCTCCTTCTGCTGTAAGTTCTCAGGCTTTTCTGCCTCCTGCTAAGCTTTTCAGCCTCTCCACTGCCTGTTCAGGAGCTATCCCAGGCCTCCCTGCCTGCAGAGCTTTGCCTAGTTCAGGATCCCCAAGAACATCCATCCTCTGGATCTTCCTTTCTCCTTAGGAATCCATCTCTTACTGAGAGTGTTAACCTTTTATCATGCCCAGGTGCTTCCCTGCTTAATTAACTCACCAAGTAACTGAAAGGAAGTTATCTACTCCCATGGAATCAGAATTGCCTCATTCCCCCTTGCAGAGCCTGTCATAAATAGGTTGGGTCCGATAGGTAGCTTCAGAGGGCTAACTACTGTCTGACAAGGAAGAAGGGACTTTGTTCCCCAGGAGCAATATGATTGTCTATGGCATCTGTGTCCACTGTTGATGTTGGGAACCCTGTATATCTGCTCCTAACTTGGCTTATGAAACCATACCCCAACAGAATTGACCCTGGAAAAAAGGAATCCAATTATAAACTCAGTTGCTGCAGAATAGTCATAGAGAGTATGTTTGATAGGCTGTTCTCAGAGAAGTTGTGGAGGATGGTGTACTCCAACCACACATTGATCAACGCCAGACTATGATCAGTGGGTCTGATGGCTGCTCTTGGAGCAGGGATCCATGTTCACCTGCATTTATCTGTAAAGAGTGCAGTGGGAAGTTGTTCTGATATGGTTAGTGCAACTTACTACTACCAGTGAAATTGGGGATGGGGACAGGGACCTTTTTAGGTTGGGTAAGGGAGGAAAGAAAAGGGATCAGTGGATTGTGAGAATTGGGGTTGATGACTATTAAAATACAAGACCTGGTACACTCCCATTACCCTTTCTGCACTACCCACTGGCATGGGTACGGGGCACATACTTACACCCTTCAAGCATGCCAGCTTACTGTCCCTCTGCTCGCCTTCAGATATGTTTCTGGGTTTAGATCTGAACAATAAGGGGGGTTGTGGAACAGCCATGCTCATGCACATGTATACAGTTGCTAGGGCAGATGTAGCCACAGGCATCAACAAATGTCACAGTTGATTTGTATCATGCATCTTGCTCTTTTACTACATCAAATACAAATCTCCATATGAAAATGCAAAAGAATTTAGCAAGTACAATATTCTTATCTCCTGTTCACAGTAAAGTTTTACAAAACTATAGGCTATGATGTACAAAACCAAATACAATGTATATGTAAGCCTGAATCAAATATAAAATGGTATTTCAAAAAAGCACATTGTCTTCATGGCAGGTCAATAATATTTTTGTGGATAAGCAGTATTATGGATGCCAAAATTCTCATTTTAAAGAAAAAACAGACTGTCCATTGTTAACAAAGTAAATAAGTTCATTTGGCACGATCATCATAAACTGCTCGTCTCTTGCTGCATCTAAATCTGCATTTCAAGACTGGGAAGATGCAACAAACTATATCTGCACAAAAAATATACATGAATGTGCATTGTCACTTTGGGCAACAATAGACCTGGCCACTTGATAATCTATTTGTACCAATAGACATCTCATATTTATCTCTGCACTACAGCATCTTTGAATTGTGTGATTTTTCTTTACTGGGTTGGTACTAGCAATGTTTGTGACAAAGAGTGACTGTCAAATACTGATCCTACTGCTCTGCAAGCAAATTTTCTGGCCAGTGCTCTATGGTCCACCGAGGCCCAGTACCTGTGAATGCTACTCATGAGGCAGGCCCATGGCTGCAGAGATGCTATGTGGCCACCTAACCCTATCCGTTCCCTGGCTGTGGTGTCCAGGATTTTGTCCAGACATGGTTGTTTATGATGTAACAGCCATTTCAATGAGGTGTGAGATCGGGGAAAGTGGCCCCTCTCCTGATATTCCTTTGTGAGGGTCATAGTCTCTGTTGTTGACTTAAGTCAGAGAGACACTGAAGAGAGAGATGATCTGAGCAGGCCACTGATGGTAAGGCTTTTTGTTCTGTGTTTGCATAGTGCCTGCTCTCTGACTATGGCTCCTAGGTGCTATGGTAATACAAATAAATAATAACAATAAAACTTAGGTAGGCAGGGCTGTGCGGTTTTCAGCAGGGTGGTTGTAAAAACAGTACATACATACACCATACAGAACTAGCCACGGGATCACTCCCAATATTCAGAGTTTGGCTATGTGGAAGTAATAAGCTAAAGCATCCTTAAAGACCTGAGTCTGTTACTGTTAGAATTTAAATGATAAATAAAACAACACCATAAAATAATTAATACTAATGATGATAACACATGATATTAACTAATGAAAATTGTTAACATTTTAATCAAATCCAATCATCATTGGTGCCCTCTCATAATCATATTATAAGTGTCATAATTTGAGATCAAGAGTCCCATTGGTAAACTTCCTCAGTCTCCAAAATAAGAAAGTTTTCTCTATTTTTAATGTGTTTCAAAGTTGTAAAAATGCCTCTGTGAGCCAGTATAAACATATTTTGAATATTAATGTTGAAGCTAAACTACTAATATGTATTTCCATATATGATACGTGACACTTCCATGTACACTGCTGTATGCTATTTCCAGATAACTCAGCTACATCATGATACTTTAACAATCAGTTTATTTTATGATAATATGATAAACTTAATTTTACATATTTAGTTAGTGTGGAAAATATATAATGCCTATTTTGTGAGCTCCAGACAAAACTAATTGTGTTATGTTAATGTTGTGGATCAAGTCTTTGTTTTCTAGTTTAGATTAGAAAAAATATCCTCAGTAGGCTAATAAAATTCAGATGTCAAGGTTTTATTGTCAGAAGCAGTAGTGTTCCGAATAGAAATGACTCATTATTATGAAATAGTTTAATATCCATAAATGTACTGGATAGAAAATTGAAGGGGTAAAAATATAATTGCTCTAGTCCCTTTATGTAACCTTGCTTTGATGATCACATAAGGACCACTGACATGGATTATTTCACACATGCCCTGGGATCTCAGAACGGACATATCACTGCTTGGCTGTGACTATAAGCCATTATTTCCAATGAAAATGGAAATAAGGGCTTGTTACATCATGACCCCATTGTAAGAATCATGATGGGTGTTAAATTCATACCCTGTATCCTGAAGCCATTAAAATCTTTTTAGAAGTCTAAAAATACATCAGTTCTGATCAAAGTTCCTTCTAATTTTTTTCACCCATATGAAATTTATTATGTGCACCAATATTGAGGTAATGTGCAGATGTGTGCCACCAGTAGAAACAAAAAAAACCCTAGATATAATATATATTTTTAAAAAAATTACCATAGGGATAATTACTCCACCCAGGACAGGTTTGGCATTTAAGAACTCACTACTCAAAGAATTAAATTTAAGCATAAGAGAGAAATAAAAATTATGAAATGAATAGACCAGTCAAAAAAATAAAATAGCACTTTGAAAGACTAAAATTACATAGAATATATGTGCATTGCAGGAAGTATCAAGAAGTAACAATAACACAAGTATGTGTTGGGAGGTGAGTGTGAAAGACTGTGTGTGTGTATGTGTGTGAGACAGAGTGTATGGGTTTGAAAGAGAGAGAGAGAGAGAGAGAGAGGTCTCTCCCCTCCGCAACCCCAGGGACAGAGGCATCTCTCCCATACCCACTGCAGCCCTGGGGATGGGGCTAGAGCCGGGGCCGGGGGAGAGAGGCATCTCTCCCATCCTCGCTGCAGCCCTTGCCGGAGGAGAGGCGTGTCTCTGTCATTCCTGCCATATCCCTGGCTGGAGCTGGGGCTGAGAGAGCAGCACCTCTCTCATCCCTGCTGTAGCCAGCCCTGGCCAGAGCTGGGAACAGGGGAGGGGCACATCTATCCCCCGACAGCTCTGCACACCCTGTGCAGCTGCTGCATGCCCTTGATGGCCTCGTGTGTGGTCCTGCAGGCATGCACCTTAGAGGGAACAAAGGTGCTGATGAGATATATATTTCACTTTCACGTGATTTACTATAAAGGAACAATTAATTTAAAAAACTAAGCCCCACAAATAATTGCAAGGACATTTCTACCCATGGTTGGGATTGTATAACTTTTTTGTCCAAAAGTAAAACGTTGTGTCTAAGTCTCTTGTAATTCATGAAATGTAAACAAGTAAAACAGGTAAGAGAGCTATTCTGCTATATGGTTATTAGTTCCTTGGTTATTATCAACTCTGACTTTGAAATGTTTGAGCAGTCCTGTAGCGCTAAATCCCTTTGATATTTCAAAAGCACACCTTCAATACTTGCTTTCTCCCGCTGGCTGCCTCTTCTCTTTTGGCTCCTGGGAGCCCTCTTCTCTTCAACCCTGCTGCCCACTGGCATGCTGCTTCTTCTGGCCTGAGGGTGTTTGCAGAAGTAGTTCTCTCTCCCTCACTACTGTGCCACTGCACATCCTCCTAGCTTCAAGCTTCTAGTACTTTCATAGAATTTCACAGAGTTTGAGGCTAGAAGGAACCATCTATGGGCTGGTCTACACTAAGGGGAAAAATCGATATAAGATACGCAACTTCAGCTACGTGAATAACGTAGCTGAAGTCGAAGTATCTTATATCGATAACTTACCCATCCTCACGGCGCGGGATCGATCTCCGGCTCTCCATATCGACGACGCCAGTTCGCGGTGGTGGAGTTCCGGAATCGATATAAGCGCGTTCGGGGATCGATATATCGCGTCTAGATGAGACGCCTGAAAAATCGATCGCTAATTCTATGATCTGACCTCTATATTACAAACTGTTAAATTTAATCCAGATACCCCTATGATGAGGCAAGTGACTTTAGTTAGACCAAAGCATTTCAGTTCTCAGGAGACTAAACTGTTATTTGCCACTTGCAGAGAACAGGAGAGACCAAGGTGCCACCAATGCTGAAGACCTCTGCAATGTCAGGGAATTGATTAGGATAGATATACCCAGATAATCTTAGCAAGTGATCCACGCTGCACAAGAAAGACACAAAAACAAACGCAGGACCCAGACAAACTGATCTGGGGAAAAATTCCTTCCTGACCCCAAATCTGGTGATCAGTTTGACCCTGAGCATGTGAGCAAGACACACAGACAGGCATCTAAGAAAGCACATCAGATCCCCAATCTATTCCTTTTGGTGTCCATCTCTAACTGTGACCAATCCCTGATGCTTCAGATGAAGACAAAACAAAAACCTCACCTGGCTGTCATCTCCTCTCATCTCATTCTTCTGCCCAACCAACAGAATGTCCTGTTACTGCTGTTTTCTCACACAGTAGTCTCTGCTCCCCAGCCCTCATCTAAATCTTTCCCATAGTTCCAGCTAACACCCCCCCTTCCCTGCACTTATCCTACTCCTGTTCCAGAACTTTTGCCCACCCAGATCTCCTTTTAGCCCTTCACCTCTCGCTGAATTGCCAAACATCCAATGCACTTCTCTTCTCCCTTGTGGATCCCTTTCCTCCACCCCCTTTTCATCAGCTTTACATCGCTGTTGTCAATCTGCTGCAGAAGTTTATGCCCTCCTCCTATTTCAGTTCATCAGCCCCTTTCATTCCTTTGACAGGCCCCATTCTCCTCTTCAATTCTCCTCTTCAATTGCTACCAATTTTAAACATTTCTCAACAACAGATACTATTCAGAATGAGCACATTAAACTAAACTCTTTTTCATCAAATGCTTCCTTTAATTCTCATTTATCCCATTTAAAATATTCTTCAACAACTGTTTTCTTAATCAGTATTTAGTGATGCTTCTTTTCCTGTCAGGGGCTGATCTATAAGAGATAAGAGATGTTGTGGATAATACCATTAAATGGGGCTATGCTACTGCTCCAGCCCACCTGTTCCATGTTAACAGTCTTGATGGGGCCTAATGGAAAATAGGTGTTGTCTATAAGAGCAGCAGGAAGGTGCAAAGAGAGGTAGCCCTGAATTTGGAATTTAAGAGATATGTAAGACTATCCATTTTTGTGGCTCAGACCCCCATCATTGGCACTGATTACTGTCACCCATCCTTTTTGCCATCCAAGAGGTGCCCCAAGCATCATCAGGATTCCCCCAATTCCATGGGAGATAATCATGCATGGTCCTGGATCTTCTCCGCGAGTAGCAAAGCCTCCGAAAACTAGTGTTTTCCATTTGAGGAAGAATTTGGAATCACTGGGGGCTTTTCCAAAAGAAAACCTGCTGAAGTCCCAGCAGAACCAGGAAAGGGCTTACAACTTAGGGGCCAGAATGTGAGAATTTGGATCTAGGTATAGGGTTTTGTTGTTACTACAGACAACAGAATCAAAGCTACTGGCCAGGTGGCAAGGTCCATTTGAAGTATTAATGTCCATTTGAGGAAGGTGGAAATGCTCAGTTATGAAATTTGCCATCCAAGGAAGAAAAAAGAAATGCAAATCTATTGCATGAATGTGCTAAAGTCCTGGGTGAGACCAGGAAGGCCTCCTCATAGCACTGGCTCTGCCCAAACTCAAGCTTGGCCCACAGGCATCCTTAGGCCTTGATACTGGCTAAATATACATGGGAGAAGAATTTCATCCTGAAGAAAAACTACAGTTACGACAGCTGATGGAGGCCTTCCCCTCAGTATTCTCAGTGCTGCCATGATGCACCTGTCCTACCATCACATAGACATTGAACTGGGAAAAAGAGTCTGAGGGAGCCTACAATACCTGCCACACAAGATATTGGAAACAGTCCACCAAGAACTTCAGGCCATGTTAGACTTAGGGGTGGTTGAGGAGTTTCATAGTGAGTCGTGGAGCCCAATCATACTTGTATTGAAGGCCAACAGGTCAACCTGATACTGCATCGATTTCTGGAGAGTAAACACAGTATGGAAATTTGATGTGTACTCTGTGCCTAGGGTAGATGCGGTTTTAGACTTGCTTAGGGTGCCAATTTTATCCACTCTTGACCTAAAAAAGAATAATTGGCAGACACCTTTGACAACTGAAGAATGAGAGAAGACTGGCTTCTTTACAATGTTTGGTCTTTGTCAATTTAAAGCTATGACCTTCACGGAGCAGCAGTCACCTTTCAGTGCCTGATGGACCATGTACAGGAGGTATGCCATGGCATAATTGGACAATATTGTCATTTATAGTTATGACTGGAACAGTCACCCAAGACACTTCATGGCAACACTGCAATTCCTCAAAAAAGAAGGACTGATGGCCAACCCAGCCAAGTGCAAACTGGCCACCTGCGAGGTGACTTACCTTGGCTATAGGGTAGGGGGTGAGCATTTGGACCACTAATTAATAAGGTACAAGCCTTGGAGCACTGCCCCATACGAAACACAAAAAACAGGTGTGTTGTTTCATAGGCATCTCTGGATACTCAGGCACTTTGTACTGGGTTTTGCTATCACTGAAGCCCCCAATGAACCTGATAAAAGACAGGAGCCCTAAGAAAATTCTTGGTTCGAAGCCTGTGGCAGGGCCTTTAAGACACTGAAAGAACAGAAGAGCCAAGAACCAATGCTCTCATACCCAGACTTCACCCTTTCCTCGTAGGCCTGATCTACACTACAAAGTTAGATCGACATATTCTGTGTTAGGTCGAGTTAATAACGTATGTGTCTACACAACTGAGTCCCTTCAGCCAACCTAAAGTGCTTGTAAAGTCGACTTCTGTACTCCACCTCCATGAAAGGCATAGGGCTTCAGTTGATATCCACGTGTTGACATGGCGATAGTGTAGACACTCTGCTGTGTAATTTGAATGAATTGGCTTCCAGGAGGTGCTCCGTTGTGACCACTCTGGAAAGCACTTTAAACTCCACTGCACTTCAGCCAGGTACACAGGAAACAGCCGCCAACCTGTTGAAGCCCCGGGAACATTTGAATTTTCTTTTCCTGTTTGATCGGCATGGAGAGAAAGTCAGCACAGCTGGCCATGGATGCTCAAGGCCGCAAACATGCTCCAGAATGGAGCAGACAGGAGGTAGTGGATCTTATTGCTGTGTGGGGATACGAGTCCGTGCAGACAGAGCTCCGAACCAGCAGAAGAAATGTTAACATCTATGCCAAAATCATGCAGGGCACTGAGGAGAAGTGCTACAGCAGGGACACACAGCAGTGCTGCATGAAAATAAAGGATTTTCGGCAAGCGTACCAGAAGACAAGGGAGGTGAGAAGTCGCTCTGATTCTGAGCCACAGACATGCCACTTCTATAGGGAGCTGCATGCAATTCTTGGCAGTGACCTCACCACTAACCCAAAATGCTCCATGGATACCTCCCAGGAGCCATGGGCGACTTCGGTCAACTATGAGGATATTCTGGAGGAGAATGTGAGGCAGGAAAGTGGAAGATCCATTCTCCCCGACAGCCAAGAGCCTTTTGTAACTCTGGAGCCTATCTCCACACAGGACCAATTGTCGGTGGAGCGTGATGCCGGGGAAGGCACCTTTGGTGAGTACACATTTTCAAACTCTAGGGGTTATATGCTATTATTTTAAAGGTTGAATCTGAATTTAAAAATTGGGATAATAGTTATCGACGGACATTCCAGCTATGCAGAGGGTGCTCTCCAAAAAAAGGGTGCTCTCCATGGCCCGGGAATCCTCCCTTGAGATCTCTACCACCACCACCACGATACGACACTTTCCTGAGCCATTCCAGTATTAACTCTTCTGGCATCATTGCGGCACACAGCATTGCAGCATAAAGACCAGGTCTGTACCCAGACGCTTGCGGTATCTGCTCCCTTTCCACCTCTGCTATCCTCAGGAGAGTTATATCGCATATGGTCACCTAGGGAAAATGGGGGAAGCTTTAAATGCTATCCCTTAAACCATAAGCAATTTGATAAGTAATCCGCCCGTTTTGTGAATTCTGGGTCACACAGCCATGCTTCCCCGAGTGTGCCCTGGTTGTGGTTGGAAGGGATCACTGTGTATTTCAGCCAGCATTTAAAAAGGGGGAGGGAGACGCTTCCTGTTCAGCTCCCTTCCACCCCAACCCAGTGCCTTCTTTGTAACAATCGAACTATTTGCAGGGCTCTGTGCTGGTGCCTGTCCTCAAGCACCATCCACATTGCTAGGGGAACGTGGGTTGTGCTGAGGTTGCAACCATTCATCCCAAGGATGTCTTAACAAAAGCTGCAGCACAAGACCTCTCACCCATGCCTTGTGGCCTTACTCACCATTGCTGGAGCAGCAAACTGACTCTTGCAGTTCTGCTTACATTGTGGCTTGCAGGGAAGTGCATTGAGGGCTGATTCTTTTATTAAAATATTTAACCTTGTACCAGAAACAATATATGCACTGTCAATGCTACCCTTGTGGTTTGTATTCTTTGCAGCTCAGACCTTGTCCGTATCCTCCATACCAGGACAGAAACTTTCCCAGATTAGAAGGCGGAAAAAGAAGACTGAGGAGGACATGTTCAATGCGTTAATGCAGGGTTTCTCAAACAGGGGTCGCCACTTGTGTAGGGAAAGCCCCTGGTGGGCCAGGCTGGTGTGTTTACCTGCCCCGTCCACAGGTCCGGCCGATCGCGGCTCCCACTGGCCGTGGATCGCTGCTCCAGGCCAATGGGAGCTTCCAGTGGGAGCTGTGATCGGCCAGACCTGCAGACAGGGCAGGTAAACACACCGGCCTGGCCTGCCAGGGGCTTTCCCTACACAAGCGGCGACCCCTGTTTGAGAAACCCTGTGTTAATGCATGCCTCCAAGAGTGACAAGATGGAGTTCAGCGCATGGAAGATTGTACTGTTGGAGGGGCTGCACAATGACCATGAGGACAGGAGAGCATGAGAGAACATGAACATGACACTCAGAATGAGATGGTGTGGATTATTAGGGAGAAAACAGACATGTTGAGGCATTTTGTTGAGGTTCAAGAAAGGCAGCTGGACGCTAGAGTCCCGCTGCAGCCTATGCTGAACCCGATGCCATTGTTGCCAAGTTCCACATCCTCCTCTCCCAGATGTTCTAGGATGCAGGGGTCGAGGCAGGGGTGAAAGTAACTTACAGGATTTACCGGTACTGCTGGAGTCCTGAGGGGTGTGTGGCCTCATCCTGAAGAGGCGTGGCCTCAAGCGGAAGAGGCAGAGCCTCTCAAGATTTAAAGGCCCTGGGGCACTGGCTGTGGCTAGGAGCCCCAGGGCCTTTAAATCAACCAGGAGCTCCCAGCTGCAGGGGTGGCTGGGAGCCCCCCAGAGATCAGGGGCAAATTAAAGGGCCCGGGGCTCCGGCCGCCGCAGGGAACCCCAAGCTTTGCTGGGCTGGGGCCGGGATTTAAAGGGCCCGGACCTCCTTCCGCTGCAGGGAGCTCTGAGCACTTTGAATCCTGGCCCCAGCCCAACCGCCGGAGCCGCGGGCGGGATTTAAAAGGCTCTGGGATGCCCGCAGCTGCGGGAGCTCTGAGCCCTTTAAATCCCGGCCCCAGCCCAGCCACCTGAGCCGCGGGCAGGATTTAAAGGGCTCTGGGCTGCAGAAGCCGGTGTGGTCCAGCACGGTGTACTGGCTCTTGCCGATACACCAGACCAGACCGGCCCAGACCGGCTTACTTTCACCTCTGGGTGTGGGGGCAGAATTTCAGTGTCTGCCTTGCACGCAACTGCGGGGGAGGATACAAGGACCAGAAGGTGCCCCTTCCCACACATTTGGTTGTTATTGCAGTGCAATTGTAAGCAAGCTTTCTTTGTTTCTCCCCCCCTCAGTGTTATCAGCTATTTTGCCCCAGGTTTTCTTACTTTTCTTTGCTGTCTCTCTGTGTTTGTTAGCAGAATAAAAATTAATGGATTGAGGAGAAAAGGCTTTTTATTCATTCAACACACTATGAATGAATATGGCTAGTGGGGGTGTAGTTTACAGGGGAGTATATGCAATAAAGCAGACAGCTTGGTAAGGAACAGCACACATAGGTGCCACATTACTGTGGGTCATTGCTGAAACTAGTTTTCAAAGCCTCACATAGATGCAAAGCCCATCAATTTGCTCTCCTTTTTGCCCTGGTGTCTGGCTGCTCAAAATTGTCTGCCAGGCGTTCTGCCTCAACCCCCTACCCTGCCAGAAACTTTTCTCCCATGGTTTCACAAATATTAAGGAGCACACAGTGAGATGTTGTGCAGTCTATATGGTTTTATAAAAAATTAATAATAAGTGAATATAATGTAACTGGAATATGCTTCATGCAAAAGGTCTCTTGTAAACTATCATTACAAAGATTATAATCTACAGAATGTAATCATCCTATTTGTTTCAGAGTAGCAGCCGTGTTAGTCTGTATCCGCAAAAAGAACAGGAGTACTTGTGGCACCTTAGAGACTAACAAATTCATTGTAGCTTAAGCTTTCGTGGGCTACAGTTCACTTCTGGTCCTTGCATCTGATGAAGTGAGCTGTAGCCCATGAAAGCTTATGCTACAATAAATGTGTTAGTCTTTAAGGTGCCACAAGTACTCCCATCCTATTTGTATAAATGTACCACTCTTGTATCTGAACCTAGAAATATGAAATATAACTCTGAGGGCCTATTGTAATTATGTAAAGTGTGGGCCATTAATGGTGGTTTGGAATCTTGATGACTCCCATTAACTAGGACCATTGTCTGCAAATGGCTGTGTTTTACCTGTAAGTCTTCCTGTATACCTGTGTGCTGGCAGAAGTCTTGCAGTGACATGTGATCCTGTCGCCTGAACTGGAATCCGTCTTTAACCTGGTGTCTTTCCATTGAGAAGGAGGGGGTGGGAACTCAGAGAGGGACAAAAGGATTCCCGCCTTATGCAAAAGATATATAAAGGGGTGGAAGAGAACAAATGGAGTGAGGAGCCATCATGAAGAACCCCCTAGCTACAACCTGAGCTGGAACAAGAGCTGTACCAGGGGAAAGAATTGTGCCCAGGACTGGAAGGTGTCAAGTCTGAGGAAAAAATTTACTGAATCATCTCTGAGGGTAAGATTATCTGTATTCAGTTTGATTAGATATAGATTTGCACATTGTATTTTATTTTGCTTGGTGACTTACTTTGTTCTGTCTGTTACTACTTGGAACCACTTAAATCCTACTTTCTGCATTTAATAAAATCACTTTTTACTTATTAACTCAGAATATGTATTAATACCCGGGGGAGCAAACAACTGTGCATATCTCTCGATCGGTGTTATAGAGGGCGAACAATTTATGAGTTTACCCTGCATAAGCTTTATATAGGGTAAAATGGATTTATTTGGGTTTAGACCCCATTGGGAGATGGGCATCTGAGTGCAAAATACAAGCACACTTCTGTGAGCTGTTTTCAGGTAAACCTGCAGCTTTGGGGCAAGTAATTCAGACCCTGGGTCTTTGTTGGAGCAGACGGGAGAGAGTGTCTGGCTCAGCAAGACAGGGTACTGGGGTCCTGAGCTGGCAGGGAAAACAGGAGCAGAGGTAGTCTTGGCACATCAGTTGACAGCTCCCAAGGGGGTTTTTGTGATCCAACCCGTCACACACAGCACACAGCAACAACAATGGGGATATTGCTTTCACTGAGGTCTAACCTAGTAAGCAAGCTATGCCAGTGGGATTTTAAATGTCCAAAGGCACATTCCACCACCATTCTGCACTTGCTCAGCCTATGATTGAACCAGTCCTCACTGCTGTCCAGGCTGCCTGTGTATGGCTTCATTAGCCATGGGAGCAAGTGGGAGTCTCCCAGGATCACAACTGGCATTTCAATATCACCAATGGTTATTCTGAAGTCTGGAAATAAAGTTCCTGCTTGCAGCTTTCTGAACAGACTGGAGTTCCTAAAGATGCGTGCGTCATGCACCTTTCCTGATCATCCCACAATGATGGGGCGACATGGCCCCGGTGATTCACCAGCGCTTACAATGCCATTGAGAAGTTACTCCTTTTGGTTTATGTACTTTTTGGTTTATGTTGTTTTGTTCGAACCAACATGTACAAGGTGAGAGGCGGCACCTTACTACGTAGAGGGGTTGTACCTTGCTACGTAGAAGGGCTGCACCTCAATACGTCAGGAGTGATGTGTAACTTGTTTGTACCTGTGTATAAGAATGTATCCCTGGAGCGGTGTCTTTGTCCGGCCGAGGGGTACATTCTTATACACAGGTACAAACAAGTTACACATCACTTGTGTTGTCAGATGCTACCGGTGTGGTGCTCTGCTCTCTTCAATGTTGATATCACTCGGCTGCGTGCGTGTGTTCCCTCTGCGTGCTGTCCCAGCTCTTCGAAGATAGCTGACACAGCAGACCCGAAGAGAACCCCCAATGACCACAGAGTCTAGTAAGGTACGAAGGCACTTCGGCCAGGTTTATTGTCGTATTGGACACAATAATAGTTCCCTGTAGATTTCTTAGTCTAATTCAGGGCATACTCTGAGTATGCGCCTACGGTCAATGAACTCGGCTCAGTCAGTGACGGGACTTTCCACTGCCCCCTCGGCCGGAAAAAGACACCGCCCCAGGGATACATTCTTATACACAGGTACAAACAAGTTACACATCACTCCTGACGTATTGAGGTGCAGCCCTTCTATGTAGCAAGGTACAACCCCTGTACGTAGTAAGGTGCCACCTCTCACCTTGTACATGTTGGTTCGAACAAAACAACTCTATCCATCATATTACCCTTTTGGCGCTGTCATTGGGATGGGTCAGCCTGTTCCTTGTTATTTGTGTGGAATATACAAGTATGTGAATGTTCTGATATCTAGTGTTCAGTACATTTTAGGTACGTATCTTCTTGCAGCATCAGCCCTTTCCTTGCCAGCTTCTGTGAGCAGGGCATGCCTCATACCAGGCCTCTGATACCAAGGTTTATATCTTAGGGCCTCCTCTTACTACACCAACCCCTCACTGACGTATAGTTTTCAAGTACTTCACTAAGCAGGAAGGGACCATAAAAATGCAGATTTTTCCACAAGCTGGGGGAGAACAAGAATCACAGGTAGGTACCCCAACAGTGACCTTCAGGGATCGACAACCTTTGGCACGTGGCTCACCAGGGTAAGCACCCTGATGGGACGGGACGGTTTTTTTACCTGCCACGTCCGCAGGTTTGGCCAATCGCGGTTCCCACTGTTTGTGGTTCACAGGCCAATCGGGGCTACAGGAAGTGGCGTGGGCCGAGGGATGTTCTGTAGTTTTGCTACTTATATGAATATTGCAGGGGAGATTAACTATTCAAAACTTGAGCTGTTTGCAAATAAATAAATTGGTGTTACAGTTTTCTGTTCAGAAATGCAGTTGAAATCAAAATGTTTTGCAAATATTGTAAATTTCACAGAAATTTTGTTTTGGAAGAAAAAAGTTTCAGAAATGTCAAAGTATTCACTTTTGATATTGTTAGAATGAAACATTTCAATTTTTCCTTGCAGAACTACTTTCATGGTTCATTTTTTATTATATATTATAAAATATACAATTTTTAAAGTTGAAACAAGTGCAGCAATTTCATTAAAAACAGTGTTTTGGTTGTTCTAAAATGATTTTGTTCCAAAATTTTCTTTTGTACAGATATAATGGAGTCTCATTCTGAATTGCAACAAAGGCAAATTTTGAAATTTCAAAATCCGGAATGAAATTTCCATTCTCCTCAACCTCTACTCAAATACAATATGAATGAAATCTGACCAACAAGCTGATTGTATGAGGCAAAATTAATCACTGATGCTTATCTGCTGTACTTGGTAGAATCACAACTTTGCCTCCAAGCTTTCTAATCCACTTAGGGACAGAATCTTAGTTGGTGTAAACCAATGTAGCTTACAGTGTCATCGATGGAGATGCTCCAATTTACACCACATGAGAAGCTGGTCCTTAGACTCCACTTTTTCAGGAAGAGTCTAAACCCATGGCCACTTCTGGAATGAATTCAGACATATATACACTCTAATCACCATGTGAAAGTTCCACAGAAAACAACATTATACCTGCATAGCAACAGAATGTTTTCTTTAGTGAATAGAGACCCAAGAACTATAGTTAAGACCGCAGTTAATTAAGCATTAATCTCTTCATTTTCTGTGTGCATACTTCATTACAAAACTAGTTTGAGTAATTTATCATTTATGGAATAAAAAATAAAGCTGCTTAATCATAGTTTAATCAAACAAGCAATTCATCAATTAAATCAGCATATCACACCTACTCCACAGTACTCTACTGAGGAATCAAAAATTTGCAATTCAGAGTGAGATAACAATGCCTCCGTTGATATCTGGGAGTCAAACTTTAATATCCATCTGTATGTTGTGACAACCATTTTACAGCTAAAGTGACAAGTCTCTTCAAATACCATTAACATACTATTTTCTTTTTTAAAAAGTTAACCAACCATATAGTTTTTGTTCTATAGTCCTTTACTTATGTTTTAGTTTCTCATTCTGGCTCTAAACAAAGTAACCATCTGCCTTTACATACAGTATAAACATCCAATTTCTTGCCATAGAGGTCAAAGCAGGAACTATTATCAAAGATATACAATCAATGGTAACTACCCACAAAAGACTTTTAGATGCTCAGATATTATTTGCATCTGTCTTTGTAGTGCTTGTATCTATCCGTAGGGGCAGACTGCTGAGCGGGCAGCCGAGCCCTGAGTAGGGGGCGGAGCTAGGCTGAGGAGGGGCCTATAAAAGCGGCCGCCCAGCCAGGCAGCGGCACAGCTGCAAGCAGCGGCACGGGAGCCGGCGAACAGGGCTGCTAACAGGGGAGTTTGAGTGGGAGTTTACAGGGGGAGGCAGAAGGGGGAGGCACCGTGTCTCCCGTGTTCCCCAGGTAAGAACGCCGAGCGAGGCCGAGACAGCAGCAGCCATGAGCCAAGCAGCAGAGGATACAATGAGGAGGATTGCATGCGGCAGCTGCGGTATGTACATGGTCCTAGCGGGGAACCCAGAACAGTACTATGTATGCATGAAGTGCCGCCTAATAGAGCTACTGGAGGAAAAGATCCAGGGTCTAGAGCTGCAGGTAGAAACCCTGGTAGAGCATAGAAGGGGGTTCGAGCAGCTGATGGAGCAATGGCAAGCAGTGGCAGAAGGGGAATGCCCAGGAGTACAGGGGGAAGTAGGGGCTAAGGCCAGTGAGGGGGGACCGCCAGATGAGGAATATGGGTGGTGGAAGCATGTGACCGTGAGAAGCAGGCCGAGGAAAAGGAGAGCCAGTGAGGGAGAAATAGAGCTAAGGAACAGGTTCGAAGGCTTGGAGAATGAGGAAGGGGTACAGCAGGTGGTAGCTGATGGTGGGAGGACAAGGAAAAAGGTGAGGAGCCAGGCTAGTTCGATAGAAAGAGGGGAGGAGTCGATGGAGGCAGCACCAAGTTTGGGCCCAGGGAGGATGCAGGATGGCTAAAGGGGAACCACAAGGGATGGTAGGAATGGAAGGAGCTTGCAACCAGGGGGGACGGAGGATAGGTTAGAGGACCGCACTGTCCCCAGGCAAAGGCAGGTCTATCTGATTGGGGATTCCATACTGAGAAGGTTGGACAGGCCTGTGACCAGGGCCGATCCAGAGAACAGAAGGGTGTGCTGTCTACCGGGTGCTAAAATACGGGCTGTGGACCTGAGGTTGAAAAGGATCCTAAGAGGAGCAGGTAAGAACCCGTTGATCATCCTTCATGTAGGAACGAATGACACGGCTAGATTCTCGCTAGAGGATCAAGGGAGACTATGCCAGGTTGGGTAAGACGCTCAAGGAAATTGAGGCTCAGGTGATCTTCAGTGGGATTCTACCTGTCCCTAGGGAAGGGCGCCAAAGGGGTGACAAGATCGTGATGATAAATAGTTGGCTGAGGGAGTGGTGTTACAAGGAGGGCTTTGGGATGTATGGACACTGGGAGGCTTTCGGGGACAGAGAACTGTTCTCACGGGATGGGCTCCACCTAAGTAGGGAAGGAAGTAGAATTCTAGGAGGGAGGCTGGCTCAACTGATTAAAAGAGCTTTAAACTAGACATTGGGGGGAGACGGTTGGGAGAGGTCCAGGTACTCTCCACGCCAAATTTATACATTGAGAGTGAGAACAACAGGATAACAACAGATATAGCCAGAGGGGGAGGGTTAGGTATAAGGAAGAGGGTGGGGACAGATACTAGACCGAAAGGTCATACTGGTAGTACTGTGTCCCTAGCAAGTTGGGTGAAAAGGGTGAGAGGAGCCAAACAGCAAAAATTAGGATGTTTGTTCACCAATGCGAGAAGCTTAGGTAACAAAATGGAGGAACTAGAGCTCCTGGTCTGAGAATTGAAACCGGATATCGTAGGAATAACCGAAACATGGTGGAACGGTAGCCATGACTGGAGTACAGGTATGGAAGGGTATGTGCTGTTTAGGAAAGACCGAAACAAAGGTAAAGGTGGGGGAGTAGCATTGTATGTCAATAATGAGGTGAAATGTAACGAAATAACTAGCAATGCAATGGATAATACGGAGTCTGTATGGGCAATGTTCACATTGGGGAAGAAAACTACTAGAGCGTCCCCTGGGATAGTGATTGGGGTGTGCTATAGACCGCCGGGATCTAGCCTGGATATGGATAGAGAGCACTTTAATGTTTTTAAGGAGGTAAATACTAATAGGAACTGTATGATCATGGGAGACTTTAACTTCCCGGATATAGATTGGGAAACAAATGCTAGTAATAATAATAGGGCTCAGCTTTTCCTAGACGTGATAGCTGATGAATTCCTTCATCAAGTAGTTGCTGAACCGACGAGGGGGGATGCCATTTTAGATCTGATTTTGGTGAGTAACGAGGACCTTTTTGAGGAAATAGTTGTAGGGGACAACCTTGGCTCGAGTGACCATGAGCTAATTCGTTTCAAAATAAATGGAAGGATAAACAAAATTGCATCTGAGACTAAGGTTTACGATTTCAAAAGGGCTAACTTTACTAAATTAAGGCGACTAGTTAGGGAAGTGGATTGGACTAACATATTTAAGGATCTAAAGGCGGAAGACGCCTGGGGTTACTTCAGGTTGAAGTTGCAGGAGCTGTCAGAGGCCTGTATCTTGAGAAAGGGAAAACAGTTCTTAGGTAGCAGTTTTAGACCGAGCTGGATGAGCAAGCGTCTCAGAGGGGTGATTAAGAAAAAACAGAAAGCGTACAAGGACTGGAAAATGGGAGGGATCAGCAAAGAAACCTACCTTATTGAGGTCAGAGGGTGTAGGGAAGCAGTGAGAAAGGCAAAGAGCCGGGTGGAGATGGACCTAGCGAAGGGGATTAAAACCAATAGCAAAAGTTTTTTAGCCATATAAATAGGAAGAAAACTAAGAAGGAAGAAGTGGGACCGCTTAAAACTTTAAACGGAGTGGAGATTAGGGATAATCTTGGCATGACACAATATCTAAACGAATATTTTGCCTCAGTCTTTAATGACACTAATGAAGGGCTAAGGAATAGTGGTAGAGGGACTGATGGAAATGAAGATATGGGGGTAGACATTACGGTATGTGAGGTAGAAGCCAAACTTGAACAGCTTAACGGAAGTAAATCGGGAGGCCCGGATAATCTTCATCCTAGAATATTAAGGGAATTGGCGAGTGAAATTGCAAGCCCGTTAGCGATGATTTTTAATAAATCTCTAAACTCGGGGTTGTACCGTTTGAGTGGAGATTAGCTAATATAGTTCCTATATTCAAGAAGGGGAAAAAAAGTGACCCAGGTAATTACAGGCCTGTTAGTTTAACATCTGTAGTATGCAAAGTCATGGAAAAAATTTTAAAGGAGAGAGTGGTTACGGACCTTGAGGCCGATGGCAACTGGGACAAATTACAGCATGGTTTTACGAAAGGTAGATCGTGCCAAACCAACCTGATCTCCTTTTTTGAGAAAGTAACAGATTTTTTAGACAAGGGAAATGCGGTGGACCTAATATATCTAGATTTCAGTAAGGCGTTTGATACGGTACTGCATGAGGAATTACTGGTTAAATTGGAAAAGATGGGGATCAAATAAAAATCCAGAGGTGGATAAGGAGCTGGTTAAAGGGGAGACTGCAGAGGGTCATATTGAAGGGCGATCTGTCGGGTTGGAGGGGGGTTACCAGTGGAGTTCCTCAAGGTTCGGTTTTGGGTCCGATTTTATTTAATCTATTTATCGCTGACCTCAGAACCAAAAGTAGGAGTGGGCTGATAAAGTTTGCGGATGACACCAAGTTGGGAGGTATTGCCAATTCAGAAAAGGATCGGGATATCCTCCAGGGAGATTTGGATGACCTTGTAAACTGGAGTATTCGTAACAGGATGAAATTCAATAATGAGAAGTGTAAGGTTATGCATTTAGGGATGACTAACAAGAATTTTAGTTATAAGCTGTGGAAGCACCAGTTGGAAGTAATGGAGGAGGAGGAGGACCTAGGAGTCCTGGTTGATCGTAGGATGACTATGAGTAGGCAATGTGATGTGGCCGTTAAAAAAGCTAATGCGGTCTTGGGATGCATTAGGCGAGGTATTTCTAGTAGAGATAAGGAGGTGCTAGTCCCGTTATACAAGGCGTTGGTGAGTCCTCATTTGGAGTATTGTGTGCAGTTTTGGTCTCCCATGTTTAAGAAGGATGAATTCAAACTGGAACGGGTACAAAGAAGGGCCACTAGAATGATCCGAGGAATGGAAAGCCTGTCGTATGAAAGGAGACTTGAGGAGCTCGGTTTGTTTTCCTTAACCAAAAGAAGGATAAGAGGAGATATGATTGCACTCTTTAAATATATCAGAGGGATAAATACCAGGGAAGGAGAGGAATTATTTCAGCTCAGTGCTAATGTGGACACGAGGACAAACGGATATAAATTGTCAGTCGGGAAATTTAGGCTTGAAATTAGACGAAGGTTTCTAACCATCAGAGGAGTGCAATTCTGGAACAGCCTACCGAGGGAAACAGTGGGGGTGAAGGACCTCCATGACTTTAAGTTTAAGCTGGATAAGTTTATGGAGGGGATGGTATGATACGATAACGGGTTTAGTCAATAGGTCAATAGCGTGTCACACTGGTAATTAATACAAAGGGTCAATGTTGGGATATTGTTAGCCTTTTCCAGAGGGTCTGGCTGGAGAGTCTTGCCCGCATGCTCGGGGTTCAGCTGATCGCCATATTTGGGGTCGGGAAGGAATTTTCCTCCAGGGTAGATTGGCAGTGGCCCTGGAGGTTTTTCGCCTTCCTCCGAAGCATGGGGCAGGGGTCGCTTGCTGGTGGATTATTTGCTACTTGAAGTCTTTAAATCATGATTTGGAGCATTCAACAGCAGAGTCAAGGGAGAGAATTAGTTCAGGAGTGGGTGGATCGGCTTATGTGGCCTGCATCTTGCAGGAGGTCAGACTAGATGATCATAATGGTCCCTTCTGATCTTGAATTCTATGATTCTATGATTATGAAGAGTGGCCAGTAGTTTTTTTCAAATCTTTGATATCTGTACTCATGCTTTCTAGTGCCAACTCTATTTGGTTCTACCTCTGAGAAGGACTCTTTAGCCAGGCATACAGTGTGGTTATTTATTCAACTACTATGTCACGGTGTCCATACCCAATGCATAAAAAGTTAAAAGAAAGAAAGTATTCCCACCACACATGTTCAGTATTACTAGGGATCCTGCATAAACTAAAAACAGAGACCTTGAAAATACTACAAATCTGCTTTTATTAAACCTTGAGCCTAATCCAAGGATTTTTTGTGTGCACAAACACTGTGCCCATTCTGGATCTTACATCTCATGCTGTCCCATAGAAATCCATTTAGGCTATGTGTAATGATTGGTTGAATCTACTCCATGTGCTCAATAAAATCAGCAGAAGTCATTGGCAGCACTGGGGTTTCTCTGAGACAGTCTGAAAAGCACTAGTGTCTCTAATACCTTTCCAAGGTCACGCAGCCTGGGATTTACCTAGCAATCATTTACAAGGGCATAATGAGTCTGTCTCTGACATAGATCCCAGCAAGTCAGCTTCAGGAGCAGAAATTGGCTCTGTGCTGCTCCATGCTATAGTGTGAGAGGGAGGGTCACTTATTTTCACTTGGATGGGAGGGTAATACCTCAATTTTCAGTTTCCCATGAAGGCACCAGAAAGGAGAGCTATGCCTGTCTGTGTGTTTCAGGTTTCGTTCACTAATGATTTCACTTTTTGTAACTTCTCTGAAAAAGAGAAAGGCAAATTTCCTCCTACCCTCTCACCCTATCTTGCTAGATCTACCCCTTCCACAGCTTACAATGTTAAAATATTCACATATTTGGGGGGAGGGATAGCTCAGTGGTTTGAGCATTGGCTTGCTAAACCCAGGGTTGTGAATTCAATCCTTGAGTAGGCCATTTGGGGCAAAATCAGTACTTGGTCCTGCTAGTGAAGGCAGAAGGCTGGACCCAATGACCTTTCAGGGTTCCTTCCAGCTCTATGAGATAGGTATATCTCCATATATTATAATACAGAAAAGCCAAATTTTGAAGGCATAAAACATAATGATGATTATTCTATCAGGGGAAAAATCAGCACTTTTGTATGCCTATAGTTTTAATACACAGTTACAAAGGGGCTTAGTTTATCCTGATTAGGCTGGATGAATCACTGATATTTTACTTGGAATATTCATGCTATTAGCAGAATGGCAACCTGTAAACACACAGATTACTGAAGTGAAACAATAATTCAATACAATATTGTAAAAAAAATCTGGTAATGTGTCTGAATCCTGGGATATTCTCTGCAGAGCAGTTGGATACTATTTGTCATGTTACTAATACACTTTGATGTATTTTTATTGTGCATTTTTATTGTTTGCTTCCATTGCATGCAATGATCCTATTATGCTTACTTTTCAATGTGGAAAAATCTGCAGGGCATGAATTGAGCTCCTCAGCCACTTAAAAACCCACCAGTGAACCCCCTTGGCAGACATCATCCTCACATTGAGGGATAGCGGAAGACTTTTCAATGTACTGAACAAAGCTGCTGTAACAAAGTTGAAGCAATAACAGAAGTTGCAGCAATGAAGCTGGATTGATTTATGCCTTGTTTGATAGAGGTTGAGAAACCTTATGTATTTTTTTTTCAGTTTCTATATGCATTATGTGTCTCAATTTCAGGAAGTTGAAAAAAAGTACACAAATCTTAATGAGGGAAATGAATGTGTGTCTAGTTTTTATATAACTAACAAAAAAGGGTCAGGTTAAATAATAGTCACTGGGGGCCAGATCCATAAAGGGACTTAGGTGTTTGTTTCAACGGAAGTTAGGAGCCTAAATACCTATGAGTATCTGGGTCTTAATGCTTTCTATTAAAGGTTTAGTATGGTATAGATCAGGGATCAGAAACCTTTGGCACGTGGCCCGTCAGGGAAATCTGCTGGTGGGCCAGGCCAGTTTGTTTACCTGCAGCATCCGCAGGTTTCGCCGATAACAGCTCCCACTGTCCGTGGTTCACCATTCCAGGCAAATGGGGACTGTGGAAAGCCGCCCGGTCCGAGGGATGTGCTGGCCACTGCTTCCCATTGGCCTGGAACGGCGAACCACAGCCAGAGAGAGCTGCGATCAGCCAAACCTGTGGATGCGGCAGGTAAACAAACCATCCCGGCCCGCCAGTGGATTTCCCTGATGGGCCAAAGGTCACCAATCCCTGGTATAGATGCAGTTTTAGGGAGATGACACTGCCCACACACACACCAGTCAAGAAGGAGTTAAAGAACTCCCATGGTTCAAAATTAGTCCCAAACTCCTGTACCTGTGGGACTTGTCAGGCCCAGGACTGGGCATTTAAAAGGGAGGAACCCTGCCCAAATGGGGTGGCACCCTGAAATAAGTAGAAATGGAGCTTGGTGTTATGGACCGGGGCTCTGGGTTACAAAAGAATAGCTTGAGGGTGCTACCTGCCTGAGCCTTCTGAGGAAGGAAGATGGTGTGGACTAAGCCGTGGTTTTAGCTGTGCGGGAGAGTAGGAGCTGAGACTTCCTTTGAGGGTCTGAAAAACTACTTCCCCTTCCTTGAGTGAGACTCTGGGTGACATAGCCTCTTGTGCTCCGTGGAGTTATCTTCCTTTTGATTTGTACTGTTTTCCAGCAGTGGAAGGACGTGGACTTGCTAACAGGTTCCCTGGAACCAGTCCACTGGATTTCAGTCACTCAGGGAATGATGCAAGAGTTGAGTGAGATGTTTGTTCTCATCCTAAGGGGATGACTGAGCAACACAACCTGGCAGATGCCTACAGGAAACTAGATTCTGACCTCAAACTGCCTGTGTCAGATTTTCATGTATTTTAAGATGTTCTATTTAAAGTAAGCAAAATTATTACTCTGCTCTCCACATTTCATATACAAATAAGAAAATGTTAAATTTCTGAATTTTCTAAAAGAAGAGGGACGTAAACTGTAAAGAGGTTGCACATGTGTTAATGAATTATGCAAACAGTGTCAAATAAAGACTTTAAATAAACATTGATTTCAATGGAACTGTACTTGCATACACTAACCTGAAATTAGACCCTATTTGCCTCTTTTGAAGCCTACAACTAACATATTTAAACTAAATTAAAATCACTAATACACTGGAATTGTTTGTGGCTAAAAGGTGGAAATCTGCTATACCCTGCCTTCTTTCCAGAATATTATATTATTTAGGGGTCCAGTCAGCTGTAATGACCTGCAGCCTTCCACACCACCGAATCTTTGAAAAGTCATAAATCTTAGCTCTGTTGCTTGTCCTCTTAGTCAACAGAAAGGTCAGACACCCCCTGGCAGCTATTTCCTTCTCTTAAGAAGGTCAGGGCTGCAAAGGTCCATAGAAGAACATATTTTTGGTAATAAGACTTCCCCTTCATTTCTCCACTTTGTCTCTTGTTTCTGGAGGGATGTTGGACACCCCAATCCATCATCTCAGTAAAATTTCAAAAGTTAAGCAATTACTCCAGCAATAGATAGAATATAAAATCTGGAATAATTGCCTTGAGCTTCCACATTTGATCAGCTAAGCCGCATCCAACCAACATGCAAAACCAGTAAAACATATTTTTGTTGTAGACTCCTTTTGAGTTTGAAAGAAAGCAAAACGACTGTGTTTGAAAGCTGCCATAACTTTAATAATGCTCCTGGCTGAATGTAAATAACTACAGATGGGCCCAAGTCAGGAATATTTAGTTCTAGATCTAGGCTTCAACTATCCCAGTTCATGCTAGTCATCTGCAAGGGAAATGATCACATGCACTAGGCCAGTATATTACACTGGTATCTTGAATTAATCCCATTGTAATAAGTAGGTCCATATCCTTATTTTGATCCAGATCCAAATTCAGATTTCTAATTTATTCCAGTTCCACAAAACATGGGTTCAGGACCATCTTTAGAAATGACATTAATAAGCAATAAAGTACTATGAAATGATTATTTAAATGTATGTAGGAACAATGCAGGGAGCTGATCATAACTCATGCAATGATGCCTTCCACCATCTTCTCCCACCTCAGTGAGGGTTAGGCTTTCAGTTGCTGAACTGCAAAGCTGGTTTTGTAAAGATTTTTTTTTTTTTACTGGCTCAAATCTTTGGAAAGCACTGTGTCTTACCTATAACAGATTTACTGGATGTTTATGCCAGTGTACTGAACTGATTCTTATGACATCTTATGAAATGCACTTTTCAGCACACAAAGAACATATGGTTGCCAAGATACTGTTGATTTGAACAGTAACTTATCAAAAGAATTAGATAAGTTCATAGAGGACATTTGATAGACCTATTAGACAAGATGATCAGGGATGCAACCCCATGCTCTGAGTGACCTAAGCTTCTAACTGCCAGAAGATGGGAGTGGACAACAGGGAATAGATCTCTTGGTAATTGCTCTTTTCTGTTCATTCCTTCTGACGCATCTGGCATTGGCCATTTTCTGTAGACAGAATACTGGAGTAGAAGTACCATTGGTCTGACCCACTCTGACCATTCTTAAAAATAAGTTATTGCATTGTTTTAATCTTTTTAAAGTGTAATTTATCTCCAGGCTGCTTCAATGTTTGTCATTTCCAATGAGGTTTGAACATCTTGAAGAAAATGCATTACTGCATTAAAAGTAAGTTGCAAAAGTTATAGGAAGACGTGGCCAGCACATCCCTCGCCCGTGCCGCTTTCCGCCACCCCCATTGGCCTGGGACGGCGAACCACAGCCAGTGGGAGCCGCAGTCAGCTGAACCTGCTGATGCGGCAAGTAAACAAACTGACTCAGCCCACCAGGTTGCTTACCCTGGAAAACCACATGCCAGAGGTTGCCGACCCCTGGCTTAAGGACCTTTGGTGAGGGACCTTGACAAAAGCTTTTTGGAAGTCCAAGTATACTATATCCACTGGATCATCCTTGTACACTTGTTTGTTGACTCCCTCAAAGAATTTAAATAGATTGGTGAGGCATGATTTCCATTTACATAAACCACGTTGACTCTTCCTCAACAAATTATGTTCATCTATATGTCAGACAACTCTATTCTTTACTATAGTTTCAACCAGTGGTGCTGGAACACTTTTATAGTGGGGGTGCTGAAAGCCAGCCGTCAAAACTGTAAATCAAGTGTGTTCAAAAGCAATGTGGAAAAGCACAATTCCCACTCACACCACACAGGTGCACCACAGCTCTGGGATTCTCCAGAATCAGGAAATAATCCTAGCTTTGTTCTGACAGTACCAACAAACTGTTTACAGTGCAACCCGTGTGCAGCAGCACTTGCCACAACTCTAGTTCTTGCACCTGTGGTTTCAACCCAATTTGCCTGGTTCTAAAATGAGACTTACTGGCCTGTAGTTTCTAGGATCGCCTCTGGAACCTCTTTAAAAAAAGTGGTGTCACATGAGCTATCCTCCAGTCATCTAGTACAGAAGCTGATTTAAGTCTTCTTATTAGTGTATGTGCAATGTGACTCAGGGGGCACATGACTGGGATTCATCACTGAATTTAGTGATAGCTATATACCACAGTTAGCTCTTGGGTTAATACCATCAGGTCCTGGTGACTTATTATTGTTTAATTTATCAATTCATTTCAAAACCTCCTCTAATGACACTTCAGTCTCGGATAGTTCCTGAGATTTGTCTGATAAAAAAAGAATAGCTCATATCTGGGATCCTCCCTCACTTCCTCTGCAGTGAAGATTTATGCAAAGAGTTAATTTAGCTTCTCTGGAATGGCCTTGCATTCCTTGAGTGCTCCTTTTGCACCCTGATTGTCCAGTGGCCCCACTAATTGTTTGTCAGGCTTCCAGCTTCTGATGTACTTAAAAATATGCCGTTAATTTTTATGTCTTTTGCTACTGGCACTTCAAATTCTTGGCGTGCCTAATTGTACTTTTACACTTGACTTGCTCGAGTTTATGCTCTTTTCTGCTTTCCTCAGTAGGGTTTGACTTCCAAATTTTAAAGAATGATTTTTCCTCTAATCACTTCTTTTACTCTTTTTTTAGCCATGGTGGCACTTTTCTTGGTCTTTTTATTATCTTTTTTAATTTGGGGTATACATTTAATTTGAGTCTGTATTATGGTGTTTTAAAAAAAATTCCGTGCAGCTTGCAAGGATTTCACTTTTGTGACTGTATCTTTTAATTTCCACTTGACTAGCTTCCTCATTTTTGGGTAGTTGCTCTTTCTGAATTTAAATGCTACAGTAGTGGGATTCTTTGGTATTTTCCCTCCCATAAGGATGTTACATTTAATTATGTTATGGTCCCTATTATCAAGAGTTCAGCTATATTCACCTCTTGAATCAGGTCCTGTTCTCCATTTAGGACTAAATCACAGAATCATAGAACTGGAAGGAAACTCAAGAGGTCATCTAGTCCAATCCCCTGCACTCAAGGTAGGACTAAGTATTATCTAGACCATCCCTGACAGGTGTTTGTCCAACCAGCTCTTAAAAATCCCCAGTGATGGTGATTCCACCACCTCCCTAGGAAATTTATTCCAGTGCTTAACCCAGGGATTGGCAACCCTCGGCACACGGCCCTCCAGGGTAAGCCGCCTCGAGGGCCAGGACAGTTTGTTTACCTGCTGCGTCCGCAGGTTCAGCAGATCGCAGCTCCCACTGGCTGCAGTTCACCGTTTCAGGCCAATGGGAGCTGCGGGAAGCAGCAGCCAGCACATCCCTCGGCCCACGCCGCTTCCCGCCGCCTCCATTGGCCTGGAGCGGTGAACCATGGCCAGTGGGAGCCGTGATCAGCTGAACCTGCAGAGGCAGCAGGTAAACAAACTGGCCCGGCCCACTGGGGGCTTACCCTGGTGAGCCGTGTGCCAAAGTTGCCGATCCCTGGCTTAACCACTCTGACAGTTAAGAAGTTTTTCCTAATATCCATCCTAAACCTCCCTTGCTGCAATTTAAGCCCACTGCTTCTTGTCCAATCCTCAGAGGTTAATAAAAACAATTTTTCTCCCTCCTCATTGTAACAACCTTTTATGTACTTGAAAACTGTTACCATGTCCCCTCTCAGTCTTGTCTTCTCAAGACTAAGCAAACCCATTTTTTTTAATCTTCCCTCATAGGTCATGTTTTCTAGACTTAATCATTTTTGTTGCTCTTCTCTGAACTTTCTCCAATTTGTCCATATCTTTCCTGAAATGTGGCACCCAGAACTGGACACAATATTCCAATTGAGGCCTAATCAGCACGGAGTAGAGCAGAAGAATTACTTCTTTTGTCTTGCTTACAATACTCCTGCTAATATATCCCAGAATGATGTTTGGGTTTTTTTTGCAACAGTATTACACTGTTGACTCATATTTAGCTTGTGATCCACTATGACCCCCAGATCCCTTTCTGCAGTACTCCTTCCTAGGAAGTCATTTCTCATTTTGTATGTGTGCAACTGATTGTTCCTTCCTAAGTGGAGTACTTTGCATTTGTATTTATTGAATTTCTTCCTATTTACTTCAGACCATTTCTCCAGTTTGTCCACATAATTTTGAATTTGAATCCTATCTTCCAAAGCACTTGCAATCCCTCCCCGCTTGGTATCGTCTACAAACTTTATAAATATACTCTGTATGCCATTATCTAAATCATTGATAAAGATATTGAACAGAACCAGACCCAGAACTGATCCCTGTGGGGCCCCATTCTTTATGCCCTTCCAGCATGACTGTGAACCACTGATAACTACTCTCTGGGAATGGTTTTCCAAACAGTTTTGCACCCACCTTATAGTAACTCCATCTAGGTTGTATTTCTCTAGTTTGTTTGTGAGAAGGTCATGCAAGACAGCATCAAAGGCCTTACTAAAGTCAAGATATACCACATCTACCGCTTCCCCCCATCTGCAAGGCTTGTTACCCTGTCAAAGAAAGCTATCAGGTGGGTTTGACATGATTTGTTTTTAACCATTATTTATCACCTTATTATCTTTTAGGCGTTTGCAGATTGAGTGGTTATTTATTTGCTCCATTTCCGGGTACAGATTGGCACTACATTTGCCCTTTTCCAGTCATCTGTAATATTTTCTGTCTTCCATGACTTTTCAAAGATAAATGCTAATGGCTTGGATATCTCCTCAGGCAGCTCCTTGAGTATTCTAGAATGCATTTCATCAGGCCCAAGTGATTTGAGGACATCTAACTTGTCTAAGTAATTTTACCTTGTTCTTTCCCTATTTTAGACTCTGATCCTACCTCATTTTCACTGGCATTCACCATTTTAGATGTCCAATCGCCACCAACCTTCTTGGTGAAAACCAAAACAAAGAAGTCATTAAGCACCTCTGCCATTTCCACATTTTCTGTTATTTTCTTTACCCCTCATTGAGCAACCGGCCTCCTCTGTCCTTGGTCTTCCTCTTGCTTCTAATGTATTTGTAGAATGTTTTATTGTTTCCTTTTATGTTCCTAGCTACTTTGATCTCATTTTGTGCCTTGGCTTTTCTAATTTTGTCCTTACATACTTGTGTTATTTGTTTATATCCATCTTTCGTAATTTTACCGAGTTTCTACTTTTTGTAGGATTCTTTTTTTTTAAATTGTAGATCATTGAGGATCTCCTGGTTAAGCCAGTGTGGTCTCTTGCCATACTTCCTATCTTTCCTATACAGTGGGATAGTTTGCTCTTGTGCCCTTAATAATGGCTGTTCAAAAAACTGCCAACTGTCTTCAGTTGTTTTTCCCCTTAGACTTGCTTCCCATGGGATCTTACCTACCAACTCCCTGAGTTTGCTAAAGTCTGCCTTCTTGAAATCCATTGTCTTTCTTGTGCTGTTCTCCCTCTTACCATTCCTTAGAATCATGAACTCTATCATTTCATGATCACTTTCACCCAAAGTTGCCTTCTACTTTCAAATTCTCAACCAGTTCTTCCCTATTTGTCAAAATCAAATCTAGAACAGCCTCCCCCAAGTAGCTTTCTCCACCTTCTGAAATAAAAAAAAATTGTCTCCAATACATTCCAAGAACTTGTTGGATAATCTGTGCCCTCCTGTGTTTTTTTCTCAACAGATGTCTGGGCAGTTGGAGTCCCCCATCACCACCAAGTCCTGTGCTTTGGATGATTTTGTTAGTTGTTTAAAAAAAAACCTCATCTATCTCTTCTGCCTGGTTTGGTGGTCTGTAGTAGACCCCTACCATGACATCACCCTGGGTTTTTACCCCTTTTATACTTACCCAGAGACTTTCAACAAGCCTGTCTCTTATTTCTATCTCAACCTCAGTCCAAGTGTATACATTTTTAATATATAAAGCAACACCTCCTCCCTTTTTTCCCTTCCTGTCCTTCCTGAGCAAATTGTAAATGAAGAGCTGCCTCTCCCCTTGTGGGTTCTAGAACTCTCTGCTTCAAGAAGCAGTCATTAATGGTATCTAGAAACTTTATCTCTACATCCCATCCTGAGGTAACATGTACCCAGTCAATACAACGATAGTTGAAATCTCCCATCATTATTTAATTTTCTATTCTTATATCTTCTCCAATTAACTAGTGAATTTCAAAATCACCATCACCATCTTAATCAGGTGGTCGGTAGTATATTCCTACTGCTTTACTCTTACTACTCAAGCATGGAATTTCTATCCATAGAGATTCTATGGTACAGTTTGAGTCATTTAAATTTTTTATTAAATTTGACGCTGCTTTCTTTCACATATAGTGCCCCTTCCACACCAGCACAACCTACTCTGTCATTCCTATGTATTTTGTACACTAGTATTACCATGTCCCATTGATTATTATTGTTCCGCCAAGTTTCTGTAATACCAATTATACCAATATCCTTATTCAATACCAGGTACTAACATTTGCCCATCTTAGTATCTAGACTTCTAGCATTTGTATACAAGCACATATGACATTTTTCAGGTTTAGATGTCTGTGATATAATTGAATGGGACTCTCTCATTTGACGGTTTCTCTTCACTTCCTACCTGTACTTCTATCAACTTCTATCTTCTCCTTTTTACTAGGATACAGAGAATCCCTGTTAATAGAGCCTCCCCGCCAGGATGTCTCTGTCCAAGCCATGTGTTCGCCTGCATCTGTCAGCTTTACCTAGCCCTTAGTTTAAAAATTCCTCTACAACCTTTTTTAATTTTACATGCCAGCAATTGGTAATAGTGACCATAACATAATTAAATTTAACATCCATATGGGAGGGAAAATACCAAAGAAGCCCGCCACAGTAGCATTTAACTTTTTGGTTTAGGTGAAGCCCATCTTCCAGTTCCATCTGTTTGGGCTCCTCCTTTCCCAAAAGGTTCCCCAGTTCCTAATAAACATAAACCCCTCCTCCCCACACCATTGTCTTATGCATGCACTGAGACCCTGCAGTTCTGGTTAACTAGCACTGTGTGTGGAACTGGAAGCATTTCAGAAAATGCTACCGTGCAGGTCCTGAACTTTAATCTTTTACCTAGAAGCCTGATTTGAGTAAGAGCTTAGTAGCATTTGCTAAGTAATAGTTGTAAACACAGTTCCCTGAGGTAAGTACCACTGACCCTTTTGTGGCTTCCTTGAGGATACATCACTTAGGTCTCAGGCATTTAGCCATCACTTCTTTCGGGGCAGGAACCTGCAATCTACACTCTCTAGACCAGGGACTTAACTGTAGACTTCTGCAACTCACTTTGATCACCTCACTACCTCTGACTTTAGTTATTACCTTCCATTATGTTCTCTCAGGGCAATTCCAAGGTTATTCAGTGACCAGCAGCCTTCATGAAACAAAGTACTATGTATTCAGAACAAAAACATTTAATAGCAAACATATGTTAAAACTATAATCAGCTTACATGAAGATTTGGCTTTTCTGGTGTTACCCATCTTCCATATGGAGACTCTGGAAGGTTCCAAAGGACTTCAGGTTCTGCACAGAGTGTCTTTCTTGGTCATAGTCTTACATCTGTATGTAAGGGTTGTATATTGGGGTGGTCACTTCATATGTTCTTTGTCTGCCAGGCCTCTTGAATCAAATATATCAGTGAAACCAATATGGTATTTCCCCCAGGGAATAAAACATCAGACTTGTTACTTTCATAAGGGTGTTGCATTAGTTACCCCTCAATGCTTTTAGTTCCTGCATTGAGCCAGGAAAACAATTACTAACCAGCCCATAAAGGTATACATAAAGTTTATACAAGAGTCTTTGAAAATTCCATGTGTCCATCTGTGACAACTAAAGGTAATAATCTTTGAATATGCAGTGCTTCCAAAGCATTGTATCTATCATAGTGATGGTGATTGGAAATCATGTATATGTAGTGTTTGGAACTGATATTCTAACTCAAGGTTAAAAATAGACTGCATATACAATAATAGAACTTCTGTGTGTTGCTGGTAGCAACACCTACTTTATCTATCCACACAAAATCCCCTTTCCAGCTTTGAGGAGAAAGTCCTCTCTTGGCACCAGTTCTATACAGCTGTAGCTGGATTTCCCCAATTCCTTCTCCTCTTGATTAGGGCCTTTATCAGATACAACTTTAGATAATGCTTTCCCAGCCAGAAGGCTCAATATAAATAACAGTAATATAACTGAGTCAGATGATCTTGGTTGTTTTCTGGCTCTGTCACAGACTACCAGTGTGATGTTGACAGAGTTGCTTAATTTATTTTCTGATGCTGGGTTTCATGTCTCGTCTTGGTGTGTGTATTAGAGCTAATTGTATAAAGGGACACATTTTTCACTGAAAGGGACAAGGCTGTACTGAGGTCAGTAGGAACTGAGAGCACTCAACATCTCCAGGAGTTGCTTAGCACTGTATAAGAATGAGTTCTTAAATTAACACCAAGTGCCTGATCCTAAGCCCATTGAAGTCAGTGGAAAGACTGCCACTGACTTCACTGGGCTTTGGATCAGGCCCCTAAGCATTAAAGTAATCTGATGTGCACAGAAACGACAGATGCTCCCACTGGGGAATCCTAGAGGATGCATTTTTCCTCTTCCTATCCTTCTACACTTTCAAACTTTCCTGCATTTTAACTCTATTTTTACTTCTTCATTATCCTCAAACTTTTTTCTTAATTTGGTTGCACTCTGGACATAGTTGGCTGAGATAAATTCATAACACTTTAATAAAATATGCAGTTTACAAATACATTAGGAATGCTTAAAGGAATCAATATTTGTAGCTACATTCTTGAATATACTAGCATATGGCAGAACCTACTTTAGTTTTACAGAAGTTTCTCACAGGCAATTTAATGAAAGTTTGTGATAGAGCATTTTATGAGAGAGAATACAGTAGCTATTGTTAAAACAATTTTAATACCACTATATATGATTTTGATTCATCATAAAAGTATCAGTGTATGTCATTTAACAGTGGAGTGTTTATGAATAGAACCTAAATCTAAAATAGCACAAAAATCTTTATCAAGAGCCAAATTCTTCCATCCTTAACTCCTAATGATTAACGCATTATTCAGGAAGTACACCTGAAATCAAGGGAAGTATTCAGTGTGAGCAAGGATAGTAGAATGTGGCTCTATGTAGTCATTTTGAGCTAAATGTCTTTTTTTGTTTTTGTTTTTTTCTGGTTTTGGGTTTTTGTTGCTATTTTGTGGTGTATATTTTTGCCTCACATTGAAATTTTGACTCGTGTATAATCTTCCATTGTCTCTCCCTACTTCAACACCAGCTATCACTGCAAAGCTTTCCGTATAGTTAATTCTCTTTGAAAACCCCTCCACTTCCTATTACATTTTTAGTTAGTCCAAGTTAATAATTTTGTTTATGGTTTGGGGCCCAGTCCTGCTCCCATTGATGGCAGTTCTGCTCTATTAATATTAATAAGAATTTATTTGCTATTTACTTCACTTTAGAAAAAAAACAAAAAACAAAAAACAAAACATGCTGTAATAGACCTTGCCAGAGATCTCCTGTCTCTGAGCTGATAGACTCAAATTGTATCCAATGATTTGATCATTTTTCTTCCTTAACTATATGTAAATGGTGTTATAGGTAACTAATTGGCACAGAGCAACCTTAACTGGGTTTTGAAACAAAGTTGTGTCTTCTTATTTGTTTCTCATTTTCTTAGAATACTGATAGTAGGTTACAGAGTTCAACTTCTGGTATATGAAATAGAATACACAAATACTTTTTAATAGGGGTGGAAGGATTGTTCTCTCAATGCAAATATTTGATGCTTGTGCAATTTGGTGTATTGTAAAGGGAAAAAAACCTTTTTCTCTTCCAGAGTATTTTTTGTGAGCTCAAGGGATAAATCACTTTTGAAAGGTATGATTAAGACTATGATTATGTCACAGAGGTCATGGAAGTCATGGAATCTATGACTTCGAGAGACCTCCGTGACATTTTCTGCTTCAGCCTCAGGGCCACGGCTGGAACTGTCAGGCAACAGGGGTGCCAGAGTTTTCAGCTGCTGCAGGTGTCGGGGCCCCAGGCAGCCCCCAGCTGCCAGCCCCGGAGCTCTGAGCCATGGTGGGGGATACTGCGGCTCTTAGCCACCAAGCCTGGATCTCCCAGACGTGGCTGAAGGTGGGCAGCCCCTGGAGTTCCCAGCTGTGGCGGGCGGCTCCCAGAACTCACAGTTGCCACAGGCAGTGGGTGGCTCCTGGAGCTCCAAGCTGCCATGGCTGGCAGGCAGCCCCTGGAGCTCCGAGTCGCTGTGCATGGCCCCCACAGTTCCCAGCTGCCAGCACTGAAGCTCTGAGCCTCCGCACATGGGTGGTGTGGGGACCCTGCAGCTCTCAGCCTTTGTGAGCCACAGCAGCAGTGGGTGCTGGACCTCCCACTCCCCATTTTGTCACCATTAGTTTTAGTAAAAGTCACGGACAGGTCACAGGCTTCTGTGAATTTTTGTTTATCGCCCATGACTTGTCCATGCCTTTTACTAAAAATAACTGTGAAAAAATCTTAGCCTTAGGTATGATTTAGCAGTATCTAAAGAGTGAACTTCATCAAAAGCAGGGAAGTAACTTCATTCATTTCAGTTTGGTAAGATTTCAAAAAGAGACTCCTCAGTACAGAGCTGCAAATAAAACATTTCAAATTCTTGAGATGATGAGAAAAATAAAAATAACTTTTTTTGAGTTGAATGAAATCTTGTATTAAACAATTTTTCTTTTCATTTTCAGGTTTTTTAATAAAATTGAGGTACAATTTGAAACAGAACATTGTTTTCATATTGATTTGAAATATTTTCTTGATAATGTCAAAGCAATTCAGCTTTATTTTTATTTTTCGTTTCATTTCAGCTAAAACAATTTGCTGAATTCGATACAAACATATGAAATGTTTCAGTTGACACAAATCAGCATTTTTCAGCAAAAAAAAAATGATCAAAAACTTTCACTCACCTCCAACTTGAATGCTACATATAGGATGTCAGAGCCCAGCAACTTGGAATATGTGTCAGATAATTTAATAAGTCATAGTCAATTATTTTTAAATAGAATCATAATATAAAGGAGAAGTGATCAACCTTTACTAAACTGGAAAGAACAGTAGAAATTTGCACACTTAGATGGCTGCTTAGCAAGGCTGAAGAAAGGGCATAATATTGTCTTTGTGCTAGATTGTTACTCAAATCACAAAACAAGGTAAAAGGAAATAAAAACACCCCCTCCTGCCTCCAGGGCTGGCCCACAACATTTTGGCACCTGAGGTGGGGAGCTCAAATGATGCCCCATGCTCCCTTGCTTGAGCCAAAACTTTGAAAGGTCTCAATTCTGCCTTCTTCCTGTTCTACTCCTCTCATGGTATTGCTCAGCTAATTATAAAGGAGAACTAACAACTGAAATTTCAAACGCCTGAACAGCAAATGTAACTTTTCTTGTCTGCTAGTAAACTCTGGCATTTCTATCTGTTTGGATAATCAAAGTGGTGCTTTCAGCGCCTTCTTGGTTGCAAAGATCTGAACTACTTCCTGAAGGTCCACAGTCTGGGCCAGCTCATGCTCCGTTGAGATGGTTGAAAGGCCAACCAGCCTCTCCTGTGTCATTGTGGAGCGTAGATGTGTTTTTATTCAGCTTGGAAAAGCTGCATTCTCCACTAGCAACTGTATTAGGAAGTGTTAGAAACATGTGCAGAGCAACAAAAGCACTTGGAAAGAGCGTGGTCATCTTATTTGTGCACATATATTCCAGAACAGCCTTTGGAGTTGATCCTGATGAAATGTATCTTGAAAGGGCTTTCAGTTCATTACCTAAATCACTTGCATTAATATTGCCCATGTCATCATGTGTCAATACTGTCTCTAGTGCCCCGCATTGCTGGTGTAGGTCTTCTTCAGGTATAGTGAGGAGTTTTGGAATATCATACAACATCCCAAATATACTGCTGTGTTCCTTGAGCTGCATGAAACGTTTGTCGAAGAAAAACTCAGTTCTCGCTTTTTGTTTGGGTGCAGCAAAATCAAATACTTTATTATTTCTCCAGTAATTACAATGGAGGGAGAGAGTGCCATAGGACACAGGGTCGCCCCAGTCCTGGACAGGTCTCTCAACTGGTAAACAATTACATCAAGCCTTTATACCTTTGTTACAGACAATTTCTAGCAATCATGGAGACAGTAAAAAGCAACAAATACATTTTGTTTATACATAACAGAAAGGCTTATCTTATTTGTCTCTCTCTTAAAAAAAACAAGCCTGCATTTTGGTTAGTGATTGCAAGGTCGTAATAACTTTGTACACAGTTCTTGTCCTGTCGCCTCGCACTATCTTTGCTCCTACAAGTCTCACGTCATTAGGGTTACAGTATGGCCTGACTCTTGCTAACTGACTGACACGCATTAAAATCCCCTTCAAATCCTTATTGAAGCTTTCCCTGCTTCCACACGTTCAACTGACTGTACTGCACAATCTAGCCTCTGGTTAAATAATTCAACTTTGAATTGTTATTTGGGGTCTCTTATGGGATTATCCTGTGCCTCATAATCAAAATGTCTTCTTCTTTGGAGATTCTTGTATTCTTGAATGGGTGGTAAAATAGCTTCAGTGTGAAGTTCCACTGTGCACTCTTCAGAACATTTTGAAATCCCTCAACTGACCTGTAAGACTGTAGGTATGACTTTGCTTTGTCCAGTTGTACGATTGCTCCAGATATATCAAGGTCAACACCTTGGAGTCTCTTGCTTACAACATTTATTTCAAACAGTACGTCATGTCACAACACTAAGCCACACAGAAATTTGAAGTTATGTATACTTCTGGTGATTCCATTTCCCTCTGCCATTGTTCTCCCACGAACAGTTCCTGTCATAGGATTATCCTCCCTAATGGCAACTATGCATCATCTATCTTCCCAATTTGGTGTTTGATAGGCTTTATCACCTCCACTTGGCTTTCCCATCATGTGGCACTCAGTGGTTTCAGTGTCAGAGAGGATGTTCCTAGATGTTGCTTCAAAATTTGCCATTTATGAGTTGATGCAGACAAAAATACGTAGATGCTTTGAATTACATTAAAAAATTCCACAGCCTCACTAAAAGCTGATGCTGCATCACTGACCATCAAGTTCAATGAATGAGAACTGAATGGGACAAAAAAAGCTCAAGGGTTTAACTCTCGGATCCGTGTCTGCACTCCTCTGTTCTTTCCTCTCATGTTGGCACCATTATCGTAGCCCTCATGTCAGCTATCACAATTTCCATATCTCCCAGCTTTTTAAGAAGCAGATTTGTCATACCAGCTCCTGTAGTATCATCAATGTCTATAAATTCTATAAAATGCTCTCTGGCAGTCACCATTGCAGGGATATTTTCATTAGGTTATGTTGTTACAAAATACACCATTAGGTAATAATATACCAATCTCCTAGAACTGGAAGGGACCTTGAAAGGTCATTGAGTCCAGCCCCCTGCCTTCACTAGCAGGACCAATTTTTGCCCCAGATCCCTAAGTGGTCTCTTCAAGGATTGAACTCACAACCCTGGGTTTAAGAGGCCAATGCTCAAACCACTGAGCTATCCCTCCCCCCAATAATTAAAGTCATTTGTTCTGTATGGCTGATTTCAGGTGTGCAGTCCAGAATAACTAATATCTTGCTGACTTCAGATCTGACACAATCTTCTGTTTGACTTTGTTGTCAGTAACTGTATGATCTCATTTTGAATTGTTTTTCCAAGGTAGTGGTTTGTGTACATTTCTTGGGTGGTGACTCTTCTTAGATGCTCCTGGAGTGCAGCATCAAACGCAGCCATCAGCTCCCCAATTTTAAGGAATTTTCCATTGTTTGGCACATACCACTGATTTGAAGTGCCATGCAGTGCTAGGTTTTGGGTAGCAAGCATTCTCACAATGGCAATGAGCCTTTTCAGAACATTTTGCCAGTAAAGAGACTCTGATGCAATCTTCTCTTGATGCTGATCATCTACAGTGGCCTTTAACCTTAGTCTCATCTCTCTCTATGGAATGCTCTCTGGTGATTTGTTGTCTTCTCATGGCATGCCAGATTACTAGCCATATTTTTCCAGTCCTTTGTTCCTGTACAACCCAATGTGGCTGGAACATTAGACTGGAAGAGTTTGCAACAAAAACAGTATGCAGCATTCTGAGTTTTTGAGTACATAAGCCATGGTCTCTCCACTTTGTCACCATTGGGGATTTCACATCAGTTATGCGTTGGATGGAAACTTCTCTTTTCATTGTCTTTGGGGCACATGAAGTTTTTCACTTGCTGTGACCCATGAAGTACAAGGAAGTCCCTCAGGCTACTGTTCAAGTGGGTCCACAGTCCTGGATCATCTAGACTTAAGGAACTAAACTCAGCAGCAGCTGTTCTTGCACCTCCACCACACTCTTCTCTGATCTACACTTTTCTTCAGGAATGTGCATGGTTACATCCATTTGAGATGGAGATATGGATGGTGCAGTAGTTGCCAGGTCACGTGCACTCTGACTAACTGGAAGATCAGGCATCTCCTCACCACTCATATCCTCACTGGGGCCGGAAGGCTCACCGTGAACATCTGTGTCTATGTAACTCAGGAGAACTCCTTCCTGCTTAGATAGAAAAGCTTCCTTTGCTTTCTTTCTTTTTCTGAATGCTGCCCCAGAGGGGCATTTTCTTCTTTCTGCTGTTCGGTGCCAGCTACAGTGGCTCTCAACACTCAGTTGAAGGGGACAAATAAACAGGCTGGTAGCAGGGCCTGAGTGAGGGAAGATATCAGCATCTTAAAGGCCTAACTGGCTCCTACTACTTCAGTTGACTGCCTGTTCTCCTCAAGTGGGTTCAGGGAAGCAGCAGGAAACAGGAAGCTCCCTGAGAAGCTGGTGTTAATCAGTCCAGGCTCCTCAGGGTCCTAGAGAGGTACATAAGAGGCTCCTCCTCTCTCTCTCCCTGCAGCTTCTGATGCTTTCTGTTAGTCTCTCTCACCTTTTCTCCTGCCTGCCTGTTATGTCTCTTGTGCCCTTCTTCCTCCAGCACAGCACTCCATCTCTGTGCATCTAGAGCAGAGAGAATACATATGCACCAGCAGCAGACACAATTTTCTACACTCTGGGTCCTAATGGCACCCCTCCTCACAGTCTGGCACCTGAGGCAGCCTCCTCAGATCGCCTCATGGCAAGGCCAGCCCTGCCCGCCCCCACCACCAACGCTCCTTCACGAGCTACACAGACTTTGGGTCTGGGAGTTCAGGAGTAAATGAGATACATACTCTCACTCTCTCCTGACCAGGTGGGCAGGGAGTGGGCTAAAAATGTGTGAAGCCTTCAATCCACCCCACCCCTTTACTTGCTGGCCAGAATAGCTGAGTTACCATGCTGAAGGCAAAGGGTAGTAATTTACTGCTGGTATAGGCCAACAGTAATTTACTGCCTTCTGTGAGAAAGTAGGATAAAAGAGAGACAGATATGTGTGAGATCCAGTAGCTGCTAAGGATTCTTGTAGAGTAGTTTAGTTCATGCATCACTCCTTGCTTACATCTGTGCCTCAAATAAAAATCTAGCCCTTTAAGAAGGAACAGGGATGAGAATTTTAATGCTGTGTATAGCTGATTCTTAGGGTACATCCATACTACCCGCCCGGATCGACTTCTCGGAGTTCGATATATCGCATCTCATCTAGACGCGATATATCGAACTCCGAACGCGCTCCCGTCGACTCCGGAACTCCACCACCGCGAACGGCGGTGGCGGAGTCGACGGGGGAGCCGCGGACGTCGATCCCGCGCCGTGAGGACGGGTAAGTAGTTCGAACTAAGGTAGTTCAACTTCAGCTACGCTATTCGCGTAGCTGAAGTTGCGTACCTTAGTTCGACCCCCCCCCCAGTGTAGACCAGGCCTTAGACACATTGCCAAATCTGATAGTCCGCTATGCTCCAGATAAAATAAAACAGGATTATTTTATCAAGAATGCCCTGATAATAGTCACATGACAAAGGACATAGAGTTAACGAGTAGAGGAAAAAAGTAAATTATGTAATCTCTGAGCTATGCTGTACATATTGCAGATGGGTGCTTATTACTGGGAAAAGTGAACAGATCTGATGTTTCCTGAAAGACCTGAAAATATTCCCTCTGATAAACAAAAAGTCTATGAATATGGGGCTGACAGGCAACTATTTTTTATAAAAATATGTCAAGATTTAGATAATGAGTTTAAACATGCAAAATGAAATTAATCGTGGAACATTTTGATCATAAGAAGTGATACCATAATGATTTTTAAGGTTTCCAAATACAGTCTACTGTGCATTATTCAGCCAATGACATAGGAGCTCATTGCATTTTGAAAATCGTTACAAGTCTCAATCAAAACCCGACAGACAATAGATAAGCTACTTCCTGCATCATGCGCAGAAGATGCAAAGAATGCTGTGCATGCTTTGGAGTGTGATGTAAGCATGACACTGCAGCATTTATTCTAGAAAGAGTACTTCTGTTGTGTTATCCTTGCTAGCTCTCTTGTTGCTGTTACTTTGGAGCTTGACAGTGGAGACAGCTGCAGAGCAATCCTCTGCACTGTTTTTGCTATGCAAAGGAAGGCAGTGAGATTTTCCGTCAGCTCACCCTCCCATTGCTTATGATTTTACAGGGAACGCTCCCTCTGTGCTTCAGATTGAGACTGGTTTGGGGAAGACTTCAATTCCTGAGGGTAAAAATCTATCCCCAGTGAAGTCAGTAGTAAAATTCCCATTGAATTTAACACCTCTAGGATTTTGCCTCTGGTATAATGGCTAGACTGTTGTGCTCTCAAATAGTGTCTGTACAGTAAATGCACTTGCAGTAAAAAGGAAAAGCTATTTGGAATTAAGAATCTTCTACAGCTTGCAATATCTTCTGATGCTAAACTGTAAAATCATATTTTTATAGCATACAGTCTTTTCAGTTTTCAATGAAATGAATGAATTTTATGTCATACATATTTTATAGTTGTTAGAAAATGAATTTAACTGCATCTTTAATTTTAAAATGCATAGTGAAATGAGTGATAGACCATAAGAAAATTATACAGCATAAATATTTTTATAGTTCATAGTAAATGAATTTATACAACTGTTTCATAATATAGGACTCTTAAAATCTTCTTTCTGTTTCTAAATTCAATTAAATGCATAGAAAATACAATTGCTCAGTCGATGGGTGAGGATTTTGCAAGCTGAAGCGTGTGCCACAAAGTTTTCAACTTCTGCTACAAAATTTAATATAAACTACAATATAAATGTAATATATTTATGAGATTGAGATTATGCAAAGCAATATTTTCTATGCTTGGTTTGTGTCTTTAGACACTACACTTCAGTCAGTAGACAGAATACTAATTGGAACAAACACAATTAATTGGAAGTCCTATAAGAAGATCTTTAGACTATATAGAGCCTGATTTCCTATGGTTTGTCCCTATTTTTTAGTACAGTTTCTTGGTACTCTGACTAGCTAAAGCCCAGTTCACCATTATTTGGGCCACTGCTTACGGGAACTAAATTTGGTTTAATATACTTTTTGCTGCCCCTGGATCAGAATGTTGTCAGTGCACTAAAAGAAACAAAACTGATTTAAATCTGATTTGATTTGCCCCTGGACACTGAACCAGTAATTTCACACTGGACAGAGTGTTATACCCGTTGACAACATCAGCCAATCCTGTTGGTTGTTTTTATTGTCCTAGCAGGGATGAGGTCTGTCAGAGGTGGGTGTCACTCAAAGGATTTATTCTGCATATTTCACCTGTCCAGATTCCCCACTCAGTGCCTTCTTCTATCTATAGCCCTATTAATGTGTACAAACAGTGCCTCATTCCCACTTTGTGCAGAATCCATACCCCATGGCACCCAAGCCTACCCTTTATTCTTACAGCACAGAGTTTCTGCAAGCAAGAAACTGCTCAAGTTAGCTGTTAGCTGCCAGTGTCTGGGATCCCTCTCTAGCAGGCATCAGAGCAGGACCTGGTGCAGAGAAAGCAGTTGTATCTCTAGCTGATTACTTCTTGCTCTCCACAGATAAGTGTATGTCTGACTTTTTCTGTGTCATTTGGTACTATTGATACTCCTGCCCCACCTCCAAGAAACTGCAGGGGTGAATGGACGTGTCTTGTGGTGGTAATTTTTCTCAGACTGAACACAAAAGGATATGTTGGGCAACTGTGTTTTCCACTGCTAAGCCCCCGCTCTGGGAATTCCCAGGGCTATTTCCCCCCATATATATGAAGCTTTGGAGAGAGCTGTTGAAACATGGTCTGAAGTGCTGGCAGTGCAAGTGATAGTGAGATCTACATTTCTTTAAAAGCACCATCTCCTGTCATTCTCAATGCCTTGCTGAAATCAACACTTGGATGAGGGGCTGCTGTCTAAAGCTGAAGCCAGGTAAAACTGAAAGGATGCTGTTAGGAAGAGAGAAGTGTTTTGAAGAGTATGACATGCCTAAAATATCCCACTATTGAGTATACTTGTCCTCAAAATGGTCCCTTCCCTAGGTTCTCAGACTTGGTGTCCTTTTGGACTCAATGTTATTGGTTGCCCAAATAACCCTGGCAGCAAAAATTCCCAATTGCTGTATTTTCAGAATAAACCTCTATCAGTGTCAATAAAATTGAGGAATACTCAATGGCATATTGACCTGTGAGAGATATTCACATTATTTTTCAAATTGTGTAACTTAGAAGTAAGATTTCATGTGGTTCCAACTCTGTGAAGAGGATATTCCATCACAGTATAAGCTGCAGAATATATTATAATGATATTAAGAGTTGTCAAAAGCAAAGGAAAGAGAAGCACTTTCAGTGGTGACTTATTACGAGGTGAAACCGCACTAACATTCTCAATAATGCTGCATGCAACGAGGCCTCATTACCAAAAGAAACTAACAGAGGGCAAAGAGTTCAGATTGCCAGAGGTCTGAACTGCATAAAATCTTTAATGAGGGTTACTGAAGTAATTTATACATTCTAAACTTTATGCTAAATCAATAGTGAATTACCTATCTTTTGCTTATTTTGATGTCAGGCATGAAAAACTAAAAACATGCTATCTTGCAGCATCCCTTCTGACCAAATGTCAGAATATTTTCGAAAGTAAGCAATTTTATAGTAAACCATGTGCTTAACTAGATCCACTGACCTATGCCCTCTTTGGACTGCTAATCATGAAGGAGCAAAGGTCATACATTTCCATACGGATGATGGCCTGAAAGTGTTTCCTGTTGATAAATATACCTATTCCTATTATAAACTGCTTGTGTACATAAGATATATGTAGTCCTGATCTACCCCTGTATCTATTGGGTTTCTGGGAACTGGGCGGGCGGAAGCCCACCCAATGCTAAAGGATCCCCACCCCCCAGCCTAAGGGGAAGATCTACAGGACCTCAGAAACCCACTAATTTCAGGGGACAACTAATAAAAGAACAGGGACAGGAGTGCAATCAGACGGTCATAAGAAGGGAGCCTGACGGGGACACCGAGCAGAGAACCCCGGACAGCGCCCACTGCTCCTCGAAGACATCAAGGGAGCCTGTGGACGCCGCCCAGTGGAACCATTGGCCAACCTCCTCTCCCTGGCAGAGTCGACAGGGGAGTGGCAGCAGTCAACTCACTGTGGTGAAGACACCATGATAAGTCGATCTAAGTATGTCGACTTCAGCTATGTTATTCACGTAGCTGAAGTCGCATAACTTAGATCGATCTTCCCCTTGTGTAGACTAGGGCTTACTTTGAGTGAGGACTGAGATAACTTTAATCAATGGATATTCTGAAAACCATTGATGTGAGATAATTTTGTGTGAACAATTGGCTCGTCCCACCAGCAGTAGGTGAATTTTGTTGGTGAAACTGTATAATACAACCAGACCCTCAGCCTTCTCAATATCCTTCTCCCCAAATCCTTCATACCAGAGAAAAAAATAACTACTTACACACTGTGCTATGAGTTTTCCCTTGAGGAGGCAGGATGAGGTTAATTTGGAATTGGTGAAGGAGAGCAGGACAGAAACTGAGATAGCCATTTTTGTTGTGTGAAGGTTTTCTTGGGCAGTGTTCAGTAACTCAGCCAGAGGTCAAGGGCCTATTGCTGGAGTTCATGGGTGAGGTTCTGTGGCCTGCAATGTGCAGGAGATCAGACTAGATGATCATATCCCCTTCTGACCTTAAAATCTATGAGAAGATGGATTGCAGTAGGCAGTCAGAGTAAGGAGATTTGCAAAAATCACAGTATTAAGAAATAATCCCTTTGTCCTGACCAGCTAATGAGAGCCATCTGCCAATCCAAATACAAGGATTTGCATAACATACATATTTTTGAGATACAACCATGAGTCAGTATGCAAATCAGAGACACTATCAACTAATTAGACTGCTAGGAGTAGCATAACTAAGAAATAGCTGTCTAGTAAAGAACTGTATATCATCCCTGTGCTCTGGTTGGCTGGAACCATTCTATCTCGGTACATTTTAAACTAAAGAAACTTAACAAGCTGCTATTTTTATATAAATCTTTTATTCTGTCATTCACCTCCCTTTGATTTGTATTGCTTCTTCTGTAGGAATTTGCCATTTGTGAGAATTCCTGACAATACTGGGGGAGGGGGTTCAAATATTATCTCTTTTTTGGATGCTGGAGTACTTAGAACTAAAGGGAGAAATGCTAAATCATGGCTTTGAACATCAACACCCTTTAACTACAGACTATCTTGATAAAGGAAAAAAGTCTTTGGTTCTACTGTATGGACTAAAGCAGATGTCTGGACTATTGCTTTCATTAGTCTTTCTTTTGCAGTCCTTTTACAGAGCAGTAATTGATTTCCGACATTTCTTTTCATTTTGCTTTATCACATTGAAACTCATTACTTTAGCTTTTAAAAATGATTTCCTTTGCTTTCATTACTTATTACATGGTTCTTAAATGGGATTGTTGATAATATGGTGGTGATAAGATGATAAGCAATAGCACTTGGTGCCCTTTTTCACCTAATTTCTTATTATTCCTTCAGTACATTGACATCTGTTAAATGAAAAACACCTTGAAAGGCTCTAAATATTGTAAATAATGTAGCTGAAAGTATTATTAATATTTTTAAAAGCTCTATCCACTTTAAGTCACCTATGTAGACTCTACAAGCTTCAGCTCGATTGTCACTTTTCTACTATTCTTGTGTAACAGCCTTTACAAAAAAACAAAACAACTTAATTATGAAAACTCATTTATGTTGAAAGCCAATTTACATTAAGGTGGTCATCGATAACCCAGTTATAATCCAGGTTGTGTTCCAGCTTCAATTCTGGCTTTATTTTACAGCTGATTATGACTTTCTCCAACAAATTCCATTTCAACTGCACTCTTCCATTCTGTGTTTCATCTTAGCTGATAGGTGAGCAACTGGAAACTTTAAGCAAACTCGGCTCAGATATTTTAAACACACACATAGTGCAAAAGTAAGCAAACTACTCTTTCCCATGCTCTAATCAGATTTCTTTTTCTATGGGTAGTTTATATAAAGCTAAAAGTGGAAATACCAACATTGACTTTTTGCTTGTTTTTAACATCACTGAAACCTAAGAAGTGAAATGAGTTTGAAGAAAATTGGTTCTGTAGTTGCAAGTATTTTAAATTTCACGCATGAAGGAAAAATTGTTGTTAGCTTTCCTACTTTCCTTTAACCTAGGGCTTTTCTACAATTACCATTACTATAACTACCGCCTCTCTGGCATGTCTGATTCTCAGTTCATTCTCTTTGAGTCCATCCAAAATGAGGGTATTAAAGTTATCTTCCTTGCCATCAATCAGATCACATCATTCCCTTCTTTGAATTTAACTAGTGTCCTTCTTATCTAAAACTCCCAGTCCATTAAGGGTCATACCATTCTCTACAAACCCATCTTCCTTCTACATGTCACAAGATCTCACAAGCTAAACAAGATCATCTTACATCACTGCTTGAATGGGAGACCTCTAAGAGAGGGGTCCATGAAGAGTCTTAGACATTGAGACAGTGCGCCTCACAGAACTTAGAAAAATCACAGGAACAGTATTGTGATCCACAAAGCTTAAGTTAGGTGCCTACATTCCCTATACAATGAATGGGGAGATATAGGTGCCCAAGCTTGTGATCTGTAAAAGCTAGGTGGGGAGCTGCCTAAACTAGCCAATGGGAGGTGCTGATGAGACGGGTGTATCCTAATCCCCACCCTTCTCTTAGAGATAAGTGACTCTCTGCTGCCCAGATTTAGCAGTCCATGAACAGGAACTAGATGCCTAAAGGTGTTTCTTGTGAGAATGAGTTAGGCACCTGCCTCTCTCCACACAAAATGGCCCGAGTATGTGGCGCTGGTGATGCCCACCTTGTAACTTTTAGCACAGTAATTAGAGTACTCGTCTGGGATATGGAATACCCCTGTTCAAACCTTTTCTCCCCTCTTATACAGAAGGGAATAGAACCAGATCTCCCACATCCCAGGCAATCGGGCTAAAAGTGATAATTAGGCTTGGCAGAATTTCATTATTTTAATGAAATTCAATGGATAATAGTGTTTATGTTGGGACACTTTTTATTAATTAAAATTTTTACAGTTGCAGAAAATTTTCAGGTATCAGACAATACTTATTAAATAAGAGTAGATGTTGGAATTCAGAAAGTTAAAGCTACCCAGATAGCTGCCCTGGTCCAGCTCCACTAACATAGCATTACAACACATTATATACATGTTAAAGTGGGATTCTAGTAAGTTCTTAAGGAGCATTTGTCTGTCTTTGTCTCTCTGCACATTTTGATTATTATTGATGGAAATAATTTTTCATCGGTTTGTGTGTGCAGTGACATTGATGTTTGACACTAACCAATAAAAAAAAATCAGAGCCTTCCAAGCCCAGTTATAAGGTGGACACCATCACTTCCTCCTCTTTCAGCCAGATTTTGAATGGGAACCACACAATCCAGTACATAGACTCTCAAAAGGTCTACCAGATCAGGTCTGGCAGCTGAAGGCCTATCTTTTCCCAGATTTGTGAATTGCTCTGAGGTTTAGGCAGGAGATTGGCATCTGGATGCCTAGAGGGAGAGAGCAGTGAAAAAGCTCAGAGGCAGAAACATAGGCACCTAGGGAACTTTTACCCTGAAAACTTAGGTGTCGAGTGAGTTTAGGCAACTACAGAGTTCACTGGGAGTTTTATGAACATAACATAAGAACATAAGAACGGCTGTACTGGGTCAGACCAAAGGTCCATCTAGCCCAGTATCTGTCTACCGACAGTGGCCAATGCCAGGTGCCCCAGAGGGAGTGAACCTAACAGGCAATGATCAAGTGATCACTCTCCTGCCATCCATCTCCATCCTCTGACAAACAGTGGCTAGGGACACCATTATCCGTCCTGGCTAATAGCCATTTATGGACTTCACCACCATGAATTTATCCAGTTCTCTTTTAAACGCTGTTATAGTCCTAGCCTTCACAACCTCCTCAGGTAAGGAATTCCACAAGTTGACTGTGTGCTGCGTGAAGAAGAACTTCCTTTTATTTGTTTTAAACCTGCTGCCTATTAATTTCATTTGATGACCCCTAGTTCTTGTATTATGGGAATAAGTAAATAACTTTTCCTTATCCACTTTCTCCACATCACTCATGATTTTATATACCTCTATCATATCCCCCCTTAGTCTCCTCTTTTCCAAGCTGAAGAGTCCTAGCCTCTTTAATCTTTCCTCATATGGGACCCTCTCCAAACCCCTAATCATTTTAGTTGCCCTTTTCTGAACCTTTTCTAGTGCCAGTATATCTTTTTTGAGGTGAGGAGACCACATCTGTACACAGTATTTGAGATGTGGGCGTATTATGGATTTATATAAGGGCAATAATATATTCTCAATCTTATTCTCTATCCCCTTTTTAATGATTCCTAACATCCTGTTTGCTTTTTTTGACCGCCTCTGCACACTGCGTGGACATCTTCAGAGAACTATCCACGATGACTCCAAGATCTTTTTCCTGACTCGTTGTAGATAAATTAGCCCCCGTCATATTGTATGTATATTTGGGGTTATTTTTTCCAATGTGCATTACTTTACATTTATCCACATTATATTTCATTTGCCATTTTGTTGCCCAATCACTTAGTTCTGTGAGATCTTTTTGAAGTTCTTCACAGTCTGCTTTGGTCTTAACTATCTTGAGCAGTTTAGTATCATCTGCAAACTTTGCCACCTCACTGTTTACCCCTTTCTCCAGATCATTTATGAATAAATTGAATAGGATTGGTCCTAGGACTGACCCTTGGGGAACACCACTAGTTACCCCTCTCCATTCTGAGAATTTACCATTAATTCCTACCCTTTCTTCCCTGTCTTTTAACCAGTTCTCAATCCATGAAAGGACCTTCCCTTTTATCCCATGACAGCTTAATTTACGTAAGAGCCTTTGGTGAGAGACCTTGTCAAAGGCTTTCTGGAAATCTAAGTATACTATGTCCACAGGATCCCCCTTATCCACGTGTTTGTTGACCCCTTCAAAGAACTCTAATAGATTAGTAAGACATGATTTCCCTTTACAGAAACCATGTTGACTATTGCTCAACAGTTTATGTTTTTCTATGTGTCTGACAATTTTATTCTTAACTATTGTTTCGACTAATTTGCCTGGTACCGACGTTAGACTTACCGATCTGTAATTGCCGGGATCACCTCTAGAGCCCTTTTTAAATATTGGTGTTACATTAGCTAACTTCCAGTCATTGGGTACCGAAGCCGATTTAAAGGACAGGTTACAAACCTTAGTTAATAGTTCCGCAACTTCACATTTGAGTTCTTTCAGAACTCTTGGGTGAATGCCATCTGGTCCCAGTGACTTGTTAGTGTTGAGTTTATCAATTAATTCCAAAACCTCCTCTAGTAACACTTTAATCTGTGACAGTTCCTCAGATTTGTCATCTACAAAAGCCAGCTCAGGTTTGGGAATCTCCCTAACATCCTCAGCCGTGAAGACTGAAGCAAAGAATCCATTTAGTTTTTCCACAATGACTATATCATCTTTAAGCGCTCCTTTTGTATCTCGATCATTAAGGGGGCCCACTGATTGTTTAGCAGGCTTCCTGCTTCTGATGTACTTAAAAAAACATTTTGTTATTACCTTTGGAGTTTTTGGCTAGCCGTTCTTCAAACTCCTCTTTGGCTTTTCTTATTATACTCTTGCACTTAAGTTGGCAGTGTTTATGCTCCTTTCTATTTGCCTCACTAGGATTTGACTTCCACTTTTTAAAGGAAGTCTTTTTATCTCTCACTGCTTCTTTTACATGGTTGTTAAGCCACAGTAGCTCTTTTTTAGTTCTTTTACTGTGTTTCTTAATTTGGGGTATACATTGAAGTTGGGCCTCTTTTATGGTGTCTTTAAAAAGCGTGCATGCAGCTTGCAGGGATTTCACTTTAGTCACTGTACCTTTTAATTTCTGTTTAACTAATCCCCTCATTTTTGCATAGTTCCCCCTTTTGAAATTAAATGCAACAGTGTTGGGCTGTTGAGATGTTTTTCCCACCACAAGGATGTTGAATGCTATTCTATGGTGCTTTTAATCCCTTCCTCTCTGGTGTGGGGTGAACACCCCATCACAGTGGTGAAGCTTAATTAGTTAAATACTTCATTAGGTAATGTCTGTAAAGCACTTTAGAAGCTTTTACGAAGAATGGTGCTGTATTAATGTGAAATATTACATGGGATGTCAGCATGATTCAGCTCACACTTGTGCCAAAATAACCCATTCATAATAAATTCCACCAAATACTGCATAAATGAATGTTGTAAATTAGCAGGAACAGCAGGATATGACTGAAAATGCTATAGAATTGTCACATACAGACTGTACAATATAGCTGGATACATGTTTCTTTAACAGGCTTCAAACTGTTATTGGTATTCATGAAGGTACACAGGCTCATCTTCCTGGTTTTTTTTGACAATGGCATATTATTTTTAATGTTCAAAAGCAAGGAACATTTAACAAACACACACACACAAATAGAAAAAAAAGTGTCTATTGTCCCCAAAGGGACAGTTCTGGGATTTAGCTATGAAAGGTTATGTTAGCTATACAGAGGATACATCAAGTATATTTTGGTCTGATTTGGGTTTTGCTCATTTATCCTCTACTTTCTTTGTTCATTTAAAAATAAATAAGCTTCCACTTCCTTACTACTAGAAAATTCAAACTTTCAGTTTATTCCGGAATCTTTATCAATTCAATAATCCTTCAAGAGGAAAAACAAACTATTTGAACTTTAAATGAAATGTAGATAAAGACACAAATATTGCAAATGCATGAATATGACTAAAATGATCATGATGGTCCTGAAAATGTCCTGATTATAACTGTTCCTGATTATAAATGAAAGACTTATTGTATTAGTAATGAACCAGGACTGTATAAAACACTAACTATAACAACACACCAAGCATACTGGGTGAGCTAAGAGAAGATATTCAATCTGGATTTTGAACCTTTCTATCAATATCACTAGTTCTATCCAGTGAAATGATTGTTGTGCACAAGGAGACCCAAATAATTGAATAAGGTGATACTTTCCCTTACTATCTATTGTCAAGCTTTTGTTACCTACCCTATTGCTGTTTGTTGAAGAAACTGGTAATTCCATAGGCTACAACAGTCACTCCTGATTTATGCTGGCATGAGACCAAAATCAGCCCTGCATATTCTTTGTACGCTCATCTCCACCATGCAGAAGTGCATGGATGATTTATGTGACCAAAATCAGAGCTCTTCTTTGAAGGTAACCTGCAAAAGTTGGGAAGAAGGGACAGACACATTCATTTTCCCAATTGCTGGAAATATGGAGAAGGCAAAGCTCCAACCACATCTGCAGCTGAAAGGGAAGATAAACAGGGGCTGCTGTTGAAAGGTAGGGACAACAAGACAACCAGGAGTTTGTTTCCCTCAGTGATCCATGTGTAGTGTACCTACCACCAATAAAATACAATCAAATGAGGGTAACATGCAGTTGGCCTGCCCCTTTTCCCCCAGCTCACATCACGGAAAGGGAACACAGACAGCTGTCCACCATTACAGGGAACAAGTAGCATCTGATGGCACATAAATCATGTGGGTTCTCAGTTATTTTGCATGGCATTTCTTCCTCTACTATTGTTTGATGGGCAGTTAAAGTAGAGGTAATTAATAGTACAGGTAATTGATTTTTATCATTGGCATATGGTAGGAAAAGATTTCGCTGTTGCTGAGATGACTAAACTGTTCTTAAAATGTATCTTTTAAGTTTTGAAAACTTTGAAAGACACATAGGGGCAGCTGAATGCTTCATTTTGTAAATGTGTCTATTCATATCTCACAAGATAAATAATGGATATCTCTCTAGCATGAAGTAAAATGGCAGGAGGGTTATATAGACTTAATTTCTACATAAAGTGCAGGATGAAAGGTGAGTAACTGACTAACTGGTAGACTGAAAGAGTGATTATGTTAATATTCATAATTGTGATTATGGGTGGTATGCAAATTGAATTGTAAAAATGACTGAAGATGAAATGTAAGTACATTTCTATGTTTCTTGTATCAGAAACCATTTTAAAAGTAGATCTTAAAGCACTGGAAGTATGGCAAGAGAAAAGTGGATATAGATTATAAAAAAAAATAGTTGATAGAAGTTCTTGCTCAGCAGAAAAGTTCATTTGGTTTATTTGTGAGAGCTTTGAAGATTTCCCATCACTAGCTCATGTAGATTTGATGTGAGATTTTCTTTGTAAAATATTTCAAATTATAAAGCTAAAAGCCAGAAGTTGAAAATCTTATAAGATAGTTGCTAAAGTCACAAAAAGTCACTAGTAGCATTACTGTAGAAATGTGAATGTATTATGATCACCAAATGGTCAGGTCTACTAACAAAGTCAAAATGTGCTAAGATTCCTAATTTCAAAATGTAATTGTTTCAGAGTACTTCCATCATGAGGATATGAAATCAGCATTAATATTAAAAATAAAGAGCCATTCCAATTAAAAAACACAGCAAACTGGTACATAAGGAATTAGTACAGAATTCAGGAACTAAATCCATTTGCATGGAGCATTGTGATTTATTTACTCTTTACAAGCAGAAAAGGGGCAACCACATTGCTCATATCCAAGAACTGTTAATATATAAAAAAAAAATTGGAAGTTGTCTACCTGCTGCCAAGCAATGGAAATCCTTACATCCATGTGCCAAATGGTCTGGTAAAAATCTAATATATCTAATACAGGGATAAGCAACCTTTGGCACTCGGCCCGTCAGGGAAATCCGCTGATGGGCCGGGACAGTTTGTTTACCTCTAGTTATTCAGAGATCGCAGCTCCCACTGGCCGTGGTTTGCCGTTTCAGGCCAATGGGGGCTGCAGGAAGTGGCAACTAGCACATCCCTTGGCCCACACTGCTTCCCGCAGCCCCCATTGGCCTGGAACGTCGAACCACGGCCACTGGGAGTTGTGATCAACCGAACCTGCGGATGCTGCAGGTAAACAAACCATTCCGGCCCATCAGCAGATTTCCCTGATGGGCCGTGTGCCAAAGGTTGCCAATCCCTGATCTAATACAATAAAAGATAAGCTTTCCAGATTAAAAATTCCCTGCAAACAAATAAATAATTAAATAATTGAGCTTGATAAAGTTCCTCTCAATTGGAAAACAAAAGGGTTAAATTATCATCTCCATTCCTAAATCAGGAGAAAACAAATATTCCCAGACCTCATAAAAATCTAAGCAAACATAGTTTATAAATTATCTGATCATTTTAAACCCAACCCAAATTCAAAAGTAACTCATTTTCACAAGCTATAGGCAAATGGATGGATAAAACCATCCTCATCTGGCTTCTTATTACCATTTGTTTGGTTTGTCCCTTACCGCTTCCTTTTTTCTCTTCTTTATCACCACACAATAGCTTGGGCTGGATGCCAATATCACCGAACAGTGAGGGCCTGGGAACTGTCTTCACTGGGAATCATATACCTGGAATGAAACCTTGGCCCACTGAAGTCAATGTAAGTTTTGCCATTGAAGTCAATAGGGCCAGGATTTCTTCACCCCTGCATAGTTTTTTGAGGTTAGTTTGGTGTGTTTTTTTTCTCTTCTCTACTCTTTACATACACCCATGGGGATGCACATCACCTGAAAGGCATCTGGGCTATCGTGCCCATCACCAGTCCACAGAGTGAGCCAGGTGCATCAGGGGAAGCAGGTTGCATCACACATCCCCACCTGTTCACTGCTCCATTCAGATAAGAAATACACCTGCCTGAGACAAAACTTGCCCCAGAACTCCCCTTGCAAGTGGGAATGGCTCCACGTCACCCCCAGTAAAGGTCCATATCACAGTGCCATAATTTGGCCCTTTGAATATTAATGTTTTGTTTTTAATGCTTACACAATCTCTCCTTCCTGAACAAGTTCTGGCTGCTGCTACAGTAGGTGAGATAACTGAGGGTATGTCTACACTGGCAGAGTGACAGCACTGGCAGATACAGCGCTGCTCAGAGAGTGCTGAAGGGAAACCAATGTTGTGTGTTCACACTGTCAGTTGCCGGCACAATAGCATGATCACACTTGCGGCACTTGCAGTGGTATTTGGAGCGGTGCACTCTGGGCAGCTATCCCACAGAGCATCTCTTCCTCTTCTGCTGCTAAGAGTTGTGGGAAGGCGGAGAGGGTCATGGGGAATCCTGAGTCCTGTCCCAATGCCCCGTGATGCACTGCTTCGCATCCCAGCAATCCCTGTGCTTCCGTCTGCATTTGGCACCATCTTTCAATGGTTTGTGTACTGCGCGCTCTGCCTCTTCAGTCTGCAGGAATGAATCCTGAACTGTTGACCAGTATGCTGCTCACTCTGACTAACGTGTCACAAGTGGCAGTGGAGTTATTTCTTAAACTACAAAGGCAAGAGGAATGCAACATTGATTTCATCATGCATAGTAGCTATGACACAAGATTGCTTTTGGGCTCAGGAAACAAGCATTGAGTGGTGGGACCACATCATTATGCATGTCTGAGATGAGGAGCAGTGGCTGCAGAACTTTCGGATGAGGGAAGACACATGCATGGGACTGTGTGATGAGCTCGCCCCAACCCTGTGGCACAAGGACATGAGAATGAGAGCTGCCCTGCCGTTGTAGAAGCATGTGGTGATTGCATTGTGGAAGCTGGCTACTCCAGACTGCTACCGATCGGTCGCTAACCAGTTTCGGCCGTTGGAGTTGTGTTGATGGAAGTGTGCAGGGCCATTAATTGCATCCTGCTCCAAAAGACTGTGACTCTGGGCAACACGCGTGACATTGTGGATGGCTTTGCACAAATGGGCTTCCCTAACTACGGAATGGTGATAGATGGCACTTATATTCCAATTCTGGCACCAGATCACCCAGCTACCGAGTACATTAATCGGAAGGGGTATTTTTCAATGGTTCGCCAGGTGCTTGTGGATCATCGTAGGCATTTCACAGACATTAACGCAGTCTGGTCCAGAAAGGTGCATGACACACGTATCTTTTGGAACATTGGCCTGTTCAGGAAGCTACAAGCAGGGACATTCTTCCCGGACCAGAAGATCATTGATGGGGAAGTTGAAATGCCCATTGTGATCCTGGGAGACCCCGCCTATCCCTTAATGCTGTGGCTTATGAAGCCATAGACAGGGCATCATGACAGCAGCAAGGAGTGGTTCAACAACAGGCTGAGCAAGTACAGAATGACTGGTGAGAGTTCTTTTCGTCATTTAAAGGCCCACTGATGCTGACTATATGGGAAGTTCGACTTGGCCGATGATGATATTCCTATGGTTATAGCCAAGTTCTGTATGCTCCATAATATTTGTGAAGGGAAGGGTGAAAGCTTCACTCAGGGCTGGACTGCTGAGGGTCAGTGCCTGGAGGCTGAATTTGAACAGCCAGAGACCAGGGCACAGCGTAGGGCTGTAAGGATCAGGGATGCCTTGAGGCAGCAATTTAAAGCTGAAAGCCACTAATATTTGTTGCTATGCTCGGGAGTGCAGTGCTTGTAATGCTAGGAGGTGATTGTGATTGGTGCAGATGATGCAATATGAAGGTTTAAGATAATTGTCTGTTGCTTTGCAGGGCTCTGTTTGCTTTCAGTTAATAGAATAAAGATTGCTTATAAAACCAACACAATTCTTTTATTAAAAAACAACAACTGGAGGAGAGAGACAAATATAAAAATACATCAGCACTGAGGGAGATGGGGGAAGGGAAGATCCCAGGAAGAGGTGGTGTCCCGGGATGGTTAAAAATTTGTTTATGTCCAGGGATCATATCCAACCTTCTTCTCTGGAGTGCAGTGGGTACTGTACTTCAGCAGGGCTAAACATATAGAGACAGGGTACAGACTGGAACCAGGAGGTTGCTATGTTGGCGGTGTCTGGCGGGCCCACGGGAAAGAGTTTTGCGACAGCAGCTGCAGGGGAGGGTGGGCGCAGAGCTGCTCAGTTTTCAGTGTGAGTATCCGGGACAAAGCATCAGCTATAAAATGTGCACTCCCCTTAACACGGACCACCTCCATCTCATAATCCAGGAAGGATAAACTCCACCTGAGGAGCTTGGCATTGGCACCTCTCATCTGGTTCAGCCACAGCAGGGCGAGTGGGTCTGTGTACACAGTGAAGTGCTGCCAAAAAATGGATCTGGCTTCAGCTTTTTAATAGCCCACCCAAGGGCCAAGAATTCCTTCTCTATGGCTGCATAGCCCTGCTCCTGGGGCAGCAGCTTCCTGCTCAGGTACATGATGGGGTGTTTGTTGCCCTTTGAATTGGCCTGCCCCAGCCCTGTGTCTGGGGCATCAGTGAACACCATAAAGGACTTGTCAAAGTCTGGGTTTCCAAGCACCAGGCCCTTGACTAGATCCTCCTGGACCTCTCCCTCCAGGGCCATGTTCCCAGTTATTCTGAATGGGGAACATCTGGCACTGCCCTGTCCAGACCAGCTTGTCTGGTTTACCCTTCTTGCATAGCTCAGTGATGGGAGCTGACACAGAGCTAAAGTGGGGCACAAACCTCCGGTAGTGCACCACCATCCCAACAAAGGCCTGGGCCTGATTCTTAATCTGGGGATAAGGCCAGTCTCTGATCACCCCCCACCTTGCTTGGCTCTGGCTTTAGGCAGCTGCTCCTCATCTTGTGGCTCAGGTAAAACACTTCTGCCACCCCCACCTTGCACATCCCAGCTTTTACAGTCAGCCCTGCATCTTGGAGGTGACTCAGCCCCCTCTTCACCTCCCAGGTATGGTTAATGGCACAAATATCATCGATGTATGCTAGGGTAAAATTCGCCTTCCCTCTCAGTAATTGATCCACCTGGCACTAGAAGGTGAGTGGAGCCTCCTTGAGGCCAAAAGGTAGGACCAGGGATTTGTACAGCCCCACAGGGTTGACAAAAGCAGGTTTCAAACTGGCATCTGGATCCAAAGGCACCTGCCAGTAGCCTTTGGTGAGATCCCTAGTCATGCGGTATCAAGTCCCGCACAACTTGTCTAGGATCTCATCAAGCCTAGTATGGGCAGGCACTGGACATGGTGACGGCATTGAGCTTCCAATAGGCCACACAGAATTGGATCGACCCATCTTTCCCAGGGACCGGCACCATGGGAGGAGCCCACGGCGCTGGTGGATGGCTAGATCACCCCTAAAGCCAGCACGTCTCTGACCTCTCCCTCCAGGGCCATGTTCCCAGTTATTCTGAATGGGGAACATCTGACAGAAGGGCCGTCTCCACCCTAGTGAGCCCAGGTCAGTTGGAATACAGCTGTTGGTACGAATGCAGCATCTCTCTGATCTCTGCCTGCTGGGCAGGGGTTAGCTGGTCAGAGAGAGGACTTGATTCCAGCAAGAGGCTGGCTCCTGTCTCAGGGAAGAGACCCACCAGAGGATCTTCCCCCTTCTCCCACTGGCCACATACAGCCAGTACCAGCCTCTCCCTGTCACAGTATGGCTCCATCATGTTGACCTGGTCCCCTTGGTGGCTGTGAGCCTGGTTGAGCAGACCCACCACATTGTTCTCCTCATTCAGCTGCCTGATGACCTTGAAGGGACCATCCCAGGCAGCTTGCAGCTTATTCTTCCTCACCGGGACAAGAACCCTCACCTGGTCCCTGGCCCCATAGGCTGAGCGGTTGTACCAGACCTTCTGCCTCTCTTGGTCCCTGGCTATGTCCTCCCTGGCTGGACCCATGAGCTCAGCGAGATTTCCCGAAAAGTCAGTACATACTCCACCACTGATTCTCCGTCAGGGGAGGCCTTCCCCTCCCATTTGTCCCTCACCAAATCCAATCTGGTACAACCTTCTGAAAAGGCTCTTCTATGACAGGCCGGTGTTTTCAAGGCTGCTTTACCCTTGTCCTGGGCCTTTTGCACCTCTGGACAAGGCAGCTCTGATTGGCAGCTGTCACACCCTGGCTGTGGCTCTCCACATCCAGCTGGGGTCTCCGATTCTCCTGTGCTCAGCTTTGTCCCTGCTGTCCCACAGAGGGCAGGCCGCAAGCCCACTGCTTTTCTCACAGCATCAGAGCCAGTGTGAGCCACCTCCCCTATGTGCAGGGGGGTGGGAAGTATCTCTCTGTCTCACTCAGCTCCAGGGCTCTGGTTACAGACAGGCAGGTATCCTGAGCTTAGCAGCTCCTCCCCGCTGCCAGCCAGGTCATTTGCATTTTCACTGACCACTTCAGTCTCAGCCAGCTGATTCCCTGGATTCAAATTCAAATCCTCGGCTTTTACAGGAGCTGGGCCTGGATCCTGTCACAAGTAGACACAGTCATTCCCCAACAGGAGGCAACAGCTGATATCTTGGAAAACCCCAATTACCAGCCAGCCCAACCCCTCCTGTGTCTGCACAGGGATCTGGGCATAGGCAGGGTGAGGGGCTTCAACAGTTCTCTCTGTCCCAGGATCTCGCCACCCCAGGAATGTCTCCCCATTGACCACCATTTTCCGCTCCCACTAGGGATCTGAGGGGCCTGAGCTCAGGAGAGTCCACGCAGACATATATGCTGACATCGGGAGTGGGAGCCAGTCTGCTGCCCCACCCATCTGGCTAAACAGATCTAAGGCCTTGGGTCCCAGGAAGGGGATTAGACACTGGAGCCTTTCCAGAGGGCCAGCCTGATTCCAATTGCCAGCCTTCCCAAAGGCCAAGAGACAGATATCTATATCTTCTCCCTCCTTAACCTGAGGCAAAAATTTAGTGTTGAGGTTCCCTGTGGAATTGGAACCCCAGGGTCCATCTTTACTCATCTCTGGAAGGGTCCTTCTGCCTCTCAGCTCAGCCATTGCCAGTTCATGCTGCCTCTATCTCTCCTGCTGATCTAGTTCATGTCTTCCCTGTCTCTCACGGTCCTCTGACTCCTTCAATCTCAGCTCCAATTCCATCCATCTCAGATCCACTGATGGGGGAACCCAGTGGAGGTCTCCAGAACACTCAGCTGCTCTGAGCCTCTCTCGCGGCCCCAGCTGGGTCAGGAACCAGCTCCTTAGAGCAATCCTCCTCTTCCAACTGAGCAATCAGCTGTGCCTTAAGCCTGGTCTACACTAGGCGTTTAAACCGGTTTTAGGAGCGTAAAACCGATTTAACGCCACAACCGTCCACACTAGGAGGCACCATATATCGATTTTAATGGCTCTTTAAACCGGTTTCTGTACTCCTCCCTAACGAGAGGAGTAACGCTAGTATCGGTATTAACATATCGGATTAGGGTTAGTGTGGACGCTGATCGACGGTATTGGCCTCCGGGAGGTATCCCACAGTGCAGCAGTGACCGCTCTGGACCGCAATCTGAACTCGGATGCAGTGCTCAGGTAGACAGGAAAAGCCCCGTGAACTTTTGAATATTTCCTGTTTGCCCAGCGTGGAGCTCCGATCAGCACGGGTGGCGATGCAGTCCGAAATCAAAATAAAGAAAGAGCTCCAGCACGGACCATGCGGATGTGATCGCTGTAAGGGCAGGCAAATCCGTTCTATCAGCGCTCCGTTACAGAAGATGAAATTCAGAATCCTTTTTTAAAAATCTCCAGACAGACGCCATAGCAGGGACTCAGCGCACTGCAGCGTGACAAGCGTAACGGAAAGCCAAAGAATCAAATGGACGCTCATGGACTGGAGGACTGAAGCTATCCCACAGTTCCTGCAGCCTCCGAAAAGTATTTGCATTCTTGGCTGAGCTCCAAATGCTTCTAGGGTCAAACACAGTGTCCGCGGTGGGTCAGGGCATAGCTTGGCAATCTACTAACCCCCCCACCCACCCCCAGAAGCGAAAGGGAAAACAATCCTCTGACTCTTTTACATGTCACCCTATCTTTACTGAAAGCTGCAGATAGACACGATGCTGCAGCCGTCAACACCAACATCCTCACTCCCCCCCTGCCATGGGTGGCTGATGATACAAAAGGACTGGTAACCATCCTCGTCATCAGCCTATTGGCACATGGGGCAGTAACCATGCTGACTAGCATCCGTCAGGTCAATCAAGGGCTCCTGGCTCTAATTTTTTCTGGTGGATGGTGGATGGTGGATGGTGCAGTATGGCTGGTAACCATCGTCATCATAGCAACAGGGGGCTGAGCTCCATCAGCCCCCACCCTTCATGTGTAAAGAACAGATTCAGTTGCCCCTGGACTAGCAGAGGGATGCTGGGCTTCTCTCCACACTGCTTAATGTCCTGTCTGGACTATCATAGCAGCTGGAGGCTGCCTTCCACTCATTTCTCACTAACAAGTCACCATGTCTTTTTATTCCTGCATTCTTTATTACTTCATCACACAAGTGGGGGGACAATGCTACGGTAGCCCAGAAAGGCTGGGGGAAGAACGGAATCAACAGATGGGGTTGTTACAGGAGCACCCCCTGTGAATAGCATACATATCAAGTTTCTGCAGGATCTGACACAGAGCAGCTGTGCTCTCTGGTTCTATGATACAGTGGTTATCTAGTACACTTACCTATATTCTAGGCAGGACTGATTCTATTTTTAGATACCAAAAAGGAGGAATTGACTCAGGGAGTCATTCCCAATTTTGGCTTTTGCGCCCCTGGCTAAGAGCAGCCAGGGGCACTTATGACAGCAGCAAATGGTACAAAAGGACTGGTAGCCATAATCATCCTCACCAGTTCCAATTTATGGAAGGGTTTGGATGGTGCAGTATGACTGGTAACCATCTCTGCTGTCATGCAAAAGCAAAAGCATGCTTCTGTGTAGCGCTGCTGAATCGCCTCTGTGAGCGGCATCTAGTACACATACGGTGAGAGTCACAAAAGGCAAAACAAGCTCCATGATTGCCATGCTATGGCATCTGCCAGGGGAATCCAGGGGAAAAAGGCGCGAAATGCTTGTCTGCCGTTGCTTTCCCAGAGGAAGGAGTGACTAACGACATTTACCCAGAACCACCCGCGACAATGATTTTTGCCCCATCAGGCACTGGGATCTCAACCCGGAAGTTCCAAGGGGCGGGGGAGGCTGCGGGAACTATGGGATAGCTAGGGAATAGCTACCCACAGTGCAACGCTCCAGAAGCCGACGCTAGCCTCGGACCGCGGACGCACACCACCGAATTAATGTGTTTAGTGTGGCCGCGCGCACTCAATTTTATACAATCTGTTTTACAAAACCGGTTTATGCAAATTCGGAATAGTCCCGTAGTGTAGACGTACCCTCAGTGAGCTTTCCAATGTGCAGTCTCTCTCTCTCCCCACAGCTCTACAATGTCTTTCTTAAGGTGATGGTTATAGGCCATCTCCACGCTGTTCCCAAGTGGTCACGGACTCACAGGCCTGTGCTCTCTCAGCTCCCCACGATCCATGGGAGGAACCCCTTCAGTGAGACAGCCCTTCTCTGGGGTTCACTCTCTCTCAGGGTTAAGCCCTAGGCTCCTCCTTCTCCTGGAACCGCACCTCTCGGAGCCTCCAACACACCTATCTCTCGCCTCCAACACACCTATAATCCCCCTTCATTTTACTGCTCGCCAGTCACTTACTGCAGGATGCTCTGTCCATGGGATGCAGTTTTTCCCATCTCTATCACCAGGACTCTGGGGGGAGCATGCCTCCTCTCTCTGAGCATACTGTCTGCAGGGCAAGAAGCTTACACAGCTTTGAGCTTCCTGGTCTGACCTCAGAGCATTCAGCATCCCCTTCCACACCATGCGCTTTCTGTAGTGAGTCCACCCAGGTAGGGCTCTTGGGGAAGCCAGAGGGCCCTGCACCCCAACTCCACAGTCAGACATGACCCTCAGCCAGCCGGTAAACTGAAGGTTTATTAGTCGACAGGAACACAGCGTAGAACAGAGCTTGTTAGCACAGAAATCAGTGACTTTCAGCCAAGTCCATCCTGGGGGAAAGGGAGCCCAGAGCCAAGGCTCTGGCCCTCCCTATGCACCCCAAGCCATCTGAGACTGACTCACTTTTAGATGCCTCGCCCCTGACTTGCATGTTGCTCCTCCTCCGGCCTTTATCTCGCTGGCCTTTGTCTAATTTCCCGGACCAAGAGTCACCTGCTCACATCCCCCTCCTGGGTCTCAGGTTATGAAGGGGTGACCATAGCATCCATGCAGGCAGATGGAGCAGCCCCAGCAAAAGTCACACTCCCTTATTTCCACCACCTAGAAATTGGTGCAATACACAGGGAAACTGTGACACACACAGCATTCAAACAAAACAGGAAGACTCACACAGGCTCACATACAACATAATAAGGGAAAATCCCCACTACGTCACACTGGGCTCCCAAGGTAATCTCTGTGAAGCCAAAATGCAACACTTTACAGAAGCAGTATTGTTTGCAACACTCAGAACACCACTATTCACATACCTGTCACTAACTACCTAACCCCAGGCATGCACGCATGAGCCACAAGACCCCCCACAATGGTGAGTAACCGCAGGGGCAGGGTTAATCGGTGTTCCTGAACCTGTACTCTTCACTGGGCACGTGGCTCTTGGGGAGAGCCAGCACTCTGGGGGGCGCTGATAATCATTCCTGTCCCCACATTTTCTACAGGCTGCGTTCATTATGGAAGATATCTCGCTGCTGAGGGTGAATCAAGGGAGGGTCTTCTCCAAAACTGCGGCTTCTTCCCTGGGGCCCTTCTGTGGCTCGCCTGTGTACTGCAACACTCCCACCACCCTACCACCCAGTGACGGCAGAGTGGCGTGGGAAAGTTACCATTAATGGGAAAAGAAACAAAGCAGCTCTACCAAAGAATCTGCAGTATCTCCATGAGAGGTTCCTGGAGATCTCTGAGGCAGATTCCCATGAAGTGAGGGAGTCAATCAACAGCCTGTTCCTCTGCTCAGACTAGTCATGTGGTGATACGTGCATCATACAGACACAAGCCTTCTTTCTGCAACCATCCTGTCCCTTACAACTTCTTCAGAGATCCCCAAAATCAAATCCACTTACCAGCCTTCTCTCCGGTTTGTGCTTCGCCAGGATCCGACAGTTGTGACTGACCTAGCCTCCTCCGGGGTAGAGAAGAGCTTCTGGCTGCATCTCTGACCACTGAATCATCCTCTGCCTCTGGGTCCCCCTCCTCCTCCACATCCTCATCCAAGATTTCCTTCTCCTGGCTCAGTCCACTCTCAACGGCATGCAAGCCATCAAAGTATCCATAGTGGCCTTTGCAGTGGAGGTGGGGTCGCCACCGAGTATTGCGTCCAGCTCTTTGTAGGACTGACAGCTTGTGGGTGCAGCACCAGAGCAGCGGTTTGCCTCCTGTGCCTTGTGGTAGGCATTCCATAGTTCCTTCACTTTGACCCTGCACTGCAGTGTGTCCTGGTCATGGCCCCTTTATGTCATGCATCGTGAAATCTGTCCATGGGTATCATAATTCCTATGGCTGGAGCTCAGCTGGTACTTGACAACCTCCTCTCCTGAAATGCTGATGACATCCAGCAGCTTGGCATTGCTCCAAGCGGGAGATTGCCTGTTGCATGGAGCAGGCATAGCCACCTTGAATGATGCACTGAGACCACTGCACGCATCACTGAGCAAACACGAAGTGGCTTGGCAGTGTGTACACCTTGGGAGTTACAATTGTCGGAGAAAAACTCAGTTCTCGCTTTTTCATTTGGGTGCAGCAAAATCAAATACTTTATTCTTTCTCTAGTAATTACAATAGAGGGAGGGAGTGCCCTAGGACACAGGGTCGCCCCAGTCCCGGACAGGTCTCTCAACTGGTAAACAATTACAGCAAGCATTTATACCTTTGTTGCAGACAATAACTAGCAATAATACAGACAATAATGAGCAACAACTGTATTTTGTTTATACATAAGCCATCCTGCTATCTTATTTTTCTCACTTCTAGGAGACACCAGTCTACATATTTGATTATCAGTTGCAAGGTCGTAATAACTTTTTACACAGTTCTTTCCCTCTCGCCTCACACCATCCTCGCTTCTACAAGTCTCACGTCATTAGGGTTACAGCTGGCCTAACTCTTGCTAACTATTAGCTTGACTCTTGCTAACTGACTGACATGCATTAAAATCCCCTTCAAATCCTTGTTAATTCTTTCCCTACTTCCACACAATGAAGAAAACTGCCTTACTGCACAGAAACTTGCCAGTGTAAACAAGGCCTGAGAGACATACATCTTGATTTGGAAGTGTGACCATAAACACGCCTATATTCACACCTTACATGTCATTTGAAAACTAATAACTTACTGATCATTAATATTTGTGCATGATGCATGTTAATGGTGTGTATTAAGAGTTGTGGTTATATGCTGGATAAAGACTAAAATGTGTTTAAACTAGGGCTGTCAATTAATCACAGTTAACTCATGCAATTAACTCAAAATATTAAATGTGAATAAAAAAATTAATTGTGATTAATCACACTGTTAAACAATAGAAATGTATTAAATATTTTTGAATGTTTTAAACCAATTGAAATGTATTAAATATTTTGAATGTTTTTTTCAGCATTTTCAAATATATTTTCTATTATGACACAGAATACAAAATGTACACTGCTCACTTTATATTATTTTTATTACAAATATTTGCACTGTAAAAATGATAAAAGAAATAGTATTTTTCAATTCACCTCATACAACTACTGTAGTGCAATCTCTATTGTGAAAATGTAACTTACAAATGTAGATTTTTTTTTGTTACATAACCGCACTCAAAACCAAAACAATGTAAAACTTTAGAGCGGGAATCGGCAACCTTTGGCACATGGGACATGGTGGCTGCTACTTACCGCAGCCCCCATTGGCCTGGTGTGGCAAACCGCGGCCAGTGGGAGCTGCGATCGGCTGAACCTGTGGATGCGGCAGGTAAACAAACTGGCCCGGACCACCAGGGTGCATACCTTGGCGAGCCGCATGCCAAAGGTTGCTGATCCCTGCTTTAGAGCCTAGAAGTCTACTCTGTCCTACTTCTTATTCAGCCAATTGCTAAGACAAACAAGTTTGTTTACATTTATGGGAGATATTGCTGCCTGCTTCGTATTTACAATGTCACCTGAAAGTGAGAGCAGGCATTCACATGGCACTTTTGTAGCCGGCGTTGCAAGATATTTACGTGCCAGATATGCCCTCATGCTTCAGCCACCATTCTGGAGGACATGCTTTCATGTTGATGATGTTAATTAAAAAAATTGTGAGTTAATTAAATTTCTGATTGAATTCCTTGGGGGAGAATTGTATGTCCCCTGCTCTGTTTTACCCACATTCTGCCATATATTTCATGTTATAGCAGTCTCGGATGATAACCCCACACATGTTGTTTGATTTACCAACACTGTCACTGCAGATAAGAAAAAATGCAAAGAAGGTACCAATGTGAGATTTCTAAGGATTGATACAGTGCTCAACCCAAGGTTTAAGAATCTGAAGTGCCATCCAAAATCTGAGAGGGATGAGGTGTGGAGCGTGCTTTTAGAAGTCTTAAAAGAGCAACACACCAATGCGGAAACTACAGAACCTGAACCACAAAAAAAAAAAAAAAAACCAAGTCATCAGCATGGATGCATATCCTCTGGAATGTTGATTGAAGCATAAAAGGACATATGACTCTTTAGCACATCTGGCACATAAATATCTTGTGACCTGGTTACAACAGTGCCATGGGAACGCCTGTTCTCAATTTCAGGTGACATTGTAAACAAGAAGCTGGCAGCATTATCTCCTGCAAATGTAACCAAACTTGTTTGTCTGAGTGATTGGTGAAAGTAGGACTGAGTGGACTTGTAGGCTCTAAAGTTTTACATTGTTTTATTTTTGAATGCAGTTATTTTTGTACATAATTCAACGTTTGTAAGTTCAGCTTTCATGATAAAGAGATTGCACTACAATACCTATATTAGGAGAATTTTAATATACTTACTTTTGTTTTTTTACAGTGCAAATATCTGTAAAAAATAATATAAAGTGAGCACTGTACACTTTGTATTCTGTGTTGTAATTGTAATTGACATATTTGAAAATGTAGAAAACGTCCAAAAATATTTAAATAAATGGTATTCTATTATTGTTTAACAGTGCAATTAATCATGATTAATTTTTTAATCGCTTGACAGCCCTAGTTTAAACCATGCATACTGAGGGAGTTGGTAAACAAGTCTGTCCCAGATGAAGGACTAAGCATTTTCTCCTCTGACCAGCCCAGTTATTAGGCAGAGACAATGAAGATCTGTTTACATATTAAGTAAACAAAGTTATCAGGCTAAGTGAGTAGAAGCGACAGCTTCCAGCTGGGAAGAGGAACTTTATCTGTGCTGTAAAGACAGGGCCTCTGGCCTCCTGGACACAGGAACAGAGAGTAGATTCTATCTCTGCCACACTCTCAAATTTCTTCCTGCTGATGCCTGTTTTTTCCAAATCTTTAAATGTTTGATTTGCAACCTTAATATTCTTTCAATGTAGCTTTAAAAAGAATAGTACAGTCGAACCCATTTATCGCGACCTCGGTTAACTTGCCAATCCTATTAAGTCAACGTTTTACAAGTGGAACCGCCAAACTCCCTCTTTGTCTTATGGGTTTCTCATCCGTTATGTCGATTCGCCGAACCCTAATATCTCGAGCCCGGCTCCCCGCGTCTCCGACCCACCGTGTCCCCAGCCGCCCGCTCCCCGGCTCTCCAGCCGCGCGGTTCCCCAGCCGCCCGCTCCCCGCATCCCCAGCCGCCCGGCTCCCCGCGTCCCCGACCCACCGTGTCCCCAGCCGCCCGGCCCCGCATACCCGGTCCCTGCCCATCCCCGCCCGGCCCCGCATACCTGGTCCCCGCTTCGCCTGCCGCCCGCCTGCCCGGCTCCGCTTCGCCGGTCCCCGCTTCGCCGCCCGCCCGTCCGCCCGGCTCCGCTTCGCCGCCCGCCCGCCCCCGCATACCCGGTCCCTGCCCGTCCCCGCCCGCCCGCCCGTCCCCGCATACCTGGTCCCCGCTTCGCCTGCCGCCCGCCCGCCCGGCCCGCTTACCCGGTCCCGCTTCGCCTGCCGCCCGGCCCGCTTACCGGGTCCCGCTTCTTTGGCTGCCCGGCTCCGGGTCCCCGTCCACGGCCGCCCGACCCCGCTTCCCCGTCCCGCTTCGCCGGATCCTGCCACGTGCAGGCACCGCAGATAAGGGGGCAGGGAGGGGGTGTTGGAGAGAGGGCAGGGGAGTTCAGGGGTGGGGGGGTGGATAGGGGTTTATCTCGATCATCGGTTATCTCGACGCTTTTTGGCAAACCCCTAGGCCGGCGACATAACAGGGTTCAACTGTAGTTGTTTTATATATATATGCAACAGGTACATAAAATATATTGCCCCCCCAAAAAACTTACGTTAAAAGAATGCCAGAATTAACATTGCCCAGGTATCCTCAGTTTTGCCCCTTCTTCATCTCCATTAGGATAGTCACGTTTTTCCGCACAGAAGACTCATGTCTAATTCAGTGCTTAGATGTTTAGGGAACAAACAATATTTGTATAGTTAATGAGGCTGTTGTCTGATCTTTGTCTTGTTATCTGTAGAAATTTGAAAGTTGTTGAGTCAGTCAGGGGAATGCAGAAAGAATAATCTTGCATGGGCAACCTTCATTGACATTTCACAATTTTGGCAAACTGAGCTTTGCAGTCTTCATAATATTTTACCATCATTTTAAATTGATTTTATATGTGTTTAAAAGAAAAATACATTGTCATGTTGTCACAGACTCGCTGGCCCTTTACGGGGAGTCAGATTCAGCCTCCTCCGTGATCAGCTACCCTCTCAGCTGATCCTAATTAGCTGAAGATTAGTGGGATTTACGTAATGAGTGGACACAGCTGAAAGAGTGAGAAGGCTAGGGGGACAGCACAAAAGACTGAGAGACCTCAGCTGGGTGGAGAGCAGCTGAAAATTGAGTTTGTACCCTGATAGGAGAGGGCAGCAGGGTAAAGGAGATTCCTGAAGCAGGCATGACAGAAGGTCTATCCACAGGCAGATGGCCTTGGATAAACTTAAGTTGAGGATCCAGACTGGGGGGGAAGGACACCAGGGAAGAAGCACTGACAATTAGCTGCTTGAGAGGAGCTGGTCTTCCATGGATAAAGCACTGGCAGACAGCCCTCTGTGTTACCCAGGTTTTCAGAACCACAAGCAGTGGTAACTTAACTGTTTCACTTTAGGCAGTGTCAAGAGTAAAATAGTGGAACATACCAGTAGCACTTTTGGCTGATGTTGAAATGATTGATACAAGTAATTAAACTGCTATTTATTAGATATAAGCACATGCAAACATAAGCAATAGGTTTAGAACATCCCAAATAATTATCTAGAATCTGAAATGGTATAGAGTGATTAGCAGCAGGTCAGCAATGGAGCGTAAGGTGTCAGGACAAAGTATCTCAGGGTAGCTGCAGAGAAGTGCTTCAAAGTACACTCTATTACAGGGGTCGGCAATCTCTCGCACGCGGCTTGCCAGGGTAAGCACCCTGGCAGGCCGGGCCAGTTTGTTTACCTGCCGCATCGGCAGGTTCGGCTGACCGCGGCTCCCACTGGCCTCAGTTCGCCGTCCCAGGCCAATGGGGGCGGTGGGAAGTGGTGCAGGCGAGAGTGCAGGCTTCCCGCCACCCCCCATTGGCCTGGGACGGTGAACAGCAGCCAGTGGGAGCCACGATCGGCTGAACCTCCCAACGCGACAGGTAAACAAACTGGCTCGGCCTGCCAGGGTAAGCACCCTGGCAAGCCGCATGCTAGAGGTTGCCGACCCCTGCTCTATTATATAGTCTTTTTATAACTAACTTTTACAAAACGCATACCTCATAGTGACCCCAACTGGGGCATCACCTCTTCTAACTTCAATAAACTACTTATCAACAAAACTTTCCTAACAGTCTTAGTCATAATAAGCTTCTATATCAAAGGTGCCCAAACTCAAGATTTCCACTTATTTTCTTTCAGTCTCAAGTTGTTGACTCTTTTCTCCCTTCCTCCCATTCTGATTAGCAGAAACTGCAAGCCTGCAGCTAGTTTTGCTCTTGCCTCCAGAAGCCCGGCTTGTTCAAATTAACCCTTACCTATGTGATGTTCTATTTGATTAATTCATGGTGTCTGAATGCACACAGTATGGTTGTAATTATTTTGATCAAAATCTGGGGTACACACACACCCCTCAAATCTGAGGCAACATCTGTAGTAGAGTGGGAATGAACTTTGCGGAGTCTGGATGTTCGGACACTGTCAACCTGGAGGAAATGAGGGTTACATGTGAGCTGGCCACAGAACTGAGTCATGAGAAGAGGCAGACTATTGCTGAGCCAGAGCAGCTGGCAGCTGGGGTCATTAGATGAGGAGAGCCTGTAAAGCCATATCACACCATAAGGGGTGAGTCAATAGTGACTCACCCTTTCCCATATAAGCAGCAAAGAATCCTGTGGCACCTTATAGACTAACAGACGTTTTGCAGCATGAGCTTTCGTGGGTGAATACCCACTTCTTCGGATGCAAGTGAAGAAGTGGGTATTCACCCACGAAAGCTCATGCTGCAAAACGTCTGTTAGTCTATAAGGTGCCACAGGATTCTTTGCTGCTTCTACAGAACCAGACTAACACGGCTACCCCTCTGATACCTTTCCCATATGTGTTTTGTCTGTTCCCCTCCAGTGGTTGTTACAGGTAGCTTCTTCAGAATACTGCATACAGATTTAGTGGAGCAGAGGAACACGCTCAGTGCAGAAGAAGATTTGGCAATTTTAGCAACTAACCCCTACCAAGTCCCACTGAGCACAATACATACTGTCATTTTTGACAGGTTATTACTTGGCAAAATCTGACTGGATTTTCACAGAAAGCAACAGGTGCCTTTCTGACCTACCTTCCTGACAAATGTCAAGCTCCTGCAGCAAACCATGGAGGCCTGGGCAGGAAGAGAAAAGCTGGAAAATTCCTCACTGCCCTGATGCCAATGTAGGTCTTGATCTGCCATGTACAATCAGATCCAAATACTATACATCCGTTCAAGATCTCTGAATGGCAAATACTATAGAAAAGCAAACTAATTACATTAAATCCTTTATAACAGAGCATTACAAAGTCAAGGTGCATAGTACCCTGACTGCCACTGACATCAGTTGGGATGAACCACATAACTGGCTTTTTCAGATCATAACTAATAGCTGATCAATACTGATTTTTAATAACATTTTTGATTGATTACAGAATAAAAGTTGCCAGGTAAATGCTCGCTACCCAGAGCACTTTCATTAGGCAATTACCTGAGAGAGAGAGAGAGAGAGAGAGAGAGAGAGATGCTACAGGTTTGACACCGATCTGATGTCCAAGTAGCTTGACTCCCCCCATCCCCAGGTATCTGATATTGGTTATTATAACCAGGTGTACATTGACCCTCAAGAGACTTGTATCTAGGGATTATGTGACAGTCATTATGTGACAGCCAGACTAAATAAAGAGTTGAGGATGACGGGGAAAGACTAAGAAGATGGCAGACCTCAAGTATTGCTTTTCACAATAAGGGCTTGTGAAGCAGCTATTAAGGTTGTAGGCAGAGAAGAAAATGAAGAGACCTGGTGGTGGGAAGCAGGGGCGGCTCTAGGCATTTCACCGCCCCAAGCACGGCGGCACACGGTGGGGGGCGCTTTGCCGGTCGCTGGTCCCAAGGCTCCGGTGTACCTCCCGCAGGCGTGCCTGAGGATGCTCCACCGAAGCCGTGGGACCAGCGGACCCTCCACAGGCACGTCTGTGGGAGGTCCACCGGAGCCGCCTGCCGCCCTCCCGGCGACCGGCAGAGCGCCCCCCGCAGCATGCCGCCCCAAGCACGCACTTGGCGTGCTGGCGCCTGGAGCCTCCCCTGCATCAATATCTCCTCCCTATTCCAAAGCAATTCTTCCTTTTGCTACTTTAAAAAGAGAGGAATGTTTATTAATCCAGTTAATTTAATCATAGAGTAGTAGGCACCAATCCTATGCTTAACTTTATGCACACAAGCAGGGGTGGCTCTAGCCATTTCGCCGCCCCAAACACGGCGGCACGCCGCGGGGGGTGCTCTGCTGGTCGCCGGTCCCGCGGCTCCGGTGGACCTCCCGCAGACGTGCCTGGGGATGCTCCACCGAAGCCACGGGACCAGCAGACCCTCCGCAGGCATGCCTGCGGGAGGTCCACCAGAGCCACCTGCCGCCCTCCCGGCAACCAGCAGAGCGCCCCCCGCGGCATGCCACCCCAAGCACGCGCTTGGCATGCTGGGGCCTGGAGCCACCCCTGGTGGGAAGGGTTAGAGAAAGTCCCCTGATGAGGGGTGCTGCAAGAGAAGGATGAGGCTTTATTAATAGACTGGTGGTGTGAGATTGTAGGCATCTTTGTTTATGGATGGCAGGCCTGGACTTCCAGTGAGGATCTGAGAAAGTTCTCCTGCTTCAACAGGGTGAGACTGTTCAGAGAGGGAGAAGAAGTTACTTTTTGTGTTTGGACTCTTTTGTTGCCCTCCAAGATAGAGCCAAGCTACTCTGCCTGTTTTCCAGCTCCAGAGAAAAACTAAGACAGTGGTGCTGGAAAGATAAGAAGCTATTACAGTTATGCACTGGTAATCAGTGATGAGCTGCCAAAATCTTAGGAACCGGTTCCCTACTGGGTCTTCAGCAGCATGGCTCCGTCGGCTGAAGGACCCACCACCGAAGACCTGGTAGGGAACTGCCCAGTGAGTACACCCCCCCCAACCACATCCTGCCCCCCCCTCAGAAACCACAACCCATAACCCCCTCTGCCCTGCTCCTTGTCCCCTGACCACTCCTTCCCAAGACCCCCAACTCTAACTCCCCCCCAGGACCCCACCCCCTGCCAAACTTGCCCCGCTCCCTGTCCCCCTGACTGCCCCGACTCCATCCACCACCATCCCAACAGACCCCAGGAACTCCCACCCCGGCGCCTACCCAACCCCCCCTTCCCCATCCCCTGTCTGCCCCCCCAGAACCTCTGCCCGATCCAACCCCTCCTCCCCCGCCCCAGTCCTGGCCCTGGCCTCTTACCCCTGCCGGGGTCGGGGCCAGGGTCGGAGCCGCGCCGTGCGGCCGGAGTTGGGGCCGGGCAGTGGCTGGAGCAGGGCCGGGCAGCGCCTGGAGTCCTCATCGCACCCCTCCCTGCCCCAGCTCACCTGCAGGAAGCTTCCCCCCGGCTTCTCCTCCCACCGCGCCGCCCGGCCGGACCCAGGCAGGAACCGCGCCGCCCGGCCAGACCCGGGCAGGAACCGCGCCACCTGGCCTGGAACCACGCCGCCCGGCCGGAACCGGCCAGGAACCGGCCAGGAACCGCGCCGCCCGGCCGGACCCGGGGGCTGGACCCGGGCAGGAGCCGTGCCGCCCGGCCGAGGTCGCAGCTGGACCCTGGGGGCAGGAGCCCAGCCGCCCGACCCCAGAGTCTCGCTACGACCTCGCCGAGCGGCGCGCCGCCTGGAGCCCTCCTCCCGCTGGCACCCCAGCTCACCTGGTGGAAGCGCTGCTTGCTTCTCAGCCCTCCTAGCTTCCCGCGTGAACAGCTGATTCACAGGAAGCTGGGGAGGGGGAGGAGAAGCCGGAGGAGCTTCAGCATAGGAGGCGGAGTGAGGTGAGTTGGGGCTGGGGGAAGGGTAGGGAGCAGCTAGAGCTTTAGTTAAATTTAAAAGCCCTTTTGGAACTAGTTGTCCCTCCAGGAACAACCGGTTCTAAAGGGGGCTTCTAAATTTAACAACCGGTTTGCGCGATCCGGTGCGAACCGGCTGCAGCTCATCACTGCTGGTAATTGCAAGAAGAATTAGGTCAAACTTGGCAATAGTGTAAGGAGTGGCAGCACTATAGACTACAATGCAGTTACACCCATTTACATCAGATTAATATGGTCTATTCTATTTTATTTTTGTAGTTTGCTTGTTTTTCAAATTATTGTGAGCACCATAAAGAGCCCTGTGGAGAGACAGAGCACAGCAGCACAACTTTGATATACTGCCAGCAGCAAGCAAGTGCCATGTGCATGCCAAGTGGTGTTAGAAGCCAAGTTCAGATAAAATAGGAATGAATAGAATGGATAATACCACTCTGACTGATTGATTCAGTTCAACCACCAGCCAATAACTCTGAATCCATGCTCCCTGCACAGGCAAAGGTTGAAAGTGTAGGTTCCTGCTGCTTCTCATCCCAGTGGTTTTCTTCCTATTGAAGCAACAATGGCAATGAATAAATGAGTGGTAAACAAAACCCTCTTTCTTCATTAACTTGTTTCCTTCTTTTAGGATGGACCACTTCAGAAGCTGCTTGTCCAGTCCTTAGATTCTCCTGGCAGATCTTAAACAAAGTTGGGATTCCTTTTTATTCTAGTGAACTAAATTATATCCCTCCTCTTACTTCCTACACTATTCACATTCAGATTGTTTGGTGCTTCATCTAAAATGAGTTGTCTTGCAATAGATAGCAGTCCATGTAACAAATGTCACCATGAAATTTGGCACCCTTATTGGCATTCTTCACACAGGGCAGGGACTGAATGGTCCCTTACCACAGAGTAAGGCACAGCTTGAATATGGTCTCCAGATAAAGGATTTCAATTTCCTCTCTTGTCAATAAAGGACTTTGCATTGGCACTAACAGCCTGAAGTCAATGGGAGACTTTCACTTATACATGGCAAAACTGAACAATGGATAGAGGCAGTTGATTGACAGTAATATCTCCATGTTTTATGATGTACCTAGCACACTGCTGGGGTGTTTCAAAAATAATATATTAAATGCTTCATTATTTTTTTGTGCCTTGACAATGTCAATGTGAAAGAGATAGAGAGGGATATCCCTAAAGCAATAATTGTTTAGTACAAAACATAGCGATGCATCCTGCTGTTTCTGCTGCTGACTGAGATTCATCTTGATGTAGCATGATCTCGAAATGAAATAACAGTGACAGACTGTGAAAAGCTTTCAGTCATATATATCAGGATAATAATTAAAAGGAAATATATATTTAATATATACATGGGTGCATAGTTATGCCTGGTTAAAATTGTCTGGGCTACAGGACATAATGGTATTTTGAGAGCTTTTTTTTTTTTAAAGGAGGTACAAGATGAGAAAGTACATCCACTAGTGTGCATGTAGTTATGACAATTATGCATGCAGATAGTTAACAATGCCAACATAGATATGCATGTATGTAGCTGGTTTGCATGTGCAAATGCATTAACTGTATTACCACTTGTAGAGCTTTTTACATATGGACTTGTTCTACCTTCTGAAAAGCTAGATTTCTGTCTTTCTCATTTCCTAGTTTAATGTTACTCTTTCATTCTCTCTGACTTCTTTCTTCCAGGGGTGATACTGTAAAGCTGTATGTCTGAACTCAGAGAGATGTTCTGTTGTGCATACAATAAAGAGACATAATAAAAGTTAACTCACAGTTCAAGTAGTATTGTTTGAGTCCTGCAGTTTTACAGTAATACCAATGAGCAAAAAAGAATAGTGTATCTGTGAGAATTTGTAGTACAGTACTCTTGCACTTTAAGAAGTACATTTTTAGGACCAAATGCTGTCGTCTTAATCACAATTATGAGCAGAATGGCCATAATGAAATAAGCGTGGTGGTGGGAAGCGCTGCGGGCCGAGGGATGTGCTGGCCGCAGCTTCCTGCCACCCGCATTGGCCTGGGACAGCGAACTACGGTCAGTGGGAGCCGCGATCAGCTGAACCTGCCGACGCGGCAGGTAAACAAACTGGCCCAGCCCACCAGAGTGCTTACCCTGGCGAGCCGTGTGCCAGAGGTTGCCAACCCCCGTGCTACTGTTTAGTGAGTAATAGCCTCACTAGAGAGAAAACATGAGTTTCTAAGGGTATGTCTCCTGCACACTAAAACTGAGTTCTGACTAAGATTTATCCCCAAGCTCCCCTTCAGTCCACACACAACTCAGTCTGACCCTGGTCCGTAAGCACTCAGGAGCTGGGTCCTAGAACCCTGCTAGGGGTCAGAGCCTGAGTCCAGCTGTAACTCTTGTCCAAGCCCTGTTATTTTGTAGTGTGTGGACAGCTCAAGCGACAGACTCAAATCAGAAGGTCTACGTAGTTCAATATGGATGCATTAGCATGGCTGTGAGACCCAGGTCCAGAAACTGTAAACCCAGGTGTACAATGCAATCTGGACGCTCAAGGTTGGGCATTGAAACACCATGTACACAAGCCCAGGTCCCACAGACCCAGATTTACAATGCACTGTAGATATGGCCTAAGAAGTTGTTTGTTTTAAAAGTTTTGTATTCATTGTTAGGTTGTGGAATCCTTGTCACTGGAAGTTTTATAAGAACAGGTTAGACAACACCTTTCAGAGATAGTCTAGGTATGCTTAATCCTGCCTCAGTGCAAGGGAATGGAATAAATGATCTCTTGAGGCCTCTTTCTGCCCTACATCTCTAATTCTGTCACTGTCCCCATGCTGAAATGGCTGCGTTCATGGCCTCCCATATGGTTTCACTCTGGGGCTTGTGATCATGATTATATTCTGCATTGTCCTTGAGGTTCAGATGCTGAACACACTCATTAATATAATATTGACATTATCTGGGTAATTACTAGGAATCACTTTGGTGTCTGAGCTTTTACAAGGGGGGGAGGGGAAGTTGTTTGCCTTGTGTAAAGCTAATGATATTTCTCCATTACAACCCTTTGGATTATGCCTGTTATTTCATCCCTTTGCAGCACAGCTAACTATTGTATTCAATATTTAATGAAGCTCACTATTCCTTGATAGACAGCGTTTCATATTTCTTCCAGCTGACATGCACTACTTCAAAAGAATCCAATGAACCTAGAGGGCTGTTTGGCAAATACTCCTATAGCCCTGTTGCCAGCAACTTCATTTAACACTTTCCAGAAGAGGTCTTTAATAGCCTAAGAGCTATTTGCATGTTGATAATGCATCCTCTCAGGCAGTTAGTTTTCCAGACTCTAAGGTTAGTTTTTGCATACTACTTTCAGCCACAAGCTTAAATTTAATCATGCTTCAAATAATCCTACAATGACTTTTGTGCAGGTGCAGCAGTCTGTTTGCAGAATTGTGGTCTTAGATTTTCATATGGTTTCTACTCATAAAAAGACTGATAGTGCTGGAGGATAGATGGCAAATGTATTTTTATTTGTCTTCCCCTACCCCCATAATTTCTCAGAAAGAGCAGGCTCCACCCTTCCTTCAGGTTTTGAATCTGAATGCAAATCTGTTGAAGTCAAAGGCAACTCTCCTGTTAACTCCAGTAGGTGCAGGATAGAGCCCTTTGGCTTTTGTTGCTGTTGCTTTTAGGATACACTTTTGGCTTTAATTTTTATTCCCTGCTTACTGTGGAAAGTACAATAACGTTTTCTTTCAGATATGTACCTTATTTACAGGATACATTTATGGTGGTCATTAAATCTTAATTCCTCTGTCAAATGAAAATTGTTTTGAATGGTGCAAAAGGCACCTATGTTGACTAGCAACTAAAACCCTGACCAATTTTGTGTTAGTCAACCCTTCACATACATTGCATATTTATACTCCTGTTGGTGTCACTAGGCATCACCCTAGGTAACTCAGGGGGGTGGAAGACCACGAGTGTCGATGAAGCCCTCCTGCTCTAGGCCTAAGTGAACCAAAGCTCCTCCATGTTGAACTTTAACCGACTTAAAATGCCGGCAGCTGAAAAACAAAATGTGTAACAGCCAGCTATCAGTTGCAACACAGCTCAAACCGGTCTAAAGCGGTAGTGATAAGGGGGGGGCCTACATGCCTCTAGCTGAAGGACAAGGCAACTTGTAAAAGTAAAAATCACTAACAAGCTACAATGGCAGCAGCCAAGATTGCTTAACGTAATTGCTACAGGAGAAAGAAGGAGGGGGAGGGGGGAAACTAAGATAAAAGGGAAAAACTGCTTGTATCGGCACGCTTGATTTGAGACATGCTTGTCTCCTAGTGCCTTTTCGGAGATCTCGAGTAAACTTTATCTGCTTCTCCACCCTGGTGTGTTCATTGGCGCGACGTACACCAGGCAACGAACCCCGCTGTTGCCCCCTCGGGTCCTCTGTGCCGGCAACACTCCTAAAGAGAAGTGTTAGCAATCTTAATAGTATATGGTGCTGCCAGGTCCTCTCATAATTATACTATTTGGATTCTGAATTATGCTTTACTAATTCATTTAAATCCCTCATTTAGACTGCTTCCTATATTTTTTTTTTACATCTTGAAAGTTAATTGGTAAACCTGAACCAGATGCGTAATTATAGAACACCACACTCATGCAAAGGATTAAATACACAAATCACAGCACCTATTTGCGGTGGATTGATAAAACATGCTATCTTTGTTCACAGTTTGAGACTAAGATAAAAAGCTGTAAAATGAACAGCATTACTTACACTTGGATGTAATGGCAAATAGGTGAAGTTGAATGTTGGCATGTAACTTGCTGGAACTAACAGGCATCTGGTAGAGAATATGAATCACCTGCTTAGCCCATAACTTTCAGGACGACTCTTTGTTCTAAGCAAATCCTATAGTATGCCTACATTACCTATTTGCAGTTACTTGTCTCTCCAGCGCTGGTCAGAAAATTTCTAAAGCTTCAAGAAAAGTGGGAAAAAATGCAAAAAAACTTTCTATATTCCATCTTCACTGAGCTCTAATTCACCATAATAATTTGCATCTGTGTGAGAAAAATGAGGTATGACTGTGGAACAAAAATCAACCTGGCCAGTACAGTAATTTACAAAGGAGCTAAATATATAAACAAGACATTGCATGGATGAGAGACTAGAATTCAAAATTCAGTAGGATGAGACTAGGAAGATTTTAGGAAAATAAGATTTTGTTTACAGCAACTATCAACCTGAGATGGGGCAGAACTGAGGATATGATTGATATGATAAATAATTGCTTTCTGACTCATTGCAGCAGAAACTGTACCAAAAAAGATCTAGATCTGGTCCCAACCTACGTCTGAAGTAGTGTTCCAAAAATAAATTAAAACACAAAGGTGTCACTGAAGGTCAGTGGATCATGAGATAATGAATTTAACATGTTTTTAAATATCTAAATGCCTGGCTGGAAAAACAAAACAATAAAATTATGACCTTGAATTTATCAACTACATAGAGTAAAAAATGAAGACAACGTATGCAATATCCTGCTCTCATTGCCCCTCCTGACATAGTATTACACTGTATTATTCCTTGCACTGTTTGACAGTACTACATAATGGACTGATTCCACTTCTAAAGAAAATGCGTTAGAGAGGAATGCAGCAATAAACATCTGATTCATGGTGGAGATTTTAGCAAAGGTGTACTAAACTGTTTGAGTGTCTGAAAATTGCTGCTTTTAGTTTCTTCAATAAAGGGACAAACAAAACCTGTTAAAAAACACAAGATACTCAGAGGTTTTACAGGAAACTTTTAGTTCAGGCTACCTCAGTTATGAAATCCATCTCCCTGTAATGGCAGCATGTGACCTATGCATTGCTTGAGTCCCATTTAATGCCCTGATTCAGGGGTAAATTTCACCCTTAGCGAACACTAATACTTAGAGATGAACTCAAACCACAGAGGCCGGAGCTGGCACCCATCAAACATTGGGGATTTTCTGATGGGGAACCAATTGAGACATTTTATTGAGTAACATATTTATATATATATTTAAATGAAGGTGCTAGGATTCATCCTAAGAAAAGAGACAAGATGGGGGCAGGGGAGTATGTGTGTGTGTGCGTGTGTTTGTGTGCACACATGTGCGCGTGCAACCAATTCCTGCTTCTTTTGAAGCCTTTATGCTCCATTCTGTTATATGGGTAAAAGGCAAACCACACTGTGAGAGAAATCCTGGAAGGGGATAAATCCTTCTTCTTTTTTTTTCTTTTCTTAAGGTCCTGATCAAGAAAACATTGATGCACAAAAATAATTTTACCCTGGTTTATGTAAAGGTAAAGAAGAAATATCTTTCTTGCATCTCTTCACTTGCACTACTGCCAACTTGAGTCCCTTCCTTGGTTTTTAGCTTTCTTTCCCGTGTTTATCTGCTGCAGCTGTTCCTGACACTTCAGTGTGGGGAGAGATGGTTGGTGCCCTATCTGACCAAACTCATGGGTAGGAGGTCTGGTTTTAGAAGCTGATGTCAGTTTCTTCTTCTTGGAGGTTGAGGGTTTCTCATACCTATGTAACCATCTGTGTAAAGTTACCAGAACAACAGTTTTCTTTAAACAAGATTTATCAATAATAGAGAGAAAATAATAGTAAAACAGTTTTTGCATAACATACCTATATTTGCCCTCCCAATATTTAAGCTACACAGGCATTCTCATCTTAGCTATACAGAAATGAAAATCTTACATTTCTGGACACAGCAACAGGAGGGTGTGCCAGAGATAATCAGGGAGACGATTTCACCTTATTCCTCACCCAACCTGCTAATATACCAGGCAAAAATCTTTGCCCTCTACAAGGACTGTTGTGGAGTTTCCCCCACATTTTTGTGTTTAAGGTCTTGTGAAAACACAAGTTGCTCTAGTTTGATTTTAAATTAGATTAAAAACAGACTCAGTTAAACTGATGCAATGTTGCGTGGGCAATCTTATATTGGTTTAAATCTGGCTATATCTGTTTAGATTGCACCTGTACATTTCCATATGCAAGTTAAACTACTACAAGCCAGGTTTAGACCACTAGCAGCTTCCCCCCATGACACTGCACTAATTTAACTGAAGTGGTTTAAAACTACATCTTTAGATACCAACAGTTTGTGTGTAGGCCAGGCCCAAATCCAGTATTCCACAGGCCCCTTCAATCTTCACTTCCTTAGACACCACTCACATGTGAAAGATAATTTGTGCATTCATTGTTCTTGGTATTATGTGTTAGATCATGCCCTCATGCTGGATGTATCCAGTTTCTAGCTTGGGTTTGGTTTATACAGCCTGCAAACTGGTCTAACTATTTTGAGTGTGTGGGCATTTTTTTTTTTGGCTTTTGGGTTTTTTTAACCCAAAGAATTATAATATTACAACCCTTGCATGGATGCAGTTATATTGGGATAAAAGTGCCTTATACCCCTATAACTCCATCCACACACAGGGATTATAGGGCTCTGCTTGAACCACTAAAGTTAAAGCGCTAATTTTGGTGTACATAGAGGCACTTATCTAATCACAAAGGTAGCCTGGATTTGCCCATAGTGCAAAAATCTCTCTCTTCTCATTTAAAGTATAGTTTTCAAACATATAGCTCCTGATAAGGGCTCTTGAAAGTGTTTAAGGACTGTTTGTCTGTATTCCCAAATCTACTTGTGTTTCTTTTCAATTTCCTTCCCACTGACACATCTAACCTCTAATTGAAAAATCCTACTACGTAGAATAGCCTAAGCATCCGTTTTATTTGCAGTGCTTGAATGTCAGAAATGGATTCCATGGAAATTTTGAAGAGGCTGAAGCCCAGACACTCAAACTTGTTTCTGTCAGCAAATAGAGTTGAAGTTGCAAAGAGATTATGGCAGGGAGTGTAGCAGAGGTATAAGGGGAGTTCCCCTCTGAATCTCTGTAAGACTGAGATGCCAAGAGAGGTAATAAATTCTCCACCCCTGTTTGTTTTGGAGGCATTATAGAGTCAATGATTCAAGATTAACTGGCCTCCATATCCCATGAGCGCAATACAGGCGAGTCTGATCTTGCGCTGGGGTTACGTTCAGCTGTCAGCGCGTAAAGAGAAAATCACGTATAGTCAAAATTACATTGAGTGTAATGGCGGGCGGAATCACCCGCACTACAGGTACAGTATTTAAATTGTTATTTTTCTCTTTTTTTTGTTTTTTGTTTTTGCTGACCGCTCAAAGCTGAATTTGTGCATGTTAAATGTGCGCAAGAGGAGACTTGCCTGTATTATAAGCTCAACTATAACAGTATATTAAAACTTGTGGTTCCTAGGATGGGCTGTAACACTGCTGAATATATCCCCATTCTCTCAACAGATATTCCAGTGCCATTCTGAGAACAAAACATTGAAAAACAAGTTTAAAAAACTATATCATTCCCCGCAGGAGGCAAAAGTAGGCGTGATAAGACAGTCAAATATTAATCGTAAATATGAAAGCTGCAGGCTCCTGATGGAGAGGCTAGCAGCAGAAGCAGTGTTGGGGAATTCAGGTCATGGCACCTCTGGAGCCACAATATTCAGAAGTGGACTTGGATTGTCCTAAAGATAGGGAGGGGAGAAGGTCAGATCTCCGGGATGAGCCAATGCTGATGCCAAAATGTCACAGTTTGAAAATGTGTACTGAAATTATAGTTTCCTAAAGTTAGCTTTACAGGAAAATATGTACAGTGAAGATATCAGTCTTTGCGATGGGTTGAAGGTGTTTAGATCCAATGAGCAAGCCTTCTGGCTGCTGAGCTCTTGTGAATGCATGGTGGTAAATGGCAACTATAATTGGTTGAAAACAACGTGGAAGGGCTACAAAGTGGGAGCTGTGATGATCTGAACCTGACACTATAAAATCATGAATGAAATAAAAGCTCCATATCCTCCAGAGACTGTAATAGTGACTCTGTAAATCCCTGAAGTAAAAATTATGCTTTAATAATGTATGATCATTTTTTCCAAAGGAAAGGTCAATATGAAAAGTGATGCTGAGATTATGGGATGATTAAAAAGATCATCACTGCAGTCTCATAAAATAGCACTTCAAGTAAAGAAGCAGTAAAAAAAAATTAATTAGATGATTAATTAGAAAAATTAATTAGATGGGGCCTGACCGGAATCTAATTTATCTCATGTAAGCATGTAAGAAGTTGGCAGACTTTTATGAGCGACTTCCCACAAGCACACGACTGAGGTGCATGTTTCAGTGTTTAGGTGAGGAGGAACAGAATGATTAGCATATTCTGAATACCTACACTAACTAAATAATAGAAAGTACACAAGGTCAGTAAGAGTCACATGAAAATTCACACACTACAATCATAACAGTAGGAAAATGCTCTGTACACAAACTTAAATGAGAAGGGTGATATTCAGGAAAAAAAAACTGATCAGATTTAGTCCATTCCATATTTATTTTCTTTAAACCATTGTTTCCATCTTCCTAATCCTTAGATAATTTGGTAAGAAACTAATTTAAAAAAAACAACCTTCTTTGGGTTCAATTCAACTTTCTTGACTTTTTAAAAATTAATCCAATAGTGATTAAATTGTCAGATTGTTATTCCTGGAGATCAGTAATCTATCTGCATAAAAGGTATTGCATGAGTAATGATAGTACAAGCGTCTCTGCGGTATCCAGTCAATGTGTCTGAATCATAACCTGAATGTTCAAAGGAGCATCTAAATGGGGTTAGCATAGTACACTACCCTTCATTCAATCCTGTGACTAAATCATTACTGACAATAGTGATTGTTGTGCTATTGCCCCATTTATTTTTAAGAAACCCAAGTTGATCAATGTTTTCAGCAATAAAAAGTGTCATCAGACTTCACCATTTTTCCAAACTTTTCAATAGTAAACATGTTATTTTGAAACCAACTCTAATTATATCTATTTTACATAAAACCTATTACACAAGGATACTGAGATTTAATTAATGTTTGCAAAGTGCTTTGAGATCATTAGATGAAGGACATTAGAGATAATGTTGCTTTTATAAAGCATAGAGTGTCAGCTGGTTTAAAACTGATTTAACTCCATTAACTTCAGTGGAGCTATGCTGCACCAGCTAAGGATCTGGCGTGTTATTTCTTGATTTTATTTCTTAGAGGTGATTGCAGACCCAAGCTGTTTGACATATATAGATATATAATTGCTTTATCTTTTGATATGCTAGTTAGTTCTTATTTCAATACATTTTGCTCCATTTCATTTTAGCAATTTTTAATTTTATTGCAATGTGATGAAATAACATTATTCTTCTATAATAAATCGCTGGAAAATATTGTAAGTCACGCCATTTTGTCACTCTTTAGTTAGTCTGAGAGAGAAGAAAAGCTATTGATCCTCTCCTCCCCCCTTTTTTTTATATCAAGCTAGCTCTTACACCAACTTCCTATGAGTCAATGACTGATTGAAAAACAAGATGCTTATAGAATATAAATGCTGTAAAACAGGGATACGGAAGATCAGAATAGGACCTATTTGCCCTCTGGATTCTTGTACATGGAGTTACTTCTGATTCGCACCCATTAAGCGCGAGGAGAATCAGACCCACTGAAAGAAGTATTCCATTCCATTTAAATTTGATACAATTGTTATTGCATTCTTTGTAAAACAAAGTCACCCTCTGTAATATTAGTATTCTGCAGTCAGAGGGTTTTAAAAATTCTGAGGAAGGTTGTAGGCACCTTGCAGTTGGTTAATTTTCTCAATTTCAGCAAGGTTCATTTACAACTCTTAAGTTGTTGCTGACTATTACTTAGGATGCAAGTATTTGTTTCTTTTAAACAATTTGAAGATAAATTTACTTATCAAACCTTTGAGAGAGAAAAAAATCCCTAAAAAAGAAGCTTATTCATATTTAAGTTGCATTGATTTCTAGACACATTCATTTATTGTACTCTACCTGCCAGGCATATTCAGTGTCAAAACTGGAGCCCAGTCACATGCCAGTTCACCATGTGCTCTTCAGGAACTTTCTCAAGAATAAAGCTCATAGTTATTGTGCAAATTTCCCATTTTGGAGATCTTTTAATTCCTTGTTATTCAAAAATGATGATATTTGCAGTTCATGACCTGATCCTGGGTGTTAGCATAACTGCACTGGTGTAATCTATGGGTACGTCTACACTACGGGATTATTCCGAATTTACATAAACCGGTTTAACAAAACAGATTGTATAAAATCGAGTGTGCGCGGCCACACTAAACACATTAAATCGGTGGTGTGCGTCCACGGTCCGAGGCTAGCGTCGATTTCTGGAGCATTGCACTGTGGGTAGCTATTCCGTAGCTATCCCATAGTTCCCGCAGCCTCCCCCGCCCCTTTGAATTTCCGGGTTGAGATCCCAGTGCCTGATGCGGCAAAAATCGTTGTCGCGGGTGGTTCTGGGTAAATGTCGTCAGTCACTCCTTCCGCTGGGAAAGCAACGGCAGACAAGCATTTCATGCCTTTTTTCCCTGGATTGCCCTGGAAGATGCCATAGCATGGCAATCATGGAGCCTGTTTCGCCTTTTGTGACTGTCACCGTATGTGTACTAGATGCCGCTCACAGAGGCGATTCAGCAGTGCTACACAGCAGCATGCTTTTGCTTTTGCATGATAGCAGAGATGGTTATCAGCCATATTGTACCATCTACCATACCATAAATTGGTAATAAGATGATCGTGGCTACCAGTCCTTTTGCACTGTGCCATTTGCTGCTGTCATAAGTGCCCCTGGCTGCTCTTAGCCAGGGGCGCAAAAGCCAAAATTGGGAATGACTCCCTGAGTCAATCCCTCCTTTTTGGTATCTAAAAATAGAATCAGTCCTGCCTAGAATATGGGCAAGTGTACTAGAGAACCACTGTAACAGAGAACCAGAGAGCACAGCTGCTCTGTGTCAGATCCTGCAGAAATTATGAGCTGTATGCTATTCACAGGGGGTGCTCCTGCAACAACCCCACCTGTTGATTCCGTTCTTCCCTCAGCCTTCCTGGGCTACCGTAGCATTGTCCCCCCACTTGTGTGATGAAGTAATAAAGAATGCAGGAATAAGACACAGTGACTTGTTAGTGAGATATGAGTGGAAGGCAGCCTCCAGCTGCTATGATAGTCCAGACAGGACAGTAAGGAGTGTGTAGGAGAGGAGCCCAGCATCCCTCTGCTAGTTCAGGGGCAATTGAATCTTTTCTTTACACATGAAGGGTGGGGGCTGATGGAGCTCAGCCCCCTGTTGCTATGATGACGATGGTTATCAGCCATATTGTACCATCTACCAGGAAAAATTAGGGCCAGGCGCCCTTGATCAACCTAACAGATGCTAGTCAGCATGGTTACCAGTCCTTTTGCACTGCCCCATGTGCCAATAGGCTGATGATGAGGACAGATACCAGTCGTTTTGTACCATCAGCCATCCATAGCGTGGGGGGAGCAAAGATGTTGGTGTTGAGTGCTGCACCATCGCGTCTATCTGCAGCATTCAGTAAAGATAGGGTGACATGTAAAAGAGTCAAGAGAGGATTGTTTTCCCTTTCACTTCTGGGGGTGGGTGGGGGTGTGCGTAAATTGCCTAGCTATGCCCTGACCCACCGCGGACACTGTTTTTGACCCTAGAAGCATTTGGAGCTCAGCCAAGAATGCAAATGCTTTTCAGAGACTGCAGGAACTGTGGGATAGCTTGAGTCCTCCAGTCCATGAGCGTCCATTTGATTCTTTGGCTTTCCGTTACGCTTGTCACGCAGCAGTGCGCTGAGTCCCTGCTATGGCATCTGTCTGGAGATATTTAAAAAATGATTTTGAGCGCTGATAGAACAGATTTGCCTGCCCTTACAGCGATCACGTCCGCATCGTCCATGCGGGAGCTCTTTCTTTATTTTGATTTTTAACTGCATCACCACCCGTGCTGATCGGAGCTCCACGCTGGGCAAACAGGAAATATTCAAAAGTTCGCGGGGCTTTTCCTGTCTACCTGGCCACTGCATCCGAGTTCAGATTGCTGTCCAGAGCGGTCAGTAGTGCACTGTGGGATACCGCCCGGAGGCCAATACCGTCGATCTGCGGCCACACTAACCCCAATCCGATATGGTAATACCGATATTAGCGCTACTCCTCTCGTTAGGGACGAGTACAGAAACCGGTTTAAAGAGCCCTTTATACCGATATAAAGGGCCTCTTAGTGTGGACGGGTGTGGCGTTAAATCGGTTTTACGCTCCTAAAACCGGTTTAAACGCGTAGTGTAGACCAGGCTTATGTCATTTGAGGATTTGGCACATGTGTGTATGTTGGGGGGGTGCAACAAGGAATTACTTGTAATTTTCAGTGTTCCAGTATAAGTTATTGTGAAGAACTATTTTCTTCAGATAATGTAACCTTTACAAGGCTTTCTACAGGGAAGCATGTAAAGCTAAGAACATTGATCTACTCATTTGAAAAACCAAATCGTCTTTAACATTTTGTTCAAATGATAAAATAAATACGTGAGGCAGTGGACAATCAGGCTCATGGTCTCACCTACCACTGAGTAGGAACAAATATAAGAGGGTGCCTGATTACCATTTTGGAGAAAGGGTGAATTTGAGGTGGGAGGAAGCGATGGCTTTATTCCAATTGCTGCCCATAAACCAAGTTCCACCCCCTTTGAGATATCAAAATGAGATACCATTCATTATAGATTATGGAGATGCTGGGCTCAGCTCCCCCTTTGAGTGCTGAAAATGCTCTGTTAGCTCTGTGGGTTTAATTCATTATTGGGGTGGGGGTGGGTGGGAATAAGTGGGTGCAAAGAGCTTTAGGCACATGCAAAGACTATCTACATTAGAAAAGAGTAAATGAAATTGAGCAGCTCTTCTAATCATAACCATTGAAGACAAAGCTCCCAATTTTCTAGGTAAGAAACATGGGTTTTTTAGCTGCATTTGTAGGAGAAAGAAAGAGCCTGGTGCACTGGGCCTGGTGCAAGTTCTGAGGCCTGAACCAGAGGCTGTGAACCAAAATTAGGTATTAAAGTAGTTGTTTACAAGCTCATTATATGACCTTGGCAAAAGTACTGCTAATCTGACTATAGCACAGGCACTCCTTAGATGCAACAGATACTGGGTATGTGTGAGAACACACTCCAAAAGATTAGTTTGGGGCCATCTGGCCTAACACCAGATAAGAGGGTCTGAAGAAGAGGGTAGAAGTAATGAATAAGAAAGTTGTGCCTGAGACATGTGGAGTACGATACAAAAGGAGATGAAACATGTATGAGAGAGAGGTTTGTCTTATAAATATTGGTGTGCCTCGCCTTAACCCTTTGTGCAGCCTTGAGGACAGCAGAAATTCCCATTGCTGACTGAGCCGCTCCTTGCCACTGGACACTCCTGTGTTAGTACACCTGTAACCATTGAGACAGGGCACTAGTACTGTGTCTTGAGGGCAATAAAACTGGCTGAGTGCCTTTGTCAATGAACTGTGCCAGAGATCATTCTTTCTAGGTGTACTTTTGAGATGTGCTGAACCAAATATCTGTGAAGGGCTGGGACAGCATACACAGAGAGCACACACATACCTAACTGACAATAGCACTAATAAATACATTGTACCAAATTTCACTTAGGACTTCAGAATTTTGAATTACCTCTTGGGCTCATATTATCAATTCAATAGTAATAAAAATGGAATATAAAATTGGATTTGCTGGGAGTATATGCCTGGTAATAAAGAGATGGAAAAAAGACAGTAAATGTTCGTACAATTTGACCCTTGGTCCTCCAATCAGAGCTGTACAAATGGATCTTTGCAGCCACGTGGAGACCCAATGAGTTGGCTCCACTGGGACATGAGCATCTATCTGATTGCAGGATCAGGGCATCAGTTTTTATATTATACAGTATACTGGCTACACTGAACATGTGAAGCTGGGGGCAGGTCTTTGTTACTTAAGCATTTTTTCCATTACTATTTTATTCTGACATGTGGGTAAAGAGAAAGACTGCAAAAGCTTTCAATATTTTCTCATTACCATGAAGTTCCTCTTATATACAATTAGGATCTTGCAGTGAAGAATTGTATGGTTATCATTTCTAAATTTAATACTTCGAAGTATTACAGATGTAATTAAAAGATCATGTAACTATATATGTCCCTCTTTGTGAGGCAGCACCAGCTATTCAATTTTCAAAATATGCTCTGGTAAAGAGGTATTTATTATGGATCTACTGAAGTAATGTTACTAGAAAAGTACAGAAATGGAGTAAGAATAGAAATAAAATGCCATTAGACTCTACAACCTTGGGGTGGGAAAATGACAAAACAGTCTAATTTTGTCATACATATTTGTCAACTTTTGTGCATGGAAAATAAAGTATTGCACACTACAATTTTAAATGTAATTTTACACAAATTCATAGGATGAGTTTACACTATACATTTTGATATTACATGAACTGCTCCTGCAAAACAAATTTCCATTTACATAAATTTGCATTTTCTTGTTACAAAGAAAATAGATTGAAAGTATTGGTTTTCATTCTACTCATCTCTTGTGAAAATATAGAGCCCTAGTCTCTTGTTGCTAATGACTAGCACATGTTGACTGATAAAAATTTGCAGTCACTTCTGATTGGGGCTTTCAGGTGAAAGTATCTATATCCTATTTCTATTACTCTGAGCCATCTAATTCCCCTATATTGTTTGTTGATGGATGTAGACGGGTCAGCTCACCCCTGCGGCGCCTCCTGCTGGTGACTCCAGGAATTAGCTCATTTCCAGCACTGGAGTGCCCTCTGCAGGCCGGTGATCCGCCTGTCTTCTGGCCCCCCGTGTCCCTCCCTGGACCTGGTGCTCTTTTACGTGGGGTGCTGCCCCTGGCAGCATCCATTTCTCTCAGGGTCTCCCCTCCTCAGGGAACCCCCACCCTCTATCCCCACCTTGCCTCAGTGTATGACCACTGCCAGTCATTGTTTAGCCCCACGTCCTGGGGCAGACTGCAGTATTAGCCTATTCATCACTGGCAAGGAGGGTTTGGACCTGCTGCCTTGGCCTACCTCTGGGCTGCCCTCTGCAACCCCTAGTACCTGTTGGCCCTTCGCTAGGCCACAGCCTGGGGCTTTCCAGGCCAGAGCTCCCCAGCTCCTCAGCCTTTCCCCAGCCCTGCTTCACTCAGGTATCCAGTCTCAAGCTCCCTGCAGCCAGGCCCTTCTCTCTCTGAAGGCAGAGAGAGACTGTCTGTACTTCTGGCTTCCCTGGCCTCTTATAGGGCCAGCTGTGGCCTGATTGGGGTATGGCCCAGCTGCAGCCACTTCCCCAATCAGCCCAGCTTTTAGAGCCGCCACTCTCAAGCCCTGCCAGGCCGCTTTTAAACCCCTCAGGGCAGGAGCAGGGGATCCACCCTGCTACAATGGGTTTCAATATTGACAGTCCAAGTATTATTCGCTGTGCTGGAATAACCAGTATTATATTGTCTTGTGATAACGTATACACTCTGTACCTCTGAACCTGTAGGTACTTTCATTTTTTTTAAAGTTACAGGGAATTTCTTCATTGGTGATATCAGTCAGCACCTAAGAAATCTGTTCCATGAATAAAAGGAGACATCAATAGCCAATGGTGGCACTTGTTGAATACCTGCAGGGTACAGGGCCAGGATGTGTCCTCAATTTGGTCTATTCCTAGAACTGAATCCATTATATATAAATAATATTAGAAAACACAGGTGAAAGAAGGATGGCCACAGAAATGGCTTTAATTGGCAGGCTGCAAATGTATTAACTTAATACATTTTCCCATTGTTATCTACTCACCCTGTCTCACACAGCAGGCATTTAACAGGTGCCACTGCAAGTTATAGAGCTCTTGCCATATAGCCAGTAAGTCAGGGCACACCCTCTTCAGCCAAATGCAATGTCTCACCTCAACTTCTGAGTACTCTTACTGAATACTCTTACCCAGTGTGTGTGTGTGTGTGTGTGTGTGTGTGTGTGTGTGTGTGTGTCTCTACTAAGACTTAAGGTCTCCCCTTCTCCTTATGGCAAATCCCAGACATTATTTACTCCTGGGAGCTATTACTTTTAGCCTTTATCCACACTGGACATCAGGCACAAGTTGTGATGCACTAAACATTCTGCTACTACCTCCTAATGTTTAAATTCCTATTTTTACTCCTTTAACATAAACTGTAGTTCCACCATGCCGTGAAGAAAGCAAAAAACCCTCCAGATCTCTGCCAGTTTAGCCGACCAAGAAAAAAAACAAAGCATTCCTGATCCCAAAGCAGGTGATAGGTGAGATCTACTGACCCCTGGAAAAACAGCTCAACCTACCTCAATTATAGGGAGGGAGGAAGGGTTGAGCACCAAGATGAGCCTGGATGCCTGACAAAGCTTTAATTTGAGTCAGGGGACAGAGTGTTAAAGCCAATCAGCTTCCCTCAAGCCCCCTTGCTGGTCAATGGGAGGCAAGGAAGCTCCTCCCTCAGCAAACCATGGATGCACTTCCAGACATAAGGAAGAGTTTGGCTTCAGCATGTCTGGGCATGAACTCTCCCCTCTCTGCACCCCTTCCCAGGAATTTGCCATGTCCCTGCTAATCTGATCACACTAACCCTCCTCTCCCCATACCAAGATAGGGAGGGACATTTTCTCCCACAATTTTAATTGCTAATGATGAACAGAAATTGCATCAATTTTATTGTATCTGCCTTTTCTCTTTGTGAGGTTAGATTTTGGTCCTTCTGCAAAGATTTTTTTTTTAAAGCAACATTTCAATAAATATCCTGGTTGAGATTTTCCAGGCTGCACTAAGGATTTATCCACAAATTTTTCATTAAAATGGGTGGTGTGTGGTTAAAAGTAATGGAAGATGAGTGGCTACATCCCCTGCATTGCTTTGAAAATTTCAACCCCAGAAGTCTTTTTTTTTTCCACTAACCATCATGAACTATCAAAGAAATTCAAAAATAAACAAATGTTTGCATAATACAATATCCTTCAAACTGATAGCATATATGCCTCACCCACCCCTGCTGAGTATGCATGAATAAAATTTGAGTAATCTATAAATATCTTACTCCTATTTAAGTTAATTCATTTTTGTATTGATTTAACTTACAATGTTTTTTATTTCATGGACACAAAAAGAAATCTGTAATCTGATGTCCGTTCTTCAAACAATTTGCTAGTGTTCTTCATTTTATCTAGGTTTTGTTTTTACCAACATCCTCAACTGATGACTAATCATCCTTTTTTTCCCCTCTTCCACTGAAGCTATATCTTTCCCTTCTGTTTGTGACATATATGCCCTATAGGTTTTTTCCTCCTTATTCTTTAATTTTATTTATCTTTACTTCCTGTGTTTCTAATTATACAACAGTCTTATTTGTAATCACTGTCACAATCTGAGAATGATTTACACATAGCCAGCACTGAAATCTTAATCTTTCTCCATAATGATGAAGTTGGCAGATGTAGCTGAGGTGAGAATACCTGGAAAAAGTGTTTGATTTTAGATAACTTATGAACATGAAAAAGGAAAGATCTTTCAGCAGCATTCTCTGTCTTAAAAACTTCAGATATAGCATGTTCTTTTATTTTATTTCCTTTTAAATGAGACAGTAGCCAAAAGGACAGATTTTTCTGAAGCTGACTGACTACTGCAGTGACTCACATTGGTTTGAAAATGTTGTGGGTTTTTTTAAGCCATATAAGGTGCTGTACGGGAGAAATAGTAACATTGCTTAGAATCATTTGAAAAAAATATTTATCCCTGTGACTGCTGTTGGAAATTTTTGTTTAAGTCTTCACAGATATAAAGCCCACTGAAGATACTGGGTGTCTTCTTGTGTATTTTGCATCAACATCTCTACAAGCAAGGGTTCATGTAACTTTGAGTTCATTTTTTCACTGTCAAGCTTGCAAACACAAAATACAACTCAATTATTACTTTTGTATGTACAGCTCAGTGTATCATTAGTTTAATACAGAACTTAATTTTCAATGATTTGGGCAAGAGTTGCCTACAAATGGCAAAACTGCAAATTCTGAACAATTATTGTTACCCAATTTGATATAGTCTAGTTAGCAGAAGACATGACTTCACTAGATAGATAAACATCATAACTCCATAACTGTGTTTTTATTCTTTAATGAACTGCATGTAACTCACACTTTCAATTTTAAGAATAACTTCTGAAAATAAGGTCCTTCAGCAGTTATGAGTTACTAGTTATAGTACTTCAGAAAACAACAAGCTCTTTCCCTTTCAGCCAAAATTAGCAGTTGGCATGGACAGTTTTTATTTCTTAACATTGCTTCTATTCAATTCTCAAAATTAAACATGGGGTTACTATAAAACAATACCCCCAATTATAAGTGTGCGTAGTCTATTAAAAATGAATGTTTCCCTCTTTTTCTTTTCCAGAAGATTCTTATATAGCAAATGTAAGAATCTTATCTCAAAGTTAGCCCCAGGACTTTAATCAAGTACAATCAGGAAATTGTTTCTCTGTCACTGGATATAATTTAGCGCCACTTCAAATTTTTAGAAAAAGAAATTGCAGAGCTTAACTATTAACATCAACTGATCTCCCAAATAATCAGTGTCTCAGTTACTGTCTTTCCAAAACAACCTGCACTGACTTTAACAATAGTTTCTGCTAATCTTGAAATGTAATGTGAGGCAGGATGTTTTACCAGCAGTATCACCAATAATGATTTTTCTTTCTCACTTCTCTTCGCTGCAGTCTATTATATTAAACCCCTGCCTTTGCGATCTCCAAATAGCACAGGGTGGTTGGCTTTGAAATTAATCAGTGTATTGCTTTCCAAAGTTATCTGGAGTTACTCAGATGCCATTTAAGGATCATCTTGCAAGTAGAGACTGATACTTGGGTGCTGGTTGTAGAAAACAAGAGGGAACTATCCAGATCCTGATGGTTCCCATTGGCCTCTAAATGTGACCTTTCTCTTATCTGTCATCAAGCAGATTCCTGAAAACGGTATTCAGATCTCTCAAAAGCTTTTCTGAGATGATCTCCAGGATTCCCTGCTTTTTTGCAATCCGTTCTCACACCGCTTGGGTCTTTGTCATGTCAATCTTTTCGTCACAGGATTCTGGCTCTTCTTTAGTCACAGACTCTTCATTTGTGAAATCCACGGTCAATAGTTTATCAGAGAGCTGCAACTGGTGACTCCGTAGTTAAGGCTGAGTTGAGTTTGCACTTAATAAAGAGATTGAATAATGCTTGACATATGGAAAAAAATTCAGCATGTCCTCTCCAAAATGTCAGCACTTACTTATTCACTGTGTTCTCTTTTGTCTCCCCTTTTCACACCATGTTGTCTTTGGGGCAGGACCATGTCTTTTTTTTTATTGTTATGAAGCGACTAGTACACCTTATACCTCTATATTATCTTATTGGTGAATAAGGTGGAATCCATTTTGTTTTATGTGAGATGTCTTGCTTTTCTCCCTGGCATCCAAGTTACTTGCCTGAAAACAAGGTGTTTGCCTGAAGACTCAAAAAATTCTTTAGTGTTAGTCTGTATCCATAAAAAAGATCAGGAGTACTTGTGGCACCTTAGAGACTAACACATTTATTTGAGCATAAGCTTTCATGGGCTACAGCCCACTTCATCAGATGCATAGAATGGAACTTATAAGAAGAGTATATATATATATACATACTTGAATCTATTTCCTTATGGTAACTATCCTTACATCTCTTGTCAACTGTCTGTAACTGACAATCTTGATTATCACTAGAAATGTTTTTTTTGTTTGTTTGTTTGTTTTTCCTGCTGCTAACAGGTCATCTTAATTAACTAGCCTCTTAGAGCTGGTATGGCATCTTCTCTGAAAAAAATCTTTGTCTGCCTGAATAAGGTTAATACTTTCTAATAAAAAACAGTTTTTCTTAATATAGATCTACTATAATAATACTATCAAAACAATAGAGCAACTAGTCAATAGGGCATAGATGGAGTAGGAAAACTTGAACCTGTCTTGGACCCTGCCAAGTTCTAAAGCTAATCCATAGAAAACTCTGTCCAATCAAGAGGACAAGGACTACAAAAATAGTACTGAGATATTCCAACCTGTCCTTGGCTACTGCTATACCAAGGAGTCTTCTTCAAATGCATTTCCCACTCAGATACCATGGTTCTTAGATGCTCTGCAGCAGAGCAGGAAGAAAACTTAGGTGTAAGTGGCAGAAATATGTTTTGATAAGACTTGGAGGCAAATATATCCAGAGGCAGTACATTCATCTTCCACAAAACTCTTTTCTATCACAAGTTGCTGGATGAATGAGGGCTGTTGCGAATGTGCCACGGAACTCACTTCAAGGCACTAGCTTCCACTCACAGAAACAGAAACCAAACTAAGCTAAATAATCTATACATGGGAGGTGCTTCAGTACTATGGTGCTGGGAACCATCTAAGCATATTGGACTTAAAGAATAGAAAACTTGATACTCCTGGGTGCACAGAGCTCTACACATTGGGTTTGTTACAGGAGTGGGTGGGTGAGATTCTGTGGCCTGCGTTGTGCAGGAGGTCAGACTAGATGATCATAATGGTCCCTTCTGACCTTAAAGTCTATGATTCTATGATTCTACATTGGGGGTTTCATATTTGAGTCAGCTTGTATGGAGGTTGGGTGCAGGTTTTAAAATAGGCTCCATTTCTCTCTATATAAAAGTGGGGTACACCAGAGGGGGAAGCTTTCCTGTAGCTGCAGTAACAAGTATAGAGTGGCTCCATGGTAGCCCCTTGGCCTGAGTGGAAGGGAGGGAGACCCAGCAGCTCAGGCTGCAACCCAATGAACCTGGCTACATGATGGTTCAAGGATTTGGCCTTAAACTTATAGGCTGGAAATTGAAAAAGACACATCCTTGGAGAGTGTTTCTAGGTGCTGCTGTACAGGAAAAATAAGAATAACACCATCTCATTAATAACATCTCTCCAAATTGATATATTTGTAACATATACATGTTTATAACAAGTTTAATAACACAAATAATCCTTATTAAACTTCAGAAACCTACATCAGCACCTAAAAGCTCAGTTATTTGCAATGGTCAAAGGGAAGATACTGAACTGTATGGACCAAATGATCTGATGCATACAGCACATCATTAAATGTTTCAATCCAGATGCAATTTTTCTTTTAGAAAAGGTTTATGAATGGGTTAAGATTTCTTATTTTTGATGGCAGTTAATATATAGATATGGCTTAAACTGTTTGTTCCAAGAATCAAAGAGTTGCCTGAAGCAAATTTTTATGTACAGACAAGAGCTGGTTTGAACATGTACTGTATTCGTTAGAAATACCCCATTGATTTCTGTGAAATTAATAGAGCATTTCTGTCAAATCTTGATTCCTTGTACATTTTTACTGGAATTACATTTAGTCTAAAGGGAGACAAAGGAGCTATTTATTCTACAGAAAAATTCACAGACAAAAGATCAAATTTGCAAGTGTTAATCAAAATGGGACATCTCCCCAGAATTTGTGGAATCAACTCTATGGTCTGCTCTTATTCTTTAAATCTGATTTTTCATAAAGAGTATAACAATAAAAAAACATACTTTATAAGTTGTAGAATTAACAAAATCTCCTTGTTTATTATGTACTCACTGTACTGCACGAGGGATGTAGTCCTGTTTATTTACTGGTGATAGGGATTTTAAGGGGTCCCGCTTGCCCCAAGCTGGGTTAGCTGCCAGACCCCCACCCATAGGGTCAGAAGCAGACTGCATCCTAACCCCTGCCTTTCAGGCCCAGGCCTGTTAGCAAAATCCAATTGCTATATAGAACAAAGGTTAACTTCTGCAAAACTTGTTTGTCTGTATAAAGGGCACGAGGGGGGATGGTGGTGATGAAGAAACCAGAGGAAGGGGAACTGAGGGAAGCTCAGCTAGAATGCGACAAGAGCCTTATCCAATGCAACCGCAAAGGAGGGGTCTTACAGGAAGACTACCAACGAAAACCACATTTGGGACAATAACAGGAAAAACCCTAGATGGTGAGGGGCAGTGACAGGCTCGCTAAAAGTAAGAAAGTATGCCAAATAAGGAGTTAATAACGTATAATGTGTGTGATGTGTAATTATGCTTTGTGGTTTTAGCCTTTATAAGCTTGGTGAAAATCTGTTAAAGACAAGGCGGCTGACCCCCTTGCATGGGGACACACCGACCTTCCCTTTATGCATAATTGTATCCTAATAAAGGTGCCTCAGTGTGTCTGGCCCAAAATCAACGGTGTGGGCAATTTTTCCACGACACTGGTGAATCAAACCATATTTATTTCTGGGTTACGACTAAGGCTGGTCAAATGATTAGTTATGAGTAAAATTCACTGCAGATTTGCCACTCTTTTGGTTAAAGAGGTTCAGTTCACTACTTATGATTATATTCACTAGTCTTAAATATTCATTCAATAATTTAAATGAATACTTTTCAATCTATGGGGTATAACTCTGTAGCACCTAAACAAGTTTTGGACAACAGTACAATAAAACAATACTTATGAAATCTGCTTTGTGAGTTTCCAATTCATTACTTTTGTTGTGTGGCTGGCCATGTAAGTTGCAGGGTAATGAAGCAGATAGTCAGATCCTCAAGTCCAAGTTATGACCCCTTTATCTTTTATAAACACTTTTTATTTTAAGTGATGGGAGATGACTCATCTACCATTGCTTTTTCTAAGATGAGCCTTAAGGATTAAGACTTCCCCCAAAAAAGTTTTACCAACCCATTCCTTGATCCAAAGACTCACAACATCAGTATGTCTCACCAATTTCTAATGACGTAGTCGATAGATTAAACAACATTCAATTTAATTAATTTCATAAGCGCTAATAGTTGTTTCTTGTTCAAATGGGCTAGCTATGACTATGACTTCTTTTCCATTTTGTACAAGTAAGCAATTATGTGTTTATTTCCCATCTTTACCCATGGAGCTAAAAATCTGACAGATTAATCCTTAATGTGGCAGAGTCAATCACTCTATAGTCACACTGTTATCCTTTTCATAGGAAGTATTTGGGTTCTCTGTTTAATGTATTTGCAAAAGGCTATCACTCTCCAGATATATTGTATCATGAGGTCAATCCAATGCCAGTCAACATTACAACTTATTTCTGTCCATATTAGTTAGACTAATTAGAGACTCATCCTAGCATTGTGTACTCTGGAGAAGTTAAATCTTCCTTGTCAAAAGGAGGTTCAGTAATTGGGTCATTTAACTATTAGGTCCCCCTTTCAATTTGTGTATATATAGGACCAAATTATTTCTTCGTGGGTCCTATATATACACAAGGATGGGAGCCAGTGAGAGCTGTGATCGGCTGAATCTGTGGACATGGCAGGTAAACAAACCAGCCCAGCCCGCCAGGCTGCTTACCCTGGCGGGCAGCATGCCAAAGGTTGCTGATCCTGGAATAGCGTGTCCATAGGGGAAAAAAATAATTTTAATTCTCAATGGGTAAAGGTTGGCTTTTATCTTGAATCATGTATGTCTGTATCCCTCTCAAAACTATTAATGTAAAAAAAAGTTATTATGAGAGCTCACATAAATGAGTAATCCTTTTTGCATCCTACTAAACTGTTAGTCTCAATGTTATTCTTTTGGCAAAGAGTTCCACAGTGTATGTTTTTGGAGAGGTGGGGGGAATATTTAGAATTTACCACTCTTCAGTGTTGTTGAATGACTCTGCTCTACTACTGAGAGGGTGAACTGAAGTTCCTAATATACCTTCTCTGTATCATTGTTTTGCATACTCATATTATGTTCCCCTCTAACTTGTCTCCTCAGAAGGTAAACAGTCCCAGTCTCTTCTTATGAGAAGTTTTTCCATACCCTTACCCATGCTCCTATCTTATTAAATACACTAATTTAAGATAAGAGTAATTCTTTTAAATGCATGTATAATTAAAGAAAAAAAAACCCTCTGAAGAACAGAAAACTTATTTTGGAAGAACAGAAATAATTAGCATCCATACTAATTCCAATGGCGCTCCTACGATCAAGTCATTTTTTAAAGTACCAAAACCCTGAAGAGTACAGTATATAAAGCCTCTTGGTGAACACTAAAGGTGTATGAGTGAAAGGGGAAATCTGATACAAGAGTAGCCAAAATGCATGCTGACCATTGACTTTGTCCTTATTCATGTAAGCTACTGTCTAGAGCTGTGTGAAAAATGGTTTTTCTGTCCTGTGAGTAAGTTTGAGATTTTGGAAACTTTTCCCATTCCTCATTGGGACAAAACCGATTGCTTTCAAACTTTGATTAAAAATGAGATATGCAGAAAAAGATACTCAGAGCGCCTATCCCCAGTACAGAAAATCTGATAGCATGGTCGTTCAGGTAGTTACCTTAGATATAGGAGAATTGGGTTCAAGTCTCTGACTGTTTAGAACAGGCATTTAACTTATATCTCCTTGGTGCAGAAACTGGTTTGAAGTATAGGGGTGCTGTGCATCTATGTAGCTCCTCACTCTAAGTGTTGTGATCTGTGCATGAGTTTGTAGCATCACTCAAGTAGGTCCCTCTATAGATGGGGAGATGGGTGGGCCTAACTTGATTAGTGTTGTGACTCAGCAAATGGGGGTTGCAGTGCCACTTGGTTTGGGGTCCTTTTCAAACGGGTGTGTGTGTCAAATGACTACTTTGGGTATCTTATCCCCACATGGCCCTGATAATAGACCAATCAGTACTGACTGTCAAAGCAGGTGTGGGTTATTTATACATTTCAATTTTGCAAGAGTCATCCAGTGGTTAGAATGCTTTAGACACAATATGTAGTGAAGAATGGCTTTTGAAAATTTTGTCAAAGTATTGGATTTTTTTGTAAATTCCTCAGTGGAACTACCTACTAAAATCAGCACGTCAGAAAGCCCACTAACAGAAAATACAAGGCACTCTATTCTTGTAAAGGAATCTCCTGCCTGTGGTCCATCTCAGTCACTAGTGAGTACTGCCATACAGGAGCTACTAGATCAGCCTTTTCAACCAAAGGACTACATTTTTCTTACAAAGTGCTTTGGGAGAGAAAAAAAAATCACCTGATCATGTAAGTCTGTTTGATTTGGAAAATGGCTGTAGTTGCATTATGTTATGGAAAAAATGGTTTTATTTGCTTTATAAGTTTAAAAGCATTGTGGAAAAATTAAGTGAAGCTGCAAGCATGAATTTATTTTTGTGAGGATGGCTTTTCAAACTGGCAAAAAGCATCCTAAAAGCCTAAGGAACATGAAGAATCAAACTTTCACACAGCAGTTGTGAAAAACATTGCTATGCTGGGTTGTATACCAAGTAATGTGATTTAGTTCAAACATGTTGCCAAAAAATAAAAGACTGCAAGAACTGGTATTAATTTTGTCGGGATTGATTAAGTTCCTTGTGTAAGCGGGGGAATGGTCCCGCTATTGTGGGGAACTTTCCTGGCTTCTGCACTACCCCGGTGAAGTGGGCTAGCGAAAGGATCTGAGTCCTCGCTCCCACTTCCTTTACCCAGAGGCCTCCCTGCCCTTGAGGACTCCCCTTCCACTCTCCTGTCTGGCAGAGTCCTCGTAACCCCAACAAGGCTGGGCCCAGGATTCCTAGGGGGCTCGACCCCCAACCCTGCTGTGGTCACCTAGGACAGGGGCTAGGGTGTCCCCACTCCGGGGTACTCTCTCTGCACTGCGCACATCCCTGACCCACTGATCACATCATACAATTTAAAGCAAATACAAGTTATTTAATTAACACTTAATTTAAAAAAAGAATAAGGAAAAATGGGAAAGGTTACAGGAAACACATCACCCTGCTCTGTGGCAGGGAACATCACAAACAGTGTCTCTGAAAGGTCAGGGCAGTTCACAGCCTGCTCCTTGTAGGTCCCAGGCCTCCTTCTCAGGTCCTGGCTGTGCTGCAAGGATGCTGCGGGTCGGACACTTGCTCTGGCGGTGGCCACACACTCTCAGGCTCTGGGTGGCAGGACCCTTCTCTCCAGCGTCACCCCCGCCCTGTCAGGGTTACAATCCCCCTCCCAGTCTGGCCTGCAGGGCCTCTTGGCTGAGGTATCTCCCTGCGCTGGGCCCACTGCCCAGGGTCCCCCTCACTCTGCCCAGCTGCTCACCGCACTCAGCTCCAGACTGCCCCTGCTCCAGCTCCAGCTCCACTCTGCCTCAGCACGGCTGCTGCTGCTGCTCTGACTTCAGCTCCCTGGACTGCTTCTCTGGCCTCTCTGGCTCCAGTTGCTACCACTCTGCTCCCAGGGCAGGGCTGCTCTGCAGGCTGCTTCTGTGACTCTGCTCTGAGCTCTCATCTGCTTCCTGGGCTGCTTGTCTGGCCCCTCTGGCTCTGGTTGCTACAGCTCTGCTCCCAGGGCAGGGCTGCTCTCTCTGGGCCGTGCTCTGGCTTTTTGGGCTGCAGCTCCGCTCCCATCAGCTTAGCTTGGGGCCCCGCTCTCTCCTTAGCTCGGCCCCACTCCATCTGACTCAGACAAATCCAGCTCACACGGAGGACGGGACCCCCCTGGCCTCCTGACTCCTTGATTAGCCTGCCCGCCCTGTCAATCAGGCTGACCTGGAGCACTGGCCTCTCCACATTGTTCCTGGAGACTGTCAGTCTCAGGCTCCTGATTTCCCATCGACCCCTCCCTTTTTAGTGCTGGGAGCTAGCAACCAAACACCCCCACTGAATGTTAGTAAGGGGGCAACAGTCCCCTTACATTCCCCCTTGCTAAAATTCTGCCACAGCCCCAATATTCACACCAGTACATTCGGGCCCCATAGTAACAACATATATCCACATTTTATATAAAAAACCCATTAACAATTATCAAAAGAGCATTTAACATATTTAACATTTTGCATCTACTTCTTTATACTATACATAACACTATTCATTAAAACGCTACATAGAACCAACAACATAATTATCTTTAAGTTTAACAGGCAGTACAGGCTTATTAGCCCTCTGAAACCTTCTTAAGACTGCTGGTTCATTACCCATATTTTCTATTTTCCTGTCCTTGGGTAATACTAGGTCAGTTTGAGGGATCTTCCCATTCTCATTAGGGTTTGGGTTTACCCCATTGGTTTCAGTCTCCTCGGGAAATTCTGCACTATGCCTCCTACGAGCCCTGGTCAGATTAATAGTCCAACGCTTTAGCTGGTCCCTATGTACTACTCGCTCTGCACCTCCTTGTTCAGGCTGGTTAGCGTACACTGGCAGTTCGGGATTGTTGTGGGTGACCACAGTGTGGGGATTTGGCTTCCATTTGTCCTGTACTTTATTACATCTCCGGCGTCTACTGCTACGAACTGGTGCACAGTCACCAGATCGGATGAGAGCCCCACTGGACTTGCGATCATAAGTCCTTTTCCTACTTTGGGCTGTGTCTTTAGTTGTACTGAGAGCAACTTTCCAGGCTATCTTCAGCCTGTCATGGTGACCTTTGACTTGGTCATCATAATTGGTCACCTCATCCTTAGAAAAGACTTCTTGATGCTTCTCTGGCAACGCCCTTATGTTAGCCACATGTGCAGGAACCAGCCCTTGGTGTGCCACTTGAACAGGAACTGGCAGTCTCCCATCACATCTTTCTTGAAGAAAGGTAACTCGTCCTCCCTTCTCGCTCATCACCTGCAGCTCATTTTCTGGTACACAGCGGTGTTCATCACGGCTCTTCTCTTTCCACGGAGGAATAATGGTCTTCCGTTTTCTGCCCACTTTAACATTTCCAGTATGCCTTGTGGGGCCCAGGGAATGACTCTGCCTCTCCGCTCGAGCCAGTACTCTACTCAGCACAGCATTCTTCGTAGAGTTTTCCTGACAGTTCATCCTCCTGGTTCCTTCTCCTGGTAAGAGTAGCTCCTTCAGCTCACTAATGATGTTCATTCCCAGAATCCCTGGGATGACTTCTCCCATATGGCTCCCTTTCGAGGCTTTGTCTTTCAGGATGAAGATGCATTTTCCTGGCAGCGTTTGGCCCATATACTCTATGTCTGCTTCAAGGCACCCCACCACTGGGATTGCCAGTCCATTAACAGCTGTTAGACGTACAAACCGTGTGCTGTGCATGGTCAGGTCCTTGTCCTTCAAATATTTTTTAAAATGCGACTCTGTAATGGTGGTGACTTCTGAGCCAGTATCTAACAAACATCTGGTCTTCACCCCTGCTATACATACTTCAGCAGTTAGACAGTCTCCAAATGCTCGCTTACAGAAGTCGCTAGATATGCTGGCACTGACCACGTTCCTCTCACTGTATGCAGAGGGATTTTCCACCAAGGATAGGCCTAGGAATCCTTCTGCTACTGCTTGGCCTTCTACTCTAGATGGACCACTCGCTCCTGGTGCCCCATTGGTTTCGAGTGCCTGGGACTCTTTTCTCCTTCTCAGTGAACATTCTCGGCTAGTATGTCCTGGCCTGTCACAAGTGTAACAAATGTATCTTCCCAGCTCATCCTTCAGTGGGGCTCTTCGGGATCCCGGTGCCCTTGGATACTTTGGCATACTAATGGGATTTTTTTCTTTCATCAACTCGGTCATCACTTTCACCATCTCCCCCTGTTGGACTATCAGTTTTTGGACAGCTTCACTTAAGCTTTCCAATGTTAGCTCTGTTTGGGACAGGGCCTTTTCCCCAGCAGCTGCATTCACTAGGCCCTCACTTCGTGTACGGGGGTTAGGCTTGGCTGTCTCTGCCACAGGAACTTCCTCTTCTTCTGACCACATAATGGCAGCCTGCATGAGTTGATGGAACTTCTTACTGGGCTCTTCTTTAAACCTCCTTTTCATTTCACGTCGGAGGGAGTCATCACGAAGACCCAACACCAACTGCTCTTTCAGAGCTGTATCTGGGTCTGGAACTCGTTGAGGGTCTCGCCGCTCCACTTTACTCATTCTCTCCTGGAGGTCGTATGCGTATGCCCGGACAGTTTCACCAGGCTCCTGCTTTCTCTCAAAGAACTCCTTTAGTCGGGTTCCAACAGGTACCTTGTCTCCATACACTTCTAGAAGGAGTTCAAATACCTTTTCCACATCTTTCTTGTGTGCCACTGCCATGAACTTTACTGTGGCCTTGGCCTGGCCCTTGAGGTGCTCCTCTATGAAGTCCACATGATCTTCTTCAGGTACTCTTAGCACACGCAGAGCCGCCTTCACAGACTTGACCCACTCTTCTACCGTAATGTCTCCCGGTGTAGTTGGGAAGCCACCAAACTCCGTGACCTTCCGCTCCCGTGGGACATAAATAGTAGGGGGTTTCTTAGCTTCTGCTGTCTGTTGGTCTATTACTGCCTTGGCCAGCGATAAGGCTTCTCTCTGTTCAGTTCTAGCTTGTTGTAATGCCTCCGCTTGGTCTGATAATTTGCGCTGAAGTTCAGCAAACTGGGTTCGTAGTTCTTCAATTCCAGCCATGGTAGAGTGCTCAAACAGGCCTGGACAGTGCTACTAGAACTCAACCAGTAAACCAATGGGGTGGACCCTGTGGATAGGATCCTGTTCGTGACGCCAATTATGTAAGCGGGGGAATGGTCCCGCTATTGTGGGGAACTTTCCTGGCTTCTGCACTACCCCGGTGAAGTGGGCTAGCGAAAGGATCTGAGTCCTCGCTCCCACTTCCTTTACCCAGAGGCCTCCCTGCCCTTGAGGACTCCCCTTCCACTCTCCTGTCTGGCAGAGTCCTCGTAACCCCAACAAGGCTGGGCCCAGGATTCCTAGGGGGCTCGACCCCCAACCCTGCTGTGGTCACCTAGGACAGGGGCTAGGGTGTCCCCACTCCGGGGTACTCTCTCTGCACTGCGCACATCCCTGACCCACTGATCACATCATACAATTTAAAGCAAATACAAGTTATTTAATTAACACTTAATTTAAAAAAAGAATAAGGAAAAATGGGAAAGGTTACAGGAAACACATCACCCTGCTCTGTGGCAGGGAACATCACAAACAGTGTCTCTGAAAGGTCAGGGCAGTTCACAGCCTGCTCCTTGTAGGTCCCAGGCCTCCTTCTCAGGTCCTGGCTGTGCTGCAAGGATGCTGCGGGTCGGACACTTGCTCTGGCGGTGGCCACACACTCTCAGGCTCTGGGTGGCAGGACCCTTCTCTCCAGCGTCACCCCCGCCCTGTCAGGGTTACAATCCCCCTCCCAGTCTGGCCTGCAGGGCCTCTTGGCTGAGGTATCTCCCTGCGCTGGGCCCACTGCACGGGGTCCCCCTCGCTCTGCCCAGCTGCTCACCGCACTCAGCTCCAGACTGCCCCTGCTCCAGCTCCAGCTCCACTCTGCCTCAGCACGGCTGCTGCTGCTGCTCTGACTTCAGCTCCCTGGACTGCTTCTCTGGCCTCTCTGGCTCCAGTTGCTACCACTCTGCTCCCAGGGCAGGGCTGCTCTGCAGGCTGCTTCTGTGACTCTGCTCTGAGCTCTCATCTGCTTCCTGGGCTGCTTGTCTGGCCCCTCTGGCTCTGGTTGCTACAGCTCTGCTCCCAGGGCAGGGCTGCTCTCTCTGGGCCGTGCTCTGGCTTTTTGGGCTGCAGCTCCGCTCCCATCAGCTTAGCTTGGGGCCCCGCTCTCTCCTTAGCTCGGCCCCACTCCATCTGACTCAGACAAATCCAGCTCACACGGAGGACGGGACCCCCCTGGCCTCCTGACTCCTTGATTAGCCTGCCCGCCCTGTCAATCAGGCTGACCTGGAGCACTGGCCTCTCCACATTGTTCCTGGAGACTGTCAGTCTCAGGCTCCTGATTTCCCATCGACCCCTCCCTTTTTAGTGCTGGGAGCTAGCAACCAAACACCCCCACTGAATGTTAGTAAGGGGGCAACAGTCCCCTTACACTTGGTTGCCAAGGAGTACCTTTTAGGTGCTATCACAACCATGATGGAGTACTCTGGCAATTAATGCTAGAGTAACTGGACAATTAACCGAGTGTAAGGAACTGGCTGCAGCGACGAGACAACTGGATGTTGCATATCATCCAACATTCGATTATTGTATTCTTTGGTCCTGCAGTTCAGCAAGAGGTCATTTCACAAGCCCTAGGCCTGGACTCCACTACAAAATTAGGTCAACATAAGCCACGTTAGGTCGATTTAATAATGTATGTGTCTATACTACCAAGTCCCTTCTGACAACCTAAGGAGCCTGTAAAGTTGACTTCTGTATTTCACCTCCGCAAGCAGCACAGCACTTGATTTGACATCCATGGGTCGACATGGGGAAAGTGTAGACATGGCATTGAATGAATTGGCCTCAGGAGATGTCCCACAGTGCTCTGCTGTGACTGCTCTGGAGAGCACTTTCAACTCCACTGCACGACAGCCAGGTACACAGGAAAAAGCCCCCCTGTTAAAGCCTTGGGAATTTTTTCATTTTCATTTCCTGTTTGAGCAGCGTGGAGAGTTCACCAGCACAGCTGATCATGGATGCTCAAGGATGCAAACGTGCTCCAGCCTGGAGTACATAAGAGGTGCAGGATTTTATTGCTGTGGGGGGAGAAGAGTCTGTACCAGCAGAGCTCTGAACCAGGAGAAGAAACGCTAAGATCTATGCCAAAATCACTCAGGACATGGGGGAGAAGGGCTACACCAGGGACACACAGCAGTGCCATGTGAAAATAAAGTAGCGTACCAGAAGACAAGGGAGGTGAACAGTTGCTCTGGTTCTGAGCCACAGACATGCCACTTCTATGAGGAGCTGCATGCAATTCTTGTTAGTGACCCCACCACTACCCCAAAACGCTCCATGGATACCTCTCAGGAGACTAGGGCGACCTCAAACAACAACGAGGAGGACATTGTTGACGAGGAGGAAGAGGAGAATGCAAGGCAGGCAAGCAGAGAATCCATTCTCCCTAACAGCCAGTAACTTTTTTAACTCTGGAGCCCATCCCCTCACAGGATCAATTATCGGCAGAGCATGATGCCAAGGAAGGCACCTTTGGTGAGTACACATTTCCAATCAAACTGTAGGAGTTACATGCTATTATTTTTAAATGTTGAATCTGAACAAAAAATAGGTATAGTGGTTATCAGTGGCCACTCCAGCTATGCAGACTGTTTATATGCATGGGGATGGCCCTGGAATCCTCCATAGAGATCTCTAGGAAGCTTTCATTGAGGTAGTCTGCAATACTTCGCAGAAGGCTTACTGGGAAGGGCTGCCTTATTTTGTTCGCCATGGTAGGAAAGTTTCCTGCACCAGTCTAGTTTTAACTCTTCTGGCATCATTATTGCAGCATAAGTACCAGGTCTGTACCCAGATGCTTGTAGAATCTGGTCCATCTCCACCCCTGTTACCCTCAGGAGCATGATATAGCATATGATCACCTGGGGGAATCAGGGAAAGTTTTAAATGCTAGCCTTTGAACTGCAAGCAATTCGACAAGTAATCTGCCCCTGTTCAGTGAATTCTGGATCACGCAACCAGGTTTTCCCAAGCATGCCCTGGTTGTGATTGGAAGGGATCACCGCTTATTGCAACCAGCATTTTAAAAGTGGGAGGGAGATGCTTCCTGCTTGTCTCCCTTCCCCTCCAAACCAGTGCCTCTTTTGCAGGGCTTTACATTGGTGCCTGTCCTCAAGCACCAGCCATGCTAGGAGAAAGGGGGCTGTGCTGAGGTTACAACCATTGATCCCAAGGATGTCTTCACAAAACCTGCAGCACAAGACCTCTCGCCCATGCCTCATGGACTTACTATGGCTGGAGCAGCAAACCAACTCTTACAGTTGTGATGATGTTGTGACTTGCAGGGAAGTGCTTTGAGGGCTGTTTCTTTTAAAAAAAGAATGAACCTTGCACCAGAATCAATGTATGACTGCCAATGCTACCCTTGTGCTTTGAATTCTTTGCAACTGAAACCTTGTCCGTCAGTGCATCCTCTACACCCGGACAGAGATTTTCCCAGATTAGGCTCTGGTCTACACACAGCCCCTGGTTCGAACTAGGGTACGCGAATTCAGCTACGTGAATAACGTAGCTGAATTCGAACTACCCTAGTTCGAATGACTTACCGTCCAGACGCCGCGGAAGCGAACTCCGCGGCTCCAAGGTCGACTCCGGCAACTCCTCCTGCCGCGGTGGAGTGCCGGAGTCGACCGCGGCGCTTCCGGAGTTCGAACTTTCGCGTCTAGATCAGACGCGATAGTTCGAACTCCGAGAAGTCGAACTCGCCGCGTCGACCCGGCGGGTAAGTATAGACGTGGCCTAGAAGGCAGAAAAAGAAGACTCTGGAGGACATGTTAAATGAGGTAATGCATGCCTCCAAGAGTGACAAGATGGAGCTAATCACATGGAGGATTGCACTGTCTGACAGCCTGCACAAGTACAGCGAGGACAGGAAAGCATGCACGGAACATGAACGTGATATGCAGGATAAGATTATATGGATTATGAGGGAGCAAACAGACATGTTGAGGCATCTGGTTGAGGTTCAAGCATGGCAGCTGGATGCTAGAGTCCCTCTGCAGCCTACGCTGAACCTGATGCCATTGTCGCCAAGTTCCACATCCTCCTCTCCCAGACATCCCAGGATGCAGGGCGGAAAAGTCCGATATCCCTTGCACTCAACTCCAGAGGAGGATACAAGAACCAGAAGGTGCCCATTCCCACACCTTTGATTGTTATTGCAGTGCAATTGTAAGCAATCACTCCTTGTCCGTCCCTCCACCCCGCAAGTGTTATCAGTCCTTTTGCCCCAGGTTATCTTACTTTTCTTTACTGTCATTATGTGTTTGTGAGCATAATAAAACTTAACAGATTGAGCAGAAAAGGCTCTTTATTCATTCAGCACGCTGTGGTTAGTGGGGATGGAGCTTACAGGGGAGAAAATGCAATGAAAGCTTGATAAGGAACAACACACATAGGTGTCACATTACTGTGGGTCATTGCTGAAACTAGTTTTCAAAGTCTCACGGAGACACACAGCCCCTCAATGTGTTCTTCCTATTGTCCTGGTGTCTGGCTGCTCAAAATTGGCTGCCAGGCGATCTGCCTGAACCCCCACACTCCGCTGGAAACTATTCTCCCTTTGTTTCACAAATATTATGGAACACACCGTAGGCAGCAACAACAACGAGATCTAGCCAAGTAAGCAAGATCTTTCACTGAGATCTAGCCAAGTAAGCAAACAATGCCAGCAGCCTTTTAAACATCGAAAGGCACATTCCATCACCATTCTGCACTTGTTCAGCTTATGGTTGAACCAGTCCATACCGCTGTCCAGGCTGCCTGTGTACAGCTTCATGAGCCATGGGAGCAAGGGGTAGGCTGGGTCTCCCAGGATTGCGATTGGCATTTCAACATCACCAGTGGTTATTTTGCAGTCTGGAAAGAAAGTCCCTGCTTACAACTTTCTTAGTAGACCAGATTTCCTAAAGATGTGCATGTCAGGCGCCTTTCCTGACCATCCCATGTTGTTGTCGGTGAAATGGCCCCTTGCAACTCCATTGAGAAGTACCCCTTTTAGTTTATGTACTCTTTGTTCAGGATGTTTCAGTGATTTGGCTCTGCCAAACATAAAATTCATAATAATAATAGAAGATACACCTTCCTCCTAGAACTGGAAGGGACTTTGAAAGGTCATTGAGTCCAGCCCCCTGTCTTCACTAGTAGGACTAAGTACTGATTTTTGTCCCAGATCCCTAAGTGGCCCCCTCAAGGATTGAATTCACAAGCCTGAGTTTAACAAGCCAATGCTCAAACCACTGAGCTATCCCTCCCCTATCTGTTTTTGGCTGCACTGAAGCAGTGGGCAATATTTTAAATCTGTGCTATACTAGATGGTTCATTCATACAGTAGTAAACTCCCAGGTTTATTCTGCTTACAGTGTACTGCCAGAGACACCATAAACACTTCACCAGGCACTTTTAGAAGCAAAATGAGAGCACTAAATGCTGGGTGTTTAAAATGCACTAAAAATGCAAGGACATACTTTGATTTGTTGTTATTGAGTACAAAGCACACATCAAAACTAGTGACAGTGTACAGCACAACAGAAAATAGTTACTTCACACTGCCTCAGACTTTCGATTATTCAGCAGCAGGGTTTCAGTGTCTTTCTCCTAGCTGCTGGGGAGCTTGATGCCAGTCTCCTTGCTCATAGAAAATCCAAACTTCTCCAAAGCACATTTTCTAATTAACCTATTTATAGATTTTCTTAAGACAAAGCACATAACTCATAATGGTCCCTAGCAATATCCCTGACAGCCTAGCAATGGTGAATAATAATTTCATATTCTACTTAACAACACAGCAACTTGAGGAAGAAACATATAGGCACCCAAAGTGAGTTTTTCACACCCTTCCCCCACCCCCAATGAATCTGTCCTTGTTAGTAACACACTTCAATTGCAGCTGTTTTGTCTACCTAAGCATGGTAAAATTCTTTCTTGCTATGTGGTAGCCTCACTTCCAGCTTATGGCTGAAGGTTACGTCAAGTCCAGTTCTCTCATAACAAGGAGACTATGCATGTCGAATGATAAGACAGGACAGCAAGTTAAACTTTGGAACCTTCTCACTGTCATTGTTTTCAACAAAATTAACACAACTGTTCAACCTGTGTTTACAAGTAAATAAGACATTTCTAAGTCCCGGAGGGGGGGGAATCGACCTAAGATACGCAACTTCAGCTATGAGAATAGCATAGCTGAAGTCGACATATCTTATGTTGCCTTACCTCACATCCTCAGGAGTACAGGAGTCAACAGCAGAGCAATCGGGGATCGATTTATCACGCCTGCACTAGACACGATAAATCGATCCCCGATAGATCGATCCCTACTCGCCAATCCGGCGGGTAGTTTAGACATACCCTAAATAACCATACTTAAATGGATCATAAATTGTGCTTAATGTATGGTAAGCATATTGTAAACATTGTAACAAAGACTGTGGTTAAAGCATTTCTTAACTTAAATGTGTTAATGCTGGCTTCATTTTACTGATGTTTTAATATAATAGCAACTGAGAGCATGACCACCATCATATGCAGGCTTGACAGTTTTGTGCAATGGATTTCAGCACCCACACTATGGAAATTGTTCCAGTAGGTCTCCATATCCAACATGTTCACTAAACATTCTATTGGCTCCTCTTTTTGACCAGAAATTCCATCCTGGACCTACAAAACATTTTCCAACAAGTTTAGTTTTTTTCTGGAAAGTACCTGGTTCAAAGTTTGTGTTTCAATGAATCGGCATTTTCTGATGGGAAGGAAAATATTTCATCACAAGATTCTTGACTAGCTCTAGGTATTGTCAGGTTTTATGGATGCCATACGAACACACAGACACATACAAGTAGAAGCTACATCATTTGCACTTCTGACATTAATAGGCCCAGGATTTCATTGTATGTTCTAAAGTGTGTTCCTCAACCATAGAGGTACCCTTCTGAATGGAAGATGTTTTGTACATGTAAATAGGGTATTTAACATACTTTAAATGTATTTTTTTTATTTGATTCTTCCTTAAAAAAATTCTGTCTCTGTAGTTTATCAAAAAGAGCAAATATATTCTGAAATCTCTGAACCCCATACTCTATTTATTTGCATGTTTTTTTCCTGATATGATGAACACTAGCTCCATTATCACTTACTCTGATATCAAATCAGTATTACAATATTTTAAAGTATTTTGTCAGACATGATTCTACATTCTAAGTTAAAGTTTGCTTAGTGTTATCAGAAACAGAGAACACAGGTAATTAGAAAAGCAAAGGTCAGAGATAGGAGCATTACTTGTATTAACGTGGGGTTTCTCTAGCAAAAGAGAGGACATCGCTACAGGAATAGAGAGCACAGGTGCTACCGTACTCCATCAAAGAAAATAAGCAAACTAAGTGACCAAAGATATTAATGCACTTATAGTAGGCTTACACTGCATAAAAACTAATGGTATGGGGTGCACAAGGATGTTGCCATTGTGTCATTCGCAAAAAAGTGAAGGTGAATGTGCCACAGTGCAGACTACAGGGATGAGAATTCCAGAGCACACCAAAGTGTTGTGCTGTAACTGCTTTGCGAACAGGGGCTGCTAACAGGGAGTTTCGCAAGGGAGTTTAGAAGGGGAGTGGGAAGGGAGCGGGAGTCCCTCGCCGGCCGTAACCCCTTCCCTGTGCCCCCCCCCCTAAAATCCTAAAACCTATAAACCAAAAACATTCAAAAACTCTTTCTTAAACCATCCTTACATTAACTAGGAGACAATGCAGGCAGAAGCCCAGCAGCAGGGTGGGGGCTATCCAGTTTATTGCGCTGAGTGTAGCATGTATGATTACCTGCCCTGTGGGCGGGTGGCATATGTGTGCAGTCGGTGCAAGGAGCTCCTGGCCCTCAGAGACCATGTACGGACTTTGGAGGCCAGGGTGGCGGAACTGGAGGAGCTAAGGGAGGCAGAGAGGTATGTTGATGAGGCTTTCCGGGACACTGTAGAATTGTCCCACCTCCGCTCAGACAGCTCCTGTGCTGTTGAGGAGGAAGAAAGGCCCAGGGAAGCAGAGCAGTCAATGGGAGCAGAGGGAAACCTTCCCGTAGTCGGGACCCTCCTTCCAGATGGTGCTGGGGTTGCCTCTCGCACTGAGGTTGCCTCTCCGGGGGAAGGAACTCCAGTTTCTAGGAAAAGGCAGGTGTTAGTAATGGGAGATTCGATTATTAGAAATGTAGATAGCTGGGTCTGTGATGACCGGGAGAACCGTATGGTGACTTGCCTGCCTGGTGCGAAGGTTGCGGATCTCTCGAGGCATCTAGACAGACTTATGTGTAGTGCTGGGGAGGAGCCGGTCGTCGTGGTACATGTAGTTACCAATGACATAGGGAAGGGTAGGAGAGATGTCCTGGAAGCCAAATTTAGGCTGCTAGGGAAGAGACTGAAATGCAGGACCTCTATGGTGGCATTTTCAGAAATGCTCCCAGTTCCACGCGCAGGACCAGGTAGGCAGGCAGAGCTTCAGAGTCTCAATGCGTGGATGAGACGATGGTGTAGAGAGGAGGGGTTCACGTTCATTAGGAACTGGGGAAACTTCTGGGATGGGAGGAGCCTATACAGGAGAGATGGGCTCCACCTAAACCAAAGTGGAACCAGACTGCTGGCACTAAACATTAAAAAGGTTGTAGAGCAGTTTTTAAGCTAGGAGATGGGGGAAAGCCGACTGCTGCAGAGGAGCGTGTGGATCGGACACAGACTTCTCTTAGGGGAGAGTCTGATGATAGAGAATCTCCAGGTTATAGTCAGGAGCAGAGGACTGAAAAGTATAATGTAAGGGCCGGATCAGATAATAAACAGTCACATAAAAAAGAATCCGGCACATCAGAAAAAGGCAGGCTAATAAACAGGGACAAGTTTTTAAAGTGCTTGTACACAAATGCCAGAAGTCTAAATAATAAGATGGGTGAACTAGAGTGCCTTGTGATAAAGGAGGATATAGATATAATAGGCATCACAGAAACCTAGTGGACTGAGAGCAACCAATGGGACACAATCATTCCGGGGTACAAAATATATCGGAAGGACAGAACAGGTCGTGCAGGGGGAGGAGTGGCACTATATGTGAAAGAAAGTGTAGATTCAAATGAAGTAAAAATCTTAAGCGAATCCACATGTTCCATAGAGTCTCTATGGATAGAAATTTCATGCTCTAGTAAAAATATAACATTAGGGATCTATTATCGACCACCTGACCAGGACAGTAATAGTGATGATGAAATGCTAAGGGAAATTAGAGAGGCTATCAAAATTAAGAACATAATAAGAGTGGGGGATTTCAATTATCCCCATATTGACTGGGAACATTTCATTTCAGGACGAAATGCAGAGATAAAATTTCTCGATACTTTAAATGACTGCTTCATGGAGCAGCTGGTACGGGAACCCACAAGGGGAGAGGCAACTCTAGATTTAATCCTGAGTGGAGCGCAGGAGCTGGTCCAAGAGGTAACTATAGCAGGACCTCTTGGAAATAGTGACCATAATAAAATAGCATTCAACATCCCTGTGGTGGGAAGAACACCTCAACAGCCCAACACTGTGGCATTTAATTTCAAAAGGGGGAACTATACAAAAATGAGGGGGTTAGTTAGACAAAAGTTAAAAGGTACAGTGACTAAAGTGAAATCCCTGCAAGTTGCATGGGCCCTTTTTAAAGACACCATAATAGAGGCCCAACTTGAATGTATACCCCAAATTAAGAAAAACAGTAAAAGAACTAAAAAAGAGCCACCGTGGCTTAACAACCATGTAAAAGAAGCAGTGAGAGATAAAAAGACTTCCTTTAAAAAGTGGAAGTCAAATCCTAGTGAGGCAAATAGAAAGGAGCACAAACACTGCCAACTTAAGTGCAAGAGTGTAATAAGAAAAGCCAAAGAGGAGTTTGAAGAATGGCTAGCCAAAAACTCCAAAGGTAATAACAAAATGTTTTTTAAGTACATCAGAAGCAGGAAGCCTGCTAAACAACCAGTGGGGCCCTTGATGATCAAAATACAAAAGGAGCGCTTAAAGACGATAAAGCCATTGCGGAGAAACTAAATGGATTCTTTGCTTCAGTCTTCACGGCTGAGGATGTTAGGGAGATTCCCAAACCTGAGCTGGCTTTTTTAGGTGACAAATCTGAGGAACTGTCACAGATTGAAGTGTCACTAGAGGAGGTTTTGGAATTAATTGATAAACTCAACATTAACAAGTCACCGGGACCAGATGGCATTCACCCAAGAGTTGTGAAAGAACTCAAATGTGAAGTTGCGGAACTATTAACTAAAGTTTGTAACCTGTCCTTTAAATCGGCTTCGGTACCCAATGACTGGAAGTTAGGTAATGTAATGCCAATATTTAAAAAGGGCTCTAGGAGTGATCCCGGCAATTACAGACCGGTAAGTCTAATGTCGGTACCGGGCAAATTAGTTGAAACAATAGTTAAGAATAAAATTGTCAGACACATATAAAAACATAAACTCTTGAGCAATAGTCAACATGGTTTCTGTAAAGGGAAATCATGTCTTCCTAATCTATTAGAGTTATTTGAAGGGGTCAACAAACATGTGGACAAGGGGGATCCGGTGGACATAGTGTACTTGGATTTCCAGAAAGCCTTTGACAAGGTCCCTCACCAAAGGCTCTTACGTAAATTAAGCTGTCATGGGATAAAAGGGAAGGTCCTTTCATGGATTGAGAACTGGTTAAAGGACAGGGAACAAAGGGTAGGAATTAATGGTAAATTCTCAGAATGGAGAGGGGAAACTAGTGGTGTTCCCCAAGGGTCAGTCCTAGGACCAATCCTATTCAATTTATTCATAAATGATCTGGAGAAAGGGGTAAACAGTGAGGTGGCCAAGTTTGCAGATGATACTAAACTTCTCAAGATAGTTAAGACCAAAGCAGATTGTGAAGAACTTCAAAAAGATCTCACAAAACTGAATGATTGGGCAAATAAATGGCAAATGAAATTTAATGTGGATAAATGTAAAGTAATGCACATTGGAAAAAATAACCCCAACTATACATACAACATGATGGGGGCTAATTTAGCTACAAGTCAGGAAAAAGATCTTGGAGTCATCGTGGATAGTTCTCTGAAGATGTCCACGCAGTGTGCAGAGGCGGTCAAAAAAGCAAGCAGGATGTTAGGTATCATTAAAAAGGGGATAGAGAATAAGACTGAGACTATATTATTGCCCTTATATAAATCCATGGTACACCCACATCTCGAATACTGTGTACAGATGTGGTCTCCTCACCTCAAAAAAGATATTCTAGCACTAGAAAAGGTTCAGAAAAGGGCAACTAAAATGATTAGGGGTTTAGAGAGGGTCCCATACGAGGAAAGATTAAAGAGGCTAGGACTCTTCAGCTTGGAAAAGAGAAGACTAAGCGGGGACATGATAGAGGTATATAAAATCATGAGTGATGTTGAGAAAGTGGATAAGGAAAAGTTATTTACTTATTCCCATAATACAAGAACTAGGGGTCACCAAATGAAATTAATAGGCAGCAGGTTTAAAACAAATAAAAGGAAGTTCTTCTTCACGCAGCGCACAGTCAACTTGTGGAACTCCTTACCTGAGGAGGTTGTGAAGGCTAGGACTATAACAATGTTTAAAAGGGGACTGGATAAATTCATGGTGGCTAAGTCCATAAATGGCTATTAGCCAGAATGGGTAAGAATGGTGTCCCTAGCCTCTGTTCGTCAGAGGATAGAGATGGATGGCAGGAGAGAGATCACTTGATCATTGCCTGTTAGGTTCACTCCCTATGGGGCACCTGGCATTGGCCACTGTCGGTAGACAGATACTGGGCTAGATGGACCTTTGGTCTGACCCAGTACGGCCTTTCTTATGTTCTATGCCTTGTGTGGATGCTTCTGGTGAAGACCAAAAGATACCTAGTTTGCGTTAACATAGTCCTGTTTGAAAGAGGACTATGTTAATGCAAACTAAGTATCTTTTGCTTTTCTCCTGCAGTTTCCATATAAGGCAATTAAAGCACAAGACTTTGGTGTGCTCTAGAATTCATATCCCTATTGTGGCACAGTGTAGACAAGCCATTAGGTGATCAAGTGGAACTTTATTAAACACTCCGGACTGCTCTGTCCATGTAGCTCAGTTATTTCCAGCCTAACTCGAAGTGTTTCCCATTTACCTGGGGTCCCATCAATTACAACCCCTCCAGGGAACATGGGTCCTCTCATTCCAGTTCCACTGATCATGATACAATCTTCTCTATTTTACAAAATGTTAATATAACTATTAAAAACAAATAACTGTCACCCAACCCCATGTCCCTTTGATAACACATAGCCAAGTTGGAGTCTCTTCTTGACTACTGACTAAGCTGGTTACCGTCTTTGAGATAGTTTGGTAACCTCAATAGGAAACCATACCAGGAGTGACCTATCTCTGTGTCTCTGTCACCTGTCTCCAAGTCTAGCAAATATCTCTGAGGAATCTCCTCCCTACCTGTGGGATTGGCCTCTCCATGGTTTTCAGTCTCTTCATTCTATATATGTATCTCTTCTGGCTCTCTCTGCATATTGTGTCTGATGGCTCATAAGTGTCTCCTGTTCTTCTGGATCACGTATCCCTCTTTGCATAGTCACCTCATAGCACCCCTCATGACTCTTTTAGTTCACTCCTTCTGGTATCCCTCTAATGGCTGGATTCTCACAGGAGTACCTGTCTCCAGGGCTGGTAGGTCCTTGGCTGACCTGACATAGTCTAGTGCCTGCTGTCTGACAGTTGGCCATCTCTTCTTAGCAATTCTTCTATCTTTCTGAGGTCTTCCCCCATTGGTAGCAGGGTTTTGGTCCTTCATCCCATCAGCACCTACAGTGGACTGATCTGGCACCCCAGTGATGGGGTATTCCTGAATGCCAAAAATATGAACAAGGGGTCTGAACCAGAAGAAACAGCCTTGTGTAACAGCCTTTTAGTTGTTTCTGGAGCTGATTCCACTTTACCATTATTCTGTGGGTATGCTAAAGGGTGTGTGTGTCTGTCTGTCTGTCTGTCAAATTCCCATTTGCATGCAAATTCCTCAAATTCTTCTGAGGCAGATTGGGGTTGGATGGTGAATGCAGTGTCCAGAATGACATATCTCACACAGTGGGCCTTTGGTTTGCCAGTCTCTGACTTGCTTTTAGTAGCAGGCAGCACAACAACTTCCCAAAAGTTTGAATAGTTTTTACCACTTTTTTCTTGCAGCTCATGGACTGCTCATTTGGTAACAGTCTCTCTCTAGTGGTTTTCACACAACACTTCTGTCAAGGAAAGGAGTTGTGTATTCATTCCTGCCCAGTAAAATGTCCATTGAAACTATCTAAGACAGTGGTAAATACCCAGGTCTGAGGTATGTATTTTGTACATGACATCCTTACATAATCAAGTGGTGACAACAGTTCTCAGTCCTAAAATATAAGTCCATCCTTCACACTCAAGTCATCTTTATTTTAAAATATGGTTCTGATCCTAATGGTACCTGACATGTGTCTTCTGAACATCCTGCTAGTATTTCTCTCTTGATTGACTGTAATTGGATGTCCTTTTCCATAGTTGTTTAATTTCCATCAGTTCCACTGCTGGAACTAGGAGACTGCAGCATTTTAATGGATTTAATGATCTGATCCCCTTCCCCCAACTCACTTATGTTGTCTATATATGCCCTGCTCAGCTAACATCAGTAACTTTCCTGAGCAATATCTGCTCTTTAGGTCGTAGCGCTGGAGTTTCGTTAACATGTACTGTAGTCTTTTTGGACCACGAAGAAGGGGCTTTGCCGTGCCTGTCACTTGATGTGTGTAGTCTGATTCCACTGTTCCTATTGGGAACCAGTAAGTGGGCGGGCAGTGCCCACCCACTGCTAAAGGACCTCCCCCAGCCTAAGGGGAGGATCCACAGGGCCTGGAAACCAAATAATTCCGGGGGACAACTAATGAGATAACAGGGACGGGAGTGAGGTCAAAGGGTCAAACGAAGGGAACCTGACGGGGACACTGAGCAGAGAACCCCAGACAGCACCCACTGCTCCTTGAAGACGTCAAGGGAGCCAGCGGACGCCGCCCAGAGGAACTCTGCCCAAATGTGTGAGCGGACGGAGGATCGGAAAGAGGCCCCACAGTCACAGGAGACCCCATCGGCCAACCTTCTCTCCCTGGTTTTATAGATGGCTGACCAGGAAGTCCCATGGTTTTGTGGGGCCATAGATGGGGAGTGCATAAATAAGGAGGTGAGGGGAAAAGTGAGCCAGAAGCTTAACAAAATATTCATGAGGAGCCGGAATAGGGGCTGCAGCCTGGCACACTCCAAGTAAACATGTGCCAGGGTCTCCCTCATGCCGCAGAAAGGGCAGGTGTCTGGGAAGGAGGTAAACCGTGCAAAGTACACGCCTGTACTCATGGCCCCGTGAAGGAGCCGCCAACTGATATCCCCGGTGGGCCAAGGATTCCACTGTTAGTAAGTAGAAATAGAGGGACAGATGGAATTGCTTCACTCCAAATAGCACAGCCAGAAGTTGTATTACTTTCTGGGTGTACCCCTGCTTATTCTCTGAGAGGATTTTGCTTGTGTGACATGTGAAGCGGGGTTTGGGAGGTAGTTCCTTTTATGGACCAAGCCAGCCAGTTAGCTATAAAATCCCTTCTAGTAGTTGTTCTATATTTGCTTTACCTGTAAAGGGTTAAAAATGATGCATAAGTAAAAGGAATTGAGTGGGCACCTGGCCAAAAGAGCCAACGGGAGGGCTAGAACTTTTTAAAAATTGAAAAAAGATTCCCCTTTTGTCTGTCTGTCTGTCTGTCTGTTGTTCTCGGGGAGAGGAAAACAGAGCTGGAACTATGCTGTAAGAAACTTGGGGCCAGGTATGAAAAATCATTGGTATCATACCTAGAAACTACTCATTGGAAACCCCAAATATGTAAGTAGATCAGGAAATGTCTAGGAAGACGCGATCAGATTTATCTCCTTCTATTTCTTTATGGCTTGTAGACTCCTCTATGATAACCTCAAATGCTTTTGTTTTGCTTGTAACCTTTAAGCTTGACCTCACGAACCTTGATTAATTGAGGCTTAATTCTTGTGGGTTTTTTTTTTAATCTAGCAGTAGCTTGAGTTTCCAGATATATTTTCTTTCTTTTTGTTTTTAATAAAATTTACCATTTTTAATAACAGAATTTGATTTTTGTGTCCTAAGAGGTTTGTGCACATGTTGTTTAATTAGCTGGTGGCAAAATCTGATTTCCTTTGTTCTTCTTTCTCAGCTCTTCCCTGGGGGGGGGGGATGAAAGGGTTTGAGGGTACCCCACAGGAAGGAATTCCCAAGTACGCTTTCTTGTGTTCTCAAATGGGGTTTTGCACTTGGGTGGTGGCAGCATCCCAGGTCAGAGAAAACCCTTGGGAGATTAATATAAGTCTGGAGATGCCAGAATTAATTTTTAGAATCCTTGCTGGCCCCCACCTTCTGCACTCAAAGTGCCAGAGTGGCAAATCAGCCTTGATATGGTGGCAGAGCAGTGGGATCATTTTGAACCAGAAGCACAGACCTCAGGATTTTAAAAGGACACATTTTTCCTTTTGGCAGCCAACAAAGTCAGGGAGTTTTTTCTTTTTGTTCTCTTTTCTTTGCTTTGCTGCCTGAGGGGGAACAGGCACACAAAGAGTTCAGCCTGCAATGCCAGGGAGTCCAACAAGCAGTTTATTTATTTATTTTTCTTTTCTAGATTCTTGGCAATGTAATAGCTAGGCTAGAGTAAGGCATCCCTGTGCATGAGGTTGTGGTCAGGCACCAAACCCGAGAGCAACCAGTCCTCCCAAAGTGGCACGCCATGGAGAAGACAGTCCCAGATCAAGCCCAGACCCCCAGCTCCATGACAGAAATGCAGGCAGGGGAGACTTCCTAGGAGGGAAAGGTCAACCCTCCCCCACCTGAGATCCTGGTGCCAAGATGGAGGGATGCCCTTAACCCAGAGTGAGTTCTAACTGTGGAAGAAAGGAATTTCTTCCTAGAGATGAAGCACTTGGAGGCAGAGGCAGAGGAGAAGAGAGGCAGAGGAGAAGCACTTGGAGGCAAAGTGCTTGGAGGCGGAAACAGAGCTGAAGCACTTAGAGCTGGAAAAGGCTAAGCTGGGTCAACCAGGTAGCCCTAACAGTCCTTCTCCAGTTACCACTCCCCATGCCAAGAAATTCCCCACATACAAGGTAGGCGAGGCTACAGAGGCTTTCTTAGAAAATTTTGAAAGGGCCTGCCTGGGGTACAACATCCCTCCAGACCAGTATATAGTGAAGCAGAGGCCACAACTCAGTGGACGCTTAGCAGAGGTGGCAGCTGAAATGCCTAAAGACAGATGAATGAGTATGAACTTTTTTACAAAAGGCTAGAATTAGGACTAACACCCGAGCATGCCCATTGGCGGTTCAGAGCCCTAAGGTGGAAACTAGATGTGGCATTTTCCCAACATGCCTTCCACATGTAAAAAATTGGGATGCCTGGATATCAGGAGCAAATGTTAAGTCTCTGGAAAATCTGTCTCTCCTAATACAAATGGAGCAGTTCTTAGAAGGTGTTTCTGAGGAAATAGAAAGGTACGTCCTAGATGGGAAGCCCAAAACTGTAATCAAGGTGGGGGAGATCGAAACGAAATGGGTGCAGGTGGTGGAAAAGAAGAAAGCTACTAGCAGTTGGTGCAGATACCAGGAGGGGAACCCAAGACAACACCCCACCATCGGAGTCATCCCAAGGTACCACATCCAAGTTTTGGATTTTCACCCTTTGAACTCGTTTATGTCCACAAACTTAAGGGGTCATTACAGTTGGTAAAGCAGCAATGGGAGGAGTTTATATCTTCTCCAGGAACTAACATTTTGGACTTTATAACAACCTGCAAAACAGCCTCAAGGACTCTCTAGCCTTTGCTTAACAAGAGCAAAAGGCCTGGTCTGATAAACATGCCAGAGAGCGTTCTTTCAGAGTAGGTGACCAAGTCATGGTCCTAAAAGTGCTCCAGGCCAATAAGATGGAAGTGTCGTGAGAGGGGGCATTTATGGTCTGAGAGTGCCTGGGAGCTGTTAATTACCTCAAAGTGTTCCCAGACCCTACCCTAAAACCTAAAGTATACCATGTTAATTCTCTAAAGCCCTTTTATTCCTGAAAAATCAAGGTTCTCCGGTTTACAACCCAGGAAAGAGATGATGCTAAGTGGCCTGAAGGAGTCTACTATGAAAAAAAAAGCAATGGTGATGTAGAAGAGGTGAGCTTTTCCATAACCCCTGGGTGTAAGCAGCGACAGCAAATCTAGGAGCTGTGCACCAACTTTGCGCCACTGTTTTCAGCCACCCCAGGACGGACAGAATGGGTGTACCACTCTATTAACACAGGTGATGCTCATCCAATTAGAGCCCAACCCTACCAGATGACTCCTCAAGCCCAAACCGCAATAGAAAGGGAGATCAAGGACATGTTACAGATGGGTGTAATCCATCCCTCTGAGAGCGCATGGGACTCTCCAGTGATTCTGGTTCCCAAACCTGATGGGGAAATCTGTTTTTGCATAGACTACCGGAAGCTAACTGCTGTAACTCATCCAGAAAACTATCCAATGCCATGCACAGATGAGCTATTGAAGAAACTTGGATGTGCCCAATTCATCTCCACCTTAAACTTAACTAAGGGGTACTAGCAAGTGCAGCTAGATGACCCACCTAAGGAAAGGTCAGCCTTCATCACCCATGTAGGGCTGTATGAATTTAATGTGCTCCCTTTCAGACTTCACAATGCACCCACCCCACCTTCCAGAGCCTAGTAGATAACCTTCTGGCTTGATTTGGGGAAGTTGCAGTCACCTACCTTGATGATGTGGCTATATTCTCAGATTCATGGGAAGAACACCTGGAACACCTCCAAGCTGTCTTCCAGCACATAAGGGAGGCAGGATTAACCGTTAAGGCCAAAAAATGTCAAATAGGTCTAAACAGGTAACATACCTTGGACACCAGATGGGTCAAGAAACCAAATTTGCCTTTTTTTAACAACAGAATTTGATTTTTGTGTCCTTAGAGGTTTGTGCACTGTGACAAAGTTCCTCTTCTACCTTGGTGGGTCCTGCGCTTCTTGGCAGATTTGCTCACCTCAGTGATCTTCTCCTCTGGTGGAACCCACAGTCTGGGTCAACTCCTCCTGTGTCTGATCAGGAGTTGGGAGGTTTGGGGGGAACCCAGGAACACCCTCTACTCCAGGTTCCAGCCCAGAGCCCTGTGGATTGCAGCTGTCTATAGTGCCTCTTATAACAGCTGCATGACAGCTACAACTCCCTGGGCTACTTCCCCATGGCCTCCTCCAAACACCTTCTTTATCCTCACCACAGGTCCTTCCTCCTGGTGTCTGATAATGCTTGATTGTATGATAATTCCTCAATCCTCCAGCAGCACACCCTCTCAGTCTCAGCTCCTTCTGCCTCTTGCTCCCAGCTCCTCACATGCACTTCTCTCCTCTGGCTCCTCCTCCCCTGACTGGAGTGAGCTCCCTTTTTAAACCAGGTGCCCTAATTAGCCTGCCTTGATTGGGTGCAGCTGTTCTAATCAGTGTAGCTCTCTCCACTGCCTTCTAGAAAGATCTTAATTGGCCCCAGGTGCCTTGATTCACTTGGAGCAACTGCCATTTGGTTACCATGGTGCTAGGGATTTGTTTAGCCTGGGGCTAACATACCTGTTCCTCAGCACTTTACTGTAGCCCTCTGGCCTTGCCCCATCACAGCACATGTTGTTTAATTAGCTGGTGGCAACATATGATTTCCTTTGTTTTTCTTTATCAGCTCTACCCCAGAAGCGGGGGTGAAAGGGCTTGAGGGTATCCCACAGGAAGGAATTCCCAAATGCACCTGCCTGGGTTCTCAAAGGGGTTTTGCACTTGGATGATGGCAGCATCTACCCATCCACGGTCAGAAAAAGCTGTAACCTTGGGAGTTTAATATAAGCCTGGAGTGGCCAATATTAATTTTTAGAATCCTTGCTGGCCCCCACCTTCTGCACTCAAAGTGCCAGAGTGGGGAATCAGCCTTGATAGCTGGTATAAGCAACCAGCTGTTCCTGCAAAAGAGCTACACCTAATCCTTTCTCCAAAGCATCATACTAGCATGTCAGTGGCTCTCTTAGCTGATAGTATGTTCACATAGGGGCATCTGTTTATCAGTGTTTCAAATTCTGACTGCTTGGGACCTCCCTATGAACTGATGTATTGGTTCCACTACTGCAGCTGGGTATGGACAGACCTTGGACAGAAAACTTGCCAGTCTTCTGAAGCACTGTAATCCTTTTTTATCCACTGGAGTTGGCATGTCTGAGTGCTTTGATCTTGTTGGGACCTGCTTTCAGTCCCTCTGCTATGAGCAGATGTGCAATGCATGCCCTCTCATGCTATTTAAGTAGCATTTATTCTGTACTGAGTTTTAAATTATTGAATCTGCCTTGCTGTAGAAAAGCTTGCTGTTTTCTGTCATGGTCCCATTCAGCTTCTTTTTTATTGCTCCCTTCACCTACAATGAGCATATCATCTGCAATTATTTTCACCCCAGTCCATCCTTTCAGCACTTGTATGAGTTTATTTTTTTCCCCTAGACTCTCTCGTACTGGGCTTATGGTGTGTTAGCTATCTATAGCAATTCAAGACAGATTAATTCAAACTGGAATAATTCAAAGAAGAGATAGTAGGATGATGAAGGGAATTCACATATGTTTATGTGATAAGACAGTAATAATAATGGATCGTGGAAAAAGGAAAACATTAGTCACGTCACAATTTCCAATTGTGTATATACAGTTGTGTATATTCAACATTCCTTTCTGTAGCCTAGTAAAACTGAAAAATAACTCAAATGATAACTGAACATATATACATATATAATGGACATACTGGAAACTCAATACATTATATAGGATGCTTGATATCATGAGAACACTGCTACCATTATTCCACATTTTCTTCAGTGTAGTCTTACAACATACCATTACAGGGGAAAAATATTCATCCTCCTGAGCATGTCCAAATATAATTGGCCTCTTCTATTTTAAAACATTGATAAATGCATTTCATTCTTTTTTTCAATGTTTACTATCTGGCAAAAATTCTCTATTTTTTTCACTGGCCATTCATAAAGTATTAATAGAATGTCATAGCATTGTGAATCACACAAGTCAAGGATACAGCCAGTGGAGTCAAAAAGTTACATAAAGCAAATAGAAAGCCCAATAATAGTTTTAATGGACTATTACATTTTTTAGAACCTACTGTTCTGTGGTAGAAAACTTTCCAGTAATTGTGGATTTGCCATATATATTTTCCCATTTGATTCTAGTCATGTTTATTGTTCCTCAAGTTAGAAACAGAGTTGTATAATCTAAACCTAAAGTATTATGCTGCATTGCAGCATGCCATGAATTCAGAGAAATAATATCTGAAAAATAAGGAACCATCTGGTTGGGTCTTTCAGCTTCCAGGGAAAATTATGTTGTTTTATAAAACCTGTATTTTTCTCATTGGATTTAGATTTTGTAAACTTCAGATAACATTGCTTTTGGATCTGGAATCTACATAAAATCATATTTTAGTATTGCCTTGATCGTTGGAAAGTGTTTAGGACAGAAATAGCATCCTGTAAAGATAGGGCTGTATCTTATGGCCCCCAAACAAAACAAAATTAGAAAATCAAACAATGGAGAAATAAGTCATGGGAACACCATACTAGGGTCATTCTGCTTAAAAACTGATACCATAATACAGTCCTATGGTTGGGAGGATTCAAAAATTGCATTGGTCTGAGGACTAGGACTCACTTCATTTGAGTCCTGGGCCATTGCCAAAAAAATGTACTGCAAATCTGAGAGATCAAGAATAGTTTTAAAATCTGATATTTCATGATCAGTCCAGGATAGAATTTAATGCTGCCTATGGGTTTGAACCAGCACCCACTAAAGTCAGTGATAGAGAAGAAAAAAAAATCAGCCTTAAATGCAAAAGAACATTTGAAAAGGAGAAAAGAAAAGTGTTAGGACTATGATTTCTGAAACACATTAATAGTGTGTTTTACTTATAGAATAATTGAAATGTAGGGCTGGAAGGGATTTCAGTAGGTCAATCTAGTCTAGTACTCTGCATTAAGGGAGAACTAAGTATTATTTAGAACAGGGGCCAGCAACATTTGTCACGTGGCCTATCTAGTAATCCGCTGGAGGTCTGCGAGACATTTTGTTTACACTGACCATCTGCAGGCTACGGCCCCCCGCAGCTCCCAGTGGTTGTGGTTTGCTGTTCCCGGCCAATGGGAGCTTTGGGAATCAGCAGGCTGAAGGGACGTCCTGGCTGCCACTTCCCGCAGCTCCCATTGGCTGGGAACGGCAAACCGTGGCCATCCTGAGTTGTGGGGAGCCGTGCCTGCAGACGGTCAACATAAACAAAATGTCTCACGGGCCGCCAGCGGATCACCCTGATGGGCCATGTGCTGAAGGTTGCCAACCCTGATTTAGAGCATCCCTGAGAGGTGTTTGTCTAATCTGTTCTTAAAAACTTCTGCCAGATTCCACAACCTTCCATTTGGTCCAGTGCTTAACTACCCTTACAGTTATGAAGGGTTTCCCTAACTAAAGTTCCTCTGCTGTAATTTAAGCCTGTTACTACCTGTCCTTTCCTTCCCACCACCTACTCAGCAGGGATCCTTCAGAAACACGATGAGCCAAACCCCGGTTCTATGACCAGTTCCCCATTAAGGACCCCTGTGTTACTTTCTATTGTTCCTCTTGCGGGGGTCCCATGGCCTCTCCTCCCTCTGAAGTGTCGGGTCCCTGGCAGGTGTCGGTCATCACAGTGTAGCCTCTGCAGGAACCTTCAGCGCACCTCCATTTTCTTTGGCGTTCAGCCCTGACTGAACTGAGTTGCAACCTTTTATATCCGGGTTCCAGCTATAGTATGCTCAGCACAGATGTTATGTTCACATTATGTTAAAGGAAAACAACTACTAATGCTGTGAAGAATAAAATCTAAATTTGTGAGTAACAACTGACCTGAGCTCTGAAACTCAGTGCAATGGGATTTTTATTGCAGTGTAAACATCTCCTATAAGACTAATGAATTTTCATCATTGCCACCTCATCAGAACATATTATGTGCTTTCATCTGTGCCTATTCCCAGACATTGTGTTTGACAGATTTTAGGAGACAGTGCCTGTCATATTTATTACCTTCTGTATTTCCTTTAGGACTTGTCTGACTTATTTGTTTTCAAATATAAAATGAAAATATTCCTCACCTTTACAAGAACTAAGGTATTTATTTTCTATTGATATCTCAATTTTTGTGCCCTCAGGCTGAAATGTATTACTCCATAGATAACTGGAGAGCATGAGGTTAGGAGGGGAGAGCCTTTAATAGCCAGTACATTTCATCCACCACTGTGTCAATGATCATATCAGATGTGTCTGTGTCTCATTTGTTTAATGTTTTTGTATACTAGCTGAATAATAGTTGGATCAAGCAGCTCAATTATATGTAAAACCATCTTCATGTCTGTGGGAATGTCCTCATTTTTCTTTTTGGTTCCCATTGATTTATTTTACACCATCCATTTACATTCTGTCACTAAAATACATTTTATTCTCTAAAACAGTGGTTCTCAAACTTTTGTACTGGTGATCCCTTTCACATAGCAAGCCTCTGAGTGTGGCCCCCCTAATAAATTCAAAACATTTTTTATATATTTAACACCATTATAAATGCTGGAGGCAAAGCGGGGCTTGGGGTGGAGGCTGATAGATCACGACACCCCAGGTAATAACCTCGTGACCCCTGAGGGGTCTCAACCCCCAGTTTGAGAACCCCTGCTCTAAAACATCTGTGGTTTCCCTATTGTGGAGAAGAACCTTATTGCCTTTCTCATTATTGTATATAACTTGGACTTGTTCATCTTCAGTCACATGATTCTAAGAGCAGTGAACAAGTCAGATTCAGAAATGTGTTGGCTATAAAAGAGATTCTGCAAACTAAAGCAAACAAACAACCTATGAATTCACAACATGCTGTGAGTAGGAACGTGAGAGTTTGTATTCATGGTCATGCATTCACTGGATTTTTCATCTATAGGAAATTGAAGCATTTTATGAATTTATAGCTTGCAATTTGCACACAAATTGGGTTGTTCATAGAAATTTGGGTGAACTTTACTTGGTCAGGTTTTACAGCTGCAGTCTACATGAAGTGGCAAAATAGGACAAGATCACAAAATAAATTACTGTAGCTAATTTATGGTAAGTAGAAACTGAAATTATTAGGCAATGGAAAAATTAGCCTGTTAAAAGACTCTACCATTTGGTACACCAGTAATCAATGACATTTTTTCTGCAGTGTGTTCTACTCTCTTTTCTTCAGTGTTGTCTAAAGGTCATAGCTACAAGTGGCCAGAAACTGGAATAACCATTCTGCAGGATTTTTTTTTAAAGGAGGTTCTGAATCAAAATGAAAAGCAGATAATTTTAAAATTTCCTGCAGAATAAAAATTCTGAAAAAAATCTCATTTGGAACTAGTGAAACATTTTATTTCAATACTGTCAAAATGCTTTGTTTTAACTTATATATTATATTATAATTAAATACACCTCTATCCCAATATAACGCGACCTGATATAACATGAATTTGGATATAATGCGGTAAAGAGGTGCTCTGGGGGGGTGGGGCTGCGCACTCTGGCAGATCAAAGCAAGTTCGATATAACACGGTTTCACCTATAGCACAGTAAGATTTTTTGGCTCCTGAGGATAGCGTTATATCGGGGTAGAGGTATATAATATATAAATTAATATTTTAATATAATACAAAAGTGAAAATGAAAAGAATCAAAAAGAGAGGTATACAAAACAAAACATTTCAAAATTTCAACATTATTGAAATGAAACATTTTGACATTTTCAAAATAAGAAAGTCAAAAAGAAATGTTCTGGCTTTTTTCCATTGAAAATTTGATCAAAATAGATACATTCCAACAAAATGTTTTGATTATGATGAAAATGCATATTTCAATGGAAAACTGTTTAGTCAAAATGTTTACTAGTTTTAATCATAGTACTTTATTTTACAGTATTCAAATAACTGTGGGCAAGGTCTTTGTCACTTTCACAAAAGGTCATGGGCCCACCCTGGCACCAGGAGTTCCTCAGGGAATCAGTGGAAATCCAAGACCATCCTTGCAGAGGCCTTATGTGAAATGGGTCTGTTTGTGTCTTTATGGCAACATTATGGCTGGGACCCTTAAATCTGTGTTTAGCCTCAGTGTGTGAAGTCTCCAATATGTTAATTCCTCAGTTATGGAGCTAAAAAGCAAAACCAATCTCTCTCTCTCTCTCTCTCTCTCTCTCTCTCTCTCACATGGTAGTTTTGGAGTTTTGCAGTAGGGACTGTGAGAGGCTTTCTTTCTAGTTGCAGTTCTATGTTCAACATTGTGATGGCTAGAAATGGAACTATGTTTTGAGCAGCAACTAATGTGTTATGTTTTATTTCCTGCTGAAGCCAGAAGGGATGTTCACTGTATGAAATACTAGAAGAACAAAATGGTTTGACAGGATAAGTACAGATATTTCAAAACATCAGAGAAACTGAAGAATACTTGGACAACCAGATTTGGGAAGCATCATTCAGATTCAAGTAAGAAAGGAATTGGCAACTGAGAAGCCAAGAACAGTGAATTTCAAAGAGGAAAATTGGTGGTTTTTAAACCATCAGAAGCAAGAGGATTAGGGAGCATTCTGCATGGGTGGATTTAAAGGAGGATGGACTGGCTATGAGAGAGATAAAGACCAGGAGGAATGCCACATAGCTAGAAGTAGCCAATTTTTGTCATGTTCTCAGAGTGGAAACTGAAGAAAATATCTACAAGGAATGGAGAACGCAACTCACAAGGCTATCAAATGTGCCCACAAAAGATCATCCATCCACAGAAGACAAATGCTCCTTATCAGAGATTCTATGCTAAAATGGAAGGAATGTTTTACCAGGGACAGGTGGACAACAGGACTGTGTACTCTCTTCCCAGTGCCAAGGCCAGAGAATCACTGGCTAGGTAAGTAGTTTTTGGTTTTGTGGAATATTGGTCCGTCTTCTATGGGAAGAGTGGAATGCACAGTTTGGATGGCTTCTATCTTAGTAAAAGGGAGACCATTCTTCTAAAGGACAGACTGGTTAGGGGTGCATTGAACTAACAACAAAAGAGAAAGAAGGAAAGGAGGAATAAATAAATGCTCATTAAGCACAAAATCAAGACGTTAAGAAGAAAATTAAGCAAGGTACCTAGGGATATGAAGAAATAAATTCTTTAATTGCCTGTACACAAATACAAGAACCATGTGTAAAAAGCAAGAAGAATTGAAATTGCTAATTTATTAGTTCAAATTCAATCTAGTTGCTATTACTGAAAACTGGTGGTAATATTCACATGATTGCGATGTTAAAATCAATTATTATAACCTGTTTAGGAAAGATCAAGTGGGCAAAAGGGGAAGGAAATGACACTCTGTGAAAAATGGCATACCTGTTTCCAAGTCAACTTTCTGAACTGTCAGTATCTTAAATGCTTATGGATCAATGTCCTGACAGATAAAGTTATGGTAATAGTTGATGTCTGCTACAGACCACCAAATCAAACTAGAGAACAGAATTATTTTCCTCTTATACACCTACCTACCTGTACTGTGTAGCAGAAAATAGCTACATTATAATGGGGGACAGCAATCTGGGCAACATATGCTGCCAGTATTAAAATACGCTTGGAATTTCTAAAAACTATAGATGACAGTTTGCAATTTAAAGTTGTAACACATGCAAGCAAGTCCCAACCAGACATATAGACACTTGGTGCTTTAAAAGGGCCAGTTTCACAACACTGAAAACAATTTTAAGTCCATTCAGATGAAAGGAAAATTTTAAACAGAAAAATGTGAATTATAGTTTAAGAATATTTTATTAGATGACCAAAAAGCCACAATGGCACAAATGCTTTAAAAAAAGAACTGGTTTAGAAAGGGTTTGAAAACAGCATTTTTTATTTAAAAAAGAAGTTTATGGCAATGCATATGAATTAGTTACTAGGAAATATAGAAAACTGATAAGGAAGCAATGGGACACAAGGAACATCGGGAAAACTGAAAAAAAAGTAAGAAAAAGTTTGTATATTAAGAACAATAGGAACCTTAACTATGATACTCCCCGTTATGGTAGAATCTCAATAATAATATGGAAAAGCCTGAAGTGCATTCAGTACATATTTCTTTTCTGTTTTGGGGTGGGGGAACAGATTATTTATTCATATATTATGATGACAAAAGTCTTTCCATTCTAAAAGAAACTCAGGAGGAATTTAAACCACACTACTATAGCTAGCTATTTTAAAATTAGCAGGTCTGGATAACTTCCATCCAAGAGTTTTAAAATATCTGGCTCAGGAACTACTGGACTGTTAATGATTTTAAGGTGTTTTAGAACATTGGGATAGTTTCAGAGGAACAGAAGAAAACTAATGTTGTGCCAAAAATTAAAATGGGTAAATGTAACTTCCTAGGTAATCATAAATCTGTCAGCCTTTCACTGCTCCTGGACAAAGTAATGGAATTGCTGATACAGAAATTTAATATTAAACAATTAAAGGAGAGTAATACAATTAATGTCAATCAAATTACTTTATAGAAAATAGATCATGTCTAACTTGATATAGTTTTGATCAGACTATAAATGTGATTGATAAAGGTAAAAGTGTTGATGTAATTTACCAAGACTTTTGTTAGGTATCTGATTTGCTGTATATATATTTTGATTAAGAAACTAGAATGATACAGAATTAACATGTCACACATTAAGTGGATGAAAAACTTGATATCAAATAGATCTCAAAAGTAATTGTAAATGGAGACTCATCATTGAGTGGATGTTTTTCTCATGAGTCCCACAGGAATTGGTTCTTGGCCCTATGCTATTTAACACTTTTATCAGTACCTGGAAGGAAAACTTAAAATCATCACTGATCGTTTTTAGATTACACAAAGATCGGGGGAGTAATGAATAATTTCCAAGTGTTGTGCATTATCTTGAATGTATTTGAGGATATATCCTCAGAAATCCACCCACAATACATTGAGAAAGTCATCCATTTCATCCCCACAACAACTTCACATTTAAAATAAAACACTTTGTCCAAAACATGGGAACAGTCATAGGAACTAGGATGGCTCCCAGTATGCCAAACTCTTCATAGGCCAACTTGAGGAAGAATTTCTGAAAAAAATGCACCAAGAAACTAATGGTTTACCTGAGATACATCAATGATATTTGCATGCTCTGGACAGAAGACTTAAAGTCCCCCATAGATTTTCACCACAACTTCAAAAATCATCACCCATCCATTAAATTATCTGTAGAATACTCCCGTACTAGCATCAACTTTATAGATACCATGATTAGCTTAAACAACGGAACCCTATGAACAACGATATACAAGAAATCCACCAATCACCATGCTTACCTGCACAGTTCCAGCAACCATCCCAAACACACCAAAAAAACTTGCTATCTACAGACAGGCACTCAGATACCACAGAATTTGTTCTGAAGAGAAAGTCAAGGATATACATCTTAACACACTTAAAACCATCTTCACTAAAGAAGGGCATGCCACCAGCTCACACCATGGAAAGGGCCACTCAAATACCCTGGAAGAACCAGCTTCAGTACAGGAAAAACAAAAACAAAACTAGAAACAGTGACTGTATGTCCCTATTTATCATTTATCACCCTACACTGGAATTCATACAGATTATCATCAACAATTACAGCCCATACTTGATGGGTATCACATCCTGAAAGAAATATTTAATGACCCTCTATTTTGGCCTTCAAATAACAACCTTGCAGGGCCGCCCAGAGGGGGGGCAAGAGGGGCAATTTGCCCCAGGCCCCGAGCCCCACAGGGGCCCCCACGAGAGTTTTTCGGGGCCCCTGGAGCGGGGTCCCTCACTCGCTCCGGGGGGGCCCAGAAAACTCTTGCGGGGCCGGCCGCAGGAGCTTCTTCGCTCCCGGTCTTTGCCGGCGGGGGGTCCTTCCGCTCCGGGGCGGACGGACCCCCCGCTGGCGAATTACCGCCGAAGACGGACCCGCGGCCGAAGCGCAGCCCGGTCTTCGGCGGTAATTCGGCGGCGGGGGGCCCTTCTGTTCTGGGACCCGCCGCCGAAGTGCCCCGAAGACCCGCGGCGGCGGCTCCCCGCCGCCGAATTACCGCCGAAGACCGGGCTGCGCTTCGGCGGCGGGTCCCACTTTGGCGGTAATTCGGTGGCGGGGGGACTCCCGCTGCGAGTCTTCGGGGCACTTTGGCGGTGGGTCCCGGAACGGAAGGCCCCCCCGCCGCCGAAGACCCCGGGCCCCCGGAATCCTCTGGGCGGCCCTGCAACCTTGCCAAGCTCATCATCAGAAGCAAGCTTACCACAGACCAGGATGCACCAACTCAAAGTGCCAGCAGACTGTCAGAAAAGCAGATGCAAAACTTGTAGACATATCTCCATTGCTATGATGATCAATACCCCCCATAACACACCTTTTAAGATTCATGAATCCTACACATGCTTATCATAACATGTGGCATACTTCATCAGTACATCAAATTCCCCAATAACTTTATGGGTAAAACCAGACAATCACTATGCTCCCAAATCATAGAATATTAGGGTTGGAAGGGACTTCAGGAGGTCATCTAGTCCAAAACCTGCTCAAAGAAGGCCCAATCCCCAGACAGATTTTTACCCCAGTTCCCTAAATGGCCCCCTCAAGGATTGAATTCACAACCCTGGGTTTATTACGCCAATGCTCAAACCACTGAGCTATCCCTCACTCGCCAAACTTACACAGACAAATGATAAAAGACAAAAACACCCTATCATCCATTAATGAACACTTTTCACAAAGAGGTGTCTCCATATCCGATCTTTCAATATTTGTCCTCAAATGAAACCTGCCCAACACCTTCCAAAGGTGAGTCTGGGAACTCAAATTCATAACTCTGCTAGACACCAAAAATACTGGTTTTATGGCTCATTAGAACAATTTATGGCTCAATAGAACACACTACACTACCTGCTGCCCTTAACTGCCCACTTCAAACCCTTTATGCATAACAATTTAATCCCCAATTGCCCACTTCAAGTGAACACCTCCAAATACATTAACCCCTTGTGCTTAACAATGTGTCCGAACTTTTATTTTGCTTAGACACTCTGCTTCCCTCCCCAGACCTGAAGAAGAGCAATGTTTAGCTCTGAAACCTGTACCTTCCACCAACAGAAGTTGGTCCTGTAGCAGGTATCACCTTACCTACCTTGTTTCTAAACAGGAAAATCTTGAAGAGGAGTAAGGAAGTTACATTACCTCTATTTTTGGCACTGATGAAACAACTGCTGGAATACTATGTCCAGTTCCGGTGTCTGCAATTTAAGAAGAATGTTGATGAATTGGAGAGGGTTCAGAGAAGAACCACCAGAGTTATTAAAAACATTAGAAAACATGGATTATAGTGAAAGACTCAAGAAGCTCAATCTATTTTGCTTCACAAAGAGAAGGTAGGGGTGACTTGATCAGTCTAGACCAGGGGTCTCAAACTCAAATGACCACGAGGATCACATGAGGACTAGTGCATTGACCCGAGGGACGCATCACTGACACACCCCCTTGCTGCCTCTGTCCCTGCCACCACTCCACCCCTTCCATTAGGCCCTGCCCCATTCCAACCCCTTCCCTGAAGTCCCCACCCCAATGCTGCCCCAGGGGGTGCAAAAAGGGTGCAGGGTGTGGCGGGGGCTCAGGGCAGGGAGTTGAGGTGCAGGAGGTGTGCAGGGTGTGGCAGGGGGCTCTGGTTAGGGAGGTGAGGTGCAGGAGGGGTGCAGGACGTGGCGGGGGGCTCAGGACAGGGAGTTGGGGTGCAGGAGGGGTTCAGGGTGCGAGCTCCAGCCCGGCGCCGCTTACCTAGAGCAGTTCCGGGGTGGCAGCAGTGTGCACTGGGGCCAGGGCATGCTCCCTGCCTGCCTGCCCTGGCCCCCGGCCCCGCGCTGCTCCGTTCCAGGAAGCAGCTGGAACCGTGTCCCTGCAGCCTCTGGGGCAGGGGGAGGGGGAGGAGCTCAGGATTCTGTGTATCTGCTGCTCTTGCCGCTCCTCCAGGTACCTCCCACGAAGCTCCCATTGGCAGCGGTTCCCTGTTCCCGGCCAATGGGAGCTGCGGGGGGGGGGGGGCGGTGCCTAGAAGGAAGTAATGCAGGAGCCCTCGGCCTCCTTTCCCCTCCCCCCCGGACTGAAGGGGCGTGCTGCCAGCTGCTTCAGAGAGTGGCGCGGGGTCGCAGTGACACATGGGGGCAATCCCGCGGGTAGGCAGAGGGGTGGGGAGCTTGGCGGGCCACATGCAAGAGCCCCGCGGGCCACTTGTTTGAGACCCCTGGTCTAGACATAACTTTACACTACAATAAAACACCCACGGCTGGGTCCTCCCTCGTAGGGTCCCAGAGCCCAGTTTCCAGCCCAAGGCCAAATGTTTACACTGCAACTTTATATCCCTAGAGTCTGAGACCCACGAGCTCAAGTCAACTGACGTGGGCCAACAACTGGTGTTTGATAGCAGTGTATACAGACCCTATAAGTACCTACATAGGGAGCAGAAATTTGAACATAAATGTCTCTTAAGACTAGCAGACAAATATACGACATTCAATGGTTGCAAGATGAAGTTGGGCAACTTCAGACTAGAAGTAAGTCACATATTTTTAATCCCAAGGGCAATTAAGGCAATTACCATTGAAACAAGTTACCAATGGTTAGAGTGGATTCCTCATCACTGCAAGTTTTTAAATCAAGATTGGATATTTTTATAGAAGATATGCCCTAGTTCAACTACAGCTGTTGGCCTTAAAACAGGAATTAATTCAGGGAAGTCCTTTGGCCTGTATTACACAGGAGCTATGACTAGATGATTATACTGGTCCCTTCTGGCCTTAAAATTTATGAACCTCTGCCACAGACAGTAGCCCCTACTCCCCCTGACAACGCAGCTCTGCTGGAGGATTAAAGTTTGTTACCAGGCCTTAAAGGAAGGTCACCTACCATGGAGCAGGTCAAATAAGAACATTATAAAGGTGCAGGCTGTATTATCTATTCTAGACCACCCCCGAAGATTAAGTGGGTGCATAATATTGTCCTCCTCTAGATCTGCCTTCCCCCAATGTGGTCTTGTATTGCAGTTCCCCAGCCACCCCTTCTCTATATATGAACACCACCTCTCAGAGTTCTGCACAGGATCCTCACAGCTTGGAGGATGCCATGGAATGGTGAGATAGCCATGTGGCAGTGATCCCCCAAGGCTAGATCTAGGGGAAATGATCTTGCCCTTTCTATCAGCTCTGAAAATTATTCCTGGCCACATGAGAATTTGCTAACTACCACGACAACCATCTAGTTATGTTCTAAATTATCCTGATAGGGCCATGCTCTACCCTTATGCAGACCGGTTTACTTTATTTGATTTGCATGAGTGTAATGGAGGGCAGAATTGGGCCCATAAAGTCTGAAAGCTACATAATGGTACTTCATTTTCAAAATGTTTAATAGCTTCATATACAAGTACTGAGTAAATTCAAAGAATATGTATAGTTGTTAATGTCTATTCATTAGCCATTGCTGTGAATTACGCAGTAGTTCATGGATATATTGAAATTTCCCTGAACAGTCCAGGCAGATAATCTAAAAGTGCCTCCTGAACAATGACATTTGGAAAAATGAATACAAGAGGCAAAGATACATTGAGATAAAAATGACTGATGTGAGGCGATGGGTACATACTACCTAAGTGGAGCTTTGAAATACCAAAAAAGGGGGAATGAAGCAACTATTACATTTCAATATACATTAAAAAGACTCTAAACAATCCAACTAATTTTAAAATAGTACTGTCACATTAGAATTCATAGTTAAGGGAAGTTTTATTTTTTTTAATTAAATATATGTTTCAAATAGCACCATAAATTGTAAAATTTGTTTTTATTTTATTTTTTTTTAATCTAACTTGCTTTTCACTGTCTACAGTATGCTTGCTTAGTTTCTCTCTCTCACCTGGACAATAAATAGACATCTTATTTTCACTTTAGTTTATAGTTTGTCAGTTTCTAGTGCTTTTTAAATGCAGTTATTTTTGCATTAGATAACTGATGCAAAATGGGTTGCCAAACCAGCAAAGGAAATTGTGGGTGGTGGTGTTTGTTTTTTTTTAAATCCCCCGTGCCAAGGGAAAATTAATCTTGGAAACATTTCTCTTGGCCTAAACATTTGGTAAAAATAAGCTCTGACAGAATCCTAAATTTGGGGCTCAGTTTGAATTGTCTGAATCCCTTGAAAGTATGATAGTCAAACTGCTAGAAGTTGGTCCTAGGATGGAGATAAGAATTAATAATTTGAATATAGGGCCAGATCTCTCTGCTCGTCAGAAAAAAAAAAAGTCAACACCTTTCCTTCCTATGGTATTCAGAAGCATGCAACACTCACCTGTCTGCTTCAGCAACACTCACCTGTGATACTTTCAACAATACAGGCCTCAGATTCCCTGTGGTGATGTTGGAGAGGCGCTTGCAACTTTTTTACTTATAAAGGGAATTAACATTCATAGTGTCTCAATCTGGCAGGCCCTGTAAACATTCACTGGCATGCCTTGGGAGCGTCTAGGACAGGGGTCGGCAACCTCTGGCACATGGCTCACCAGGGTAAGCACCCTGGCGGGCCAGGCCAGTTTGTTTACCTGCCGTGTTGGCAGGTTTGGCCGATCGCAGCTCCCACTGTCTGCGGTTCGCCGTCTCAGGCCAAGGGGGTGGTGGGAAGCTGCGGCCAGCAAATCCTTCAGCTCAAGGCATTTCCTGCCGCCCCCATTGGCCTCGGACGGCGAACCGCGGCCAGTGGGAGCCACGATCGGCTGAACCTGCCAATGTGGCAGGTAAACAAACTGGCCTGGCCAGCCGGGGTGCTTACCCTGGTGAGCCTCATGCCAGAGGTTGCCAACCCCTGGTCTAGGAAAAAAACTGAGCTAGTCTATGCAAGGGGTCTAATTGAAAATTACCAAATTATAAACAATATACAAGCAATATACTGAGTTCACCCACCTTTACTTAACAATTTAGAAGAACATGACGCAACAGATTGGGATTAATTAAAATGTCACAACCACTTTAAATCAATAGGGGGCACTTCAATAATTCAGTTAATAAATGCAGTTTACAGTAGTAAATGAAACTTTACCTATTTACATTTACGCTGGCAACACTAACCTTTCCCTTGAGCGTGCAATCCTCTGAATGTCAGAGTTCTGAACATTCACTTGGGTGGGTGTGCTTGCAAATCTGCAAGATAGGGGCAGTTGGTCCAGAAAAGCATCTCAGCTGAAGCAACAAGGGGCAGAGCGAGTCTATAACCAGATCATTCAAAGCTGCACAAGCTGTCTGAAGATGGGAGTTGTTATTACCAGAGGTCAGCAATCCTGGATCCTAGTTAGACAATAAGACCTCTTTGTCTCTTCTCAGAATCAGGGAAACCCATTACAGTCTCTTTGCTGTCCACCTTCCCCTGCAAGCACTTTCCCAACAAAAATGGTGGTTACTAATGCTGCCTTCACTACAGGCTAACCTCAGTCAGCTCTGGGCACAGCAACAGTCTCTGCCTTGGCTCCAGTGAAATCCAGCAATAGCCTCCATGTCTTCCTGCTTGGTCCAAGCTCCAGAAGTTTCTCAGTAGCAGCTTCTGGCTTTCTAGCAGCAGCTTGGCAGCGGCTCCTGACTTGGACAGGGCAGCAAACATCAATCTCTGCTCCCCTGACCAGAATCTCAGCTCCCCACCAAGATGGAGCCAAATGTATGCTCTTCCTGCATCCTGTGGAAATCTCTCTTCCCCAAGGCATCCTGGGAGGTGTAGTCTCCAAGACTGAATTGCAGCACTCAGGATCTTCTCAACTGGAACACTTCCAATCAGAGGCCCTCTAGTAGGGGGTGCCTACACTAGGGTAGAGGATCACTATGTAATGGATCTATCTTGTTCCATATATTTTGATTTGTGCGGAGAGGAGGAAATGAAAGAGGGAATTGTGCCCTGGTGGCAATGTTTGTCCCCTACAACTCTCTTTAAACTGGAATCTACACTATGGAGGAAATAAGAGAAGATATTAATCCAGGGCTCTAAGATTTCTCTTGTCAGCAGAAACAAAGCTCAGTAAGTCTGAGTAATAAACTCTTTCAGCTTAGACTTCACATTTAGAGGAAGTGCCCATTTTCCCTTAGTCATAATTAACCACATAATACCTGAAGGATAATTTCTTTAAGCAAGTTAGGCATGAATAATATAATTTAAAACTGACTTCATTGAACATCTTCATCTTTCATATTGGATTGTCATTCAGCAAGCCATTTTCTGACCAAAGAGCACTCCCCACCACGAATGCCTGATATGGACAGGATTAATCTGAATATTAACAAGATGGTGACACTGCCTTAATTTTTTTCAGAGCTACAGCAAGATCCAGTTTTGTAGAAAGGGCTCCAGCCAGCACCAACTTTCAGAGAAGAGGATAATTAATTATATATGCATTAACAATAGTACATAGAGACAGACACTAAGTAAAGGAAATGGCACTATAATGTGATCCACTCACAGGTTATAACATGCTTGACTGAACAAACTGTCTTGGAGCATGTTGGTGAAGAAAGCTGGAGTGCATGGATAGAGAAGTGTCTGAACTCTCACCACTGCACCAGGTAATGTAATGTAGGGAGAAGCAGCTTCAGTTGCTATGATCTGGTCAATTCACAGAATGTATGAATTAGTAATGAAGCAAAACACGGTACTGTGCCAGCACTAACAAGTAATACGTATAGCCTTCCTATACCTTATGTTGTCTTTGCAGAAAAATATTCTTAAACAAACAAAAAACCCTGGTAGGAACTATGTAGTGTTTTTGTGAATCAAATTATATTACAAATTATGAACACAGGGTATTTGATCACCAGCTGAAAGATCACTAAAAACAGCAGAAAAAGCAGTTTTATCAGATAACTCATGTGTACCAATATGACCCATTAAACATAAATTCTGCAGTAATTTTTCTGTGGAAGAATGCATTTAACACAGCTTTTAAGTGAACAGAAGGGGTCGATGCAGGGGATTGGTTTGATGAGAAAGGGACATGACATAGCCTTAAGAATTGATATATAATAGAGCTGGTTGTTCTCGTCCCTTCCACCTCCAATGGAAAGTTTCTGCAAAAAATCAAAATCCAAAATATTTTTGGCAAAAAAACCAAAATATATTAATTCTAAAATGCTGCGTTAGTGCCTCATGAGATTTGTAGTTTGGGATCATGAGTTCTTCTCTTTAGAAGGATTCCCTGATCACACTATATCTTTCATGATGCATCATGGTCTTTCCTCATTGTGAGGGAAGATGGTACATCATGGGCATATAACAGACATAGCAGTGCATCACAGGAGATGAAGTCTGGCTGGCGAGCCCAGTCCACAGAGAATGGAAAATGGAACAAGCAAACTACAACTCCTATGAGGCACCATGGCATGATATCTGAATCAAGTTTAAAAATATGTATTTATTTATTTATTCATTCATTCATTTATTTTGCTTTTTGGCTGAAAACCAAATTTTTTGTAATTATGGAGTTTGGTTTTTGACAAAAATCACATTTTCCATGGAAAACAGACATTTTCACAAACAAAAAGTTTTGTTGAAAGCCCAAAACTCTGTCAAAAAATAGCTTTAATGGATATTTTCCAACCAGCTCTAATATACAGAAATGTGCCATAATCGTTCTAACACTAATGAGGTGTGCTTGAATATGAACGGAAATGACTGGTAAAAAGAAAATACTAGCGTGGGCCAAATTCTCTGATGTATAATGAGGCAGCTCTATTGAAGTAATTCCCAGCAGAGGATTTGGCCTGTGTCTTTATTTTAAAACTAAAACTAACTAACTAAACCACCTAATTTTAAAAACAATAGGTTCTGTTAATCACTTTGTTAATCCTATTCTACAGATGTGCAAATCTATTTATTACAATGGAGTTACACTGAAACACTATATATATATATTTAATTCACAGCAGTGAATTAGGCACAAGTTATTACTAAAAAGCCTTTGAGATATGTTACTGTAATATTGTGCAGTAGGGAGATTAAAAAAAAAGTCAATTTTATTACCTGCAGCTCTAAAGACAGTGTGGCTGGTAATAACACAGGAGTTTTTGCTTACCCACTGTTTCACACTTAGCTATTTGTTAATGGATCAGATTTAGAGTTCTGATTTTAACTTTGAAAGATAGAAATGATGCTTTGTATTAGAAAAACTTTGCACTGATTTAATTAATTATTTTAATTTGGGAATTATTCACTATTTTAAGTTTCAAAAGATTTTTTTTAAACACTGGAGGGTACCTAGCATGTTATGCTACCTAAGTAACAAAAGCAATTAGAGGTTAACGCTACCATTCTTTCCTTTACTTTCCAGTAGAGCTGTGCAAATAATAGATTTTTCTGTTGATTGGTAATTCTGAATTACTGAGAAAAGAAATTGTTTTGGGTTGAACCAAACCCAATTTTTGTTCAATTTTTTTGGCAAATCTAAAAGATGGAAACAATTTTTGAACAAAATATTTTGTTTTGATTGTAAGCATTTTTTTTAAAAAATGCATTTTTTAAATAAAATTAAAGGAAATGTCTAATTGAAAGGTCATTTTGAAGAAAAAAACCAAAATGTTTCATTTTGAAAATGTAAAAATGAAATGTTTTGATACTTTCTGACTTTTATTTTGGTTACACAAACAATCTGATGAAAACGACATGACTTCGCTAATTGTCTCACTGTTCACAGCTTTCCATGTTTTACCAACAAAAAATTTAAATGAAAAATTTCACTCAACTCTACTTTTTAATACAATGTTTGCTCTGTTGGGTATATTAATGCAGCACTTCTTATCTGTAGATATCAAAGCACTCTAAAAAGGATATTAATATCCTTATCCACATTTTCTATAAAGAGAAATGTAGGCACTGGGAGACTAAGTAACTTGCCCAAGGTCATGCAAAAGGCCAAAGACAGATCTAGGAATAGAACCCTCCTCTCTTGGATCACAGTCTAGTACTTATTCTACTGGATTAAAAAACAGACACATGAAAAACACAGTGAATACATTTCCATTCTATAGAAAAGATTGATGACAATATGAACATGAAAATGTACAAAAAAATCTTGTGTATAATGATTTTATGTGCTCAGAAATGATAAATATGTGGTACAACAGTATTTCATATCTGAAATTACTATGATAGAGAAAAGGTGGTGAATACTAACATCCACATAGGTCACAGATGGGTGGAAAAAAACTAGTTTTCACTTCCCAGATCACATTTCAAGTTTATCTATATTTAATATGATTTTAATTATTAAAATGCAGTAGAGCAAGTTCTGTAAAAGATAAAATATGCCTATGTATTTAATTAGCACATTTGTTTACAATTTATAAAACTGAGAAAGGAGATTAGTTTTTTCTTCCATAAATAAAGAACGTGTTTCTTGCATGGGAAATAATTAGGTTAAAATCTTTGTGAGGAAGTACTTTTATTCACTTATTTTCTTAATTATTTTGTTGAAATTATTTGTTAAAATCATTTGTCCTAAAATTAATGAATATTCAAGCTATTTTTATATCTATGAAAAACATATTTTATACTAGTTTTCAGTATCTCTGACACTCGAGGTTGTAGTTGCTGGGACACTGAAGAAGAAATGAAGCTGTTAAAAAAATCATCTGAACCCTAAGATCCAAGCTGGAGTACGAATTTACTTACTACTATTTTAAAAATGTGCTGGTGCACAGACACACAATGGCACAGACAACTATTGCTGAGCAAAATCATGCAGTAATTGCTTCAACTATGTCTGATGATAATGCAGTGATAACTGAAAGAGTAAAAATGGCTAATAATGAGTTATTTATTGGATGGTTTTAAATCATCTGCCTTAAGAGATACACTAGAGAAGACATACATGCTGCTAATCATGATTCAGAGCATGCAAGCCAAGCCTATTGCCTTCCTCTTACACTACAGCATTTTAACACATCTAAATCAAATAGAGCATTTAAATCACCTTGAATGCTGGCAAACACTGCAGTACTGAATGTCCTGGCCACAGCCCATGAGGTTTTGTTTTCAGTGGTCTAAAGCCTGGTCTACACTACGCGTTTAAACCGGTTTTAGGAGCGTAAAACCGATTTAACGCCACACCCGTCCACACTAAGAGGCCCTTTATATCGGTATAAAGGGCTCTTTAAACCGGTTTCTGTACTCCTCCCTAACGAGAGGAGTAGCGCTAATATCGGTATTAACATATCGGATTGGGGTTAGTGTGGCCGCAGATCGACGGTATTGGCCTCCGGGCGGTATCCCACAGTGCACCACTGACCGCTCTGGACAGCAATCTGAACTCGGATGCAGTGGCCAGGTAGACAGGAAAAGCCCCGCGAACTTTTGAATATTTCCTGTTTGCCCAGCGTGGAGCTCTGATCAGCACGGGTGATGCAGTTAAAAATGAAAATAAAGAAAGAGCTCCTGCATGGACGATGCGGACGTGATCGCTGTAAGGGCAGGCAAATCTGTTCTATCAGCGCTCCGTTACAGAAGACGAAATTCAAAATCATTTTTTAAATATCTCCAGACAGATGCCATAGCAGGGACTCAGCGCACTGCTGCGTGACAAGCGTAACGGAAAGCCAAAGAATCAAATGGACGCTCATGGACTGGAGGACTCAAGCTATCCCACAGTTCCTGCAGTCTCTGAAAAGCATTTGCATTCTTGGCTGAGCTCCAAATGCTTCTAGGGTCAAAAACAGTGTCTGCAGTGGGTCAGGGCATAGCTCGGCAATTTACGCACCCCCCCACCCACCCCCAGAAGTGAAAGGGAAAACAATCCTCTCTTGACTCTTTTACATGTCACCCTATCTTTACTGAATGCTGCAGATAGACGCGATGGTGCAGCACTCAACACCAACATCCTTGCTCCCCCCCCCCCCCCCGCTATGGCTGGCTGATGGTACAAAATGACTGGTATCTGTCCTCGTCATCAGCCTATTGGCATATGGGGCAGTGCAAAAGGACTGGTAACCATGCATACTAGCATCGGTGAGGTCAATCAAGGGTGCCTGGTCCTAATTTTTCCTGGTAGATGGTACAGTATGGCTGATATCCATCATCGTCATAGCAACAGGGGGCTGAGCTCCATCAGCCCCCACCCTTCATGTGTAAAGAAAAGATTCAAGTGCCCCTGAACTAGCAGAGGGATGCTGGGCTCCTCTCCTACACACTCTTTACTGTCCTGTCTGGACTATCATAGCAGCTGGAGGCTGCCTTCCACTCATATCTCACTAACAAGTCACTGTGTCTTATTCCTGCATTCTTTATTACTTCATCACACAAGTGGGGGGACAATGCTACGGTAGCCCAGGAAGGCTGGGGGAAGAATGGAATGAACAGGTGGGGTTGTTGCAGGAGCACCCCCTGTGAATAGCGTACAGCTCATAATTTCTACAGGATCTGACACAGAGCAGCTGTGCTCTCTGGTTCTCTGATACAGTGGTTCTCTAGTACACTTGCCCATATTCTAGGCAGGACTGATTCTATTTTTAGATACCAAAAAGGAGGGATTGACTCAGGGAATCATTCCCAATTTTGGCTTTTGCGCCCCTGGCTAAGAGCAGCCAGGGGCACTTATGACAGCAGCAAATGGAACAGAGCAAAAGGACTGGTAGCCATGATCATCTTATTACCAATTTATGGATTGGTAGATGGTACAGTATGGCTGATAACCATCTCTGCTGTTATGCAAAAGCAAAAGCATGCTGCTGTGTAGCGCTGCTGAATCGCCTCTGTCAGCGGCATCTAGTACACATACGGTGACAGTCACAAAAGGCAAAACAGGCTCCATGATTGCCATGCTATGGCATCTGCCAGGGCAATCCAGGGAAAAAAGCCGCGAAATGCTTGTCTGCCGTTGCTTTCCCAGAGGAAGGAGTGACTGACGACATTTACCCAGAACCACCCGCGACAATGATTATTGCCCCATCAGGCACTGGGATCTCAACCCGGAAATAAGGCTGCGGGAACTGTGGGATAGCTAGGGAATAGCTACCCACAGTGCAACGCTCCAGAAATCGACGCTAGCCTCGGACCGCGGACACACACCACCGAATTAATGTGCTTAGTGTGGCCGCGCGCACTCGATTTTATAAAATCTGTTTTACAAAACCGGTTTATGCAAATTCGGAATAGTCCCGTAGTGTAGACGTACCCTAAGATTGGTCAGATGAATTTGGACCCAATGGTGGTGGTTGGATTTGTTTGTTTGTTTGTTTGTTTTAATTTGGTGATTACTGCATATTCACAAGTAATGTGGAGACGGCTTGCCAGTTTCTGTGGTAGGAATAGGAAAATTTGTTTGTCTCATTGTTTAGATGGCCAAATGCCTCACAGCTCCAAAACCATACTTTCTTGGTCCTGACAGGCTTTGACAGTCACTAATCCACTTCTGAGTGATTACCAACAATGCCATTGGTGTCCCTCAGTCAGCTTAGTACCATAAATAAGTGCTCTAATACTGCTTTAAACTTTAAGGGGAGGGGGGGGACCCTGAGTGTCTAAAGTTGAGATCTTAAAACAATATTTAGAGACTTAAATAAAATTGGGATGATTTTCAGAAGTTCTGAATTCCCAGAAATCCCAGAGGATACCTCTTGAAAATCAGTTTTATCCAGTTTCATTTGTGAACTGGACTAAAAACACCAAGTCTTAGCTCACCCAATTCAGCATTTATATAGTAACAACTTTTAGACACTGTTGGTCTTGACTGATTTCTACAGATTGTCTTCCTCTTTTTTCCCAGGGTGCAGTTTTGGCTCCTTCCTTGTTATCTTTTTTATTATAACTGTAGCTTGTGGGAAGAAGAGACCTTGACGATAACAGCAGAACATACTGTAGTTTAAGTAAAGAAAAAAATCTTAAGGCTTAAAAAATTACTTTGGGGGATGAATTACATTCACTCATCTAAGATAAGTTATGTCTGCACATCTAGGCAGGAAGGCCAAAATCTTCAAAGGTATTTAGCTGCGTAACTCCAACTGAAATCAAAAAGAGTTAGGCATGGTCAAAGGGTGACTGGCCCCTTTAAGTGGTAGTTGGGTCCAGTATACCTGTGACTTTGCCTCCCACTTGGGTTTAAGTGAAGGCATGTAGGCTAAGAAAGAGTCAGACAGAAAGGGGCAGGTGAGTGCAATCTGGAAAACAGATTGAAAGAATCAGGAGGGGCAGGTGAGAGCTGCCTGAAAACAGAGGGAGACATAAGTTGCAGCAGTTAATTGCTTGAGGAAAAGAGCTGCAGAAGATGTGAAGGAGAGCAGTAACTCAGAGCTGCCAGCAATAAGATCTGTGGAATGCTATGTGCAAGGTGGGGAGGGTAATAGCTGGGGAACACAGCCAAGTAGTGGGATGGCTTGTGAAGACGGCCCTAGGAATGAGAGGGAAAACCAGAGTGGTCAGTGTAAGTTGATTGACTCTGGAGGGAAGTCCCAAGGAGCAGGGTTTGGACTAGCAGGCAAGAAGACCTGGCAAGTGTAATGCTGCAGGGAGCCCATTGGCAGAAGACCCAAGTTGGGGGCAAGAGCTCATGAACAAATGGTCTCAGAGGGAGGTTGCCCCGAGCTGGGTTAGGACTCACAGGTAAGCAGGTGTGGGGGAGTGAAACACTGCAGGGAACCCAGTGATGGGAAACCTAACTTGGGGGTACAGAAGAAGACTCCAAGTAGAGAAGTGGGTTTTTAACTCCCAGGTGGACTGGAGAATGAGGCCCTGGAAGAGGGGCTAAGGGAACTGGGACAGGGATATGATAGAGATATATAAAATCAGGAGTGGTGTGAAGAAAGTGAATTAGGAAAAGTTATTTACTTTTCCCCATAATAAAAGAACTAGGGACCACCAAATGAAATTAATGGGCAGCAGGTTTAAAACAAATAAAAAGAAGTTCTTCATCACAGAGCGCGCAGTCAACCTGCTGAACTCCTTGCCTGAGGAGGTTGTGAAGGCTAGGAATATAAAAGGGTTTAAAAGAGAACTAGATACATTCATGGAGGTTAAGTTCATTAATGACTATTAGCCAGGATGGGTAAGGAATGGTGTCCCTAGTCTCTGTTTGTCAGAGGGTGGAGATGGATGGCAGGAGAGAGATCACTTGAGCCTTACCTGTTAGGTTCACTCCCTCTTGGGCACCTGGCATTGGCCACTGTCAGCAGACAAGATACTGGGCTGGATGGACCTTTGATCTGATCCAGTATGGCCATTCTTATGTTCTTTTTGTAAAGCAGTTGGTGACTCGCAGGTGAGTCACCTGGAAATGGTGACCATTGAATGAAATTGAAGAGCTGTTGTGTTGTAACCTTGCTTTCTTGGGGGATTTGAGTGTAACTGTTTATACTATGAGGTATCTGCGAACCTTGGCAGTTTATATAAATAAAAGTACTTAAATCTGCTGCTGAGAGATGGTATTCCTTTGCCTAGGTATAAAGGTAAAACTGAGGTAAGTGTGTGTGTAGTGCCCCAGGCAGTCACAGGAGAGCACTCCATGCAGGGCTCCCCTTTCACAGGCTCTTAAATCTTTCCTAAAAAGAGATCACTTGATTGATTGATCGATCTAGGTTCTTATATGTTCTTTGTAGTCTTGTTGTAGCCATGTTGTCCCAGGATATGAGAGAGCCAAGGTGGGTGAGATAATAATAATAGTAATAATAATAATAATATAATCTCTTCCATCAACATAAGTTGGTCCAATAAAAGATATTATCTCAGCCACCTAAGTTCTTATATAAAATTTGAATGACTTTCAAGTACTTAAAAAGGAATTAACTCTCTCAATCTGTTTCATTCTTTTGATCATCTGAAATTCAAAAAGGAATCCTACAAAAAGTGGAAACATGGGCAAATTGCTAAAGATGAATACAAAACACTAGTGCAAGCATGTAATGATAAACTCAGTAAGGTTAGGAGACAAATGAATTATAACTAGTAAGGAACATAAAAGGCAATAAGAGGAGATTCTTTAAATACATTAGAAGCAAGAAAAAGACACAGGCAAGTGTAGGTCCACTACTTAGTAGAGAAGGAGATATAATAACTGATACAAAAAGTCTGAGGTGTTAAATCCCTGTTTTGCTTGTCTTCACTAAAAATATTAATTGTGACCAGATGCTTAACTCATGCAATATTGAAAAGGGGGAAGGCACAAAAGACAGAATAGGGAAATAACATGTTAAAGAATATTTAGATAAGTTAGATGTATTCAAGATGCCAGGGTCTGATGAAATTGGTACTTAAGGAACTAGCTGAAGCAATCTCAGAACCATTAACAATTATCTTTGCAAATTCATGGAGAATGGGTGAAGATTGGAGAGGGCAAACATAGTACCTATCTTTATAAGGGCGAACAAAATAGGACCAGGTTAATTATAGGCCACTCAGCCTAACTTCAGTGTCTGGAAAGATCCTGGAACAAATTGTCAAACAATCAATTTGTAAGCACCTAGAGCAGGGGTCGGCAACCTCAGGCATGTGGCTCGCCAGGGTAAGCACCCTGGCGGGCCGGGCCAGTTTGTTTACCTGCCATGTCAGCAGGTTCGGCCGATCACAGCTCCCACTGGCCGCGGTTCACCGCTCCAGGCCAATGGGGGTGGCGGGAAGCCGTGGCCAGCACATCCCTCAGCCTGCGCCACTTCCAGCAGCCCCCATTGGCCCAGGACAGCAAACCATGGCCAGTGGGAGCCGCGATCAGCTGAACCTGCTGACAAGGCAGGTAAACAAACAGGCCCGCGGCCCGCCAGGGTCCTTACCCTGGCGAGCCGTGTGCCAGAGGTTGCCAACCCCTGACCTAGAGGATCTTAGGATGATAAACAATAGCCAACATAGATTTGTAAAGAGCAAATCATGTCAAACCAACATAATTGCTTTCTTTGACAGGGTTGGTTGCCTAGTAGATAGTGAGAAAGCAGTAAACATGATATATCTTGATTTTGGGAAGGCTTTTGACACAATCTCATAAGAAAACTATGGAAATGTGTTCTAGAGGAAATGACTATAATGTGGGTGCACAGCTCGTTGAAAATCCATACTCAAATCTAGTCTTGAATTTACTTCAGGAAGTGGTGAGATTAACATTTCTGTTAATGCGATTCATAATTTTGGCATTTTTCTTTGTTTTAAAATTCTTCATGGAACGTTGCATGAGTTGTCATTTTGTTCTTAACTAGGAATAGTTAGTGGATTGAATACAGCTGTCATCTACATGGAGGAAAGGAAAGAAATATGTTTTTATTTATTTTTATTTTGCTTTTGGGGGAAGACTAGGATTTTCTCTTTGAATAGCAGTTCATAGATTTATAAATTAATAGACTCCACGGCCAGAAGGGAATATTGTGATAATCTAGTCTGACCTGCTGTATAACACAAGGCATAGAACTTCCTCAAAATAATTCCTAGAGCATACATTTTAGGAACACATACAGATATAATCTAAATTTAAAAATAGTCAGTGATGGAGAATTGAGGATGACTCTTGGTAAATTGTTCCAATGGTTAATTACCCTCACTTAAAAATGTATGTCTTATTTCCAGTCTGAATTTGTTCAGTTTCAGCTTCCAGACACTGTGTCATGTTACATCTTTCTCTGCTACACTGAAGAGCCCCTTATTAAATATTTGTTCCCCATGTAGTTTCTATAAGTGTAATCAAGTCACCCCTTACACTTTTTTTTTGTTAAGTGAAATAGATTGAGCTCTGTGAATCTATCACTACAAGGCATGTTTTCTAATCCTTTAATCATCCTTGAGGCCATTCTCTGAACCCTCTCCAATTTATCAACATGCAGTGAAGGCAGGAAACTGTGGATTCCAGAACTGAACACAGTATTCTAGAAGTGGTCACATCAATGCCAAATACAGAGGTAAAATAACTGCTCTACTCATATTTGAGAGTCCTCTATTTATGCATCAAGGGATTTAATTAGACCTTTGGCCACAGTGTCGCACTTGGAGCTTATGTTCAGCTGATTGTTCACCATCAACCCTGAATCTTTTTCAGTCACCAATGTGACAGACTGATAATATAAACCTTAATGGAATTAAAATAAACTTTATTAAATTAAATTCAACATTATTGAATTAGAGTTAAAACCTAGGATTAATAAAATGCAAATATTTACGTACTATTGTAGATTGTATGGAACTTCTATAGCTGGAAGACAAGATTAATGCAGTCTCTGGAAGGTACTTTAGGAGCTTCAAAGGTCTTTTTGGAACAATGTATATGAAGTGGATTTCCTATGAAGTACCTTGAGGTGAGGGGAATGCAAATTCTCCCTTCTGAAGCCAACATTTTTTAGATACCCTCAGGAGAGACCCATTGTGTACCCATTATCATAGAAAAGACTTCTGAACTGTATAATGGGTGAACTAAACATGTTATGAACATGCTGATTCTGAACTGAAGCTGTGATGAACTGCTGACCTCAAGGACTTCCCTTCTGTGGGTTTGAAAAAACTACTCCTGCTGGAGGACATGATAGGGTTAGTATGATCTCTGGAAAGCTTATTGGTATGAGTGTAGGTTCTTTTATTGTTTTTAATGTTTTCTCTTTAATGCTTTGTACTTTAAGAACAAAGTAGGCTTGCTTAGAAAGAATTGTGGGTAACTTATAATACCTGGGGCAATTGCAGCTGTTAACCATCTGTAAAGAGAAAGCAAGCAGGTGTCCTTGGACAGCCTGTCTGTGCTAGGAAATTCTCAGTGAAGGCACGGAACTGTGCAGCCTGGAGATACCCTGTTAGAAAGGAGAGATGTGTAGATCTCCACCCAAGAGAGGCAAGTGGAGCTGGAAGCCTGAGATTGGTTTCACAGTTGTACCCCTGAAGGGAAATACAGATGCAGCTGCCCTGAACTCTCCCTATCCCCTTCAGTCTTTGTTTTTAGATGTATACATTTACATATAGCCATATTAAAACACATATTGTTTGCTTGTGCCCAGCTTACCAAGTGTCCCAGATTGCTCTGTATCAGTGATCTGTATTCTTCATTATTTACCACTCTCCCAATTTTCATGTCACCTACAAACTTTATCAGTGATAGTTTTATGTTTGCTTCCAGGCCATTAATAAAAATGTTAAATAGCCTAAGCCCAAGAATCAAAACTTATTGAACACATTAGAAACATTCCCATTCTATGATGATTCCACACTTTCAAATACATTTTGAGACCTATCAATAAGCCACCTTTTAATCCATTTAATTTGTCTAGGTTTTTTAAATCAAAATGTCATGTGGTACCAACCCAAATGCCTTACAGAAGTCTAAGTAGCAATGCTATTACCTCTATCAACCACACTTGTAATCTCAATTCAAAAAATATATTGAATTCATTTGATGAGATCTATTTGCCCGAAACCTATGTTGATTGCCATTAATTATATTGCCCTTCTTTAACTCTTATTAATTGAATTCATATCAACTGATACATTATCTTGCCTGGGATCAATACCAGACTGAAAGGCCTATAATTATTCAGGTCATCCCATTTACTCTTTTTAGAAATTGGCACATTAGCTTTCTTCCAGTCTTCTGGAATATAATTAGTCTTTCAACTGTGTGTAATAAAATGAGGAGGGTGATGGAAAATTGGTTCTTTCATGGCCCTCGTAATTATGACTAGAGCCAGACAATTTTTTAGCTGGAATATTAATTTGTAAAAAATGTAGTTTAGGGTTACCAAAAACTATTTGTGAATTCAAGTCAATTTTGGCAAATAGCTCTTGATTGATGGGGAGGAGAAGATTTTTTTTAAAGTCAAAATATATTTTAATTTTTCAGAACTGACTTTTTTGTTTTGTAGCTAGATTTATTTAAAACAAAAAAGTAAAAAAAACACTCAAAAATAAATGAAACATATTAAACCAAACAAACAAAAAATTGATTTTAGACTAATAAAATTTTGTTTGACCCCAAATGATTATTTTTGACATTTTTTGGTTCAGTCACCAAATTGGAAAAATCAGTTATTCACTCAGCTCTAGTTATTGACCCACAAGCTGACATGTTGTTTTAGTATTTTCTGTTATATTCCCTCTTCCTTGCTGTACTATTAAACACCCAATAGAAAGAGCTTTTATTCCCAATCAACTTCTCTCCCACTGCAATGTCAAAAACTGCAACAACAACAAACAAAACAAGAAACTCCTCACTTTAGACCCAAATTGCTTAAAAAAAATAAGAAAAGTATTCATACACTCTTCAGAACAGCTACTCTAACATTAACATTATTTTATACAATGTTCCTAAGCTAATAATAGCAGTTGATGCTTTTAAGACTATCTGAAATGCATTAGTAAGTTCTGCTTTTGTTCACCAAGATAAGGCAAAGAAAAGGAATAACTGTTGTTAACTAGATAGTCTCTTACTTGTTTCAATAATTAGGAAGAGTTTTATGAGTGCAGGCGACAGAACATTCATAGGACATGGGACAGCACTATGAACTTCATTAATAGTAGAAGATATATGACTCTGAGAGAGGTTAAATTGTTTAGGATCATAAACAAAACTATTTTGGGGAGTGACAATGGAATGAGGAGGCCATAGTAGACATTAACATCTTTATGTCTCAAATCCTAAATCTGTAGAATGGAGATAATAACACTTAGCTTTCAGACTTGGTGAATTAATAACTGAGAGCCTGTCCTTTCTAAAATGCCTTTAATTCCATGATCACAAAATACCTCATAGCCTAATTCTGCTGCCATTAAATTTAATGGGAATTTTGTCACTGATTTCAGTGGGAGCAGGATTTAGTTCCATAAGTACATTGGTATAATCGAGTAAGATCTACATTAGAACTTCAAGGTAGTATTAAAAATATTTGCCAATGTCAACTACAATGAAGTAATTAGATCCTAAAATACTTGGCTTTTTAGTATTAAGCTTGCTGGATATCATTGGAAAGAGTTAAACAAATACAATTTAACAAAACCAAAACCACACAAAAATGATTAAATGGAAATCCTCATTTGGCATATTTTTACACCATTACCCTGTATGTGTTCCTCCACGCAAACACAAATATTCATGTTCTTTTCCCAAGATCTCTTCTCCCAAGCCATGATTGTGATTGATGCTTAAGCCATTCATCTCACACAAAGGTTTTGCAGCTAGCAGAATTTACAAGTACCTTTTGTCCTTCAGCTTTCCCATCCACTGTGACACAGCCACGTCACTTGAAAAAAATATTTTTCTTTACTTTACACAGCACCTACAGTAAAACATACACTTTCAGCTCTTCTCTATGATTAAAACATATTGCCTTTTGCAACTCTAATTCCCTCCAAGTGTCTGAATACTATGCCACCATATCACATGGTGGTTTCATTGGTCCGAGGGCTTCTACACCGAGACATTTCCCAGTGAATCAAGGTCCCCCAAATTATTAACATTGTGCAAATCTGCTTTATTATATTTAGGTATTATCCCAATTGCAGATCTGTATATAGATATGTTCATTTAACCCTAAACACAGAAAAGGAATTAGTTAACCAGTAACAATGAGAAAATACTAAATGGTTTATTCATATTTTTATTTATTTTAAAGCACTTTAGGCCAGATTCTACCTTTAGTCACAATGGACAAGACCCACAAAGGGACTTAGATGCCAAACTTTCACTTTAGATGCCTGAACCAAACAGTTTGACTCCACTGAGATCCTCAAAACTCCCACTTAGTGGCTGTCTAACCCTAAAGCTACCTGATTTCTCTAAGCTCTATATCAGGGATTGACAACCTTTGGCATATGGCACAGCAGGGTAAGCCCCTGGTGCGCTGGGCCAGTTTGTTTACCTGCTGCATCCGCAGGTTTGGCCAATCGCAGCTCCCACTGGCCGTGGTTCACCGCTCCAGGCCAATAGTGGCTGCGGGAAGCTGCAGCCAGCACATCCCTCGGCCGCGCCGCTTCCCCCATTGGCCTGGAGTGGCGAACTGCAACCAATGGGAGCCACAATCGGCCGAACCTGCAGACGCAGCAGGTAAACAAACCCAGCCCAGGTAAAGCCCAGCCCGCCAGGCTTACCCTGGCAAGCTGCGTGCCAAAGGTTGTTGATCCCTGCTCTATATTCTCTAAGACTTATATTTCTGTTGCTGGGCAAAACCACCTATCTCCTGATTCCACCAAGCTGCTTGGTGCCCTAGGTAGTAATCAGATCAGTAATTTGGGGTCTGGTTGGTGTGTGTCCCCTAGAGCCCAGTGGTTAGGGCACTGACCTAAGAGGCAAGAGACTTGCTTTCAAATCCTTGTTCTGACTGATTTGGAGTAGGAACTTGAACCCAGGACTCATACTTGGTGTGAATGCCCTAACCACCAAGCTGTTAGGCATTCTGGGGTGGGTATGTCTCAGTTGTTCCCATTGAAGCAGTTCTACTTTGTATTAACTATTACTTGAGCCATAAGGAGGGAGAAAGCAACTCTGCAGCCTGGTGGTTAGTGGACTCATTAGGATATGGGACATCCAAGTTCAAATCTCTGCTTCAATCATACAGAGAAAGGATTTGAAAATAGGGTTCTCTTTGTGGATTTAGCCCAACAAGTAGTTTCTTACTCTTCAACTAGTTCCATTGAAATTAATGGCACCACTTGCAGGGTAAGGTACTACCCAATGTAAGTAAAGGTGACAGAATCTGGCAAATGTTATAGTAAATGTGGGGTTAGTTTCTTATTTATTGAAAGCCTAAGAGATAACTAGCTCATTCCAGCATAACAATCCTGCAATGATTTGCTCCAAACCTCAACCGCTATCTTCCCCAAAAGCCTGAGAAAATAAAGTTTGGCTTTGCAATGTGCTCTGAAAGTTAACAAATCTGGGCTTTGTTGGATTAAGGATGAAGAGTGAATTCCAGTGGTGAAGCCCCAAATGGAAACCATCCTGCCACTCATTCTCTCCCTATAAACTGATGGCAGATGCAGCATTATGGCAGAGGGAAAACAATGGTTGATCTCCCAAACAAAGAGGTTTCATGCAATGTGACTACTGAAAGAGGGACAGAGATAAGAATATCAAAATAAAATAGCAATCTAGATATCCCCATATTCAGAAGTTTAGGGAAGGCTCATATCTAGTGTGTTGAATATTATAATACTGGGCAATGGATAAAGTAAAGAAATTGCCTGCTAAGAAACAAAAATTGCCTTAATTAACAAGAGAAAAACAGCAGTGTAGACATACAAATACTATTTAGTTTACCACAGTTTAAAACTGGATGGAGAAAAGCTTAGTTTGTATTTTCTTTTCATACTGATCATTCTCTTCATTTTTGCACTTACTTTATATATTGGGAGAAAATAATAAATTCTAAATACTAATTCTTCCTATTCAAAATGTAAAAAGATATTCTCAAAATAATCTGAACATTGAAATCACATAAAGCCTAGACATGTCACATAAAAAGGCTTGTTTTCAATGCACTGTTATCTCATGGTATAACTCGAGTGTTACGCCTAACTCAACACTCAAACACTTCTAGCTCAGGGAACTGGGGCTTTAAGCTTGAGGTAGCTAGCTTGTCAGGGAAGGAGTGGATGTTGGGGCTCAAATGATGCTGATGATCAAGCTACTAATGCAGTGTGGACTCAACTAAACTTGTGCTGAAGAATAGAATGTCTTAATTCCATGTTTGCCCCAGTATTCAGAGAGAGAGAGAGAGAGAGACGATTATCAGTATGTAAAACTATATTTGTTGCATGAATTAAGTAAAGAAATGTCAATAACCAACATCTCTCTTCTTGCTTTCCCTCTCATCCATTTTACCTAACACCTTCTTTCTGTCCTCTCTTTGATTCTATCCCTTTACATTTAGACTTTTCTTTCCTCATTTCTGCCAAGTGCTTTCTAACTTCTAATTCTCCCTCTCTCAGTCTATGCAGCCTGGGAAATGCAGACAGGTCAGGAGACTACACCGCCATGGGATAGCAGAGGGCAAATAAGGAATAGTCTTTAAAAAATGTAGAACATTTGGGGACTATTTGGGAATAAGTGATATAGGCAGAAGTAAAACATAGGTCCTAGAAATAAGGAAGGAAGAAACATGAAGTTAATATTAGAAGACCTTGTGTCAATTGCAATTAAATTAGCCCTATCAACATGCCAAGACATAACTAGCCAGTGGAAAGTTAGAAAGTTTCAGACAAAGTATGAATTAAGTCAGGTGGGAATGTTTATATCTACAGGGGGCTAGGTCTTTTTGAAATAGTTGATTTGTGAGCCAGGCTACATTTGAACAGAAAGATCATTAAGAAGACAAGTTAGTGGGAGAAAAATTAGCCTAGTGGAGAGGGCAATGGTGGGGAGAAGTTAAGGGTTTATGCAAAAGACAGTAAAGTAAGAAAGCAGCAGCTAAAATACCATTATGTGGACAGGGTAAATAATTGGAAAACATGAAAAAAGCAATGTTAAATTTAGAGGAAAAAAACCTGAATATTGGTAGGGGAAACCAACTCTCTAAAAATGGGCTAAAGACATAGAACAGTGAAAATGTAATCCAGGGAGAGTTTCCAAATTGTCATATATTTTGTCCAATTTCTGTAGAGGACTCCCAATACATTGTTAATTCTCAAGGCATGCATAAGTGCCTGTACAAAGTTTTCCTCTATTCCCTTTGAAGCAGGATAGAATGGAGCAGCACATATGTGCTAAATTCCATTTGAAGCTAGGAACTTCTGAAATACTTCAGAACAGAACTGAGGTCCATTGTTACTCACCAACTGTAACATTAAGCTAAATTGGCTACACAGGTACAAAGGTGTCCAATTGACCTGGTAGTTGTAGTGGAAGTCATTTTGAAAACTTCTGGCCATTTTGAATTGGTTTAGACTATGACCAAAAACATATAACCTAATGGTCCGGCAAAGTTCACGTGAATATGTGTCTCAGGAGTCAGGGGCAACGACCAAGGGTGTAGATGACATGGACCAGGATCACGATGAATGTTCTGACATGTCTTTCAGCACTTCCCCTTCTTTTCCATATCTTTGTCAATCACAGCTGTTAGAGGGCTTTCCCTTCACCCTCTAACCTGATTCTTGCCACGCGGACAGAAAGCAGAAGACCAGAAGTCCAAAGTGAAGACAATGCAATGGTTATTGGGGTTAGTTTCTAGTAAACATATGTTCCATAACTCTGATGCCTCAGAGCCTTGTTTCCTAGTTTCTCGTCCCCCCATCCTCAGGAGGCATAATTATACTTGAATTGAAATGCATGCCCACAGTCCCACCCATTACAACTTAGGGTCATGTTCCATTTTGGGTCTGGGGTCTTCATCCCACCTCTTTGTACTCCATGGGAGGGATAAAGAGTGAGGTTGTGCTCTGGTCAGGGATGGGCATTTCTTTGGTCTTTTAGTGTTTTATACCTTCCCCCCAAACCCATTTGCCCCTCCCAATTGGTTGCTTGATTTTTACGAGAGATGGGTTGAGGCAATCTTAAAGTGTGCTCTGAATAACACTTTAACTGCTTTCATCTATTCCCATTGTACTAACAAATCCATATGACTAGGCAGAAGCAACATCACAGTGTTTTTCTCCTTTGTTTACACATATTAGTATAAGACATCAAAAAGACAAACCCAAAATTCTATCTCAGGCTAACAAACAGACCTATATACTAACACCAGCCACCAGAAATGACTCTAGGCTATGGCCTTCATCCATAAAAAGCCAATGACCTTTGTGATGAATTTCCAAAACTTAAGATTGAAGTGGTTTTTGGAATGACCACTTGCATTCCCCATAAGATGCATCCATGATTCACAGATAATTTGCATTGATGTGAGATGAATTGTGTAAACTGGGGATTGTTTTGATCCAGTGCTGTACCTTATAGCACCATTCTCTTCACAAAAGAAACCACATTATCCTTAGCAACTTCTTTGTTGATGTTTGTGCTAGTGATAGGTAACCAATCCATCAAATTGTGGATTTATCCATCTGTGATGTTTGAGGTATACTACCCAGGAGTTGCAATTTTCATAGAATTCACCTGCTGGACTCCAAACCCTCCCGGATCCCTTTTTTTCCACAGGGAAACTCTTTTATTTTATTTTATTTTTTTTTGTTACTGCACTATCTCTGCTAGATCACCCTCTGAGGGCTGGCTGTTTACACTGCAAACTGAAGAATTATTCCCTTTTCCGTACTTTGGCTGCCTCTGCTGGGTATAGACCATCATTGAAGACTAAGATGTTTCTCTCTCTGCCTATTTGCACAAAGTCAACAAAGATGGCTACTGGCTTCCCCCTTACTGCTTCTTAGTTTGAACAGCTCTGGCATTAATTGCAGTACTCTTAACCTTTGTTCTATCTTTATTTGCCTATTTTCATCTTTCTAGATAGCTGGCTCACACTGTCCCAGCAACGAAAACAGCAGTCTATCACCTTATGCCTCTTGGTTAAATTTCCCTCCTTTTTTAATAGTATTCTTTACTTTTTATTCTTCTTGTTTAGGCAATGGGAGCACTGGACACTTGTGGGGTAGGAATCCTCCATCACAAAATGTTATATTTAGATCCAGCAGAGAAGGAGATAGACATAGATATGAGCATACAGAGAGCTGATATAAACATCTATCTGCTGCACTGACTTTATTGTTCAGGCAGGAAAACTGAAACTATCATGGAAGTGAGGCTTTGAATTAGGGAAGAGGGAGTGCTCACACATTTAAAGGTAAAGGAATCGCGTTATTCTGTCCAATAAATGGAGCCTCACTGAAATAAAGTGAGGATGAGTAACAGCAGTGCAGGTCAGATCATGAAAGAAAGAGTGTTTAGAAGAGAACAGAGAACACACAGTAGAGGACTATGAACTATGTGGCACATGGTTTGTTAGTATATGAGATATTGTAGAAGAGAATGGGTGAAATACAATCATTTTATATGAAATGTAAATGTAATAAAGGAAGTGCCTAAGCAATACTGAGGAATACAGTCTACACACAACACTTTGGACTGAAGTTCAGACCCAAATTCAGAGATGATGGGTAAGTTATATTTGTTAGGTGGGTGACTAAAGGAGCCCTCCTAGAGTAGTTAACACTAGACTGCTTAAAAACATTGCTGGATCAAAACCTATAGGAATCCACCATAATCGACACTTAGCATCACATCCTTTTAATAATAGTTGCCATATTTAACAAAACCAACAGCTGTTGGGGGGCAGGGGAGAGATGGGAGCAAGTGCACAAAAAGAAGAGGCAGAACAAAGGATACAATGTCTCTTTTAATTTGAAATGTGAGTGGTCTGGATTTGCCTTATCTTTGGAATAAATATGTATTCTTGCACAATGATGGGATAGAGACTCATGATGACCTATCTTGAGGTAGCTGGATTACATGGTGATGTGAAATTATTGCCTTCTTCCCCCGTCCCCAGAAAAAAAAAAGTAAAAATTAAGAGGGGGTCTGAAATGAAAGTAGAATCATTGAAAGCCACTGGTTTGTTTCTGGTTAAGCAACATCAAATAAAGATAGACTGAGATAATCCCATGTACAGTTTGATACGTATCTGAAGCTTTTGATTCTTATCCATATTTCAGAAGCTTTTTTAAGTTGTCCTATCACTGCCTACAACACTCCAATATATTGTACCATGTGCATCATTTTTTTTATTATATGATTAGTGTAGACTATGCTTCAATGCACTTAATTAAGTAGAACAATTATATTTGATGGGTAAAAAAAATCAAGAGGTGAACAGGGCAGTGTAAATTTATCACTTTGATGACAAGAGCTATTTTTTCTTCCATTGTGAGGCAATATGTAATATACATGGATATAAATCACAACTCAGCAGTCCCAACAGCATTTGAGGCTTACACATATGGAAAGCCCTGCAAGAATCTCTGCTCCTGAAGGGAATAGAAGGAGGCTCCCAAGCTGTCTCTCTCCTCTGTTTCTAATTGTTTTGTTTAGATGGGGCAGAGAAAAAGCAGCACAGGGGAGAACAGAGAAAGGGCCGGGGCAAGGGAAGCTTCCAAAATCACTTCCCTCATTCAAGAAAAATCTTTTTGCTACTAAGGAGTGGAGAAAGTAGATTCCTTTAAAGCTGCTTGCCCATTCATTTCTCTACTTGGTGCCGCACCTTCAATTTCTCTGCTGGAGCTGCCAAACACAGGAACATGTTGGATATCAGCCACTCAGGGAAGTAGCAGATGTTGGAATCTTTTGTAGATGTAGGTCTCTTTTTGTAGATGTCTCTTTTGCCAGCAAAAGCAACAACCAGCACAAGAAGGCAGACAAATTGGCATAAGGAGGGATGGGACAGAAAGATGCAGAGCCACTGAGGAACTGGGAATAATGAGAACATGTGCAAAACAATCAAGGACTAGGATGAGAGAAGTCAGTGTGGGTTGAGATGGACATTTTTGGTCGAGTGGCTATAATGGGAAAAGGTATTTCAAAGCTGCTCAGAGTTGTATAGTAGTGTCAACCCACCTTCCCTTTGGAACTTCACACATCATAGAGAAGGAACAGGTCTGACTATATATATATATATATATATATATCCTGAGCTATGCAAACAGGTATGGAACAAATAGAATATTGTCAGCAGTTAGCAGATTGCATTACAAAATGTTGTGTGCATGAGTAACATCCTCTCTTAAAAACCTTTACAGTACTACCACTGAAGAGCACATCCACAACCAAGAGACTAGAATTTTGCCTAATTTCAAATTTCTGTCCCAAAATAGCTGAGCTTCCAGAACTGTTCAAAAAAGAAAAGATTGTCATTGTTAAAATAATGGACAAATTGTATTCTTTTTGTCTTTGTTCCTGAAAACAGCTTAACCCTATTGCTCAAACTTAAAAAAAAAAAAAACTAAAACCTTCTCCTGAGCTGTAAATGAACATGGGGAATTTGAGCCTGAAAGGCAAAATATTAATAGAATTATAGCATCTAAGAATGGCTCATTAGAATGAAAAAACACCTTGTGTACTATTAACTGTAAATGTTGATATGGACTCCACATATTTTTTTTTACATAGTCTGTGAGATAGTAGTCTGCAATTAAGGGCAGTAGTGCCTAGCGGTCAGCCCACCCCCACCTAGCATGGCAGTTTTTAGGTTTGAAAAATCTAATAGGAAGATGTAGAGACACCTATAAGGGATTGGGAGAGGAGGAAAACAGCTTTGGCAATGGGTAATGCTTGGAGAGGGAATCCTAGTACTATAACTTTAAGAGCCAGGGACCAGGCACTTTGCTGAAAGGGCAAGACAAGGTTCTTTTCTCACCCAACCAATTCAAAATGTGTTGGGAGAAGGGAAACAGCATCAAAGCTGCCTTCTCTCTCACAGGAGGGCAGACTCTGGTGGAGAAAGCTGGTCTGCTGAACCCTCCAGGAAGGAAGGCTAATTGGAGATGGTGTTCAGCTGAAGGGACCTGGCAAAAGACTTGCAGCTGTCTTAAACTTAAACCAGCTCCTGGAAGGTAGGGTAGGACTAACTCAAGGAAAAGTGGCCTGAGATTCCACCCTAACTCTGGGAAGAGGGCTGGAAGTCTGAGCTACAACTCCAAGTCCAGAGACAGGGATGAGGGAAAAACTCTGTTTGAAAGAGGGAGATATTGCTTCAGACTGTATAGAATGTAATTCCCAGCAAGGGTGTGGGAAGGCTGGTGGAGATCTGGCTCTAGATACCAGCATTCCAAGCATGTGCTAAGGGCGGCCCTTTTCAAGGGGCGGCACTCCACTTTTTTTTTTTTTGCTTCCGCAGCGGCACTCCGGCTTTTTTATTTATTTATTTTCTTCTGGCGGCAAAAAAACAAACAAATCTGGACACGGCCCTACCTGTTTAAAGGAGGGGTAAAACAGAATACCTTAAAACAAGAACCAACCCAACTCCAAAGAGTGTAATCTACTGGGAAATGTATGCTCATAAGGAGGAACAACTGACAATTCCCATGCAAAAGATAGAGAAGTTATTTGTCATACTCCAGCTACACGATTACACTCCACCATTGAGAAATAGGTGTAAATCTGTATCAGCTGAGATTATGTGGCACTGATTTTCCATGTCCTTTAGAGAATCATAGAATCATAGACTATCAAGGTTGGAAGGCACCTCAGGAGGTCATCTAATCCAACCCTCTGATCAAAACAGGACCAATCCCCAACTAAATAATCCCAGTCAGGGCTTTGTCAAGCCTGACCTTAAAAACCTCTAAGGAAGGAGATTCCACCACCTCCCTAGGTAACCCATTCCAGTGCTTCACCACCCTCCTAGTGAAAAACATTTTCCTAATATCCAGCCTAAACCTCCTCCACTGCAACTTGAGACCATTACTCCTTGTTCTGTCATCTGCTACCACTGAGAACAGTCTAGATCTATCCTCTTTGGAACCCCCTTTCAGGTAGTTAAAAACAGCTATCAAATCCCTCTCATTCTTCTCTTCTGCAGATTAAACAATGCCAGTTCCCTCAGCCTCTCCTCATAAATCATGTGCTCCAGCCCCTAATCATTTTTCTTGCCCTCCGCTGGACTCTTTCCAATTTGTTCCTCATCCTTTTTGTAGAGTCGGGCCCAAAACAGGACACAGTACTCCAGATGAGGCCTCACCAATGTCTAATAGAGGGGAATGATCACGTCCCTTGATCTGCTGGCAGTGCCGCTACTTATACAGCCCAAAATGCTGTTAGCTTTCTTGGCCACAAGGGCATGCTGTTGACTTATATCCAGCTTCTCGTCCACTGTAACCCCTAGGTGTTTTTCTGCAGAACTGCTGCTTAGCCATTTGGTCCCTAATCTGTAGCCGTTCATGGGATTCTTCCATCCTAAGTGCAGGACTCTGCACTTGTCCTTGTTGAACCTCATCAGATTTTCTTTTGGCCCAATCCTCTAATTTGTCTAGGTCCCTCTGTATCCTATCCCTACCCGCCAGTGTATGTATCACTCCTCCCAGCTTCATGTCATCTGCAAACTTGCAGAAGGTGCAGTCCACACCACCTCTAGATCATTAATGAAGATATTGAACAAAACCAGCCCCAAGACCAAACCTTGGGGCACTCCACTTGATACAATTACGATATCCACCTGCTGAAGTGAAGAAACAGATTGACAGAGCCAGAAGAGTACCCAGAAATCACCTACTACAGGACAGGTCCAACAAAGAAAGTAACAGAACGCCACTAGCCATCACCTACAGCCCTCAACTAAAACTTTTCCAGTGCATCATCAAGGATCTACAACCTATCCTGAAGGACGATCCATCACTGTCACAGATCTTTGGAGACAGGCCAGTCCTTGCTTACAAACAGCCTCCAAACCTGAAGCAAATACTCTTCAAGTTAACTGTTCCGTTGGTGTACATTTTAGCATAATACCCTGTACATATCTGATCTAAACCTTGGTACAGGTGCCATCACTCCTGTGACCTAAATGCTAGGTTAATTTGTCTTTGTGGAAGAGCACCACACAACAAAAACACTAACCCAGGAATCTATCCTTGCAACAAAGCCCATTGCCAACTCTGTCCACCTATCTATTCAGGAGATACCATCATAGGACCTAATCACATCAGCCACACTATCAGGGGCTCGTTCACCTGCACATCTACCAATGTGATATATGCCATTATGTGCAGCAATGTCCCTCTGTCATGTACATTGGCCAGACCGGACAGTCTCTATGTAAAAGAATAAATGGACACAAATCAGATGTCAAGAATTATAACATTCAAAAACCAGTTGGAGAACACTTCAACCTCCCTGGCCACTCGATTACAGACCTAAAAGTCACAATATTACAACAAAAAAACTTCAAAAACAGACTTCAATGAGAGACTGCTGAATTGGAATTAATTTGCAAATTGGACACCATTAAATTAGGTTTGAATAAAGACTGGGAGTGAATGGGCCATTACACAAAGTAAAACTATTTTCCCATGCTTATCTTTCCCACCCATACAGTTCCTTATATCTTCTTGTCAAGTGCTGGAAATGGGCCATTTTCATTACCACTACAAACAGTTATTTTTCTCTCCTGCTGACATCAACTCACCTTAACTGATCACTCTCCTTATAATGTGTATGGTAACACCCACTGTTTCATGTTCCCTGTGTGTGTATATATATATATATATATATATCTTCCTTCTGTATTTTCCACTGCATGCATCCGATGAAGTGAGCTGTAGCCCATGAAAGCTTATGCTACAATACATTTGTTAGTCTCTAAGGTGCCACAAGTACTCCTATTCTTTTTGCAGATACAGACTAACACGGCTACTACTCTGAAACTACTTGATACCGTCTGACAACTAGACATGGAGCCATTGATCATTACCCGTTGAGCCCGACGATCTAGCCAGCTTTCTATCCACCTTATTGTACATTCATCCAGCCCATACTTCTTTAACTTGCTGGCAAGAATACTGCGGGAGACCATATCAAAAGCTTTGCTAAAGTCAAGGAATAACATGTCCACTGCTTTCCCTTCATCCACAGAGCCAGTTATTTCATCAGAGAAGGCAATTAGGTTAGTCAGTCATGACTTGCCTTTGGTGAATCCATGCTGACTGTTCTTGATCACTTTCCTCTCCTTTAAGTGCTTCAGAATTGATTCCTTGAGGACCTGCTCTATGATTTTTCCAGGGACTGTCTTTATTAATATTTTTGTGAAACAGCTTTATTCTATACTGAAGTAATATGTCCCTTTTAATGTCATTGAAGAAAAAATACAATTCTGAACCAGTCTAACTTCCCTATTGCTGGGAGAGACTTTAAATATGTTTATGGATGGATAATGTTCTTGGTAAATAATTAATGGAAGGCTAAATCCAACTCACTGCATCCGAGGCAATATAAAAATCTATGAATATGCATTAACGTCTTCAATTGAACTCTCCATAATCTTATGAGTGATAGATAGGAGGGAATCATTTATCATTGCACTATTTGTATGTCATAACTGATTGCATTCTACTCAAAGTATAAAAAGATCCTCATTGGAACAATGCTAGACTGGGTCATAACTGTAAATATAAAAGTGCTCTGGCAAAATTAAGCCAATCAGTATTAGATTGTGCCCATTATTGATTGATTAGAAAGCAGCTACATTACAAAAACCAACCAAACAAACAAACAAAACCACAATGTTTTGTAGAATGATCAGGAAAGCAATATTGACCTCTTCCTGCAGTGGCACAAATTAAACTGAACTAAGGAACTAAGGAAACAAATTAAAAGACAAGAAAAAATTTATAATGTGTCTCATTGAAGAACAATTTATAATCCTCTAGTTTTAATAATTTAAAACCTGAAATCAAATCCTTAAAGCAGGACATAGTTCATGCAAATAGACAGATACAGTTTGGGGGATCCATGCTTTCAGGCAGAGATGGTCGGCACAAATTTTACAAAGGCAGTTGAAAAATGGTGTGAAATGTAGTCAGAAGCCCTTTGAATTATGGGACAGAGAAAACTGCATCAGGTGGTGGTAATCATAGAATCATAAACTATCAGGGTTGGAAGGGACCTCAGGAGGCCATCTAGTCCAACCCCCTGCTCAAAGCAGGAGCAATCCCCAACTAAATCATCTCTGCCAGGGCGTTGTCAAGCCGGGCCTTAAAAAAAAAAACCTCGCAGAGGGTGCAGTCCACGCCATCCTCTAGATCCGTGTTTCCCAAACTTGGGACGCTGCTTGTGTAGGGAAAGCCGCTGGCAGGCTGGGGTGGTTTGTTTACCTGCCGCGTCCACAGGTCAGGCTGATTGCGGCTCCCACTGGCCGCGGTTCGCTGCTCCACGCCAATGGGAGCTGCTGGAAGCAGTGTGGGCTGAGGGATGTACTGGCCGCTGCTTCCTGCCACCCCCATTGGCCTGGAACAACAAACCGCGGCCAGTGGGAGCCGCGATCGGCCAGACCTGCAGACGGGATAGGTAAACAAACCGCCTCAGCCCGCCAGGGGCTTTCCCTACACAAGCAGTGTCCCAAGTTTGAGAAACACTGCTCTAGATCATTAATGAAGATATTGAACAAAACCCGTCCCAGGACCGACCCTTGGGGCATTCCGCTTGATACCGGCTGCCAACTAGACATGGAGCCATTGATCACTAGCCTTTGAGCCCAATGATCTAGCAAGCTTTCTATCCACCTTATAGTCCATTCATCCAGCCCATACTTCTTTAACTTGCTGGCAAGAATACTGTGGGATACCATATCAAAAGCTTTGCTAAAGTCAAGGAATAACACGTCCACTGCTTTCCCCTCATCCACAGAGCTAGTTATCTCGTCAGAGAAGGCAATTAGGTTAGTCAGGCCTCCAAGATGCACTGCAATCCATTCCCAGAACTCCTCACAGCAGAAGGGGTTGATTTGCACAGTGGGATAGTTACCCACAGTGCACTGCTCTCTCTGTTTATGCTAGAGCACCAACTGTGGATGTTCTCCATTGACTGAAGGAGCATTCTGTGAACATGCACAATGTTAGAGCACTCTCCAAAACAGTGGAGAGTTTATGATCATTGATGTAGCTTAACTTACAGATGTATTGTAAGGATAATAATATTAAAAAGTGTGAGGCATTCAGGCATTCGGGCTGGACATACAAAAGGAGTTAGGCATTGTAATACTAACTCTTTGGAGTTAGGCACCTATTCTGTTTTTTGCAAGAAGCTGGGAGGGGAAAAGTGGAGAGGACCTTTAGCCCAGTGGTTAGGGAACTTATCTGGTATGTGGAAATCACCTTCATCTGAGCAGGAGAGAGGATGTGAACAGCGATTAGCCATTGTTTTGGAGAGTGCTCTAACATTATGCTTTTGGATATTCTGATGTAAAACACCCTCAGTTTCTTCTGTTCAAGCTGTTGAACTCTGGATAAATAGAGTGCAACATCCCATATCTCAATGGTTAGAGCATTTGCCTGAAAGGCAGCTGATACCTGTTCAGATCCCTTCTCCCTCTTAGGTGGGGCTTTGTTTCCTACAACTCAAGTGAGTATCCTAACCACTGGGTTAACATTTTTGTGGGAAGTACTCCTCCCCCACCCTACTTCCCATCTTGACTTGTGTGAACTGACCTGAGGGGTCCAATCCAGTAGATGCCCTCTGAGCATGCCCAGTGGATTGGGCCCTACATGTGATTTAGACAGATGAATGCTTATCTTCCGCTGGTTCACAAATCACTCTGAGGCTTACACAGAAGATAAGTGTCTGGATACCTAGAGGAAGGCAGAAGTGTGCATGCCTGAGGCAGCTAAGAAATTCTTACTGCAAAAACTTAAGTACCTACAGAGTTCGCTGGGAGCCTAAAACTGGGACTTAAGAACCTAACTCCTTGTTTGCATCCAGGCCTGTGATACTACAGTAAAGGTAGCCACATAATTATCTCAGGTCAATAAACTGAAGTCAATTATAAAACTCCGGTTAACTTCAGTGGTAACAGAGTTAAGAAATGCTGAGTGTTCCCCATCTCCCCGCCCCGCAAATCTTACTCATATAGAATACATGGTGGTATGGTGTTATTTAAAGGTTTAATTGGCATGAGTTTAGAATGGGTGGATAATTCACAAGTGGCAAATGCACTTACCTTTCTCATGGTACAAAGCTCCATGTCTAAATTTTCAGAAGTGACTCAAAATTTTGAGTGTGTCCATTTTTGGGTATTTGAGAAGTGTTAAAGGAGCCATATTTTCACATTCTGTAAATCAGTCCCCTTCTAAGGAATCTCTAACTGAACATAGATGCTTTTTGTAGTCTTTTTTTGAAAATTTAGCCATTACCATTTCTAGCTGTGTAGGATCCAGGATAGTGTAGCTTAAACGAGCTACTGGTGCAGGACTGAATATTTCCATTCTGAATCTTGGACAAATGTGATTTTCAAAGGACATTCTACATTTTAGGAGAAACCTGGAAACATTTCCATACCAAGTTGCTTTAAAAATAAAAACGAAAAAACAAAAAAACCTGGTGCCTGAACCTGCTCACAGATTAAAATATAGATTTTTGGACATAGTGTTCTTGATAAATGCAGTTTATCACATTTCTCTGTACCTTATCAAATGGATAGCCCCTCTACATATATGTATTATATGCTGGGGAGAATCATGTGATAAATTGCAGAATCATGTATTAAACTGAGCTGTTATGTACTGTCATTATGGATAGTCTCACCTGCTCTCTGCTCATTGATCCTGGAACTTGTTCTCACATCTCAAACCCCTGAGCAGCCTCAAACAAGCGCCATTTAAAAAAAAGTCAGTCTGGCAAAAAATCACCACGTGTGGAAATCCAAATTACCTGGCCCTAGTCCCAGTACAGGTAAGATTCATTTCTAGACAAGTGACAATTTATCTATACAGATAAAGATATCAAGGGCTTGTTGACAGCAGTGCAAATTACATTAACCCTCAATTTAAGGCCCCTTTACATAGTAAAGCAGCCTTAGTGTAAGTGAGAATGAGGCCACATAACTTCACACTATCTCATCCTGTAAACTCAAAGGGCTGAAAATTTGAGCTTAATGACATTAAAAATGATGAAATTCCCAGTTTCTCAATGGATCACACATCATCTGTCCCTAGTCCTGGAAGGTTAGGAGATAATAGACTGAACAGTTTTATTCACAAAGAAAGCTACTGTAATTCAGTTTTATGGTTCCGTCTCTGAGTCCTGTACTCTGAACCCTAGGCTTTTTTTACCCATGGGAGCGAGGAGGGATTTCAGTACAAATGATATAGTCAAAAGCAATTTTTTTTCATGATGACTACATTGTAATACATATGTTTATTTAAATGAACTTGCTAAATATATTAATAGATTTTAAGGGCATAAGGAACAATTATAATTATCTAGTCTGATCGGCACAACACAGTGTAGCCAGACACGGACCCCTCTTCCCCCTCCCCGCATTTGCTCTTTCAGGTGCAGTCTGCACAGTTTCTCTTTTGAGTGCAGTCTGCACAGTTTTCTGTTATGCTGTTACAAAGCCACAAGCATCGGGAGCTCCCCAATGATGTTAGGTGCTTGCTTAAAGCTGCATTGCTCTATATTACCAATTGTATTCATGCTTATAAATATATAATCAATTAATGTAAGGAGAGAGTGTGAGTGACAGCCAATGGCAAAACAAAGCAAATATTGCTTTTATGGAGCCATGGGATTATCTTGGTGAAGGTATACATTTCGAGACAGGTGGCCAGGTAGGGTACCAACAAGGAAATGTAACAGCTCGCTAAACTCAAGACCAGAATGGAAACAGTAGAGCCCTCCCGCAGATCTGAAGGGACTTCGAGGACTCTCGTTGCCTCGCAGCTGATCTGCAGGCAGCTGTTGCCTGGCCAGCCTCAGTCACCTGCAAAATCAAAACCAACATCCATGCCTGCAGCCTGCCAGCAAATGTGGTGTGTGTGTGAGTATAATTGCGCAAGTAAGGGATGCCAATAAATCAAACCTCAGTGCTGCTCTATTTCGACCTTTGTTTATGGTTATTTCTTAGCTGGTTCCAAGAATGGGTAACACACAGGTAAAAGTATATTAAATAAAAGAAACCATCATTTATTTTCAGATTTTTGAAACGTTTGTGGCTTTACCTATTTGTGAAGTAACTACCATGCTGCTCTGTATTACTGTAAAACTGGATCCTCAGCAAAAACAACTTTGTGACACTTTTAATATGTGACACTTTTAATATGAAATTTCAATATATTGTGACACTTTTATTCTCATTAAATAGTCCCTTACACTCTGAGTAGTCCCATTCAAAACAATGAGACTTCTTTTTAAAAAAGGGCTTAGTTCTTTTTTAACGCACTAGCCCACTCCTCTTAGGGAGTAAGGCACTAGTCAGCATGTGTAAGGGTATCACAGTCTAGCCCATATGTATTAGCTTTAGGTTTGAATTAAACCCCTGAACTGTATGGAAATTATCTGGATTCAGACTTCATGGTTAATATTTGTTATAGTCTACAATTGACCTAAACTAAGCCCTAGATTTGAATGCCTCTCTGTCCTGGAATAATTTTGACCTGTTTCCTCACTTTCTTGGCTCTTTCTCATTACGTTTATAAAAATATTTTTAAAAATTACATATAAAGGGAAAGTTAAAGTAATATTTAAACTCAAAAAGCAAGGCAACGCTGAGAAAATAGTACATCAGTTCAGTTCCTTTCTCCCGCTTTGCTGTTGCTCTCTTCCTTCCTCATTAGTTAGTATCCTGTTGCCTCAGTTCTTGTCACACAAAAATTCTGATTGTCCAGTGCACATAGACTTTGCGGACCAAAATCTGTTCTGTTGGATCTGTGCAAATCTGGCTAAGCAGTACTGAGATCCAGGGAGTTAAATTCATGCACCCACTAGGCTACACTGTGTTTGGTTTCTCAGTGCTCTATTCACATACTAATATTAATTTAATATAATTTTAGTTTAATTACATAATGTATGTTGCTTCAAAAATATTACTATACTAATCTTCTCTCCACTGTGTTGTATAAAGTAAAGTCAAGGTTGTCCCCTTCTTTCTATTTTCAAAGTATCCATTCAGTTTAATTGATATAGAGCCCCAGCTGGAGAGCTGAGTATGAACTCTATCCTGAGCTCTTGTTCCACATTTCTGGAGATTGATCTCAGCTCCATTTGTCCATGGAGGAACACTAATGTTGAAGATATGCACAAAAACCTGAAACTGTTAGGGCTCATTTCCTAAGAGAACCAGAGCTGAGGGTGATTGAAATTGATGGTTACAAAACAGATGTAGCTTGTTCCCGGGAAAGTAAGGTGATTGTAGCTATTTGAGAAACATTAGAAGATTGTGATGCATTTTAAAACATAATTATTTTTTATTTATTTAGTCTGGGTATATTTTCACATATACAACAACAAAACTAAGAAAGATCCTTTATGCTGGAACAAAGGTATTAGATTAGGACCTGATCCAAAACCCAGTAAAATCAAGACAGTTATTGACTTTAGTGAGTTTTGGATTAAGTGGTAGCAAAATTCATTGAAGTCAGCTTCACTTTACCTGTTTCCTTGTTTAAATGATGATGATAGAAGAAGAATGTCATTAGTACATTTTTAATCACACACAAATGATAATGTATAATGTATACAAGCTAAGGGATCAATTCTGCCATTAACAGTGTCCAGTGTCCATACTGTAACTTCTGTTTACAGTTATGTTTACCATTCTCTAAGTTCCTGATGTTAGTTCTGCAAATCTTACATATGGTACATTAGGTTTTCAAATCCTTTTCCCATTAAACATTGGTAATGCAACTTTCTTAGTACAAGTATCAGAGGGGTAGCCGTGTTAGTCTGGATCTGTAAAAGCAGCAAAGAATCCTGTGGCACCTTATAGACTAACGGACATTTTGGAGCATGAGCTTTCGTGGGTGAATACCCACTTCGTCGGATGCATGCATGTATTCACCCACGAAAGCTCATGCTCCAAAATGTCTGTTAGTCTATAAGGTGCCACAGGATTCTTTGCTGCTTTCTTAGTACAGAAACTGTAGTTGTGACTTTTTTTAAAAATAAGAACATTCAACTGTTCTGTTTTTTTAAAAAAAATCTACAATTAAATATTAGAGCCTTTTGAGAATGGCCATTTTGCGAATTTATAATACAGCCCAGTAGTAGATTTTTTGCAGTAATTCTCTCAAAAAATGTTTTAATTATTTCAGGCAAGATACTGTTGTACTACTGTAGTTTGTGGGAAATCTTTCCACATTCAGAGGAAGCAATGTCATATAACTTCATCACATTCAGCTGATGCTTTTTGACTCCATTGTCATAAGTTGTCCAGTCTCTGTCTCTGCAAGCAGGACTATGTGGCCATGGAGTACTTCGGAATAGTAACATTTATTGAGGGTTCATATCTTGACATAATTTGCAGAATTTTGCAGAATTTTAAAATATTGTGTGCAGATTATCTATCTATCTATCTATCTATCTATCTATCTATCTATCTATCTATCTATCCGGCACAGAATTCCCCAAGTAGTAACTTGTAAAATATATACACGTAGAAAATGCCTAAGCAGAAAATACAAATATAGCTTCATCACTAAGAACTGGCCACTTCACCTTGAATGGTGTCTTACAGTATTTGCTATTTAATTATGCTAAATAATCTGTTCCACCTTGTATTTAGCTATGGCACATTGAATATCTTTGCCAGACCTGAAGAAGAGTTCTGTGAAGCTTGAAAGCTGGTCTCCAAACTTTGGTCTAAAGATATTACCTCACCCACTTTGTCTCACCACTAAGAACTGGACATTTATCATTAAATTCAATTATATTTTTCCTCCCAAGGATACTATTTTGGCTTTGACAGGTAGAGAGTATATTAGTGCAGCAGTACCACTGAAGAGTAGAAATACACTAATGGGACATGCAATGCACTTCAATAGGTTGCAGGATGTCTTCTCTCCCATCATTGATCTTGCTCTTCTCTGATTACCCAAAGCACTTAACTACATGCTTATTTTCTAAGGATGTGCATAAGTCCCATTGAAGTATCTTTCTAATATTCAGAAGCAGAGGTGATACGTAGGGGGAAAATGGAAGGTCAAGTGCCCCCCAGATTGGCCTACTGGGGGTAGGCTGTCTCAGGCAGAAGCAGCTCCATCCCAGCAGGACCCAGAGCGCTGTGGACCCTGGCTGAGTGCAGAGTGGGAGGGGTCACTGGGCAGGGGAGACACATGAGCCGGTCACATGTCCTCCCCTTTAGCTTGCACCCCTCCCACCCCAGTATGGGAAGGCACCAGTTGTCTATATTCAGAATGCAGGACCATGTGAGTTTAATTATTGCAAGAATGGGAATAAGAGTTAGGGATCTGAAAGAAGGCTCTTAAATGTATTAGTGTACCTAAAAGAGAAGTTGGGGGGAGAGGGTGAAGGAGAGAGACGACACATTTTACTGCAGCAAAAGTAAATATAGGCAGAACTGAGTATCTATATTCTAACAGTCAGATCCTGAACCATTATTTATCTGGCCCCGGAATGTATAGGGAGGCCCTGGACTGCTATGCCTCTTGCCAGGATCATCAACTAGCTGCACCATGATGAGTTTTCAATGCTCCATTGGTCTCTGTCCCCTTGGTCTGCACCCCATTTGAGAGTATTGGAATGGACTTGGTTGGGCCACTTGAAAAGAGTGCAGCTGGGTATTGATACATCCTAGTAATCATGGATTATGCCATCAGATATCTTGAGGCAGTACTGTTATGCTCCAGAAATGCAAAAGCCATCACAGCAGAACTAATGAAGGTCTTTGCATGGGTGGGGGTGCCTCAGGAGAGTCAGGAAAGTCAACCAGCTTTACATTCTGGGAACTAAAGGATTTGTGCGAAGTGAAGATAAACAGCTGGATTGGTAAAGGTCATCAATCAGACACTAAAAAAACATGTTAAGGAAGTTCATTTCCATAGACCCTTGTCACTAGGACTTTCTGTTCCCACCTCCTTCTTGTACTGCAATCATCCACAGGTTTCTCCCATTTGAACTCATAGACTCATAGACTTTAAGGTCAGAAGGGACCATTACGATCATCTAGTCTGACCTCCTGCACAGTGCAGGCCTCAGAATCTCACCCACCCACTCCTGTAACAAACCCCTAACCTATGTCTGAGTTACTGAAGTCCTCAAATTGTGGTTTGAAGACCTCAAGGTGCAGAGAATCCTCCAGTAAGTGACCCGTGCCCCATGCTGCAGAGGAAGGCGAAAAACCTCCAGGGCCTCTGCCAATCTGCCCTGGAGAAAATTCCTTCCCGACCCCAAACATGGCGATCAGTTAAACCCTGAGCATGTGGGCAAGACTCACCAGCCAGCACCCAGGAAAGAATTGTCTGTAGTAACTCAGATCCCATCCCATCTAACATCCCATCACAGACCACTGGGCATACTTACCTGCTGATAATCAAAGATCAATTGCCAAATGAATTGCAAAGATTAGACTATCCCATCATACCATCCCCTCCATAAACTTATCAAGCTTAGTCTTAAAGCCAGATATGTCTTTTGCCCCCACTACTCCCCTTGGAAGGCTATTCCAGAACTTCACTCCTCTAATGGTTAGAAACCTTCGTCTAAGTTCAAGTCTAAACTTCCTAGTGTCCAGTTTATATCCATTTGTTCTTATGTCCACATTGGTACTAATCTTAAATAATTCCTCTCCCTCCCTAATATTTATCCCTCTGATATATTTATAAAGAGCAATCATATCCCCCCTCAACCTTCTTTTGGTTAGGCTAAACAAGCCAAGCTCTTTGAGTCTCCTTTCATAAGACAGGTTTTCCATTCCTCGGATTATCCTAGTAGCCCGTCTCTGAACCTGTTCCAGTTTGAATTCATCCTTCTTAAACATGGGAGACCAGAACTGCTCACAGTATTCCAGATGAGGTCTCACCAGTGCCTTGTACGACGGCACTAGCACCTCCTTATCTTTGCATTAGCTTTTTTAACGGCCATATCACATTGTTGGCTCATAGTCATCCTGTGATCAACCAGTACTCTGAAGTCCTTCTCCTCGGTTACTTCCAACTGATGTGTCCCCAATTTATAACTAAAATTCTTATTATTAATCCCTAAATGCATGACCTTGCACTTTTCACTATTAAATTTCATCCTATTATTATTACTTCAGTTTACAAGGTCATCCAGATCTTCCTGTAGGATATCCCGGTCCTTCTCTGTGTTAGCAATACCTCCCAGCTTTGTGTCATCCGCAAACTTTATTAGCATATTCCCACTTTTTGTGCCAAAGTCAGTAATAAAAAGATTAAATAAGATTGGTCCCAAAACCAATCCCTGAGGAACTCCACTAGTAACCTCCTTCCAGCCTGACAGTTCACCTTTCAGTACGACCCGTTGTAGTCTCCCCTTTAACCAGTTCCTTATCCACCTTTCAATTTTCATATTGATTCCCATCTTTTCCAATTTAACTAATAATTCCCCATGTGGAACAGTGTCAAATGCCTTACTGAAATCGAGGTAAATTAGATCCACTATTATATGGGAGGCAGCTTTAAGGGATTTTGGTGTAGTTTTGGAAATGAGGGAGGAACAGGGCTCACAAGCTAACAGCATTGTGCAGTCTGTGCTCACCCTTTGCAAGAGGCTAGGAGCCTTAGGCACTTTTGCATGGGTGAATGTCCTGAATGCTCAGAGTACCCAAGAGACGGCCTAAAACAAAAGAGCCTTCCTCTGACTGTTCAAACCTAGGGATCCAGTGTTTCTCCTACTCCAGAGATAAAAGTTTGAGCCCACTGTCAGGGTCCTTTCAGAAATTATTTGCCATGTAGGCCTGGTAAGTAATGACAAAAGAAAAACAAATGTATGTCAATCCTTTAAAACCATGGAAAACCTAGGAGGGCTTATTTATTGCCCTCTACCCTCTGGAACCAGAATTAGGGCCACAGGCTGACAGCATTTCTGTCCCAATTATGGACCATCCTGGGGGCTATCTCACAGCAGAACAGGAGGTCCAAACTGAACAATTGGTAGCCACCTCCTCATTTGTGTTTTTTACCAGACTGGGGGGAACATAACTCATCTTCCAGTGAATCCAAACTGAGTCTGTACAACATGTCGGAGAGTCCCATGGCCTCTTCCTCAGAAGTTGAGAGAGATTGTGAAGCAGGCACTCCAATCCATGCTGGACCTTGGGATGATTGAAGGGAACTGTAGCAACTGGAGTCCAGTGATGTTGGTCCCCAAGTTGGATGGGACCACCTGCTTTTTTTCCCAATGACTTTATGCAAGTCAATACCATCTCAAAGTTTGATGCATACCCATGATATGTGTTAATGAGCTACTAGATTGTTGCGGGGGAGGGAGACTGAATATATTACCACCCAGAGATTGAGGAAGCTTACCTGGCTGGATGAGCCTCCTGCTAGAAGGGACAACTAAAGCCTGGGGCTTCGACTGAAGTATGAACTGTGTGAAGATGAGGTCTGAATAAAAGAAGGAGTCCCACAAAGTGTTCATCATTTGATTCTTTTTTGAGTTGTGGGTCTTTTGTTCTTGATTTCCTTTGGACCAGAAGTGATAGGACTGAAGTGTGCCTTGGCCAAAGAACCAAAGTACCACTTTCTCAAATCTCAGAGAGACAGAAGACCTACCAGCAGAGACCAATAGCTTGGTCACTTGCACCCTAACAGGCCACACGGTAGCACTGTAAAGACAATGTGGTCAAACTGCTATGAAGTTATGATGGCCTGAAAAGTTAGTAACATTTTCAGAAAAGAAAAGGCAAAGTTTAAAACCCCTTCTCTGATTTTACCAGACTGCCAAGAAGAACTCTGGAGTTGAGATGTGCAAAATTTCAAGAAAATTAGTTTCACAATATGGCAGGTGAGAGTTTTTTGTTTGTTTGTTTGTTTTTGTTTATAATAGGGAGCTATCTGCCAGCTTAAGTAAGGAGCAGCTACTGCCACTTCATGACAAAAAAAATTCAGATTTTTTCTAGATATCAACATGATTGTGAAACATGGCTGAGTTATGGTTGCTATGAGAACTTTGAATTTTTGAAAAAAAAAAAGTAAGTTCCATTCTTCCTAAAACAAATTAATCCATTCTGTGCACACTCTTAACTCCCTCTCCATTCATCCACTTACACTGCCCTCCTTATTGCGTTTGTTAACCTCTCTTGTATATCTTTCAACCTACCCCCTCTGTTGACAGCATATCTGCAGCATTTGTTCATTCCCCTGAAAGATTTAATCAACCCAGCTATGTAACTTAAGAGAAGATACCTAGAAACTTCTTTACTGTAAAAGGAATCATCATATAAAATTGTATTTTTTCCTGCCCTGATCATTTATGGGTTAACAGAAAATCTCGGAAAATATAGCTTCATCTTCTGAAGATCAACAGAATGCGCTGGCAATAATGACCCCAGAGTGGCAGCTATATTCCGTTAGTTATCCCTTTTTAATTGAATCCTCTGCTCTCTGTGCAAAGAAGTGATGGACTGAGTCCCTGTACTGGGCTGTGTGGAACTGGGCAAAATAAATGATTTGATATGATCAACCTAGTGTTTTATTAGAGAGATAATAGTTATTTCTTTGTGTATAAAGCTCTTCCCTGAAGGCTTCCTGGGGATGTCCTGGTTCCTTAAAAAAAATCCAGCTCAAATCGGCAGTAGCCTAATTCTTCCTCTGGTGCGTACTCCCTAATTATCTGTAGCAAATAACTCAGAGCTGCACAAAGTTTACCTCAAAAACCAACCAAATAAGAAATTGAAAAAAAAATCAACTTCTATTGTATGGAATTCTGGGCGAAATTCCTTTATGAAACTGTAAAAGCAGCAAAGAGTCCTGTGGCACCTTATAGACTAACAGATGTATTGGAGCATGAGCTTTCGTGGGTGAATATCCACTTTGTCACATGCATCCGACGAAGTGGGTATTCACCCACGAAAGCTCATGCTCCAATACATCTGTTAGTCTATAAGGTGCCACAGGACTCTTTGCTGATTTTACAGATCCAGACTAACACGGTTACCCCTCTGATACTTTATGAAATTTTTTCAATCAGCATTTAACCTCTCTATAAACTTAATCAAGCCCTTTTTTTGCCAGCTCTCATTACATTAGAAACATCTCAGCTCAAACCTCTATCAAGAAAACTCTTCATTTCTCTTTAGCAGCAAGTGCAATAAACATTGCTTTCCCTTAATAAATGTCAGCCCCTATGTAGCAGGGTGGACCCCCGCTCCTGCCCTGAAGGGGTAAAAACAGCCCTGGGAGGGGGCTGTGGCTGGAGAAAGCAGCTTTTAGGCTGGGCTGATTGGGAGAAGTGGCTGCAGCAGGGGCCATGCCCCAAACAGACTCTGCTGGCCCTATAAAGGCAGAGAAGCCAGGGGCAGACAGAATTCTCTCTCTGTTTGTAGAGGGAGAAGGGCCTGGCTGCAGGGAGCTAGACACAAGGTACCTGAGTGAAGCAGGGCTGGGGAAAGGCAGAGGAGCTGGGGAGCTCCAGCCTGGAAAGACCCAGGCTGCAGCCTAGCATTGGGCTAACAGATACTGGGGGTGGCAGAGGGCAGCCCAGGGGTAGGCCAAGGCAGCAGGTCCAAACCCAACCTTGCCAGTGATGAGTAGGCTGACATTGCAGTCTGCCCTGGGGCGCAGGGGCTAGACAATGACTGGCAGTAGCCTTATACTGAGGCAAGGTGGGGATAGAGGGTGAGGGGTTCCCGGGAGGGGAGACCCTGAGAGAAAAGAGTTACTGCCAGGGGGCAGCATCCCATGTAAAAGAGAACTGGGTCCAGGGAGGGACTTGGGGGCCAGAGGACAGGCAGATCATTGGCCTGCAGAAGGTGCTCCAGAGCTGGAACCAAGTTAATTCCCAGAAGTCACCAGCAGGAGGTGCTGCAGGGGTGAGTCTGCACGTCTACACCTCCCAAATCTCTCTTTTTGCTTAACAATTTTTAAATAGAAAAGAATTTCTTTCAAACTTCTATCCCTTTGGAAAAGTCTGTTCTGCTCTCACAAGCAGTGGATGGGAAATCATGGTTTTTAAATCAATCTCATTATCTTGGGGAGAATGGGATTCCTGATTATTGAATGTTTATGGTCTGCATACACATGCTTGCAGGTCTGCCCTGAGGTCACAATGGGGTGCTCAGGAAGAGGGCACATGTGAACAACAATATTCTTAAACTGAAGTAATCAAATCTCTTTCATTGGGGTGTAAAATCACCATCCCAGGGTTAGGAAGGAGTTTATGCCCCATGTCCAGCACTGCACAGTTGACCAAGTGCATTATATGAGCTTTCCTCTTTCCTCTGCAGCATCAAGTAATGGCTAGTGCTGGAAGCAAGACACCAGACATGATGGACCAATGTGCTGATCTGCTGTGGTGATTCCTATGTTCAATTTTTCATGCAGCTCCATGTTATGTTAAGAATTCTCCAGTCACTTGAGATCAAGATAACCTTTATTCTTAACACAGAAACTGAGCCTTTATTGTTAACACAGTAAAGCAAGGGCTGCAGTCATGCTGCCTCACGGCCCAGTAACCAACTGTTCAGCTCTGGGCCTTCAGACAGGTATAACCTGTCACAACGAAAGATGCAGCATGAAATTCAGAGCAAGCCTTAAAGCTACAGTGAATTGCTCAGTACATGAGTCTATCACACAACTTGCTGCCTCAGATCTGGGTTGTTTTTTATTTGTTTTGGGCTTCTGCACCATGTTGACCTTTCCTCTGAATAGGTCAGACTGTCACAGAGCCAAGATCTACTACCTGCTAGGGTTTGCTGGATTGAGTCATTAGTGACTTTAAAGGCACCTATGATTTTTTTTCTGCATTGTTAATCAGCAGAATGTAGCATGAAGTCCCCTATCGTGCACTGAGTTACTTGGGCTTTAGACAAATGGAATGGATTTCATCCATTATTAACAGCAAATCTTTACTTCTGACAAGCTTTTACATTGCACGGAAATGTTTATCAATAGATATTGTTTTATCTTTAAACATAGGACATTCTGCATTTTCAATGTTAACATGTTACATTCTGCTGATTAACAATGCAAAAAAAATCATAGGTGCTTTTAAAGTCACTAATGACTCAATCCAGCAAACTATGGCCTTCAGAGCTCTGACAACCCGCACAGGTAGTAGTATATCTTAGCTCTGTGATAGTCTGACCTATTCAAAGGAAAGGTCAACATGATGCAGATGCCCAGAACATATCAAAAACAACCCAGATCTGAGGCAGCAAGTTGTGTGATGTCCATTTTAAGGCTCCTTTACCATGTCAGAATGGTGTAAAGTGGCTTTAGTGTAAATGATAATCAGGCTTCCTTTCCACGGTACATATTGTCATGCACCTCCTATGTAAGGCTTAAATGGTTGTTCCTCTACACCACAGATCAGTGTAGAGACTATGCATGACATTAAATTTCTCACATCATCCATCCTCCCAACCATGGCAGGGGGAGGGATAGCTCAGTGGTTTGCGCATTAGCCTGCTACACCCAGCGTTGTGAGTTTAATCCTTCAGGGGACCACTTAGGGATCTGGGGCAAAAAGCAGTACTTGGTCCTGCTAGTGAAGGCAGTGGGCTAGACTCAATGACCTTTCAAAGTCCCTTCCAGTTCTAGGAGATAGGTATATTTCCTCTTATTATTATTTATTCACATATTTGGCCTACATTTCTGTCCCCCCTTTGATGAAATCTTCACTCAGTTGAAGTCAATGCAAAACTCCCATAGATCTCAATGGAGCCACTACTTCACTTCTAGTCTTTAATTTAATATTTCTGGTAAATCATATTGAAGAGGGTTTGTGGACCTAATGGCTGAATGGGAAGGACATTAAAAATGCCCACCATGCTGGCACGCATTAACAGTTTGCTTTCATATAGTACTGTTTCAAAGAGGACTAGATTAAAGCACAATAACAAACTGGGGGTGAGCAATGTCCAGCTGTAGTATAATGTAAGTTCACACCCCAGTTTGCTCCAAACTAAATGTTGCTGTAGACAAATATAATACTATGTCTACACTACACAGCTTTTAGGGACAAGGTTGTGTTGCCACAGCCATGCCGCTAAAAGTCGCACAGTGTAGCCGTTGTTTGTCGGCTCTTCTGCCAACAAAAACTTCTTCCCACAACAAGCGGAATTTGCGTTGTCTGCAAGAGAGTGCTCTTGCTGACAACATGCTATTCACACTGGCACTTGTCACAGCAAAACTTTTGTCTTTTGTGTGGTGAGGGGGTTAACACCTCTGAAAGACTGAAGTTTTGTCCTTCAGTTGCCAGTGTAGACATAGCCTTAGAAGCACACAACTTTTCCATTTAAAAAACAATCATAATGCTTAGGAAGAACTTGACTGTTCTGATTCACAGCTGGAGCTTTCACCTTTGTTATTGACATTGCCCTTGTATCCCTTGGTATGCTGCTTTTAGCTGAAAGTGGAAAGCTACTGTACCACAACAATTTGCTTGTTTCTGCCAGCTTTATTCTGAAACTTAGTACATTGTCAAGACTTCCTAAATGCTCTTTCAGGCTTTCTTGACACATCTCTATTCAATGGGAGAACAACACTGAGAAGGCATTATTTGTTGAAGTCTTTTGTTGTAGCTAGTGCAGCTATTAAATAGTTATAGGTAGGTCTTCCAAAGAAAGTAGTTGAGAGAAATGTTATGTTAACTATTATTCATTTGTTATTGTTATTATATGATTTCCAAATTGACATTCTCCTTTACTTTTATCTTGGGACCTCAAAACCTGAGAACAAACAGCACAATCTTTTTGTTTGTTTGTTATTTGCTATGCACCCAGAAATTACTGTATTTGCACTCCTTAAAAGCAGACGGTTTTGCTGTCAAAGATTTCACTGGCCTTCTCCCTCTGGTATTGCTTTATTTTTTAAAATTATTTTTTAAGATGAAAGGAGGGCATGGAGTTGTCTCTGCAGATGGTCTGTTAAGCTATTATGTGGAGCAGTCAGCTGGAAGGCAGCATTTCCAGGGCACAGTTGTCAGCCTCCTCCAGATATTGAACACATATGTACATTATAATCCCAACAATTAAATCAATCCTATGCTTTTCACAACCAGAAGCTCCAAGTTTATTTTCTTTGTAACTCTTCCAGTTAACTGCATGCAGACCTTTCTTTTCTAGTATGCTTGGCTCTATTTTAATTTTCAGTTGACTTCAGTAGCTATCAAACACTGCATCCTTTATGGAATCTCCTACTGTTTAAACAAAGACACCTTTTCTTTCTCTTTATATTTTCAAAGCATACATTTGCTACCACTAAAAGATGTTACCTAACATTTCCATTTGAATATATTTCCACTTAAACATTTGTTAGGTATGCATAATGAAAGTCTTGGTACTGCTAATTTTCATCAGTAATTTAAAAGTGATCTTGATTGCTGAATTCCTAAGGATGTAATTTGTAACAGATGATTTGATTTGATTAGTTGCAGCTTGCCTCTTTCAAATTTTCTGCACATTAAATTAAAAAAAAAAGCCAGTAAATGTTGTTGTTCCTTTAAGGGGAGAAAGTGCTCAGTGTGGAATCCAGATGAATTATTGGCAGGGGGACTTGCATAGCAGTCAATCCTGAGTCTGATGTGATAAACTTTCAGTTAGTTTGGACACACATTCTGCTTTGCTCTTATGCAGGTGTACAGTGGGTGGATGGGGAAGGTGCAGGGAGCCATTCTGTCTCTCCCTTGCATGACTTTCAGCAGAAGGAAAGCTAAGGCAGAATTGCAGTCCTAAACTCAGGTGAGCATAGAGATTGTTCCACCAGAGGCATATGGTACCCCAGTGGGAACTGCAAAAGGTAGGGAAGAAGTGTGGTCATGGGCCTGTCCTTTTCACTCTCTGCACTGGCCCACAGAGCTGAACTGGTGCAAAAAGTGTAGAAGGCTGCATTACTCAAAATAGAGCACTTTTCTCCAATGCAGTGAGGAAGTATTCAGTGAAGAAGTCTGCTTCCCCAAGGCAGATGCCTCTCAGGGTATGTCTACACTGCAATGTAAGCCAAGGGTTAGTGGGACTTGAGTCAGATGACCCATGTCAGGGAACCCCGGACTTGAGCATCTACATTGTATTTCAACCCTACCTTAAGACTTTTGTAACCTGTGCTCAAACCTAGAGCTCTGGTGTCCACACTGCAGTGCTCAGATGTGAGTCAAAGTAACCATTTCACAGAATCTCTAGCACATCCCCACCCAAAATGTGACCACTCTAGCCATAGGACCATGATACACTGTGGGACAATTTTTCTGCCTGTCCAACACATTACAGGAAGTTTGAAGCAGCTCTCTTTACAAAAAGCTTAACCAGTTTGCTCTCCATTGCAAACCCAGGAGGCTCTCTGAGTGTGCTTGCAGACCAGTGACCAGATGAGAATGGGTTAATGCTGACCTGAGTTACTGCTGTTAGCAAAGGGAATGTGACTTCCATTTTCAATAAAGTGGATTGCAGATTGTTGGGATAGAGAGGACTAAGGAAATTGTCCCATGGAATTGTGGGATACTTCCTGCTGACTCTGGGACCCATGTCAAAAGGGGGCTGCATCTACACTGAAAAGCTATAGGGCTTGTACCCTGGACTCTGGCTTAACTTGAGCTCAGACTCTCCAGCCCTGGAGGGTCCTGGGACCTGTTTCTGAGCCCTAGGTTAGTGCAATTGCAGTGTAGACACAAGGGGAAGGGGGTAGGTTTGAACCCCGGGCTCAAGCACAGGCTTATGTTGTAGTGTAGATACATCCTCAGTCTCAGTGGGGCAGCATTAACTTGTAACTAAATGGCATTTAATGTCTCTGGACTGACTAACATCAGTCCTGTAGCAAAAATCTTGCCTGGGAAACTACAGATGTAAGTTATTTCTAGTACCGTGGCATATGGCTTCTGCTCATAAATTAACACAGTAAGTGTGCATATTGCCATTCATTTAAGAAGACTAGACTTATATTCTTGGATGAAAACAGTTAGGCAGCAATTGAGTGTACTTGCATCAAGAGGAATAAAAAACAGGATACCGGAAGGCAGCAACAAGCAAAGAAATATATTTGTGTGTCCTTGCAAAATCTAGCAGGAAGTTCTGTGTGCTACTTAAAATAGAGAGATAATTAATATTAACCCTGCAATCAGCTGTCTAAGTGAATAAATAAGCATGAAGATAAGAGGAAGGAAAACATTTTGGAGTCATTTTGTAATGCAATCCAGCAATCATTCCATAGTGAAAAAAGCACAATGCAGAAAGAACCTTGGGCGGGGGAAAAATAAAACTATGTAACCAGTTCACCTGTACAATACAATACAATAGAATAATAATAATAATTAATAATAATAGACAAATAAGCCTAGCAATCTCACTAGATTTAAATTATTAGCTTCAGAATAGTCACTTTTTACACTTAAAGTCAGATTTTATAATTGAGAATTTTGTTCCAGGAGATGAACCATGAAGGACAAAAAAGTCAGCAAATTTCCACAGATCACAGGCTTTTCAGACATAATGGAATAAAGGAATAGGGATTGTTCTAGGAGAGTTAAAGTGCTTCATAAATGTTGAAGAGGAGTGAACGGTGTAGCAAACCCTTGCCCTGCACCCGGCTATACCTGGAGCCCAGTTACAGAACATGTCTTGAAATTCATATAATTCAATTGTAACTTCCTAAAAAGTTTCAGTAAATTAAGGAATGGAAAGTAAGGAATGATTAAACTATTTTTATTAGTTATATATTATATTTTGTTACTTATACTTCAGTAATGTCAGTCATAATTAAGATCCCATTGTGGAAGATGCTGTTCAAACACAGAGTAGATAGATGCCTTGTCTTGTAGATTTTAAAATTTAAGATGCATCCCAAAAGACACTCTCTAAATATGAACAACAGACTACAGTTCCTCTTTAAAAGAAGATTGCAAGAAATAAGAATTGGTCTTCCTGCCTGCAGAAGGATCTGAATATACAAGGGCAAGGAGAGGATGCACCCAAAAAGAATATTCAGTCAGGTAAAGTTCACAGATAAAATGAAAGAAAACAAAAATGTAATAAGACTTAATGCTAGCCAAAGGGGTTTAAGTGGAATATGAAGGGATTTAAAATTGCATCAGGAAAAATTTAGTCCAGGACTAAGAAGAAACAAATCTGTAACCCTTACACATGTAAAATAGTAGTAGCTGAGTAACTACTTTGGAATTCACACTCACTTAAGAACCAGGTAAATTAATTGAAGCATTAATTCAAAATAAAGTGATAAAACACATGGATGATTGTCATAGGATATGGACAAACCAACATGGCTTCTGAAAATGAAAATCATCCCTCTAATCTACTAGAATTAGTTGAATGTGTCGACAAAATTATGGATGAAGGCAATCAAAGTAATAGGATTTATTTGGACTTTCAAAAATCCTTTGACAGAGTGCCTCACAAGAAAGAAAATAATTAAAGGAAGCTAAATAGTCATAAGGCAAGAACTATTCTGTACTATGTTCTCTACCATGGGAATCTGGAAGTAAGCAATATGAACGCTACTCTGGAATCCCTGAATCTTTTCTTGGGGTAACAGCATGTGCTTAAATGCCTTGCTGAATGAGTCCTAGTCAACTAGCCATGTGAACTCTTTCTTGGAATAGGAATCTATCCATTAGATTTTATCACAATAGTTTCATATAGAATGCACAATGAGAAAAATGTTAGTAATTCTGAAGTCTGTTCATATGCAAAACACACTCTGAAACTGGCATTTATGTGAAGAAAGCGGAAGAAGCAAAGATTGTACAGATTAAAGAAGCATGCTTATTATACTGCAAATGTAAAACAAAATAATTGATGAAGTACATGGTATGTAACAGAATCAATACGATATTGCTCTTTAAAAATATATATTACTAGAAGTTTAAGCTGATTTCTATTTTGTGGAACCCCTTTTGTGGCTTTTTTTGTTTTTGTGCAACCCTTCTGCCAGGTGGAAGTCAGCAGCAACAAGGGCCAGGTTCAATATCAAGGGGTTCCTCTTAATAATACAAAATAGAATTGTCCCAAACTCCCACTCACCAATCTGGGAAAACTGAACACCACACCTGGGTGCTTCTAGAAGACAATTCTTCCCCTCTCACAAGTACTGAGTCTGTGTGTAGCAAAAGAGAACTTTTATTAAAAGGGAAAGGGAACCCAGCATGAATTTGGGAAAACATCACAATCACATTCAAAAGCATCTGACCATCAGAAACCCAATCCCACATGTGTTTGGCTGTATCCTTTGACTCAGTTTCCCAACTTGTGGTGGGAAAGTCTGAACGACTGCCCTTTAACATATCACTCCTCTCTCCCTCCACTGCACCCCACTCACAGTTGGCGGTCCTTGGTTAGCAAAGTTCGAGTTCAAAGGTGAATTCACAAGGTTCACTTCCCACCCCTGGATGGAGTGGGGGGGCACTGAACAATGCCTCTGCTGCTGCCTGTACAATTAGGTCATGGCTGCCACTTTTCTCTGCTACTACTGCTTCTCTTCTGCCACTAACTGCTACTGCTTGCTGCTCCAACTACATTGTATTCTGAGGTTCCACCACTTAACCCAATCTCTTAATGATTTCAGCTGGGTGGGGAACCTCATGGCCAATGCAGTCTCTCCCCTCACAAGGTCTAAGGTGGGAAACCTATGGGCCGCAGGCCGCAAGTTGCCCACCACTGGTCTAAGGCATAAACCCTAGACCAATGGTGAGCAACCTGTGACCCGTCAGGGTAATCGGATTGAGAGCTGTGAGATATTTTGCTGATGTTGACTGTCCGTAGGCACGCCCCCACCCTGGAGCTCCCAGTGGCCACGGTACACTATTCCCAGCCAATGGGAGCTGTGGGAAGTGGTGTGGGCCGCAGGGACATGCTGGCCGCTGTTCCTGCAACTCCCATTGGCCGGGAACAGTGAACTGCAGCCACTAGGAGCTGTGGGAGTCCGTGCCTGCGGACAGTCAACATCAGCAAAATGTCCCACAGCCCTCAATCAGATTACTCTGATGGGCCTCAGGTTGTCCTTCACTGCCCTAGACTGCTCAACAGTGATATCAGCTCTACAACTTCCTAATCAGAAACAAGGATTCTCAATTGACTCTAAGCAACTTTGTCGTTAAACACGTGTGAAGGCCTGATCAAATAGCATCTAGAACTCTTCAAGCAAAATCGACACCACCAGATAAGAACATTTAACCCCACCCACTCTCATCTTCACTGGGTTTTGCATTCCTACCCCCTGCTTGGCAACTAACGTTCAGTTTAGGGTAAGCCCCTCAACCAGGGCATGTTAAGTACAGTTCTGCTGCCCTTACTCATCCAATAAGGATAACAACATTTCATTACATCTGTATTCATTACAAGTATTATAGAGATTTGTAATCCAAAAGCAGCCAAAATTCATCATTTTGGCAAAGCAGGTCTATCTGCTGCTCAGCTAGGCAGAGTAGGCATGTCTATGCAAACACTGTTTGCTCCTAAAGTCTTTTCCTCTAGCTGATCACTAAATGTCAGGGAAGAGCTCATTCAGGCCCTGCTTCCATTTGGTTAGAGACATACTACCTATCTTGAACCATGACTGTGTACCAGAATAAAAATAAATAAAAATGTAGATGTTAGTTGTATCTTTTCAAACTGAGCAGGGATCATAGCCAAAACTGAACAAATTATATTTAAGTGAAAGCTCTTAATAGGATAAAATTCAAACAAAGTTCAGAGACCTTTAATTTTGTTTATTTTATAGCATCATAAGACTCAGTGAAATGAAATGTGATGATCACAGCCTGCTATTGTATTCAAAAGGAGTGCCTAGAGAAATAATAATGTGAACATAATTCCCCATGTCCTCTTCTGTTTTTTTTCCAAATAAAATAACTTTTTTCCTCTTTGAGATGGTGCAAAGTGAGTCAACAGTAAACAAAAATAAATAATATAATATAGAGATCTTTTTTCAAAATAAATGTAATTGTTCACAAAGAATTAGCTTCATCTGAGAATTTGTGATATTAGAGTTTACTAATTACTTCTTGAGAAACACTGTAAAAAAAGAAGTAATATTTCTACTCACACCATTCACTGAAAAATAATCCAAAACAGTCAAAATGTGCTAATTCGCACTACTAGCTAGAAGACACATTTCAGATCACCAAATGTTGTAAATTGCCAAAGAAGCAAACTAACACAATCAATCATGGAGGATGCTCCACATTTAAATGTACTTTATTCATCTATTTTGAAAAGTTTTTATAAAAAATATTTCTTATCCTACTGTGTATCTTTCTAATAGTCCAGGATAGTATATTTTGTAAAAGTAAAGACATTTTAGTAACATGAGCTCTCACTACAGCTTTCTGCTGCTATTAAAACTTTCCTGAGAAGTGGGGTGAGACCACTGGGGGTTTTGTGAAAATTGTTATGTTTGTGGAATGGTGAAGTGAGAATTAACAAGTTACTAGACTGAAAACAGGATCACACTAAAATAAAAAATATTGATATGATCACTAGGGGGAATGAATATAAACAGAATACATATGAAGAATGCTAACCTGTCCTTCCTGCAGAGGCTTTGGTATCATGGTAGACTGAATGCCTTCCATAATGAGAAGCAATGACTTGGATTAGGTTGTCTTTAAGAAGATAGGGTGCTTAACAAATGTATTCAAAACTCACAAGGCTATTAATCATTAGAAGCCAAGTTCCCAATAGTCACACTCCTTATTATGCTTTATTTTTGGATGTTCTTCTTTAGACATCTTTTGCTTGATTTTCAGAGGTTCTTAGGATTGACAATAATCTACTTTTTACCCTCTCCATACTGCACTACTCTTATCCATTCTATGAAGGGCCTAAACAGAAACTTCAAACTTGTACAACAGGTGGTAGTCTGCTTTTTTACCAGAACTAGCCCCTCTGGTCAGGGACAGCTCTAGCGATTTCGACGCCCCAAGCACGGCGGCATGCAGCGGGGGGGGCGATCTGCCGGTCGCCGGTCCCGCGGCTCTGGTAGACCTCCTGCAGACGTGCCTGAGGAGGGCCCGCTGGTCTGCCGGTCGCCGGGAGGGCAGCAGGTGGCTCTGGTGGACCTCCCGCAAACGTGCCTGCGGGAGCTCCACCAAAGCCGCGGGACCAGCAGACCCTCCGCAGGCACGCCTGCGGGATGTCCCAAAGCCGCGGGACCAGCGGACCCTCCACAGGCACGTCTGTGGGAGGTCCACCGGAGCCACCTGCCGCCCTCCCGGCGACCAGCAAAGCGCCCCCTGCGGCATGCCGCCCCAAGCACACGCTTGGCGTGCTGGGGTCTACAGCCGCCCCTGCCTCTGGTCCTAGTGTATTCTCCATTAACTTCCTGTTTGCTTTTGGGTCCAATTTTTATCTTTAAAGATCTCAGTGATCTTTAAATAGGTTGCCACCTCTCCATCTGCAACCCAACAAGAAGCCTACTGAAGACTTTGCATGTGCTAGTACCCAAGTTGACATTTTTGAGAGCCGCCATATAACAGTCTCAGAGTTGCATTCTAGACTCTGAAACTCTCTTTCAGAGGAGACCAGCAAGGGTCCTATTTTGATTGTTTTAAAAGCCTGGTGAAAACACCCCCCCCCCAATATAAAAGTGAAGAACAAATATGATTCCTAACTAGTCTGCGTTAGAAAAGTTGCACCAGTTTGACTTGGTCAGTTTTAAATTGATATTCTTAAAGTGGTTCAAACTCTATTAGCGCGTTTAATTTAGTTTAATTTGGTAATTTACTGATGCAAGTTAAACCAATCAGCTCTTCATGAGAGCTAGCATGAATATAAATAGTGTTGCCCTGGTAGCACAGGCAGTGGCAGCATGCCTTAGCTTTGATGAAAAATGCATCACAAACTGTGAAATCTAGTCTCCCCCATGAAATCTGGCTATTGTAGGGGGTTGCGGGATTGCCACCCTTACTTCTGCACTGCCCCTCCCTGGCCCAGAGCGTAGGCAGGCTCTGTGTGTGTGTGAGAGGGAGGTGACCATGGTGCTTCTCTTGACCACAACACCCTGGGTGGTTTCTTACTTGTAAGTCTGGCCCTGCCTCCCCACCCCAAAAATGATGACTTCCCCATACCATGCCATACTCATTTCTGCACTGCCCAGCCAGCAGCTGCTGCTCTCTGGCCACTCAGCTCTGAAGGCAGCACCACCACTAGCAGCAGTGCAGAAGTAAGGGTGGCAATATTGTGACCCCGTACAATAGCCTTGCAATCGCCCCCAAATGTCTTTTGGGTCGGGACCTCCACAGTTTCAGCACAGTGAAATTTCAGATTTAAATATCTGAAACTGTGAAATTTACAATTTTAAAAATCCTATGACTGTGAAATTGACCAAAATGGACCCTGAATTTGGTAGGGCCCTAGTGATGTGGTTTAGGTGAGTTTCTACTCGGCTCAGCTAAGCCATGTCACCACTGCCTGTGCTACTGCAGCTACACTACTATTCATTTTTGTGCCAGCTCTCACTGAGCTAGTACAAATATATATACATACCTCTAGCTCGGAGTGTGGAAGTAGCCTAAATTAAACTTTATTAAAAATAAAACAATTTCCCTTCAACCCTCTTCCTGTTGACCTATGACCCTTTAGGGTGGATACATGGGCACACTCCACTCCCCTGGCTAGTAGGGGGAGAGGATGGATTATCTATGAAAGACCCTGGACTATGCAGTAACCTCTTTGTGGGAGAAAGCAATGGCCAACTGAGAGCAGAAAAGGAGAGTTAACTATAGGGACAGATGCTGATCAAGCACATGGCAAGCAGAAAGCCAAGCAGGGAGCAGGCTGCATGTAGCCAGTGAGCGATATGCAGAGCAGTGTGGGAGTGGCAGCCACCGAAGTCAAATTCAGATGAGTTCAGAATTTGTGGGGCTGCGGCAGAGGCCCTACATCCAAAGATCTGAGCAGAGAGGGTACAAAAAAACAACCCTCTGCAGTGAGTCTCAAAGTCAGGGCAACTGACTTGAGCTTGAAGAGCTAGCACTATGGGTCAAAAAATAGCAGTGTAGACATCCCCACTTGGTCTGGAGCCTGGGATCATAAACATGATGAGAGGCATGGATCTTAGAACCTAAACGCCAGCATGAGAATGTCTATACTGCTATTTGTAGCCCTAGAATGTGAGTCCTGTAAGCCGGGTCAGGGTTCCCCCACCCTTTTTTAATGTAGATGTACATCGCAGAGCCTGAAGAGAAATCTTGGGGACAGAGAACCAACAGCCAACCATAGACAAGTGCCATAGTCACTGTGGATTACTCTGGGAAGTGCTCAGTGTCCTCTGACCAGGTGTTGGACTTATGAGACTATATACAGCCAGGGGCTATGGTAGTCTTGGATTCCAGCTGCAACTGCAGAGTTGGCCCTAGGCCAAATGGCACCCCCCCCCCCTTTGTTAAATTTTTGAATGCCTTTATTTTTATTACATTTGTAGCCTATTTGCATTATCTGCATTCATGATTTATCTCTGTCATATAAGATGATATATTTGCATACTAGGGTCTATAAATCTGAATTTATTCATGCCATATGTAAGCAAATACAAATTTTGTTTCCTCCAAGCTTTTAGAAACTTTTCAATTTTAAGAATAACTTAAATGTACTAACATCAATAAATTGAACTGTGCACCAACATTGGGTGGACCAGTATTAAATAGTGTTATAGTAAGAACTTGCGGTTCTCTGTAACACTATTTAACACAGAATGTTAACCCTTTTCTTGCCTTTCCCCTCATGAACTGAAGCAGCGCATCAGAGAGATCCAAAGACTGGCCAATGGCATTTCCAAGCAATAAAGCAAGCAATGTCAGTATCTTATCAGCCATCATTGATTGAAGACATGTTTTAATGATCCTGAGCTTCGAAAAGCTGCAGTCACCACTTGCAACTGTGACTGGCAGCGTGAGCATAATCCTCAAAGCTATCCACACATTAGGAAAAGTATCCCTCAGCTCTTCATCATGAATGAATTGGAGAACTTGAAGGGGAGAGCACTTCCCATGTAAAATGTGATGGATATTATCCAATTTGACATAGAGGTTTTTATCATTTACATCCCGACATTCCTCATGTGTCAGCATCTGGTGAAGGTCCATACAATTGTTAAAGAGTGTTTTCCTGTCCACCAACAGCTTACTAAGGTTATACAATGCCCCTCCATCCCCCACCCCAAAGTCCTTCATTTGTCGAAAACTTTCTTCGACACTCAGAGTCAATGAGCGAGCAGTAAAACTCCCTCTTGATTTTTTTCTTCCGAGCTTCCCATCACCTCATCTCTGTCCTCATAAGCAAACTGTCTCTTCTTCCAATGAATACGAGTTTACTTGAAGACAGGCTCAGCTCCTAAGTTTTCCGCCATTTTTTGGCATCTTCAAATTGTTATTTCTGTAGGCCACCATGAAATCAAGGCTGCATCCAATCAGAGTAGTAGCAGATGTGATGTCCATTGACTGAGTTTGTAATGCCTTGCTAACGACATTTACTTGGAACAGGATATCATGCCAAACCACAAATGAGAACAGAAATTACACACCACCCCCTGGGCACCTCTAAGAGGCAATACTTCCCCGCTCACAAGCACAGAGTCTGAGTACACCAAAAAAACTTTTAATAAAAGGAGGGAAATAACAGCATTAATTTGGGGAAACACCACAAATAGGGTTTATTAGCAGAAAACATGCGCAAAAGACCCACCGTAAAGTAAGTTGGGCAGTGTCTTTTTCCCCTCAGGTTCTTAAGTCCAGCAACCCAAAAGTCCCTTTAACATGCTCATCCCTTCTCTACACCCCACTCACAGTTGCTGTCCTTGGACTGTGCAGACCCAGAGTTCAGAGGTGCATCTGCAGAGTTCACCTCCCACCCTAAGTGGAGGGGGAGTTAAGGAGGCACCTTACTCACTTCACTGCTCAGGGACTCACTCACCACTCCTCTCTGAAGGGCTCTGCTCTGGCACTCTCCACTAGCCACCCTGCAGTCCACTCACCAAGATGTCTTCAGGGCCCCCACCATTTAGCACAGCTCTAAATGAATTCAGCTGTTAGTGGGGGAGCCTCACTGCTGGTGCACACTGGTCAGTCTCTTGTACCAGAGACACTGTCCCAAAGCAGGTCTAATACTTAGACCTAGCTATCAGTGATTTCAACTCTGCAGCATGTTACAAGGCTCTCAATTGAGTCTAAATTAGCTCTCTTATTACACAGTGGACAGAAGAAGGACCAAATGATCTCTGCAGGCCCACACCATCAAGCACCAGTTCCCTCCCCAAATCACTAGGCTTTGGAACCCATGTCCCCAGCCTAGCGAGTGCTATTTAGCTCAGGGTGCATCCCTCACTTAGTTGAGAGAAATGCATTTTCCTGCCCTGGATTCACACAACAAGGATAACAACCCTTAATCACTCCTATCCCAATAACAAGGAGACTGGGAATCCAACACCAGCCAAAAGTGACCATTTGGGCAAGCAATCCCATCATGCTGAACCCCCAGACAGGGTGGGTGTGCCCATGCAAACGAGATCAGCTCCTGAAGTCCTCTTCCACAACTCATCTCTAGATGTCAGGGGAGAGCTCATTCAGACTCTGCTTACACTGGAAACATAATATCCTTGATATTTTCTGGCACGTTCAAAATTGTATGGTCAATATTGCCAGAGTTTAAGATGACCAGCCATAAAGCAGGATCCAATATATTGATTTGTGGTGTGCAATTTTTCTCACTGCTGTTTCTGTAATCATGCCAAGCTGATTCTTCTTTATTGTTTCTCTCTTTTTCATGTAAACCAGCTTTTTCTTTGTCATTAATTTTCTTGTCATGTGACTCGCATTCTTCTTTATCATTACTCTCCTTTATGCCGCCAGGAAAACTGGACAATTCTCCATCACTTTCCTCTCATTTTCGTTCCTTATCTTCAGGTAAATCTGTGAATTCCTTAGTAATAGGACTTCCATCATTTACATTTCATTCCTCAATTTCTTCTGCACTGGGATGATCACTACTGCCTAAAGCCTGGTCTATGTTGTTCTGTTTCAGTTATTTACCCATCAGATTTGCCTCTTGCTGCAAAATAGATTACAACTGAGCATTTTTCTTCCTATACTGAGCTCCTGAAGGCTTCTTCAGGAATATCTTTTATTTTCTACAGGGAAAAATAAAGAGCATTATGGAGAGAAAAAGTCTATGTTCCGCAGTTTTCGAAAGGCATCAAACATTACTTGTTAAGCTTGGCAAAAGAAGTAACAGTATTTCTTTTATACTGTTGTTCAGGTAGGGGTTTGATAGATATCTCTGGTGTCTCATTAAATAAGCCCTTTATTAGTCGCTACTTACACTCTTCAAGTCTTAAAACATACATACACTTTCACAATTACACAAAAAACAAGGTTCACAAAATCACAGCTGGGCTTTCACTTCATTTCACTTTGTTCTTATATCTCACTGACTGGTGACACCCCACCCAATATATATGCATGGGGGGCTGGCTGACAACATTCTAAGAGGTTCAAGGAAAATGTAGTTCTCAGAAAATAAGGAAGGTTCCAAGAGATTCTACAAAGGTCCAGAACATTCAAGTAGGTTAGTGAAAAATGAATCCAGATACAGAATACTTGAAATATTTGACTTCAAGCATTCTATTTTCCCTTTTGTCACTAATGAAAAAAACAACACCTGGAGCCCAGTGCCCCCAACCCCCGCAGGTCACCTGCCCCTAAATCTGGCCCTTTATGGCTGATATCAGGAGCTCTGCAGGAAGTGCTGCTGTAGCAACAGGGTGACAATGCAGAGGAGCCTCCAGTGAGACATGCCATGGACTGACCCTAGTCAGGAAAATTGCAGGTTACCTACTTACTTTAATAGAGGAATGGACTGGAGAGGGCACTCCAGGCAGCAGGCTTGAGGAGATTGAACATTCTACCAGGCTATCCCCAGAGTCCAAGCTAGGAACCACTATGTTTTAAGTTGAAATGTAACTGCTTAAACCACTGAACCCAGGGATTTGCAATCTTTCCTTTTCATGTCAGCTGTAGTAAAGTGTCCCTTTACTTTAGCCATGTGTTAGTGATTACTGGGATCCATCCTGTTTAAAGCCTATAACTCTTACAGCTGAAGCACCTTTAATGATTGCCTTTGAGTGGTGGTACACCTGGTGTGCTACTGAGTGTCTAAAGAGGTTTAGTGTACCACAGCATCAGGCAATTGTACTAGTTATAAACTTTTCAAATAAATACAATTTCTCTGTGGAGTATAATGGAGCTATGTTGATTTTCATCACATAAGAGTCTAGGCTCTCTATGTCAGATAATTTGTAGTACTTTGTATACATAGCAACCTGCACAGATCACCCCTTTATTAGGCAACTTGCTGTTCTACAAATCCATCTGATGGTATCTCCTACTGTAGTGAGTACCATTCTGCTCCTCTCTATTAGAAGAGTTGCTCTAAGTAAACTATTATTGTCATTTGCTTAAGATATGTTAAGACCTATCACTTTATTTCTTTGACAAAGTGAAATAAATCTCTTAATAAATTGAATTTTATTAGCTATAAGGGAATATCTCAGTAAGGATAAGAATCTTCCAAGTTAATATTAGTTGGCTTATTTCCAGTATCCACTGACCTTAATTGTTCAAACAAGATAACTAACCCCCCTCATCCACATGTTTGCTTAGATAAGCCACAGAAATCTGAGATAGAATTGATGTGATATACAATATGATTAAAAGATTAGTGCTTATATCTGCCATATCAGATAGCTGTCTTATTCTGTTCATGGCAAAAACATTAAAATATAAATGTCTTTCTGACAGCACTCTAAATTAATGTCATGTTTGCAAACACTGTATAAAAATAAGTATGTTACTCTGCAGTTAGAATATTACTAGTGTGCAGTGGTAGCATGATTTAAAAATTTTGTGATTATGATATAAAATGACAAACAATGAGAGCAGCGATACTAAATTTGCATCAGATTTTCTACTGGGAGGGGAGTTATGTTACAAACTTCATAAATACTGCTTTATGTTACAAACTTCATAAATATAAGAAATGTATTTCTGATACTATAATACAGTGTTTTGTTTTAAACATGCCCACAAATTGAATTCATTTCAGTACAAGAGGACATATCATTCTGTGTAAGCGTGCCCTTCTTGTTTGGCCTTTCTTCTTTATGTACTCTGTAATAATAAGTTGGTTTTGGTTGAACTATGCCACAAGTGTGTGGTTTGGAAAGCACTCTATTCCCACAAGCGAAATTAGTGTAAACAAAGTGTTTGCATTATTAATTTCATTGTGTTGTGTCTAGTGGTACAAGGGAGAAGAGCAGGAATGAGAATGATATTTCTTGTGTGTGATTTAAATTGTTTTGTGTGGAGGGAGCGAGGAACTTTGGAGGAGAAAATATTTTTTTCAGAGGAATGCTGGAACAGGGTTTAATACCTTTCAGGTAGCCCTGTTTTGCTGTTTGCAGTAGAGTGGTTGTTTTTCTCAGGATAGTCATCAATGAGTAGTAAAAGGTGTTTTCTGGGGTCTGCCTTAGGGATGTGCAGAATGTGAACTATTATGAGACCTTAGACTTTGTGGGAAGAGAAGCCTCAGTGCTCCAGAAGCCCATAGTTGAATCTGAAAAATTCTCATTGACTTCAGTAGGGCAGGATTTCACCCAATAGCTCCATCTGGTCATAGCCATCCAGCTTTAAAAATACCCAATTTCCCAGGGAATCTTATGCCTGGAGGTACAAGGAGAGGGATAGGAACAGCTGCTTTGTCACTGAGAGCTGAGAAGAGCAGAAGAAAGGATTGGAGTAGGGAAAGAGAGACAAGACAACAGGGAGAGTAGGTTTATCAGTGGTAAGACTGTTGGGTGAAAATGGATATATAGGAGATATTATGACACGTAAGACGTTTTATAGAAGAGAGATTTAAAATTAAATATGGGGAGGTGAATCTATAGAGAACACACTGAAAGAAAAAAAATAGATTACAAGAGCCCATTGTGTCTTGAAAAAAGAGGAGAGAAAAAGATTTAGAGTATAAAAAACTGGAAAATGATGGAAGACAGAACACATAGTAGAGATGTTAATAGTGATGCAGTATACTCACACCAAGTACATTTGTGTCTATTAACTGTACTATATTCAGAGGCCAGTGTATTCTGTAGCTAGATAATGGAATTCACTAATCCCTCAGAATTATGCTCCAGAATATGAACTCTCAATTTTAAACAATACATTCCTAACCTTCATAGTTATAGAGCAGGGGGAGGCAACCTATGGCATGCGTGCCGAAGATGGCAATGAGCTGATTTTCAGTGGCACTCACAGTGCCCGGGTCCAGGCCACCAGTCTGGGGAGCTCTGCATTTTAATTTAATTTTAAACGAAGTTTCTTAAACATTTAAAAAAACGTATTTGCTTTACATACAACAATAGTTTAGTTATATATTACAGACTTACAGAAAGAGATCTTCTAAAAATGTTAACATATATTACTGGCATGCGAAACCTTAAATTAGGGTGAATAAATAAAGACTCGGCACACCACTTCTGAAAGGTTGCCGACCCCTGTTATAGAGAGAGCCTCAAGATGTGAAGAGAGTATAAACCAATAGTGATGTCCACCTGAGACTGCACTAGCTCTTACTGGTGTGAAATGCCCCATTCTTCACAAGCAGGACCTCATAGTCTGCAGTTCTGTGGTAGCAGAATTTGGCTTTTTTCCAGGATGCCATAGAAGTAATATTTTTGCCATGAAATTTGATACAGCCATGCACCAATATTATATTGGGATCTGTCTATAGCTGCCTAATACTCTTCAAATTTCCTCACTAGAGGAGTTAATTGGATTACAGTGTGTTCTCCCTGCACTGTTTCACTGAATCGGGTACTAGGGGGTGTGACAGCCAGAGTCAGAGTCCAGCTTGCTCGCTAACGTGTGAGGAGGCATATGTGCAGCTTACCAGCTGAGTTGCCTGGAGAACTGTAGAGCAGACAAGGCTCCAGGGAATTAAGGAGATGAATCATTGAAACATGCTACAAGCTCCCCACTTGCCTAGTACATGTTGTGAAAAGGAGGTTCTGAGTCAGCCTTCCTGGACAGTATTGCAAGAGCCAATGCCCCAGAGAGAATAGAGGGGAAAAAAACATTCTTAAAAGTAAGCATGATAGAAATGAAGGGTAGGTCATGGCAATACAAAAAGTTAATATTGCCATGAAATTTATGGATTCTTGCTATAAAATGTGTCCCAGTATGCCACAGAGTCCTGATATACCTATGGAAGACATAAGTGTCAATGGGGTATAAGCTCTGGCAGGAGGTTGTTTTTTCCCTGTCCTCTGAAGAAAATAAAACTGCCCCTCTGGCTCTAAATTGTCCAGTTACAAAACCTTCCCACATTGCACCCAGATAGTCAAGTTATGGAAGTCTATTTTGGCCCCATAAATCATACTCCAAGACCCACAACGCATAGGGCTGGCTCTGCCCTAAGAATGGATGCACAGAGCAGTTATGTTGTTAAGTCCTCCCTCAGAACTGGTGCTACATCTGTTGTCAGCATCATTACAGGATATGATTAGGATAACTATTAGACCTACCTGGGGCCTTGTGATTCATTTGGTTGTTACAGTGTCTCAATGCTTAAGGTGTAGACAGACCTTTTAAATAAATTAAATGTTTTAGTTTTGTTTTGAAGGGTATGCTTGGGTTCATTTTAAACAAAATGTGATTTAGAAGGTATGTATACATAATGAAGCATGCTGTGGCTCACCACCCTAGGAACATTCTAGAAAAGGCCAAGGGAAGGGGGGTGAGCTCAACATGTGGAGTGAAGAAGTGTAAGCATGTGATGAACAAATCCATATATGGAAAGGTTAAATATGATTGGCTAGAGGTTTGTGTTATGTAACTTGTTATGTAACTACCATGGGCTATAAAATAGCAATGGGAGGGGCTCATTGTTAGAGGGACTCTCGCTGATTTTTGTACCAGAGGCTCTCCCTTTGTGCACATTGAATAAAGTCTTGTTAAATTGAATGAAGTATCGAAGACCCTTGATTCTGCCTGGTATCTGACTCATTTGATTATTATTGGGAACCACAAAATCCCAACAGTTTCTATCACCCCTACAGTGTTTTGGATTTTGGATAGTCAATCTTGCTATAGTCTTGATACAATTTGTGACCTTCTAGAGCAATAGAAATGAAATGCATTTACAAAATGTGATTATGATTTCAGACAATTACATTAGTAGACACCATTATTCTTTTTGGTATTTCATATTCAATGTGTGAAGGATCTGGACTGAAGAGCTAATCTTGTCCATACTGCGGCAGGTGTAGAGAGCTCTCATGCAGCAGAAATGGGGTGGTTCTGCTTTGCAAGGTGGAGGGAAAGAGATTTAGGAAAGCTGTATGCAGGTGTGAAAGTTGTTGCCAGCCCAAAAGGCCTGAGGCAGCAAACAGTGATTCGTTGCCCGGAGTGCCTCGCTCCAATTAGACACACCAGGGTGGAGAAGCAAAAAAAGTTTATTTGAGATCTCAAAGCGCAGGATGCTTGGAGGAACACACCTCAGATCAAGCACACCCTAGACAAACAGCTCTCTGTCTTTATACATGATCTTAGCTAAGCATGTCTATTACCCCCAATGCCCAGCTCCCCCCTCCGCCCCCCTCTTCTCCCTCCTTTTCAGTTCCCATACAGCAAATACATTATGAAGCAGCAATTACTCTAAACAGGTTAGATCATACTTGGCAAAAAAATATATTATCTCGTTAGTAACTTTTCTTGACCGGTCATTCTGTTTCACTCCCTTTAGCCAGGTGCAAGCAGGCTGTATAATTGCCTCCTGGTACTGATAACTAGTTGCCACACATTCCATTCTTTCCATCTAGCCTGTGGGGTTAATTAAAGTTTAAACATGGAAGCGGTTCGGACAAGCAGAGGCCTAATACAGGGAGCCTTCATTGGCACTGTCATTTTCCACCCCTCTGTCAACACTGGGTCATGCCTGGTGCCACCAACAATTCCCTCCTTTGAGAATACTCAACAAACCTTTGGCTGAGTGTTCTCATATACTGTGGACAAAACATAATTGAGTTCTATGGAGCTGGGGCTGTCAATGAGAGGGTACATAGGGACCTTCGGGGCACGGGGGGTACAAAGTTTATGGAGAAGCAGTTAGAGAGATTAAACTCTTGGGCAAAGCAAATCTTCAGGTTCTCATACGTATTTGACTCTAATTTGTTAGGGGTTCCCCTCCATCCCGCATGTGCCTGGGGAGAAACAGGAGTCAACGAGAGGAGTGTTCCCATAGCAAAGAGTAACATTGTGGCAAACCCTAGGCCTGGATCCATACTGGGCCAGTGATCCTAAGGCCTAACAATTACAATTCCCCAAATACCCACAAAATTACTACTACTAATAACAAGCAGATTAAAAACAAAAGGGACCAAGCCCACAGGTTAGGCTGGCCCTGTGAAAATAAACACAGCCAACGCTCAGAGTGTTCACGGGGAGTGCGCTGTAACTGTCCAAAGGGGTCACAGGGCATTCCCAGCAGGCCTTACTGTCGCCTGAATAACAGCTTAAGTTCCAAATCGTCGTTGGCAGTCTTCTCCGCAGGTTGGACGGTCCACCGTTCAGGAGCTGGCACTGCTTTCAGACGGGAGTAGTGGATCCAGTTCTTGTATCCCTCGACCTTTGCTGCTGTGTGGGTGATCAGCAGGACAGTGTGAGGTCCCTTCCACTTCTCTTGGAGAGGCTCGTCCTTCCAGGTACGAACGAGAACGGAGTCACCAGGCTGCAGGGAGTGGACAGGGGCATCCAGCGGGAGAGGCTGCAAATCTTTGGTATACCTGTGGAGAGAACAGAGAACAGCAGACAGAGAGCACATGTACTGAGATAAGAAACCGCAGCCTACCTCCCACTCCCCTAACAGAACCGGTGTACCATTCATAGGCCATGCCCTCCCAAACATAATCTCGAAGGGACTAAGCCCTAACCTGCCCTTTGGGAGAGCACGAACTCGGAGCAAAACAAGGGGTAAGGCATCAGGCCACCGAAGAGAAGCCTCTTGGCAGACCTTTGAGAGATGCCGCTTGAGTGTCTGATTAGTACGTTCCACTACTCCACTGGCCTGTGGTCGCCATGGAGTGTGGAGCTTCCAGGTGATTTGTAGAACATCTGAAATCCCCTGAATGACTTGCGATGTGAAGTGTGTTCCATTGTCAGATTCCATCCACTGGGGGAGTCCAAAGCGAGGAATGATCTCCTTGACAAACTTGAGAGCCACTGTTCTGGCAGTGTTGTTTCGGCATGGGAAGGCTTCAGGCCATCCGCTGAATCGATCCACCATGACAAGGAGGTACCTGAACCCTTGGGTTCGGGGGAATTCAGTGAAGTCTACTTGCCACACCAATCCTGGGCCTGGGGTAGGTTCCAGAGTGGCTGGTGGCACTGACACTCCTGGTCGAGGGTTGTTCTTTTGACAGACTAAACACTCAGCCTGTACCTGGGAAGCCAGGGGTCTTAATCCAGAGGTTAGAAAATACTTATTCATAAGCTGGGTGAGAGCCTCCCTTCCAGCGTGAGTGGTCTGATGTAGTTTCTGTAGTACTGGCCGTATTAGGCTTTTAGGTAGGAGGATTTTTCCTTCTGTGGAGTGGAGCCATCCCTCCTTTTCCTGGAGCCCAAGGGAGTCGGCCAGATTTCTTTCTTCACGAGAGTACTGAGGGGCTGGGAGCTCACCCACTGATGGGATGAGGGCATGCACATGGGCCTCCTCAGCTTCCAATGGTTCCAGGGTGGCAGCCCGCTTGGCTTCCCTGTCGGCCCTGGCGTTGCCCTTGGCTACGTCCTGGTCTTCTCGTTGATGAGCTTTGCAGTGCACCACTGCTACCTCTGAGGGGAGCTGCACCGCTTCCAGAAGCCGGAGAATCTGTGTCCCATGCTTGACCGGGGACCCCTGAGCTGTAAGCATTCCCCTTTGTTTCCACAGACCAGCGTGAGCATGCAATACCCCAAAAGCATATTTTGAGTCAGTAAAAATATTAACCCGTTTGTCTTTTGCCAGTTCAAGTGCACGGGTTAATGCTACAAGTTCAGCAAGTTGGGCAGATGTTCCAGCAGGTAAACTCTCTGCTTCCACTGTATCGTAGAGGGTCACAACAGCATAGCCAGCCCTCCTTTGCCCATCTATGACAGCACTGCTCCCATCAGTATACCACTCACAGTCTGCATTTGAGAGCGGTTGATCTTTTAAATCTGGACGGCTGGAGTACTGGGCATCTATGATTTCTAAACAGTCATGTTCCTGCTCCTCTGTTTCTGGTAACATAGTGGCTGGGTTGAGGGAGGGGCAGGTCTGCAGGGTAACTTCAGGATTTTCTAGGAGTTTAGCCTGGTACCGAGCTACCCGAGCCTGCGTGAGCCAGAGACCACCCTTAGTGTCCAGCAGGGCTTGAACCATATGAGGGGTATACACCTGCACAATCCCCCCCAAAGTCAGTTTCTCTGCTTCACCAAGCACTAGGGCAGTTGCCGCGACAGCTCGCAGGCAAGCTGGCCACCCCTTGGCAACTTGATCCAGTTGTTTAGAGAAATATGCCACAGGACGTTTCCAAGTGCCTAATAATTGAGTAAGCACTCCCAGGGCTACTCCTTTTCTTTCATGCACATACAGTTGAAACGGCTTAGAAAGGTCAGGCAGGCCGAGTGCCGGGGCTTCCATTAGCTTTCTCTTTAATACTTTAAATGCCTTGTCAGCTTCTGAGGACCAGTGAAAGGGGTCATGATCCATTCCCTTAACACATTCATACAAGGGCTTAGCCCACAGTCCGAACTCTGGGATCCATATTCTGCAAAAGCCTGCCATGCCCAGAAAAGCCCTGAGCTGTTTACGATTGCTTGGGATAGGAATTTGACAGATGGCTTCCTTCCTCTCGTTTGAAAGCTGTCTCTCCCCCTGTCTTATGTGAAATCCTAAGTACTGTACTTCTGAGAGGGCAATTTGAGCCTTGCTCTGAGCTACCCGGTATCCTCTGAGTCCAACAAAGTTCAGGAGGCTCACAGTGGCGTGGAGGCAAGGGGTTAATCCCACCGCCCCAATTAACAGGTCGTCCACATACTGCAAGAGGAGAATCCCGTCCGGAGTATTCCACTCCTCCAGGTCTTTGGCCAGAGCCTGGCCGAACAGCGTGGGGGAGTTCTTAAATCCCTGTGCTAACACAGTCCAGCAGAGTCTTAACCCGTTCATTAACTGCCCTCAGGTCCTGGACCAGCCGATAGGTGCCATTGGGCTTTCGAACAGGCAGGATGGGGGTGTTCCAGGCTGACTGGCATTCTCGCAGTACCCCGTACTTCAGAAACTGATTTATAGTTTTCTGCAGCCCTTCTCTGGCCTCCCTCTTTATCGGATACTGCTTGATCCGCACCGGACTTTTTCCTGGCAGGAGCTGAACTTTAATGGGGGTGTGATGTGCTGCCTTTCCTGGGACCCCCGATGCCCATACTAGAGGAAAAACCTGGTCCTCCCACTGGCTCCACTCTGGGGCTTGCATGGCTGAGGGCTCAACTGCAAGAGTCATTATCCAGGCATTCTCTGGGGGCAAGGTGAGGGTGATTTCATCTTGGGTGAAGTGCAGGGTGGCACCTAAGCGACAAAGCAGATCCCGTCCCAGTAGAGGCGTTGGGCAGTCGGGGAGGTAAACCAGCTTGTGGGAGAGAGTTCTGTCTCCCAAAGCACATTCTGCTGGGGCATACACTGGACATTTGATTCCTTTTCCTGTAGCGCAGACCACAGTGAGGGAATCTGCCACAGGCAGCTGGAGGGGTTGATTTACAGCGGTTCGAGCTGCTCCAGAGTCTACTAAAAAGTCTATTTCAGAATTTCCCACCCGCATTTTTACTCGGGGTTCCGGGGGCAGGATAGTCCGTCTCCCCTGACACCCCTAGTCTTGATTCTCTGCTGCCATCATAGGGGTATCTCCCCTCTCGGGGCACTCATTTTTCCAGTGTCCCTCCTTCCGGCATATGGCACACTGATTGCGACCCAAACGCCTTTCCTGTGAGCCAGGGCGCCCACGTCCACGACCTCTCATCCCCCGGCCCCTTCCACCTCCTTCCTGAAACTTCCTCTTGTCACTGGCCTGTACTGCTGCAACCATCATCTTCACTTGCCTTTTTTCCTTCTCTCCCTCTCTAAGGCTGTAAACCTTGTTTGCAGTTTCCAAAATCTGTGCCACAGACATGCCCATCAAATCCTCCTTTTTCTGCAATTTCCTTTTAATGTCAGGGGCAGCACGGCTGGTAAAGATACCTTTTATAATTGCCTCAGTTGCTGCATTATCAGGGTCTGCGTTAGTGTTTTGCCGAATGGTATCCCGGATGCGCTGCAGAAAAGCGACCGGACTTTCCTTAGGCTCCTGTATGAGCTCATAAGGCTTGGCCCAATTGTTATGGCGAACAGCTGAGCGTCGGAGTCCTAGCAAGAGCAGCTCCTTGTACACAGTGAGGCGGGTCTGACCATTAGGCTCATTAGGATTCCACCTAGGATCTGCTAGGGGGACCATATTGGCAGGAGTGGCAACATTAGCTGGATCCCGATCATGCCTTAGTTGTGCTTCTTCTCTTGCCTTAGCTATAACCTGATTCCTCTCCACTTCAGACAACAGGGTCCTCATAAGGATATTACAGTCATCCCAGTCAGGCTTGTGACTGGCAAAACATCCCTCAAAAACCGAAATAAACTTGCTGGGATTCGTGGAGAATTCCCCTGCCTGTGCCTTAAAGGCTGCTAAGTCCACTGGGTTAAAAGGCACATGTGAGTAAACTAGCATAGTAGTGGCCCGGCGCCCCTCTGCTCCCGGGCGAGCCACCACAGTCTCAGTAATCAACGGATAAAATCCCACTGAAGGAGCAATCTCTGAAACCTGAGGCACCTGGTCTTTATACGGTGGGGGTGTAGGAGCCGAAGGGGACACCGACTCTGCCATTACAACCGGGGAGGGGTTCGGGGAACTAACAACAGTGACTGCCGAGCCTGTCGGAGTCAGATTACACTCTTGCAACAGATCTGACCTATCTCTCAACAACATAAACAACTGTGCATACATAAATTCATTCCACTTATTCATTCGCTGACAAAACAAAGCTAATTGAAGGATCGTGTTGTAATTAAGTGATCCCTCCGGTGGCCACCTTTCCTGGCCCTCTAGCTGATACTGAGGCCAGTTTACTGTACAGAATCTTTTCAGTTTACTTTTAGTCAATGGATCTTTTTCAAACACTTTCCAATTCATCAGAATGCATTCTAAGGGTGTACACCGTACCCTGCCTGTACTCTGTCCCTGCCCCATACCTATGGGAAGACACTGGGCGTCCCCAGGTCTTAACAGGCAAACAAAAGGTTAACAGCACTGGACTGTTCCTACCTTGTTCACGAGACCGGTTCCCCACCGTCGCCCGTAGCTGCTTCTCCACTATCTGAGCGCGTTGCACCGTAGTGCCCTCCGGGGTCGACCACACTGCGTCTCCGCCGAGGCCCCCGATGAAGTCACCGGTGCGCGCTAGGCATCGGTCGTCGCCGCAATCCGTCGACCTCCAGGAGGGGTCCGGGCAAGGCTAAATTTAGCCTCAAGCCCACCCAGGGACGCCAAAACTGTTGCCGGCCCAAAAGGCCTGAGGCAGCAAACAGTGATTCGTTGCCCGGAGTGCCTCGCTCCAATTAGACACACCAGGGTGGAGAAGCAAAAAAAGTTTATTTGAGATCTCAAAGCGCAGGATGCTTGGAGGAACACACCTCAGATCAAGCACACCCTAGACAAACAGCTCTCTGTCTTTATACATGATCTTAGCTAAGCATGTCTATTACCCCCAATGCCCAGCGTCCCCCTCCCCCCCCCTCTTCTCCCTCCTTTTCAGTTCCCATACAGCAAATACATTATGAAGCAGCAATTACTCTAAACAGGTTAGATCATACTTGGCAAAAAAATATTATCTCGTTAGTAACTTTTCTTGACCGGTCATTCTGTTTCACTCCCTTTAGCCAGGTGCAAGCAGGCTGTATAATTGCCTCCTGGTACTGATAACTAGTTGCCACACATTCCATTCTTTCCATCTAGCCTGTGGGGTTAATTAAAGTTTAAACATGGAAGCGGTTCGGACAAGCAGAGGCCTAATACAGGGAGCCTTCATTGGCACTGTCATTTTCCACCCCTCTGTCAACACTGGGTCATGCCTGGTGCCACCAACAAAGTGAATCCCTGCATGGTGTTTAGGCATGCTTTGTGGAGGTTCCTTGTATTCTGCAGCACATGAGCAATCGAAGGGACAAATCTTCCAGTGTTTGCCACTTGGAGATGGAAGAGGGCTAAAGCAACTGAGGCTAGTCTGGCAATAAGGCTTGAGTAGCCTCTGAGGAGCACTGTTATATTCACTCAAAAGCCTGGGAGGGAAGAGAAGGATCCATCCCAGACTTCCTCCCTCATATTTGCCCAGAACAGGTAGTTGACCTTGGCACTGGGTAGTGGACTTGCCCCTGAATGTCCTTATGTAAATTCTGCAGCCTGTCAAGAATGATGCAGGAAATGAAAATTCCTGTCCATAAACAGAGATTGTATATAGGTCCATGCAATCTGTGCAGTTACTGCTATCATGATGTGTTATTTGCTCTGTGTGTGTTTGATATACTGAGCAAGGCATATTTAGCTTTAACATAAGGCAAAAAGGCCAAGAGGCTCGAAATATCTTCATATTAAATCCCTCTCTTATGGTCAGCATTATATGTCTTTGAAGGACTAGCTCTCTCAGAATGGCTTGATTTCCCTTGATTATCATAGCAATGTGAGCCATATTTTTCAAGATAATGCTAATGAACTGAAACATCAGAGAAGCTGATGCCATGGTGCAAAAATGTGAATCAGTTTTGATAATATTAATCATGGTTTGCTTAATTTTGAACCTGGAAGTTTTGACTAAAATAATTTTAAATTTACATATATGAAACCTGCATTTCAAGACAGGAGGAACATAAAAACATTTTTCTACAGGCAAGCACCTCAGTATAAGATACATCTTTTGCAAGACATACCCAGCAGTGAACAAGGGGATCACATGGAATGGTGCATGATAATAATGTATTGTATGCAATCCATAAGAACTGATTTTTTTTATGGTATAAATGCTGTGCCAGAAAAATAATCATTGCAGGAGGACTGAAAACAAAGCAAAAGAAACATTTCATCTAAGGAAAAAATAAACACAGAAGTGAAGCAAATAGGGTATTTGTCATCTCTTCCTTTATGTTTGGCATAGAATTAATTATTGTACATAGGAGAACATGTTAGAGATGGCTAAATATTGGAATCACATTTCTAGTCTTCTTCCATGACCTTGATGCTACTCAGAGCCAGTGTAACACCAATATAGCTCAGTCACTGGTAGGCAAGATTGAACCTCAGACTTCTGGGTTAGTGTATGAGCCTCTGCTGCATGAGTAAAAGTCACCTGGAAAAGTCACCTGGCTCTTAGCTAAGGCTGTAGCAGACTCATCAATATCTAGCTGGGCTAGGTGCCACTAGAAGGGAACAGAGCACCACACCAAGTAGGCATGGGTTACACTGGCACTAGGTATAAGCAATCTAAGCAATTGCTCAGGCCCCAAGCAGCTCAAGGGGGCTCTTATTTGCTTTTTATCATAAAAACTTCTCCTTTTAGTATTGGGGAGGTAGAATATTCCTGTTTAGGGCCCTGAATGGACTAGCACCAGCACTGATGCTACTAATAAGTAGAATTCACTTCCAGCACAAGTGAAAATCTACAGCACAATGCAGATTTCATTCAGTGACTAAATCTACACATATCCAACATGGAGGGTTTGATTTGGGCTTAGGAAACAAAGAAAATCCAGGATTAAAGTTGCAATGATGCTCCATCCTTATCACCTATCCTTATTTTAATCCATGCCTTCATTTCATGTTCAAATAGAGTGCCTTTCACTTGAGGACCTCAAAGCATTGTGTTGACATTTATTAGTTAGGCTTCACATCACACCTAGGAGATGAGTATTGTTCACTATGTATTATCATAACTATTGTATGGCTAGATAAACAGAGGTCAGAGAGGTTACAGTGGTCATGGTTGAAACGCTGCCTTTTCGTCTTGGCCAGGCTTCTTACTAAATTTTAGGCCCTAATCCAAGGCCCATGAAAATCAATGATGATAAGCCCTTAGACAGAAATGTAATTATGTCATTTTCTATGTTCTGTTCACAAAATTTCCATTGATATTTTCTGTTTAAGTAGCAACTGGCAATACAAAGATCCATCTTGCTTCTGTGAAAGCAAAGCATCATTCATTTAATGAAACTGATCACCACAGTCAAAACAAATCTGAATGATCAAAACCTTTCCTACTCCTCTCTCCCACCCTGACCTGTTATATAAAAAGTGTATAATACCTATCACTAGGGAGGCCCAGTCCTGGTCTGACACCAGATTGATTATATAGAATCAGAAAAATATAGGACTGGAAGGTCATCTAGTCCAGTCCCCTGCACGAAGGCAAGACCAAGTATTAGCTAGACTATCCCTGACTGGTATTTCTGCAACCTGTTCTTAAAAGCCTCCAATGATAGAGATCACACATCTTCCCTAGGTAATTTGTTTGGGTGTTAAATTACCCTTACAGTTAGGAAGTTTTTCCTAATGTGTAACTGAAATCACCCTTGCTGATATTTAAGCCCATTACTTCTTGTCCTTTCCTCGATGGTTTAGGAGAACAATATCACCCTCCTCTTTATAATACTTGAAGGCTGTTATCATGTTCCCCCTCAGTCTTCTAGTCTCCAAACTAACAAAGCTTTTTCCCATCATTTTTTTCCTATCAGATCATGTTTTCTAGACCTTTAATCACTTTTTTTTGCTCTCCTCTGGAATTTCTCCAGTTTTGCCCCATCTTTCCTGAAATGTGTTGCCCAGAACTGGACACAGTTCTCCAGCTAAGACTTTATCAGTGTGGAATAGAGTGGAAGAATTATTTCTCATGTCTTGCTCACAACACCTCTGCTACTACATACCAGAATGATGTTCACTTTTTTTGCAACAGCATTACACTGTTGACTCATATTTAATTTGTGACCCACTATCACACCTAAATCCTTTTCTGTAGTATTCCTTCCTAGACAGTTATTTACCATTTTGTATTTGTACAGTTGAGTATTCCTTCCTAAGTGTAGCAATTTCCATTTGTCCTATTGAACTTCATCCTCCTTATTTCAGACCATTCTTCCAGTTTGTCAAGATTATTTTGAATCAATATGTCCTTCCAGCTAGGTTGATTTTCCAGCCCATTGTGCACTCACCTTATAGTAGGTTCATCTAGGCTATAATTCCCTAGTTTCCTTAAGAGAAGGTCATGTGGGGCAGTATCAAAAGCCCTATTAAAGTTATAACTTTAACTATAACACATCTACTGTTTCTTCCATCCACAAGGCTTGTTACCCAGTCAAAGAAATGTATTAGGTTGGTTCGACATGATTTGTACTTGACAAATTCATATTGACTGTTACTTATCACCTTATTATCTTCTATGTGCTTACAAATTGATTGATTGATTATTTGCTTCATTGTCTTTCCAGGTACTCAAGTTAAGGTGATTATAATTCCCTCTGTTGTCCTTATTCCCCCTTTTATAGATAGGAACTATATTTGCCCTTTTCTAGTCCTTGGGAATCTTTCCCCTCCTCTACAAGATCTGACAAGGAATCTCTAATGTCTCAGAGATATCTTCAGCCAGGTCCATAAGTATTCTAGGGTGTATTTCATTAGGCCTTGCTGATTTGAAGACATCTAACTTGTCTAAGTAATTCTTAATTTGTTCTTTTCCCTATTTTAGCCTCAGATCCTACTCCATTTACACTAATGTTCTCCATGTTGGTCATATGATCACTGCTAGCCATTTTTGTGGAAACTGAAATAAAAAAGGCAGTTGTCTCTGTCTGACCAGTGAAGCACATATGTATCAGTCATCAATACACTTTCATCTTTGAGATGGCAACAAAAGAGAATGATCAGCTTCTCTGCCCACATATTGTCTTTCCACCCCAACCCATGTGTTTTTGTACTTGTCACCTAAAGGTGGTGGAGGTCCAGAAGTCAAGTTTATTAATGTTTGTTTTGTTGCTTGCTTTTATCCGTGTGCTTGTTCGTTACTAATGTTATCATTCATTCAGTTTGGTTGCCTGTTCTATTAAGCTGAGATGGGAAGAGCTCTGCTGTGGCTTTGGAGGGAAAAGGACATTCTGGGTCAGGCATCAGTCCCCAGCTGCTGATCAGTGCGGTACCACTGTGGCAGTGGAACCTGGACCCCAGTAAAAGGCAGCATGGGGACCAAAGAAGACTTCCAGTGGATCCTGGAAGACCAGAAAATAATGCTTAAAAATAAACATTTGTGTGAGGTTAAGAGGGACCCAGGATTAATCCTACTGACATTAAAACTATTACAGCACATTTATAAAGGATACAGATTAGATAGGTGTATATACAGTCAGGACCTCTAGCAGCAGGTAATTAATTAAAGCCAGATCACCATGGCGGGAAAAGTGGGAAGGGGAAGAGAAGCCATGGAGTTTTCTTGGCATTGTCTTCTCTGGTGTGAGATGTTTAGAGTTCTACAGATTTTGGAGGCTGTGCCCCTTCTGAACTCATGGGCTCTATGGGAAAGGAAACTTCTTACTGAGCAGACAGAAGAAGCCTGCATAGATCACTCTTTTTCCATTGCATCTCTTAATCCTAAACCGCATGACTCTAACAGGAGAGGTGCCATTGGTTGTGTCTTCCTGTGGCTGTTCAGTGACACCTGCAGGGGGGACCTAAGGGAAGTTATACAGCCTGGAATCCCATTCAAATTTCAGTATGGGATCTTAGAGGGAGATCAGGAGATGGTGTCAGGGTAAATGGTAAACAGGGTAAACAGAGTCCCATCTGACTGGAGATTAACTGGAGCAACTTCCCTGTGAAGAAAAAGAAGATGGTCCCACAGAGGAAGCATATATATCCCACCCAACAGTTTATACATGGAAAGACAGCAAGAATCAAATCCAAGCCTGTTGAATATACAAATACAAAAAAAAAGTTAATGGAGTCACACACAGACCAAATCTGGCCCCTAATACAGAGAATTTTTAATTTGGGGACATTTCTGTTTTCTCAGAACATAACATTAACCAGACAGAAGTCTTTTTTTTTAAATAATCTTTAGTAAATTTCCTTTTGTTCCTTAAGCTTTCAAAATGTAATTTGATACTCCTAGTAATGTGAGTTTATAAGATAAATACTGACAGCCCTTTATGTTGTTGCTGAACTAAAAGATCAATCTGCATTAAAAACCATGAAAATGTAAATATACAAAATGTAGAGTTCAGTGGGGATTTGATGTGGAAACACGTGATAAGGAAGACAAAGGGAGGGATAGCTCAGTGGTTTGAGCATTGGCCTGCTAAATCCAGGGTTGAGTTGTGAGTTCAATCCTTGAGGAGACCACTTAGGGATCTGGGGCAAAAATTGGTCCTGCTAGTGAAGGCAGGGGGCTGGACTCAATGACCTTTCAAGGTCCCTTCCAGTTCTAGGAGATTGGTATATCTCCAATTATTACCTTTTTTTTAATTACCTTTTGAAAAAAAATAGACTTATTTTTTATTATGAGATTATGTTGTTATGTATTTTGAGAGGAAAATTAGCAGATTTCAGGACTGGGTCATATTTGCCCATGCTCCCATGTGTGGCAGACCCCCATGTCTGGCTTTTTAACATTTTTATTTTTGTCATTCTCTGCACTAACACTTGGATGCCTGCTCTGTGTGCCATTCACAGACAGTGGAGGAAAGAGAGCTGTACATATCTGTAATAGGGTCCTTGGTTGGCTGGGTGGCAGTAATACGGAAGCCCAGAATTTCCCACTCCACCAGGCTCTGACTCAGGGTCCTAGGAGGGTCAACAGCATCTGGCCTCCAAAGGGGTCCTCTGAGTTACCCTTTTCAGGACACTTCCTACCACCACTTTCCTCTCTCAGCTTCTGGTCTCAGATAAGGTAAAAAGAAAAAGAAACCAAACTGCCAGCCCCATCTGGCTCAGCATATAGTCCTATTCTCTTGGGGAGACTTCTCCAGCTGTTTTGTCAGGAGACGTGTAATTAGGTCTGTCTTCCTCCTCACCCTTCCCCTTTCTGATCTGGGTTGCTCCCTTTTGAATCCTGTCCGTGGGACCAAAAGGGCTGGGCTACATGGCCCAATACTGTCCTTTAACCCTTTCTGGCCCAGTGTGGTGTTTGTATAACCCATTACAACATCCTTGTGATGAAAAGCCAATGGCAAAAATCAAACAGCTATAGCAGTTATACATACATAGCATCTCTATGGAGAATCTTTTATTAACTGAACACTGATATTCTTAATTTTTAATTACCTCTTTAAAAGCCTTGCCTCCAATATTTGCTCTGAGATAGGTGAAGAAAGCAAACATTTTGGAAATGGATTCTTTAAAACCTCATGACAGATGCTCTGTATCTTGCAGATTTGACCCCATCATAGCAGTTTAGTAAATTATAACATTCGGTGGAATCACAAACAATATGTCTGATTTGCTATTTAGGTTTTCTTCCTAAGATTTGATTTCCTAGTTGTTGTTTTTTTCCAGTTGTGCAGTTTGATTTTGAAAACGTTATCTTGCTGGATGGCTAAATAGAATTTCTCCTCTCTTGTCAGAATAGGGCTTACAGTAAATCTGTTTGGATAATGAATTCAGCACAGGTCCAGGGGTTCAACTTGGAGAGGGGCTAAGTATCATCAACTCCTTTTTACCTCAGATGGAGATGAGTGCACCCTGCACTTCAAAGGATCACAACCCAGCATAATAAAGATGCACACATTGGCAGCCTGTTAGCTTGCTTTATCTAGTAATCACCACTCCTATTTTTATTTTATTTCTTTATAAACTGAGACACAGGCAAAGGGACAAGATAGTGTAGCACACATTGGTACATTTATGTACACAATGGTACATTTATGAAAACGCTTTTCTTATCGACCCTTTTCCATTAAGAAATGTAGTGAAGGTAAGTTGCTTTTTTCCTAGTGGAACAGATGTTAAGAATTTAAAAGTGGCTGTTTAATTTTCTGTGCTTTATACAATCATATGGATCATATGCTTCTTGAAAGGACTATTCACATGAATAAAGTGAGAATCAGGATTCCCAAATGGCGTAAGATGTAGTCCTGTTTTATACTAAAAGTATTTTATGCTGTTATATACAATATGTTAATTAAACATTGTAAAGGATTGGAAAATAAATAATATAATACATATACAGGCAAAGCTGAGTCTGATAGTGTGACAGCTTATTCTTGTTGGTGCGGAAAGGTTGGAAGTGCTTAGAGAAGTTGCTCAGCTTTCAGCAGAGAGCTGCCCAGAATGTGCCCAACAGACATATGGTGAGTCAGGGCAGTGGTTCTGTACATACACCGAGTTCTCAGTGGCAAAAATACTTCTTTCAGTGGGTAGCATGAGCATGCTGATATTTACAAGTAATCCCATGTAATTGAAACAGAGATTTATGCCTTATTGTTTCTGTAAGACTCACCATGTAGTCTACTGTGTAGCAGGATTTCATATTTTGAAAGTAATATTCCATTCTAGAGCGCACTGGCCAAAAAGAAGCATAGCCACAATCTGACTGTTGATAAAGAAAGCCATATGTACAAACCGTACACACATTTGTCATTTCAGTGATGTATTACCATTTCAAAGATGTAGTTTGCTTGTCTTTGTCAATAACATAATAACTACAGAGTTCTTCTTCAAGGGCTCTTCTATTCCACTGAGGGTTTACGCATGCACACCAGGCATCTGAAGCCACTCAGTATGGCTCTGATGGTACCACCAAAACAGGAGAGATTTCCATCTTCCTCTCCTGATGAGGCAGTGTTTCAGACGTCCCGTCATCTCCTGATGATTACTGCCAATTCCAGGATCTCCTATGTTGCATGGCTGCAGAGTTTAACAGTCCCCTGGAAGAGATCCAAGACACTCAGCATTAGCTGCTGGATATACTTCACTCATCGGGGCAAAGTAGAGTTGCTCTACCAATCAACTATGTCATCCTTGAGTCAGCTCACACAGTTTGGCATACGCTGGCCACATGTATGGCTACCCCAAAGTGTGCAGAAAAAATATACTATATACCAGCTAAGGTGTCTAAATTTCTGTTCTCACACCCACCTCCCAATTCACTTATTCAGGCAGCAATGGAAAGGGTTAGGCAACAGCATCTGCAACAAGGAGGACAAGTAACTGTATCTTTTAGGCGGCAAAATCTTCTCTTCAGTCAGCCTTCAATTTAGAAATTTTGAATGAGCAGGCATTACTTCCCAAATAGGATTTCATGAGTTATAGCAAACTGGAGGACTTTGTTGAGAAACCTCTACAACAGGACAGCACCCACTTCCAGGCAATAATTGACGAGGGAAAGCTTGTAGCGAGGACCTCGCTCCAAGTAGTAGCAGATACAGCAGACACTTCATCACGCCCAGTGACTGTGGGCATCATCATGAGGAGGGAATCATTGCTCTTTTTCTCTGGTTTTCTCAGGGAAGTACAAAATACCATCTATGCCTTCCCTTTTGATGAATCCTGTCTTTTTCAACCAGAAAATGGATGATTCCCTCCATACCCTCAAGGATTCAAGAGCCACATTCCGTTTCTTGGGTATTTACACACTGGTGCCACAACCTAAGTTCTACTGCCTGCAGCCCACACAGTATTACAGTACCTCCCATTTTATAAACCACCAAGGAAGCATCAGAACCCTCAAAGAGCTCATCCTCCAGGACCACCCTTGCAATCTTCCTCCTCCCAGATGTAATCCCCACAGATGAGGTATTTCTGAGGCATCCTGGAGAGCTGTCAACCACATTGCCTGCTGCCCTACAACCATACCACCCACTTTGTTGGTCATCTAACACACTTTTTACCAGGTTGGAGTACAATAATAACAGACAATGGGTGATGATAAATGTCATCCAGTCTGGAGATATGATTGAGTTCTTTACCATACTTCATGCACATCCCCAAGGGCCACTCTCATGAGAGCATACTCACCCTTTAATTTAATAATTGGAGATACACCAATCTCCTAGAACTGAAAGGGACCTTGAAAGGTCATTGAGTCCAGCCCCCTGCCTCCACTAGCAGGACCAATTTTTGCCCCAGATCCCTAAGTAGCCCCCTTAAGAATTGAACTCACAACCCTGGGTTTAGCAGGCCAATGCTCAATCACTGAGCTATCCCTCCCCCTTGAGGTGGACTTCTTACTACAAAGAAAGACGACAGAGAAGATTCCTCCAGCCCGTCAACTTAATTCCTGATACCCAAAAGAAAGGCACATGGAGACCAATCCTGGATCTCTGTCTCAATTGCTTCATTCGCAAATACAAATTTTGTATGATCACCTTAGTAGCCATCATCCTGTTGTTAAAATAAGTCATGCATTTTTTGTTTTGTTTCTGCCTTCTGATGTCCAGGACACTTATTTTCACATCCATCCAGACCACAGATGGTTCCTAAGGTTTACGGTAGGCCCTCAGCACTTTCAGTGCAGGGTCCTGCCATTTAGACTCATCACTGCTTCCAGGATCTTCACCAAAAGTTTTCTCTGTCATGGTGGCCTACCTTAGGCATTATGGGGTCCTTGTATTCTCCTGTGTCGATGACAGAGTGCTCCAGAGATGAAGCCCAGATTTCAACCTCCATGTTGCTTAGACTCCTTTCCTCCCTCAGGGTCAGCATCAACATTGAAAAATCAACTCTGATCCCACTTGGTCCCGGACTTCATAGGGGCCTCTATTATATCAGTCACTGCTCAAGTGTACCTACCAAGGGACGGATTCCAATCTCTGCAGGAACTCATAGCCTGAGTAGTCAACAGTCCTTCTGTCCCAGCTCGGACATGCCTATCCCTCCTTGACCACATGGCCTCGTGTATGTATGTCACTCCCTTCACTCTTCTTCTCCTTTTCTGCCTCCAGATATGGCTCCAGAGAGTTTACTCACCCCCATGCTATGCCATGGACATAATGCTGATGGTTCCTCCTGAAGTACTCTTTTCCCTCCAGTTGTGCACGGACCTGTGGCAGGTCTGTGTGGGGATTCCCTTTCTCCCATCCTCCCCAGACAACACGATCATTTCCGACACATCCCTCATAGGGTAAGATCACATATGCGTGACCACATGGCACACTGAACATGGACTTCCTGGGAATCCAGGGTGTACATTAACATTCTGGAACTTAGGGCTATAAGGAAGGCATGCCAAATATTTTTCCCATCTATTTGCTCCCATCATGTTTTTATCATGTTGGACAACACCACAACTGTTTACTATATCAACAAATGAAGGGGCAGAAAGTAAACCACTCTGTTTGTGGGGGTGGTCAATCTATGGAATTGGTGAATTGCCCACAAGATCCTATCTGCAGCCTGTCTTCTGTGGACTCAGAATGCAATTGCAGACTCACTCAGCAGATGATTCATGACCTATCATGAGTTGGAACTCCATGACACTGTAGTAAGTGACATCTACAACCAATGGGACACTCCAACTAAGGACCTCTTCACCTTTCCTGCCAACAACAAGTGAAGCACATATTGCTCCAGGGGAAATATTCGTCCCCACTCACAAGGTGGTTCTTTCCATTGGTTGGACCCGATCAACTATGCCTTCCCCCCTCTACCACTCCTACCCTGAGTACCACACAAGATCAAGTGGGAGAGAGCAATGGTCATCCTGATCACCCAACTCTGGCCCAAACCATTCTGGTTTCCCAACCTTCACCCTCCACTTCCCATCCCCACTTTCCGCGAGCCACTAATCTAACACAATGACAAGATCAGCCATCCTGATTCACAGACATTTCACCACACAACATGGTATTTGGATGGGCATCTGCTCTAGAATGAGCATGTTCTTCAAAAGTGCAAGAAATCCTCTCGAGCAGCATGAAGGAGTCCACTAGGTGTTCCTACTGGGCCAAATGTAACCACTTCACCTCCTGGGCCCAACAGAAAGGGCTTTCCCCAGAAGAGGTGGATAATCCCCTTCTTTTTTATTACCTCCTCTCCTTGAAGTCTTTGGGTCTCGCCCTCAACTCTCTCAAGGTCCAAAATGTGTGCCTTCCAGCCCCTGTGAAATGACATTCCATATTTACACACCTGTTGACTGCTAGGTTTTGGAAGGACCTCATCAGAACTAATGAAATTAATTATCCCTATCTGTATTCCACTTCCTGCCCTCCTTCCCCTCTGCTCTGGATCTTTTGGATTTGTGGTGGAGAAGGAACTGGAGATGTGGTTGGCCCGCTTCATCCTTTATTACCTTGGATGAAACCATGAGGCAAGCCAAGGATGCATGTGTGGACCAAGAGATACTACGACTTGAAAAATCTCTGGCTTCAGACACATAAACCCTCAATGCAATACAGCTAGGAACCACACATCTTGAAGAACGTCCAGTTACAGGTAAGTAATGTAGTCCAATCTATAAATTATGGATTGATTATACTAATTACTTAAGAATCCCCAGTTATCACTTTGAAGGTTGACAGGTTCTTGTCACAAGATCAGGCCCAGTGTTATTTAAATTATTATATAGTTGAGAACCCTGATGTGCCTAGTTCTAGCACTCACACCATAGGAATGCTTCTATATTTACAAAGAATTTATTAATGCATTTAGCACAGCCACAAACACCCCAACTCAATAAGGCAGATAGAGATACTACAGAATGCACATCTGCACATCTATATACTTACACCATTCCTTGCAGAACAATTTGAAATGTTAGCCATCATCTTCCTCATCACAATCATCTTCCTCATCATCATCAGTGGCCATCATCCTGGCACCTCCCAAGGACTACATCTGCTTCTCCTTCCATCCCTAGGCTGGAATTCAACTTTTATAATATGCCACTATGTTTGATGCATATTCAGTAGGGGATTTCCCCCTTTTCCCTTATTTGTATTTCCATATCTTACTAATGTTGGAGTGTCTTTTTTCTATAAGTTAGTATACCAATGATCTCAAGTATCAGAGGGGTAGCCATGTTAGTCTGGATCTGTAAAAAATGACAAAGAGTCCTGTGGCACGTTATAGACTAACAGAAGTATTGGAGCATAAGCTTTCGTGGGTGACGAAAAGGGTATTCACCCATGAAAGCTAATGATCTCATCTTATTATCATATATGTCAATTCATTACCATGGCCCTTTTGTGTTTAGGTATGTGTGAATGTAGCTCATGTACTTGTTGTATACATCAATTTGTTGTGATGACGCTTTTGTGGTTGGATCATGTACCTGTGATTGGAACTTTCAGTTAAACACTCTATTTTCAGCTCCCCAGACAATGAGTTTCCATTGGACAGTGTATCTGTTCAAAGGTCATAGGCCTCGAGCCTTATGCTAACTTGCTGAAGCTACTGTCTTTCAGGATACAGGCCTGTAGGTTTCTTGCATTACTGCTGAATATAATGCAAAACAGTGAATATAATAAAGGCAAGTTAGACCACAGTAACCTCTCTTACAGACACCTAGAATGTAGCACAAAATATCTTAATAGGTATATTGGAGTGATGACGATTGCAGAATAGAGATAGAAAGCTGCATAGGTTTAAAAAAATGGCTTAGAGGAGAAATGAAAGCAGGTAAAAAAGTTGATAGAAATGAAAACAAATTAGAAGCTAGTAATTCTGGAAAATTAATATGGGAATTAAAAGAACACAAGGAGAAATCTATGGCCAACACAGTTAAAAAGGTTTTTTTTTCTTTAAAGTATATTTGGGGAAAAATCCTAAGAGTGTCATTTTCCCATTAATATGCAGAAGTGTTGAATAAATATTTTTTTCTGTGCTTGAGAAAAAGCCAGATGATGTAGTTATATTATATGCTGATGATGAAATATTTTCCATTCCCAAGATAGCTCAGGAAGATGCTAAGCAGCAGCTACTAAAGTTGGACATTTTAAAATCAGCACATCCAGATAACTTGCATCCAAGAATTTGAAATACTGGTTGAGGAACTCTGGTAAGTTAATTTGATTTTCCATAAGTCTTGAAACACTGGGGAAATTCCAGAAGAAGGAAGAAATCTAATGTTTTGCCAATATTTAAAAAGTGCACATGGGATAACCAGCATAATTATAAGCCTGTTAGCCTGACATTGATTCCAGGCAAAATTATTTAATGACTTGAATGGGACTTTATTAATAAGGAATAAGAGGAGGGTAATATAATTAATGCCAATCAACATGGATTTATGAAAAATAGACCCTATCAAATTGTCTTGATATATATTTTTCAAAATTAGATTACAAGTTTGGTTGATAAAGATAGCAGTGTGGAGGTAATATACTTAAATGTTTGTAAGGTATTTGACTTGGTACCAAATTAAATTTTGATTAAAAAAACTAAAATGATAAAATATCAAAATGTTATGCATTAAACAGATTAAAAACTGGCTAATTTGATAGATCTCAAAATGTAATTGTAAACTGAGAATCATCACTGAGCGAGTGTGTTTCTAGTGGGGTCCTGGAGGAATTGTTTCTTGGTTCTATATTTAACATTTGTATCAATGATGTTGAAGAAAACAGAACATTGTTGCTGATAAAAGTTTGCAAATAACTAAAAGATTGTGGGAATGGTAAATGAAGAGGACAGGTCACTAATACAAAGTGATCTGGATCATTTAGTAAGATGGGTGCAGGTAATGTTAATTTCAATACAGGTAAATGTAAAGTTATATATTTAAGAACAAAGGATGGAGGCCATATTTACAGGATGGGGAACATCTTCCTGAGAATCTGTGACTGTGAAAAAGTCTTGGGGGACTTGGTGGACAATCATCTGAATATGAGCTCCTAGTGTGACGCTGTGGCCAAAATGGTTAATGCAATCCTTGAATGCATAAATAGGGGAATGTCTAGTAGGAGTAGGGAGTTTATATGACCTCTGGTGTGACCTACTGGTGTGACTGCTTCTGGAATACTGTGTCCAGTTCTGGTGTCCACAACTGAAGAAGGGTGTTGAAAAATTGAAGAGGGTTCAAAGAGCCATGAAAATGAATGAAGGAATGCAAAAAAAAAGCCATATATTGATAGACTCAAGAAGATCAATCCGTTTAGCTCATCAAAGAGAATGTTAAGGGGTGATTTGATCACAGGCTATAAGAACCTACATGGGGAACAGCTATCTGATAATAGAGGACTCTTCAGTGGTAACTGTTGAGTTTGACTTGATTGTAAGTAATGAGATGTTGAATGGTTTTACCTTAAATTTGTTTATTACACCACACTGCCTTGACTACAGATATGACAGATCTCATGTGGAAAGGCAACACTTACCCAGCTAGGGCTCAGGCTGCACTCACTTTGACCTGAGCTGGTTTACAATCTGATAGATATTTATAAGCTCCATGTTTATATTTTATTATAATATGAGTTCAGTTGAGTTGCTGGTGTCATCCAATCATTAACAAGGGTCAACTTATTGTTAATATCTTACAAATTCCACTGTGCCCCAAACATCCAGCCCTAAAGAAACATAAAAACTTTACTTAGATAACAATAACACTAGTACAAGTTCAAAATAAGAGTTTCAATCAATCATTTAATTTTAACATTGTACATTACACTGATTTCACATCTGTGGTCAACATTTCCTTTACACCTGTGAGAGTTCAGTTATGTTCCCCATGTGATTCCATTTACAACTTATAGCCAACTATATTTTACCTAGCAAGCATGTTTGTGGTTCTACTTAATACATTTTTATTGTCTCCACTTAATATAACTTTGCAATCTTCTGGTACTCTGGCCAATATACTAACAATTGCTTTAACATAACTGTAATGGACAAAGGAAACAATAGGCCCATCTGGCAACATAATCTAGCTGACAATGGTATAACAAGATCTACTGGCAGGAAGTTTAAGTTAGGCAAATTCAGACTAGAAATAAGGTGCATATTTTTGTCAGTGAGGGTAATTAATCGTTGGTATAACTTACCAAGGGCTGTGGTGGATTCTTTATCACTGGAAATTTTAAAATCAAGATTAGTCTGTTTTTCTAGACAAAATGCTGCATTTTGAAGCACAAATTAATTAAAGGAAGTTCTATGACTTGTATTATATACAGGCAGTCAGACTACATCGTCACCTTGCTCCCTTCTGGCCTCATGATCTATGGAATATATGAATTTCTAAGTAAACAAATCCTGTGCTAGTGTACATGAAGCTCCATTGGCACACAGAGTCTGTGCTGAGCCTGTGCTCCTACTTGTGCTGAGAAAGTAGCTAACTCTGCAAGTAGTCCCACTGAAATTTGAAGATCTATTTGAGGAGCAAAGTACTAGCATCAGTAAGGATTTCAGGATCTGGCCCTAATAAAGTGAGATACCATAGGCTTCCTGACACTTCAACAGATCTGAAATAAATTGCAGATCCACAGAATTGGCAAACAAATTTGATTATCTCTATTTCACCTTTCTGGCTCAGAAGAAAGCAAGGAGTGAGTGTCAGATCAGGAGTTGCTTAACATGTGTTACCCTCCAGCCTCTGCAGGACTGAATCCTTAATGAACTGAGAAAGCCAATGCTAAAATGTTCTAAGAAAGGGAAGAGATGACTAGCATGATCACTGCTGGTGGGTGTGAAATTCAAATCATGCCTATTTTTGAAATGTTAGTTATAAAGGCATGAAATTGCATCCCTGTTTCATGATTGGTTGGATGCTCTACAGTGAGAGTCTAATTCATCACACAGCGGTTTTCTTTGCATAGATGCCATTTTTAGATCATCCCAAATTTATCCAGTTGCTGCTTGAACAGCCAGCAAGTTATGAAAAAAAAACCCAGAGAAAATAATAGGTAATTTATAACAGGTTCAGATATTACTTTGCCTTTTCTCTTGCAAATTATAATGGAACCATTCAGATATTGACTTTACAGTATGTCATTGCATTTGTGAATTACAACTTCCATTTGAGGGAGAAAAATATCAGAAGAGAACCAATTTTTTTTTAAAATGTGTTCATTCTTAACATAGAAAGTAAGAATGGTCATATGGCTAAAGCACAGAACTGGAAATTAGGTGATCTGCATTTCATTTCTGGCTCTGCCACAGAGTTCTTGTGTGATTTTTGGGCAAATAACTTATACTTTCTGTGACAAAATTTCCCTTCTGTATAATGGAGTAATAATGCCTATCTCATAAGAGTGTTAGGAAGATTAAATCATTAATTGTTTGGAAACACTTGCAGATCCAGGGAAAGAAGGCACTCAGGGTGAAATTTTCTAAAGTGCCTAATAAACATAGGAGCTTATGACCCATTTTCAAAAGGCGATTTCGGAATTTAGGAGCCTGAGTCCCATATTTCATCCTCTGAGATTTAGGGTATGTCTGCACTGCATTGGGACAGAAGATTGCATACTCAAGATAGCTTTAATGGAGCTAGCTTGAATAACAATAGCAGTGAAGCTGCAGCACCACAGGTAGCAGCATGACCTGTACAACCCCACCCAGAAGAACCATGGCTACATGCTCCAGCTGCTAGTCTGTGTTGCCACAGCTTTGCTGCTATTGTTATACAAGCTAGCTAGATTGAAACTAGCTTAGCTACAAGGGTCATTCAGAAAATGTCTAATTAGAACTATTTAATGATATGCTAGGGCCCAACAGATTTCACAGATCAAAGTACTGATATTTGGATTTGTTTCTTTGTTGGAAGCCATTTCTTCATCTGTGCAGAACTTATATGAAGATGTGTCAAAGTTACTGAATGTTTGAAAAATGGAGAAGAATAAAATCAGAGCAGAGATCAAGTACCTCCCTAAGAAAGGTTTGACCCCAAAAGAAATCCATGAGGACCAGGTGGCAACAGTGGTGGATGATACCTCTTCATATGCCACAGTAAAAAAATGGGCTGCTGAATTTGAGCGAGGGAGAATCAGCACAGAGGCTAAGCCAAGGTCTGGATGTCCTGGAGAAGCTGCCACCCCAAAAAAAGTTGATAGAGTCAGAGAATATCAGGGATGGAGGAGAACCTCAGGAGGTCATCTAGTCCAACCCCCTGCTCAAAGCAGGATCAATCCCCAGACAGATTTTTGCCTGAGTTCCTTAAATGGACCCCTCAAGGGTTGAACTCATAACAGTGGGCTTAATAGGCAAATGCTCAAACCACTGAGCTATCCCTCCTCCTGATAGTGCAGTCCCCAAGATGGTGATGAATGACAGAAGAGCAACTGTCAGGCACATTGCTGAGACTGTTGGCATCAGCACTGAGTCAGTACACCCCTATCTTCAAAGAAGACTTGGGCATGAAAAAAAAGGTGTCATGCAAGATGGGTACCTAGTATATTGAGCATTGATCAGAAGAGAACTTTTTTTTTTTTGAACCTTTTGCTTCTCCAGGACAATGCATCACCCCACATGTCCTAGGTTGCAGTGACCACAGTGGCCAAATGCGGCTTTCCGCTGCTTTCCCATTCAGCCTATTCACAATGTTTGGCTACCTCACATTTCTACCTGTTCCCCAATTTGAAGGAGGACTTTCATGAGAAGACCATAAATAATGAAAATGAGGTAATTGTAGCAGTTGGAGAGTTTCTGGATATGCAGGACTTCTACAAGATAGGCATAACTAAACTGCACCTATGCTGGATGAAATGCACTGATGTTCAGGTGGATTATGTTGACAAATCAATCAACAAAATTGATTGTGAATAATGGGGTTTTTTTGGTCAGGCTAGAAACTTTATGAATGTCCTTTGTACATATACACATACTATTGTCATACCTCTCATTGCAGTATAGCCGTAGGATCTCAGGAGACATGGGATAAATGTTGAAAATAGGATTTGAGCTCCTAAATCACACAGCAGGTGGCAGCCTGCAGCAGTGAGACTCAGGGTACTTCTACACAGGGATAGAAGACCAGCAGCACTGCTGCAGGTGGCCCAGTCGGCTGACTTGGGCTCACAGGGCTCAGGCTGTGGGGCTATACAATCTCCAGTATAAATTTGGTCTTGGGCTGAATCCCAGGCTCTGAGACCCCACAAGGGGAGAGAGTCCCAGTTTCCAGCACAAGCCCAGACATCCATACTGTAAATTTATAGCCTCACAACCCAAGTTCCATGAGCCTGAGTCAGCTGACCTGGCCAGCCATAGGTCTTTTATTGCAGTGTAGATGTAACCCACATACCTAATAAGGAGATATCTCTCTAGGTGATCTATACAGAGGAAGGGGGTAGGAATGAGTTGTGTCTGGGTAATTGTTGCTAGTCAGATGCACAGTTAGTCCACACCCAGACATTTCTGAAAGTAGGTGTGGTAGTTTTGGGTATGCTCAATAGGTTCCCTGTAGCTGGACTCAGACTCTATGGAGGGCAAGTAGTCAGAGCAGCTGTTTTACAAAAGGTCATGTGATCTGTGTGGGTTGGGGAAAAGCTGAGCCACAAGAACAGAAACAGGCAGTTTTCCCTTAACTCTGAAGCATTTTGTAGCAGGAAAGTGATATTGTTAACCCACCAAGAGGGAAGCACTGGCAGTGTTAATGATAGAAAGGGGAAATTAGGAGGGAAAAGTAATTTCTTCCGTTTTAATATTATACTTTGAATGTTACTTAATTTTTGTCATACTATTTTAGTTAAATTGTCTCAGCTAGTATGATTTGCAAACTTTTCTCTTATTTAAATGTGATGATGGGGAAAGAGTAATTTATATTTTGCTACTCTTTCTTTTGTATCTTCTTGTAACAGTTTTTAAAAAAAAAATCTATATCCTTAAATTGAGTGGAGGGTTAATTAGTTAGCTGGCTAGTTAACTGAGTGATTTAGCAGAGGACGAGGTAGAGCAGGGGTCGGCAACCTCTGGCATGCGGCTTTCCAGGGTAAGTACCCTGGCGGGCTGTGACAGTTTGTTTACCTGCCGCGTCCACAGGTTCGGCCGACCGCTGCTCCCACTGGCAGCGGTTTGCTGTCCCAGGCCAATGGGGGAGGCGGGAAGCGCCACGGGCCAAGGGATGTGCTGGCCACGGCTTCCCACCACCCCCTTTGGCCTGGGAGGCGAACCGCGGCCAGTGGGAGCAGCGGTCGGCCGAACCTGTGGACGCGGCAGGTAAACAAACTGTCACAGCCTGCCAGGGTGCTTACCCTGGTGAGCTGCATGCCAAAGGTTGCTGTCCCCTGAGGTACAGTCTGCATGGGGTCCAGCTGAAGGTTTCTACAAGGAAGTGGAAGATGTTGATGCAGTGCTTTTGACTCAGCAGATTGTACAGATTTTGGTGACTGAAACGTGGGTGGACTCAACCTAAGTTTTTTGGGAACTCTGAGTTTCTTCTCAGAGTGTTTCTGTGGTGATTGACCTGTTTAGATTTAAGTTGTTTTCTTTATGTTTATGTATAACTGTGAAGATAATGTATGTGGATTATAAAGTAGCCATGTTATGTTGTAGAAATTAAATTGTTATAATGATAAATAATAATAATAATAATAATAATATTTTATAAAGCTGGTATTTAATAACAAAGTTTATTCCTCTCATTCTATTTGGACTTGATAGTGGGGATGATGATCCTGTGCAATCTTTGCCAAAAATCCTTAATGACTGAATTCTGGGTCTCCATGTGCTTTTCTATGGGAGGTTTTTTTGTTTGTTTTTTGTGTTGTTGATTTTTATTTTTTATTTTTTAGGCATTAGGAGAAGGCCAGCGAAGTATACTCTAGCCCAGGGGTTCTCAACCTTTTTCTCTTCTGAGGTCCCTGCAACATTCTATAAAAACTCCGCTGCCCACATGTGCCACGATAACTGGTTTTCCGCACAGGTTCCCGCAGCTCCCATTGGCCAGGAATGGCACACCGCGGCCACTGGGAACTGTTGGCAGCCGTGCCTGCGGACGGTCAGTGTAAACCTGACAGGCTGCAGGTTGCCCACCACTGCACTAGAGACTGTAGTTCTCTAATTATCCATAGAACTAGTACAGCATATTCAGCAGCACTGCAAGCTTCCCCACTGATTTGCTAATGTGCTTCACCCGCAACTTGGAAAGCCCATCCTAGGGTGAGAGGGCAATCCAGTTTTCATCTCCATTTAAGCCCTGATTCTGCAGTCAGAGCAGCACAGACACATGTCTTCCCATGCAGATCCTATGGCAGGATCAGGACTTTAGTCCTTAGTCTTTTTATTAAGTCTGTAGAACTGGTTTACAATTTGTTTCATTGTAATACTTAGTAATGTAAATAACTGCTATCTTGGAATTAGACTAAGATTACCAACTTTTTTTTTTTTTACTGTAATGAAACAACCTCATTTATAATACTGACCATTTTTGATCCTGCCTTCAGTTACTCTGAATAACTAAGAAATAAAATGTTCCATATTCTATTACCAGGTCTGTGTTCTTTGTACTGACAAGATAATATTTCCCAACAGAATAAATCTCTGAATTTTGGACTATCTTTATTTAATATAATAAAGCTAGTGTCTGTTGCATTGTAAATCACAGAAATTAAGACTGCTTCATTTGTTCAGGTGAAACAATATTCACTTAAGGAGTTGGACTTGAGAATTTGCTTTGAATTCCCAGGGTAATGTAATTAATTCGCTCTATTTTAGTGCTTTACAAATAATGAAATCTGCACACCTCATAAAGACAGAAGATTTTGCCACTAAAGAATACCATTAAGTCAAGTATGTATTTTCAGGGTATGTTAAGTATATTCATATTTTATTAGATATATAATTTTCAGCTATGGGGAGGACCTGAGAAGTCACTAGGATTGGCCCAAAAAATATTGTAGATGCTCTTTGACATGCAAAACTGTAGGAACCCTAAGCTTTTGAATGGTATTTTGCTGTATCTACACGTAATAACTGAAACACCCTCACAATTGTCAAAAACATAGTAAAAAGGATTTTGAAATGAAACCATAAGGGTGTGCTGTTCATCCAACGACTTGTATTAGAATTTCATTCTATGTGATGTTTTCTAGATTTTAGGTTATTTATCTTGCTTGTGGCCTGCTTTCCTCTTTTGAAATAATTTTTCAAATGTTTTGCTACTGGGTATATTATATTTTAACCAAGACCATTAGTGTGACTTCATGCAAGCTAGTTTTAAACAAAAGAAAAAAAAACATGAATACACCTTGGGTGTGACTTGCTTTTCATCTTCATGGTGGCTGATGACAGTGGCCTTTGTCCTGATTTATATAGCGAGGACAGCATCCAGACCAGAGACTCATGCTCTAGAAGAATCAGAATCTCTTGGAGCTTTTAACAGCAGAGACACTGCTAGTGTCCAACTAGTTGTTCATGATCCCACTCAGAAACCCTGCAGTCACTTGGAGTATAGCTGCCTCTGGCCACTGCCATTCCTTTTCCTCTACCATCCTTGGCAACAGGGGTTCTAATAGGGATTTTTCTTTGCCACTACTACTCTGGTGTTGGAAGAAGGGCAATTCTGTGTAAAGGATAATAGACTTGGGCTGTATTATCTTTTCCAGAGAATCCCCATGAGGTTAGAAGGACGACAATCTGCATGAACTCTGTCCTGCTTGCTCTTGTCCTAGTCTACTTACAGTAGTCTTTTTCATTGCACCCTGTCTTCCTCACCACTCTCCACACATCCGGAAGGAGGGAATGAAGAGATGGAGACTGGGTAAGAGTGGGTAACAATGATCTCCAATCCCTCTGTAAGGCGGAACTTAACATGCAATATAGATATTTTAAAGCTAAGAACTGTTTCCGCCAATGAGATCCTCCAACATACCAAAGAGAAGCACCTGTTCTTACAGCCACCATGTAAGTACCAGGGACCAGATGAGGACATCAGTCACCTGCTACTAAATACAGAATGTCCCCAATCAATTTTCAGATAGAGCTCATTCTGCCTAAGCATTTGTACTGGATCTGTAAAAAGCGACAAAGAGTCCTGTGGCACCTTATAGACTAACAGAAGTATTAGAGCATAAGCTTTCGTGGGTGAATACCCACTTCGTCAGACGCATGTGGACCACGTCTGACGAAATGGGTATTCACCCACAAAAGCTCATGCTCCAATACTTCTGTTAGTCTATAAGGTGCCACAGGACTCTTTGTCGCTTTTTACACATTCTTGTTGTCCCACATGCAGTGGTTACAGAAAGAGGCATGGGAGTGATGGTAATAGTCTCATAAATTATTTTATTTTAATAAATGATGCATTTTGGTATCTGGCTTTAAAATGACAAGTGGGACAGTTTCTTATTTGTCCTGGTTCCTAATTAATTTCAATTTGGGATTTATGGAAACTGGAGAACTGATAGTATATTGATTGCTCATAGAATAATAGAATATCAGGGTTGGAAGGGACCTCAGGAGGTCATCTAGTCCAACCCCCTACTCCAAGCAGGACCAATCCCCAACTAAATCATCCCAGCCAAGGCTTTGTCAAGCCTGACCTTAAAAACCTCTAAGGAAGGAGATTCCACCACATCCCTAGGGAACCCATTCCAGTGCTTCACCACCCTCCTAGTGAAAAAGTTTTTCCTAATATCCAACTTAAACCTCCCCCACTGCAACTTGAGACCATTACTCCTTGTTCTGTCATCTGCTGCCACTGAGAACAGTCTAGATCCATTCTCTTTGGAACTCCCTTTCAGGTAGTTGAAAGCAGCTATCAAATCCCCCCCTCATTCTTCTCTTCTGCACACTAAACAATCCCACTTCCCTCAGCCTCTCCTCATAAGTCATGTGCTCCAGCCACCTAATCATTTTTTTTACCCTCCGCTGGCTCTTACCAATTTTTCCACATCCTTCTTATAGTGTGGGGCCCAAAACTCCAGATGAGACACAGAACTCCAGATGAGGCCTCCCCAATGCTGAATAGAGGAGAATGATTACGTCCTTCAATCTGCTGGCAATGCTCCTACTTATACAGCCCAAAATGCCATTAGCCTTTTTGGCAACAAGGGCACACTGTTGACTCATATGCAGTTTCTCGTCCACTGTAACCCCTAGATCCTATTCTGCAGAACTGCTGCCTAGCCATTCGGTCCCTAGTCTATAGCAGTGCCTGGGATTCTTCCATTCTAAGTGCAGGACTCTGCACTTGTCCTTGTTGAACCTCATCAGATTTCTTTTGGCCCACTCCTCTCATTTGTCGACGTCCCTCTATATCCTATCCCTACCCTCCAGCATATCTACCACTCCTCCCAGTTTAGTGCAAACTTGCTGAGAGTGCAGTCCACGCCATCCTCCAGATCACTAATGAAGATCTTGAACTCATAGATTTGTCTGTTTTAATTAAGCTTTAGGGAAAATCAAGCAAATGCAAATATTCTTGCATTCAGTTTTCATTGTCTTGCATAATGCTCCCCATGAAGGTCAGTCACAAAGTTTGAGACCACAGCTCACATCTGAACTAGAAAAACAGCTAAAAAGCTTATTTTGGTGCAAGTCATGTGAAGTCTTTTTTTTTCCCTTTCTTTGAAAGCCTTAATATAACTTTTTGGATGGAGACAGTTGGCTTGTGATAATCTTTGCTTTCAGAAAACTAGGAATGCTAAACCGGTTCAAAGGACCAGGCATACATTTTTTGGAGGGGGGGCGGCACTGATTATCCCATTACTTACATGTCTGTAATTCTCATTCACTTCAATGGGATTTGCATGTGTGCAACTCATGGGATAATTGGACTCCTATTCCTGACACAAATGCCTCCCTCAGAATCTAATCAATGCCAGAGTCTATTTTTTTTTAAATAAAGTAATTTAGTGGTAATGAAATTTGCTGAACTAACTAAATTGGAAAACTAATGCACACTATTAATCCATACAAAGAGAGCAGCACAGACAATGACAGTGCAAACCTCCATGCTATTTTGCTTAGTGAAGAGTGGGCCTCAGAAGTTTTGAAGGTCTAGCTAGGGGAAACGTCCAAATCCTAACTATCTGAATTGCTTGGTTCTATAATCCTGGACTTGCTATATCCCAAGAGAATCTAATTGTGTTATTTTGGAACTTCCACCTTTAGTTTAAGCTCACATCATGACATGGAGAACTGTGTGAAAATATAAAATAAATCATGCCAAGAGTTAGAGTAGTTGATATTTTAGAAACCAAAAAGATTCATTTGGAAGTTGGGTGAAGATTTAGGCTGCCTTGTATTTAATTCAAACCAGTTTAGAAATCCTTAGCAACCACTCTTTTATGGAGGGACTAGATTTTTTTTTAAGGTCAGACAGAAACAAAGCAAGAGTCACAATGTCATTTGAATTGATAATGCAATTGATATATTTACAATATTACAATACTGTCTGATAGCCTTTTGTGGGTTTGGAAATCTGTATTTAGAAAGAGGAGCCCGGGAACAGGGGTGGAGGGGAGGGCACATATATATCACCTCCCAAACCCTTATTCATTTTGCTGCAGGGTTCCTACATGCTGTGGGAACCACATAATCATAGCGGGGTGATTCCAGGAACAGACTCAGGCTTGAAAGTTTTTGGCTGAGTTGTTCCAGCAGGAGATACTAGGACCAGTGTGGAAAACAAGGTCTCTGGTGGATACTTGAAATCTGTAGAGATTTTGAGCCCAAACTTCCTGTTTTTTCTCTTGGGGAGGGAGTGGCAAAGCAGTAAACATTCTCTCCCAGCCACAAGAATTTGGTAAAAAGTCTGAAAACTCATCAGATGTTTTTTCCATTTCCAGTGGGTTTTCCTGCAAAATGGGTGAATCTGGCTAGTGATATCAGGTCAGCCACTCCAATAAAGACCTTTTACTTCAGGAGACAAATGTGTTTTCACCACAGGAAAAAATTCTATCGGGGAAGATTTTCAAAGGCTGGAAGGCAATTAGGTACCAAACTCTCATTGACTTTCAAGTTCCTGTGTAAACATAAAGACGTTTATAAATCATGCCATGCTACATTAACCACAGGAACAATTTACTATGGATTATGGTGGATTTTGCATCACAGAAAATCTTCAAATGCTAGAATACTTGAAGCAGATATGCAGGACATCAGACACTGGATAACCACAATGGTACCTTCTGGCCTTAAAAGCTGTTCATCTATGAATCTACATGCTACAATATCTCATGTGTGACTATTTAATCATCAGTGCCTATTTTAAAGATTAAATCAATAATGTAACATACAATTCTTAGTTGAAATAAGAGGTGTTTAGAGGTCAAGACATTAGTTTCCTCTATACACATTACATTGAAAAATTAAAAACTTAAGGTAATTTAGGACAAACTTTCCTATAAAAAAAAATCAGTAGAGAATACATCTGAATAAGCACCCTAGTGTGTAAACTGACCTATGTGATGACAAGAACCAGGGATACCATATTTCCTAATTGATTTCTCTATGTAGAGTTCATAAATTGGGAGCCTTGTAAAGGGAAAATCCACTGGTGAACTTATTTTTAATTGAAAGATAAATATAGATATAAATATAAGTTACTCGGTACCCTAAAGAAATAAATTAACAGCTAACTTTATATATGGTATCCCATCCCCTTAAAATACATTACATTGGAAGTCCTCACAGCACAGGAACACAAATAGGCACTGCAATCAATTAAAATGTTTCATAATGTTCTCTGCTAATGCAAAAACTGACAGAAAATTACTTATCAGTGGTAGCTGACAACTTCCATTGGCTGACAGAAAGACAATTTAGTGCAGGATTATTAGGAGTCAGAGTGTTAGACTAGAAAGAGAGTCACTGAAAGTCCTATGCTCCCAATAATAGCTGTCTCCATCATACTTTTTCACTGAGGGAAAAAAAATCAATTTATTTTAATTTATTTTGTAGATCTGTAGTTATATGTGGTTTAATTTACTCACAGGTTAAATCACTTTAGTAGTTTCAATTAAAAAATAAAGCACAAAACACAAAGACATAGATTATGCAAACACATTGTAAATATAACAGACACATTTTGCTCCATCTAGGGAACATAAAATGAATAAAAACAGAATTAATTGTTGTTTTGGATAGTAGGATATGACCTTAAGTGACTTCAATGGGAGTTCAGATAAGGAACACAGAATGTGCCTTACTGCTTCTGGAATTCACTTACTGTGAATAAGATGTGAAATATTTTTGTTTCCTGCCAGACTTACTTCTCTCACATGATAACATGCCTACTCATTGAGTGAGCAATGAATACACTCTGTTTATTACAGGGTTTCTCAAACGGGAGTCGCCGCTTCTGTAGGGAAAGCCCCTGGCGGGCCGGGCCGGTGTGTTTACCTGCCCCGTCCGGTGTGTTTACCTGGCCGATCACAGCTCCCACTGGCCGCGGTTCACCGCTCCAGGCCAATGGGGGCTGCAGGAAGCGGCGCAGGCTGAGGGATGTGCTGGCCGCGACTTCCCACCACCCACATTGACCTGGAGCGGCGTACCGTGGCCAGTGGGAGCCGCGATCAGCTGAACCTGCCGACGCGGCAGGTAAACAAACTGGCCAGGCCCGTCAGGATGCTTACCTTGGCGAGCCACGTGCCAGAGGTTGCCGACCCCTGCTCTAACGTATTATATTGTTTTGGTTTTGAGTGCAGTTATGTTACAAAAACAAAATCTACATTTGTAAGTTGCACTTGCACAATAAAGAGATTGCACTACAGTACTTGTATCTTTTTACAGTGCAAATATTTGTCATAAAAATAATAATATAAAGTGAGCACTGTACACTTAGGTATTCCGTGTTGTAATTAAAATAAATATATTTGAAAGTGTAGAAAAACATCCAAAATATTTATAATACATATAATACAAATTGGTATTGTATTGTTGTTTAACAGTGCAATTAAATGAGATTAATTTTTAAATCAAGTTAATTTGTTTTGCATTAATTGCTTGAGTTAACTGCGTTTGACAGCCCTAATAATTATCAAGATTTTGCAGATAGTGAAACTGAGGCACAAAGAAGGTTTTTATAAGTGTTTTATCCAGTGTGTCAGATCAAGTTATTGGCCATGCTGCGAACAGAATCCAAACATCTTGACTCCCAGAGTCTTGCTCTAACCACGAGGCAATACTCCCTCGTATTCATGGGTAATCTCTTTTGGTGAGGTCACCCAACAGACAACAGTTACCAGACTTCACATCACATTTTGGTGGAAATAAAAGGTAGAAAGAAGTTTATATGATTAAAATAGACATTTGTACATTTTTTTAGTGCTTGTCATGCTTGGTAATGCCAACCTTTTCCCCAAGAAATGAAATGCAAGTACTGCTTTAACAAGACATAACAGTTTTGACAAACTGTAGTAGAAAAAAGTGCAAACCCATATAAGATTGTAGACATTCATCTTCCAGTCAAGTTAATTAGGGCTGTCAAATACCCTGGTTCCATGGGATTTGTGTCCAAAGGAATCCTTATGTCTATGTTTTACTCTTTCATCTTTAGCTGTCAATATGCAGGAGTCATCAATGTCAGTGTCAGAATTTACAGCAGTATTTGAGGCAGCCCTGGCATATTTAGTTTAAAATGTCTTTGTTTTAGACTGCCAATCTTTTTGCAGTTTTTCAGGTTGCATATTTGCAACACTGAAAATATGTGGAAAACACATCCTGAAACACATAGTACTTAAATGAAAACAGCTTATTACATAACTGATTAAACAGACAGGGTACATTTCAGATATGACTCAAGTATGCCATATGTGATGTATCTTTTTCCTATTGAAGAAGTAACTGATCTGAAGGCAAAAGAAAATGAACTGGAAATAAATTATTTGGATTTTTGCAAGGACTTCAGCACAAAGGAATATAGGAATTTGAGAGACACTGAAGAAGCATTATCTAGATAATGCTATACGATGGATAAAAATGACAACATTTATTGTCATTAGTGTACAGCAGAATACAGAGAAATATCAAGTAGAGTTTTACAGGGAATGGTATCATCATTATTTAATATGCCAAGTATATTATTACAAAAGGCATGCTTTCAAATATGGTAAATAGGTCCACTGAACATCCTGTATAGTTTAAATTGTCATACAAGCTATTATAGTGGATCATATCTCCTATAGGTAAGGTTGCAAAATGGTTTTCATTATAACCCTCATTCTTTATATGTTCATGTCTTTCTAAAGCATTCACTTTTGGGCTGCCATTTTACAATTTAGGATCAAGCCTGCAAAGACTTATGCATTTGAGTAATTTTACTTCCATTAGTAGATGCATTTAGTTTATAATGTCCTGTAAGAAAATTTTATATTGAACAGTGATCATATTTGTGAGTGTTAAAAAGTTAGGAGCAAATGCAAAAGTAAGTATAGAAGTTCAAAAATACAGCTTGATTGGATAACTTGCCCTATTATTTTTATATATAGTTTATTTACAAAGTGTCCACAGAAACAGAAGTAGTAACAAACAGACAACCTCATTTTTTGGAAACCTCAGGTAAGGCACTTCTGTCTAGTCCCAGAAGTAGCTGCCTTGGGCCTCTTGTCTCTCTCCTGGGGTGCAGCCTCACACAAGTCTTGCTGCTTAATAGGCAGGGCTTGTCTATGCTTAAAATGCTACAGCAGGACAGTGCTGCCACTGTAGTAATGCTGCTGTAACACGTCAGTGTAGACATTGCCTATGCCAACAGGAGGGGTTGTCCCATTGGCATAGGTCATCCACCTCCTCCAGAGGTGGTACCTAGGTTGAAATTCTTCCATCAACCTAGCACTGGCTACATGTGGACTTAAGTTAGCTTAACAACACCGCTCAGGGGCATGGATTTTTCACATCCCTGACCAACGTAGTTAAACTGACCTAATTTTCTATTGTAGACCATGCCACAGTCTCCTCTTCCTGCCACAGTCCTTGAGATTTACACTTGGGCTACTCACCTACAGAAAGGTGATGCATAACATCTACGCTCCTCATATAAGCTACTCTGCAACACAAAGGAACTTTGTCTACCAGACAAAAGAAAATGCTTTAATCGCACAATGCTCTTACCAACTCTCTGGGTTTGTTTTTTGCAAGGCCTCTATTTCTATAGGGATTTTCATCCTGAGTGCTTATAAATCAGTAACACCCAGTGTGAAGCCATTTACTTTAACAGTATTCCAGCCTGAGATCCTTTGATCCCTCCATGGCCATTGCAGCAACTGTAGATTACTAGAGCACAGAGATATTTCAACCAACCCGCCATGGCCCAAAGAATGCCCTCTGGACTCTATACCACCGGTGAAATCATCTTACATAAGAGAAATTAGCAAATAGCCAATTTAACTGTCATGCTGCCTGTGGCCCCAGAGTGGTACAGAGCTACCAGAGTAGGAGTCATAATCTGTCCCAATTTATTGGAGATCTTAAATTACCATCAGGAATAGATGGAAATATCCAACAGGACAAGAGTTACAGACAGTATCTTTCTGGGTGATTATAGTTATTTCTTTTAATTTCATTTTACCTTCTGATGCATTGGCCCTACTTATTTTTACATAAATAATATTTCCCTCTATGTTGGCATCCAAGGTAATGTCATTCTTAAACCTCAGATCAAACTAGGTAAGAAATAATGTAATGGGAGAAGTTGCTTTATCATTAAAGTTCCTATATCATTGTCAAACTTTTAACACAAGTCATCAATCATTTTTGGTGCAGAAATAGAACCAACCTTTTTAGAACTATCATGTATATTTGTTATGTTTCTCAGAAGACTGATTTGACTGATATTCACTTTGGTTTACAGTGAAATCACAAGTGGCACTTCTAAAGGCTTCACAAACTGACACAAATATTCAATCATCTTCCTCTACCTAGAAAAAAAATGACTTTTGTATTTGGCCTTTTAGAGTCCTAGCAGACCCAAAATATTTCATAAAGAAAGAAAGAAAGAAAGAAAGAAAGAAAGAAAGAAAGAAAGAAAGAAGGTTGGGTCTGTGTCATGAGGAAAACATTTAAGCCATATAAAGGTGTGATAAATATAATATTGATCCAGTGCAGAGAGTAGGAGGACAGAAATTACGTGAGGCTTGATTATATTATTTAATTTTATCCTCATCGTGTAATGAGTTTGCATAGTCTTGTTGATTTTATTGGGACTCTGACAAGGATATGTGTGAAGATCACAGGATCAAAAGTAGGCAACCGGAAGGGACACTAAGGAAAGAACCCTGGACAGTGCCCACTGCTCCTTGAAGGTGTCAAGGGAGCCAGTGGACACTTTCCAGAGGACACTTTCCTGATTCGTGAACAGAGGGAGGATCAGAAAAAGGTCCCACAGTCGCAGAGAACTCCCTCAGCCAACATCTCCTCTCAGGTTCTGTAGAAGGCCACTTTGGCCATCACTTGGAGGAGGTTGACAAGAAGGTCCCGTGACTTGTGGGGCCATGGAGAGGGTGTGCATATATGAGAATGTGGGGGGAGAAGCCAAAACCTCAAGAGTAGGTCTATGAGGAGCCGGGAAAGAGGCTGCAACCTGAGGCACTCAAGGTAAACATGTTCCAAGGTCTCCTGCATGCCACAGAAGGGACAGGCTTCGGGGACAAAGGTGAACCGCGCATGCCAAGTACACGCCCGTGCTCATGGCTCCATGAAGGAGCCTCCAGCTGATAATCCTGGCAGGCCGCAGGACTAAAATGGAATATAAACTTGCCCACAGGGGTTCCCCACCCTCCACTGCTGGTAAAAGGTCCCACCATTTAGTATCTGGGAGGGACACGAGGGTGGGGAAATGAAACATGTACAGTATGAGCGCTTATAGATGGTCTCTTGGCGCACTTCGAAAAACAACCGGCTGCAAGACTCGCAGCCAGCTTGGGGTATGAGGAGGGGGAGGCCGGAAAGGTTCATGGTGCAGGGGGCTGATGAAAACATCTGAAGGGTCTGGAGTGAGAGGCAGGTGGGGCGCACCCTCTCGCAGGACCCACTCGAGGAAAACCCAAGCCATGGGGGGCAGGGCTGCCTCCGCCTCCTGGAGAACGTGCTGCAGAGTTTTAAATGTGGAGAGCCGCTGGTGTTATGAACGGCCACCTTGGCCATGGCCAGGAGGAGGTTAACGAGGAGGTCCCGCGACTTTGTGGGGCCTTGGATTGGGTGTGCGTAAATAAACAAGTGCAGGGAGAAGTGCAGCCAGAACCTCAGTAAGAGGTTCTGGAGGAGCTGGAAGAGGGGCTGCAGCCTGGCACACTGAAGGTCCGCATGCGCCAGGGTCTCCACGCCACAGAAGGGACAGGCTTTGGGGACAGAGGTGAACTGTTTATGCCAAGTACACACCCGTGCTCCCGGCTCCATGAAGGAACCACCAGCTTAATCTGCGGAGGGCTAATGGAAAGATCCGGAGGGCCTGGACTGAGAGACAGGTGAGGCGCACCCTCTCGCAGGACCCACTTGAGGAAAGCCCAAGCCATGGGGGGCAGGACTGCCTCCACCTCCTGGAGAATGTGCCTTGGGGTTTTAAGTGTGGAGAGCCCCATGCACCGACTGAGAGCCGGGGATCCACCCAACCCCCCAGGTCGTAGTCCAGTAGGTCTCCGATCTTGGTGACTCCTGCCAGGACCAACCTCTGGCACACCAAGGTGGACTCTGCCACCTGCACACAAAGATGGGTATTGTGTAGCAGGGACTCTGCAAGGAGATCTCCTCCTCAGTAGCCACCACAGACCTGGTTGCCTCTGGAAGAGTGGATGAAGGCAGGTAGATCAGTAATAGAATGGTTAAAGCCATTTTTCCAGTGAACTGAAAGAGGTTACTTCAGGTTAATTATGGACACCTGAGTTTAATTAAGGACACCTGACCTTTAAAAACCTCTTACAGACAGAGAGAAAATGAGAGAAGATGTATGCTACAGAAGGGTTGTGTGAAGTGAGGGGAAGAGGCTTCTTTTAGGCAAAGACCTGTTTCCCCCTCTGTGGGAAATCGTGGGGTTTTTTTTTCTGTCTTGGGAGGTGACCTTGATTCCTCGCATAGCTGAGCCTAGAGTGGATTAGGGAGGGTGGCTGGTTGGCAATTGTTAGCTGGTATAATAAGAAGAATACTGTAGTGAGAATTAGGCAATGCAACGTGTTTTGTTTTTTCATAGATTCTAGGACTGGAAGGGACCTCAAGAGGTCATCAAGTCTAGTCCCCTGCCCTCATGGCAGGACCAAATACTGTCTAGACCATCCCTGATAGACATTTATCTAACCTACTCTTAAATATCTCCAGAGATGGAGATTTCACAACCTCCCTAGGCAATTTATTCTAGTGTTTAATCACCCTGACAGTTAGGAAGTTTTTCCTAATGTCCAACCTAAATCTCCCTTGCTGCAGTTTAAGCCCATTGCTTCTTGTTCTATCCTTAGAGGCTAAGATGAATAAGTTTTCTCCATCCTCCTTATGACACACTTTTAGATACCTGAAAACTGCTATCATGTCCCCTCTCAGTCTTCTCTTTTCCAAACTAAACAAACTCAGTTCTTTCAGCCTTCCATCATAGGTCATGTTCTCTAGACCTTTAATAATTCTTGCTGCTCTTTTCTGGACTCTCTCCAATTTCTCCACATCTTTCTTGAGATGTGGTGCCCAGAACTGGACACAATACTCCAGTTGAGGCCTAACCAGCGCAGAGTAGATCAGAAGAATGACTTCTCGTGTCTTACTCACAACACACCTGTTACTGCATCCCAGAATCATGTTTGCTTTTTTTGCAACAGCATCACACTGTTCACTCGTATTTAGCTTGTGGTCCACTATAACCCTTAGATCCCTTTCTGTGTACTCCTTCCAAGACAGTCTCTTCCCATTCTGTATGTGTGAAATTGATTCTTCCTTCCTAAGTGGAGCACTTTGCATTTGTCTTTATTAAACTTCATCCTGTTTACCTCAGACCGTTTCTCCAATTTGTCCAGATCATTTTGAATTATGGCCCTATCCTCCAAAGCACTTGCAATCCCTCCCAGTTCGGTATCATCAGCAAATTTAATAAGCATAATTTCTATGCCAATATCTAAGTTGTTAATGAAGATATTGAACAGAGCTGGTCCCAAAACAGACCCCTGCGGAGCCCCACTTGTTATACCTTTCCAGCAGGATTGGGAACCATTAATAACTACTCTCTGAGTACAGTTATCCAGCCAGTTATGCACCCTTCTTACAGTAGCCCCATCTAAGTTGTATTTGCCTAGTTTATTGATAAGAATATCATGTGAGACCATATGAAATGCCTGGCTAAAGTCTAGGTATACCACATCCACCGCTTCTCTCTTATCCACAAGACTCATTATCCTATCAAAGAAAGCTATCAGACTGATTTGACATGAGTTGTTTACAAATACATGCTGGCTATTCCCTATCACCTTACCACCTTCCAAGTGTTTGCAGATGATTTCCTTAATTACTTGCTCCATTATCTTTCCTGGCACAGAAGTTAAACTAACTGGTCTGTAGTTTTCTGGGTTGTTTTTATTTCCCTTTTTATAGATGGGCACTATATTTGCCCTTTTCCAGTCTTCTGGAATCTCTACTGTCTCCCATGATTTTCCAAAGATAATAGTTAGAGGCTCAGATACCTCCTCTATTAGCAACTTGAGTATTCTAGGATGCATTTCATCAGGCCCTGGTGACTTGCAGGCATCTAACTTTTCTAAGTGATTTTTAACTTGTTCTTTTTTAATTTTATCTTCTAAACCTACCCCCTTCCCATTAGCATTCACTATGTTAGGCATTCCTTCAGACTTCTCAGTTAAGACCGAAACAAAGAAGTCATTAAGCATCTCTGCCTTTTCCAAGTTTCCTGTTACTGTTTCTCCCTCCTCACTGAGCAGTGGGCCTACCCTGTCCTTCGTCTTCCTCTTGCTTCTAATGTATTGATAAAAAGTCTTCTTGTTTCCCTTTATTCCCATAGCTAGTTTGAGCTCATTTTGTGCCTTTGCCTTTCTAATCTTGCCCCTGCATTCCTGTGTTGTTTGCCTATATTCATCCTTTGTAATTTGTCCTAGTTTCCATTGTTTATATGACTCCTTTTTATTTTTTAGATCATGCAAGATCTCATGGTTAAGCCAAGCTGGTCTTTTGCCACATTTTCTATCTTTCCTACCCAGTGGAATAGCTTGCTTTTGGGCACTTAATAGTGTCCCTTTGAAAAACTGCCAACTCTCCTCAGTTGTTTTTCCCCTCAGTCTTGATTCCCATGGGACCTTACCTATCAGCTCTCTGAGCTTACCAAAATCCTCCTTCCTGAAATCCATTGTCTCTATTTTGCTATACTCCCTTCTACCCTTCCTTAGAATTGTGAACTCTAAGATTTCATGATTACTTTCACCCAAGCTGCCTTCCACTTTCAAATTCTCAACAACTTCCTCCCTATTTGTTATAATCAAATCTAGAACAGCTACCTCCTTAGTAGCTTTTTCGACCTTCTGAAATAAAAAGTTGTCTGCAATGCAGTCCAAGAACGTATTGGATAGTCTGTGTCCCGCTGTGTTGTTTTCCCAACTGTCCGAAACCGATTGCAATTCGATAAGCTTTGTATTGGGAGAGGAAAAACAGGCTGGACCAGAATTAAGTTTAAAGCCAAGTGGCTGCGTTTATTGGGGGGATAGTTGCAACGTTGGCCGAGGAGGGGGGAAATTCTTAGCTGGGATATTATTAAACAATACAAACACACCCAAAAATCATTAACAATACAAATCTATACTGCTCACTGCTTCACACTGAGTAGGCAGACACACCAATTACACAAGATGGAAATCGGGTTCGTCAGAGCGGTGCCCGGTGCAACACAGAAAAGAGACCCACAGGCCACTGCCTCAACCGCCCTTGCTTTCACACTAAGGGATTTACCCAGAGTGTGGTGCGGCTGCGATTGTGCAGATTCCACTCACACAGACTGCGGGGACAGGAACCCCTTGGTCAGCTAATCCTCAGGTGGAGACAGCACCTAGCACCAAGCACTCCAGACAAAGACAGAGCAGTAACTCACACAACTTAAAAACAGTCTATAGTTAACTATCTACTAAAACCCAGAACAACTATACAAACTAAACAACTGTGCAATTATGAGCTCAACAATTCAATTCTCATATACTGTATACACACTTGGTACTGAGTTAGGAAGGGGGAAAAAGAGGGGAAGCTAGGTAAGCAAAATGTCAGAAATTAGAAAGCAAATACCGCACTCCAGGTGCAGCTGACCAGCAGAGCAGACACCAGAAGCATGACGAGCTGATAGAAATAGATCCAAAACGACACGACATGAGCTAGCTATACCGGGAGGAGACCCTGGCTGAAGGGTTGATCAGGCCCTTCAGCTGACATGCGGATACTCCACAAAAATTTTTTGGGGAAACCTAGTTTTATTCGAAGGGTCTCACTCACTCGTGTCAGCATCTGATTGGTCCCTGGCTCCTACACCCTCCAGGCTCCAAGCTGTTGCCCCCCACGCCAACAGGATTTGCACATGGCACACTGGCATCTTTGCACAAGGCACTAGCCTGACCCCTAGATGACCAAGCAAAAGAGCGGGAAAATGCACACAGCACTAGAATGTTGCACACCGCACCTCATGGTTGCACATGACACCACGGTGTTGCTGGGCAGAATTAGGTCTCTGCCCTCTCCTGTGGAACAAGAACCTGGTCCAAGATGGAGGCTGCCTTGTCCTTTTAGCAGAACAAGATGGCCGTGGACCGACAATTGGCCATACAGAGCCACAACTATGTATAGGGTTGCGACACCAACATATATTTGAATAGTTGAAGTCCCCCATCACCACCAAATCCTGGGCTTTGGATGATTTCGTTAGTTGTTTAAAAAAAAGCCTCATCCACCACTTCCACCTGGTTAGATGGCCTATAATAGACTACTAGCATGACATCATCCTTATTTTTTACCCCTTTTAGCCTAACCCAGACACTCTCAACACTTCTGTCTCCTATGTCCATCTCCACCTCAGTCCAAGTGTGTACATTTTTAATATATAAGGCAACACCTCCTCCCTTTTTCCCTTGTCTATCCTTCCTGAGCAAGCTGTACCCATCCATACCAGCATTCCAATCATGTGTATTATCCCACCAAGTTTCGGTGATGCCAACAATGTCATAGTTGTATTTATTTATTAGCACTTCCATTTCTTCCTGCTTATTACACATACTTCTTGCATTTGTATATAGGCATCTAAGATACTGATGTGATCTTGCCTCTCAGTTTTGCCCTGATCCTCCTTTCTCTCAGCCATTATAGCCCACTTTCCCTCCTATTTCTGACCCATCTCCCAGGTCTCCATGTTCTCCACTTACCTGTGGGCTTTGCTCACCTGTCCCTGTTGAACCTAGTTTAAAGTCCTCCTCACTAGGTTAGCCAGTCCGTGTCCAAATAGGGTCTTTCCCCTCCTCGAAAGGTGAACGCCATCTCTGCCTAGCAGTCCTTTCTGGAATAGCATCCCATGGTCAAGGAAGACAAAGCCCTCCTGGCAACACCATCTTTGCAGCCAGGCATTCACCTCTACGATGCACCTGTCTCTGCCCAGGCCCCTGCCTTTGACAGGAAGGATCAAAGAGAATATCACCTGTGCTCCAAACTCCTTCATTCGTACTCCCAGAGCCCTGTAGTCACTCTTGATCCACTCAGTGTCACACCTCGCAGTATCATCCGTGCCCACATGGATGAGTAGCATGGGGTAGTAGTCAGAGGGCTGGATAATCCTTGACAATGCCTCCATAACATCTCAGATACAGGCCCCCAGCAGGCAATATACCTCCCAAAATGAAATGTCAGGGTGACAGATGGGTGCCTCCGTGCGCCTCAGAAGAGAGTCTCTGACCACCACTTCCCTACGTTTCCTATTCGCAGTGGTGGCAGCAGACCTCCCAGCCTAAGGGGTACGAGACTTCTCCTCCTCTGCTGTAGGGAGTGATTCCTTCTCTCCTGTATCAAGAAGAGCATAACAGTTTCCTATTGCCACGTCAGGAGGGTTTGGAGCAGGGGTGGAGCACTGCCTGCTGCCAGAAGTAACCAGCTGCCAGTGTCCACCCTGAGCCATCTCCTCCTCCACCAGTGGTGTGTCAGCAGCCCTGTGTACTGGGACAGCTACCTCAGCTTTCTCCACATGGACACTGTCCAGGAATTGCTTGTGGATTTAGATGCTCCTCAACCTAGCCACCTCCTCCTGTAGCTCTCCCACCTGCTGCCTGAGACATTCCAGCAGCAGGCACCTTTCACATTGGATGGTTCCCCCAGCCTGAATATCAGTAAGTGGTATTTGCAAGTCACAGTCCCTGAAAAACCACACCAGGATCTGGGTAGAAGCATCCATGCTCAGGCGCTTTTTCTGGCTACAGGTGCAGGTGGAGGAGACAGAAGCAGTTCTACCACAGGTGTTGCGGGTCTTCCTAGCCATCGTAGGCCTTCCTCTGTCAAACTCCCTCTCAAACTCCCCTGTCGGCAGCCCCCTGTCCACTTCGCTAAGAGTTGTTACATATCTGGGCATGCTCCTCACTCTGTCATTTTTCCTATGTTATCCTTTAGCCAAGTTGGAGCATGAAATAGATTTCTATTTTATAGACAAAGTATGATCCATGGCTTAGGACATTTAGCCAAGTACTTGAGAGACCCAGGTACAGACATCTGCTCTGTGATAGACTTCTTGTTTCACTTTAGGCTTGTCACTTAGCCAGAGGCGACACGGAACTGTTCATAGTGTGTGTGGGGGGCACAAGTTAAAGGTTTTGTGGACACACATGACTGCCCCATAGAGGTTTTCAATCTGTGGGATGTGCCCCCTTAAGGGTGAGTGGAGAAATGTTGTTGTTTTTTTTTTGGGGGGGGGGCAGTTGAACGGCTACACCAGATGGCTCGGCTGGCCTTGTGCAACGAGGCTCAGGGAGAGAGCACCAGCTCCACCCTCTGACTCACATCAGCGGGCCACTCAACCTCTCTGGATTGGATGGGGCACAGCAACCAAAGTACTAGGTGTTGCCTCTGCATTTAGCTCTTCCAAGGTATTTAGGTGCCTAGATAGTCATGTAGTGGGATTTTCAAAACTGCCTAACCTGCTTAAGCACTTCTGAAAAATACCACTAGGTGTCTGTCTGCATCCTTAGACGCCCAATACCTTTGAAAATCTTTCCCCTAGTGTCTCTGTACCCCATCTGAAAAATGGGAGAAGAGCACTCCCCTTTCTCACATGGTTGTTATGAGGATAAATAAATTAAAGATGGTGATGCTCTCAGATATTACAGTAAAGGGAGCCATATATTTACCTGATATTAATAGACCACATGAGAACCATCTAAGGGATGTATTGTTTTGGTTGGTAGCCCACAGACCTTCAGCTCCTGGCTGTTGGAAGCCTGAGCTGTGGGACAGCATGGCTGGTTTTGGAACACTTGATTGCCTTTTTTGCTCCCTGTCTGCTTTTCCTTCCTCACAAAGACAGGAATTTTAGCTATTTTTGGTGGGTATATTACATAATTAGCTGAATTTGCTATTGAAACCCGGAAAGGGAACCTGGCCTATAACTACAACATTGTAGACTTCATCTCTAATCAACATGAGTGCTACATTTATTTACAATCATTCTGGGGAAGTTCTATGGCCTATGATATACAGGTCAGACTAGATGATCATTTGTTTGGTTGTTTGGTTGTTTGAGGGACCGTGTGCTCTGGCTGGCAGTTGGAGGCAGGTTTGAAAGCTCGAAGCCTCTGGTAATTGGCTGAGCCTTAATCAGTGGGCGGGGCATTCACTCAGGCCAGGGCTTTATAAAGCCGCGCACAAGCGACCAGGGAGCTTTGCGAACAGGGGCTGCTAACAGGGAGTTTCGCAAGGGAGTTTCTCAAGGGGAGTGGGAAGGGAGTGGGAGCCCCTCGCCAGCCCTAACCCCTTCTCCGTGGCCCCCCCTAAAACCTATAAACCGTACCACATTCCAAAACTACTTCCGTAAACCACCCTTTCACTAACTAGGAGACAATGCAGGCAGAAGCCCAGCAGCAGAGTGGGGGCTATCCAGTTTATTGCACTGACTGTCGCATGTATGATTACCTGCCCTGTGGGCGGGTGGCGTATGTGTGCAGTCGGTGCAAGGAGCTCCTAGCCCTCAGAGACCATGTACGGACTTTGGAGGCCAGGGTGGCGGAACTGGAGGAGCTAAGAGAGGCAGAGAGGTATGTTGATGAGGCTTTCCGGGACACTGTAGAATTGTCCCACCTCCGCTTAGACAGCTCCTGTGCTGTTGAGGAGGAAGAAGGGCCCAGGGAAGTAGAGCAGTCAATGGGAGCAGAGGGAAACCTTCCCGTAGTTGGGACCCTCCTTCCTGATGGTGCTGGGGTTGCCTCTCGCACTGAGGTTGCCTCTCCGGGGGAGGGAACTCCAGTTTCTAGGAAAAGGCAGGTGTTAGTAATGGGAGATTCGATTATTAGAAATGTAGATAGCTGGGTCTGTGATGACCGGGAGAACCGTATGGTGACTTGCCTGCCTGGTGCGAAGGTTGCGGATCTCTCGAGGCATCTAGACAGACTTATGTGTAGTGCTGGGGAGGAGCCGGTGGTCGTGGTACATGTAGGTACCAATGACATAGGGAAGGGTAGGAGAGATGTCCTGGAAGCCAAATTTAGGCTGCTAGGGAAGAGACTGAAATCCAGGACCTCTATGGTGGCATTCTCAGAAATGCTCCCAGTTCCACGCGCAGGGGCAGGTAGGCAGGCAGAGCTTCAGAGTCTCAATGCGTGGATGAGACGATGGTGTAGAGAGGAGGGGTTCACGTTCATTAGGAACTGGGGAAACTTCTGGGATGGGAGGAGCCTATACAGGAGAGATGGGCTCCACCTAAACCAAAGTGGAACCAGACTGCTGGCACTAAACATTAAAAAGGTTGTAGAGCAGTTTTTAAACTAGGAGATGGGGGAAAGCCGACTGCCGCAGAGGAACGTGTGGATCGGACACAGACTTCTCTTAGGGGAGAGTCTGATGATAGAGAATCTCCAGGTTATAGTCAGGAGCAGAGGAATGAGAAGTATAATGTAAGGGCCGGATCAGATGATAAACAGTCACATAAAAAAGAATATGGCACATCAGAAAAAGGCAGGCTAATAAACAGGGACAAGTTTTTAAAGTGCTTGTACACAAATGCCAGAAGTCTAAATAATAAGATGGGTGAACTAGAGTGCCTTGTGATAAAGGAGGATATAGATATAAACCTGGTGGACTGAGAGCAATCAATGGGACACAATCATTCCGGGGTACAAAATATATCGGAAGGACAGAACAGGTCGTGCAGGGGGAGGAGTGGCACTATATGTGAAAGAAAGTGTAGATTCAAATGAAGTAAAAATCTTAAGCGAATCCACAGGTTCCATAGAGTCTCTATGGATAGAAATTTCATGCTCTAGTAAAATTATAACAGTAGGGATCTATTATCGACCACCTGACCAGGACAGTAATAGTGATGATGAAATGCTAAGGGAAATTAGAGAGGCTATCAAAATTAAGAACCCAATAATAGTGGGGGATTTCAATTATCCCCATATTGACTGGGAACATTTCACTTCAGGACGAAATGCAGAGATAAAATTTCTCGATACTTTAAATGACTGCTTCATGGAGCAGCTGGTACGAGAACCCACAAGGGGAGAGGCGACTCTAGATTTAATCCTGAGTGGAGCGCAGGAGCTGGTCCAAGAGGTAACTATAGCAGGACCGCTTGGAAATAGTGACCATAATAAAATAGCATTCAACATCCCTGTGGGTGGAAGAACATCTCAACTGCCCAACACTGTGGCCTTTAATTTCAAAAGGGGGAACTATACAAAAATGAGGGGGTTAGTTAGACAAAAGTTAAAAGGTACAGTGACTAAAGTGAAATCCCTGCAAGTTGCGTGGGCTCTTTTTAAAGACACCATAATAGAAGCCCAACTTCAATGTATACCCCAAATTAAGAAACACAGTAAAAGAACTAAAAAAGAGCCACCATGGCTTAACAACCATGTAAAAGAAGCAGTGAGAGATAAAAAGACTTCCTTTAAAAAGTGGAAGTCAAATCCTAGTGAGGCAAATAGAAAGGAGCACAAACACTGCCAACTTAAGTGCAAGAGTGTAATAAGAAAAGCCAAAGAGGAGTTTGAAGAACGGCTAGCCAAAAACTCCAAAGGTAATAACAAAATGTTTTTTAAGTACATCAGAAGCAGGAAGCCTGCTAAACAACCAGTGGGGCCCCTTGATGATCAAAATTCAAAAGGAGCGCTTAAAGACGATAAAGTCATTGCGGAGAAACTAAATGGATTCCTTGCTTCAGTCTTCACGGCTGAGGATGTTAGGGAGATTCCCAAACCTGAGCTGGCTTTTGTAGGTGACAAATCTGAGGAACTGTCACAGATTGAAGTATCACTAGAGGAGGTTTTGGAATTAATTGATAAACTCAACATTAACAAGTCACCGGGACCAGATGGCATTCACCCAAGAGTTCTGAAAGAACTCAAATGTGAAGTTGCGGAACTATTAACTAAGGTTTGTAACCTGTCCTTTAAATCGGCTTCGGTACCCAATGACTGGAAGTTAGCTAATGTAACGCCAATATTTTAAAAGGGCTCTAGGGGTGATCCTGGCAATTACAGACCGGTAAGTCTAACGTCGGTACCGGGCAAATTAGTTGAAACAATAGTAAAGAATAAAATTGTCAGACACATAGAAAAACATAAACTCTTGAGCAATAGTCAACATGGTTTCTGTAAAGGGAAATCGTGTCTTACTAATCTATTAGAGTTCTTTGAAGGGGTCAACAAACATGTGGACAAGGGGGATCCGGTGGACATAGTGTACTTAGATTTCCAGAAAGCCTTTGACAAGGTCCCTCACCAAAGGCTCTTGCGTAAATTAAGCTGTCATGGGATAAAAGGAAAAGTCCTTTCATGGACTGAGAACTGGTTGAAGGACAGGGAACAAAGGGTAGGAATTAATGGTAAATTCTCAGAATGGAGAGGGGTAACTAGTGGTGTTCCCCAAGGGTCAGTCCTAGGACCAATCCTATTCAATTTATTCATAAATGATCTGGAGAAAGGGGTAAACAGTGAGGTGGCAAAGTTTGCAGATGATACTAAACTACTCAAGATAGTTAAGACCAAAGCAGATTGTGAAGAACTTCAAAAAGATCTCACAAAACTAAGTGATTGGGCAACAAAATGGCAAATGAAATTTAATGTGGATAAATGTAAAGTAATGCACATTGGAAAAAATAACCCCAACTATACATACAACATGATGGGGGCTAATTTAGCTACAACGAGTCAGGAAAAAGATCTTGGAGTTATCGTGGATAGTTCTCTGAAGATGTCCATGCAGTGTGCTGAGGCGGTCAAAAAAGCAAACAGGATGTTAGGAATCATTAAAAAGGGGATAGAGAATAAGACTGAGAATATATTATTGCCCTTATATAAATCCATGGTACTCCCACATCTCGAATACTGTGTACAGATGTGGTCTCCTCACCTGAAAAAAGATATTCTAGCACTAGAAAAGGTTCAGAAAAGAGCAACTAAAATGATTAGGGGTTTAGAGAGGGTCCCATATGAGGAAAGATTAAAGAGGCTAGGACTCTTCAGTTTGGAAAAGAGAAGACTAAGGGGGGACATGATAGAGGTATATAAAATCATGAGTGATGTTGAGAAAGTGGATATGGAAAAGTTATTTACTTATTCCCATAATACAAGAACTAGGGGTCACCAAATGAAATTAATAGGCAGCAGGTTTAAAACAAATAAAAGGAAGTTCTTCTTCACGCAGCGCACAGTCAACTTGTGGAACTCCTTACCTGAGGAGGTTGTGAAGGCTAGGACTATAACAATGTTTAAAAGGGGACTGGATAAATTCATGGTGGCTAAGTCCATAAATGGCTATTAGCCAGGATGGGTAAGTATGGTGTCCCTAGCCTCTGTTCGTCTGAGGATGGAGATGGATGGCAGGAGAGAGATCACTTGATCGTTGCCTGTTAGGTTCACTCCCTCAGGGGCACCTGGCATTGGCCACTGTCGGTAGACAGATACTGGGCTAGATGGACCTTTGGTCTGACCCGGTACGGCCTTTCTTATGTTCTTATGTTCTTATCATAATGGTCCCTTCTGGTCTTAGAAGCTAGAGCTCTTTAAAAGTTCTTCAGAGACTTTCTAGACTAGTCACCCCTTGAAATCAAGGTAAAATTAAACATCTAGGAAGTTAACACCTATACTTCTTTCCCACACACTCCCTGCAGTGGTGTCCCACACCTTATTCACCCTGTGTTGGCTTCCTGTCCTTTTGTGTTTGGTCCTTCTCTCCAGCTCCCTCCATAGCTGCCTGCTACACTTTCTCAGCACTCACAAGAAGCAGATATGGTATGTTCTTGACCATATATCCTGCAGCATATTGCTCTGATATTTGTGTCATGCTTATACTGAGTATTGTAGCATACTGGAAATTACAATGTATGGTAACACTTTTGCCACCAGGGCCGGTGCAACCATTTAGGTGACCTAGGCAGTCGCCTAGGGTGCTGGGATTTGGGGGGCACCATTTTCTTCAGCAGTGACCGTGGCGGCCAGATCTTCGGCCGCCCTGGTCGCCGCTGGCATTTAGGCGGAGGGAGCTAGGGCAGGGGAGCGCAGGGAGGACCGCCTGCAGCAAGTGGGGGTGGGGCGGTATGCAGGGGAGCTCCTCGCCCCAGCTAACCCCTGCCCCGCCTCCTCCCCAGGAGGCCATGGATGCTTCACTTCTCCCACTTCCCAGGTTTGCGGCACCTAAGCTGATTGGCACCGCAAGCCTGGGAGGCGGGAGAAGTGAACCAACCACGGCGTGCTTGGGGTGTTCGTGCTTTTGCCCGAAGCAGGGGTGAGCTGGGGTGGGAGGGGTGCCTCAGGGCGGGGGGTGGAGGGTGGGGAGCTGCCGCAAGGGGGTGCCTCAGGGCGGAGGGGGGAGCTGCTGTGGGGGTGGGATGGGGCGCCTCAGGGCGTGGGCACGGAGGGGGGGGGCGCAAGGTAGAAGTTTCGCCTAGGGTGCGAAACATCCTTGCACTGGCCCTGTTTGCCACCGGAGATGTTATTAATTATTCAGGTAAATGGGCAATGTTGTTATATATGTAATCCCCCCCCAAAAATGTGTTCTGATATTTTTTGCTGTTCAGATTGCAACATAGTTTCCATTTTTCCACAGAAATTGGGGGACTTCAACAGAATTTAATTCCAGTGTAGGTGAGGTGGTGGTGTTGCATTTTTGGTTTCCTTTTAACAATGCTCAATAATTAAAGCACTGGGCATCCATTTAAATACTGTAATGCTAAGTAATGTCATATAACATTGCATTCCCTTTTCGCTACCACTACTAACTCTCATGCACCTCTGCAGCACTTGCTGCCTCATCTGCACGAAAGGCTATAGGCTAGTGGACCCCAGGAAACCGGAGTTCTATTTCTAGCTCAGCCACTGACCTGGTGTGACTGAAGCATTTCTCCTCTGTTACTCTTTGCCTACCTTTCATATTTAGTTTGTAAACTTCTTAGTATGGGTCTTATTACTATGAGTCTAGTTATGCCACCCTGAGCCAAAATAAAGTTGACTAATATTTATTATTTATTGAAGTTATTCTCTTCAGTAACCAACACAGTATATATTGTAACATATAAAAGGTATTGGATGGGAATTGCCTTCAATAATCACAATCCTATAGCAGCTAGAATAAACTGAAGTATGAGAGATTTCCAGTAATAATAATAGTCTGAGGGTATGATCTTTAAACAATGTAGGGCCATACTCTGCCATCTGTTTTTAAACATAGTTTCTCATTGGCTTCAGTGGGAAATTTTGCTTAAAAATTGATGGCACAATATAGTCCTTTGTGTCTAGCAAGCAATGCATCACTTCAAACTGATATGCTATGTTCATATTTCTGGTTTTTGTGCTTAATAGGAATTGGCAAATATCCCAATATTTGTTTTTGGAGTTTCCATTATTCATGGTATACTCAGCTAATTAAAATTAAAATTACAATGGAAATAACAAAGTTAAAATGAGATTTCTAGCTCCGTCTACACTGGGAACTTCCCTTTATTAGTAGCTAGCCATCATTGTATTGGTAATACATTGTATAGATAGGCCAACCCATACTGCACCAGTTGAGCTTATCTCAGTTTAAAACTGGACCCTTTCCACCAATGGCTGCGATCATGGGAAAATCCCCAGCGCAGACAAGTCTTCAGTTGGTCAGATGAGTGGAGCTAGCAACAGCAGATATTGACCTTGGCAGATGGGAATGGAAAAGTGATATTTTAAATCCTAAACCAGAATTTAATAAGATGACAGCATTACATGCAGCCTATCAACCCCAGTCATCTGGGATACAAGGACTGTTATGGTGGGAGGAGGAGTTTCTGGACCTGTATACTTCATGGTCAGGCACACTGGTGATAACTGGAAAGTATAATACCTGTAGACTGCAGAGTTGTAGGGCTGTCAATTTTTCACAGTTAATTCAAACAACTAAATAAAAACAAACTAACTCAATTAAAAATAATCATGATTAATCCCAGTTTAATCACACTGTTAAACAATAATATAATACTGGTTTAAATTTATCAATATTTTTTTGATTTTTTTCTACATTTCCAAATATATTTATTTGTTACAACACAGAATAAGTAGATACTGCTCACTTTATAGTATTATTTTATTACAAATATTTGCACTGTAAAAGATAAACAAAAGAAATAGTATTTTTCAATTCACTTCACACAAGTATAGTAATGCAATCTCTTTATCGTACAACTTACAACTAGATTTTTTTTTGTTATATAACTGCACTCAAAAAGAAAACAAAAGAAAACTTTAGAGTCTACGAGTCCACTCAGTCCTACTTCTTGTTCATCCAATTTCTAAGGCAAACAACTTTGTTTACATTTATGGGAGATAAAGCTGCCCGCTTCTTGTCACCTGAAAGTGAGAAAAAGTGTCTGCATGGCACAGTTGTAGACAGCATTGCAAAGCATTTATGTGACACATATACTAAATATTCCTATGCCCCTTCATGCTTCAACCACCATTCCAGAGGGCATGGTTCCATGCTGATGACAGATTCTGCTTGATATGATCAAAGCAGTGCATACTGAGGCACATTATTTTTCATCATCTGAGTCAGATGCCACCAGCAGAAGTTTTATTTTCTTTTTTGCTGGTCCAGGTTCTGTAGTTTCTGAATCAAAGTGTTCCTCTTTTAAAACTTCTGACAGCATGTTTATATATATCAGGGGTTGGCAACCTCTGGCACGTGGCTTGCCAAGGTGCTTACCCTGGCGGGCCGGGCCAGTTTGTTTACCTGCCGCGTCAGCAGGTTTGGCCGATCGCGGCTCCCACTGACCAAGGTTTGCCATCCCAGGCCAATGCGGTGCCGGGAAATGGCGCGGGTGAGGGATATGCTGCACTATAGGTTTTGTAATCTGTGCTGTAATTGAAATGAATAGACGTGAAAATGTAAAAAACATAAATATTTAAATAAATGGTATTCCATTATTGTTTAACAGTGCAATTAAAACTGCGATTAATTGTGATCATTTTTTAAGCTCATGATTAATCACATTTTTTTTTATTGTTTGACAGTGCTGGTTGCAAGTAATAATTGTGAGTGCAGCCCCCGTCAGTATGACTTCCTATTCCCAAATATAACTTGCGTATTAATACTGCCAAAATCAGCACAGACTGAGGCAGCATAGATCTGTCTCTGCTTCTTTCCCCACTCAACCCATTTTCAGAAACAGAATCCAGATTCTGTCTCTCTCCATTATAAAGGTTTTGACTCCAAGTAATTTAGAAAATATCAGTTTAATAAAATACTGCAGATCCTTATGTCCTTGATATAAGCCCCTACAGCCCACCTTGAATAGTATCTCTAAATGTTCACAGCTAACATCAAACTATATAATAGGGATCGGCGACCTTTGGCATGCGGCTTGCCAGGTAAGCCCCCTGGCGGGCCGGGCCGGTGTGTTTACCTGCTGCTTCCGCAGGTTCGGCCGATCGCGGCTCCCACTGGTCTCAGTTTGCCGCTCCAGGCCAATGGGGGCTGCGGGAAGCAGCAGACGGCACATCCCTTGGCCCACGCCGCTTCCCGCAGCCCCCATTGTCCTGGAGCGGTGAACCAGGACCAGTGGGAGCCACGATCAGCCGAACCTGTGGACGCGGCAGGTAAACACACCGGCCTGGCCCGCCAGGGGGCTTACCTGGCGAGCCGCATGCAAAGGTTGCCGATCCCTGCTATATAATATTTCAAACATGAGTAAGGTCTCTCATCGTGGATTTACAGAAATCCACAAGTCTATCTAAGGTTTGTTGAGTAAAATATTATGAAAAGTGCAATACAAAACCTAGTGGCTTCAGATCTTTTAACTAGTGGTTTCAATTCAGGTGGTTTAGGCACCCTGAATTTTGCTCTAAATTTTGAGTTGATATGAACTTTGACACTCAAAACAAACCTGCTGAACTTCCTAGTTTTTACAAGAGATACATATGTGGAGGTGAAAAGCTGCTATTCTAACTCATACCTCTCTGGCTTCAAAGAAAAGATTGAAAATATTTGTATGTCCCCACCAAAATTCTCAATATAAATCTAGCCAATTGGCATGCAGATTTTTTCCCCCATTTATCTTGATGAGAGAAATGTTTTTTCTGTAAGAGCAGGATAATGTAATATTTAAGTAATACAGAACACCACTTTTCTAAGTGTTCTTTAAGGCATTTAGAAGAAATGGTGCTAGTATCAGAGAATAATGTTCATGCCTTACATTTAAAATGATGGGTAATTTCACCATGCTTATTTCAGAGAAGAACAGAAAAATAAGCAATGTGATAATTTAATGTTTTTGATGAATGGCTTGTTTGGAGAGTAAGTAAGATGATTAGATGTATTTTGAATGCTGCTATAGGTTTTTTGTGCTTCCTCTTTCTTCATTTCAAATATCTTTTTTTTTTCATTTTCATACAATTCCCTCCTTTTTACTTCTATTATTTCTATTAATTCTCATTGGAGGCATTATTTAGCATTCTTTTATTACACTGTCATTTCCCCCATGTTTTGAATGTTTTCTGTATCATTTTAATGATTTTGTTTCATTTTTCAAATGTTGAGCAATCCTAAATCATAAAATTGCTTTGATAGTTATTGATCTATCACAGCAGATTGCACTGATTTTGGGGTCTCTTTGTTTCTTTTATTCTCTAGTGCAGTGGTCTTCAACCTATGGTCTGTGGATGCTTTTTAGTCCAGATTATGTCTAAGATTTCCAAAGGGGTCCGCATACAAATTTGAATTATTTTTGGAGTCTGCAAATGAAAAAAAATGTTGAAAATCACTTCTCTAGTGCCTTCCCTGAATCCAATTCCCTTACATAGTCCTGAACACTGTTTAGAACAAGAATGTAGACATGAACTACTTCTTAAGTAGATTATTACACTAGAGCAGGAATCTATCCATCATTTGTCTTCACTAAGCTAAATCTCAACATGTTCCTAATGCATATATTTACTTTTCTCTACTGCATTCCACATTATATACTGTCTGGACTAAATCCAGAGAAAGATGTTATGGATCAAATCAAAATTGTTGTTCCGAACACTCCTGAACTTTGGAGTCATCTAGAATCATATTCTAACTTTTCAGCTCAGGCCCAATCCACTTCTAAGCCCTTTATTTTGTTTCTAATTACCCCTGTAGCTTTGGATTGTATCTGTAAAAAATCTGAGGTTGATAGAAGAGCTATCAGAGCCTGAAATATTAGTGTGCAATTTATTTTACAAACACAGGTGAGATATATTTTATAAGCTGATAAATATAGATTGTCACTGCTGTTGCATCCGATCGAGGGGGAAAAATACAGGAAAAGTTCCATTGAAGATACATAAGCTATGTAAGAAAGTGGCTTCTTAGAGTTTATATAGTAATATTTATGTCATGGGACTCTGGTGATATAAACAAAAAAGTCACACAGTGATACTAACAGTATAACCAATAAAAACAATTTTTGTGAACTAACCAGGCTGCCTGAAAAATGGGACATATATGCAAGAATCCTCTGAGATAGACCAAGGAATAGAATCATAGAATATCAGGGTTGGAAGGGACCTCAGGAGGTCATCTAGTCCAACCCCCTGCTCAAAGCAGGACCAATCCCCAACTAAACCATCCCAGCCAGGGCTTTGTCAAGCCTGACCTTAAAAACCTCTAAGGAAGGAGATTCCACCACCTCCCTAGGTAACCCATTCCAGTGCTTCACCACCCTGCTAGTGAAAAAGTTTTTCCTAATAGCCAACCTAAACCTCCTCCACTGCAACTTGACACCATTACTCCTTGTTCTGTCATCTGCTACCACTGAGAACAGTCTAGATCCATCTTCTTTGGAACCCTCTTTCAGATAGTTGAAAGCAGCTATCAAATCCCCCGTCACTCTTCTATTCTGCAGACTAAATAAGACCAGTTCCCTCAGCCTCTCTTCATAAGTCATGTGCTCCAGCCACTTAATCATTTTTGTTACCCTCAGTTGGACTCTAATTTTTCCACATCTTTCTTGTAGTGTGGGGCCCAAAACTGGACACAGTACTCCAGATGAGCCCTCACCAATGCCGAATAGAGGGGAATGATCAAGCCCCTCGATCTTCTTGCAATGCCCCTACTTATACAGCCCAAAATGCCATTAGCCTTCTTGGCAACAAGGGCACACTGTCGACTCATATCCAGCTTCTCATCCACTGTAACCCCTAGGTCCCTTTCTGCAGAACTGCTGCCTAGCCACTTGGTCCCTAGTCTGTAGCAGTGCATGGGATTCTTCCGACCTAAGTGCAGGACTCTGCACTTCTCCTTGTTGAACTTCATCAGATTTCTTTTGGCCCAATCCTCAAATTTGTATAGGTCCCTCTGTATCCTATTCCTACCCTCCAGCTCCTCCCAGTTTAGTGTCATTTGCAAACTTGCTGAGGGTGCAGTCCACGCCATCCTCCAGATCATTAATGAAGATATTGAACAGAACCGGCCCCAGGACCGACCCTTGGGGCACTCCACTTGATATCGGCTGCCAACTAGACATGGAGCCATTAACCACTACCCATGGAGCCCGATGAGCTAGTCAGCTTTCTATCCACCTTATAGTCCATTCATCCAGCCCATGCTTCTTTAACTTGCCAGCAAGAATACTGTGGGAGACTGTATCAAAAGCTTTGCTAAAGTCAAGGAATAACACGTGCACTGCTTTCCCCTCATCCACAGAGCCAGTTATCTCATCATAGAAGGTAATTCAGTTAGTCAGACATGACTTGCCCTTGTGAATCCATGCTAACTGTTCCTGATCACTTTCCTCTCCCTGAAGTGCTTCAAAATTGATTCCTTGAGGACCTGCTCCATGATTTTTCCAGGGACTGAGGTGAGGTTGACTGGCCTGTAGTTTCCTGGATCCTCCTTCTTCCCTTTTTTAAAGATGGGCACTTTTTTAAAGCTGGGACTTTTCCCAGTCATCTGGGACCTCCCCCAATCACTATGAGTTTTCAAAGATAATGGCCAATGGCTCTGCAATCACATCCACCAACTCCTTTAGCACCCTCGGATGCAGTGCATCCAGTCCCATGGACTTGTGCTCGTCCAGCTTTTCTTAATAGTCCTGAATCACTTCTTTCTCTGCAGAGGGCTGGTCACCTCCTCCCCATACTGTGCTGCCCAGTGCAGTAGTCTGGGAGTTGACCTTGTTCGTGAAGACAGAGGTAAAACAAGCATTGAGTACATTAGCTTTTTCCACACCCTCTGTCACTAGTTTGCCTCCCTCATTCAGTAAGGAGCCCACACTTTCCCTGACCTTCTTCTTGTTGCTAACATACCTGTAGAAACCCTTCTTGTTACTCTTAACATCCCTTGCTAGCTGCAACTCTAAGTGTTATTTGGCCTCCTGATTTCATTCCTGCATGCCCAAGCAATATTTTTATATTCCTCCCTGGTCATTTGTCCAATCTTCCTTTTCTTGTAAGCTTCTTTTTTGCGTTTAAGATCAGCAAGGATTTCACTGTTAAGCCAAGCTGGTTGCCTGCCATATTTACTAATGTTTCTAGACATCAGGATGGTTTGTTCCTGGAACCTAAATAAGGATTGTTTAAAATACAGCCAGCTCTCCTGGACTCCTTTCCCCCTCATGTTATTCTTCTGAGGATCCTGCCCATCAGTTCGCTGAGGAAGTCAGTCTGCTTTTCTGATGTCCAGAGTCTGTATTCTGCTACTCTCCTTTTTTCCTTGTGTCAGGATACTGAAATTGACCATCTCATGGTCACTGCCTCACAGGTTCCATCAACTTTTGCTTCCCCTACTAATTCTTCCCTGTTTGTGAGCAGCAGGTCAAGAGCAGCTCTGCCCCTAGTTGGTTCCTCCAGCACTTGCACCAGGAAATTGTCCCCTATACTTCCAAAAACTTCCTGGATTGTCTGTGCACTGCTGTATTGCTCTCCCAGCAGATACTGGGGTGATTGAAGTCCCCCATGATAACCAGGGCCTGTGATTTAGTGACTTCTGTTAGTTGCCGGAAGAAAGCCTCGTCCACCTCATTCCCCTGATCTGGTGGTCTATTGCAGACTCCCACCACGACACCAACCATTAACCTCTGGAACTCCTTGCCAGAGGGTGTTGTGAAGGCCAATACTATAACGGAGTTCAAAAGGGAGCTAGATAGATTCATTGAAGATATGTCCATCAATGGCTATTAGCCAGGATGGGCTGGAATGGTGTCCCTAGCCTCTGTTTCCTAGGAGTTCAGGGGTTGGCAACCTCCGGCATGCAGCTCACCAGGGTAAGCACCCTGGTGGGCCGGGCCAGTTTGTTTACCTGCCGCGTCTGCAGGTTCGGCTGACCGTGGCTCCCACTGGCCGCAGTTTGTCGTCTCAGGCCAATGGGGGCGGCGGGAAGCTGCGCGGGTGAGGGATGTGCTGGCCGTGGCTTCCCACCACCCCCATTGGCCTGGGATGGCGAACTGTAGCCAGTGGGAGTCGCGATCAGCCAAACCTGCCAACGCGGCAGGTAAACAAACTGGCCTGGCCCACCAGGGTGCATACCCTGGTGAGCCGCATGCCAGAGGTTGCCGACCCCTGTTTTAGTTAGTCAGGGAATTTGTTTTGGGGACATCCTACTTCCTGAACTGTGTCCTCAAGCCAGGGAGTAAGGGTTTGGGGATTTTATAACCTGCTGCATATTAAACCTGTGGGATTTACCACCTTCTCTCACTTGTAAATCCTTTGGGCTGTACTGAACCCAGTCAACCACACTGCTAAAACACTGCAGAATTTATTTTTGTGGTCATAGGTCATCAAATGCCCAAACAAAGTATGCATACCAACGGGACACTAATCTTACATTTGCTACATCATGTCACGTGACTGGGGAAAGTGACAGATATTAGCAGCATGGGCCTAAAAATAGTGAACCTAAAAATAGTGTTTTAACCTGTTATGTTATATTTGTCTACTGTTTAATATAATTAATGTGTTTGTGTTATTTCTTAAAAGTCTCCAACTATCTGGCAAGTAAGTGGGGATTACCCTGTGGTTAGAATTTTCCTGCCAAGCTGCCCTGGTAACTCTGCCAGGAAACAGCGAGGGAGGTGAAGGCACCACCAAATAAATTCATTAAAAAAATAAAGAAAATACACACTGCTAAGTGGGTGGCAGGATCCAAAGAAACCCAAACCTGTCCATCAAAACCTGCAAACAGATTGGCATTAAAAAAGGTAACCAGGTGGAAAGGGGGCGCTATGCTGGATTAATAGACAAAAGCAACTTTCATATCTAAGAGTTTACAGTTAAGCATATCCAAACATTATAGGTTTTGTAACCTATTATTAGAGCAGGTTGGCAAGTGGTGCAAAGTATCCTGGTCTGAGCTCTCTGACTAACAGTGGCACTCATGAGAACACTGTTCAGCAGAATGGATGACCCAAGTACAAACATAACTGGATTAAGGCAATCTTGGGCTTTAGGCACACAATAACAGAGTCCCCCATGGCTCCACCTGCAGGGCATGCCCCCCACTCCTGGCTTGGAGTAGCAGGGGCCACTGTCTTCTCTCCAAAAGGCAGGAACAGGGCCGGCTCTACGGTTTTCGCCGCCCCAAGCAGCACACCGAATTGCCTCCACGGACAGCAGGTGCAGTCCGTGTGTCCTTAGGGTGGCACGCGTGTTTCCATGGCGGTGGCAATTGCCGAATTGCCGAATTGCCACCGCCGCAGAAACACGCATGCTGCCCTAAGGGCACACGGACTGCCCCCGCTGTCCACGGTGGCAATTTAGCGTGCTGCTTGGGGTCAAAACAACGGGGACTGCCGCCCCTTGCAGATTGCTGCCCAAAGCACCAGCTTGGAATGCTGGTGCCTGGAGCCGGCCCTGGGCAGGAATAGTGGAATGGGTCACCCTTGCCCTGTGACCCTCCTATCCCCCACAGCAGGGATCCTCTCTCTTCTGAAGAGGCAGCCTGTCTCTGTAGGGAGGAGAGGGGAAAGTACTTAATCTCAGCAGACAAGTATCTGCTTGGATGTATGCCATTCAAGCAGTGTGTTTTGGAGATAACACTCCATTGAGATGCAGGACAGTTTTCTCCACTCAGTGCTATCAATTCAGGGTGCCCTTTGTCCATCACTAGTATTACAAAAGTGACAAGAGTCAGAGAAGGATTCCTCATGCTTAGGGAAAACCGCTAAGTGGCATAAAGCCAGCATAGCAATCTGTACACCACCAGCTGTAGAGTACTAAATCATAGGGAACATTTAAGAGAGGAGAGAGACGGAGGCGGGCTGAAGTATGCTGAAGTGTGTGAATGACCCCTAGAAGATAGTGGCTGTCTTTGGAAGTTAGAGCAGCACTAAATCTTCTTTAACTTATATTGGGAGCTGAACTGGGAGGACTGGAGGAGGGGCAGAAAGGTGTGAGGATCTTGCTTCTTGCCCTCAATGGGCTGTTTATTTATGGAGGGAGTATAGGAGCAGTCAATTTTTTTTAAGAAAAGCTATGTGTGAAATCTAAAACTTCTGTGACTATAAATTAGTAAACAATACATGCTCTAAATCTCATGGGAGTTACTATAACATTTTCTCCAGCCTTCCCATTCACTTAGCACTTAACACATTGAATAATTTAGGACATGTTTTCTCTTTTATATATTCCTAGCAACTTTTGAAGGAGCATGTGGCCATATGTAGCATATGTAAAGCAAATAGAGATAATGAGCAACTTAAAAGACAATAGTGAAATTTAATGCTGCATAATAAAAAACAACAAAACCAAAAAACAAGCACTATATTTACCATTCAGAATCAAGAACTCTAATATACCAAATCCCTGCCACTTATTATACTGTTATGCTCTTTCTAAAATGTGGTCAACATGTATACTAGATTAATCTGTGTACTAAAAAAAGACACAGGCCAGATTCTGAACTGATTTTACAGAAATGTAAATCAAATCACTTGAGCTATCCCAATTTGTACCAGCTAAGGATCTAGCCTCATCTGATTTCACTGGAGTTACTCCAATTTTGCACCAGTTAATGAGATAACACTGTAGGGTTATCACTGAAATATTATTCTTTATTTAGTAACTTCAAACTATTTCTTCTCAAGAACTGTTTGTGATCTTTACAGTCTTGTTTTTCTAACAGAAGAGGCTATTGTAGAAATGGCATCCCCTTTGTTCTTTCACAAAGGAGAGAAATTGGTTGGAGATTACCCTTGTATCCTTGGGCTCTGAAAGTACCTTTGAATATGAATAATGATAGAAAGAACAGGAACAGAGCAAAAGTGAGAATCAAAGAATAGTATTAAACAAAGGCTTTCTAAAACAAGAAACACATATTAAAACAAAACAAAAACCTCCCAGGAAACTCAAGGTTTTGAATTGTTTCAGAATCTGAAATCTGTAAAGTATCTTTGAATATTTTGTTTGTTTGAATGACCTGAAAGAGAGCTACTATTCTTGTAACAAAAATAACGTAACATTAATTCAAGAGAGACTTTGGGCCTGATCCTTCAAATTCTGAATCATGTGAGGTCTCCTAATTAAATCAATGAGATTCCTCATTAGATTCAAAGTTTGCAGGACTGGGCCTTTGTTCCAAAATTTGCTATGCAGAAAAGAACTATATTTTAAAACTAGAAAAGTATCTTTAAACAGATTTCCTCTCAAAGCCAAGAACAGAGAGATTTAGGACTGGTCTGCACCTAAAACTTAGGTTGGACTAGCTATGTTGCTCAGGATGGTGAAAATTCACACCACTGAGTGACAGACATAGGGCTTGTCTACACGACCCGATGGATTGGTGGGCAGTGATCAACCTAGCGGGGGTTGATTTATCGTGTCTAGTATAGACACAGTAAATTAACCGCTGAGCGCTCTCCCATCAGCTCGTTCTGGTGGAGTACTGGAGAAGCGCAAGCGGAGTCGATGAGAGAGTGTCAGCTGTCGACTTGCCGCAGCGAAGATACCGCGGTAAGTAGATCTAAGTACGTTGACTTCAGCTACACTATTCACATAGCTGAAGTTGCATATCTTAGATCGACCTTGTGCAGTAGTGTAGAAAAGCCCATAAAAACAACTTAAGCCCCAGTATAGACACTGCTAGGTTCATGGAAGTATTTCACTGTCAAGGAGGTGGATTAACTGCAACAATGGGAAAACCACTTTTGTCACTATAGCAAGTGTTTACACTATGCACTACAGCACAGATAGGATTGCTTGTAAAGGTTTTCAATGATCACCAAGTGCCTCCTTTTCTCTTTTAATGTTTTGATGCTTTAAATAAGGCAAAAGTTTCATTTTGAGGCTCAGTATATTACTCACTCCAGCCCTTTGTCATTCTTGTTTTCATCCTTGTTTGTACAGAAGCATCATCAAGAGTATAAACAAAGCTTCAGAAATAGTAGCTGTTGGGGTGAGACACAGAATAGGATGGTATAACTTCCAGAAAGTCTTTGGAACAAGTTTAGAAGTAATGCAAATGCAGGTATGAGATTTGTTTCAGAAACCTGCTCTGGCTCCCTTTGCAATTAAGAGCAGAAAAACCAATGGCTTTGATGGTGTGGGAATATGCCCCACTTATAAGTGGCAAAGATAATCTTCACTGATTTGTCATTCAGGTGATGTGCAAAACAAAAATAGCTTACATGTCAAGGGGCAACATACAGGATACCTGACACAAGGTGTATTACAAGCAGTCTCCCTAATTTCATTTATGCCTACACCATCCCCCAGTATGGCAATCACAGCTCCTATTGACTTCAATTTGGAGTTGCACTCATTTGTGTTGCCAAGGATGAAACTGACCCTCATAAAATAGCATTGGTGTAAGATGACCTATTGAGTGACAAATTTGTGTTAGATACACTATGCTGCTCACATGTATTTTCCTATTACTTCAAGCCTAGGTCTATATTATGCCAGGTTTTTTTTTTACAATGGATTTACACCAGCAAAAAACTGGAGTGACACTGCGGTGAATCAAGCTCCAGATATGCAATTTACATCACCATTTATATCACTGTTTAATTTAGTCAAGAATATTTTAAAGAGCAAGGGCCAGATCCTCAGCTAGTGTAAACTGGTGTAGTTCCACAGGCTACAATACAGCTGTGTTGATTTATACGAGAAGATAATCTGGTCCCAAAGTTTTACTTTGAAAGTAAGGTGAAATAATTCTTAAATAATTACTCTGCTAATTGATAACATGTTTTATGGAAACTAATCTGTATTTTTCACAGAAAGAAACATTCTGGGGTCCTTGTTTCTTATTATCCTTTAGATAATACTATGATAGAGACAAAAAAAACCCCTTTGAAAATAGTTGAAAAAAAAGTTTAGAACAAATAAATACGGCCAAACACCTTGACAAGATTATGAACGAATTTACCTCAAAATAAATATTAATGATATTTTATAGGCAGTTTATCTTAACTGGCACTGACTTCAGGACCATGAAAAGGAAATAGTAATTTAATTGGTGTGTCATAGATTGTAAACCAGTGCATAGTTTGGCTCAGACAATTTACCTCATTCAGTTAGAATATTGGTCCATTAACACTATTATACTGTCTCTGGCAGTTCCACTATCTCATGAGTCAAAGGAGGCAAATCACTCACACACCTTGCTAATTCATCTAGTCAATTATTAAATGCTGTCTACAAATAAAACATTATTTTTGTGATTCCTATGAAGAGGAGCTAAAGCCCTGAAGCATGAGATTTGATTCCCCTTTATTAGAATGCATAACAATCAGTGTTATTAGTGTAACAGGTCAGACTCACCCCCACGGCGCCTCCTGCTGGTTGCTCTGGGGAATTAGCTCTCTCCAGCATCCGGAGCGCCCTCTGCAGGCCAGTGATCCACCTGTTTACTATTGGCCCCGAGTCCCTCCCTGGACCCCGGTGCCCTCTTACATGGGGTGCTGCCCTCAGCAATAACCCCTTTCTCTTAGGGTCTCCCCCCCTTGGGGAACCCCCACCCCACTATCCCCACTTCACCTCAGTAGTGGCTACTGCCCAGTCTCTATCTAGCCCCCGTTCGCTGGGGCAGACTGCAGTATCCAGTACTCATCATCGGCAAAGGGGGTTTGGACCTGCTGCCTTGCCTGCCCCTAGGTTGCCCCCTGCAACCCCCAGTACCTCTTAGCCCTCTACTAGGCCACAGCCTGGGGCTTTCCAGGCCAGAGCTCCCCAGCTCCTTAGCCTATCCCCAGCCCTGCTTCACCCTAGGTACCTTGTCTCAGCTCCTAAGCAGCCAGACCCATCTCTCTCTATAGCCAGAGAGAGACTGTCTGGCTCCTGGCTTCCCTGCCTTCTTAGAAGGCCCTGTTCCTCAGTTTGGGGCGTGGCCCCCAGCTGCAGCCACTTCCCTAATCAGCTCAGCCTTGAGAGCCACAGCTCTCAAGCCCTGTCAGGCCACTTTTTAAACCCCTTCTCAGCAGGAGCAGGATCCACCCTGCTACATTAGTCATAAAATTACACAAGAAATCACAAGAAAATTATTTCCCCATCTCTTAATAAACACTCATTCTGATTCAGGACAATCAGATTCTCCACCCCTGGCTGTAATGTAGACAGCAGTGGAAGAGTTGTTTTGTCCCACTATAGGTGGACTTATTATTTATTTGTGCTAGTGCTCCTCATGCACTAGGTACTTGCCAGACATAAGAAGATACGGTTATTGCTCAGTTCAAAGTCTGAGACTAGACAGACAAGTAGGCAAGGGTCGGGGAAGAGAACAATAAAATAGATTGGTAATCTGAAGAATAGAGGTTTTAAGATGGATTTGAAAGTGGGAAAAGTAGGGTCTTGCAGATGGACATGAAAATTACTCCATTGCATTGGAGTAAAAAGTTCAATTTCTGATGATGACTCATGTTATATGCTGTCACATGATGGAATTTGGCTTTTTTATAAACTCAGAAAATTGCACACAAAATTGCACACAAAAATCATATTAACAGAACATGGTTAGGGTTGCAAGTCAAAAGTTAGGAACTGCCAGAATTAAGGTTGCCTATTTTTTTATAGGATTCCTGCCTTATTCAGTGAACAGGATGGAGCTGCGCCACAGATGAATCAAGGATGTGTCATGGAGGAGCATGTTTCATTTATTGCAGAAGTTGGAAGGTATACAATGAATGACGTAGGGTATTGCAGAAAGAGAAATGATGGTCTCTTGATTAAGGCAGTTGAATTCTATCTCTGCTTATCCACATAGTTCCTGTGTGATGCTGGAAAATCACTTAAATTTTCAGAGGTGGTCACTTATTATATGTTCCCCATTTTCTGGGTGCCCATATTGAGACCTGGGGTCTGATATGCAGAAGTGCTGAGAACTTGCAACTGAAACTAAAGTGAATAGGAGTTTTGCTTTGAACATTAAAAAAAAATGCTACCGAATGGTAAATACTCTGAAAAATTAGGTTATCAGCATCTCAACCTGGGCACCCAAAATTAGTGGATACATTTGACCTTAATCTTTCTGTGCCTTGCCTTTCATCTTTAGAATATAAATACACTAAAGGTCATGAAACACTAAGGCCTTGTCTACACTACAAGACTATTTCGAATCAACTTAGTTCGAATTTGTGGATTCGACCTTATGAAGTCGAATTTGTGTATCCATACTAAATACACTAATTTGAATTTCTGAGTCCACATTCACGGGGCCAGCGTCGACTTTGGAAGCGGTGCACTGTGGGAAGCTATCCCACAGTTCCCGCAGTCCCCGCTGCCCATTGGAATGCTGGGTAGAGCCCCCAATGCCTGCTGTGGGGAGAAATGTGTCGAGGGTGGTTTTGGGTAAGTGTCGTCATTGAACCGTCAATCACAACCTCCCTCCCTCCCTCCGTGAAAGCGCCTGCGGGCAATCTGTTCATGCACTTTTCTGGTCAGTGACAGCGCGGACGCCACAGCACTGCAAGCACGGAGCCCGCTGCGATCATCGCCGTTTCCTCCTCCTCGCACTTTATCGTCCACGTCTTCCACAGTCAGCTGCTGAGAAATTGGGCTACTTTTCAATGGTGCTGCAAGCACTGGGGGACCATAGGGGACGTTTTACAAACATCAACGTCGGGTGGCCGGGCAAGGTTCATGATGCGTGTGTTTTCAGGAATTGTGGGCTGCTCAGACGCCTGCAGGAAGGTAGTTTCTTCCCGGACCACGAAATAACTGTTGTGGATGTGCAGATGCCTATAGTCATCCTCGGGGACCCAGCCTGCCCACTAATGCACTTGCTCATGAAACCCTATACAGGCGCCTGGGACAGCGACAAGGAACTCTTCAAATACCAGCGAGCAGCGAGCAGCGTGACCTGTGACAGTTCAGTTTCTTTACAGAGAAGCTGAACCTGCCCCTGTTTCTTTACCCAGTTACTGTTGACTCTCCTCTTCGGTTACATACCCCGTTCACCCCGTTACCCCCACTTCCAGCACACATGTAAAAATAAAATACATGTCCCATTATTACTTAACAAAGGTTTCTTTATTCATGACTTTTCGTGAAAGGGTTGAAACTGGGATGCAGGCTGTGCTGGGTAGGGTGTGCGGTGATGTAAAGACCTCCACTAAACTCAAGGAATGACAGGCTCCTGCTCCTAGAGCGGTCCGCAGTGCCAGAAGGCTTCTTTCAACGGAGCCTGCCATCCCTCTTTATGGAATTCTGTGTGCGGGCGGATATGTGACCTTGTGGTGGAGGAGGACGGATACAGATTCCTCAGCTGCGTGACTCAGCGGTCCAGGACAAGGACCGCTGTATAAGATCTGTAACCGCCCTCCCCCGCTGCAAAGTCACATCTCCCCCGCCCATACAGATCCTGGAAACCACCTCCAAAAACCGACCAGGTTGCCTACTGACTGCACCGTGTGTGTGACCCGCTGCTGATCCTGCCCCCGTGTCTGTACCCTGGGAAAGGTGACTGTCCTATGCAATTAACCACCCCCTTCCCCACGCCCCCCATTCGAACACAGTCTTCTTTGAAAAAACATAACGGAAACAGTAATTAACAGCAAATCATTTTTATTAATTAAGTAGACAGTTAGGGGATGGGACTGGGATTGGGACTACTGTGAGTCTGGAAGTGAAGGACTTCGGCAACTGTAGGGTATGAGAGCTTTTGGGTACTTGAGCACTGTGCTGTGGTGCAGTGACAGTATTCACGTCCCCGGCCGCCCCTCCTCCTGATTATTTTCGGTGAGGGGGGTATGGGACTTTGTGGCGGGGGAGGGCGGTTGCAGATACACTGCAGGGGGGCTCTGTCCTCCTGCGGTCCTGCAGAACATCCACAAGGCGCCTGAGCGTGTCCGTTTGCTCCCTCACTAGTCCAAGCATTGTTTCAGTCGCCTGGTTGTCTTCCTCACGCCACCTCTCCTCCCGTTCGCTGTGTGAGCGCTGGCACAGAGAGACGGTCTCCCTCCACTGGCTCTGCTGGTCCGCCTCTGCTAGGTAGCAGCCCATACGTTCCTCGAACATCTTGTCCCTTGTCTTTTTCTTTTGCCGCCTAATCTTCGCCAGCCTCTGCGAGGGGGATGCTGTGGCAGGTCTGGAGACGGTGGAAGCTGTGAGATGGGAAACAGGGAGTGAATTCCTTGCAAAGATACATTTTTGTGAACAATTCACTGAGTCTAGGCTGTCTCTGTGAATTCTGGGTTGAGACCCCTGTGCCTGCTGGGGCAGAAATCATTTTCGCGGTGGATTCTGGGTAAATGTCGCCAGTCATTCCTTCCTCCGGGAAAGCAACGGCAGACAATCATTTCAAGCCCGTTTTCCCAGATTTGCCCTAGCATACGCCATAGCGTGGCAACCATGGACACTGTTTTGCCTTTTGTGTATGTCACCGTATGTGTACTAGATGCCGCTGACAGAGGCGGTCCAGCAGCGCTACACAGCAGCATGCTTTTGCTTTTGCATGACAGCAGAGATGGTTACCAGCCATATTGTACCATCTACCATACCATAAATTGGTAATAAGATGGTAATAAGATGGGCATGGTTACCTGTCCTTTTGCACTGCCCCATTTGGGGCTGTCATAAGTGCCCCTGGCCAAGCAGCCAGGGGCGCAAAAGCAAAAATTGGGAATGACTCCCTGAGTCAATCCCTCCTTTTTGGTATCTAAAAATAGAATCAGTCCTGCCTAGATTATGGGCAAGTGTACTAGAGAACCACTGTATCATAGAACCAGAGAGCACAGCTGCTCTGTGTCTGATCCTGCATAAATTATGAGCTGTATGCTATTCACAGGGGGTGCTCCTGCAACAACACCACCTGTTCATTCCGTTCTTACCCCAGCCTTCCTGGGCTACCATACCATTGTCCCCCCACTTGTGTGATGAAGTAATAAAGAATGCAGGAATAAGACACAGTGACTTGTTTGTGAGAAATGACTGGAAGGAAGCCTCCAGCTGCAATGATAGTCCAGGCAGGACATTAAGGAGTGTGGATGAAGGAGCCCATCATCCCTCTGCTAGTCCAGGGGCAATTGAATCTTTTATTTACAATGAAGGGTGGGGGCTGATGGAGCTCAGCCCCCTGTTGCAATGATGAGGACGGTTACCAGCCATATTGTACCATCAGCCATCAAAAATTAGGGACAGGCGCCCTTGATTGACCTTACTGATACTAGTCGGCATGGTTACCAGCCCTTTTGCACTGCCCCATGTGCCAATAGGCTGATGATGAGGATGGATTTCCATCTTATTGTACCATCAGCCATCCATAGCGTGGGGGGAGCAAGGATGTTGGTGTTGAGTGCTGCACCATCGCGTCTATCTGCAGCATTCAGTAAAGATAGGGTGACATGTAAAAGAGTCAACAGAGGATTGTTTTCACTTCTGGTGGTGGGTGGGGTGTGTGCGCAAATTGCCGAACTATGCCCTGACCCACCGCAGACACTGTGTTTGGCCCTAGAAGCATTTGGAGCTGATCCAAGAATGCAAATACTTTTTGGAGACAGCAGGAACTGTGGGATACCTTGCGTCCTCATTCCCCCCTCCCTCCATGAGCGTCCATTATATTCTTTGGCTTTCCGTTACGCTCGTCACGCAGCTGCGTGCTGAGTCTGTGCTATGCCGTCTGTCCGTAGATTTCTTAAAAATACTTTGGACCAGGCGTAAAATTACAGTAATTACCCTAATTAGATGCAGGAGTCTCCGAGCGAGATCACCCTGAGGAGGGTCACTGAAGGAGATAGAGAGCGCATGCTGCGTGAAAGCTAGCACGAACCAGGGCCCGATGCAGCCGTGCTCGGGGAGGCAGTGCTCCCTGAGTTCCTCATGAAAGCCTCGCGCGGAAAACTGTGCTACCACGGAGCACCCAATAAGGCAGCTCTCCCCAGGAACCTCCTGCTGATGCTTTTCGATTAACGCAAGGAGAGCTTCGTGGAGATCTCCAAGGATGATTTCTGTTCTATCCCCATATCTAGAGAGCCCTCCTTTTCACAGAGTTAAGATTCCTGTTATATTAAGAATAAAAGTTGACATGGTTACAGCACTTACCGACTGCTCCTTCCCCTGATTCAGGGTCCGGGTTAATGGCCGGGGAGGGTTGTTGGGGGATCTCCGTGACGGTGATGAATAGATCCTGGCTGTCGGGGAAACCAGCGTTGTAAGCGCTCTCGCCTGCCTCGTCCTCCACAAACCCTTCCTCATCTTCCCCGTCCGCGAACATCACCGAGGAACTGGCCGTCGACACTGTCCCATCGTCAGAGTCCACGGTCACTGGTGGGGCAGTGGTGGCAGGCTCCGTAGCATCCGTTTGCCGCTTTGATTTTTTGGTAGCCTTGTCTGGGGTCCTTGATTTTCACGCGGCGCTGCGTTGCATCCCGCCTGTATCCTCTGTCTCTCATGGCTTTGGAGACCTTCTCGTAGGTCTTTGCATTCCGTGTTTTGGAGCGCAGCTCCGAAAGCAGAGACTCCTCGCCCCTCACTCCGATCAGATCCAAGAGTTCCCGGTCAGTCTATGCTGGGTCCCTCTTTCTATTCACAGATAACATGAACTCCTCTGCTGGAGAGCTCTGCATCGCTGCAGGTGCTGCAGAGCTCACCCCGATGTCCAGCCAGGATGTCAGATTCAAAGTGCACAGACAGGAAAATGAATTCAAATTTTCCCGGGTCATTTCCTGTGTGGCTGGTCAGAGAATCCAAGCTCGGACTGCTGTCCAGAGCGTCAACAGAGTGGTGCACTGTGGGATAGCTCCCGGAGCTACTAAGTTCGATTAGCATCCACACCTAGCCTAATTCGAGCTATCCATGTCGAATTTAGCGCTACTCCACCTGTCGAGGTGGAGTACCAAATTCGAACTAAAGAGCCCTCTAGTTCGAATTAAATGGCTTCCTGGTGTGGACGGTTGAGCGGTTAGTTCGAATTAACGCTGCTAAATTCGAATTAAAGTCCTAGTGTAGACCAGGCCTGAGATAGTATAGTGATGAGTGCCAAGGAAATTAATAATTCTGTCTTCAGAGCAGGGTTTGATAATTAGTTGGGCATCATCCAGTGGTCATGTAGATGAGGCAGGGGTTCTGTTGAAAATATAGTATGTGATATTGGACGTAACAACCATAATAGTGACACAGCCTTGGTTGGGATGATTTAGTTGGTGTTGGTCCTGCTCTGAGCAGGGGGTTGGATTATATGACCTCTTGAGGTCTCTTCCAACTCTAATCTTCTATGATTCTAACATAAATCTTATGCCTTAATTCATAAGTCATATGCCCAAAGGGGCTGAATAAAATTTACGTAGGCAACTTGAATTCTGGTGTTTTCTGACTTTTGAGTGCTTGACTTCGCAACCGTAATAATGTTCATGTAATGCAGTTCTGTGTAGTAAACAGCAGTTGGGTCAGTGGTGGGCAACTGCATGCAGCCTGTCAGGGTAATCCATTGGTGGGCCGCCAGACAGTTTGTTTACATTTGCACAGCCGCCCATAGCTCCCAGTGGCCGTGGTTTGCCGTTCCCGGCCAATGGGAGCTGTGGGAAGTGGCGTGGGCCTGGCTTGGGAACAGCAAACCGTGGCCACTGGGAGCTGTGGGTGACCGTGCAAATGTAAATAAACGTTCTGTCGGGCTGCCAGCTGATGACCCTGATGGGCTGCATGCAGCCCACGGGCCACAGATTGCCTACCACTCAGTTGGGTGGATGACTATAAACACCCTTCATGAAGCTAGGATATCTGACCACTTAACTCAGAAGGCCAATTTACATGCACCAAAAAAAAAACCCCAAAACCCCCAAACATCTTCTAAGCACTTGCATCATTCTAGGTACAGTGATTTGTCCTTCAATAACATTGTAAAAGAGAAACAGATAACTTTATACCATCAAGAAACTTGACAAGGAGGAAGTGTGTGGGTTTGATATCTCCACTCTCAAAAGATACAGTTCACATTTCCACTACATCTGAGGACCAAATAGCAATTAGAAGAGATCGACTTTATTTTGAACTTCAGTTACATTATAGTTTGTAAAAGAATGAGGCTCTGAATTGATAGTCTGATGAAAGAAAAGAATAATTGTGCAGTCAGACTTTCAGACTATTTATTTCAAAGAGTATCATTAAAAAAAACTTGAAGGGCAAAACAAAAGTAGCTGTAAAATACATTACAAGGGAGAAGAAAAATGAAAGGAGATGTGTGGGTAGAAAGAACAAGAAACCTGCCCTACATTCTTCATTTCCTGTCACAGAAAGCAACGTCAATATGAAATAGAAGGGAGAAAAAAGCTAACATTATTGTAAACAAGACAGATATTGTGAAACTGGTTATTATAATGTAAGCAATATTACTTGAGCAGGTGTGCATATGGGCCTGGTGTAATACCCACTAACTCAACGGAAAGACTGCTGATATACATTAGGTGTATTGTGAGGTATTGAATGCATTGCAGTCACTTGACAACAGCAAAAAATAGCTGGGTTGTCTACATTACAAAATTATGTCAACCTATCTTACTTCGTCATACAGCTATCACAGTTATTAAATCGCTTTTGTGTGTGCATGCTTCGCTCCTGGTGTCAGCCATGCATATCCTCAGTAGGAGTGCTTGTATTGATTGTAATGTCTGTGTCGGGCATTGTGGGGTGGCTCCTGAATGCCAGTAACAGTTGATGTAAGCAATGCAGTGTCTACACTGACATTGCGTCCACCTAATTACATCATCCATGATTCAACAGCCACAAAATGCTAAATAAACAAATAAATGGCTTTTATAATTGTGAAGATAATCTTCTAAATGTAACTCAAACGTTAACCTATGCAGTGCTGCCTTCTTCCAAATGCCACCATGCAGGTATTTACTTTTTTAACTTGTTGTCATTGTATTCTTTTTAACATATCTATACTACTAAAATCGGAGATTTAAAAACCCAGATCCTCAGTCCTGCACTCATTACTGTTTGAACTCAATAGGAGTTTAGCTTAAGTAATAAAGGAAAGACTGGGCACCTACATGTTTTTTCTTTCATCCATCCCTGGTATGCTGCAAATAAACACCCTGTTTACCTCCTTACTCATGTAAATCAGGAGCAATTCTACTGAAGTCAAATGAGATACTGACAAATGTAAACCAAAAGGAGAATCGGGCTCTATATTTGTAAAAGGAATCATGTTTCATATACTTGCAAATCAGAATCCAGTCCATTTCTTTACTGACAGCAACTGTTATTATTGTTAACATTAAAATAAAATTGGAGAGAAAAATCAACCTGTAGTGTCCATAAATAATGGATTGACTTTACATATTAAATTTGTAAACATTTGTAATTGGACTTAATTTGCTAGACTTTTTTTTCTTTTAATATGCTTATTTACTTACATTAAAAGTATAATTCCACAATAAATGCTTTCCATTTCCTTGGTGACTGTCTGTGAATAATTATAGTCAAGATGTTGTAAAGTACAGTCAGCACTAAATTTCTTATGTATAACAATGTTATGATAAGAATAAGCTATGCAACTAGTACAGCTTTAACATGTTACTCCCTACAAAAATGTTAATTACAAGACCTACTGCAAGTATTTGTGGTGGTGACAAATACTGCCTTCCTATTACTAGATTTATTATGTAAAATTATTAGCTCTGGATTAAGGCTGCAATATATATATATATATATATATATAATATAACATGAGCAGTGCTTCTTATTTATCACTGAGGGGAAAAAAGATATGTTAGAACAAGAGTATTGGGAAAACAACACAGAAAAAATGGTGTTAAACTGCCCCACATGTAAACACTTCAGTGCCTTGCTTTTCAAGGGAATGCTATAATAGACTATCTTCTTAGAGACAGTAAATAATTCAGTGCAGAGCCTCTCTAAAGAGGAATTTAAAAAGCAGAAAAACATATTTGTTTAGCAACTAATATGACATGTTGGCATTCATGTCTATTTTTTAAAAATATATATAGTTTATTCCATCCAAAAGACTCCATGTTTCTGATAACCAATGACTGCCAGTAGGTGCAACATTCTTCTTCTACCACTTATAAGCGCTGTTGTGCCACAGATCCCTGATTCCATGCATTGGCTCTGCTGCAGCTAGAGTTGTAAAAGTAACTTCATTTAAGCATCCTTAATTTTAGGGTGAAATCAACAATCCAGTTTATGGGCTAGATAGCAGCTCAATGTTCAGTGTGGAGCCGATGGTTCCTGCTGAAGCTGCTGTTAGCACCTCCCTTCATGCCAGCCTAGATAGAGGATCGACTCGTAAATTGTTAGCACTTTTCCTATGCAGTTTTCATGCAGGGTTTAAGTAGTGCAAAAAACTTTGCACTAGTCCTTTGTATCTGAGGGAAAGTGGGGGCAAGAAGGATTTCTCGGTCTTTATCCATACAGAACTGAAAAAAATATCCTGAGTCCAATGTGGCTTCCACTGACATCAAGAGAAAAGTTAATGAATTCTATTAGAGCTGGATTAATGCTAATACTGTATCTGGTAATACTAATAACAAATATTAAAAAAATAGTATTTTTAAACAGCTATTGTATAGCAGTAGATTATTTGAGTCACTGGACTTTGGGAGTCATAAGGTGTATATTTGGTCCTTTAATTTTTGTGTGTAACTCCCATGAACTTCCAAATGTTGGTTTGGGTTGTTGTTTTTTTGTTTTGTTTGTTTGTTTGGGTTTTTCATATGTATCTGAAGGAGAACATGGCACAAATGACATGATCATGTACTTTTTATTTTTGAAAAATTCCCATTGAAACTTAGGGTACAATGGCATAGCAAATGAAGGTGTGACCTTAGTGTAGGTAGGCACACCCATGTTAGCTTTAATCTAGGTAGCCTGGGTAACAACATTAATGAACACATGGTGGCAGTGGCTCCTGTGAGGATAACAACCCGAATATATACCCAGAGTCCCAAGTGGGCTTGTACTACAGCAGCTAGCCGACGCTATGTAGGTCTTCAGGTCAGGTATTAGCTAAATAATGTTTGTAGATGGAATAAACTCCACTTCTGTTCTTGGAAAGGACATCACAGTGGGCCAGATGCTCAGCTAGTGAAAATCACTTTATCTCCATTGACTTCAATGGAGCTGTACCATACTGTCATAACTGCAGTCAGCAGGATGCATGAGATGGACTCTTCATTGCTATAAAAAAGAGGGAGTATCTGGCTGGGAGTTCTCTATGAGGGTTCTAGAACATGTTTCTCCCCATTGCTCCTCAGTCCTTCTGACCACTATCCTATGCTGCTCATCCATGTGGGCACTAATGATATTGACAGGTCTTACCCTAAGCAGATCAGCAATGGCTACAGGGCTCTGGAAGCCAAGGTGTAAGAATCAGTGGCTGAGGTTGTGTTCTCATCCATCCTCCCAGTTTAGGATAAGGGTCCACATGGGGACACGCACATCCTGGAGATGAATGCGTGGTTTCACAGATGGTGTTGATGGGAAGACTGCAGCTTCTTTGACCACAGGATGCTGTTCCAGGAAGAAGGTCTGCTGGGAAGAGATAGAGTCCACCTGTCCAAAAATAGGAAGAGCATCTTTGTGTACTGACTCGCCCAGGGGGAAGATGACAAAAGTCCACAGATACGTATAAAAAACGATGACCTTAACATAGGGTTAGATATTGATGGGGTGGAGGGATGGAATATTACAACAGAGAGAAAGGAGCAACAAGAAGGAAATCAGTTGGAGAATACAATCAACATTTAAATGGAAGGAGGCTGAGGAATAAACAGGAAGAACTGGAAGTATTAGTACATAAGCTGAATTATGATTTAATTGGCATCACAGAGACTTGGTTTGTATAAGTGTCATGACTGGAATATTCATATAGAGGGGTAAAGCTTGTTCGGAAAAGGCAGGTAAAAGGGGAAGAGGAGTGCATTTGTACGTAAAGAATATATACACTTTTTTTGAGAGTCTCTGGGTAAAGATAAAAGGGTTAAAAATAGGGGTCATGTCATGATGGAGTGGGTGATCTACTATAGACCACCAAATAAGGAAGAGGAAGTGAATGAGGCATTTCTAAAACAAATAACAGAAATATCCAAAATACAGGACCTGGTAGTAATGGGGGATTTTAACTACCCAGACATCAGTTGGAAAAGTAATACGGCAAAACACACAATTTCCAATAAGTTCTTGGAAAGTATTTTTTTTCCAGAAAGTAGAGGAAGTAACACAGGTGACAGACATTTAGGCTTCATTCTGAACAACAGGAAGGAATTAGTAGTGAATCTGAAGCTGTAAGGTAATTTGAATGACAGTTGTCATGAAATGATAGATTCCATGATTCTAAAGAAAGGAAGGAGTGAGAGCAGCAGAATAAGGATAATGGACTTCAAAAAAGCAGGCTTAAACAAACTGAAGGAGCTGGTAGATAAGGTTCATTGAGAAGAAAATCTAAGTGAAAAGGAGTTCAGGAGAGCTGGCAGTTCCTCAAGTAGACAATATGAAAGGCACAACTGCAAATGATTCCAATGTAAAGGAATGATAGGAAGAATACTAAGAGGCCAGTATGGTCCATCAGAAGCTCTTTAATGAAAATCAAAAGGGAAGCCCACAAAAATTGGAAACATGGTCAAATTGTTAAGGAGGGGTACAAAAGAATAGTACAAGTATCTAAGGACAAAATCAGAAAGGCTAAGGCACAAAATCAGTTACACCTGGCAAGGGACATAAAAGGCATTAAAAAGCGGTTCTTTAAATATATTAGGAGCAAGAGAAAAAATAAGGAAAGTGTATGTCTTCTACTTAGCAGGAAAGGAGAGCTAATGACTGATGACATCAAGAAAGCTGAAGTGCTTAATGCCTATTTTGCTGCATTCTTCACTGAAAAGGTTAATTACAACCAGATACTCAACAATTAATATTGACACCTGGGGGAAAGAATGCAAAAGCCAAAATAGGGAAAGAACAGGTTAAAAAATATTTAGATAATTTAGATGTTTTCAGGTCTGCAGGGCCTGATGAAATTTATCCTAGGGTACTTAAGGAATTAGATTAAGCAATCTTGGAGCTGTTCGCAATGATCTTTAAGAACCCCTGAAGACTGGAGAAGGGCATAGTACCTATCTTTAAAAGCATAGAGGACCTGGGGAATTATACACTAATTAGGCTAACTTCAATGCCTGGAAAGATACTGTAGCAAATTATTAAACAATCAGTGTAAGCACCTGAAGGAAAATGGGATTATAAGGAATACTCAACATTGATTTGTCAAGAACAAATCATGCCAAACCATCTGAATTTACTTCTTTAATATGATTACTCACTTAGTGGATGCAGGGAGCAGTAGATGTGATATACCAGGGATCGGCAACCTTTGGCACATGGCCTGCCAAGGTAAGCACCCTGGCAGGCCTGGCCAGTTTGTTTACCTGCCGCGTCCTCAGGTTCGGACAATCGCGGCTTCCACTGGCTGCGGCTCGCCGCTCCAGGCCAATGGGAGTGGCGGGAAGCAGCGGCCAGCACATCCCTCAGCCTGTGCCGCTTCCTGCAGCCCCCATTGGCCTGGAGCAGTGAATCACAGCCAGTGGGAGCCGCAATCGACCGAACCTGGAGACATGGCAGGTAAACAAACTGCCCGGCCCACCAGGATGCTTACCCAGGCGAGCTGCATGCCAAAGGTTGCCAATCCCTGTGATATACCTTGATTTTAGTAAGGCTTTCGATACACTTCCTCATGACATTATCATAAGCAAACTACGGAGATGTAGTCTAGATGAAATTACTATATGGCGAGTGCACATCCATCTTTTAACATTAGTTGAAAGACCATACTCAGAGAGTAGTTATCAATGGTTTACTGTCAAATTGAGAGATCTTATCTAGTGGGGTTGCAAAGGGGGCAGTCCTGGGTCCAGTACTATTCGATATTTTCATTTATGACTCAGATAATGGAGTATATGGTGTGCTTACAAAATCTGCAAATGACACAAAGCTGAGAAGGGTTGCAAGCACTTTGGAGGACAGGTTTCAAATTCAAAACGACCTTGATCATTTGGAGAATTGGTCTGAATTAAACAAGATGAAATTCAATAAAGACAAGTGAAAAGTACTTCACTTAAGTAGGAAAAATCAAATTCATACTACAAAACGAGGAATAACTATTTATATGTAGTACTGCTGAAAAACATCTGGGGGCTATAGTGGACCACAAACTGAATATGAGTTGTCAATGCAATGCACCTGAAAAAAAAGGCTACTATGATCAGAAGTGTTGTATTTAAGATACAGGAGGTAATCTCAGCTCTGGTGTATTGTGTGGGCACCAAATTTAGGAAAGATGTGAACAAATTGGAAAGAGTCCAGAGGAGAGCAACAAAAATGATAAAATGTTTTGAAAGCTGACTTATAAGGAAAGTTAAAAAAAACCCCAAAAACTGGACATGTTTAGTTTTAAGAAAAGAAGACTGATAAGTCTTCCAATATGTTAAGGTCTGTTATAAAAAGGTCAGTAATTAATTGTTCTCCATTCTCCATTCAACACTGAAGGAAGGACAAGAAGTAATTGGCTTAATCTGCAGTAAGGGAGATTTGAATTAGCTATTAGAAAAAAACTTTCTAAGGGTAGTTAAGTGCTGGAACAGGCTTCCAATGGAGATCATGGAGTACCCATTATTGGAAGCTTTTAAAAACAAGTTAGGCAAACACCTGTCAGGGATGATCTAGTCCAGTGATGGGCAACCGCACGCGGCCCATCAGGGTAATCCACTGGTGGGCTGAGAGACAGTGTTTACATTGACCGTCCACAGGCAATGGGAACCATCTGTTCCCAGCCAATGGGAGCTGTGCAAAGCAGCGCGGGCTGCAGGGACGTGTTGACCGCCGCTTCCCGCAGCTCCCATTGGCCGGGAACAGCGAACCACGACCATTGGGAGCTGTGGGTGGCCATGTCTGTGGACCGTCGATGTAAACACTGTCTCGCAGCCTGCTAGCAGATTACCCTGATGGGCCACCTGCAGCTCACAGGCTGCAGCTTGCCCACCACTGATCTAGGTTTACATGGTCCCGCCACAACTAGAGTTTATGACTTCTCAAGGTCACTTCCCCCCCCCTATATTTCTTTCATTCAAAATACCTCATATTTGGTCACTTTCCAGGAACTCTACAAAAGATACCTGTTGGGATGGTTTACAGAGAGGGCTGAGGGTATGCTTGCCACAGTAACAAAAGTTTGGAAATGATCTTTCTTTGTAGATGGCTGGCTGGCTAAATTCCCTGTTTGAATGATTATTTTAATGCTGCTGGGGTTTTGTTGTAGTAATAATTATGTATTAGGGCATCTAGAGCCCTGTTATAGGAGTCTATTTATTTAGATTTCTAAAAAAAACCCAACACTGATAGTTGAGAAGGCATCAAACATAGTGAGGAGGAAATCTTAGAATAGGGCCAATTATGTCACCTTTCTTTATTTTGAATTGTACCTTATTCTGAAAGTAGTCCCACTGATTTAAATATGGATACTTAAAGAATAAATTGCAATATAATGTGCGAGTAGGGCTTTCAGAATCCACTCCATAGTGGTCCAAATTGATTCTTAATCTCACAGACTTCAATGGGAGTTTTGTCCACCTAAGGACTTTAGGATTAGGCTCATTGTTCTTTAATACAGAGATTTTTCAATTTCTGTAACATCCAACACACCAGAGAGGCTTGCTATTACTTGTTATAGCAAGCCAATACTCTAGGTAGTAGTAATGACAACCAGATCACCTTAGGTCTTGTCTATATGAAGAATTAGTCTATAGGGAGTTTTGTTTGTGGAGAGTTTGATCTACTGCTGTTTCAACAGTCAAAGTGCATTATGGAACTTTTAGTTCATGGTAGCATGTTCCACAAGGCTAGATAGCATGTGGCAGGCAAGAACACTGTAGATGTATACCCCAACTTGCCATGCACTAACGTCCATCTACGCAAACCCTAAAAAAAACCCTCTTGAATATTTGATTCAACAAAACATTGACAGATAGTATTAGACAATAAATGATATCAGTGCTCAGTATCCCATCCTCACTTTCTTTTGATAAATTTTGTAAGGGAGCAATGGTTGCCAGAGTTCTATCATAATACAGAACTGGAAGCTATTGATTCCACTACTACTAACAGTGTCTTTCTTATTGTCCCAGATACATTGTACCTAAAAATGCTGCACTTCTCTGCATTTTTACTTCTGCAGCAAAATATTAAGAATGCATTGTATTAGATTTTTTATTTCAGTAAATTTATTCGTTCCAATACATAGCAAAACAATACATCTGCATTTAAAGAAGTACTTTGTGTCCCTTCTTCAACAATTTTCACTGCATAAAACTTGATTGCTCACTATCCCAATTTCTGACTTGTAATTTTGTCATTAATGGTGATTAATCCAAATAAGATTTAAATGTTTTATTAGCTGAAAAACATTCAGAAAGAGTCAAGGAAGAAACTGTAGTGCCCTTTCTTACTGTAGCATGAAAAAGACACTACAGCCAGTTTTATATTATTTTCATTATTGTGCAAAATCACCTGGGGGAGAAGAACTGAGGAGCATCAAGATGCACCAGTCTGGCTGAGTACAGGGTGAGAATGGAAGAACGGTAAGGAGTGGGGATGAAGAAATAAAATTAGAAAGGGAGAGTCTTGAAGGTGATGAAGACAATCTGAATTCAATCTGATCCCTTTCTGTTTAGGTTTCTTATCATCACACCTTGTTCCATGTATCCTGTTGTTCCCTTGTCCATTCCCTACACTCTGCCAATTCTGCATGTAGTGATACCCCTGTGGCCTCTCCCACAAGAGAGGCTACACTTGTTTTCTTGCTATCCACAGTTCTTGGACTATTGTCACTGACATGCTCTGCAATTTCATGCATATCCTTCTTTGTTATACTCTTTTCTCCACCACCACCTAATCAACTTTCTTTTGCTGTCATCCCTTGCAGTGCTGTGTCTAAATTACAGTCATATTTTGAGTATGCTGCAGGGGTGAGGGCACAAGTAGCTTTCTATTCTGTCATCATTTGCACTTAGACCTTGTTGAAAAACAGAAGAGAGCAGTTTTGTGGGGAGTTTCAAAATATATTTCATTGTGAAATGGGGAGAAAAAAAGCCACAAAATGGACAGTTTGGACAGTTTTGAATAGAAAACTGTTAAAAGGAGTGGGAGAGATATCTTCACCTCAATAAGAATGAAATGATGAAAGTATAAGTTGATTCAATGTTTCCACTTGGAAGAGGAAGTGGCCATGTTGAGGGTATTTTTCAGTGGGCAGAGAAAGGGAAGGGTGGGTTGTCCCTAGACTCTATGTGCACACCCCAAAACCACGAGAAGAAATTCAAAGGGGCAAAGGAGGGGGAGAGGACGGATGATGTGAAGGAGGTTGGGGACTACAGCTCAGTATCCCTACAGGGAACCCTAGTTGGCAGATGGCTCGATTCTCAATGAGTAACCTGCATGTAACAAAATTCCCAGCCAAGGAGTTTAAACTCTAATGGTCAGTGAGACAAATACTAGCCCAAATTCCATTCCTTCTCCCCAAGAATTGGAGAGGAGAGGAGATACAGCCCTATAGGGAACCCCACAAGGCAGTCACATAAAGTATCCTGGCCAAGCATCATCAAAAACAGAGCAGCAGTTCACCCAGTGTGACATCTGGGTTATGAGTCTGTTCCACACCCCCCCAATATTTATTAGTTCTTTCAGACGTGATAACACTCAGATTCCAGTCACAAGTTACAGAGTGGCAAAAGATCAGGGAGGAGAATTGGAAAATTTAAAAAAAGATACATTTTTTTCAGTTTGAACTGTTGTCAAAAAATGGGAAATTTTGAAGGAGCCGCCATATTTTCCTGAAACAGTTTGCTTTCTTCAAAACAGCAATTCCTGACTATTTATTATTGTTTTTTTTAAATGACTAGCTCTATTTGCAGCCCCTTTGCATAGGGGCTGGGCACAGTCACACTGCTTGTGCACACCTCATTTGTGGCACGAGCCACACCAAAGGAGATCGGAAAAAGCAGGTCCATGGTACCACTCTCCTCATACCAGCCACTTGATGTGGCTATGCACATCAGTGAGCTTATGCTGTAACCTCCTTAGAGTGGCATAACAGCTACACTTCCCCTCTCTACCAGGGAGTTTATGGAAGCTTCTGCTTAGTGGGTGATAAACTGACACCAATATGTTTCTTTGCCTTTAATGCATAATAGACCTCTTGGATTCCAAGATACTTGCAACAGTTTTCTGTCTCTTACTGTAAGAAGTCACGCACATCAAAGGTCAGTACATATTATATTTGTAATAATATACTTCTGGCATAATACCAACAGCATTCAGTAGTCAGAGCTACCACACAGAGCTGTTCTCCAAAAATGACAGCTTGAAAATGAGAGAGACTTCATAACCTTTAAAAAGGTCTTAATCCATTTACTGCATTATAAATGTTTCTCAGATCATTCTCTTAATAACCATACTTGTTGAACTATGCACAAGAGCTCCTTATTAATGTGCAATTATATGTTAAGATGTGATTAATGATAGTTTTTGTCTAATGAGTCAATCACAATTGCATTTATAGATCTACATTTGATATACTTCACTAGTATTTTGACAGATATATATGGGAATGAGAATCTTAAAAACATTAAATAAAGAAGTTGGAAAAGGCTTATGTGTCTATCTTGTCTCTCCAGAGTTTTCCCCCTGAAATTAATTTAAGCCCAGCCTGGTCTCAACCTTTTCACAGATGGCAAGATTTTTTCCCCAAGCTCTTTCATCTTCAATGCTAACAATTTTTGTTTTTGTTTGGTTTTTATTTAATTAATAAAATCAATTTTTATCTAGTGTATTGGTGCACTGCTCCTATTGCTAGATATATCTTACATGAAATGTTCTTATTCTCATTAGCTCATCACTATTTAAACTGTAAGCTGCATAGGGAAGGAACTATGTATTATATCTCTCCTACAGTGATTAGCATGTTGTTGGCACTTCACAAATACATTTTAAATATAATTTAAATATTGTAATTTTCATTCTACAGACATTCTGAAATTTCATCATTTGTTTTCATTCCAGTTGGGACAAAAATATGAAATATCAAATTTTTGGCGGAACCAAAAATTCCAAAATATTTAAGTTTGGAAATGGTGAATTGTTTCATTTCAAGTCAGCTCAACGTTAAGGTACATTTCCCTTTGTTGCTGCATTACCTCCTGAGTTGTAGGTCATGTTTCTCATGCCCCATTCTGTCCTATAGCCCAATTTCCTAGATGAATTATGTTTCTTATTATGCCCCAGAAGTCATGTGACTTCCATAATACAGCAAACTGTTCAGTTAAATCGGAGACCAGATTGAAACATGAGAGCTAGAGTTTGACTATGAACCCTAGTTCAAGGGAGAGAAAGGGGGATGCAGTTTAATGTTAACCCAACGGTGACAGTCTGTATTCCTATAAGAACATAAGAATGTTCCGGGTCAGACCAAAGGTCCATCTAGCCCAGTATCTGTCTACCGACAGTGACCAATACCAGGTGCCCCAGAGGGAGTGAACCTAACAGGCAATGATCAAGTGATCTCTCTCCTGCCATCCATCTCCATCCTCTGACGAACAGAGGCTAGGGACACCATTCTTTACCCATCCTGGCTAATAGCCATTTATGGACTTAGCCACCATGAATTTATCCAGTTCCCTTTTAAACATTGTTATAGTCCTAGCTTTCACAACCTCCTCAGGTAAGGTGTTCCACAAGTTGACTGTGCGCTGCGTGAAGAAGAACTTCCTTTTATTTGTTTTAAACCTGCTGCCTATTAATTTCATTTGGTGACCCCTAGTTCTTGTATTATGGGAATAAGTAAATAACTTTTCCTTATCCACTTTCTCAACATCACTCATGATTTTATATACGTCTATCATATCCCCCCTTAGTCTCCTCTTTTCCAAGATGAAGAGTCCTAGCCTCTTTAATCTTTCCTCATATGGGACCCTCTCCAAACCCCTAATCATTTTAGTTGCCCTTTTCTGAACCTTTTCTATTGCTAGAATATCTTTTTTGAGGTGAGGAGACCACATTTGTACACAGTATTCGAGATGTGGGCGTACCATGGATTTATATAAGGGCAAAATATATTCTCAGTCTTATTCTCTATCCCCTTTTTAATGATTCCTAACATCCTGTTTGCTTTTTTGACCACCTCTGCACACTGCATGGACATCTTCAGAGAACTGTCCACAATGACTCCAAGATCTTTTTCCTTACTTGTTGTAGATAAATTAGCCCCCATCATATTGCATGTATAGTTGGGGTTATTTTTTCCAATGTGCATTACTTTACATTTATCCACATTAAATTTAATTTGCCATTTTATTGCCCAATCACTTAGTTTTGTGAGATCTTTTTGAAGTTCTTCACAATCTGCTTTAGTCTTAACTATCTTGAGCAGTTTAGTATCATCTGCAAATTTTGCCACCTCACTGTTTACCCCTTTCTCCAGATCATTTATGAATAAATTGAATAGGATTGGTCCTAGGACTGACCCTTGGGGAACACCACTAGTTACCCCTCTCCATTCTGAGAATTTACCATTTATTCCTACCCTTTGTTCTCAATCCATGAAAGGACCTTCCCTTTTATCCCATGACAGCTTAATTTACGTAAGAGCCTTTGGTGAGGGACCTTGTCAAAGGCTTTCTGGAAATCTAAGTACACTATGTCCACCGGATCCCCCTTGTCCACATGTTTGTTGACCCCTTCAAAGAACTCTAATAGATTAGTAAGACACTATTTCCCTTTACAGAAACCATGTTGACTATTGCTCAACAGTTTATGTTTTTCTATGTGTCTGACAATTTTATTTTTAACTATTGTTTCGACTAATTTGCCCGGTACCGATGTTAGACTTACCGGTCTGTAATTGCCGGGATCACCTCTAGAGTCCTTTTTAAATATTGGCGTTACATTAGCTAACTTCCAGTCATTGGGTACCGAAGCCAACTTAAAGGACAGGTTACAAACCTTAGTTAATAGTTCTGCAACTTCACATTTGAGTTCTTTCAGAACTCTTTGGTGAATGCCATCGGGTCCCGGTGACTTGTTAATGTTGAGTTTATCAATTAATTCCAAAACCTCCTCTAGTGACACTTCAATCTGTGACAGTTCCTCAGATTTGTCACCTACAAAAGCCGGCTCAGGTTTGGGAATCTCCCTAACATCCTCAGCCGTGAAGATTGAAGCAAAGAATCCATTTAGTTTCTCCGCAATGACTTTATCGTCTTTAAGCGCTCCTTTTGTATTTTGATCATCAAGGGGCCCCACTGGTTGTTTAGCAGGCTTCCTGCTTGTGATGTACTTAAAAACCATTTTGATATTACCTTTGGAGTTTTTGGCTAGCCGTTCTTCAAACTCCTCTTTGGCTTTTCTTATTACACTCTTGCACTTAAGTTGGCTGTGTTTGTGCTCCTTTCTATTTGCCTCACTAGGATTTGACTTCCACTTTTTAAAAGAAGTCTTTCTATCTCTCACTGCTTCTTTTACATGGTTGTTAAGCCACGGTGGCTCTTTTTTAGTTCTTTTACTGTGTTTCTTAATTTGGGGTATACATTGAAGTTGGGCCTCTATTATGGTGTCTTTAAAAAGGGCCCATGCAACTTGCAGGGATTTCACTTTAGTCACTATACCTTTTAACTTTTGTCTAACTAACCCCCTCATTTTTGTATAGTTCCCCCTTTTGAAATTAAATGCCACAGTGTTGGGCTGTTGAGGTGTTCTTCCCACCACAGGGATGTTGAATGCTATTGTATTATGGTCACTATTTCCAAGCGGTCCTGCTATAGTTACCTCTTGGACCAGCTCCTGCACTCCACTCAGGATTAAATCTAGAGTTGCCTCTCTCCTTGTGGGTTCCCGTACCAGCTGCTCCATGAAGCAGTCATTTAAAGTATCGAGAAATTTTATCTCTGCATTTCGTCATGAAGTGAAATGTTCCCAGTCAATATGGGGATAATTGAAATCCCCCACTATTTTTGGGTTCTTAATTTTGATAGCCTCTCTAATTTCCCTTAGCATTTCATCATCACTATTACTGTCCTGGTCAGGTGGTCGATAATAGATCCCTAATGTTATATTTTTATTAGAGCATGAAATTTCTATCCATAGAGATTCTATGGAACATGTGGATTCGCTTAAGATTATTAGTTCATTTGAATCTACATTTTCTTTCACATATAGTGCCACTCCTCCCCCTGCACAACCTGTTCTGTCCTTCCGATATATTTTGTACCCCGGAATGATTATGTCCCATTGATTGCTCTCAGTCCACCAGGTTTCTGTGATGCCTATTATATCAATATCCTCCTTTATCACAAGGCACTTTAGTTCACCCATCTTATTATTTAGACTTCTAGCATTTGTGTACAAGCACTATAAAAACTTGTCCCTGTTTGTTTGTCTGCCCTTTTCTGATGTGCCAGATTCTTTTTTATGTGACTGTTTATCATCTGATCCAGCCCTTACATTATCCTCTTCCATCCTCTGCTCCTGACTATAACCTGGAGATTCTCTATCATCAGACTCTCCCCTAAGAGAAGTCTGTGTCCGATCCACATGCTCCTCTGCAACAGTTGTCTTTCCCCCATCTCCTAGTTTAAAAACTGCTCTACAACCTTTTTAATGTTTAGTGCCAGCAGTCTGGTTCCACTTTGGTTTAGGTGGAGCCCATCTCTCCTGTATAGGCTCCTCCCATCCCAGAAGTTTCCCCAGTTCCTCATGTTCACCCTTTTTAGAAGACTATGATAATTTTTTTACAAAGTATGACTTGTGAAATATCATTTGAAAACTCATAATTTGCTTATAAATATTGTCCTTGTAAAATATGTGTGGCAACTTTGAATGTAAAGTTATAAGATTCTACTGTATAACATTACTGAGATATGTTCCAAATTTTAAAAAAAATCAGGCACAAATCAGTTCATCAAAGACAAAAGGCAAACTGATGCCTCAGCCAGGTGTCAACAAAATCAAATGGACTATCACCTGATTAAGGAGCCATTCTGTGGCAGGAAGAAGAGTGTGAGTGTGAAATTGACTTATTTGCAAAGAAACATATTGTCTGTTGCCTGAACTTCAGCTGGAGATGATTTTCAAAGAAAAAGAAAACTATAAGAAAGAGATATAGATGCCGCCAAATACTCCTTCCTTTCTCACTACCCAGGGCATCAACAATACCTGAAGGACAAGGAAACTAATACTGAACTGGGGGAGGGATCCTGGCTCAAATAAATCCACACAGTAAGACTGCTAAAGCATGTGGTGAGAGGAACTTTTGCTTTGAACTCATTTAACTTAAGTTACATATTAATTGTTTTATATTTTATTACCTTGTATCCAGTTCTGACTTTTATTCCTCCTTACTTGTAATCACTTAAAATCTTTCTTTTTGAGTTAATACATTTGTCTTATTGTTTTATCTAACCAGTGTGTTTGGATTGAAGTGTTTGGGAAATACCATATCAGATAACGGGGTTTGTGCATATCATTTTCTATTAATGAAATTATGGACTTTATATGAGCCTGGATTGTTCAGAAGGAGAGAGCTGGGCAGTACAAGATGCAAGTTTCTGGGGACAAGTCTAGGACTGGGAATTTGCTGGTATTGCTCATGCAGTATAATTCAGGAATGGCTGGCTATAACACTCATATAATACATCTGAGAGTAATTTACATGCTTGAGGCTGTCTGTGAGCAGACCAGGAGTGATCGCGAAGCAGTGTGAAAGGCACCCTAAGTTTGAGAATTGAGAAGACCTGATGGTTCAACATTCCAGATTGTACCCTGGGTAGTGTCACACCGATCCAAACTGAAATATTTCTTTTTTGGGTTTCTCACTGGAAAGCTAAACATATATTAGAAAAATTATACTCTTCCTGTGGAAATTCTCATTTTTGCTGAAACTGCATTTTCATTTGAAAAATGATTTTGATGGACACTTTCAGATCAGCTTTAACAATACATTCTTGTGAATATAATACAATAAATCTTAATAATGGTTCTATGTGCAATCATAGGGGCAACAAGAAATTCCAAACTTTCACATGCATTTATATAAATACCTTAGCTTGCAACAAAATATATACCAGTCATTTGGATGAAACATTTTCATTGCCAATTAGGACATAGACATATCTAGATTGTTCTATAAAATATAATGGCTTAAACTGATATACATTTCCTTTTGAAGCACATTATTTGAGAGTAAACACCAGCCAGATAAGGAGCAATGCTATACAACATTCTTATGTTGGACTTTGTTCTTTCTATGCTAATAAATGCAAACCACCTGGTTCTATGGCTGCAATCTTCCACCCCCCACTTCCAGTAGTAATGTGTATTGTATGCATTGTTCCACAGAGAGCTGCCACAGAGCACAACTCTGCAGTGCAAAGGTGTGGAAGGCTTCCCCCACCCTCCATATGGCTCTCTACAGCCTGTTGGCTTGAAAAGGCAAATATAGATAAGCACTTACCATCATGTTACGTAACTTGAGTTAATTGTCAGTCTATTAACTCCAGTTAAACCAGAACCAGAGACTCTAGAGTAGGCATATTTTATGGATTGTATTGTGCTCACCATGCCCATGTGAATAATTCTAATGACTGCAGTGGTACTACTCACGTCATTAGAGGAGTGAAGTTCTGGAACAGCCTTCCAAGGGGAGTAGTGGGGGCAAAAGACCTATCTGGTTTTAAGACTAAGCTTGATAAGTTTATGGAGGGGATTGTATGATGGGATAGCCTAATTTTGGCAATTAATTTGGCAATTGACCTTTGATTATCAGCAGGTAAGTATGCCCAGTGGTCTGTGATGGGATGTTAGATGGGATGGGATCTGAGTTACTACAGAGAATTCTTTCCTGGGTGCTGGCTGGTGAGTCTTGCCCACATGTTCAGGGTTTAACTGATCGCCATATTTGGGGTCGGGAAGGAATTTTCCTCCAGGACAGATTGGCAGAGGCTGTGGAGATTTTTCACCTTCCACTGCAGCATGGGGCATGGGTCACTTGCTGGAGTATTCTCTGCACAATGAGGTCTTCAAACCCCAATTTGGGGACTTCAGTAACTCAGACGTAGGTTAGGGGTTTGTTATTGAAGTGGATGGGTGAGATTCTGTGGCCTGCATTGTGCAGGAGGTCAGACTAGATGATCATAATGGTCCCTTCTGACCTTAAAGTCTATGAGTCTATCATAAATAAGGCAATCATGATTTGTCCCTTAAGAGGTATAATTCCCTCTCATTTGTGGCAGCACAAATTCACACAGGTAGCCAGATTATAATCCCTTTACCCATGTTTAGTAGTTCCTCATTTGACTTGTAGTCCCATTTATTTCAATGAGGTTGTTTGTGGAGTAAAGTGCTTCTCCTTTTGCATAACTTAGAGCCAGATTCTGATATCTTTTATCGGGCAACTTTGGCATTAGACACAATGTATTGTTGTAATAAGGGAATTCTCTATCCTGGCAAATGTGATAGGTTAAAATATCAGTAGCATTAATGAGAATGACCTCACAACACATTAAGCAGTAGGGGCCATTGTCTGGCTTGTTAGAAAAGGTGTGTGCCCCTTTAAGGTCTAGAAGGGCAGAGAGTGACTTGCTGCAGCAGCTTCATCCCAGGTCAGCATGGGACTGCTGACCAATTCCCACTCAGGTGACTGGAAGAGAAGGGAGACTAAGTATATCCATGTTGTTGCAGGAAAAGCCATCATTTACCTGGACCAGGCAGCAGCAGCACAGCAATCACCACTCTCTCATGGTGCTTAGTGATAGCAGACCAAAGAGAACGGGGAAGGTGGCGGGGGGAAGCTTGCAACCACAGAAGCAGGTGTTTGATAACAGAAGAGAAGAGGGAAGGAATTTAACTATGATAAACAGTTTAGATTAAGGATGGCAAAACAAACTGGGATCTGATGGGCCATACCACTTCAAAAGCTGTGGTTAGAGTGGATGACAACACAGGGATCTGGTTTCCACACTGATAGTGGCCTGTTCATTCTGCATCAATGCTGCCAGAGACCCGAGGCTCATAATGACATTTAATGAAATGGGTATTTCTGTAGCATCTGCAAATTTAGGAACGCTTGCAAAATGTTCTTTGAGTCCCATTGTCTGCAATTGCTAAGCAGTTGGGGAAGGCCACAATGTGGGAACAGAATTGGGAGGTGTGACAGGATCAGGCCAGATGGCTACAAGAGAGTGGTCGAAGGTAGATACATTAGCTCCAGGTTAAGCAGGTCCCTTTTCCCTGGGTAAAATAACAGAGACTATTCCAGAACACTCAGGAACTTTCTAGAACTAATTAAGGCAGGCAGGCTAATTAGGACACCTATAGCCAATTGGGAAGTTACTAGAATTAATTAAGGCTAATCAGGACACCTGGTATAAAAAGGTTCTCACTCCAGTTAGTGGTGTGTGTGTGTGTAAGGAGCTGGGAGTGAGAGGATGTGCTGCTGGAGGACTGAGGAGTACAAGCGTTAACAGACATCCGGAGGAAGGTCCTGTGGTGAGAACAAAGAAGGTGTTGGGAGTAGCCCAGGGAATTGTAGCTGTCGTGTAGCTGTTCCAGAAGGCACTCTAGACAGCTGCAGTCCACAGGGCCCTGGGTTGGAACCCGGGGTAGAGGGCGGGCCCACGTTCCCCCCAAAACCTCCCAACTCCTGATCCAAGACAGGCAGATCTCTGAGGCTAGCAAAATCCGCCAATAAGCGCAGGACCCACCAGGGTAGAGGAGGAACTTTTTATCACAGAGGGTAAATCAGGTGCTGCCCACAGACCCATGAGGACAGGAGCAGGGTATGGAGGACAAGGCACCGGAAGGTAAGGGGAGATTAGTTGAAAATGGGGGCCTGGACAAGAGCACCATTTCCAGGTAAGCCTGAAGTATTAAGGATGCTCCTTTGGGATTACCCTAATAAGATAGACGAGGCATATTTTTGGGATGGGTATACTGTGGAGTTTACAATCTCCTTTAAGGGGGAAAGAAGTTAAGTGATGTCCAAAAATTTGAAGTCCTTAGTGAGAATGGGTCATATTGTAAAGAAAAAAATTACACAAGACTTGATGGAGAATAGGGTAGCAGGACCATTCAATCATTTACTTACACAACTTGTGGATGTCTCCCCTAGCCTGGATCCCTAAGAAGGTTCAGGATGAATATCACTTAAATCACTATCTGTCATACCCACGGGTAGCTCAATTAATGATGGAATAGGCCTGACCTTGTGTTCTATTCCTTTTTTGATGAGGTTAGGTCTTGGGGCCTCAGGGCAGTGATGGACAAATATGATATCCAGTCTGTTTTTTGACTGCTGCTGCTGCATCCTTCTGACTTTAACCTTTTGGGTTTCTCTTTTGAAGAACAATTATATTTTAATAAAGCTGTGCCTATGGGATGTGCAATATCTGGTTCAGAATTTGAGAAATTCAGTACAATGCTACAACAGGCAGTGATGTGAAAAGCTGGTTTGTGACAGGTAGCGCATTACTTAGATAGCTTTTTGTTCATGGGAAGGGCAAATTTGGATGAGTGTGTTAGCCTGATGGATGCCTTTCAGGCCCTGGCCAAAAATTGAAGGTACTTGTAGTGGAGGAAAAAAACAGAGGGGCCTTGTACTATGCTGACCTACCTTGGGATTGAGCTAGACAAAGTGGTGTGTATATCACGACTTGCACAGGATAAGCTTCAGGAGCTACTTGGGCTTAATTAGGAGAGGTAAGACAACCAAGAAAGTTACACTCTGTGAGCCACAATCTATTATTGGTCACCTTTACTTTGCCTACTGGGTGGTAGCCTTCGAACAGGCATTCTTCACCTGGCTTGCAGCAGCTACCACAGACATAGCCAGACCTCACCATATTATAAAAGTTACTAAAGAAATAAAGGAGGATTTGGGGGTGTGGGATCAGTATGAGGCATATTAATGGAGTGTCATTGTGAAGGGAGGAATGGATACTAAAGGCTGGTTTAAAGATCTACTCAGATGCTTCTGGAGGTACAGGTTTGGGGCTATTTTACAAAGGCAGGTGGAGAGTCCAGAAATGGACCTTCAACAGGATATAAAAATAATTGTGCAGGATTTATCATTTCTGGATATTTTCCCCATTTTGGTTGCAGGGGTCATTTGGGGAATGGAGTTCACTAATAAACAAGTGTGTTTCTGAAGTGAGAACACGGCAGTAGTACATGTTATCCATTTATGTCCTCCAGATCACACAGAGTTATGAAGTTGGTAAGGGCATTTCTGCTACAGTGTTTAAACTTTAACATCTGTTTTTCTTCCAGTCATGCTCAGGGTTGATGATGGCCTAGCAGACTCATTGTCTTGTTTTCAGATGGACAGATTTTGGGACCTGGCACCAGGAACCAGAAAAAAACCTGAACAAATGCTGCCAGTCTATGGAACCTTAGTGTATGATGATAGTCAGTGTAGTCCAAAGATCAGTGGCATCACAAACGTTGTGGAGCTATGAGAGATGTTTTTAATTATTTTATGCAATGTCAGGAGTGGGAGGGCTTGTCATGGATATGGCCCATTATGGAGAAACAAGTGCTGCAGTACATGGTAGTGTTAGTAACCCAGTAACTGGCATCAAGTGTCTTCACTTCCTATTGTCCCTTACATTTGCTAGTAGGCTGAATGGTCACCCAGATCCTTGTAGTGGATTTTAGTTTGGAGGTTTCTAGTGGTGTGATCTCAAAGCAATGGTTCTAGAGAGGGTACATGTCCCATCATTGGTCATACACTTATGGATCTGGTGCAGAACCTTCGGCCCATATGTCGTTGTGGACAAAATATAGCCTTGCTCAGAGTGGCATTTCTGGTAGAGTTTTTTTGGGGCTCTTAGGATCAGCGAGCTAGTACCTAGGTCCTGTAAGCACTCTTCTGGAAGGGCTTTGTAAGAAGGGTATGCACTGAGAGGGGCGATCGGTGATATTAACCTTGAGGAGGTCGAAGACTGCTCAAGGAGGCCAGGGTGAATCCATTATTTTACAGGAGGGTGGCGAGCCAGGGATCTGTCCAGTAGAGGCTGTGAGGGCATGTATGGCAAAAAGGCCAAGGGTGGATGGACCCCTCTTGACAGGAGTTCCCTCACAACATACCAGCTTGTTACAGTTTTACGATGGGGACTGATGAGGTTAGGGCTTTCAGAACATGAATTTGGTTCCCATTCATTTAGGACTGGAGTGGCAACAGCAGCAGCCTAGCTGGGTCTGGGACTAGTGAAATTCAGACAAATGGATGTTGACATTTTGAAGCATACTGGTGAGTAATCAGTGGTAATTTTCCTTTGTGTTTGCATTCTAGATGCAGCCAGATGGGCCAGGCATATGGAGGTGTGGATCTACAGGCATGACATTGCCTATTGGATGCATAGGCAAGCTTTCATTTTGTCTGGAGGTTCAGAGTTGGTCCTCAGTGGTGAAGCAATCCTGAGCTGCCATGGAAGGAGATGCTGATGCTCCTTCTGTATACTGGCCATGAGAAGGTTCCACATATGATTGTGGTTCCCCTTGGAAAAAAATGATTTGGGAATGTGTAAAGCAGTGTAAAGAGTAATCTGATTGTGGGCTGCGAGACATTTTGCTGACATTGAATGTCTGCAGGCATGGCCCCCACAGCTCTCAGTGACTGCAGTTTGCTGTTCCCAGCCAATGGGAGCTGCAGGAAACAGTGGGCCACAGGTTGCCCACGACTGATGTAAAGTGATCAGAGCTATGAGGGACTTGAGGCAAATCCTGGAACTTTTCCCACAGTGAAAATGATTTGGTCAAGCATGTTGCATTGTAAGGTGTGGCAGGGAGCTGTGAAGCCCACTTGAGTTGACAACGCTAGGAGGTATATCAATATGGAGGTTGTCAAATTCATAGGTGGCATAGGGGTGGTGGTAATTTCTCATCCAGACATACCCATATGATGCACCAGAATTATACAGGGAAGATGGGGTCCATCTGTCAGACTTGAAAGCTGACATTATTTTTGGCTGATACTATAGAGGGAATTAGTAGATGTCTGGGAATGCAGCTAGGTATGGGTTGGGAGGCAGCCAGGCTAATTCCTGATGCCTCCTTGTGGCAATAGTCCAGTGCAGATACTCTGTAGGGTAGGGATACAGAGATCAGATAAAATGGATTAGTAAAGGATTTAGAGGAGGAACTTTGTAAAGGAGTGGAAATGGGGCAGTTGTTACAGGGCTCTCCTCCCTGCCCCTGGTGTATGTAAATTATTATGAAATTACCTGCACTGTATGCTTTTAGCTGCAAAGTATCCCCAGACATTAAGGAATACAGTTGTGGCCTAATTAAACCACATCCAGTGTCTGATGTCCTTAAAGATTTATGAACGGTATGCCAAAGTTTTAATAGACTTAAACTAGCTGTCAGCAATCTCTGATAGTAAAAATACACCATCTTCTATGGGTTGGGTTAGTATTTGTTTTTGTTCCAGATGTCAGCAATGTGACTTTGTTACAGGTGAAAGGGGAAATTAATTTATGGACCTTTCAAAGGGTGTGTGTGACCGGGGTGGTGGGGGGAGATGGAGAATGTGTATAAGTATAAATATGCTTGCCCAGAAACAGTGGTATCACTTTCAGTGAGATTCAGATCTGCGCTGAAGATACACATGTGATGGGTTGGATCACAGAAACCCCTTTAGGGCTGCCAACTGATCTGCAAAAACTACTTCTGTCCCTGCTTTCCTGCCCTGGCAGCTTGGAAGTCAGTGCCCTGCCTGGTTTGAGCCAGACCTGCTAGCCTGCTGCAAACTCAGACCCAGGTCTGAACCATGTCCCCTAACAGCTGTGGGCTTAATTGAAAGCAGTTTAAGAAGTGTTCCTGTCTCTAACACTCAGATGCCCAACTCCCAATGGGGTCCAAACCCCAAATAAATCTGTTTTACCCTCTATAAAGCATATGCAGTGTAAACTCACAAATTGTTCACCCTCTATGAAACTGATAGAGAGATATTCACATCTGCCCCCCCCCAGTATTAATACATACTCTGAGTTAATTAATAAGTAAAAAGTGATTTTATTGAATACAAAAAGTAGGATTTAAGTGGTTCCAAGTAATAACAGACAGAACAAAGTGAATTACCAAGTAAAATAAACTAAAACACACAAGTCTATGCCTAATACATTAAGAAAACTGAATACAGATAAAACCTCACCCTCAGAGGTGTTCCGGTAAGCTTCCTTTTACAGACTAGTCACCTTCTAGTCTGTGTCAACCAATCACTCACACCCCCTGTGGTTACTGTCCTTTGTTCTAGTTTCTTTCAGGTATCCTTTGGGGTGGAGCGTCTATCTCTTGAGCCAGCTGAAGACAAAATGGAGGGGTCTTACACGGGCTTAAATAGACTGTCTCTTGTGGGTGGAGACCCCCTCCTCTCTCCTATGTGAAGTCCAGCTCCAAAGTGGAGTTTTGGAGTCACATGGGCAAGTCACATGTCCATGCATGACTCATTTTTTACAGGCAGCAGCCATTGCCCACATGCTATCTTGACTGTCTCCAGGGAGACTTGTTATGTGGATTGGAGCCTTCCAACATCCATTGTTCATTAAGTGTTTCTTGATTGGGCCCTTAGTTTGCACATTCTTTTCTCAAGAAGCTCACCAAATACTTTACTAAGGCTACTTAAAAATCAAGCACGTACATAGCCAATATTCATAACTTTGAATACAAAAATGATACATGCATACAAATAGGATAAATAGATTCAGTAGATCATAACCTTTACAGAGTTACATGTATATATACATTCATAAGCATATTTCCATAAGGCCTTATGGGGTGCACCGTCACAACATAATTGCTGAAAACTGTTAAAAAGCAATCACCCAGCAGCTCTGGGAACAGTAGGGGAAAACTAGATTTTTCTGCATTTCCAACAGGGGTGGCTTTATGTATTTTGCCACCCCAAGCACAACAGTCAGGCAGCTTCCGGCGGCATGCCTGCGGGAGGTCCGCTGGTAACGTGGATTTGGCGGCATGCCTGTGGGAGGTCTGCCTGTCCTGTGCCTTCGGCGTACCCGCCACTAAATTACCACCGAAGCCGCAGGACTGGCGGACCTCCTTCAGGCATGCCGCCGAAGGCAGCCTGACTGCCACTCTCATGGCGACCAGCAGGCCGCCTCCCGTGGTGCGCTGGTGCCTGGAGCCTCCCCTGATTTCTAATCAAGGATACCTTGATAAAGATGCCATGAATTTGACTCATTAGTGTGGCAAGAGAAGGCTGATGTGAAGAAAGTGGCCCTGCTAGCTGAACAGTTTGTAGGAAGCAATCCTGTATATCGAAAAGAATTTCTCTGTAAGTTGGAAGAAATGTATGAAAAAAGCAATTACAGAGAATACACGGCTGAAGTTCATTGAAAATTTCAGAAAACATTGTTCTAATTATGCCTCCCTTATGTGCTGACCCTTGAAGTGTAACACAGATCCTGCTTTTGATCTGAAAGACAGAGAACAATTCATGGTTCTCAGAAGGAAGTCAGCAATCTGCACTACTGAAAGCCATCTCAGGGGAAGGAAGAGAGAATTCCAGATACAAAAGACATTCCTGAAAAGTGAGAGTCACACTTGTATCTATTACAAAATAGTCTGAGGAGGTTATCTAAGCAGCATTCACAACAGTCATCTGAGGTAGATATTATCACAATTTCCCAGATTCCCCATATACAAATTAAACTCTTAAGTCTTAGGGCCAGATTTTCAAATGTGTTTAGCTGCCAAAAGAAATCAATAGGAGCTAGGTGCCTAACCTGCATAGGTGCTTTTGAAAATTCCACTAAGTACCAATCTGCATCTTTAGGCACCTAAATACTTTTGAAATTCTGGCCTTTAGACACTGGAAAAGTTTACACTATATGTCCATTTGACTACCCATATGTGTTATAAGATTTCCTAATTTAAGCATCCAACTGTAAAAGTTGATGTCATGCTATAATTGCTGTAGATAGGGTCTGTTGGTATTGATATTAAAAAATTCTGAAAATATATTGGTTCATTTATTACATTATCAATATATAAAATTAAGTCATTTTTAAAACAGACTCTTTCATATCATTGATATAAAATCTATTTACTCTGTCTTTTGTCCTCCCCAGTATATTTTATTTGAAAATTCATTTGAAGATTCTGCCAATGTAGTAAGTACCTCAGGCACAATTAGCAAGAGCCTGGCTTTCTAATGGTTCACTTCTGATCCAGTTGGAATCATATTTGGAAATCATAAAGTGTGTTTTGTATGTTAATGTCATTACAACACTACTTATTATGAATTATTTAAATCAAAGACATGGATGCATCTGAAATAATCTTTGAGATTCATCTATTACTATATTAGATAATTAACCTGAAGGTTGTGGTTTCCAAAAAACGTATTACTCCTTTACGAAATGTGACAGCCCTGCTCAACCAAGGAGGACTGTGATGGCTGAGCCATCTGAGTTGGTTGGAAGCCGGATGCATACCCAAAGACATGCTATATGGAGAGCTATCAGAGGGAACAAGAACAACAAGACATCCCAAGCTTTGCTCTAAAGACACATGCAAGCAAGATATGAAGGAATTTGGAATTGATCCTGACCAATGGGAAATCTTGGCAAGTGATCATAGCAAGTGGTGCCATCATCTCCATCAGAGTATCAAAGTCCATGACAGAAGCTGGTCCTACAGCTTGAAGAGAAAAGAGCCCGTAGGAAGCAAGCAGCTCCCAAGCAATACATATATTTGCATAAACTGGCAAAGATCATGCAAATCTCAGATTGCACTATTCAGTCACTTGAGACATTGCAAGGTAGCCACATCATAGGCTGCAATTCCCACCATCTCTTGCAGATGAAAGGATGCCAACAGGAAATGACTCCTCATACTTGAATCATGTTCTGATTCTGAGAATCAGAAAGAAATAGCGTATGAAAAATAAATTGAAAAATTCCACATAAGCAAAATTTTAAATCGGAATGTACCATATTGCACATCATCGGTCCTTTGGTGAAGAAAACCAGCATAATTTGAGTTGTTTTTTATTTCAGAATTCAGACTCAATCCTTCTGTTATTGAAGTCAATTGCAGCTCTCCTAAGGACTTCAATGCAAGCAGGTGCATCTCTTAAATCATTTAGCCTTTCATTTCTAGTTGAAATTACAAAATGCATTTGGAAGAGTCATTTTGATTTCCAATGTAAATGTATCCACACATGAAAATAAAATAAACAGCAGTACACTGGAAGAACTGTGGGAGGAAGCTTCATTCATATCTATCTATTATTTTTAACATGCTATAATAAAGTTTAGGAGCATAAATATATTAATAGAGGAGAAAAATGAGGAAAGGAATATCAGTTTCACTAGGCATGTTACATGAGGCACAATTAAGGCTAATATGCTGTCTCCCAGAAGTCCCAGATCTGGGTCCATGAATTGTGGGTGCCATGTTACTGTTATTTTTTCTTGCTAAAATAGTTAATGCTGTTCCAACTTGGATCTTTTTGTAGATATCATGACCTTACACAGCTGAATTTATTTTGTATATTTGGCTTTGTTCTTAGCACTGTAGCCTTTAAAAGACCTTAGTTGCCCATTAACTAGCATTGATCTTAAAATTTAATTCCATTTTCAATGACTGTCTAGCTTGACATGTCTAGCCTGAATGTCGAGCCATTGGCCATTATCTTTGAAAACTCCTAGTGATCAGGGGAGGTCCCGGATGATTGGAAAAAGCCAAATATAGTGCCCATCTTTTAAAAAGGGAAGAAGGAGAATCTGGGGAACTACAGCTTCAACTCAGTCCCTGAAAAAATCATGGAGCAGGTCCCCAAAGAATCCATTTTGAAGCACTTGGAGGAGAGGAAGGTGATCAGGAACAGTCAACATTGATTCACTAAGAGCAAGTCATACCTGACCAACCTGATTTCCTTCTATGATGAGATTACTGGCTCTGTGGATACGTAGAAAGCAGTGGTTGTGATATATCTTGACTTTAGCAAAGCTTTTGATATGGACTCCCACAGTATTCTTGCCAGCAAGTTAAAAAAAAGTATGGATTGGATTAATAGACTATAAGGTGGATAGAAAACTGGCTAGATCATTGGGCTCAACAGGTAGTGATCAATGGCTCGATGTCTAGTTAACAGCTGGTATCAAGCCGAGTGCCCCAGGGGTCTGTCCTGGGGACAGTTTTGTTGAACATCTTCATTAATGATCTGGGTGATAGGATGGATTGCACCCTCAGCAAATTTGAGGATGACACTAAGATGGGGGGAGAGGTAGATACGCTGGAGGGTAGGAATAGAGTCCAGAGTGACATAGGCACATTGGAGGATTGGGCCAAAAGAAATCTGATGAGGTTCAACAAGGACAAGTGCAGAGTCCTGCACTTAGGATGGAAGAATCCCATGGACTGCTACAGGCTGGGGACCGACTGGTTAAGCAGCAGTTCTGCAGAAAAGGACCTGGGTATTACAATGGATGAGAAGTTGGATATGAGTCAACTGTGTGCCCTTATTGCCAAGAAGGCTAATGGCATATTGGGCTGCATTAGTAGGAACATTGCCAGTAGATCGAGGGAAGTGATTATTCCCCTCTAGTCGGCAGTGGTGAGGCCACATCTGGAATATTGAGTCAGGTTTTTGGGCCCCCACTACAGAAAGGATGTGCAGAAATTGGAGAGAGTCCAGCATAGGACAACAAAAATGATTAGGGAGCTGGGGCACATGACTTATGAGAAGAACATGAGGGAACTGGGGTTATTTAGTCTTCAGAAGAGAAGAGTGAGGGGGGATTTGATAGCAGCCTTCAACTACCTGAAGGGGGGTTCCAAAGATGATAGAGGTAGGGTGTTCTCAGAGGTGCCTGATGACAGAACAAGGAGCAATAGTCTAAAGTTGCAGTGGGGGAGGTTTAGGTTGGATATTAGGAATAACAATTTCATTAGGAAAGTGGTGAAGCACTGGAATGGGTTACCTAGGGAGGTGGTGGAGTCTCCATCCTTAGAGGTTTTTAAGACGTGGCTTGACAAAGCCCTGGCTGGGATGATTTAGTTGGTGTTGGTCCTGACTTGATCAGAGGGTTGGACTAGATGACCTCCTGAGGTCTCTTCCAACCCTAATCTTCTATCATTCTGTGACAGGATATAATTCCCAAGACAAAGAGCCTGCTCCCATAAAGCTAATGTCTAATCTCCAACTGACTTCAATTATAGCAGGATTAGGCCCATAATCCACATTAACCAAGGCAAAATGATATTTTCAAATCAAACTGTTTCACATTTGGATTAGAAACAAACCATTTTGTTTCAAAATGTCACTTCAGGTCAACATTTCATTTTTAAAATATTAATTTGAATAGAGAAATGAAATATTTTTGGTTCTTCACTTTGGCAAGAAAAACAAAACAAAATAGATTAGATTTTATATTAAATTTTTCTTCAGATTTTTCAGATTGTCTACGGAACTGAAAAATCATTTATTCACTCAGCTCCAGGAAGCAGCCTCGGATCTCTTTCACAAGCAGGGATTTCAACTTTGCCTGGACTTTACATAGGCTCCTTGCACTACATAACTGTATTTGGGCCGGGCAGAACATGATTCATAATTAAAGACTTTTCCCGTGTCATATTACATTAATCTTTTCAGATAGGTAAATTCTTACATGTTTCTATGAATAAGTATATAAAATACTGAAAAAATGATGTTGCATATTAGTTGTTCTTTTTTGTGTGTAGATATATAAATATATGCACACAAAGTAATGTAATGGAAAAACTCATGTTGGAAATATGTTTATTTTTCCATAAAATTCTATTGAGAGATGGAGGCAAGTTTCAAAACTCAGAATCAATTTTTTAATTTCTTACACTCAACTGTGTGCAGATCCAGGGTTTTGGACTGGCAAATTATAGAGATAGTGTGGATCTCGTTCTGGGTTTTAATTCTGAACCATCATATGCCTTCAAATGTATGTTGACACCCAGGAGTTTGGTTTCAGGATTATGTCTAGTACTAAAATGCTTTGCAAACATCTAGAAAGTTCATTAAAATCAAGAAAATGGAGTTTGGAGGTCAGAATGGTTGAAGTGATTTTTTGTTAGTTTCTGTGGAATTTTTAATGTTTTCTATAGAAAAATTCAGGAATATCTGAAAATATTCAAAAAATGTTTTGTTGGAGAAAAATCCACACACTTACTTTTTTTTTTCTATTAATTACAAAAAGGAAGGAGAGGTTTACATAAAAGTGTTTCCATTACAAAAAAAATAAAAAAAAGTTTTAGTTTAAAAAATAGCAAAATGATTTGGCAGGGGTAGGAATTTATATTTTGGTCAAAACCATGATATTTGCCTAAAAAGTTTTATGGAAAAATTGTGACCAGCTCTGTTAAAAATATATATATATTTTTAATTTGACCCTTCTTTTTAACTAAACATTGTCTATGGGCAATCATGACTTTTTACAAATTTATGCAATAGTATTTTTATGACAAATAGTTTTTCTAAGCGTATTTGGGAATTTGGACTTTCACAGATGTCAGAGTAAAACCTGGCCTCATTGAAATAACTGGAAGTTTGCCATTGATTTAAGTGGGTCCAGGAATTCACGCATTGTGAGTACTTCCTTGATATTTAGTCTGTGTGATTGGTTACATAGTGTGTGTTTCCTTTTCCTGATCGGATGGCCAGACTCTTGAACACTTCTAGGTTACTCAATCTCTCAGAGAGGTTTGAAAGCTGTTGCATGTCTGAATTAACGATGACTCGAGATTCTCAGATAACAGGTTCAACTGAAATTATTTAATCTAAGATTATCAATCAGAGATTAGTACAGCACTATACAGAATAAATACAATATCACCCTTTGTTATCAGATCAAGAGCTGATTCTGTCTCTCTCCTTCACTATATTTGGAGGGACACACGGTCTGAGACGGCGAACCACTGCCAGTGGGAGCTGCGATCTGCCAAACCTGCTGACGCAGCAGGTAAACTAACTGGCCCGGCCTGCTTACCCTGGCAAGCTGGGTGCCAGAGTTGCTGACTCCTGGATTAGATGATTACAACAGTCCCTTCTAGCCTTGGAATCCATGAATATGAATCTCTGAAAATTTAGGGATTATAGAATACTTAAAATTTTCCCTGCACATAAGAAAAGGCATTCTATTTGGACTCATACTATTCATAGATCACAGAGGTGCTTAATGACTTATTTGTTTTGGTTTCCATCAAAAGGCTGGTGGTGATTGGACATCTAACATAGAGAATACCAGTGAAAATGAGGTAGGATAAGAAGATGCTAAAATAGTGATAGAACAAGTAAAAAGTTAGACAAATTAGATGTCTTCAAGTCACCAGGGCCTGATGAAATGCATCCTAGAATACTCAAGGAGCTGACTGAGGAGATATCTGAGCCATTAGCGATTATCTTTGAAAAGTCAAGACGAGAGAGATTCCAGAAGACTCGAAAAGGGTATAGTGCCAATCTATAAAAAGAGAAATAAGGACAACCCAGGGAATTACAAACCAGTCAGCTTAACTTTTGTATCCAGAAAGATAATGGAGCAAATAGTTAAACAATCAATGTCCAAACATCTAGAAGATAATAAGGTGATAAGCAACAGACAGCATGGATTTGTCAAGAACAAATCATGTTAAACCAACCTGATAGCTTTCTTTGACAGGGTAACAAGCCTTGTGGATAGGGGGGAAGTAGGGTGACTAGACGTCCCAATAAAATTGTGACTGTCCCAATTTTTAGGCATTTGTCCCACGTCCCGATTGATATTTGGTCGGGACGCAATTTGTCCCGATATTTCGCACTCCTGTTTTTTTGTTTGTTTGTTTGTTTTTGTCTTGTTTTGTTCCGCCAGTGAGACTCCACTTTTTTTTCCCCCCTCTGCCGGCGAGACTCCGGGACTCCACTTTTTCTCTCTCTCTCTCTCTCTCTCTCTCTGCCAGTGGAACTCCATTTTTTTCTTTCTTCTTTTTTTTCCCCCTCTCTCTCTGCTGGTGGGACTCCAGGACTCCGGTTTTTTTTTTGTTTGTTTCTTTGTTTGTTTTTCTCTGCCGGCGGGACTCTGGGACTGCGCGCTTTTTTTTTTTTTTTGCTGTGTCGGCGGGACTCCTCCCCTCCTCCCCATGTGTCCCAATATCCTGATATTTTCTTCATCCCATCTGGTCACCCTAGGGGGAAGTGGTAGATGTGGGATATCTTGGCTTTAATAAGGCTTTTGATACTGTCTTGCATGACTTTCGCATAAACAAGCTAGGGAAATGCAACCTAGATGGAGCCTAAAGTGGATGCAAAACTGGTTGGAAAACCATTTCCAGAGAGTAGTTATCAGTGGTTCACAGTTATGCTGGAAGGACATAACAAGTCGGGTCCCACAGGGATTAGTTCAGGGTCCGGTTCTGTTGAGTGTCTTCATAAATGATTTAGATATTGGCATAGATAACTTATAAAGTTTGTGGATGATGAAATTAAAATTCAAAATGATCTGGACAAACTGGAGAAATGGTCTGAAGTAAATAGGATGAAATTCAATAAGGACAAATGCAAAGTACTCCATTTAGGAAGAAACAATCAGTTGCACACATACAAAATGGGAAATGACTGCCTAGGAAGGAGTACTGCGGAAAGGGATCTGGGGGTGTGGACCACAAGCTAAATATGAGTCAACAGTGTACCGCTGTTCCAAAAAAAAGCAAACATAATTCTGGGATGTATTAGCAGGAGTGTTGTAAGCAAGACATGAGAAGTAATTCTTCCAGTTGTCTCCACACTGATAAGACCACAACTGGAGTATTGCGTCCAGTTCTGGATGCCACATTTCAGGAAAGATTTGGAGAAAGTCCAGAGAAGAGAGACAAAAATAATTAAAGATCTAGAAAACATGACCTATATGGGAAGATTGAAAAAAATTGGGTTTGTTTAGTCTTGAGAAGAGGATACTGAGGGGGGATATGATAACATTTTTCAAGTATGTAAAATGCTGTTACAAGGAGGAGGGAGAAAAGTTGTTTTTCTTAACCTCTGAAGATAGGACAAGAAGCAATGGGCTTAAACTGCTGCAAGGGAGGTTTAGGTTGGACATTAGGAAACACTTCCTAACTGTCATGGTGGTTAAGCACTGAAATAAATTTCTAAGGAGGTTGTGGAATCTTCCTCACTGGAGGTTTTTAAGAGCAGGTTGGACAAACGCTTGTCAGGAATGGTCTAGATAATACTTAGCCCTGCCATGAGTGCAGGAGACTGGACTAGATGACCTCTCAAGGTCCCTTCCAGTCCTATTATTCTATGATATTTCCACTTTCCAGTCTCATTTAAAATTCCCTCAAAGTCTGTGCAAACTGAGTAGTCCCTTCCCTGAGTTTGTTGCTCACATTAATACCTTTAGGAACCCAGAATTCCTGACTGTTCCTTCAGTAATCAAAGCATTCCCAGAGTCACTCTTCTGTCTATTTGGTTTCTGGAGCACTCTCTTTCTGCAGTGAATCCAGTAGCACTCCATTAGGAACATAGACTTCAGGCCACTCAGCTTGCTGAAGGGTGTTGCAATCTCCCCCTCCATTTCCTGCTGCCTTCTTTTGTGAGGATCGGCCAGTTAAATTTTGGTTCTTTTTCCCAGGTGCAATGGATGGAGCTAATCAGACACACAGACATCTGAAGGGCTCTGACCCCAGAGGAAAGATAACCTTTATACCTTCACATCCCATCTCTTGATGTTTTCTTAAAATTAAGAGTCTCCTAGGTTTTCTACAGGCATCAAGCTCCTAAGGTAACATCTCACTGTAACATATCAAACATAAATGAGACTCTCAGGTAATATATAGAGTAATTATAATAACATCAACACTAGATCTAGACGATTTCTAAATATTTCACAGTGATATTCAGGTAATTGTCATCAAAGGTGTTGTAAGATAAGCATCATTATCCTCACTATACAGATGGGAAAACTGAGGCAAAAATGCAGGATAGAAGGGAGAATGTTTTTAGTGGAGAGCTCTTAACTGATGGTTTGTAAGATATTAAGTCTTTTGACTTTTTAAGGAATGGTGTCAGTCTCACTAATGCATGTTTTTCTTTGATGTAGATGTTGAATGAGTCTTGTAGAGAGACAATTCTGTTTGATGTTGTTAGAGCAATAGATTTTAAATTTAGAACATGCACTCGGAACCCAATCCAGAGTTCAGTGAAGTCCAATGATAGTTTTTCCTTTATTTAAACCACCTTTGGATCAGGCCCCTGGAGACTGGCAGATACGTACATTATGTAAGTTAGAAAAAGTAATAAATTGTTACTTTAACAACAACCCTATTAGCTGTCAGTTCCATAAAGGGGTACCAACTCTCTCTTAATTTGGGTGTTGTGATTCAGTATCTGTGAAGCTTCTGTTTTGTTGCTTATTTAATTCAGAACTGTAGGATTCCTTGAATGTGTTTTATTAATGTATATTGAACTTTGCTTATAAGATGAGTGTATTACAAAATGCTTTGCTTTCCAGCATACAATATATCAAAACACACTCATTTCTGGAACAGAGAATGTTCTTTTTGGTTTTCAATCCTCAACAGAAGGAAACTGTTATATGCTATAGATTCACTGTTTAAAAATCTAATTATTCATATCTCTGGCTACTTGTACTATTAGTCTGAAATATATTCTTTACTGATATCCTCTCAGTTTTTGGAGCTGGGTTTTCACTACATGGTAGCTGTCAGACACATTTATTTATCCTCTACGTTCACATGAAAGTCCACATCCTCTCAAACCACTTTCTCCAATCTTAGATAACTGTGGTGTAATGTTGCTCTCATGAAGAGAGAGAGAGACCTCTAATTGAATATATTAAATTTCAGTTGAGTCCCCAAAAGATGCCTCCTTACCTTCAGCTTCTCAAACAGGGGCTAATATTTTATCTTGTTTTGAAGAATCTGTCCTTGAGTCAATGTCAGGGATTGTAAAAGAAACTGCAGTGTATGCAGATTGCTTAGGCAATCTGCATATATTTCATAATGGAAATTAAAAGCACTGAATTTTTTGTAGTTTCAAATTATTTTGACAAGTTAATCCACAGACAAACTTTTCAATTACCCTCACTACCAGTTGGGAATCCATTCCAAGTCTCATTTGCAGTGCGTTTCAGGGTCTCAGAACCAAACCGGTGCTATGGGGAATATTTTCCATGGGCCAGGAGACTTCTTACAATTTTATGGTACAGTGATCATAGATTGGAACTTGTGAGGTCATCTAGTCCAGTGCCTTGAGCTGAGGTAGCACCAAGTCTGCCTCTAGACCAGGGATCAGCAACCACTGGCCTGGGATGGCGAACCGCAGCCAGTGAGAGCTGCAATCGGCCAAACCTGCGGACGTGGCAGGTAAACAAACCAGCCCGGCCTGCCAGGTGCTTACTCTGGTGGGCTGTGTGCCAAAGGTTGCCAATCCCTGCTCTAGACAATCTCTGACAGGTGTTTGTTTAATCTGTTCTTAAAAGCCTCCAATAATATGGATGCCACAAATTCTCCTGGAAGCCTATTTCAGTGCCTAACTATCCTTATAGTTAGAAAGCTTTTTCCTAATATAGAACCTGATTTTCCATTACTGCAGATTAAGACTGTACTTCTTGTTCTGCCTTCAGTGGACATGGAGAAGAGTTGATCACTGTCCTCTTTAGAAAAGCCCTTAACATAGATGAAGACTGTCAGCAGGTCTCCCCTAAGACTTCTTATTTCAAGACTAACCATGCCCAATTTTTCCAACTTTTTCTCATAAGGAAGTTTTTTTCTAAATCTTTTACCATTTTTATTGTTCTCCTCTGAACTATCTCCAAATTGTCAGCATCTTTTTTTTAAAATATGGTGCTCATCCCTGACACAATACTCCAGCTGGGACCTCATCACTGCCAAATAGAGCAGAACAATTATCTCTGTGTTTTACATAAGACTCCTGTTAATACACCTGGAATGATATATTAGCCTTCTTAGCAACTGTATCACACTGTTAATTCATATTCAATTTGTGATCCATTATAACTCCCAGATCCTTTTGAGCAGCACTGCTGCCTACCCTGTTATTCCTCACTTTGAATTAGTGCATTTGATTTTTCTTTCCTAATTGTAGTACTTTGCACTAGTCTTTATTTAATTTTATCTTCTTAATTTCAGAGCAAATCTCCAATTTTCAATGTTGTTTTGGATTCTATTCCCGTCCTCCAAGTGCTTGCACCTCCTCGGAGCTTGGTGTCATCTGCAAAATTTATAGGCATGATAGCCTCTCTATTATCCAAGTCATTAATGCAAATATTCAGTAATACCAAATCTAGGACAGACCCATGCAGAATCCCATTAGATCCCCCCCCAGTTTGACAAAGAACCATTGATAACTACACTTTAAGTATGGTGTTTCAACCAGTTTTTACACTCACTTTACAGTAATTTAATCTAGATCACATTTCCCTAGTTTTCTAATGAGAATATAATGTGGGATTAGGTCAAAAGCCATACTAAAATTAAGAAATACAACATCTACAGTTTTCACTTTTCCACTAGGCCAGTAACCCTGTCAGAGAAGAAAGTTAAGTTGTTTTGGCATGAATTGTTCTTGAAAACCCATGTTGGCTATTAATTATAACCCCATTATCCTCTATGTGCTTACAAATTGATTATTTATTTGTTCCAGTATCTTTCCAGGTATCAAAATTAGACTGACTGCTCTATAGTTCCATGATCCTCTTTGTTCCCCTTTTCAAAGACTGGTACTTACTATATTTGACCTTTTCTGGTCCCCTGCCCATCCTCCCTTTCTCCTCAAAAACAATTGCTAATTATTCTGAGTTTGCTTTGTCTAGTTCCTTAAGTGAATTTGATGAGTCCCTGTCAACTTGAACACATCTAACTTGTCTAAATGTCCTTTAATCTGTTATTTCGTTATTTTGGCTTTGGCTTTCATTTTGTTGTTAATATTAAGTGTGTTAAGTTATCTGGTCACAATTAACCTTTTTAGTAAAGACTAAAGCAGAACAGGCATTCGGTGCCTCAACATTCTTGATGTTGTCCATTGTTAGCTTTCCTTCCCTACTAAGTAGAGGACTTACACTTCCCTTCATCTTTCTGTTGCTCCTAATGTACGTATAGAGCATCTTCCCATTGCCTCCGATGTCCCTTTTAGATGTAACTCTTTTATGTGCCTGAGCCTTTCTTAGTCATATATACTGTTAGGTGATCAGGAAAGTTAGAATCACATGCAGTTCTATTTTTTAATTTCCTCTGATTCTGTAGCATTTTTGTCTTCCCATTGCCTGACCAAAAGAGGGATCTCAATGAGAGTAAACTGTCTGGAAGCGCAAGTAGCACTGGTGGTCAAAAGCATCTTTTAAAATCTGCTTCTTGCTAAGTGCAATGTTTTCTTTCAGACCTTGCCACCATAATCCATAGATCTGTGGTTTACAAATTTTATCACTGCAATCTGCTTTACATGCATTTACAATTTTGAAGACCACTTGAAAGTTACAACTCATGGAGAATGCAGCTGTTCACTTGCTGAGAAATATTAGCCTCAGGGAGAATAATACATTAGTTCTTCAGCAACTACATTAGCTTCTTGTTGACTTCCAGCTGTAATTCAAAACGTTGATTTTCATATATAAAGTGCTTATCCTTTAGATCCTGTCTGTTTGAGAAACAGCTACCACTGTGTGTTTTATCAGATATTTCACCCTGGAACAGGTTGATAAATCTATAATATAAATTTCATATATTTCTTCAAGAACAGAAGGCACTGTTAGGGTGAAGTTCATCCTCGTGTTGATAGCCTATACTGACTTAACCCCTATATTGAAGAAGATGGTGAAAGGCTAGTGATGAATGTATTCAACCAAAGAAGATAAGTAGGCGGTTCCGGAATATAACCAAGAATAATTAATTCATGTGAGAACAGACTTTTCTGTTTCTTTGGTTAAGCATCTTGGGAGTTTTTTTGGGACAGTAGTAGCAGAAGGATTATGCATTTTACTGTAGATAGATTAGTAAGTTTTTAGAACCATTAGGAAGGTTCATGAGTGGCAAACAACTATGTCAATTACCTTTCACAGAGTGTTCTAAATCTGTTAGGGGAGATATGTTACATTCCTTGAGTATTTGCTACTCTATAAGACCCTGCCGCCCAAATGGTTTGCCTTTCTCTATTCTTTAGTGATCCTATTTCTATCACAAAGAAAGAAGCCAAACACACAACTCAGATATTGGAATCTTCCAGATATATATATATAAAACTCAGCCATCCATTGGCTTATTTTCTTTGTGATGCATTACTTGTATTAGCAATACCACATTGTTTTTACAAGCTGAAGCATAACACGCAGTGACCGATATAAATTATTAAAAATATTGGATCAAATCCAGACCTGGAGTAAACCAATACAGCTCCCATTGAAGTAATTTTCATTTTGTTTGCTTTTTCCATTGTTTGCAAAAACAAAGTTTTGCTGGTAGTCTTCATAGAATTAGTGCTAACTTGGGCTTTATAAATGTAAGGCAGTGAGACATATATTTGTGTGGGTAACCCTTATTATAGTGCTATGAAAAAGTTCAAATTTAACATTCAGAGCTGTACAAATAATTTTCAGTGAAATATTTATTTGATATATCCTCTGTTCTCCATTAATTAATTGCCTGCTTATGATTTTCTTAGATTTTACTCACGATTCAAAGATATTTCCTAAATAACTTCTGTGACCAATTCTTGGCTCACAGATTGCTTACAAGCTATTTGTATCTATTTGTGTCTAATGTTAAAATTTTTAGCTGTGATAGATTTCATTGGATATGTGGATCACAAGGGGCGTGTGTGTGTGTGTGTATATATATATTGCTCTCTCATTAGGTGAGTAAAACTCATACTCAGGTGGCATGTTTCAAAATTTGCTATCTGAGAATATTCAACAAAAGCCACTTACAAATCAGGGTTTCAACCAAAGTATCTGCCAGTACCTTTAACTGATAGATTGTCTGTATAAATGAGGCAAAAAAATGGATGGAGTAAAGGCCAGAGAAATGTGGACTTATATGAAGTGAATTCAATTATTTATTAATGCAACGATTTGTGGAAAATGTCTGGAGGTATTCACCTCGCACTAACAGTAACTTTCTCCCTGACTGGCCCAGCCAGAGAACTCTTTATTTAATGTAGTGAGTAGGAAATTGCACTATGAAATTAAAGACCATGAATTTGAATCCTTCTGAGGATAAATATATAAACATCCAGACAACTGAAAAACATGACTATAGATAGCAGCAGCTGCCCCCTGACTGTAATTCTATTCTGGAGCTCAGCTAAAGACAGAAACAGGTCATATAGTCTGAAGCTTTCCCCATTCCTTCAAAGAACCTCTTACTGGAGAGGGAACGGGGAAGCCCCTCATAATTCTGACCACAGGAGCTCCCAATACAGCAGTCCCCCTAAGCACTTCTTGAATGTAGGGATTCAAGTATAAGCACCACCGCCTACATTTCCACACATTTGCTCTCAGCCATTATATCTGGCTCTTAGCCCATTTATCTCCCTCACTGAGTCTGAGTTATTTCAGCTTTGGTAGTAACTAATGTGAGATATACACAGTGACAAGAGAGAGAGATGGCCAGATCAGCACAGGACATTTCAGAGTCAGCTTCCTTCCAATCAGCTCATTTCTGAGCAGGGGCAGCGCCAGGCACCAGCACGCCAAGTGCGTGCCTGGGGCGGCAAGCCACGGGGGGCGCTCTGCCGGTCGCCGCGAGGGCGGCAGACAGGTTGCCTTCGGCAGCATGCCTGCGGAGGATCCGCTGGTCCCGCGGCTTCGACGGACCTCCCGCAGGCGTGCCGCCGAATCCGCGGGACCGGGGACCTCCCGCAGGCAAGCCGCTGAAGGCAGCCTGCCTGTCGTGCTTGGGGCGGCAAAATACCTAGAGCCGCCCCTGCTTCTGAGGATTTTTTATTGTAATTGTATTTCTATAAATGATCAGTGTTTCCATGAAGGGAATGCCCTGTATTTCATATTTCTTCACATTGTATTTTGTGAATAAATACATAAGTAAATCTTTCTCATGGATCTTGAGTTAAAGTCACAGAAAGTGGCAAACAATATCTTGGTAACATTTAAAAATGTACAACATGTTTACTGTATATCTAAAATAAATTCCCCACCTATTTGCAGGTTTATGGTGCAGAAAGTTAGAAGAAGAAAAATGCAAATAGCTATGATTTGCAGGACAAGCAGAATGTCATGGACAATGTAACTCTTATTAACTGAAGTGAAGGTAATGTATGTTTACCTTTATATTTTCTTCTAAAACCAGTATATCTATGCAACATCAACATTCTTCATTAATTTATTAACATCTCTGTTCACTGGTGTTTGCAGTAGTAATTCCACTGTAAATGAAGAAACAGATTGTTTTTGTGAAAGGAGTCTTAACTACAAATTAGTTGCAGCAGGGGGTTCTGTTTTACAACTCATTAAAATCTGCTGAACTTACTTCCTGGAGTTCTGCCTAAGCTGTTTCTTAGGCATTACACACTTGGAAATTTCTTGTTTGCTATAATAGATACACAAAAGAGTTATAAACCAACAGTGCTGAAAATTATTACTGTGCATTATCTTCTACTTCATGTCACCTACAGTTAAATCAATGCTTATCATTTATTTAATTGCTATATTTCAAATATATTTGCACCTGTTTCTAATCTCCATAAGAGCATTTTACCTTTTTATTCTTGCTGTGAATGTATAATATTTAAAAGTAATAGGCTATGCATTCAACATTGCTGTGATTCAGGAGTGAACAAAGCTTTCATTGGATGTATTAATTCACCGTAAATGCAGTTTTTTAAATAATACATTTTGCATAAAGAGAATGTAAAAACACATACACCATTTCAATTGATTCATAATCACTTCTTGTAATGGATGCAGGGGAGATAAGCTGCTCCATCACACTATATGCAACTATTAAAGGAGACTTTGCACATCAGCTGTAACTATTATCCCTCTACATATTGGTTAATATTTTAATATTAAATATCAATAATTTAATCCTATGCCTGCACTGAACAATAAACTTCCAAACTTGACTATTTATTTCAGGATCAAAATAAATGCATATAAGAAACTTAATAGTTTTGAAAATGTCCTAATCCATTTACTACTCTTGCTATAGATACTTTTGTAAATTGACTCCTACAAGTAGGAGAAAAATACACTAACTGCTGTAGAAAATGTGTACAAATAGACATTGAGAAGACAAATTCTAGACAGTGAACCATCATGAAATTTGCTGTAGGTATGCTTTTTAATATTTTTATGAGAAGGCACATTTGTCTTTATAGCAATATATTAAATGAGCACATATTTAACAATATCCATAGATATTTAGAATGTTGGATAGATTGCTGAAGATATACTTTTCTTTATAGTAAAGAAAGATTGGTCATCAAAACTAATTTTATTCAGTCATTTTAGTCTGTTTACTTTTCCTCTCAAGTCACTATTGTCTTATTCTTTGAAATTTTATTTCACCCTTTGTTTTTATTCTGTCACATCTTTGTTTTACTAAACATTGAATAATGCTTCTCTCCTTTTTTTCTTCAATGATTTGCCAGGTGTTGTGCTGTATTTCTTGTTTTTTCCTTTTAATGGTTGATTATGTTTCCCGATACTCATTTAGGCTTTTTTCCCTATTTCCTATTTTATCTGCCCTGTTTCTGCCAGCCATTCAAGAGTGGTGATCTCTACTATGAATGGCTTAATCCAAAAGCCAGTCAAAGAAAGGTTCATAGGTTCCCTCTTTCTCCTGGGACTCAATCTTAAAAAGTGCTGAGGTCTCTGGCCCCAGTCCAGTAAAGCACTTCAATACATGATTAACTTCAAGCACATGTGTAGTCCCATTAACTTCAATGTACCTTGCAGGATCAAGCTTCTGACTACAATAGCTACTGTTCCATTTCTACATGCACACTTTTGCTTTTCAGGAAGATCTGATGTGCAGCCCTATCCATCCTGTCCTCACTGCCACTCTTTAAATCAGTTTATGGAAGGCAATCAGTAATCAGTCTCCTAACACTGAGTTGAAATATGTCACCTTTGAATCTGCAGCTCATCTATTCTCCACTGGCAGAAGAATTCTTTGAGTCCCTATATCACTCCCAGGTCAGTCTACGGTATCAAATTATGATAAGTCATTTTCTATCATTTTCTCCCCTACCTTTAATTTATCTGGGTTTTGTACAGGTTCAAATGAACTTCTCACTTCAAAGAAAAACTCTTATCAACCCAGCTACATTTCCCCAGCTTTAATATCACAAGCAAGTGAAACTGCAGGCATGTATTTGTGCATATTGATGCAAATGCCAGTTAGACTCAGGTTTGCTTGAAAGTTTTGTGTATGTTATAAACTCTGTTGATGAATTTCATGTTTGTAAAGAAATCCCAAACCACAGGATATTTGGTTTGTAGCTAACACTACAACAGTTCTACATTTAAATAACTGTTAATCTACTGAAAATGTGATAAATAACTGAAGCTTGTGCTCCACGTACCAATGATTTTCTTTCTTATTTTTTTTTTTGATTGGGCTGGTTGGCAGTTACATAAACAATTACTCAATGGAGTTTATTTCACTGCATTTTGAGATTGGCCCTCCCCACTTCCCTCCAATCCCTCCCCTAGTTTTAATTATTTTTAACCCAGTTCCCTGAATTCAAAAATACTTTTTCTATTGGATAATTTCTCCAATTCCTCTAAACCCATACTTTAATGGGCTATATTTTCAGCTGGTGTAAATGAGTGTAGCTACCTAATATGATTTTGTTTTGAAGCCATTTGTCCCTGTAGAGACTTGATTTCGATCTCTCTAATGACGACTATTTCATATGGACACTGGTTCCCTCTTTGTATATATTTACCTGTTGTGAAATAATTATTTCCAGTTTCTGCTGTTTTCTCCCTGTGGCCCTGTAGTGAGGCAACTGCCCCACTCCCATAGGCCGGGGTTAAAAGTGGTCAAACTAGCCTGATTGGGGAAGCAGCCACAGCTGTGAGCAGCTCAATCAAGGCCCAGCTGGCCCTAATAAGAGGATGTGGGCCGAGAAGCTGGAGGAGTCTCACACTAGCCCTGGAGTGGGAGAGGGCCTAGCTGCTGGGGAACTTATGGTACCTGAAACTGGAGCAGTGCTGGGGAATAGGGCAAGGGAGCTGGGGAGCTCCAGCCCGGTAAACTCCTAGGCTGCAGGCCTTGGTGAAGACCTACACAGGTGTTGGGGTTGCAGCAGTGCAGCCCGGGGATAGGCAGAGGCAGCTGGTCCAACCTCCTTGCCAATGATGAGTGGCCTTTACAGACTGCAGCGTGCCTCAGTGAACAGGGGCTAGATGATGACTGGCAGTAGCTACTGAGGCATGGTGGAGTTAGAGGGTTGGGGGTTCCCCTGGGAGGGAAGACCCAGAGCATGTGGGTACCATGGGGGAGAACCCCGAGGTAAAAGGCATCGGGGTGTGGGAGAGATATGGGGCGAGACACCAACCTGCAGAAGGCATTCTGGGCTGGAAAAGAGCTAATTCCCAGGATGACCAGCAGGAGGTGCCATTGCTTCACTACAGGCCCATAACAGTTTAGTCTCCTAGGACAGAAATGCTATAGTTTAGACCAGGGGTTGGCAACCTCTCGTACACAGCTCACCGGGATAAGCACCTTGGCAGGCCGGGCCAGTTTGTTTACCTGCCACGTCAGTTGGTTTGGCTGACCGCGACTCCCTCTGGCCTTGGTTCGCCGTCCCAGGCCAATGGGGGTGGTGGGAAGTGGCGCGGGTGAGGGATGTGCTGGCCACGTCTTCCCGCCACCCCCAGTGAGAGCCGCAGTCGGTCAAACCTACCAATGTGGCAGGTAAACAAACTGGCCCGGCCTGCCAAGGTGCTTATCCTGGTGAGCCGTGTGCCAGAGGTTGCCGACCCCTGGTCTAGCTCAAGTTACTGGGCTCAATGTACGGGTATTTGGGTGACATTTAATACTATTACACACAGGACATCACACAGATTATTTCTGTCTATATTGGTTCTTTCTGGCTATGAAACTACAACATATGTCAATTAGAAAAGAAATGGGGAAACTAGAAATACGTTTGTTTTTAAAAAACTAAAGATAGATAGAATTGAAACTTTATCTGTTTTAGAGGCCAGGACGATGTTTTACAGAGCTGAGAAGGATTATTTAGGTTTTTCCTGGAATACATTTGAACATATTCCATACATAGTTGCAGCAATCGGATAATAAAAGTTGGGTGAAATCACCACATTTGCTTTCACCAACTCCACACATCCAGCCTCCAGGTGGCGCACACCTAATCCCACATTGCTCCTCTTTTTTACTTCCTAATACACATATACTTAATATTGCAGGATAGCGCACCAGCTCACCACTCTGGGACATCCCTCCCATATACACCACTGCTCCTTTGGCTCATATAAACATACACACCTATGCACTGACTGCTCCTGGAACCCATACATACCTCTCTCCTAGTCATCACACCTACACACCCACTTCTCCTGAAAGGATCCCCCTTCCAAAATCACACAGACACCCCATTTAAATCCCACCCATATTACCAAATACCTTCATTTTAGGAGGGTTCCTGATGACTCACATCTACTACTCCAGGGGCTTGTATGCACATAAACGACATTTGTAGCCCTCTTGGAGTTTTCTCCATACATGCTTACTCCACAAAATGAAACATGCCATGCCAAGGATTCATTGCTATCACCTTTCTTACCACTCATCCAGAGCCCAGGTGGTGAATCCTGTAATCATCTTCATAACTGTCCTGTGGCCACAGGAAGAGGTAAAGACTGAGGCAGGATCTTCACTTTTTCTTCCATTAGGACTGATGAGGGTGGAAAGAAGTGGGTTTTTCTTTCCCTTTTCCCAGAGTCCAGTCTTCACTCTCCCTCTCAAGAGGTCATGTGAAGAGATAGAAACCATGATCAGGAAGCATGGGAGCAGTGAGGCTCTTCACTTCCCACTTTACCAATGCCTAGGGTAGGGGAATGTGGTTAAGTCAGTGGGAGTCAGACATCCCCTGCTGGAAGTTTTCCTTGTCCTTATGGAAGTGCACTGAGTTCATCTACATGTGAAATGTCTGGCTGGAAATGAGAAATTGCCTATATAGACACTTTTCCTGATTCTTTTTTTCTAGGGTGGAGGAACAGAGGAAGGGAGATAATTGATGCAAACAAAAATTGAAGCAGGGGGTATATCTCCCTTATCCCTCTCCTGGGTATTTGTCCTTATGGTCAATAATAGATTTAGCTGACTAAGGTCAGCCACTTTTGGAACCAAGAGATGTAATTTAGCTTTCCTTCTCTACAGCAAGTTCAACTCTCATTTATGTGTTCCTAAATTTGTTTCATCTCGTATCCATTTCCGTGTTGCTTCTTCATAGCTTTAAGTGATATTCCACTCACAGAAATCTCAAATCTCTTTATTTACATCCAACCCCTCATTTTGTATTTTAAATGCCTTCTGCAAGATAATGATAATCCAATAACGATCTTTTAATCCCTTAGATGCAGAAAGGGGCTATTTGTTCAAGCTTCTATTTCAGTATGCTGATTTTCACTGCCCTTTTAACTTGGGAATGATCACTAAGTTCTAAAACCAGAGATTGGTGAAATGTTTGTGAACCAATTGGGATTCCTGAAAGCTAACCCTGGAGTTATCCACCTCACCTGGTTCGTATTCATGAAATTGCTTTAAGCTTTTCATTATGATCTACCACTGTTCTCAGTGGTAGAAGATGACAGAACAAGGAGTAATGGTCTCAAGTTGCAGAGGGGGAGGTTTAGGTTGGATATTAGGAAAAACTTTTTCACTAGTAGGGTGGTGAAGAACTGGAATGGGTTACCTAGGGAGGTAGTGGAATCTCCTTCCTTAGAGGTTTTTAAGGTCAGGCTTGACAAAGCCCTGGCTGAGATGATTTAGTTGGGTTTGGTCCTGCTTTGAGCAGGGGGTTGGACTAGATGACCTCCTGAGGTCCCTTCCAACCCTGAGATTCTATGATTCTATGATCACTGAAAGTGCCCTGCAACCTAACAGACTCAGAATATTTGGTTTGGTGATTGAATGAAGTATTCCTCAAAATGAAGGACTGGTAGTGCTGAGAAGGGGCATTCAAGCTCTGTGCAAGCTTCCTCCCACAACCACTTCAGGGCCTGACCTGTATCCTCTCTGATATTTCACTCCTGAGCTGTCTTGAACAGCATCTTACAATCATGCTGAATTATTTTCAGATTGTTCAGTGATTTTATAAATTGGAGGAAGGAGGGGAAATTTCACTTGTGACCTCACCACTATCTATTTTTATTGTATCTATTGGATTAATTTACTGACTTCCATCTCTATGCTAAGTATTTTACATATAAATCACTAAGGAATTTGTTAGGTTTCAAATAAGAGCTATTATTATACTAATCTACTCTGATTCCGAATATTTTAAACTGTCAAAGCTTCCATAAGCTACAGTAGGTGCTATAATTAATTCACAGGTTCATTTATTTACATTCTGACACTACTTTGCAATAACATAATGTCTGATCAAAACTTTTGGACATTTTTGACAATCTCTTAGAAACACAGGAGGGAGGGCTAGCTCAGTGGTTTGCGCATTGGCCTGCTAAACCCAGGATTGTGAGTTCAATCCTTGAGAGGACCACTTAGGGATCTGGGGAAAATCAGTACTTGGTCCTGTTAGTGAAGGCATGGGGCTGGACTTGATGACCTTTTAGCTCTATAAGATAGGTATATCACATTAATAAATCAACAGACCTAGCAATTACCATCAGAACAAATGCTCTTGAAACAAGATATGCTCATAGACTATGATGTAATGATCTAGTCTGATATATTGCATATTGCAGGCCCCAGAACTTAGCCCACCCCGTCCAGTAATAGACCCATAACATCTGGCTAAGTTACTGAAGTCCTCAAATCATGAATAAAAGACTTCAAGATATAGAGAATCCACCATTTACACTTGTTTAAACCTGCAAATGATCTGTGCCCCATGCTGGAGAAGAAGCCCCCCACTCTCCAAAAAACCCTCTAGGGTCTCTGCCAATCTGACCCAGGGGAAAATTCCTTCCTGACCCCAAATATAGTGATCAGTTAGAGCCTGAGCATGTGGGAAAACCCAACAGCCAGACACCTGGTAAAGGATTCTCTGTAGTAACTCAGAGCCCTTCCCTATCTAGTATCTCATCACTAGCTATTGGAGATTGGCTACATGCCATTGTGGGCAGTCTCATCATATCATCCCCTACATAACCTTATCAAGCTCAGTCTTGATATAATATTTAGCTCCTATTCCAAGAATCACACAGATATCACTACCCAACCTTACCTGTCCTGGGTGAGGAAGAATAGCTAGGGCTTACAGCATGGTTAAGACCATCAAGCAGTTATAGGCCAAGGGGAAAAGTGATTTCAAATGATGCAGTGCCCTTAAAATTGTAGTACAAAGAGAGAGCCTGAAGAATGGGGCCTAGTACAAGACATAAGGCCTGAACTAAAGTGAGCAAAAGTCAGACTCTGTTGATATAAAGCAAAGTTAGCAAGAGTCAGGCTATGAGCAAAAGTCGGGCACTGTTAGAAACAGATCCCTGCTTGTAGGTTCACTGTCTGATACATGAACTTGGGAAGAACAGGGTTGGCATTACAAAAACACAGGAACTGCTAGGCACAGAGTACTTGCATAAACACATTCCAGAAGGATCGTGACAGTACACCCTTATGCCAAGTTATGGTATAAACGTACTCTGAAGGTGATACAGGGACACACAGGGCCCTCCTAAAGATAAGGTCAGGATGATAAGGTGATGCCTAGGGATGTTCTGATTGAACCAACATGTACAACATAAAGAGTGGTAACTAACCACATCAGAAAGGCAAAATGTAACTTGTTTTTATAAGTGTATAAAAAAAGGTTACGGGGAGTGTCTTTCTCTGGCTGAGGGGGGAGCAGAAAGTCCTACTGCTCACTGAGCTGGTCCATTGTAACGGGCATACATACGTTTGTGGTGATTTAGAGTTTCAGGATACTAGGAGTGTGCTTAGTTAACAATAAACCTGGCCAGGTGCCTTTGCAATGAACCAAGTCTATTGTCTTTTGGGGCAGTTCGATCAAAGTTTGCTGTATGGGACTTCTGACTGGAGCCAGTGCAGCATGCTGAGAGAACACACATGAAGCCAAAAGCTGACAACAAAGGTCAACATACTGCCTGCAGCCCCATCTCTTATACCAGTGGAATACCTCTGCTGACTGGTAACTGTGGCAGTGTCTCAAAGGTATTGATGAGCACCAAGGCACAAAATGTTTCAATATTTATGAAGATTCCTTAAGGTGCCATCTGCAATGCTAGAAGACAAAGAAGAAACACTAAGAAAAGCTATTACACTGTATAATTTGTGGCCATAATCAGCTGCTGGTAAATGACATTGTGATTAAAATTCTCAGAGTGTTATGTTAAGAGGCCAGCTATCGTGATAAATGGTTGCTATGCAATGTTATGATAGGAACTTTACTCCTAAAGTGTGTAATTCTGGTGGAATGCTTAGAAATTAAACAGATTAAAACTGAGAACATCAAATATTTTCTCACTGTACAATCAATTTTTATTCTGCCTTGAAGTTCTGTTTATATTCCTGATACTGTTTCTTGTTGAGTGTACAGGATTATAATAATAGAATTTTAATGTTTTATAGAATCCTGTCTTGCTTCTCTCTCTGTTTCTAACTAGTTTAAACTCATTTTATGCCTTGGCCTTTCCAGTTTTGTCCCTACATAGTTGTGTAATTTGTTTATATTCATCCTTTGTGATTTGACCTACTTTCCACTTTTTTGTAGGAGTCTTTTTTTTTTAATGAAACAACTCAACAAACCCAAATTTCTTTATGTAATCAGTGCTTCCCTGCATGATGATAATCCAGGTTTATGCAATTGTGTTTTTCCTCTGCAGGGCAAAGCATTTATATAATACCATTTTGCTTGCCATTAATTTGTGCTTCAGCAGCAACAGTCCCAAATTGTTCAAATCTTAATCTGGATTTCAACGCTAAGAACCAGTATAGGTGCTCTGAATGTACCGATTCTCAGGAATATGACAGACGTCATCATTGAATCATTTCTTACAGATTTTGGTCCTTTTAATTTCCAGAAGTGCTGAAAGTGTAACTCTGTAAGAAGAGGTAAGCACAAAACCTATGCTGTAACTAGGCTGGGTTAACAGATGTCCTGGAAATTGATATGCTCATTTGAGGATAGGCAGCTGATATTTATAAGTCATTCCTATAAATAACTTCCATAATTCCAATTAATCAAGATTTTAGCATGTCATGCTATATCTGGAAATATCAATTGAAAGGTTGATGCACCTAATAATGATGGGAGATGGTAATTAGACAACATATTTGCATGAAGCAACTAGCACCACTGTGTTATGAATTCTCTATTTGTATTGCAGTAACATCTGATCAGAACCCTACTGTTGTAAGCACTGGTCAAACATCTAGGAAATGAGTGTTCCAGACCCCAAGAGTTTACAGATAGAAAGAACAGACAGAAGAGATAGGTGGGCAGGAGGGCAACAGTAATAGAATATCTTAGGACAGAGTAGCTAAGTGCACAAATCAAAGGTACATTAAACTAGTGAGTACCAGTAGTCACAGTGATCCCAATCTGCTACCTGTTTAGCTATTATCGGATTACAATTTCCTATAACTTCCTGGCAATTGTGACTTTTTTAAGGAAGGATTTGGAATGGGATGTGGTGGTGGCTTTACATATTTCGCTGGTGACTTTTTTGCATTGTGTATGGTGCAAGATGGGAGGAAGAGCAAAGGTGCTTGTGTTTAGCAAATATCCATACCATGATTAACCAGTTTGATCATATTTCACTGGAATGCAACTTCCCTTGCCTTTCCCTCTTCCCCTTCCCCTTTTATTGTCTTTTTTTCTATGAATTAGTTTAGTTATTATAAATGTGGGATTAATAATTCTGATTTTGAGCCATGAAGCTGTGCATAATTCTAACAAGAGCCATAACGATTTAACTGTGTGGCAATAAACCTCACACCCACCTGTGCTGAACGTTGGCTCTGAAATTTGATGTATTCATGAAACTCTCTGAGCAGGTCCACAAAAAATCTATTAATATGGGCTGAGGTTGTTCACATACAGCTAGACTGTGGCCACTGCCTGTGTGGGTGTCACAATGCTGTAAATATAGAATGACACCAATGATTTCAGTGAAATTAATTTAGATTAAAACCAGTGTAATCTGAGACCAGAATTTTGAAATGTACCACCACAACGCAATGGAGTGTGCGTGCGTGTGTATGTATGTGTGTGTGTGCACAAATATATATGTACACAACAGACTTCTATTTCTGTGAATTTTAATTGAAGTAGCTGAGATGCAAAGAATTCATCTCAATAATCAAGCATAAAAACAGTGAGATGATATATACTCACACTTATAAATATTATATGTACTACTACAAATGGCTTCTTTCTGTTTCATGGATTGTCTCCAACAGCAGACTATGAAAACAGTGTGACTTTTGTATATACCTTATTTCTCTTGGATTGTATCGAAAATAAGATGTCTACATGTCCTTCCAGCATTTTTTTTCCTTTAGTAAATATGCAATTCAAAAATCTAGCTTAAGAATTTGCTCAGGAGGTTGGTGATCTGGTGACAATGAATTAAAATATATGAAAGATTTCAGTATCAATTACGAAGGGGAAAAAAAAGAGGCAGCTGACATTTTTTTCCCCCTTTCATCTTGTGGATACAAGTACAATATATGCTACTGTGCATTTTGCAAACCAGCAGTGTGTAAAATTGCTTTGTGTTGATGTATTAATGTGATGAAACAAGCTCAGTGTTTTTGTAATTGATCATTCAGATTAATTCCTTATCTCTCAGCAACTTCCAGTAACATTCACTATTCAAAATAGACGTCTGTTGTAATTAATGTAGAAGGAAATGTTACTGAGAATGAATATTTTAATGTAGGAAGTTTCTGAAAAAATCTATTTATACAAATTCAGTGTATTCATATTCTAATTCCCATAAATGTCAAATGTTTGTACTTATGTTCAAGTCTTATTATCCCTTATTTACATCAAATTACACAAACATTTGCTCTTGTTACACATGGATAAGAACATATTTCTACTAGCATTTTATTTAGAAGGTCTTTGAGCCATTGTATGATAGTACATGCAGAACAATGTATTTTCCCATACCGTGGAAACCCTAGTTTCACAAATGATAAATTGTAGCTCCTGAGAAAAAGTTTAGGAAGTCGGGTATATCAGTAATATTTCATTTGCTTGTGAGAAAATTTATTATAAGACGCTGGTGCTGATAGCCAGTATGATGGAACTAGCCCAGAATTACCCGGTAGTTACTTGAACTGATGATATCTTTTACTAGATCGATAAAAAGCATTGAAAAAGAAGAAATTAGCTTCTTAAACAAGTTCTAAAAGGACTGAGTTGCACTCTGTTGGGTTCAATGACACCATATCACTTTATTTCAAATAAAAGCCAGCATGAAGTAATCTATTAGGACACAGCATGATCTAACTTAATGTTGTACAACATCTCAGAAATGGGATTTTAAGAAGTGGTTTCATTCATGTTAAGTACTCATGATCATGATGTCTTCTCGAGCGAATTTTTTTTTATGACAATGGTCAAATGCTAAAAAATGTTCACTAATAGTTCACAAGCACATAAATTACAATGAAGATGAATCCTTGTGAATTGAAAGACAAATGGAATCTATGCAATTGTACAGGATCTGAGAAGGGGGCAAAACAATACTAATCAAAATGCATCCCCTCTAAGAAGGCCTCCAAACTGACATTGGCTGGCAGAGTTCCTAGTTCTCTTATTGTTCTAGGAAGCAGGTAACTTCTCATTTTCCCATAGGCATCAGGTCAGGGAATAGCAACCTAACCAGGGACTTGTCTACCCCAGGGTATTTAATCTGCAGCTTTTGTGCTGCATGTTAGGTAATGCACAGTATGCAAGCTGCAGTAATAGTTGCACGTGGGATGCTGTGTCCTCTGTGAATGCAGTAGTTTGCTGTATACTGAGTGTATCCCATACTGCGTTGCTTTACAGCTAAGCAGTGTGCATTCTGGGATTTTTTCTTTCTGTGCATTGTGAGATGCATAGCCGGACCCAGTCTAGTTCAAATGTTTGGGTTTTTTAAATCCCATGATTCATCCGTCTCTGCCCTGCTCTTCCTTTAAGGGTGGGCTAATGTCTTTTTCAAATTGCTGCTGGCCAGCATGGACCCAACAATGATCCATGCTGCTATACCACAGTATTAAATATGCAAAGATTGCTTGGATTGTATTTCAGCATACAAAGTCAGAGAAATTAGGCTTGGGACTTTGTCTACCACATCACTGTGAAGATATGGCAGCAGTAGCAGTTCCTCCAGTAGCAGAAAAGTCTTCAGCAGCAATGGACACAGACACAGAAGAAGAGGAAGATGTGGGACAAATGATAGTAAGACATCTGATTCCTGGAACAGCTGCACAGCCTGAAGCAGCACTTCTGGGCTCAGGAAAGCAGCACTAGAATTGCTCTGCAGATCTGGAATGACAAGCAGTGGTGAGAGAATTTCAGGACGAGAAGGCTACTAGTCTTTTGGAGATATATATTGTACTAACTCTAGACCTACAGCAGCAGCGTACCAAAAAGCAGTGTCCCATGCCCATAGATTAGTGGGTCACAACTGGAAGCTGGCCATCCCCGAATGCTATGGGTCCATTGCAAACAATTTGGCTTGGGGATATCTACCGGTGGAAGGGGGAGGGAGGCGTTTTGTCTTGCAGATGTGTGATGCCATGGAAAAAGTAGTGTTGCACAGGGATATAAAGCTTGGTGATGGTCAGGAGATTACTGATGGCTTTGTATTAGGGTTCCCAAACTGTATGGGTCAGTTGATGGGCCCCATATGCCTATTATTCCATCCCTATTATTCCATTCACACTTAGCCCCATCAGGCTTCAGAATTTGTAAACAGAAAGGAATATTTTTTTTCAGGGTAATTCAAGGGCTTGCCATCCACCATGACAGAATTACAGACATGCTGGGTGGTCTAGAAGGATCCACAATGCTAGGATCTCTCAGAACTCAAATCTATTTACCTTAATGGAGAAAGGACTGTTTGCCCCCCAGAACACTATGCACATCAATAGTGTGAACATTGCTCTGGTTACCCTGGGAGACCCGGTTAATGAAGCCATTCACAGGTGTAGCCCTAAGGATTAATCTGCTGGTTTGTATATAAATCTTTCTTATAAATTTGAGCATTTGATGTAATAGGCTTATAGATTTGTATTAAGAAAATAGAGACCTACAGGTCAAACATCCTGTATGTGACGCTAAGGCAACTTTGGCACATTTTGGGACCTTTACTCAGAAAAGTAATAATAGACAAAATACCTATGCAGATGTCTGGAGACCTTTGACTGAACCAATAACAGTAAAGGGTGGAAAAAGGGGATTTTTGCCCACAAATCTAACAAGTACACCACAAATGCGTACATACCTGTCATTCATACGCACATACATACTAGCTATGGGGCAAGTGTACCCTAACATTTCCGTGGGGGAAGGATGAAATTTGGGCATAGGAGGAAGGATTTCTGACTAATGCCCTATAAAAAGGTGAGGCAGCTCACCATTAGGCAGGCAATCTACCCATCTATTTGCCCCTGTCTACTCTTCATTGCCTCCATCTTCAACTACGTATCGATGCTACCCATCTACGACAGCTATTAACTATTAATAGGCCATAGTATTATTATTTCTTTTCAAACTGTAAGTCTATATTTCATTTTACATAAAGCATACATAGTTAAAATAGAGAGCAAACAAATCTGCAATAGTTTCCTCTGCCAGAGGGGTGAAAATGGAAATTGCCACAGGCGTGGCCCGTATCTTCCAACACCAGGTTATTAAAACAGAGTGTGAGTATTAACCACGTTTGCAGCTTATAATATTGTATTACCATAGATATATCTCTTAAAGAACTGTGATACTTGTAACTCTGTAATCCTAACTGTTTTACCATTTGCTTACCATTTCAGTGATTTTAATAAAAAAGTCTTTATGACTATATCTGTCTCAGTGTAAGCTCCTGTCATGACCCCGAAGTTTCTTTTATAAACTCTGTGAAGCCTGATCAGGACGAACTTTATCTTCTGATCAAACAATTGGCGAGCCAAACCATACTAATTAATATCCAATATTTAGTATTAATATTATTAATTAAATAAAAATTAATTAAATAAATAAAATTAAATTAAGTGGATACATTAAATCAACACTACTAACACACTCCAAATCAGGCTACACAGGCCATTTGGACAGAAAGAAAGGAAACTGTTTATCACCTCAGTATCTACCGAATGGTAGTGGAGAGTGCATTAGCCATTTGAAGGGAGATGACACTGTTTGTGGAATAAGATAGAAGCAGCATTAATAATATACCAAAGATTATAGTGACATTGTCTTTTGCCAATATTTGTGAGAGTTAGGGAGAAAGCCTTACCAATGTGTGGGAGGCTGAGCTGAAGAGACTTTCTCAGTGGATTGAGCAATGACCAAGGTGTCCAATGCAAACAGACAGAGTAATATTGTCAGGGATACCTATTGCTCTTATTACGAGTATCAGGCCTGAAATTGTGCAGCTGTACATCTAGTTATTAACCCACGAAGGGGGGGAAATATTGTGGCAATCCTTATTGTACCTTGTCTTTGCCTACATGTGTCAAGGTTTACTCCTCCACTCTGATCTTTAGGGTACAGATGTGGGGACCTGCATGGACCCTTCTAAGCTTAATTCCTAGCTTAGATCTGGTAACACTGCCACCAGCCAGAAGTTAGTGTCTGGCACACTCCCTGTCCCCCCAAAACCTTCCCTGGGGAACACAGATCCAAACCCCTTAGATCTTAACACAAGGAGAAATTAACCATTCCCCCCTCCTTTCCCCCTCCAACTCCTGGTGAGTGCAGACCCAATTCCCTGGATCTTCAAACAAAGAAAAATCAATCAGGTTCTTAAAAAAGAAAGCTTTTAATTAAAGGAAGAAAAGGTAAAAATTATCTCTGTAAAATCAGGATGGAAAATGCTTTACAGGGTACTTAGCTTCAGATAGTCCAGAGGAAACCCCCTCTAGCCTCAGGTTCAAAGTTACAGCAAACAGAGGTAAAAATCCTTCCAGCAAAAAGAAGCATTTACAAGTTGAGCAAAACAAAATTAAAACTAATCCGCCTTGCCTGGCTACTTACAAGTTTGAACCATGAAAGACTGATTCAGAAAGATTTGGAGAGCCTGGATTGATGTCCCGTCCCTCTCAGTCCCGAGAGCGAACAACAACAAAAACAAAGAGCACAAACAAAGACTTCCTTCCACCAAGATTTGAAAGTATCTTGTCCCCTCATTGGTCCTCTGGTCAGGTGTCAGCCAGGTTTACTGAGCTTCTTAACCCTTTACAGGTAAAAGAGACATTAACCCTTAAATATCTGTTTATGACAACACGTGTCTGTAAAATCTTATGAATTGTGAAAACTTTATTTTATGTGTAAAATGAACTGTCAGCTCTTGTGTATGAAATTATAAGGTTTTTTATTATTAAACAATCTATTATGTAACAAACAGAAATGAACATTCAGCTAAAACAAAAGTGAAACAGTGGCTTTTAATTATGAAACTATATTAAAACAATCTGTTAGCTAGCTATATAAAATCCTTTCATTAAACCATCAGTGAAACAAAACAGTAAAGTGCAGCTGTCCAGGGGATGGGTTGGGGCTTAAAGTCACAGGCAACTATATTTCTTGGCTCTGCTTCTTCTAGTCGGTAGAACTTCTGGCATGTAATCCCACGGCTTAAAGTTACCAGGGATGATAGAGGGCTCAAATGACCTGGGGTCCCAGGTACAATTGTTTATAGTAAATTGGCTCGGAGTCTGGGAAGGGAATGGCCTCTGGGAACAGTGGTGTATTGGTACAGTGGGGAGGAATTCTTCTTGTCCCCAGTAGCCTGTATTGTCCAAAGGCTGGATAACATGGTCTGGGTGTTAGTTTGCAACACTGCATTGCCTGCTGCCATAGTAGTAACATGTCCTGCAACAGGACATTTTAGCTCTGTATTGCCTCCAGGATTTGCCTCTGCATCTCCCCATCTTTTTCTATACTGTCTTTGGCCATGGCAGTGTTTTCCCTGGCAACTGCCCCACAATCCTTTGCCACTGCAAGGATCTCCCTGAAAATCTCCTTGTCAGATAACCTTTTGGTCCTCAGATACTGCTTCCATCACTCTGCATTTGCAGGGAGGTTGGACGCTATAATGTCTGTGAATGTTTCGTGATACGTCTGTTTTCTCCCCCTCATGTTTGCCAGTCACTGAGCTGCAGGTGTGGCCCCATTTCTTGAGGATCTGGCCAGTGCAGTGCCATAGTCTTGGGGGAACCTCTGAGATGGTAAGTAGTGTGTGCACTGGTATTTTTGTCTGTGCAGTATATGCTGTTTGGCTTTGTTGTTGTGTGTGTGGGGCAGAGTGGATGGAGGAGGCTGGGAATTATGTTCCTGATCTGGCTTTTCAGTTTTGCTATACATTGGAGGTGCTTATATGGTGTCAGAGTGGTTATCAGTGTGATCGTGGGGTGAGTGGGACAGTAATCCTTTCAACATCCCATTTAGGCTGTCCTGACTTTGGATGAAATTACACTCAGAAGGGTGTCTATGCGGCAGAGAATGGCCTTCTTCAAAAGGGCAAAGGGCATACCAGATATTCTATAAAGTTATTCACCTAGATGCTTCCTCCAGAAGTGCTGCAGGAGTGCAAGTGTAGCACCCCTCTCCACCTGGTTACCTCCTTTAATGGCAATCCGCTTACAGGTTCTGATGGACAGGTCTGGGTTCTTTTGGATCCCGCCACCCACTCAGCAGGGTGAATCTTTTTTCTTTTTTGTTATGAAATTACTTGGCGGTGCCTCCACCCCCCTCGCTCCTTCCTGGCAGGGTCACCAGGGCAGCTTGGGCGGAAAATTCTAACTACAGAGTAATCCCACTTACTTGCCAGATAGTTGGAGACTTCCAAGAAATAACACAACACATAAATATATATTCAACACAATAATTATATTGAACAGGCAACAAATACAATATAACAGGGGAAACACTATTTTTAGGGTCACTGGTGCCCACACTGAAAATACCTGTGTCTTGATGTAACAAGTGTAAAACTAGTGTCCTGTTGGTACGCGTACTTTGCTGGGGCCCTTGATGACCTATAAAATTCTCTGCAGTGGTTTAGCCATGTGGCTGACTGGGTTCAGTACAGCCCAAAGGACCCACAAGTGGGAGGAGGTGGTGAATCCCTCCACAGCTGTAATAAGCAGCAGGTTATAAAATCCTCAAACTCTTACTCCCTGGCTTGAGGACACAGTTCAGGGAGTAGGGGGTCCCCAAAACAAATCCCCTGACTAACTAACTAAAAGCTGGTGCACTCACAAACTCCATGAATGACCTTCGGCTTTGAAGATGACGCTGGACTCCTCAGTCACTGCAGAGAGGCTGCTGTCTGCTGGCAGGGATCCTCCTCAGGCAGGAATCAAGCTGCGTTGGTCCCAGGATTTCCCCTCACCACAAAGGGGTGCAGGGCTCAAGGTGTAGGTTATACAACTACCCTAACATCCAAACTGTAGCCTCCTAGCCCAGCCCCCAGTCACACACTCAGCAGGCAGCAGCCCTGGACTAGCGGCGCTGACCATGTGGGGACTGGTCTCACCAGGGGAGCTGGAGGTGAACCCAGCCTGGCTGGGGAAATTTCCCAGCAAACCCTACCAATTGGGAATCATCCGTAGGGAAGGAAAACCCAGCTGGGGGATCTGCGGTCGGGTCCCTAGAGGCCAGTTCTCAGGGGGAATCCTGCTTGCAGGCCTGGGACTCACCAGCTCCCCACACAGCCAGTCCTGCCCTGGCCCTCACTGGCTCCCGCCTCTTCAGAATGGCTTCTCCCATTTCCTCAATTCCCTGGGAGGGCATCTCACTCCCTGTTGGTTGCTGGGCAGACTCTGAGTTTGCCTTGGCTCCTCCTCCCTGAGCGGCCAGCAGACAGAGCTCCAGGAATCTATGTAATCTCCTTGGGGGTTACACAAGGAAATCATGAACTATACTGGGGAGGGGGGAGGGAAATGGCCATGCAACTTTTCTTCATAAACTCCAAACAAAAACTGATCAATTTCTCAACCTTTAGATTTTGCTTTATCTCCCCTGCAGACATGGTGAACATGCAGAATAAAATTGATAGGTTTCTGCAGTGATATCCTGAACGATTCACTCTTACTAGTTTGTAAAAATGCATGTTACAGGGCATTTATGGGGATCTATGCCCTTTTGAAACTTTATGGGCATGCAGTGTCAATATCTACCTCATGGTAAGTGATAGCACTAAACAAACTTATTTTCCTGTAACCACAATCTCAGTAAACTTTTGCATTTCACACAAAAGAATATTTTCATTTGAATCAGTCACAGGGACTTGTGGGGGAAGGAGAAGGAGGAAGAGCAATGGCTGCACCATGATGCTGGACACCATTTTGAACTGGGAAACAAGCTTGGGACAAGGGCACATTCACCATGCAAAACACCTAATAGAAGGAGAAGGGCAAATAGGTATATGGGCATGTGCCTTCCATGGAGTGGGCCTGAAAATGGTTGGTAAAGTCAGGGCTTTAGCATCAGAGGGAGGCTGATTGTCTGGCCTGAGTAACCTCCATTTTGGAAAGGTGAACTGGGAGTGGGGTGGGGACAAATGGACAACATAAGCTGAGGAAGGAAGGGATGAGAGACCTGAGCCTCAGAAAGGATTCTAGCTGACATCCATCTTCAATAGCTGCATCCCAGGGGCACTTGGAATAGAAGCTAGCATAGCTAATAACACAATAAATAGTAAAATATTTTTTAAAATAAAATCTTACATTATAACGTTCCCTCCACAGGATCAGCCTCCTTGGTCCCAGTCTGGGTTGAAATTGGATTGGGAGCTCCAGGTCAGGAATTGAGCTTAACTTCTACATGGCCATTATAAGGATCCTGAGTCCCAAGAGATTCTGAATTTCAGGGGAGATCTCTTCACTGGCCTCCTCATTCTCATCCTCCAATGATTCTTGATGGCCATCCTTGGGGAGAGTGGGGTGCACAAGCTTCCTGGGGATGGTGGTCATGAAGTTACATAAAATCCTGTACAACTCAAAAAATGGACAGGTTACATGTGCCTTGCTAGAATTTTTCTTGTTCTCCCTGGTTTTAATGGAAGTGCTCCTGAACTGTTTGGTCTTTATCTAGGACTGTTCAGCCTCCCAGTAATGGCTTCTCACAGATATCTTTCTAGAAATGTCCACAAAAATGTCTTTATTCCACTGGCTGGACACAAAAGCTTCCTGCAGTGATGTTTCTCCTGAAATGGTGATGAGCTCCATGGTCATGGTGGGGCTCTAAGCAACTGCTTGAGATATCTTTTTAGGGCTTCTGAAGTATTATTGTAGCTATTGTTATAAACTGGAATCCTGGAGTGAATAGACAAAATGTGTCTGTTCACCAGCTTATAAACAAAGGATGGAACATCCAGTTAATTTGACCACAGAGCTGGGGACAAGTCAGTAATGGTCACCTGTACAGTAGGGTGGGATAGCCATTGGGAGACTGCCTAAATAGCGTCCAGCAGCATTGCATGGACACAAACACCTGACCGGACTAACTCACTATATAGCAAAGCTCATTTTGAAAGAAGGCTCCACTGTTCCTGATAAATGTGGAGTCTGTGCCCTACAATTAATTGTATTGTTTATACACAAGCATTTTCAAAATGGATAAACTCAATTTAGTGTGGTTTAAACTTGTGTAGGCAAGCCCATCGTTGATAAAGCCCTTATCTCAGAGATCTGAGTCAGAGCAAACAAACTATCATCAGAAATAAAATCTCTAATGCCCAGCTAGTGTCCTGGATCCCGAGCATGGCCTGCAACCTATACCAGCCAGGATGGCTTGTAGCCCCTTCTCTCCTTTTGGTCATCTTCCCTATTTGTACATTCCAGCACCAGCAGTGGGGCAGAGTCTTCCTTGACTACATTCAGGCTGTCATGGGTGTAAACTCCAGACTGTTCCTTTAAGGGGTAGTATACCCACAGCAATATATCATATTTCCCCCCTCCATTTTGCCTGCTAGAGTGGCATAAAATTTCATGTATTGTATAATATAGTACAACTAGTAACCATATGTCAGTTTTATCAGGACAAGTTCTATTGTCTCAGTACTGTAACTTCTTTCAGGACACCTGAACCATCCCAGCTATTCATTTAATCAGTAAACATTTGTTTTAAATGCAAAATGTTTCTTCATGACACATTGTAATGTAGAATTTGCTCTGTTTCTCAAGAAAAAATATTCACTGGAATGAGTACTCAGTGTGCTGAACAGTAGAATGAATGTGGCACAGTTGCAAAACTTCAAATGGATGCTTAATGATACTACTTCAGTTTCTTGAATAAACTCTTTCTGAATACTAAAAGAATGGACAAACTCCTCTCTTAAAGATGGCAAGAGCTTTTTCGAGTGAATCCTTTTGGTATGAATATTTCACTAACCTAAAATAATTCACCACAAAAGTGTCCAAGACTTTGTGCTTAAGGTGACCATATTTTCAAAATCAAAGAAATATAATGTTGTTAAGAAAAATATTGGGCCAGATATTCCCTCAGGCTAGCACTAGGGAACAGAAATTGTGTAGTATATGCATGGTGAACTATAGGAATAGAAATTCCACTATTAAAGCTGCTTAAAATCTATCAATTTTTGACATTTATATTTCCAAAATGTTGATCTTTTACAATTGAAACAATTGGGAAATATATATTTTTAAATATTTATGATTTTTCTCATCCTTTCCCCTTTATTTTTTTTTAACTGACTAGCTCTCACTACTATGGTCTATCTCTACCTCAAGTCTTTGGACGACCCTCCGCAGGATTATGGTGGTTATCCAACTGGATGGGAGGTGACACATTGGGTTTGGAAAGCAGCCACCCCACAAGGCATGCTCTGCTCCCAAACTAATGGAAGTACTGCTGGAAAAAGCCAATGGGTTGTCATCCCTCTAACAACAATAATTCCTGGTCAGCACAGACAGGAGGGAAAATGAGAGGAGCTTCCTCTCTTTGATAAATCATAGGTTTTTCAGCTATATCATCAATGACTCTGATCTTCTTCGTAGACCCATTCCTCCCCAGTGGGCAATATTTGTCAGAAACTCCAGAAGGTAGAGTGATTTTGGTGTTGCCTGGTCTTTTGTACTAGATTTCCCCGTGGAAATGATATGGCCCATAAAGCAAATAAATCCATTGTTATCTTTTCCCCCATGTAACTACATGGAAAATCAGTCAGTAAGCAGCCAATAATATGTGACATTCATAGTCCAGTAAGATTGGCAGAAAGATAGAACATTGATCAAGAGAGCAATTTCCTTGACCAATTAATTGCCTTTTTTTTTCTTACCTCAAGATATTTGTGCTTTTGAATTTCTTGGATTCTTCTACTTGACCCTGTAGTGAAATTATAAGCCTAGGTTTGAGACATCACCATCAGCTGCCCCAGAAATAAATGTGCTATCACAAATTCAGTATAATTATGATTTGACCATAGGATTTCTACCTGCTGGGAGAGGTCAGGCTTTTCAACAAAGCTCTACACTAATTTGAAAATACTGTGAAAGCAGTTATTAAAACAAATGAAATGGAAATAGATTTGCCTTTCTAATATGACATTTGCCATGTCTTCCACCAATATTCCAAGAGAATTCTCCAGGAACTAGTTCACTTGACTTGATTATATAATTTTTAAAACACAGCTTTCATTTTTTGAAAAAAAAAAAACCTATTTTATTCATAAGGCATATCAGTGGTGTTATTGCAACGGCACACTTGGAGCAATACAATAGCACTTTTTAAAGTGCATTTCAGGTGCCACATTTCCACTGGATTTGCACTTTAATCAGCACCAACAGATAGTATGTCATGTATCATATTGATCAAAATGAGGCAAAAGCTGAAGATATTAATATGATACAGTACCAAGGTCTAGCAAGACCACAACTGGTACATAATTGTGCACAACAGAGAGATTGAAAATTTTTGAAAAGGTACAGCAGACGGCAGCAAGCATAATGGGTCTCAGGAAACTATAACTATGAAAAGAGAGAAGTAAAAATAGGTTTATATTTATCAGAAAAAATGATTTAGAACAGGTATGATTGATGTATATAAAATTAGAAAGGACAACGAAAAAGGCAATACCATGAAATTATTCCACTGGGTGATCAGATCAAGAAAGTAAAGCCTTAAAGCTGATAAAGGACTAGGCAATGAGTACTGAAGATACAGTCTGTACATATAATAAAACTAGTGTATGGAGTGGATGAACATGATAAATCTGTCAATATTAATTACTAACCAACTAAAGATTTCATTAAGAAACACCTGAGTTTGAAAATGAGTCAATGGTGTCTACTTAGTACAGAGGAAATGCATTATAATTTCCATAGAATAAATCTTCTGCCTAAAACATGAACATCCTTGGAAGTCTGGAAAATAATAAATAAGGGATGCAGCCACCTTTTATTTAAAATGAGCACTAATGCCTCGGTTTCTCTCTCACACACACATCTGGGCTGAGATGGCATGCAAATTTTCTGGATATGCAGTATATCCCTAGAGATTTGGAGCAGTTTCTGGAGGGGCTCAGTGTTTGAAAATACAGTTTATAAAGTCAGAGCTAACTTTATCTTTAACTATGGAACAACTACTGCTGTTCCAAAATAGGTAGATAGATAATATAGAAAAATGTTAAACACATTAAGGGCAAGACACATTAGAGGGTACCAGTGTTATATGATTCAGTCTACCTCATATGCTCCTATTCTATATTCAGCTGAGAAAGAATGTCAGAGTGATATAATAAATAATTGAAAGGAAAGGGTTTTGGGATAGAGGGGGGAATCTGAACACAAATTTCACTACAGAAGCATAAATGAAACAGTGTACTAGCACTTTTAAAAATTTCTGCTTGCTTGTTTGAAAACTTGCACAACAATCTGTTGCTATATCCATCATATAATGCTAACCATCCCAAGATTTGGAGATAATTCTTTCCACAGACAAAATCAATAGGATATAATCATTTGTAAGCTGGTTTCAATATGGCGGCCAACGCGACCACCAACCCGTCTCAGCTCCTGCCGCTCGAGCTTGTGGACAAGTGTATAGGTTCACGTATTCACATTGTGATGAAGAGTGATAAAGAAATTGTTGGCACACTCCTAGGATTTGATGATTTTGTCACGAAATCACACCTGAAGGAAGAAGAATCACAAAATTAGATCAGATCTTGCTAAATGGAAATAACATAACAATGCTGGTTCCTGGAGGAGAAGGACCTGAAGTATAAACTGATTAATTTGTCATCTATGAAGACTCTTGTTATATATTCTGTTATCTCAATGGAGTGCTTTTGATTTTTGTTTTGTTTACATTTAAAGTTGATATTTGATAAAAGGTAAATTTTCCTATTCAGGGAAGATGCATTGCTGATGCTGACTTTGTAAGTTAAAATCATGACTTTATTGTAAAGACCAATCTGCTGTTCAGAATAAAACAAACATTTTCTTTTTGTTAAAAAAAAAAAAAAAAAAAAGAGTGGGGATGAGGCGGAAGTAGGAAGTAATCAGCCTCATCCTGACCATACTGAATTAGGGACTTAGTTCCCATTGTTTCCAACTAAAGTGGGTTGAGTTGTGCTTAAAGTACATTCAAGTAAATAGAACTTAAGCATGTTTAAATGCTTTGATGAATGGGTGCCTTTAGCTTCTTTTAAGATGTGTTCAACACCCTACTGCACTGATAGCTAATTCTGAAGTACATGACAAGTTAGATCTTAAAGACAATTAAAATATCTTTTAAAATGTCCCCATCCTTGTCTTGCACTCATAAAGGTTTATTTTAGTGTGTTTTTCTTTTATCTTGGAAAGCTTTCCTTCTATCTGCCCATTTGTCTGAAATTCTGCCTTTTTAATGCATGTTGTTACAGCATATGCCACTTCTATAAAGACACTTAAATCAAAATGCAATCCCCTGAAATCTCCCTATACTGAAATGAAGAGCTGATACCGGCAACAACTACTTCTTCGCATATATGCAACGTACCTCAATCCGCTAGTTGGATCATTAGTTTCACTGGCCCAGACCAGGTATTGACGGGGAGCATGACATGAACACTGATCCATGCCCCCCCTCTGCCCAGTAGCACTGCCAGGGCCCAACTGATGCCAAGCTCTGGAATGATAGGGCTGGTTTTCATATATCAGTCACTTTTCACTCTTTGATGTATCTAAAATGAACAATTTGTGAAAATAAAATCATACCAGCCTACTTTGGTGCAATATACAGTACACGCTAAGATCATGCAATTTCTTACTATGTTAAACTCACTTAATCTGAAAAAATATCAATATTTTAAAAACTCATACTTTTGTAAAACAAGCTTCTGAGCAGGTACAGATGGAAAGCTGGTAAATTTCCCTCCCCATGCAACTGGTATATTTAAATTAAAAGGAACCACCTTGCTATTTCAGAAGAATTCATTCTTCCATCTATCATGTTTTCCCCTCATCTTGTATGACATAACCATAGTATATAATTGCTATTAATATATTAGAGTGAGTTTGTGACTTGAACTAGATACGTGGAAAGAGGAGGAAAGGGTAATAATCTGCCCCACCTTCAGATGTATGTATGACATAACCAGACATTGGTTCTGGATGCACAGGGGTGAGTAGGTGCTGTGTGCCCTCTTACTTACTGGAGCTGGTGGAAGGGGAACAGCCAGGAGGAATGGGGAATGCTCAGAGCCTCCAGCTCTTTAATAAGTCAATCTACAGCTGAACTAGCATAAAGGAGTGTCCTGCCTTGCTGCTGATGTAAGCTCATCTAGAAGCAAACAGGGAGGGAACTGGTTCTTTGAGTCATGAAACTTCCTGGGCCTACACCTGAGTGGGGCAGATTATTCACCACTTCTTGCTCAGGATTGTGCCTAAAGCTACACAGGTTATGTCTAGACTGCAATCATAGGGTGTGATGGCAGCTCAAATAGCTATACCCAAGCTAGTTTTAATCTGGCTGGGACAGTAGATAAACTCCAGGAGTAATTACCCAGGGCTCTGGTTAGGTTTCCACATCCCACTCTGAAGCTTGCACTACCATGGCTTCACTGCTTCAGGACCCAAGCTAGCTAGATTACAGCTAGCTCAGGTTTAACCACCTGAGCTGCAGTTGTATCCAATGATTGCAGTACAGACAAACCCTAGTCTAGCCCTTGGTATATATTAATCATTTCTTCTAGCACTCAAAATATAGTAGACCCTTTCCAAACAGGACAGAATGCCAAAGAACTTGTACAGTGGTATCATAACATACAGTATATGGTTACACGTAATATTAAGATTCTATTAATACATGATTTCTAACGGACAAAGAAATTATTAATAAATAGGATAAGTGTGTTACAGATATGTATAGTACGTATTTTTAGACATGGTTAGAAGGAACCTGTTGGACTCTCCAGCAATCATTCAGCTCTTTATTAAAACTTCTATTAATCATTTAGTAACCCCTTATAAATGGAACCTCAGTATCAACAGTGACAGGATATATAATATGCACCACATATATAAAAATACTACACTGGAAGGGAGATGGATGAAATAACCTTTTGGCCTTTTTCAATTGTAACGTCTGTCAAATGATTCTTCTGACACAGTTCAAGAATCATTATTTCATTACTTTAATATGTATATATGTTAATATTTTCTGCAGTGCTGAGTTGGACATATTGCATTTTTCCTCATAAAGCCAAATGTTAAGTATGCCCTAAAACAAAGATACCAAATTACTTGAATTAAAAGGGACATTTCCACCTTATTTTTTTTAATTGCTTAATTTTTAATGGAGTTCTTTGATAGAACACTTTTCATAGCGTTTGGATTTCCAGGGGGAGGTTTTCCAAGGCATGAATGCCAGGTAGACCCCTAATACTCAATGAAAGTCAGTGGGAGTTATGTGCCTAATAGTCGTTTATATCATTAAAATGTTCTGCATTAATTCATATGAAAAGTACTGTACAGATTTTTCTTCTGTCTTGATGTGTTTATAAGATTCATAGATTCCAAAACCAGAAGGGACCACTGTGAGCATCTACTCTGACCTGCACAATACAGGCCATAAAACTTCCCCCAAAATAATTCCTAGAGCATATCTTTTAGAAAAAAAACATCCAATCATCATTCAAAAATTGTCAGTGATGGAGAATCCACCCTGACCCTTGATAAATTGTTCAAATAGTTAATTACTCTTGCTGTTAAAAATTAACACCTCATTTCCAGTATGAATTTGTCTAGCTTCATTTCCAGCCATTGTATCATGTGATATCTTTCTATGCTACAAATTTGTTCCCAGTTTAGGTATTGAAAAATTGATCAAGTCATTCCTTAACTTCTTTTTGTTAAGCTAAATAGATTGAGCTCTTTCAGTCTATCACTAAAAGGCATGTTTTCTAATCCTTGTTTTACTAATCTATTAGAGTTCACTGAAGAGGTCAACAAACATGTGGACAAGGCGGATCCAGCGGACATAGTATACTTAGATTTCCAGAAAGCCTTTGACAAGATCCCTCACCAAAGGCTCTTACGTAAATTAAGTTGTCATGGTATAAAAGGGAACGTCCTTTCATGCATTGAGAACTGGTTAAAAGATGGGGAAAAAAAAGTAGGAATTAATGGTAAATTCTCAGAATGGAGAGGGATAACTAGTGGTGTTCCCCAAGGGTCAGTCCTAGGACCAATCCTATTCAACTTACTCATAAATGATCTGGAGAAAGAGGTAAACAGTGAGGTGGCAAAGTTTGCAGATGATACTAAACTGCTCAAGATAGTTAAGACCAAAGCAGACTGTGAAGAACTTCAAAAAGATCTCACAAAACTAAGTGATTGGGCAACAAAATTGCAAATGAAATTTACTGTAAATAAATGTAAAGTAATGCATATTGGAAAAAATAACCCCAAGTATACATGCCATATAATGGGGGCTAATTTAGCTACAACAAGTCAGAAAAAAGATCTTAGAGTCATCGTGGCTAGTTCCCTGAAGATGTCCTGATAGTTCCCTGAAGATGTGCAGAGGCGGTCAAAAAAGCAAACAGGATGTTAGGAATCATTAAAAAGGGGATAGAGAATACGATGGAGAATATATATTTGCCTTTATATATATCGATTGTACGTCCACAGCTTGAATACTGCGTACAGATGTGGTCGCCTCATCTCAAAAAAGATATACTGGCACTAGAAAAGGTTCAGAAAAGGGCAATTAAAATGATTAGGGGTTTGGAACAGGTCCCATATGAGGAGAGATTAAAGAGGCTAGGACTTTTCAGCTTGGAAAAGAGGAGACTAAGGGGGGATAGGATAGAGATATATAAAATCATGAGTGATGTGGAGAAAGTGGGTAAGGAAAAGTTATTTACTTATTCCCATAATACAAGAACTAGGGGTCACCAAATGAAATTAATAGGCAGCAGGTTTAAAATAAATAAAAGGAAGTTCTTCTTCACACAGCACACAGTCAACTTGTGGAACTCCTTACCTGAGGAGGTTGTGAAGGCTAGGACTATAACAGCGTTTAAAAGAGAACTGGATACATTCATGGAGGTTAAGTCCATTAATGGCTATTAGCCACGATGGGTAAGGAACGGTGTCCCTAGACTCTGTTTGTTTGTCAGAGGGTGGAGCTGGATGGCAGGAGAGAGATCATTACCTGTTAGGTTCACTCCCTCTGGGGCACCTGGCATTGGCCACTGTCGGTAGACAGGATACTAGGCTAGTTGGACCTTTGGTCTGACCCAATACGGCTGTTCTTATGTTCTTTAATTATTCTTGTGATTCTTCTCTGAACCCTCTCCAACTTATCAACATCCTCCTTGAATTGTGGATACCAGAACTGGACACAATATTCCAGAAACTGTTGCAACAGTGCCAAATATGGAGTTAAAACAATGTCTCTACTCCTACTTGAGATTCCTGTATTTATCCATCCACTGCTAGCTCATATTCAGCTGACAATCCACCATGACTCCCATATCTTTTCAGAGTCACTACTACCCAGACTCCCCAGCCTTTAAATATGGTATGTTTTCTTGTTTCCTAGATACATATATTTACATTTAGCTGTATTAAAATATATATTGTTTCCTTATGCCCAGTTAACAAAGCAATCCAGATTGCTCTGAACTAGTGACCTGTCCTCTACATTAAGGCCACTCCCTTAATTTTTATGTCATCTGTAAACTTTATCAGTGATATTTTATGTTTTCTTCCAAGTCATAGATAAAGTTGACCACTAGAAACACACCAGCGTGATGACGATTCTCTGTTTATAATAACATTTTGAGACCTATCAGTTAGTCAGTTTTTAATCTATTTTATGTGTGCCATGTTCATTTTATATTGTTCTATTTTATTAATCAAAATGTTGTGTAGTCCAAGCCAAGCACTCTACAGAAGTCTAAGTATATTACACCAACACTATTACCTCTCCAATCAAACTTCTAATCACATAAAAAATATCAAGGTTGTTTGTTAGGATCTATTTTCCCATAAACCCTTGTTGGTTTGAATTAATTAAATTGTCCTCCTTTAATTCTTTATTAATTTTAAAAATTGGCACAAGATTAGCTTTCTTCCAGGCTTCTGGAACTTCTCATTGTTCCAAGACTTGTTGAAAATGAACATTAATGGCCCAGTGAGCTCTCACCCACCCACCCCTTTTAAAGCTCTTGGATGCAAATTATCTGGACCTACTGATTTTAAAATGTTCAAATTTATTAGCTTTTGATTAACATTCTCCAAAATCCTAGTGGTATGGAAATTGTATTATCACCACCATATGATGACACTACATTATCTGTTTTTATACCCAAATACAGAATAGAAATATTTGTTACACTTCTGACTGTTTTGCATTACTATTGATAATTCTACCCTTTCCATCTAGTAATGGTCTAAAACCACTGTCAGAATTCTGTTTGTTCCTAATATATTTTTATTATTGTCCTTAACTCTACTGGCTATGGATTTCACCTTGCATCCCTTGTCAATTTTCTATAATTCTTAACTGCTGATTTATATTCATTACTATCAATGCCTCCTTTCTTCTATTATATATTATTTAAAAAAAAATACAGCTGCCTTCACTTCACCTCTAAACCAGGTTGTTGTTTTTTAAATTAATACTATCTTTTTTTCCAGATTTTGGGATTGTTCTTAAATGATTTCCAATTATCATTCACATTTTTTTCTGCTTCAATTCTTCCCTCTAGCTGATTTGGCTCATAACTGTTTTCAGCTTTGTGAAATTGGCCCCATTAAAGCATGGGAGGGGGTCAGGAGGACAGGATCTTACCTTAAGCAGGTCCCATAAACAGTGGCATATCCCCTCTCTGGCTCCTATGTGGATGCATGCCCTATCCGCAGGTGCTGCTCCTGTAGCTCCCATTGGCTGTGGGTGGAGTGGGGCAAGACCCCGACCCCAGTCCCTGGCTGGAGCACCTGAGAGGGGCAAGTTCCAGATCCCACTTCTTGACGGGAATTTGAGGGCCGGATTAAAATGTCGGCCCCCAGGCCGTAGTTTGCCCACCTCTGCTTTAGAGCATAAACTCATAAACCTGGTCCTCAGCTCTCACAGATGCAAATATTTAACACATGGCTTTAATTTTCTTGTCAAGGAAAGGGACCAACATGAATTATATAACAAAGCACAAGATTAAAAAGCTATGACTAACACAGTGTTCATTTCTATGCCATATAGTTTTCTAAATCCTCAATTTCACAATTCTGCATTTTCTATGCTGCAACATACAATTAAATATACCAGTTCTGGGATTGATAAAGGTACATTGGAATCTAAAATTATCAAGTACAACTGAGAAGTACTGAACTGACAAGGACAAATCTACTCCTGTCTTATTTATGTGATTGTGAAAAGAAAGTATTGGTGAGTGAGGACTTGAGGTTTGTTTCATTACTCAGATTAACTCATATGACTTTGTAGCATTCTTATTTGTAAAAAAACAAACAAACAAATGTGCATGCTTCAGAATTAGAAAAAATATATATTGAGGGCTGTTGGAATACACAGATTATTCATTTTGCCTTGGATGGCATGTACAACCCTGATGCCTTCATGGCCTATAAGAATGGTAGGCAGATGCCTTGTTGACCCCAAAATACTCGTGGTGTTTTATGTGTATATATCCCACTGGTGATTGCATAATAGGTTCTTCACAGTGCTTGACTTGTAGAGGATATGAAAGTGTTAGAACTATAGCTTCAGAGCTTTAATTCAAGCGGCAGCCTCTCATGTTTTATCTCTGAAGGTCCTGGGTTCAGTATCTCTTTATTGTTCGCCATCACATGTGTATTTAATTTTACATTTTAGCAGGGGTTTTCTGGAGAGAGGAAAGTATAGTGTTACAAACATGAATGGTTTTATTATGAGTCTTGTGATATTTGATGTTTTCCTTAAAGCCCCTACTCTTGGAGTGATGTTATCTCATGAGACTCAAAGATTTCAGTTAACAAAGACGTTTCTAATTATCAGGATTGCAGAGAAAATTTTGAAAAATGTGAATCCTAAATGCACAAAACTCAGAAGGGAATTGAAAGGAATCAAAATATATTATTTAAAAAATCTCATGATTTTTGAGGGTCTGACTCATGATTTTTGAATGAATGTGTGTGGGCAATGAAGGAGTACAGGGTGGGCAGAGTAACAAGAAGATAGAAAGGGAGAATATATAAGGCAGGGAGGGAGTTAGAGAGGGGAGGAATGGTGATAGAGGGAGAAGAGAGGAAAAAAGAGCTCAACTCACCCCAAAGTTTAGGAGAGAACAGGTAAAGTCCACCCACCAGTGGAGACTAACAATTGTGTGTCTGCACAAGAACATTTGACAGGTGTGTAAGTTTGATTTTCCACTCTAAAATGATCACTCACAGCTTAGGAGAAAGAGTCATCCTGCTCAAGTCTCAATATTCAGAATGAAGACACAAACTGTGATTTGTTATTTTCAAACCCTTTTCATATTTTCTCCTGATTGTTTCATGATTTTTGAGACTTGACGTTGGCCATACTGCCGAAGAGAATGAAGAGAGAGGACTGCCAACCAACTCCTCCCCTGTCTCCTCCAATAAAGAATACAAAGAAATCTCTATGAACACCACTCCCAGGAAACAGCAAACTCTTGGAGGGGCAAAGTCCTGGGGTCAGAGCTAAAATTCTACTTCCAAAGCCCAGAAGAGAAATTATCCTATTCTAGGTACTGGATCTGATTTTGTAGAACCAAACACTCAGGTGAAATCTTGGCACTATTGAAGTCAATGGGAGTTTTGTCATTGACTTCAGTGAGCCCAGGCTTTCACTCTTGAGTTTTAACTGAGACCCATCGGTGCTAAAGATGGAGGCATCAGAGAAATGTAGGGCTGGAAGGGCCCTCAAGAGGTCATATATTATAACTCCCTGTGCTGAGGCAGTGTTAATTAACCATAGGCCATCCCTGAAAGGTTTGATTTACTGTTCCAAGAGTTTTCCACAACTAGAAAGGTTTGCTGCTATAAAGAAGAACTTGAGGGGATGTAACAGACTATTAGAATAAATTTGTAAAACTAGAGAAAGCAAACACTGTTTCTGCATAGCCAGGATAGAAATGGTCTGGGAATAATTACCGTAGATATTTTAGTACAAGAGTTATTGTAGGTTAGAGAAATTCTAAAATGAATATCAGGAAAAGTATGTTATTTTCTGCAAAAGATAGTAATTTATATTTTTGTTGAGACTAAGAAGGAAAATTGCAGTTTACTCTGTCACATATTATTTTACTTTGGAATCAGGGAAAAAGCATAGTAGTGACTTTATTTAGAACAACATTCTCTGCCACAGTGGACAATGACAAAATTACACTCGAAAGGAACTGGTAGCAAATCCATTTAATTGTGTTATTTTTATATTTGTCTAAGAACCTATATCTGCTTAATAAGTGTTTTTTTTCCATAATTTGTTTAAGGCTTCTTTCATTCTTCTGGTTTTTTTATTAAAAATACATTCTTTTTTTTCAGATTTCAATATCAGTGTATTCCCCCTAGTAATAACATATGGAGTCTGAATCCAAACAGCTGACTGATGTTTATTTAAAAACTCTCTGCTGAACTAATTCATTATACATTACTTCAGATTTTGTTTTATCTTCTGATTTTTATCACACAGCACATAATGCTGGAGTTACATAATTTAAAACAAAACAAATAAAGTACACATCTGCAATGTAACTTCTGTCTCTTTTTTTTTCCTAAAGGTGTCCTGAGACAGCAAAAATATTGAACAGATAGGGTATATGCTTGAAAGTTACAATGCCACAAGAGATTAAAATATATGCATATACATTTTTGCTCCTTTTGCAGTAAAAATGTAAGCCAGTTACAGGTCATTGTATTGCTGCAAAATGAGAAAAGACTTTCTTCAACAATAGATCAAGTAATTTTAGTTCCTTAAGTACATGAAGTGCTCAGACCTAAATTCTATAAACAATTAAGTGTGTGTGTTGCTTTCCTTGTGTCAGTAACTGACTAAAGTCTATTGGACTATCCACATGTAAGCATTTGCATGATCGGGGCCTAAGGATGGGATTCCAAAAGGGACTTAGGCACCCAAGATGGCTTTCAGGCACCACTGCAATCCATAGAACTCCCACGCAGCTGTCATTTATCCCTGTTAGGTGCCTAATCTTGCTCAGGGCCTAAATTTTTGCAGTAAAGTTCCCTAGATTCTTGGATCTGAACATGGGCATTGCTCCCTCACTCTAGACACCAAGAAATCTATCTCCCACCTAAGCCTGGAGCAAACCACAGGAAGGATAGGCAGTCCTCTGACTAAATTGTGTGTGCAGCCTGATCTGGTAGATGTGTTCAAATGCTCTCCAACTCCACACAAACAGTGGAGGAGGACACCCTCCTCTTATAACCTTTAGCCTAATAGTTAGGGTATTCACTCAGGATGTGGGATACCCCCAGTTTATGTCCTCCCTCTGCCTGCAGAGAAGAGATTTGAACTGGGACTCTGCCACCTCATAGGTGAGTGCCCTAATCACTGCACTTTTATCAGTCTCACTCTTCATGTAGACCAATTAATATTTATTCAATTAATTAAAGTGGAACAACTTCAGTAAGAGATAGTATCAGAGGGGTAGCCGTGTTAGTCTGGTTCTGTAGAAGCAGCAAAGAATCCTGTGGCACCTTATAGACTAACAGATGTTTTTGCAGCATGACCTTTCGTGGGTGAATACCCACTTCTTCGGATGCAAGTAGTGGAAATTTCCAGGGGCAGGTAAATATAAGCAAGCAAGAAGCAAGCTAGAGATAACGAGGTTAGATCAATCAGGGAGGATGAGGCCCTGTTCTAGCAGTTGAGGTGTGAAAACCAAGGGAGGAGAAACTGGTTCTGTAATTGGCAAGCCATTCACAGTCTTTGTTTAGTCCTGAGCTGATGGTGTCAAATTTGCAGATGAACTGGAGCTCAGCAGTTTCTCTTTGAAGTCTGGTTCTAAAGTTTTTTTGCTGCAGGATGGCCACCTTAAGGTCTGCTATTGTGTGGCCAGGGAGGTTGAAGTGTTCTCCTACAGGTTTTTGTATATTGCCATTCCTAATGTCTGATTTGTGTCCATTTATCCTTTTCCTTAGAGACTGTCCAGTTTGGCCGATGTACATAGCAGAGGGGCATTGCTGGCATATGATGGCATATATTACATTGGTGGATGTGCAGGTGAATGAACCGGTGATGGTGTGGCTGATCTGGTTAGGTCCTGTGATGGTGTTGCTGGTGTAGATATGTGGGCAGAGTTGGCATCGAGGTTTGTTGCATGGATTGGTTCCTGAGCTGGAGTTACTATGGTGTGGTGTGCAGTTGCTGGTGAGAATATGCTTCAGGTTGGCAGGTTGTCTGTGGGCGAGGACTGGCCTGCCACCCAAGGCCTGTGAAAGTGTGGGATCATTGTCCAGGATGGGCTGTAGATCCCTGATGATGCGTTGGAGGGGTTTTAGCTGGGGACTGTATGTGATGGCCAGTGGAGTCCTGTTGGTTTCTTTCTTGGGCTTGTCTTGCAGTAGGAGGCTTCTGGGTACACGTCTGGCTCTGTTGATCTGTTTCTTTATTTCCTCGTGTGGGTACTGTAGTCTTGAGAATGCTTGGTGGAGATTTTCTAGGTGTTGGTCTCTGTCTGCGGGGTTAGAGCAGATGCGGTTGTACCTCAGTGCTTGGCTGTAGACAATGGATCTTGTGGTGTGTCCGGGATGGAAGCTGGAAGCATGAAGGTAGGCATAGCGGTCGGTAGGTTTTCGGTATAGGGTGGTGTTAATGTGACCATCACTTATTTGCACCGTGGTGTCTAGGAAGTGGACCTCCCGTGTAGATTGGTCCAGGCTGAGGTTGATGGAGGGGTGGAAGCTGTTGAAATCATGGTGGAATTTTTCCAGAGTCTCCTTCCCATGGGTCCAGATGATGAAGATGTCATCAATGTAGCGTAGGTAGAGAAGGGGCATGAGTGGATGGGAGCTGAGGAAGCGTTGTTCCAGGTCAGCCATAAAAATATTGGCATATTGTGGGGCCATGCGGGTGCCCATAGCGGTGCCACTGATCTGGAGATATATATTGTCATTAAATTTGAAATAGTTGTGTGTGAGGATAATGGCACAGAGCTCAGCAACCAGTTGTGCTGTGGCATCATCAGGGTTACTGTTCCTGACAGCTTGTATTCCATCAGTGTGTGGGATGTTTGTGTAGAGAGCCTCTACATCCATGGTGGCTAGGATGGTGTTTTCTGGAAGGTCACCAATGCATTGTAGTTTCCTCAGGAAATCAGTGGTGTCACGGAGATAGCTGGGAGTGCTGGTAACATAGGGTCTGAGTAGAGAGTCTACATATCCAGACAGTCCTTCAGTGAGAGTTCCAATGCCCGAGATGATGGGGCGTCCAGGATTTCCGGGTTTGTGGATCTTGGGTAGTAGATAGAATAACCCTGGTCGGGGCTCTAAGGGTATGTTGATTCACCCACGAAAGCTCATGCTGCAAAAACATCTGTTAGTCTATAAGGTGCCACAGGATTCTTTGCTGCTTCTTCAGTAAGAGAGAAGGAGGAATACTTATATCAGAATATTCCATAGCCTCATGGTTAGGGCACTAACGTGAGAGGTGGCAAATTCCTCTTCAAATTCTTTCTCATGGTAGAGGGGAGTTGGACTGGGGTCTCCCACATCCCAGATGCATACCCTAGCCCTTGGACTACAGGTAGACCCTACTTATCATAGAAATGTAGGGATAGACGGGACCTTGAGAGGTCATCAGTCCAACCCCCTGCACTCTGGCAGGACCAAGTATATCTAGGTGAGGGGTCGGCCAGTTTGTTTACCTGCCGCTGGCCGCGGTTCGCTGTCCCAGGACAATGGGGGCGGCAGGGATGTGCGGGCCGTGGCTTCCCACCTCCCGCATTGGCCTGGGATGGCGAACCGTGGCCAGTGGGAGCTGCAGTTGGCCGAACCTGCCGACGTGGCTGATAAACAAACTGGCCAGGCCTGCCAGAGTGCTTACCCTGGCGAGCCGCGTGCTAGAGGTTGCCAACCCCTGATCTAGGTTCTCCCTAATAGGTGTTTGCTCAATCTGCTTTTTAAAAACCTTCAATGATGCAGATTACACAACCTCCCTTAGAAGACATTACATTTAGAAAGTTTTTCTTAATATCTAACCTAAATCTCCCTCGCTGCAGATTAAGCTGGTTACTTCTTGCCACTTCAATGGAAGCGGAGACCATTGATCATTGTCCTCTTTATAACAGCATTTAACATATTTGAAGGCTATCAGGTCTCCCCTCAGTCTTCTGTTCTCAACATTACTCATTCCTAATTTTTTAATCTTTACTCATAGGAAAGGTTTCCCAAACCATTTATCATTTTTGTTGCTTTTCGCTGGACAGACTCTGATTCATCCATATCTTTCTTAAGAAATGGGACACTGTTCTCCAGCTCAGGCCTCACCAGTACTGTGTTTTATGTACAACACTCCTGTTATTACATGCCAGAATGATATTAGCCTTTGTAGCAACAGCTTCACATTCATGACATATTCAATTTGTCATCCCCTATAACTCCACATTGTTTTCAGCAGTTATTACCCAATAAATTCTTTATTGAATTTCATGTTCTTGATGTCAGACCAATTCTTCAATTTGTTAAGGTTGTTTTGAATTCTCATCTTGTCTTCCAAAATGCTAGCAATCCCTTCCAGTTTGGTGCCACCCAGACATTTTATAAGCTCATTCTTCACTCCCTGTCATTAATGAAAATATTGAATAATACTAGACCCAGGACAGGCTCCTGCAGGACCTCACCAGATACATCCCTCCTCCCAGTTTGACACCAAACCATTAAGTAGAGCCTTTCAAACAGTTTTACACCCATTTCATCTGGACAACATTTCCTTAGGTTTTTTTTTTTAATGAAAATGGCAGGTGTAATAGTGTCAAAGCCTTACCTAAATCAAGATATTACATCTACAGCATTCCTCCTATCCAGTGACCAGTAACCCTAGCAGAGAAGGGAATTAAGTTGGTTTGGCATGATTGTTTTTGACAAATCCATGCTGGCTATTACTTTTATTCTAGTCTTAGAATTAAATTTTATATAATTTCAGTGGATAATATCAATGTTTATTTTTAAGCTTTTTGAATATTTTTAGGACCTTAAATTTTACAGTGTGGGAAATCATGGGGATGTCAGATAATAATTACAGTAACTCTTCACTTAACGTTGTAGTTATATTCCTGAAAAATGTGACTTTAAGTGAAACAATGTTAAGTGAATCCAATTTCCTCATAAGAATTAATGTAAATGGGGAGGTTAGGTTCCAGGGATTTTTTTTTTTTGCCATACAGTACAGTACTATAGTTGGGAGGTGCCTCCACCTTCCCCACACAGGCACAGCTCACTGGCACTGGAGACAATGAGGCAGGCAAGGAGGCTGAATGTGCTATAGGCTAGGAGAAGCACATTGCACAGCAGCAGTGGTAGCTTCCCCTACTCTGGAAGCACCAGGGGCGGGGGCTCACCCCTCAGCCCACCCATGCTACCCCTTCCCTCAAACTCTCACTCTTAACCCGCCTCTTCTCCTCCCGTCCCCCTTTATTCTACACACTGCGTCCTTGCTCCTTCCCCCTCCCTCCTCTGCCTCCTGCCTGTGGCAATCAGCTGGCTTGCAGTGTTCAGGAGGCAGGAGGGAGGAGGGAGGAGTGAGGATATGGCGCGCAGGCTCCCCCTCCCTCCCCTGACTCCCGAACTCTGCAAGCCAGCTGATTGCCATGGGCAGGAGGCAGGGGAGGGAACGGGAGGTGTGCCGCGTCCTCGCTCCTCCCCCTCTCTCCTGCCCGCAGCAATCAGCTGGCTTGTGGCATTCAGGGGGCAGGAGGGAGGGAGAAGGAACGAGAACTCGGTGCGCAGGCTCCCCCCTCCCTCCTGCCTGTGGCAATCAGCTGGTTTGCAGCATTCGAGAGGCAGAGGAGGGAGGGGGAGTCCTTGCTCCTCCCATCTCCTTCCTGAACGCCACAAGCCAGCTGATTGCTGTGGGCAGGAGGTGGGGGGAAGAGGGGAAGGCGCTGATCCGCAGGGTCTGTTGGTGGGCGGGAGGTGCTGTGGGGCGAAGCATAAGTGAGCTGATAGGGGGGCTGCTAGCTGTGGACAAAGCAGGCAGCCAAATGACGTTATAGCGAAGCATTGTACAACTTCTGTAATTGAGCAGGAACATAACATCAAAACAACGTTAAGCGAGAGGACATTAAGTGGGGAGTTACTGTATTTAATGACAATGAATGTTGAGATTCAAAACTTTTAAGATTTATAACCATTACAACCCAAATTGTCAAGATCACATGTCAAAATATACAAAATAAATATCCTAAATCAAACTGTAATACGTTCTCAAGCATCAATTTTCTTACTTTGCCTATCTGTAAATTTGAATTAGCAATGTAATTTTTTTGCTGATTTGTGTGAGTACAGTGAAATTGACATTTAACTATAAAAATCTAAACCTTCCAAGTCTTCTTATAACCCTATTGTCCTCTAGAAGCTGGATAAAACTGATTGCTGAATAACTTGTTCCAGTATCTTTCAAAATATCAAAGTTAAGCTGACTGGTCTATAATTTCCCAGGTCCTCTTTTTTCCCCTTTTTTAAAAATTGTACTATATTTTACCTTCTCTATTCTTCTGGGACATCACCCATCTACCATGAGTTCTCAAAGATAATTGCTAATCGTTCCAAGATTGTTTAAGATGCATACATGTGGGTATGTGTATTCACCCACGAAAGCTCATGCTCCAATACTTCTGTTAGTCTATAAGGTGCCAAAGGAACCTTTGCTGCTTGAACAATTTAGTATCATCTGCAAACTTTGCCACCTCACATTTTACCCCTTTCTTCAGATCATTTATGAATAAGTTGAATAGGATTGGTCCTAGGACTGACCCTTGGGGAACACCACTAGTTACCCCTCTCCATTCTGAAAATTTACCATTTATTCCTACCCTTTGTTCCCTGCCTTTTAACTAGTTCTCAATCCATGAAAGGATCTTCACTGTTAACACATGACAACTTAATTTATATAAGAGCCTTTGGTGAGGGGCCTTGTCAAAGGCTTTCTGGAAATCTAAGTACACTATGTCCACTGTATCCCTACCCTCCAGCATATCTAGCACTCCTCCCAGTTTAGTGCAAACTTGCTGAGGATGCAGTCCACGCCATCCTCCAGATCATTAATGAAGATATTGAACTCATAGATTTGTCTGTTTTAATTAAGCTTAATGGAAAATCAAGCAAATAAAAATATTCTTGCATTCAGTTTTCATTGTCACCTTAGGATGAATTTAATCAGGCCCTGCTAAATTGAATACGTCTAACTTATCTAAATTCTCTTTAACCTATTCTTTCCCTATTGAGGTTTGTGTTTCTTCACCTCTTCTTGCTTGTATTAATTGTGCTGAGTATCTGGTCACCATTAATCTGTTTAGTGAAGACTGAACCAAAATAAGCATCATATAATTCAGCCTCCTTCATGTCATTGGTTATTAGCTCTCCTTCCCTGCTAAGTAGTGAAGCTATATTTTCTCTTGCTCTGATGTATTTATAGAACCTCTTTATGTTATCTTTTTTGTCCTTCGATAGATGTAACTCATTTTGTGCCTTTTCCTTTCTGATTTTGTCGCTAGATGCTTGTGCTATTCTTCTGTTCTCTGATAGCACTGTTCCATGTTTTCACTTTTTGGAGGATTCCTTTTTGATTTTCAGTTCATTAAAGAGCTCTTGACAGAGCCATATTGCCTTCTTATTCTTCCTCCTATCTTTCCTTAGCATCCAGATAATTTGCTGTTGTACCTTGAATATTGTCTCCTTGAGAAACTGCCTTTTTCTCCCCTGCTTCCCAGATTTTTTTTATGGAGTTAGGTGGTTTCCGAGCATGCCTACTGCAATGGGCACTGTACATCATTTAGGTGGAGAAGTACCTATCTTTCCTAGTTTATGGATCACTAGCAGAGATGGGTGCCTCCCTGAAGTCTGGACTTAGGTGCCAAACTCTGAGAGAGGGACAGGACTTAGCACACATCCCTCTCACCAATATTTCACCTTGTCTAGCTTAGTTGGCTGCCTAACTAGCATGCTGTCTTTCTGGATCATGTTCTTAGGCATCTATGTCTCCCCATTGATTGCATAGGGAACTTCGGCGCCTAACTCAGGCTTTGAGAATTGTAATGTTGTTCCTGTGATTTTCTAGATGTCTGAAAGTTAGGCATTACAATACTCAGCATCACACTTTCATGTGAAAAACTGAAAGGATTTTCCTATATAAAAGCCAGTACAGAGGGCTTGGGAGACAGAACTTCCTAATATATATTTGTAAGAAAACCATATTATGCATTAAACAAGCAAAGTGATACACTGTGTAACCAGTGACTTTGTGATACAGGTGAATCTTGGCCCCAATCTTGCAAGCTAATGCATGTGACAATATACCTCTACCAGTGCAGACTGCCACTGAAGCAGGATTAGTGCCTTAGGCAACATTCATGGATTTCCTCACACCTATCAGTGATAGTCGCCAGCTTCATCACTATGCCTGTGCTTCACCTTGGAAAAAAAGAAAAGAGAGAGAAAGAGAGTACCCTTGCTAACTTGCTGAACAAATATAAAGAAACATAATATATTCTCTAAGGATTGAAAATGTAAGACGAAATCTTGTCTGAAGAAAAAGTAGAGTCTAATGTGAACATCATGTATAGCAGAACACCATCAATTCAATTCAAAGAGACTTTTTTGGCATGCCAAAACTTGTATATTTTGTCAAAGTACAGAAAAGAGAGCAGTATTTGTCAGAAGTAGGTAAGATCTGCTGATGGTAGGGCTACTTGCTGTTTGCAATTGGCTCCTCTGTGTTCATTTTTCAGCAGTATGTGTTCCTGATCAGATTGTAGATCTACAATGGCACCATCTCCCTTCTTGCTCCCAGGCTAAAACACAATGTGTGTTTTGTTCTTCTTATTTGATTTACAATTGCATGTGTGTGGGTGTAAAGGAAGAACCCTGCTGTTTTATTACTTTTACTCTTTATAAATTAATTTTTGGTTTACACATTTGGAAACTCTTGGCATCTTACTGCTCCATTTACTCTTTATATCGTTTTTCATTTTCTATTTTCATTAGTTGTGAGCCTTCTTTTGGCTGCCTGCCTATCACCTGTCTTCACTTCCTCACTTTATGTATAAAAATCTTGCATGGTGATAAGATCAACAGAGCTGATTGTAATTAGATATTTTTTTAGTCTGTTGTGGGATTTTAATTCCTGATTCTGTTCACCTCCTTCTGTGTCTCTCTTATAAAAGTTCTACCTTTTGGGACAGCAGTTTGTTTGTCTCTTGCTTATTGCAATAAAAGACTTTAATATGTCCCCCCCCACCGCTTCCACACAAACTGTACTAGCACATGAATACAAAATGCCTTTTTTTTCATTGTTCTGTTATAAAACCAAAAGAGCATATATTATATATGTACATAATAAAACAATTTGTTATGCATGGACTGCCAAGTTTCTTTTTTCTAATAAAAATAATTGCCATTATATCTTTAATAATGTGCCAGTTCTTATATAAAAATAAAACTAATGCTAATTATCACTAGAGAACTGTTCATTAACTTTTGCAAACAGATAAATAATGGATAGAAGATGTTTAGTTAAACCTGAAATACAGCAAAATACTCCTAATTGGGAAATGGAGGTTGGTAGGTGGTCAGTCATCCCAATTAGGGTACTATTTTGAATATGCAAAAAGGCCTTTGAAAAAAAAACAACTGGAAAATAATTTAATTAAATTAAATACTGTACTGACTAAAAGGCAATAGTGAAATAAAGGATATTCAAATCACCTTAGATATATTCTTAGAATTTTTTGGCAACATTTGAATAAGAAGATTAGAACTTAGAAATTCATACTTAGTGGACCTCTGATTAAACCCCACTTAACCTTTTGCACTGTCAGCCAACTCTAATGCATACTGAAGAATATGGCAATCTTTCCGTTGAACTCACTGAGAGTTAGATTGATACCTATGTGAAAATGTCCCTATTAAGTAGAATTTTTACTAATGCTGTTCCAGTAAAGTAGCAGTCATCACCATTTGCTTCCATTAGGTTAAACCTGTGCTCTCATACATCTTTTGATAAAAAGACTCCCAATTAAGGGCATCCTGATTTAAGTGTAATCTAGTTATGAGTAATTCCAGTTATCCTACAGACCCTGCTTGCAGTGCTATTTCCAGAACTGGTTAAGTGTCTAGATCTGTACTTTGTGTTTTTATATACAGTATATAAAAACTGGGAAGTAGCACTGAGGGGTGCTAACCACTAGGCCACCTAACCCACCAAGAACCCAATTACAGCATCCAAGGGACAGATGTTGAAGGAAAAAGGCAGTAAATTTAAGCCAGCAAAAGGGAAGGAGTACTTTACCGTATAAACTCACACTGATTAGTATGGCTGATTTTTTAAAGATTTTATAAATCTGATATTTGTGAATAATGTAACATTTACAATTACAATTTAAAGATAAGACATTGAATATTATAAATTAATAATTTTGGATGACACCTGACAGTCTGTGGCAGTTAGTAAGAAATTCCCACCCTTAAGCACAGTATTAGTGTTAGGAGTGTTTCTGTCTTTGTCTTGCTTTAGTTTGAAGCCTCCATATTGGCCACTGCCACAGTACGTGACATTGGACTAGATCGGGGATCAAAAACCTTTGGCACGGACTGGTTTGTTTACCTGCCGCATCCACAGGTTCAGCCGATCGTGGCTCGCACTGGCCACGGTTTGCCGTCCCAGGCCAATGGGGACTGTGGGAAGCGGCACATGCCGAGGGATGTGCTGACCGCTGCTTCACACCACCCCCATTGGCCTGGAGCGGCGAACTGTGACCAGTGCGAGCCGCGGACCCGGCAGGTAAACAAAATGGCCCGGCCCACCAGGGTGCTTACTCTGGCAAGCCGCATGTGAAAGGTTGCCAATCCCTGGCTTAGAAACTGGTATTGGGCAATGTACACATTTAAAGTGTAAATGGAAAGAAGAGGGGCCTGGCTATAGCAGGTCCAATGTGTAGTGGGAACAAATTATGAGATTATATGATTAAAATATGACTATGTAGATCATTGTTGCTACCACTGTTATATAATTGTAACAAATCTTCTACAAAATATGTTAGGTAAAGTTTCAATGAAAAAGTTTTGGTTTGCTAATATCATTATCCTATTTGTATGCATGCATCATTTTTATATCTAAAGTTATGAATATTGACTATGTACCTCTATTTTCAAATGTGTTTGCTCCTATGGTAACTCCCACAAGGTACACATCCAGTCTAGCCAACACATTGTGTTTGATAATGGGCCATCAACTTGAATAGTCTATTCACAATGGGCCAAGGAAGAAGTTTATCCACACCTGATGAACTTTCCTGTGGATGTTTTAGCTAGAATATGGGTAATGGCCTCTACTATGACTCATCAAAGCCTGCAAGGTCATGTGATCAGCTTATGTGACACTAAACTCCAACTTTTCCACAAACTGTTCTAAGGTCTTTGCTTGAGACAGGGAGTTTCCCTCCAAATGGCAGAAGCTATACAATTTCCTGGAAACATCTCCATTTTGCCTCTTTCATTCTCTGACCTCTGGACTATAAACTCATACTAAGGGGAACATTCTAACCAAAGGACTGAGGACCTTCTGATTATTTGGAAGCAATCAGAGATTAACAAATCAGCAGTTTATTCCATCACTGATTCAAGCCTAATCCAAGAACATTATAATTATTGTATGCATTTGATTCCTTTAACTAAATTTAACTCTCACCTCTTTTCTCTTATAAATAAACCTTTTGATATTAGATACTCGAGGATTGGCAACAGCATAAGTCTTGGGTAATACCTGAGTTATATATTGACCTGGGTATGTGGCTGGTCCTTCGGGATCAGAAGAATCTTTGTTTGATTAAATTGGTTTTAAATAACCACTCATCCTTAGGTCTCATGTCTGGGTGTTGAAACAAGGACTAGAATACCTAAGGAGACTGCATTTCACACTTCTTGTTAGCCAATGTGGCGTGTCTGTCCTATTCCTTCGCAGTTTATCCTGAATCTGGTATTCTCAGTTGTGATCCTTTGAGACACGGTGACACAAATTATGAAGGTTTTTTCTTTACTTTTAAAAAATGAAGAGGCCTCTGATTACACCTGAGGAGCTACTCTAAGGGATGTGGAAAGAAGAAAATTTTTCCCAAAGCATTAAAATGTTTACATGAAAAGAAGAGGCTTTCTAAGGAGGTAAACTTTGGACAAGTTGTTATATCTGTTTTTGATCTTGTAAATCAAAACAGAAACAAAGAGACTGAAAGTTTCATATAAATTTAGAGAAGAATAAGACAAGCCTTTTGAGGTTTTTCTGTTTATAGTCCGAATAGTACTGTGCCTAGAGAAAGCCAAAGTTTGTTGAGCCAAATAGCTTTGTCTCTAACAGGTTTTCAGTCCCATTATCAATTATTCGAGTCTCATTCTAGTGGAAGAATAAATTGAAGCATGGCATGTTCAAATATCAACCCATAGTAGATTAACTCAGCTAAAGAGTACTTAGCTGTGATTGCAGACTCTTCAATTTCAGCTCCTTTTTTGAAATGCTATATAGTAAAAGTTCCTTTTTTCTCATCCTATTCTTCATTCTTGCTTTGTCTCTGTGTTTTGCTTTCCTCATTCTTTCTAGTTTGCACAATTTAGAAGCACAAACAGACTGACACACTGCCTGGAACAGTCTGGACACATACTGAATACATGAGGCAAAACCAAACCAGGCCATCTGGCCACCAAGTGTGTATAAGGATCTAAATGTGCAGGTCTACAACCTGAGGGTCCTGGATCTCTGATACTCCATTGTGAACACCACAGGAAATGGGTGAAGCAGCATCTCACTAAACATGGAAGGTCAGGACTCACAAGAAGTTCTACTGGAGAATCCAAGGCCTTCTGCTGCCTGATTGGCTTAGACCCGCTACTTAAGCTACAAAGTGAGTTGAGTGGATAGTCTGAGCAGCTATGGTGACTTCCAGCTGTTGATGCCATATTGGATCCTGCTCTTACTTGCCTCCTGCAATCTTGATCCAACCCTGTTCCTGAGACCTGCTCTACTCACAACCTGCTCCTGCTCCTTGCCTGTTTCTTATTCCTGTAATTTCACCTTGTTCCTGACCATTGATTATAAACCCTGATTTTGACCCCAACTCTGACTTCTTAACCCTTGGCTCTGGCATTTGGTATTGGATCCTCAGCCTTGATTCCTAGTCCTGATTCTGGCTGAACCCCCTGGCTCTGGTACTTGGCAGTTGAATTTGGTTCTGAAACCTGCTTCTGTTCCCCAACCTGATGCCTGCTCTGCCCAGTATGCTAGACCACCTATGTCCCAGTTTCTAAGCATGTGGAAATATTTGGGTCAGGAAGTAGTAAGTAGGTACTAATGAAGAATAAAGAAGTGGACACTTCTCGATAATATGACTTTTTCTAATGGGGAACAAGCAACAAAATTCCATTAAGTTTGGAGGGAAATAATATGGGAGATGTCTTAGTATTCTGCAAAAGGAGAATCACACTGATGTTATTATCAAGCACTAGACTTTTCCCAAGCAAATCTTTACAACCAACCTGTTGTTATATAATGTAAACTAAGTTCTTGAAAACTTGTGTACATGTGGTGATTCAAACATATTGTGATGCATCTTGAAGAACTTTATTGCTTTGCCTATGTCTACACCAGGGATCGGCAACTTTTGGCACGCAGCCCATCAGGGAAATCCACTGGGAGGTCGAGACGGTTTGTTTACCTGGAGCGTCCTCAGGTTCAACCAATCACAGCTCCCACTGGCCGTGGTTCACCACTCCAGGACAATGGGGACTGTGGGAAGCAGCACAGGATTAGGGATGTGCTGGTGCAAGTAAACAAACCGTCCTGGACAGCCAGCGGGTTTCCCTGAAGAGCCGCATGCTAAAGGTTGCCGATCCCTTGTCTACACCATGAGCAAGCCATGTGAATCCCCCTTTTTGGTACATATATTCATGTTAGCTCTCATTGATGCAGTAGCACTGGTAGTGGGGGAAAAGACATAGCTGAGGCATGCCAAGTACAAACTTGCCTGAAATCAGTGGGTATGCTCTTAGCACAGCTCAACCATTTCTCCTCTGCTGCTACCTGTGCTAACACAGCTACACTGCTATTTATAGTCCCACTAGCTCAATCTGCATGGGTGTGTGTTCACAAACAGGGGAATCACACAGCTAGCTGTGACATTATTAACATAAACTGTGACCATATAGATCATTATTGCAACCACTGTAATATATTTGCAGCAAATACTGTACAAAGGTGAGGTGTCTATGAAGAGGTTATGATTTGCTGGTTATGATTATGCTATCTGTATGTGTGTATCATTTTTGTAGTTGAAGTTATGAATCTTGGCTATGTACTTGTATCTGGATGTGTTTTGATTCTGAGTAGCCTAAGTGAAGCATTTGGTCAGCTTCTTGAGAACGGAATTTGCAAATTGAGTGCTTAGTCAAGAAACATTTATCTGACAATGGCCTTTGGGAAACTCCAATCCACATAAGTCTTCCTGGGAACGTTCAAGATAGCATGTGAACAATGGACATATGACTTGCCCAGTTGACTCCAAACTTCATCTTGCTGCTGGGATTTTCCACAGTAAGAACAAAGGAGTGTCCTTTCACATGGCAAAGAATATAAAAGGCCCTGGAAACCCCTCCATTTTGTCTTCAATCCTGCTTCTTACTTCTGGAGAAACCTTGCTATAAACCAAAGCTCTGAACAAAGGACTGACCGACACATCCCAGCTGTGGATGTACTCCAGAGACTTGATTTGAACTTGCAGTTTATTCCATCACTGCTACAAGCCTGAACCAAGAACTTTGCCATTAATATATGTAATTGATTCCATTTAACCAATTCTAGCTCTCATCTTTATCTTTTTCCTTTTATGAATAAACCTTTACATTTTTTATTCTAAAAGATTGGCAACAGCGTGATTTGTGGGTAAGATCGGACTTGTATATTGACTTGGGTCTGGGGCTTGGTCCTTTGGGAGCGAGAGAACCCTTTTTCTTTTACTGGGGTATTGGTTTTCATAAACAGTCATTCACATAATGAGTGGCACTGGTGGTGATACTGGAAAACTGGAGTGTCTAGGGAATTTCTTGTATGACTTATGGTTAGCCAGTGTAGTAAAACCAAAGTCCTTTCTATCTGGCTGGTTTGGTGTGCCTTAGAAGTGGAGAAACACCAGCCTTGGGCTGTAACTTCCCTTCTCTGAGCAATTTGTTCTGAAGATGCACCAAGGGCAGCATCTTTACACTAGCTCATAATGTAGTTATGCTCTATGTCTCTTGAGGCCCTGGAATAGTCTTTCAGACTGTCCAGGAAGCAACAGCTTTTTGACCATGAGCTACAGCATTGACATCTTTCATAATTGTATTGCCTTTCTAAGAGCCCTAGCTCCTGGAGTTAGAAAATTACAAGACAGTGTTTTATTTAAAAAAAAATCTAGCCCTCATTATTGCAGAGAAAGCTGGAAAATGTGAACCTTAAAGAATCAAAAACTAAAGTGCAATTTAAAAAAAAATCATGATTTTTGCAGCCTAACTTGGGATTTTAGAAAGCTTTGTCAATACTGCAGTTATAAATCTTTCTATAAGCTGAGAGAAAGTACTTTTTCTATCTCTATTCGTCTTTACAATGGGAGTAATGATACTGGTCTCGTTTGTAAAGTATTGTAAAGTATTTTGAGACCTATGGATGAAAAGAGCTCTATAAGATCTAAGTATTATTAATTATGTTATCCATATGCCCCATTTAGAGCATAGGGAATATCTCTCAAGCCACTAGAACCTTTGAAAAGAGAAGAATCTTTTAAAGTGCAACCATAAGTTATTGTAATTCTACACAGACCATAACTTTTATGATATACCATTGCTTGTGACTGTATAGGTCCCATTGCAAACAATATTTGAGGTTGGTACCATTTTCCATGCTTTTCATTTTATTTCTAGTAATATAAAATTATTTATGGCTAATGCTATATAAGGGGCAAAACATGCATTGACTGCTAGTGGATATAGTGAGAGGGACTGTAGTGGTCAATGTTTATCCCTCCCAGTCAGGTTCAGAGGCAGGCCACTCTGCCTCTTACATCACACAACAAACAGTCAATTAGTAGGATAGGGCTCTGGCCCTCCAGCCCTCCGGCCCCCTTAGTCTATGGCCCAAGCCTACTGGTGGGGCAGACAGCAAACAATACAGTCTGGGGTCTCTGACTCTCTGGGCTGGTCAGAGAAATATGCAGTTTTTAGCACAGCCTCCTGGGTAGTGCAGACAGCAAGCACACAAAGCACAGGCCTTCAGGCCTAGGTGAGTAGGCCACCACCTCAGGGATGGGGTCATCGACAGATGGGCTAGGGGGACCTAGGCCCAACTTACTTCACTGGGTCCTAGCCCAGGGCACTAACAGTGGCCAGTGGTCAGCAGGATCCTACCACAACAGGCTGACTCATATTGCGACAGCACAACCGGACTAATGTCTGGTTTCCCTGGGCTACCAGAGTCCGTTGGTAGGGCTCCATCATCTGTGATTCCTCAGTCTCCTCGGGGTAAATGGTGACCCGCAGCTCCTCTCCACACTCCATCTTTTCCGGGGTCAGGGCGCCACATGGCTCAGTAGCAGAACCAGAGTCCTGCAGCAGGCTAGAAACATTTGCCTCTTTCTCTGGCTCCAGCACAACTGAGCTGAAGGGCCCACCTCTTATACTTCCTGTCCTGCCCCTCGGATTCTTGTAAAGTTGGAATGGAGAAGGCTTGGCTCCATCCACCGGGGGAAGGGGAATGATCCTTCCCCATCAGGGACATAGAAAGCCAATTAAAGTTCCAAAGGTTTTTTTTTTTTTGCAAAGCTTTGTTTACTGGTGAGCTTATCATGCTAAAAATATTATTTAAATATATGGGATGAGTGACTCTGTGATCACACACTATATCTCAAACATCTCACTATATTATTCAGTTCTTTCTACAGACTTAGGCCTTGCTCCTGAAAGCTGTCATGTGCAGGCAGATCTTTGCACATGCATGGATGCCCACTGACTTCAGTATGTGGGTGCTGAGATCTGGCTGCAAAGAGCAACTTGAAGGATGATGGCCTTAGTCCTCCATCTAGACTGTGTTGTAATAGGCTGTACTACTAGGTACATGCAGATAGTCAGTTAAAGGCATCTATATACACATTCACAGTGAATGAGGCAATGGCTCATGTTAGATGGTTAAGGAAAATCTTGTAGTGTGATTTATGACATTGGATTTAAACTGTGATCATATAATGACATTCTTTTTATGTTTCACACCTTCATAGTGACAACTCCTGTCTCTATAGTGCTTCTCTCTGCAACCTTAGTGTTCTCATTGCACATCTTTAGTCAACATACTCTTCACTACAAGTGCTTCAAAATATTATTTTCTTAGGAGTTGACCTTCATGCAGCCAAATATAATTTCATTGCTAAACCCCCATTATGACCACTGACCTCAATGAGCACTCGACCATTTGCATTCCTAAGTGAAAACTCTTACCCCATCCAAAAGCAAGGAGAGGAAAAGAGATCCCATTCACCCACCAGCAGGGTTTCTTCAAAGGAATTAAAAAACAGAATGAAAAAAAACCTGGGCAAATATGCCCTATAATAATAGCCAGCTCTTATCATCAATAGATGTCAAAACATTTTCAAAGGAGGCCAGTATCGCTATCCTCATTTTACAGATAGGGAAACTGAGGCACGTGGAGAGCAGTGATTTGCCCAAAGATACCCAGCAGGAAGGAGGCAGAGTCAGGAATAGAATCTAAATAAGCTGATTCCAAGTCCAACATGTTATCCACTAAGCTGCCATATGCAAAGCTACAAATCTGCTCTGATAGGGTCTTTCTCCTATCTGCAAAATATCCTTCTAATTTAAGTAACAGTAAGACACTTAATATTATAATCTGAGTTGCCTGGTTCTATCACAAAGATATATATTTTTCGGCACAAAACTTTCACTTAGAATATGGAATTATGTCTTTCTTTTTGCCTAGTAAGTGTTCAGTTGCACTCGCTACGCTTTATTCACAGGTCAGTTGAAGCTGTTTGGAGTAACTTAAACATGCCATAGGAGAATATGGCTCTCTGCCTCTTCTGTCGCTAATACTTATTCCCCATGACTCCTGTCATTGCTCAGTGAGATTTAAAAAAGAAATAAAAACATGTTTTATTTCTGATTATATAGTCATCCTTTTTGTACAGTCAGGGTCATAGAATCATAGAATATCAGGGTTGGAAGGGACCTCAGGAGGTCATCTAGTCCAACCCACTGCTCAAAGCAGGACCAATCCCCAACTAAATCATCCCAGCCAGGGCTTTGTCAAGCCTAATCTTTAGCACCTCTAAGGAAGGAGATTCCACCACCTCCCTAGGTAACCCATTCCACTGCTTCACCACCCTCCTAGTGAAAAACTTTTTTCCTAATATCCAACCTAAACCTCCCCCACTGCAACTTGAGACCATTTCTCCTTGTTCTGTCATCTGCTACCACTGAGAACAGTCTAGATCCATCCTCTTTGGAACTTCCTTTCAGGTAGTTGAAAGCAGCTATCAAATCCCCCCTCATTCTTCTCTTCTGCAGACTAAACAATCCCAGTTCCCTCAGCCTCTCCTCATAAGTCATGTGCTCCAGCTCCCTAATCATTTTTGTTGCCCTCCGCTGGACTCTCTCCAATTTATCCACATCCTTCTTGTAGTGTGGGGCCCAAAACTGGACACAGTACTCCAGATGAGGCCTCACCAATGTCGAATAAAGGGGAATGATCACGTCCCTCGATCTGCTGGCAATGCCCCTACTTATACAGCCCAAAATGCCATTAGCCTTCTTGGCAACAAGGGCACTGTAATAGTCTGCGGTTGGGGCCGTGCCCTCTCAGGGGCCGTCGGGAGCCAGGCCGCCTCACTACACGGCCCAAATCAGTCTCCGGGTTCTGAAGGTGTTGGGGTTCTGCCCCTCAAGCAGGGACTGAACAGAAGGCACACGATTAATGCAATGAGTCCCAGCCCTCAGCCAGGGCGGGACAGCAGACACTAGGGCTAGGCTCAGATCCTTCCCGCAGGCTGAGCACCCATAAAGTCAATAAGCCACGGCCCTCATTCAGGGCGGGGCAGCGAACCAGTTCTAAGCTCCGGTCCTGGCAGCCGGAGCTGAGCGGTTACAAAGTCAGTAAGCCCTAAGCCCTAGCTCAGGGCGGGGCAGCACACAAGAGTCCAGGGAGCTCAGATCCCCCTGCCGGCTGAGCAGTAACAAAGTTAACAGGCTAAGCCCAGGCCCTCAATCAGGGCGGGGCACCAAACACAGCAGTTCTAGGCTCAGCTCCTTACCGCAGGAGCTGCGCAACAATAATAGTTCAGGGCTCAGGTCCTTGCATCAGGAGCTGAGCAACAATAGTCAGTAAGCCCCCAGCCCTAGGTCAGGGTGGGGCAACAAACAATAGTTCCAGGGGCTCAGGTCCTTGTCCCAGGACCTGAGCTATGGCAATAGTTCCGTAAGCCCAAGCCCTTAGTCAGGGCGGGTAATAAACAATAGTTCAAGGCTCAGGTCCTTATAGCAGGAGCTGAGCTACCACACTACTTCAGGGAGCCCAGGCCCTTAGTCAGGGCGGGGCAACACACAAGAGTCCAGGGGGGGCTCAGGTCCTTGCAGCAGGAGCTGAGCACTAACAAAGTCAGGAAGCCCAGGCCCTTAGTCAGGGCGGGGCAGCAACACAGCAGTTCTAGGCTCAGGTCCTTACAGCAGGGCTGAGCAGCAATGATAGTTCAGGGCTCAGGTCCTTGTATCAGGAGCTGAGCTACAATAATAGTTCAGGGCTCAGGTCCTTGCATCAGGAGCTGAGCAGCAATGAGAGTTCAGGGCTCAGGTCCTTGTATCAGGAGCTGAACCACAGCAACAAGTCAGGAGGCCCAGACCCTTAGTCAGGGCGGGCAATAAACCATAGTTCAAGGCCCAGGTAAGTGCAGGCTTCTCTGCCTGAGTGCTGGCAGGAGGGGGAGTCTGCCACCCATGCGTGGGGTGGCAGGGGGGACACAGGCCCACCCACTCCTCTGTGTCCCAGCCCGGGGCCCTAACAGCGGCGTGGATCCGCTGCAGTCAGTGGGGATCCTGGCCGCAACACACTGACATGGGCACGTCAGTGCCCTCAGCCGGACAGGGGTCGGCTACCCCCGGGCTACACTCCATCTCCCCCTCCATGGGTACCTGCTCCTCGCTGGGCTCTGCAGCGGGGTCCCACACCATGGGCTCCTCGGCATGCTGAGGGCTCTCTAGGTCGGGCTGCTCCTCCGGACTCAGGTCACGGGAACGCTCGGGCAGTTCCTCGGGGTACCGGGCTCGGGGCAGGCTCGGCCAGTCCACCTCGGGGTACCTGGCTCGAGGGAGGCTTGGTCGGTCCACGTCCGGGTACCTGGCTCGAGGGAGGCTCGGTCCGTCCGCGTCAGGGTACCTGGCTCGGGGCAGGCTCGGTCCGGCAGGAGCCCGAACGGGAGCGTCCGTCCCCTCCGGCCGCTGGGCTCCAACTGAGTGTTGAGGCCAGGCTTTTATACTTCCTGTCCCGCTCCTTGACTTCCGGGGGGCGGGAACAGGCGGCGGTGGCTCCGCCCACTGAGGTGGCTGTTCCGGTTCCTCCCTCTCAGGGGCTGTCGGGAGCCAGGCCGCCTCACTACAGGCACACTGTAACCCCTAGGTCCTTTTCTGCAGAACTGCTTCCTAGCCATTTGATCCCTAGTCTGTAACAGTGTATGGGATTCTTCCGTCCTAAGTGCAGGACTCTGCACTTGTCCTTGTTGAACCTCATCAGGTTTTTTTGGCCCAATCCCCTAATTTGTCTAGGTCCCTCTGTATCCTATCCCTACCCTCCAGCATATCTACCACTCCTCCCAGTTTAGTGTCATCTGCAAACTTGCTGAGAGTGCAGTCTGCACCATCCTCCAGATCATTAATGAAGATATTGAACCAAACCGGTCCCAGGACCGACCCTTTGGGCACTCCATTTGAAACCGTCTGCCAACTAGACAAGGAGCTGTTGATCACTACCCGTTGAGTCCGATGATCTAGCCAGCTTTCTATCCACTTTATAGTCCATTCATCCAGCCCATACTTCTTTAACTTCTGGCAAGAATACTGTGGAAGACCGTATCAAAAGCTTTGCTAAAGTCAAGGAATAACACATCCACTGCTTTCCCCTCATCCACAGAGCCAGTTATCTCCTCATAGAAGACCATTAGGTTAGTCAGGCATGACTTGCCCTTGGTGAATCCATGCGGACTGTTCCTGATCACTTTCCTCTCCTCTAAGTGCCTCAGAATTGATTCTTTGAGGACTCGCTCCATGATTTTTCCAGGGACTGAAGTGAGACTGACTGGCCTGTAGTTCCCCGGATCTTCGTTCTTCTTCCCTTTTTTTAAAGATGGGAACTGCATTAGCCTTTTTCCAGTCATCCAGGACCTCCCCTGATCGCCATGAGTTTTCAAAGATAATGGCCAATGGCTCTGCAATTACATCTGCCAACTCCTTTAGCACCCTTGGATGCAGTGCATCTGGTCCCATGGACTTGTGCTTGTCCAGTTTTTCTAAATAGTCCCGAACCACTTCTTTCTCCACAGAGGGCTGGTCACCTCCTCCCCATATTGTGCTACCCAGTGCAGCAGTCTGGGTGCTGACCTTCTTTGTGAAGACAGAGGCAAAAAAAGCATTGAGTACATTAGCTTTTCCACATCCTCTGTCACTAGTGTCCTCCAGCATGCTTGTACTAAAGTGATCACCTTGCTAGTTAGGGAGTTCGTCTTCGCTAATGACTGTGCACTTGAAGCGCATACCATTGAAGACATGCAGCATCTAATTTACTGCTTTTCTAGATCAGCAAAGTGATTTGGACTCTCTATCAGCTTCCAGGAAACTGAAGTTCTTAACCCACCTGCTCCAGGAAAAAAAAGTATTCTGACTTGAAATTACAATTGATGACACATGTGGTAGAAAATGTTACTATCTTGACAGCAGTTTATCTAATAATGCTATGATCAGTGATGAAATCATGCGGTGCATTTCTAAAGCCAGTTACACCTATGGTTGACTTTGTTGCCACTTCTGAAATGTGAGAGGAGTTCAACTTCACACCAAGATTAGTGTCTATCGTACAAACATGTTAAGCACTCCTCTCTATGGCTGTAAGACATGGACACTCTGTAGCAGTCACTTGAAATAACTAGAGCATTTTCACATACACAGTCTGCAGCTCATCTGTAACATCATGTGATCGGACAAGATGGCAAACAACGAAGTGCTGGACCCATGCTTCATGACTAGTATTGAATTCCTAATCATTCAGAAACAACTCTGCTGGGCTAGTCAACTCATACATATGGGTGATACATGAATCCTCAAAGCTATATTTTACAGACTGTTGAAAATAGAAGCATGTATGTTCGGAGGCCAATAAAAACAATATAAGGACATTCTCAAAGCTCAGCTAAAAGCTGGCGAAGTCTACCAAAACACATGGGAAGCTGCTGTTATGGAATGGTGGCAGACCTGTTTGTGGTTAAAGCCATTGAGAATAGCAGAAGAAAAAATTCCAAAGAGAAGTATGAATTAAGAAAGAAAGGGTCTGGAAAAAAACATGCAACCACATCTGCCCAAGGTCCTGATGCTTCTGTGGATCCCTCATCAGGTTTACATTTGCACAAGAAAACACACTAAAACAAACTGACTCTCATGCATTGTCTACAACTGGAGACTCAAAAAACAACACTCTGCTTTGTATCAGAATTAAGTATTGAGTTAAAGTACCTCAAGTACAAAATGAAGTAGAACAAGTCACCACATGTGCATGCTAGAATCTCCATCCACTGACTGGCTTATACTCAGTAAACAATCAGGAAAAATAAAGTTATAAATAATAGTGCCGCAAAGCAGAGGATTATTAAAATAAGTTATTACAATTAACGTTGTTACTGTTGTTTTAACTGAGTATCATTTATTTAATATTCAACAAACAAATTGTTCATGATGTTCTTAAATCAAATTACTTCTACTTGAACTGATGGAAATGTTGTTTGCAACTTTTCTTTTGACAAAAAAATGCCTTTTTTTGAAACAGGAACATTAAAAATATTCTTTTTAAAAACATTCAAAATTTTTACTGAAATGAACAAAAAAAATAGAAACTTCAGCTTTTATTTTTTCCCCTTTGTCCACCTTTTTTTCTTTCTTTTTATGCTGAATGCAATAGAATAATTTATATCCACATTTTTTTCACTTTATTTTATTTTTCCACTCTAATTTTAAGAATTTCTTCAACTTTTGCAAAGTTAGAGTGGCAACAAGAAAAAATAAAATCTGTAAATCAGCCACTCCAAAAATGTGGAAAATAAAGAAAAGCTTTTCCATTTTGCAGAGAAATAACTTACTTATTCTGAAATTTTTCACATCTTTTTTTTTGTTTTCATTTTTTCAACCAGTTATAACTCTTATGCCTTGTCTTCAACAGAACAATTCACAGTGCAGAAAGTTAGTCACAGGCATAAATCTTTGAATAATAGGGCCATAAATAATAACAGGGTTTTAAAATAAGGAGAAATTTAACATTTTAATCTGAGTTGCATGTCTGCTTTACAAATACTGAGGATAGTTTAGTTTTAAGGCTAATGACATTTCAGTCTAAAATGTTACTCATATGATCCAGACTACTTCCAAAATTTCTTGTATTTATAGCCATGATTTCCATGTTTATTACTGAGTGAAAACATTTAAGGGCACTACATATGAACCTTAAAATCCAGATGCTAAATTACTGTTCATATGAAATAAGGCTAAATGAGAATAAGTAGGTTGGAATGTTTAGCCTTTTCCTAACTTTTTTCCCACTGAAATCAATGGGAGTTTTACTTAGACTGTGTAAGCTCTTTGGGGCAGGAACTCTCTTTTTGTTCTGTTTCTACATGCAGGCCAACACTAAGTGCTTATGAAAATCCCACCAGTATGGTATAATTTTTCTTCTTTGGAAAATGTGGTGTTCTCCATTTTCTGGTACAATGACAGACTGACTATATCCACTGGCTAGATCCACAGTTGGCAATTGTTTAGCACATAGTATTAAAGAGTATATATATATACTCTTGAATACATACAACTTTCAAGGTAATATCATGGAATAATTGCAGCCCATACATCCTTTCTAGGAATCTGATTGGCTAGTTGTAGTCATGAACTTGATTACACTTGAATAATCCTTTTGTATTTTTCTGGGATAGACCTATATTGATCTGCAGATAATAAATGGGATCTGAGGTTAGTAATAAAATAGTCAATTCTACAGGTTCACCTGAGGTTACCATAACTTATATTATAGTTATGGCATCATGATCAACATGCAAAGCCTGTTACATATCTATGATGAGAATGCAGGAACGTAACTGATAAAAATAGACATACTTCCATGACATAGAGTTATGTGCCCTTATGTCTGCCCTAAATAACAGATTCACGAAGTCTTACAAGAGACAAATTCATGAAGTGTGTGTATCTGCGTCATGTTGTGAAAAATAATGCCATTTATATAATATAATAATACTTAGCGTTTACATCCCACTTTGTTTTCAAAATATTTTTCATTGACTTAATCTTCACAACACCTCTGTGACTTAATGTATGTAAGTATCTTTTAAACAGTGCCTTTCTTGATGAAATAATGCTTATAATGTGCAGTTTTCCTTTACTGAGCTAGTTGACTCCTAAGAGTTCATAACAGATATTCAAGTGCACAATTTTAAATATCAAACCCATTGTTGAAGAAAAGATGTCTGTATGAAATATAACATCATATAACAATCATGCAATGTGCTATTGCCAGAGTCTACTGTAATTGAACTTAACATTTCTAGAGGATCTGCTTTCTCAGAGGACCTTGCTGAGATGTGTTGTCAGCTATTTATAATGGAAATGAAAGCTTAAAATTCCCTGCTTGATCTTCTCACATATCACCATTAGTTCTGCTTGAGATTTCATAACTCATTCCTAAAAGGCAATGAAGAGTACCAATATTTCCAACTGCAGTTATCTTCACAAGATCTCTTAGTTCCTATATAAAAATGTACCTAAACTGGGGTAAGGTTTGAGAGTATCTATCAGGTAAATGCAGTGCAAGGGTGTAGTAATTATTCCCAAAACAAGCATTATAAATCTAAGAAATTCAGAGTTAAAGTAATACTGAAAAGAAATCCAAACATATTAATGTATGAATATGCGCAGTGAAGGCACCCAAACAAATGTACACCCATCCTGTAGTGCAGACATACAATAGCAACAAATTATGTCTAGTATATAAGTGTTTGTCGTCCCAGATTATATGAAATTGATTTTTTAAATGCACATTATATTTTGCTTTCTTATCATGTCACTATAGGGTAGTATTAAAGTTGTTTGTATAAAGTTAAAATCCATTTATTCATCTGCTCTCTCTGCTAAGTATTCCCAATCTTTTAAATGGCTCATCATACAAAAAAAACTATCCATGGCTGCAAAAATTTCTGTCATATATCTTGGCACACTACTCTTATTTCTTGCTATACTTTTTTTAGACAGAATGGACAGAACTGAATAGAGTATTCATAGTGAGGGAGTATCATTGATTTAGTTTATATAATGATATTATAATATTTTAGTATTATTTTCTATCCCATTATTTCTATAGCCCAACATTTCATCGGGTATTTTTGTTGTTGTTGTTGTTGTTGTTGTGTTTGTTTTTACCACCACTTATTACTGAGCAGAAGTTTTCATCAAGCCATTTGCAATGACACTAGCATGTTTTTCATAAATAACAAAAGTTCATTTAAAAGCCAGTAATTGATAAATGGTTCAAATAATTAATTTGGATGCTGAGCTGGCTGAAACACCGCCAGGTTCATGTGAAATTTCAAAAGTTGTATTTTTTTAAAATCAGAATTCCTGAAAAAAATCATTCAGGAATGGCACCTGTTGTTTGAAATTGACATTCTTGTCAGTTTCTTGCTTTTAGCAGAGAGGAAACTCACAAAAAATGTCAGTTTTAATCAGATGCAGCTTGGGTTCCCAGGGTCTGCAGCTGAAGGGAAGCCCCAAGATGTGGACTTCCTGGGGACAGGATCCCAGGCCTTCCAGATTCCCAGGCCAATTATTCAGGTATTCGGCCTGCCTGATTCCTGAGCAGGCAGCCTGGTGTCAGTAAACCCTGGGGTGCCCAGCCTGGGGCAGTCCGCATGACAGGACTGACCTGAGGCCATGAACCCTGAAAGCACACCTTAGAGGTCCTTTCAGATTTCATGGCAGGGAGTCTAGAAGCCCTGGAATGTTAAACCTTCCCTGGAGCTATGGACCCTAGAAACCCAGGTCCCCAGACCTAGGCAGTCTACATGTCAGGGCTGCCTTGGAGAATTGGAGCCAGGCAGTCCACATGGCTAGTCTGTCCTGGACCCAGGAAACCTTGAAGCCGGCACTTCCCAGTGCCCGGGCAGTCCCTATGGCTGCCCTGGTAGCCCACAGCATCTAGACAAGTGCGCTGGCAGGGAATCAGGCAGGTTTTGGACAAAAAAAAAAAAAAACCCTGGCAGACAGTACTGTCAGATCTCTGGAAAGCAGGGTTCTGCCAGACCTATGCCAGTGGCTTGGAAAAAGTTTATCAAACCCAACTTGCTTTCAATAGAAATTTCAGGCTTGTTGAACCAGCAATTTCACTGGAAAATTTCCTACCAGCTTTACACTCATGTGCATAACCATCCATTTGTCAAAACTGAACTTCATCTTCCATTGTACTGTTCATTTCTCTAGCTTTATTAAGATTATCTGAAGTTCCTCACAATCTTCTCTCATCTTCTCTGCCCTAATTAGTTTGGTATCATTGTTCGGCCTTTTTCCCAATTACTGATAAATACTTTAAGCATCAGTCCAATGTGAAATCTTTAGACATCCTTTGAAAAATTATTTTTCTTCTGTCTCTTAACTAATGTCTAATCCAGGGGTTGGCAACTTCTGTCACATGGCTCACCAGGGTAAGCACCCTGGCGGGTCGGGCCAGTTTGTTTACCTGCCACATCTTCAGATTCGGCCGATCGTGGCCCCCACTGGCCGTGGTTCGCTTTCCCAGGCCAATGGGGGTGGCAGGAAGCCGCGGCCCGTACATCCTTCGTCCCGCACCGCTTCCCACAGCTCCCATTGGCCTGGGACAGCGAACCTCGGCCAGTAGGAGCCGCGATCGGCCGAACTTGCCAACGCGGCAGGTAAACAAACTGGCCTGGCCTGCCAGGGTGCTGACCCTGGCGAGCTGCGTACCAGAGGTTGCCGACCCCTGGTCTAATCCATCAGAGTTCTTTACCTGTCACCATATGACTGCCTAGCTTCTTTAATTGATAGTTATGTGGGACTCTAAGTGTATGTCTACACTATGAAATTAGGTCAATTTTATAGAAGATGATCTTTAGAAAGTGATTTTAAACAGTCAATCGTGTATGTCCCCACTAAGCGCATTAAGTCAGAGGAGCGCATCCTCAATACCATAGCTAGCATCGACCCATGGAGCGGTGCACTGTGGGTAGCTATCCCACAGTTCCCACAGTTTCCGCTGCCCATTGGAATTCTGGATTAAGCTCCCAATGCCTGATGGGGCAAAAACATTTTTATGGGTGGTTTTGGGTACATGTTTTCAGTCTCTCCCTCCCTCCCTCCCCCCATGAAAGCAATGGCAGACAATCGTTTCGTGCCTTTTTTCCTGGGTTACCCGTGCAGATGCCATAGCATGGCAAGCATGGAGCCTGCTCAGCTCATCACTGCTGTTGTGAGCATTGTAAACACCTTGCACATTATCCTGTTATCCTGCAGTATGTGCAGAACCTGGCTAGGAGATGCCAGCACGAGGATGATTGTGAGGAGGACATGGATACAGATGTTCCTGAAAGCACAGGATGTTGCAATTGGGACATCATGGCAGCAGTGGGGCAGGTTGATATAGTGCAATGCCGATTCTGGGCCCAGCAAACAATCACAGACTGGAGGGACCGCATAGTGTTGCAGGTATGGGATAATTCACAGTGGCTGAGAAACTTTTGCATGTGTAAGGCCAGTTTCCTGGAACTTTGGGAGTTGCTTTCCCCTGCCTTGAAGCACAGGAATACAAAGATGAGAGCTGCCCTGATAGTTGAGAAGTGAATGGCGATAGCCCTGCGGAAGTTTTCAACACCTTACTGCTACCAGTCAGTCGGGAATCAATTTGGAGTGGGCAAATCTACTGTGGGGGCTTTTGTGATCCAAGTAGCCAATGCAGTCACTGACTTTCTGCTAGCAAGGGTAGTGAGTCTGGGAAATGTGCAGGTCATACTGGATGGTTTTGCTGCAATTGGGTTCCCTAACTGTGGTGGAGCGATAGACAGAATGCATATCCCTATCTTGGCACTGGACCACCTTGCCAACCAGTACATAAACCGCAAGGGGTACTTCTCAATGGGGCTTGAAGCACTGCTGGATCACAAGGGACATTTCACCGACATCAATGTGGGGGATGGCCGGAAAAGGTGCATGACGCTCGCATCTTTAGGAACTCTGGGCTGTTCGAGCAGCTGCAAGAAGGGACTTACTTCCCAGACCAGAAAATTACCGTTGGGGATGTTGAAATGCCAATAGTTATCCTTCGGGACCCAGCCTACCCCTTGCTCCTATGACTCATGAAGCTGTACACAGGCAGCCTGAACAGTAGCAAGGAGCAGTTCAACTATAGGTTGAGCAAGTGCAGGATGGTGGTAGAATGTGCGTTTGGATGTTTAAAAGCTTGCTGGCACTGTTTGCTGACCAGGTTAGTCCTCAGCTCAACCAATACTCCGATTGTTATTTCTGCTTGCTGTGTGCTCCATAATATCTGTGAGAGAAAGGGAGAGACGTTTAAGGTGGGGTGGGATGTTGAGGCAAATCACCTGGTGGCTGATTTTGAGCAGCCCGACACCAGGGCGATTAGAAGAGCACAGCTAGGCGCACTGCACATCATAGAGGCTTTGGAAACCAGTTTCATGACTGGCCAGGCTATGCTCTGACAGTTGTGTGTGTTTCTTCTTGATGCAAACCCGTCCCCATTGTTGATTTTAATTCCCTGTAAGCCAACCACCGTGCCCCTTTCGATCACAGCTGGCAAAGGAAATAAAGTCACTATTGTTTTGAAACCATGCATTCTTTCTTTATTAATTAAAAAAAAGTGAGATAACTGACAAGGTAGCCCGGGTTGGGTAGGGGAGGAGGGGAAGAGGGAAGGACAAGGCCACATTGCTTATTGTAGACACACTACAATCAAAACTGTTTGAATGACAGCCTTCTGTTGCTTGGTACATCCTCTGGAGTGTAGTGTCTGGGTGCCAGAGCCTCCCCCCACCCCACGTTCTTGGGCGTCTGGGTGAGGAGGATATGCAACTTGGGGAGGAGGACAGGCGGTTATATAGTGGATGCAGTGGCAGTCTGTGCTCTTGTTGGCTTTTCTGCAGCTCCACCAGATGCCTCGTCATGTCCATTTGCTCCCCCATTACATCAGCATCGCTTCCTGCCTCTTCTCATCGTGCTCACTTAATGCTTTCCTGGCCTCTGCCACTGAATGACTCCATGCATTCAGCTGTGCCTTATCAGTGTGGGAGGACTGCATGAGCCCGGAAAACATACCATCGCAAGTGTGTTTTTTTCACCTTCTAATCTGTGATAACCTCAGGGACGGAGATGACAGGGGGAGCATAGAAATATTTGAACCTGTGAGGGAATAAAAGAGAGAGAAAATTTAAGATGATACATTTCTGAGAACAAAAGGGAGACTCTTTCACAGTGAATCAAACAATTCACAGCAGACAGCACATGTGCTTTAGGTACAAGGTCTCATTTTGCCTTTTATATTGAGAATCTGCCAGTATAGTGACACATCACACATGGCTGGGCAACAGAATTCGGTTTCCAGGTAGCCATGGTAAGCCAAAGGGTATGCGGAGTTGGCTTCTTCCACCTTCATAATGTGTGGAATGGTTTCAAATTGCAGTGCCCTCCTTTCCAAAGCAAGCAATGCTGGTTGGGTTTGCCATTTAAAAGGAGGGACTGCAGTTTTCAGGTGGACGTGCAGCACACACATCCACCCACCCCACCACGTGGCTATTCTCAGGGATGATCCTTTTTAGCCAAGCGCAAACAGCCCAGCATGAACAGGGTCCTTTTACTGTTCCCTTACAAAAATTCCCGTATTTCAACCAGGTGACCATGAATGATATCACTCTCCTGAGGCAAACACAAAAAGATATAGACAGAATGTTGCTTGAATGCAATCAAAAGCCAGAACCATAAACTGTCATGCTTTGTGCTGAAATGATTCCAGACTACCTGCTACTGGCTTGGCATTGTAATGTGTTCTACCAGGGAGGACGAAATAAGGCAGCTCTCCCCAGAAAGCTTCTGCAAAGGCTTTCAAAGTACCTCCAGGAGAGCTTCATGGAGATGTCCCTGGAGGATTCTCGCTCTATCCCCAGACACATTAACAGACTTTTCCAGGAACTGTACTGGCCACAAATGCATCCCAATTCTTCAGGGCAAATCATACATTAAACACAATTGCTTTAAAACCCTGTACTGTAGTTATAAATGTGCACTCACCAGAGGTGCCTTCTCTGGCTTCAGGGTCCAGGATCCCACCTTGGGATGGTATTGGCTCCAGGGTGATGAAAAGGTCTTGGCTGCCGGGGAGAATGTATTCACCACTTGCCTGATGCACATTCTCCTCCTCCTCTTCCCCATCCACAAAATCCTCCTCCCTGTTGCATAAGACTCTCCCCTTTCAGGTGTCCACGGACAGTGGTGGGGTAGTGGTAGGGTCCCGCCCTAGAATGCCATTCAGCTGAACGTAGAAATAGCATGTATGGGGCTCTAACCCGGAGCCACCATTTGCCTCCTTTGTCTTTTGGTAGGCTTGCCTGAGCTCCTTAAATTTCATGCGGCACTGCTGTGTGTCCCTGTTGTAGCCTCTGTCCACACGCCCTGTGTGATTTTGGCATATATATTAGCATTTCTTTTTTTTTATCAGAGTTCAGCCTGCACAGATCCTTCTCCCCATACATCAATCAGATCCAGTGTATCCCATTCGGTTCATGCTGGAGTTTGTTTGCGATTCTGGGGGGACTGCATGCTTAACTGTGCTGCTGAGCTTGCCTCGCTGACCAAACAGGAAATGAAATTTAATATTTCCTGGGGCTTTTCCTCTGTACTTGGCTAGTGCATCGGAGTTGAAAGTGCTGTCCAGAGCGGCCACATTGGAGCACTCTGGGATAGCTCCTGGAAGCCAAAACCATCGAATTGTGTCTGCACTACCCCAAATTCAACTCAGCAAGGTCAATTTTAGCACTACTTCCCTCGCCAGGGAGGAGTACAGAAGTCGATTTTAAGAGACCTTTAGGTCGACAGAACGGGTTTGGTGTGTAGACGCATTGCTTATAAAATCGACCTAACGTGGCTAAATTCAGCTTAACCTCATAGTGTAGACCAGGGCTCATATTGGCTTTTTGAAAATCCCAGTGCACAACCAGCTTGCAAAAATACATTTGAATGTTTACTTTCTATTGCATATTTACTCTCATTTTTGTAATATTCCTGAGCAAACAATGGAAATAACAGTCAGCTTCAAGCAGCACCTCCCTAATCTGCATTTCATGTAGTCCTGTATCTTGACAATAATTGGTACCAGATGCTGCCTCAAAGAAAGATGCAACAATTCTGCTAGTAGAGACTACCAGCGAACACTTAGGTACTGAGGGTTTAATGATGCTCCCATTGAAATCAATAGCAATACCTCCATTGACTTTAATGGAACAAGATTAGGTCATTATTCATCCCATTGATTTTCAGTGGGATTACTCATGTGCTTAAGGTTAGGCATGTGCATAAAAAGAGTTTCTCCTCAACCTCAAAGTAGTTGACTTATTCCCGGAGGCATGAGGATTTTATGTCCTTATACTGTTTATTGTATCATATAATATAGCTGTGGATATTGATTATTCATATCAATATCTAATACTTTTAAAAAAAATCTTGATAAGCTCTTGCTATCAATAACAGTTTGGACCAGCAAATCCCAGTAGTTATGGTAAAAGCAATCCCTCATTCCTTCTTTCCAATTTCCCTTTTTTCAGTTTTAAATATTTTGCCTTCTAGTTTCCTCGGATATATTTTTACTAGTATTATGGTCATTAGGTAAATATTAGGTAAACAGAAGCTCTGAACCATCGTTTGTATGCCTCTATCATATAACTGCTTATACCACTCATCTGCCAACTTTAGTTGTAATCTTTTTTAGTCTATCCTCATATGAAAGGCATTCCATGAATCTAATAATTGTGTTAGTCTTCCCTGAAACTATTCTGTTTCTGCTATATCCTTTTTGAGATGAGAACTGAATACAGCATTTAAATTGAGGATGTACCATCAAAGTAAATGATGACATTATAATACTTTCAGTATTATCCTCTATCCTCTTTCTTAATTCAAATTTAATTCAACCTAACATCTTATTGCTTTTTTGCTGTGTCCTTTTGGCAGATGTTTTCAAAGTCATGTCATTGTCTAAGTTGCTGAAGTAATGCCAAGAACTATTCCTGAGTAGCTGCAGTTAATTTAGAATCCATCAATGTCTATGACTATTCATCTTGTTTCTTCCAAAGTGCCTCTATTTGCACTTGTCTACACTGAAAGAAATTTGCTATAATTTTGCCCAATTGCCTACTTTAGCTACACCACCAATTCAACAACTTAACTTTAAGCATCTACTGTAGTCTCATTGTCTTCGTATTTAAGTGTTTGGCTGAGCAGGAATGAGACCACTCATGCTTAAAGTTAAATATCTGTATCTTTGCTAATCCAGGCCTCTGCCCTTCTATAGGATTTTTCCTTTTATTTATTGGACAGTGTCTTCTATATCCTGGAATTTTGAATCAAATGATAAATGTGTGAAAGTAATTCTGTATTTTAACCTTTCACATATGGGGCACAAACAAGAACCTGCAGCTATTATACTATAGCTGACAACCAAAGCAAGCCGGAATCTTGAAGTAGTGTATCCTTTACAGAAGCATTTGTTATTGAAACTTAATCACACTAGAACTTTCCACTTCCTTTATTTAAAAGTTTTCATTTGCCTTCAACTTGAGATATCATCACTTTTCCCCTTTACTGCTGTCTAATTCAAGAAGAGCCAAGTTTTATATCAAAGATGTTGTTCAATCAAACAACTTTCTATTTCCTATCAGTGCTGAATATTTTAGAACTCCACTCCAATTGGAAAAAATACAAGCACAAATTCATATTTGAAATCTTGGCTATTCCTGAGCCATAACAGCTTCAAAGGGCTACCAAAGGACTGGCAGGCACTCTAGTTTGTCAAAAATATCAAAATACTTTAGGCACTAAATTAATCCCTCTAAAATCAGTATGGTTTCAAACTCCTTTGAAATAAGATACAGAAAAAAGACTGATAAAAAAAAGTTAGTGTTTTATTATTTTTTTTTTAATGTAGGCATGTTGTTAGGCTAGGACAGGGATCGGCAACGTTTGGCATGCAGCTCACCAAGGTACGCCCCCTGGTGGGCCAGGCTGGTTTGTTTACCTGCCACGTCTGCAGGTTCAGCCGATCATGGCTCCCACTGGCCGCGGTTCATCACTCCAGACCAATGGGGGCTGCGGGAAGCGGCGAAGGCCGGCAGGCCGCATGCCAAACATTGCTGATCCCTGGGCTAGGACATTGGTTTCCAATTAAGGGCAAACTTTTTTTTGTTGTTGTTGTTGTTTGTTTTTTTTCATTTACAGAGCCCTAAAGAATTTCAAATAGAGATATGAACCCATTTCAAAATTCAACCTGTGATCAGTAGACTCCTACTATAGAAGACTTAGACTGAAAACTAAGAATTCAGCTACAAGTGTTGCCTGTGCTCAGCACGGCATTTGACACAGTGTTAGAAAGGGCACTAAACTGTGGCCTTCTATGCTAAGGACAGCACTGCTGAGTTTTGACCTGTAGGTGGGAGTATTCACATACATTTGATTTATCAGAAAAACTGAATGCCTTTTCTGGGATCTGAAACTTTATTTTCATAGTCATCTTTTGTGGACCCCTTAGACATAGTCTGCATACCTCCAGGGGTCCACAGACCACAGGTTGAAAACCATTGGGCTGAGAGATGTGACTATTAAGTTTTGGCTGATGAATCATGCTTAATTTCACTAAACTGGATGTCTGGGCCTAAATTGTGGTTAGTGGAATAAAAATGTGTGGTATAATTAGGGGTGGATATAAACAGGTAAGGAGAGTTGAAAGTTTCACTGTGAGCTGCTTTCCCTTGTCCATAATTACAGACTATACAATGCCCCTAAATTTGATGTCTGAAATTCTGGACCCATAATCATGGTCATAAGAACATAAGAACATAAGAAAGGCCGTATCGGGTCAGACCAAAGGTCCATCTAGCCCAGTATCTGTCTACCGACAGTGGCCAATGCCAGGTGCCCCAGAGGGAGTGAACCTAACAGGCAACGATCAAGTGATCTCTCTCCTGCCATCCATCTCCATCCTCTGACGAACAGAGGCTAGGGACATCATTCTTACCCATCCTGGCTAATAGCCATTTATGGACTTAACCACCATGAATTTATCCAGTCCCCTTTTAAACATTGTTATAGTCCTAGCCTTCACATCCTCCTCAGGTAAGGAGTTCCACAAGTTGACTGTGGCTGCGTGAAGAAGAACTTCCTTTTATTTGTTTTAAACCTGCTGCCTATTAATTTCATTTGGTGACCCCTAGTTCTTGTATTATGGGAATAAGTAAATAACTTTTCCTTATCCACTTTCTCAACATCACTCATGATTTTATATACCTCTATCATATCCCCCCTTAGTCTTCTCTTTTCCAAGCTGAAGAGTCCTAGCCTCTTTAATCTTTCCTCGTATGGGACCCTCTCTAAACCCCTAATATTTTAGTTGCCCTTTTCTGAACCTTTTCTAGTGCTAGAATATCTTTTTTGAGTTGAGGAGACCACATCTGTACACAGTATTCGAGATGTGGGCGTACCATGGATTTATATAAGGGCAATAATATATTCTCCGTCGTATTCTCTATCCCCTTTTTAATGATTCCTAACATCCTGTTTGCTTTTTTGACCGCCTCTGCACACTGCGTGGACATCTTCAGAGAACTATCCACGATGACTCCAAGATCTTTTTCCTGACTCGTTGTAGCTAAATTAGCCCCCATCATGTTGTATGTATAGTTGGGGTTATTTTTTCCAACATGCATTACTTTACATTTATCCACATTAAATTTCATTTGCCATTTTGTTGCCCAATCACTTAGTTTTGTGAGATCTTTTTGAAGTTCTTCACAATCTGCTTTGGTCTTAACTATCTTGAGCAGTTTAGTATCATCTGCAAACTTAGCCACCTCACTGTTTACCCCTTTCTCCAGATCATTTATGAATAAATTGAATAGGATTGGTCCGAGGACTGACCCTTGGGGAACACCACTAGTTACCCGTCTCCATTCTGAGAATTTACCATTAATTCCTACCCTTTGCTCCCTGTCCTTTAACCAGTTCTCAATCCATGAAAGGACCTTCCCTTTTATCCCATGACAGCTTAGTTTACGTAAGAGCCTTTGGTGAGGGACCTTGATCCCCCTTGGGACTGGATCCCCCTTGTCCACATGTTTGTTGACCCCTTCAAAGAATTCTAATAGATTAGTAACACACGATTTCCCTTTACAGAAACCATGTTGACTATTGCTCAAGAGTTTATGATTTTCTATGTGTCTGACAATTTTATTCTTTACTATTGTTTCAACTAATTTGCCCGGTACCGACGTTAGACTTACCGGTCTGTAATTGCCGGGATCACCCCTAGAGCCCTTTTTAAATATTGGCGTTACATTAGCTAACTTCCAGTCATTGGGTACCGAAGCCGATTTAAAGGACAGGTTACAAACCTTAGTTAATAGTTCCGCAACTTCACACTTGAGTTCTTTCAGAACTCTTGGGTGAATGCCATCTGGTCCGGGTGACTTGTTAATGTTGAGTTTATCAATTAATTCCAAAACCTCCTCTAGTGACACTTCAATCTGTGACAGTTCCTCAGATTTGTCACCTACAAAAGCCAGTTCAGGTTTGGGAATCTCCCTAACATCCTCAGCCATGAAGATTGAAGCAAAGAATCTATTTAGTTTCTCCGCAATGACTTTATCGTCTTTAAACGCTCCTTTTGTATTTTGATCATCAAGGGGCCTCACTGGTTGTTTAGCAGGCTTCCTGCTTCTGATGTACTTAAAAAATATTTTGTTATTACCTTTAGAGTTTTTGGCTAGCCGTTCTTCAAACTCCTCTTTGGCTTTTCTTATTACACTCTTGCACTTAAGTTGGCTGTGTTTGTGCTCCTTTCTATTTGCCTTACTAGGATTTGACTTCCACTTTTTAAAGGAAGTCTTTTTATCTCTCACTGCTTCTTTTACATGGTTGTTAAGCCACAGTGGCTCTTTTTTAGTTCTTTTACTGTGTTTCTTAATTTGGGGTATACATTGAAGTTGGGCCTCTATTATGGTGTCTTTAAAAAGGGCCCATGCAACTTGCAGGGATTTCACTTTAGTCACTGTACCTTTTAACTTTTGTCTAACTAACCCCCTCATTTTTGTATAGTTCCCGCTTTTGAAATTAAATGCCACAGTGTTGGGCAGTTGAGGTGTTCTTCCGACCACAGGGATGTTGAATGATATTGTATTATGGTCACTATTTCCAAGCAGTCCTGCTATAGTTACCTCTTCGACCAGCTCCTGCGCTCCACTCAGGATTAAATCTAGAGTTGCCTCTCCCCTTGTGGGTTCCCGTACCAGCTGCTCCATGAAGCAGTCGTTTAAAGTATCGAGAAATTTTATCTCTGCATTTCGTCTTGAAGTGAAATTTTCCCAGTCAATATGGGGATAACTGAAATCCCCCACTATTATTGGGTTCTTAATTTTGATAGCCTCTCTAATTTCCCTTAGCATTTCATCATTACTATTACTGTCCTGGTCAGGTGGTTGATAATAGATCCCTAATGTTATATTTTTACTAGTGCTCTTTATTAATAGTACAAAACAACAAGGAGCTCTGCTAACATTAAAAAAAATTGGTATCATACTAAAAATCACTACCAATTATGTGTTTTGTTTAAAGATAGCTATAAAAAATTAGACAAAAAATATGCTTTGGAAGCAGTCCAAAAAAGCTTTCTTTGGGCAAGAATGACAGCTACGTTCCCTGGTGGCTAGCTGGAAGGAGGGGTCTCCTGAAAGGCTGGCTGCTCATCCTTCAAATCCATTTCTTAACTCTATGTAAACATACTTGTTTTAAAATGATCTAGACCCTACTACAACATCATATGTGTGTGCATGTGCTTAGAATCTAATAAAAAGCAGTTTTAAATAAAAGTACACCTGGTTTGTATCAATAATTTATCAGACAGATGTGCTGTCTTTATTCCTAACGCTGCATAAAAAGGAACAGCTACGTTACCATTTCTGTGGTTTATGAGAAACCCCATGTACAGATATGGTGAGCCACCCAGGAGTGGTAAAAATGGTGGAGAGGAAGAGGATAATTGTTGCAAGGGGTTTGCTGTGCTGTGTAAGAGGGGAGGACGTGGAATTTCCCCATGTTGTAGTCTGTGAGTCAATTTACGGATATATTCAATTACTGGTACTCAGGACCTTAGGCCGGTGGCCTGGTGAAGGAATTATGTCGGAAGGAAAATCTGGAAAGAAAGAACAGTTGTAAATGATTTTGGGAAACAGCTTGACTGACTTTGTATGGGAGCATGGTAATGATCTCTGGAAACCTGGGAGCTTTACCGGAACTGGAGTATTCCTGCAGCTCTGTAAGCAAATGGTACCAATGCTAATAAATAAACAGACCAGTTAAAGGCAAATTAAAGAAAATTAAAAAAAAATTAAAAAACACCAAAAAAGTATCCAGCCTGAGGGCAACTCAAATAGCAGCACTGGAGAAGCAGTGAGTGAAAGAGAGAAGTGTTGAATTAAAACAGCAAACAGGGAAAAGTGAAGGAGTTATTAAAGCCTTACTGAAGGATTCTCAGGATAAAACCTAGGCAGATTAATAGGGAACGTAAGAGACAAAGTTGTGCTCTCAGAGCCATGTAGGGAGAGAAGAAGGAAATAGTGACTGTGATTCAAAGGAATCATAGGCTGGGAAGGGAGGGATGGGTAAGAGGAGGACCCTGATTTGTATCCTTCTTATTATAATAATAAAGGAATAATCCCCATTTCCTTTGGGCTCTTCTGGGCAGTCCCCATATCATTGCTTGCTTGAAACACTGGAAAAACCACAGAGTGCCACACCCATAACCCCCACAATGAAGAAGATTAGTCCCCAGTGGAGTAACCAAGGAGAGGGAAAATGGGTAGAGAACAGGCCCTTCGCCCCTAACCAGAGTAGAGTTGTGGGAAAATTGGTTGACCTGCTAACCTGGAGCACAGCCTTAGGGTGACTGGCAAAGATAGCCGGCACTTCCAGTCTCACTCCACCAGATGTGGTAGCAACTCCCACTCTCCTCCCAGAGCCAGGATAAGGGCTACAGGTGTGGGTTCCTAGATGCTTTCACCCAAGGAGCCCAACTTCTAGATTTCTTGCTGTTCTCTGTAGTTTTTCTTTGCTTAAGTTTTCCTTCACTCCTAAATTCTTCTCTCTCTCATGTTGCCCCTTTTTCTGCCCCCCTCTTCCCCTCTTCTCCCTCACTCTCCCCCACCATTTTTCTTCTTTTGTGTGTTTTTTATTTTAAAAGTTAAGTATTAAGGCCAGGGGCAGCTCCAGGCTCCAGCACGCCAAGTGCGTGCTTGGGGCGGCAAGCCGCAGGGGGCGCTCTGCCGGCGCCACGAGTGCGACAGGTAGGCTGCCTCCGGCGGTTTGCCTGCGGAAGGTCCGCTGGTCCCACGGCTTCGGCGGACCTCCTGCAGGCATGGTCCGCTGAAGCCGCGGGACCAGTGGACCCTCCACAGGCAAACCGCCGGAGGCAGCCTGCCTGCCATGCTTGGGGTGGCAAAATCCCTAGACCCGCCCCTGATTAAAGCCACAGTTACATTTACTTTACTGAAAGTATTTTACTGCCCTTGAAAATATGGTTGCCAAGCAATAAGAAATGTTGCTACTAATCCTGCTTGGAAGCAGTTTTACAAAAAGCAGTAAATTATTACAAAAAAGAGAGAGAGAGAGAGAATCAGGCCCATTGCCATTTATTTCCAGGGCCATAAAGATTTGTGGCTTTGCATGAATCAAACTCATTTAAAGCAATAGCTCTCACAAATAAAACTTTAAAAAATGCCAGGGCTTAAAAAAAAAAAAAGGCAGGTCCTACAAAAGTCGGGACAGAGCCCCTAATCCCTGGCAGCTTGAAACTTGAAGATGGCTCCTAAAATGTGTCCACTCTGGAAATTTCATTAAGGTTGGCTGAGCATGAAGGGAAGATTCAGATTACACTTGCCATGGCACCCCCTAGATCCCCTGATTTGTACAAGGATGGGTGGAGTAAATTCACTGTTTATGTGGAGTTTACAAGAGGGATGTTAGGACAACATTTGTTGTTAAACACAGGTCCCACTTATTCCTTGATAAGTATCCAGAATAAAAACGCGTTTGAATCTCCGGCTAAAGTTAAAACCTTACAAAGGTTTAATAAGGCACAAAGTGTTGTTTCTTTTTTCAGGAATATTCTTTATCTCATAATAATAAATAAATAAAGGGCAATTTGGAATTTGGCTTAATAATTTTTTTTAAAAATCCTAAAAATGAATGTTTTAAAAATTAAAAAGGTTAGTTAATTTTGCTAACAGGTCCTATGAAAAATGCCTCCTGTCACACCCTGAAGCCAGTGGAGATTTCATGAAGCTACGGGCTAGCAGCCCCTAAGGCTTCTGAAGAACTGGAGTGGCCCATGTAGCCCCCCAGAAGTTCAGGCAATTGCAGAAAACAACAGGAAATGTTGGTCAAAAATAAAATAAAATGGGGTACAATTAGGGGCGGCTCTAGGATTTGCGCCGCCCCAAGCAGGGCGGCACGCCGCAGGGGGCGCTCTGGCGGTCGCCGGTCCAGCAGCTCCAGTGGACCTCCTGCAGACGTGCCTGCGGAGGGTCCGCTGGTCCCGCGGATCCGGTGGACCTCCCACAGGCAAGCCTGAGGATGCTCCACTGGAGCCGCGGGACCAGCGGACCCTCCGCAGGCATGCCTGCGGGAGGTCCACCGGAGCCGCCTGCTGCCCTCCCACGGGACGCTGCCCCAAGCGCACGCTTGGCGCGCTGGGGTCTGGAGCCAGCCCTGGATACAATTAAAGCAAAAATCCTAGTTATAGACCCTGAACCTTAGGTATCCAAAGAAGGCAAAAGCCAGCCTAAAAAAAACAACTGATGGGCTTTTAAGCCAAGTAGTTTTCATGGAACAGTGAAGCCCAATAACACTGCCCATGGCTAGTCCTTAAACGTAAAGGAAAGATTTGAAGGCTTGTAATGGATTTTTGTCCTCTTAATTGGGTAACCCCACTGATGGCCCCCATTGTAGTTAAGTATCAGGAGGTGATGGCCTCCATTGTAGGAAGGGCCCAAATTTTGAATTTGGCCAATGCTTTCTTTGCTATCCCTTTGCATCATGACAGCTATTACCAAATTCACTTTCACCTTTCAAGCAAAGCAGTTGTGTTTTTCCAGGGTTCCCCTAGGCTAAAAAAATAGCCCTATTATTTGTCATGCTGATGTAGTCAAGCTGTGGAATAAAATGCTTGAAAAAGACAGTGAGATTTTACAGTCAAAAAACAAAAATATTAAAAGTATTAAATAGGGTATTACAATAAAATCAGGAAACTGGGTTTAAAGTAAGCCTCCAAAAAGGGCAGTTGTGCTCCCAACAAGTGAATTACCTTAGAGTGACTTTGGGATAGGAGGGACATTCCCCTGATCAACAAAAAGTGGAGCTGATTCTTAAATTTTCAGCTCTCACAGATGTCACAGCTTTTAGATCCTATCTGGGCATGGTTAATATCACCAGAGATTTTATTAAGGGATTTTCAAAAAAGGCAGCCCTGCCAAATAAATTGTAAAAAAGGGAGCAGAATAAAACAATGTTTGTGCTGCACTTGCAATTACAAAAAGGGGAATGGAAACTGTGCTGAGTCGGAGCCATGGAACAGGGCTCTGCCCCATGGCTTATGAATCCAAAACTTTAAGTAGAGAATGGGTTTACTCCCTGTAAAAAGGAGATTTTGGCACTAATTTGGGCTTTGCAGAAGTCAGAATATTTAATGGGATTGTTCCCGTGTTACTAAAAATTGACCACTTCCCAGTGAAACATATGCTTACTGGCAAAATTAATAATGGTCATGTGTCCTAAGCAAGCCGTAAGCAAATCAGGGCTAAAACATTTTCTGAGCCCCAAGTGGGTAATCAAAACATAGTGAAAAGTGCAAAAGCAAGGGTTGGGGGGGGGACATGGGGACTCAGGCCTAGATGGGTTTAAGTACAAGTTAATAAGTTTAGCTTAAATGTTTAAGTAATACCTTCCACTATATTGGGAGGGGAAAAGGTTGTTTTGCTTTGTGTTTTAAATTATTAATTGTATAAAAGCTAAAAAAAAAAAATTAAAAACAGTGCAATCCTGTGTACTGCTTTTGCTGGCATGTGGATCACAGGCCTATTCCTTTAATGGTTTGAATCTGGGCTGGTGTGCCTGCAGCATGGGAAAACTTCCAGTGAATGACAGTGGTGTGCAAAGTAAATAATACAGTGAAAACTAATGTCAACCCTGGTGGCCAGAAAAATCTCAAGCAGTGCTGCCAATGCCTACTGAAAATGTTTAAACATTAATGAAACAAAATTGACCCCATCCACGAGCCACCTCCAGAAGCCACAATGAAGGTACATCTGCTAGTAAAAAAAAAAGGACTTTGGAACTACAAATTGGTTACAAATGCTAGTTTAAATTTTAGTTCTTTTTTCTAACTGTAAAACCCTCTGCATTCATTTATAAATTGACATCTCCAAGCAGACAGCACAGGGAAATGGCAATTCATTTTAGGCTGAAATACTCCCTTTCATTACAAATATTTAAAAAAAAATGGAAAAGGGCAAAACTACAAATAGTAGCACCAGAAGGGAAATGTCCATCCGGGACAGAGAGGGAGGGTGGTATAATGGGTTCAGGTCCTAAGCTGGGATTTAAGAGAAACAAGTTGAAAACCCTCCCTCTCACAGAGTCTGAGCCACAATCTCTTTACCTAATCTGTACAATATGGGTGAAAGCACTTTCCTACTTCTCAGGGCTGTTGTTAGGATAAATACAAGTGTTCACTTACTATGATAATTTAGGCGATATAGGTAGTTATCCAAGACACTTTAGCATGGTCTACACTACAAACTATAGCAAGTAACAACCCCTGCTTTGAGCAGGGGGTTGGACTAGATGACCTCCTGAGGTCCCTTCCAACCCTGAGATTCTATGATTCTATAAGGAGAGTTTGCCAGTATCCCTATAACAAACCCTTTATAATGTAAATGAGGTGTGTGAAACAAGGCTTTAGAAGACAGGGAGGGGAGGGAAAGGCAGGGGCCAGGGTAGATGGGTGTCACAGGGTTCAGGGTTCAATCCAGACCAGTAAGGGGCAGTGTCACCACTTGCCCTGAAACTCTAGGTGGCTCATAATGCTTTGCTGCTGTAGCTCTCCAGTTGGGATGCTTACAAGCAGCCTACAAGCACACAGGTCACACCCTGAGTATCAGTGTGCTAGTTAACTGTGGTTCAGCAGCTAGCAGCCTGTCTACAACCTCACAGCCCCATTGCGGCTTCCACCAGCCTTTGCTACTACTTGTAGGGTGACTCCAACATACTCCCATTTCCCCAAAACCCTGATTTTCCCCCAAACCCTGTGTTCTGTAAACTCCAGCCCTTGCCTGGACTGTTCAGAGAAATAAGGTTTGTTTGTTCCTCTAAAGACACAAAAGCACCTCATAGATCAATAACTTAACTAGGATAAATGCACCCTTCCTTTTAAACATAGCACTGATTTGGTTTATAGAAAAAATAACACAAATAAAATAAAAATAACACAAATCTTTTAACAATAGGACATAGGTTAAGTGATGCCAACTAAAAGGAACAAAGTAAAAACACACATCTAAGAGTCTAAAACTTAACCCTAGCAAGATACAAGCTTTGTTCAAGATGTTTTTGACACATATATCCAGTTCCCACAGACTTCAAATCTACCCCACCCCCTTTCTCGAAGGACTCATCTTTCTCAGGTTGCAAGAGCTCTGTTTCCTTGCATCTGTCTAGCCATGCATAACAATTCTCTGGACCTCCCTTTTTAGTCCAGTAAAACTTTTAAAAGCATATTTCACAAAGTTCATTGACCTTGCTTCAAAAAGCAGGATGACCTCATGCTATTCTTTCCTTCCTCTAGTGTGCTAATTTCTGTATAAATGAAGCCTCCAATGTTTTTGGTCACACCTTGCTCAATTTCTTTGGAGGCAAGTAGATATTTATGACATCACCTCTCATCTGGGGGACACCTGTTTGTCCCTTTGTTTGGGTGATAGACTGTAAAGCATAATATCATATATAATATAATTCTTTAAATAGTGTTAATATATACAATTCACAATGATATTAATCAGCAGCATGTAATAGGCTTTCATAATAGACTATGCTCAAAACACTTTTATATTAAAGTAATATTGTATACCAGGGGTCGGCAACCTCTGGCACACGGCTCACTAGGGTAAGCACCTGGGCAGGGCGGGCCGGGCCAGTTTGTTTACCTGCCACGTCGGCAGGTTCGGCAGATTGCAACTCCCACTGGCCGCGGTTCGCCATCCCAGGCCAATGGGGGTGGTGGGAAGCCACGGCCAGCACATCTCTCACCTGCGCCGCTTCCTGCCGTCCCCATTGGCCTAGGACAGCGAACCGTGGCCAGTGGGAGCAGCGATCCACTTAACCTGCCGACGCGGCAGGTAAACAAACTGGCCCGGCCCGCTAGGGTGCTTACCCTGGTGAGCTGCGTACCAGAGGTTGCCGACCCCTGTTCTATACAATCAGTTGATTCAATTGCCTATCATGTGAGGTTAACTCCCCTTCTGCTTCCCTCCACCCCTGGCTTTATAGACTAGTAAATCTTTGCAATGTAGTCTTTGAAAAGTAAAACCTAAACCAAGATTCTCTCTCCTGCTGGGTTTAGACACCATGCTGTCTCCTCCTCCACTTGTTTGCTTGTTAACTTTGTTTAAAAAATGGACCTTTCTCCTCTTTGCCTAAAGACTGGTCTGGTCACTCTTTTGTCTAAGGCAGACTGTGTTTCTACAGTGCTTGCCAAACACATTTTAAGAATCTTATTTAAAAGCATATTCATAACTTTTTGTACACCCTGCACATATACTATGTAAGAATATTAATGATCAGTGAGTTATTAGATTTCCAGAGATATCTTACATAACACCCTTTAGATACAGATTATAACCACAATGGGTTGGAGTACAATGAATTGGTCAGGCAAGCTGAAACTCATTATCTGATACCAGTAAGTGCCTGGCCTTCTGCCGCTGGCATGATCTGGGGGTCACAGTGGCAGGGCCGGCTCCAGGGCTTTTGCCGTCCCAAGCAGAAAAAAAAAAAGCTGTGATTGCGATCTGCAGGAGCTCTACCGCCACCGCTTCAGTCTTCGGCGGCAATTTGGCGGCAGGTCCTTTGCTCTGAGAGGGAGTGTGGGACCCACCACCAAATTGCTGCCGAAGAGCCGGACGTGCCGCCCCTCACCATTGGCCACCCCAAGAACCTGCTTGCTGGGATGGTGCCTGGAGCTGGCCCTGCACAGTGGGATAGTTAAAATGAGGATTTATTTGAAATGTTTTATCTTTTCTAAAAATGCTGTCATTTCTTTTGTTTCTTTTAATACATGTTAAAAACGTTTTCATTTGGTATATATCAAGTGAAATGGAATCCTTGGCAACAAAATCTCAAGTCAAGTAAAGATTGTTACAGAAAGAAAAGTAACCAGTACAATTACTTTTAAATGATAACCTAGCCTAAAAAAACAACTTATCCAATCCACACAATGTGGTGAATGCAGGGCTGGCTCCAGGTTTTCTACCGCCCCAAGCGGGAAAAAAAAAAAAAAGCCGCGGCAGCACGATCACGCCGCTCCACTCTTCGGCGACAATTCGGCAGCAGGTACTTCACTCTGAAAGAGACTGAGGGACCCGCCGCCAAACTGCCGCCAAAGACCCGGACATGCCGCCCCAATAGCATCCGGTACCGCCCCTTGGTATTGGCCGCCCCAAGCACCTGCTTCTTTAGCTGGTGCCTGGAGCCGGCCCTGGGTGAACGTATTGTGACATGCTGATTTCAGCATTCTCAGAAGCCAATGACTGAACTGGCATGGAAACTGAAGAATCCTCCTGCCTCTAGAGATTGTCCCTCCATGCCAGGTTAGAGGCACATTGGCTGCAGCAGCATGTGAAATCTGCCAAATGCAGTAGTTGTTTTCCTCTTGAGCATGACTTCATCTTTCAAAGCTGTCAGTTGAGCACTGTTTGTGAGTATTCAATTAATTTAAGCTTTGCCTGTCAGTCAGACCCCATCCTTTTCAACCCATTTTCATTTGAACATCGTGTCACTTGCTTTTTAACAAACATTATAAAGCTGGCCTAAGCATTACTACAAAGAAGGACAGTCCTTGCACACAGGAAAATAAAAAGCCTGAGGCTGAAACATACATTTGAAAGTACATGTTTTTATTGCAGAAAAGCTAAGCAGTGCTCATTAATGGAATCAGACCCATTCGCACATCCACACAGTGGTGAACATTTGGAAATGAAAGAATTCACTCCTGTCTGCATGATGTACACTGGTGAGCATAATCCAAACTCCTCAGTGGGAGCCCATTTTAATGAGAAAACCCACCATCCCTTGCATTGAGTACAAGATCATAGACCCTTTAATACAGAGGAAGTGGTCACAGAACAAATTTTCCATTCATAGGTGAGGGTACACCTATGAATGGAAATATGTTTGTATTATTTGTTATTATGTACAGAAGAAATGGATATCAAACAATAATTAGGAAATGCTGGGCCTGCTTGTCTACTGTTTTGTAACTCTTGTAGTCCTCTGCAACTGTGCTAAGCGTGTATAAAAAAAGCACCCAGTCAGAATTATCTACCAACACCAATGGTAGTGTCTAACACAAACTTTACACAGATATAAATGACTACACAAGTTGAGGGGTGAAGGAGAAAAAGAACTTTGTGTGAGAATACATTTTAAATATTTATAGGCCTATAAAAACAGACGTCTGAACCTCAAATAATAAAGAATTGAGTCAACTAATTGTGCACAATATTACTGTATTATAAAAGAGTATCAAGAAAGGTCTCTTAATAAACAGTGAGTCACAGGCTTTCATAATACCATTGTGAAATGTATGCATTAACACTGTATGAGGAATTAAAGTCTGTGACTAAACATGGAGAAATAGGTTTTCTCCCAGACAGGAGGGAATCCACCTGTCTCCACTGTAAATTAATCATTATGGAATCAACCAGTGAAAGCCCTGTTTACATCTGAATCAGCATGGGGAAGGGAAGGTAACAGGATGAGAAGAACAGCAGGAAGCTTTCTTGCCTCTTGTAGAAGAGTCAATGAACTTTCGGAGATATAAACAGAAACGGAACCATTTTAATATTCATCTCTTGAGGCATTGAAGGGGACAGAGGTCTTCAAATTATACAACATTGGATCCTTCAGACAAGAGGACTGAAGTATCTGGGAACTGACTTTAGGTGAGTAAACTGCTTAGGCAAAGATTGTATTTTGCTAAAATTAAGTTTTAGTCCTAGAAGCATATTTTCACATTTGTTAACTTGTAACCCTTTTTACGTGTATTCCTTATACTTGGAATAACTTTAACCTATGTCTTTTTGTTAAATAAATTTGTTTTACTTTTACCATAAACCAATTTAGTTCTGTGACTGAAATAAGAGTTTTTGTCAAACCCCAGTTAAATTTAATGAAATGCAGTTTATTGTCTTTTTAAAGAAGCAACAAGCTTCACAACTTCTGGGAGCATTCCAGGAGAGTGCTGAACATCACAGGGCAGATTATTGGTTGGAAATATGGACTGGGCATGTGTTGGTGTCACCCTGAAAAAAGTAACTGGATAGTAACTGGAAGCCAGGGTGTGACCTGCATGCTTGTCTGCTGGTTGTTGGTTTCAGGGCTGTGAGCCACAGCAGCTTAGTATTTAAGGTACCCAGAGTTGCTTACTAGTCTGGGTGATCCCTAAAACATCACAGAATGAAATGCATTTGGATGAAAATTAGGCACCAGACCCTCATTTGGTTTATATTGGTTTATCTCCATTGAAGTAAATGGAGCTTCATCTACTAAGGAATCTGGCTGTAGGATATTGTTACAATTAGCAACCCACTTCACAGAACATAGATACATATTTAATTTTGTTATGGTGTCTTGTATTTTCCACAAAACAAACAGCATCTGCCTCATGCTATCCAAGCAACTATTGATTAACACCTTCTTTTCCCATACTTTAAAGAAAGAGCTAAGACAACCTCCAAATGACATCAGAATAGAGAGCCTCATCCTTCTCTCACCTACTTCTACATACTGTAACCTCCCTGACTCCATCAGAGTCACTCCTGATTTGTACCAGTAAAAGTCTGAGGAGAATCAAGCCAAGCAAGTTTTTGTTTGTCTTTTAATTTTTGGAAGAGGTGCCCTTCTGTTTCTAATTCATGTGTGTGGGGGAGTGTGCTGCTAACAAATGTCCCTCTGAAATATTTCAGTGGAAAGAAAAAAAGACCTAGACTGAAGTAAAACCTTAATGTGAGGACTAGAGCCGTCACCAGGTACAAGCTGACTAAACAATTGCTTAGGGCCCCAATCAGCTCAAGCGGGGCCCCCTTAGTATGTGTTGTGTGTGGGGGGAGGGGAGGTGGAATATTCATGTTGAAGGCCCCCAATAGCTTAGCACCACCTCCAGTGAGGACTCCATTTTTTGTTGTTATTTTAACAATTTTTACTATAATCTGAGACTGCATAACATGCTTAACTCTGATGTAGTTTGTATTCAATATACATTAAGAAACGGTATATATAATGGTATAGTTGGCTGGTGTCTTTCAGAAGACTGTTTAAATGGAAAGAAAATACAAGGCTTTGCTAATAATAAATAAGATGTACAAGTAATCTTCCCCATCTGTTGTATTTAAAATGAGGGTATACGGTAACTGCATAGTTTTCAAATGACAAAACAGAAGTCCTGCACTCTAGTTGGTATTAAAAAATGCCATGGCAATCTTCATGAGTATGGATGTTAATGCAGTGATTTGGTTGAATTCTAATATGAGGTATACTTAATCTTGCCTCAGTGTAGAGAAATAGACTAGATGTCCTCTGAAGTCTCTTCTACTCCTACATTTCTATAATTCTGTGCTCTCTCAGTATGGTGTTTCCTGGGTCCTTTACATGTCTATTCCCAGACATTGTAATATTTGAGGGGTTTTAAAGATGTAGATTTTTTAGTAAAGAAAATATACTGGTAATAATGTTTTTGGGAATTACCTAGACTCCAATGAAACACACTTTGGACATTAGCTCTCCTTAAGAAAGTTTTCAGTTTGGATGTTGTCATGGTTACATGGTGAGCTGTGTCTTAGACCCCTTTACAGTTCCTCTTCACTGCACTCAGGTGACAGGTTTCACTACCATCACCCTTCCCTGGTGGAACCACATGTTCCTTACCACTCTGAGACTGGTCTTTGGGCAAGAGACCCTTGTTTACCAATTGTGATAAGTCAACAGGCCCAGTTGTATTTGGCATCCGCAAGAAACTTTCTTCTGCGTGCCTCTGACCAGTAGCTGATTAAAGTGATTCAAAACAACTTCAAAACAACTATATAGACCCAAATCTACATAGCACTAAAAGAAAAGGATTAGAACAAAAAAAAAGTCTAAGAGCCAGGGTCTTACCAAAAGCTTATCATTTCTCTCAAACCTTGGGTAAGACTAACTACTCCAGACCCTTCCTGCAGAGCCTGTGTCTCAGTCTGTTCTGTTCTCTGCAAACAACCCCCTATGACTGAACCCCTCAAGCCTTCTAGAAAGTGATTTGTAACTCTTCAGCTACAGGCCTTCAGGTTGGCAAACAAGCTCTGTAACTTTTGGCTAATGCCTAGAAATAGCCTCTTCCCAATTATTGACTGAGCCATTGTTCTCTTAACACACTTGATGTCTTACCCAAAGATGTCTTATCTCTGGTCATTGTTTCATTTCCCACCTGTTCTTCCCCCTCTTGATTTAATGTCATGTAGACTGACCCAATAATATCAAGCTGGTAAACTGAGGTACACCTAATATTTATAAAAAATTAGACATCTCCCTCATTCTCCACTATAAGGACCCAGTCCAATCCCCATACATTAATTGCAAAATGCCTAAAAGCCGAATAAAGTTTTGTCCATCAAAGGAATCATTTTGTGAAGTCAATTGATTTGTTTCTGCTAATGCCAAATATTAATTTGGTCTGTTGATTACTATGGGATCAGGATTTGGCCCTGTCAGTGAAATCCTGGCTCCACTGAAGTCAATGGGAGTTGACTTCAAAAGGGTCAGGATTTCACCATACATGCAATTGATTATTACAGGCATGATCATGAAATACTAGCTTCCCTGCAAAATTTCATGATTTTGAAATATTTTTGTTTTACTATCTGGAAAACATGTCATGGGAGACTGAGGTATATTTTGTTTGGTAACTATACTTTTTCAGTCATTAAGTGTGACTACTGTGACTAGTGTGGCTGGTCAGTTTATCCACTAAAAATTATGGTATTAAGCTTATGTACCAGTAGTAGGCTCTGCACTTAATGACTCTGTGTATAAATTGAGACCAATTCATTCTATTGTAACCTGACATTGTTACTTGCTGGTTGTCTTTGAAGAGTCAGATTGTGAGGAGATTTGAATCCACAGAGTGAGATAATTCTACACTTCTGTTCTGCAATAAAAATGAAGCATTATAAAATGTATGACTTCAGCCTTATGGCATTTTTTTTTATCTGTGTATGATGACTGCTTTTATTTGCAATAATTGAACTTTAAGGGATAAACCATTGGGGCAAATAAACCTAGCACTACTCAAAACAATGTTCATATCAAGATTCATAAAAATATACTTTCGTAGAATGAAAGACAGCTATGAAATGGATATAAGTCCCCAATACACTCAAGTGAGTACTGTTGATGTAGTGCATCTGAGTGGCAGCACACATATGAAAATCTGTCCTTTCTTATACTTATACTTAGTCTGTTGATGAATGGTTGTGTTTTATGATGTTTACATTTTTAAAAATTTGTTACCTCAGTCCTCAGGCCTGATACTGCAACATTGACATCAACTTGATTGTTTGCCATTGACATAAATGGGAGCAGCATGGTCAAGCCGATGACTGAAGTAAATTATTTTGAATGAAGCTCTCAAGGGATCCTTATTTCTATATAAGCTGCCCGATTTCATGAGTCAAATATATCATATGTGAGTTGAATGTGCTGTATATTTATACCTGCCTACTTTTTTTTCACTCCATTCATCTGATGAAGTGGGTCATAGCCCACGAAAGTTTATGCCCAAATAAATGTGTCAGTCTCTAAGATGCCACAAGGACTCCTTGTTGTTTTTGCTGACTAACACGGCTACCCCTCTGAAACCTGTTCCCATAGAGTAGTTATCAGTGGTTCAAGCTGGAAAGGCATATCAAGTAGGGGATCCTCTGGGATCAGTTCTGGGTCTGGTTCTGTTCAATATCTTCATCAATGATTTAGATAATGGCATAGAGGGGGGGGGTCAGCAACCTCTGGCATGCAGCTTGCCAGGGTAAGCACCCTGGCGGGCCGGGCCAGTTTGTTTACCTGCCGCATTGGCCGGTTCGGCTGATCACGTTTCCCACTGGCTGCAGTTTGCCATCCCAGGCCAATGGGGGCAGCAGGACGTGTCGCAGGCCGAGGGACGTACTGGCTGCGGCTACCCGCCACCCGCATTGTCCTGGGATGGCAAACCGTGGCCAGTGGGAACCGCGATCAGTCGAACCGGCAGGTAAACAAACTGGCCCAGCCCGCCAGGATGCTTACCCTGGCGAACCACGTGCCCAGAGGTTGCCGACCCATGCTGTAGTGTATACCAGGCCTGACTGAACACCAAGACATTTAGTTGATGGGGATGATACAGTCACAAGTTTTTTACAATAGGGTTTTAATGGGCCCACGTCAGAAATATCCCATGTCAGAAGTCCAAAGTTTCCTTGATCATTTAGAACCTGGGATAATTATAGTTGTGTATGTAGAAGGGAAGTGGAGAAGCTGGGAAAGTGCTGTATATGTGGAAGAGCTGTGAAAGGGGAACACATGTGAAAGGGAACACATGTGTTCCCCTTCTGGCTGGGGCAGAGAGCAAACACAAAGTTGGCAGCTTCACCTGTAAAATGCTGCAGGACTGGCTTGGTGGGACCACTCCATCTCTCTTGCTCTATTCATCCTCCAAATGAGGCTGATGGGTGTTTTGGATGTTAAGGACATAGGGGTAGAAGGGAAAGATGCTAGTGTTAAATAATGCAGGTGAACTGAGAAGGCTGAACCTGTCTAGTTTTACTGGTTTCCTTTTGGGGAGAGAAGCAATTTTTATTTATTTAAGTTTGTGAATGGCCTGATTCTCCAGTGCCCTACACATAGTAAAGCCACTTACATCTGTGTAGAATAAGAATAAAGTAGATGTGAATTCTACTATCCCCACTGTATTGGCTTCAAGTGGTTCCTCCCGGTCAGACCCTCTACATGACCTAGTTGCTAATAGCCAATTGACAAGGTATTAGCATGATATGTATCAGTAAAGAGTCTAGGGCTCTGACCCCTTGGCGCAGGGCAGGGCAATTAGCAGTCTTTAGCCCAGCTCTCTGGCTGTGTCAGACAGCAAACAAGTGCAGGTCATTCGGCCTAAAGTGGATAGGCTGCCAACCCAGGAGTGAGGTTGGCAGCAGGGGGTAGGGGGACCCGGGCCCATTCTACTCCACTGGGTCCCAGCCAAGGGCCCTTGCATTGGCAGGTGGTTCCACCACTGGGTCAGTGTGGATCCTACTGAAACACACTGACTGTCATTTCAGTAACACAATCAGACTACTGATTTCCTTTGGCTATTTCCTACCCCTACCTGTTCATAGGGCTCTGTTGCTACCTGTTCAGTCTCCTTGGGGTACTCGGCTGTCGGCAATCCCAGCAACTTTTCAGGGTGTTCAGCTGACAACAGTCCCAGCAGCTCCTCTCCCTCAGGATTCTCCTCCAGGGGCAGGAGTTATCAAGGCTCAGTTCCTGGTCTAGGAGATGGCAGTGAGGCAGAGGCATCTGCTTCCTTCCCTTGCTCTGACCCAACTGAGCTTTAGGCCCACCTCTTATATTTCCTGTTCTGCGCCCCTGCTTCTGGCAAGGGGTTCAGGCCCAGCCTGGATTTACCCACCAGGGGACAAAGAGTGGTTCCTCACTGTCAGCCTTAGAGGGAGGCCACTCTGCCTCACTACACCCACTAAATGGCTAAACAAAGTACAGGAGAGTGGGAACCAGACACAAAGATTTCTGTCCATAAAGTTTTCTAAATATTTATCTTTCTGTGTTGAAGCCCTTAACCCAAATTCATCCCTTATGTAACTAAATTAATTTAGCTAATGGGGTTATATCAGGACAAATTGGTTTCTTATGCCAGTTTTTCTGGAGTTGTACATGCTTACAATAGATATGAATTTGATCCTTAGCATAATTTAAAAAAAAGCAAAGGATAATAAAACATGTAGTCATAGAGTTATATTCTCCTGAGAGTCCCATTGAGATCAGCAGAGTTACTCTGGATTTACCTCATTCAAACTAAGAGCAGAATCAATGTTCTGCAAATGATGATATTGGGGGTGAAAATGCTTTTAAACTTATAAGAACCATGAACAGAGTTAATTTTCAGTGCAGCTCATTCCCGAGTGACTTTTACAGACTGCAAGAGACTGTGCCTTTATTAATTGTGCCTGGTTATTCACTGACAGCAGTAGACAACCTCTAAATATAAGTGGTATTTCAGAGTGGTAGCCATGTTAGTCTGTATCAGCAAAAACAACGAGGAGTCCTTGTGGCACCTTGGAGACTAACAATTTTATTTGGGCATAAGCTTTCGTGGTTCTAGCCCATGAAAGCTTATGCCCAAATAAATTTGTTACTCTCTAATGTGCTGCAAGGTCTCCTCATTTTTCTAAATGTAATATCTCAGGAAAATATTTTTGCCAGGTTCACATTACTAACAAATAAGTCGCTATATTATTTGTATTTAAGCAAAGCAATATTCGTTATTGTAAAAACTCAATACTAAAAATGAACATTAAAATGTCCACCTTGTATCTTTCCAGGTAATTTATTTATGACCTAATTCTGATCTGAACAAAGTCAAGGAGTTTTTTGCCATGGAAGCAGAATTGGGCTCAGCTGTATGAATTAATTTAAATTTTGATGGATTATGTTTTTAGTGGCAAATGTCGATTTCATCATAAACACAAACTGATGAAAAATATTTCTATCAATAATAATCAAAATTTACAGAGACACAAAGTATGAAAAAAATGCTGCTTGAGAACTTATTAGAGTTTGATTTAAGGATATTGATTTGGATATTTTGACATCTGGTGCTGACAATTTGTGTTTTAATGGTTAGAAAGCTTTAACTTTTTGAACCTCAGCACCTGTCATTAAATAATCATTGTCTTAACCTCCCCATAATTTTCCCACAATTGTGAAAATTTAAATTGATAAAATTTAAAAAATGCTTTAAAATAAACACTCATGTTATCTTTCAAAATAATAAAAAATAAAGATCAAATTCTGCAAGTCTGCTACTAGTTATATTTTAGTTACTTCTCTATCAGTATATTAAATTAGCCAATTTTCTGCAGGATAGCTCTATCACTGGACTGTTCAGATTATTAACATTTATATAATCCAAAGTGATCTTTGGCCTTTAAGTATTTCTCAGGAGTAATTGGAGGTACATCATTTATTACAGTCCTCAAAATTTGCAGTACTGTTACGAAACAGTACAGCTCTAATTCTGCAAATTTTAACATTTGTGTCTAACTTTTTGCCATATAAGTACTGTTTTTGCAGGATCAGGACCTATCTGATTCGATGAATTTGCAGGTTTCTGTTTCTTCTCAAGTTTGGTATCCTTGGTAAACAGTAAAAGCTGAGCAATGAAAAGACAGAGTTAGGTAATGGAAAATCAATATACAACTAGATGAAAAATAGCACTAACTGCATGCCTTCATTTTGTTTCTATAATGAACATTACTTCAAAATAACAAATTAGAGAACTATAGATGTTAAATTGCCATCTTTTAAACACATGTATTTAGGTAGATTGGATGTTATCACAAATTACCCCCCACCTTTTTTTATAAATCTATCTGAATAAGAACACTTTTTTTTCCCAAAAAATCTTTATTAACATTTTCTTCTGGATTTATAACTAAATCTATGTAAAATGTATACAGTACTAGAGATTCAAGACTTACATACAGCAAACCATTATATGTTCTATATTGGATACAACACCGGGCCCAAAGGAGTTCAAAGGTGTCAGGGTGTCCCCCGCCCATTCTGAACTTTAGGGTATAGATGTGGGAACCTGCATGAATAACCCCTAAGCTTATTTTTACCAGCTTAGGCAAAACAGTCGCTGCCACCATCAAATGTTTTAAATAAACGTTTGAGGGAGCACCATTTGGAACTCTGCCTTCCCCCAATTTTCTCCAGTCCTTACCCCGCCCTTTCCTGGCAGGATTTGACTAATTTCCCTTCCCCCAAGTCTCTATACCCTTTTTCCTGGGTAGACTCAAGAAAATTCCCCCCACCAATTCCTGGTGAGCCCAAGTCCAAAATCCTTGGTTCTTAAAACAAGGAAAAAATTAATCAGGTTCTTAAAAGAGGAATTTTATTAAAAGAAAAGGTAAAGTGTATCTCTGTAAAATCAGGTTGGAAATAACTTTACAGGGTAATCAGATTCAAAGAGCCCAGAGGAACCCCATCTAGCCTTAGGTTCAAAGTACCGCAAAACAGGGATAAACCTCCCTCTAGCAAAGGAACATTTACAAGATAAAACTAACACGTTTTGCCTGGCTGTTACTTACAAGTTTGAAATATGAGAGACTTGTGCAGAAAGATTTGGAGAACATGGATTGATGTCCAGTCCCTCTTAGTCCCATGAGCGAACAACACCAAAACAAAGAGCACAAACAAAAGCCTCCCCCCACACAAGATTTGAAAGTATCTTGTCCCCTTATTGGTCCTTTGGGTCAGGTGTCAGACAGGTTACCTGAGCTTCTTAACCCTTTACAGGTAAAAGGATTTTGGTGCATCTGGCCAGGAGGGATTTTATAGAATTGTATACAGGAGGGTTATTACCCTTCCCTTTATAATTATGACAAAAGCCAACACTGGACCCACATAATCCAGTCCCTCAGGGTCTGCCAAGCATACTTTGACTGGAGAGGCAGGTTAAAAGGTAGCTCAGCAATCCAAGTAAAGGTGTGGGACAGGTTGCAGCAGCAAGGAGAAGTCAGAGTGAAGGCTGAGCCTGATAGGTAGCCACAGAGTAGGGTAGGCCCACAGGGAGTGCCTTCTCCAACCATCCCAACCTTCATTTGAGAGCATATGGGTCCTGCATGGCCCTTCTCCTAAGGATAGTAGAAACAGAAGGGTTTCATATAAAACAAAATCAGAGACTTTCTAGAGACTAAATTTAACAGGCTAAACGCCTATTTAGATCTGTCTTACCCAAAGCCTTTTACACCATTTTCAACCAAGGCTGTTTGAGATCCTGTTTTTGTGAATGTAAGCATGCTTTCCACTTACTAGGTGCAGGATAGAAGGGTACTTTCCTTGACCCCCTTGACCCCCAATTTTTGTCCAGTAAACTTTTATTGTGCACCACAAGATATTCCTATTTTCCTCCTACTGTTCTTTTTTTCCTGTTAAATCTCACAATCCTTCATCTATATTGAGGTCATATTGCTAATTGTGAATGAGACAGTATTCAATTACATTTCAACAGCTAGATTGATACACACTTCTGGTCTGGAAGGGAACCAGTTTTTCATCTCTGCTGGGGATTAACACCTTGATACAAACTATAAGAGCGTATTTCAAGAGTTAGGTGTATATATACTGGAAATATAATACATACATGCATCTCACAATGATTATGAGGATCAGTACGGCATACGTTTTTATTAGAGAACTCACATGGCCATTCTTTAACGAACTAGAATGTACTTGTTAGGGGAAATATTGGCAATGCAGCAAAAGGCCTAGTCCAGGGGTCGGTAACCTCTGGCATGCAGCTCACCAGAGTAAGCACCCTGGCAGGCCGGGCCAGTTTGTTTACCTGCCGCCTCGCAGATTCAGCTGATCACGGCTCCCACTGGCCGCAGTTCACCGTCCCAGGCCAATGTTGGGTGGCGGGAAGCCATGGCCAGAACATCCCTCACCCGCGCCACTTCCCGCCGCCCCCATTGGACTGGGATGGCGAACCGCGGCCAGTGGGAGCCACGGTCTGCCAAACCTGCTCATGCGGCAGGTAAGCAAATTGGCCCAGCCCGCCAGGGTGCTTACCCTGGTGAGCCGCGTGCCAGAGGTTGCCGACCCCTGGCCTAGTCACTGCCAGTAATTGGAATATTGATTATCTTGCTTGTTGCCACAAGCAGCTATAGGGTCTTTGTAGCAGCCTTAGCATAACTAGGCAAGCTGGAGGGGAGGGGGTTGAATGACCACAGGAACTGAGCATTACTCTGCTGCCATCCTGCTAAGCTCTTTTCAAACTGCTGAAGTATGTGGCTTTGAAAAACAGGAAGTTTAGCTATATTTGACTTCTGGTATGTAGAAACACAGCTGCACAACTAACAGCTTGAAATTGCTTGCTTAACTTTTTTTTATTGGCATTTTATTGTAACACAAGTGTAAAAGGGTAAAAGGTCTAAGTTGAATGGACTCTTCAGTGAACTCATCTTGGAGTCTCCAGCAGCAGATGGAAGGCTGCCAACCAGAAACCTGTCACTGATGATGCAAAGACCACTCTAGACTTTGGGTAACTATAGATGTGGGGTGCTCTAACCATTGTGTACATGTGCATGTGCTGGAGGCTAAATAAAGTAAAAGTTTTAAGTGAAAGCACTCTTGTTTGTACTTAGCCTGTCCATCTGATAAATCATATGTCCCCAATGATGTATTTTCTGACACCGCCTCATAAAGAGTAAAGTTACCAAGAGCTTTGAGTTCAGAAAAGCCCTGGGTAACAAAGTCAGATTTGGGAGATGCCTGTAATCTCTATGCACCCGCTCTGTGGCCCTTTGTCAGCTGGCATTAAGAGGTTCTTGAATCACACTTGTCCCACCCACTTTTTTAATTGTATTATTTTAAAACTCCTTTTACCAGCCTTTAAGTATAGATGGTACATCAAATATCTGATTTCAAAATATGGACATTTTAGTGCTTACTGTGTCAATTTCTGTTCCGTTCCATCCATACAATCCTATTGAGATCAATGCATGTGGTCAATTATTAGTGAGTCTGTTTTTATTCAAAAGCATATGACAAGCTATAATAAGGTAGACTTGCTTGTTATTTCCAAACGCACGTCTCTGTGCTTTCTCCCATGCTACCCAGGACACTTGGGAGGAGGTCCCTGTAAAATCTGGCAAAACTGACACATTATTCTTCTTCATAAATCTCTTCAAAACAATCCTTTGCTGGGATGCCTACAGAAAGACTTGGCTGTTGTTAGGACATTGGCATGCGGAAGCCACATCCTATCATCTGAGCAATATAGTCTTATCGTTTCCTAATACTCTCCCATCTGTCGTTGTCTCTCATTTCACACTTGCATTGTGAGCTCGTTGGCGAAGGGATTGCCTTTTTGTTCTGTGTTGGTACAGTGCCTGGCACAACTGGGTCCTGGGCCATCACTAGGCCCCCTAAGCAGGGCTGTAATAATAATTTAAAATTATTAATAATAAATGGTATGTTTCTGTTCCCTAATTGGATAAGCATTATTCTTAGCATCAGTTTTCTGGTGTGAATACCCATGACTGTGAATTCAAAAATGGTGTTCAGTGGATATGCTGACATACTGGGTTAAATGGTTGCTGTTCTGGTGAACACTTTTGCCATTACATTGGTTCACTAGACTATTCCCTGTAAGAAACCACAAAGAGGCGTGACTACAGACAAAGGAAAATGCACTTACAAATTCTAATGAATCGTCGCAAACAAGTCTACCTTATTATAGCTTGTCATATGCTTTTGAATAAAAACAGACTCATTATCAATGACCTTGCATTTTGTATTATCTTTTATACTAGTGTATGTTGGTAAAATGCTACCAAATCAAAATGGTATTGTTTGTCACCAAGCACTTTGTACTCACTTGGAATTTCTATAATATAAATAACTGCACAAGGTGAAAGGCAATGGAGAAACAGGCTTATTATTATTTATTACAGTTTATTACTTCTGTAAATAGAGCTCCTAGAACACACCAGGGATGCCTTGAATACCTTCATTTCCCCTTCCTTCTCCCTTCAACTCCCTGTGTGCTATCTTTCCATCCCCCTCCATTTTAAGGATCCCATCTATCATAACATGTGGATGCGAAAGCTTGAAATTCACCAAAGGTATAGGTGGAAGTATAAATGCCTTTCAAAGCAAATGCCCTGGGAAATATTAGGCATTACATTGAATGAATTTATAACAAATGCTGGGATTTGTCAGTCTACTAACGTCTCATCTCTGAAATTATCCAGAAAAGAAGATGGAAATATCTGAGACATGCTAAATATTAACACAGAGCATCTGCTATGGCAGGTGTGCTATAAGGCAGCTACAGGAACATGCAAAAGGGGGCAACCAAAAGAATTTCTCTGTCAGATGCTATTCATAGAGGTAAAACTTATTAACACCAGAATAGCCTAGAATAGAGAGGGATGGCAGAGCCTTGTTTGTGCCATGTGCAACGTTTGACAAATGTGGGAAGGACTCAGATTTAGAAAAGTACAAACTATACTATAATACATTTTTCATTCTGTTTTTTCAAAATGGAATGTATTTTGTGGTCATGGAAATCCTATTTTATTTAATTTGCTCCAGTGTGGAATTAGTCAGGAAATAAGAATCTCCATTTCACAGAATTTTTTGCAATTTTGATCTCTCTTCATTCCAAATCAAATTCAACACATCGAATTTTGAAATTATCAATAAAATTATTTTTAAAATTATTTCAGATACATTGAAACATTATATTTTAGATATAAAATTGTTTTTATATTTTCTAAAATAAAAATATATAAAATTAAAATAATAAAATAACATTCTATTAAAATAAAATTCAAAATGAAAAGTCACCTCAAAATGTTACTTATAAAAATGACTCATTTCAATTTTTCTTATAAAATGTTGTCAAAATTGAAACATTCTTGTGGAACATTTTGATTTCAATGAATCAGCATTTTCTGAGAAAAATGTTCCATCACAAAATTTTCCACGATCTCTAATCCAATGAATTACTTAACATTATAATACAATGTTATCTGGTTTATATTCCTGATATATATTCTTCTGTACTGTCATATTAACTTTTCTATCAATTGACCTTTTGTGTAATCCATAAAAACACCTTTTTATAAAAGTAAGCAACCAGAGTAGAAATTACATTGTATCATACAGAGAACTGACCATGATGATCTAGCTCTTTTTGCTGCCAAAGCTGTTACTTCAAAGGATTGGAGTATTTTGTCTCCAGATCAGTCTTCCAAGTGTGCTATTACATTTATGACTGAATCTGCTGCCACTGGATTCTTAGATATAGGCTGTAGATTTTATAGTCTAACTTGAGTATGCCCTGTAGTAGTCACTCGCTCTCAAGTGGAGGAGGGAGCCCCCTCCGCCTCACTCCAGCGTCTGGCCAGTCTGTTCTAGCTACTCTGCTGGCTGAAGCTCTCTTGCTGGCCGCTGCTGCTGTGCAGGGGGCCCTGCCTGCCTTCTGGAGTGGAGCAACTGACCCTGCCACCACCATCCCTGGGTCTCCCCTGGCTAGCTGACCACTGCTTGCTGCTGCTTCATCGGAGCTTGCTGCTACTGTCAAGGACGAGGACTCCTGTGGAGGTTTTTTTTTTTTTCATGGACTGTGACACTTCAGATCTTCGCTCCTGGAGTGATGGTAACTCCTGTTGCTGTTTCAGGGAGCAAGGGGGAGAGATGTGGAGCCCTCTCCATCACCCATCTGCTCACTCCCTGCCATCACCACCACCATCCACTAGTGGCAGGTTTGGATAATTTTTGGTGGTCCCCAGAACGGGCCCAAGTCCTGCATGCCCCTCCCCACCTGCCTAAGGGTTAGGGTGCAGGAGGGGATGTGGGCTCTGGGAGGGAGTTTGGGTGAGGGAAGGGTGAGGGGTCAGGCCCTGGGAGGGAGTTTGGTTGCAGGCTCTGGGGAGGGGTAGGAAGTTGGGGTGCAGGAGGTGTGCAGGTTCTGGGAGGGAGTTTGGGTGTGGGAGGGGTGAGGGGTTGGGCTCTGGGATGGGGCAGAGGGTTGGGGTGCAGGAGGCAGTCAGGGAGTCAGGACTTACATCAGGTGGAGCTGGCTCCTGAAACACCCCTCTGGCACCCCCCTAGCAGCGGCTTGGTGCCTGGGGTGGAAGCAGCGCGGGAAGACCATCCCCCCCATGGGCCACAGAGACGTGCTGGCTGCTTCCGGGAACAGCGCGGAGCGGGCAGGCAGGAAGCTGCCTTAGTACAGCTGCACTGCCGGTGGTGGTGGCGGCAGCCGAGGGCCTCTGGCCCAGGTCCTCTTAAATCACCCGGGGGTGGCAGGAAGGACCAGGAGACACTATTCCTTGTTGCCTGCCCCACCCACCTCTTGTTGGCCATTTGGTCCCTCCCTCTTTCTGCTTTGGCCTTTAGGAGTTTTTTGTTAGTTTGCCTGCCCCACCCTCCGTCATATCCTGTCCTTCTGCCTGCAGCTCCAAGGCAAACTGCCGCCAGCAGCATGTGCTGGAGAGGCACTAGAGGAGTCGTTTTTGGTGCCCTACCAGGGAGCCCACTACTGGGTGCACTATTCCTTGGGGGAGGCCCAGTGTTACCTCTGCCGGGCAATGGGGCATGTCCGGAGGGAGTGGCACCTGGCTCAGCACAGAGGGGCGCCAACGAGACCCGGCAGGGTACCAGCATTGCCATCGTCAGCGCTCCTGGTGACCCGGCTTCTGTAGCTGCCCATCCTCCTTCTGCCATTGCTCCCACTCAGGCACCAGGGGTAGCCCTCGAATTGTGCCCAGATGAGCGGATGGGCCCCACCTCTATCAAGTGTACCTCTGCAGGGCCCATGGCAAGGCCATTGTTAGGAGAGGGAGAGGGCCTGCCCCAGGGGGAGGTTTCTCCTCCACCCCATTGTCCCCCACTTGCCTCCCCAAACCGTGGAACTATCAACATTGCCCCCTGGTCCCGCCCCTGCTGGCCAGCCCTCCACCTCCACCTTGGAGGCTGGGTGCTCATTCAGGGGAAGTCTGACACCCGACAAGCACAAGCTCAGCACCTCTTTCTTGATGTAGAGGGGGAGGAGGCCCCCCGCAAGATTATGAGGGGGGGCTGCTGCTGCCAAACCTTCTGCCGTGCCCCCCCAGTAGAGCCCAGAGGCAATTGCTGTCTCTGTGGCTGGTGGTATGAACTCTGGGGCAGCAGATTTCAGCTCCATCTTTGAGGAGATTGAGGCCCTGAGTCTGACCCCGGTCACTCAGGGGGAGTATGATCCCTTGCCAGAGGGCCTTGATCTGGGCGGCAGCCTGGTCAAGCCACCCCCTCCTCCTCCTCTCTCCTCTTTACCCCAGTTTCAGCCTCTGCTCTTGACTCTGGGGCACCCCTGAGCCTGTCCATGAGCTTGGCCGCAGACAGCACATTGCTCATGGAGGCCCTGGTAGCAAGGCCAGTGCCAAGTGGCTGGGCCCTGAACCCTTGGCTGTGTCCCCATTCAGATGGAGCGGTTGTCTTCTCTCCGAGTTGGAGGCCCTACCCCTGATACCACCATGCCCGGTGCAATGGTTGCGGGTGCTGAGCTTGTTGAAGTGCCCAGGATTAGCGTCGGGGAGGGCTCCCCTCCTGTCCAAATCCCCTTGGGCCCCTGAACCAGGACAAGAGGTGCCGTGCTGTGGTAGCATAACTGCTGGGAATCCTCAGCCCATTTCCACCCCTACCCCTTCCTCTGCTCCTGATTCCATTCCTGGTCCCAGCTCAGCCCTGATGTGTTGCCCACCTCCTTCCCCTCCGCCTCCCATACTACTGCCGCCCCCGGGGTTGTCTTATTCCCGCTGTGCATAAATAATCCTCAGGGAGGGCGGTTTTCATGTCTCCCATCCCTGACCCTTTAGGGCAGGGGTTCCCAAACTTGGTTTGTGGCTTCTTCAGGGTAAGCCCCTGCCGGGGCGCAAGACACTTTGTTTACCTGAGCGTTCGCAGGTATGGTCACTGGCATCTCCCAGTGGTTGAGGTTTGCCGTTCCTGACTACTGGGAGCTGCGAGTGGTTGTACCTGCAGATGCTCAGGTAAACAAAGCATCTTGTGGCCTGCCAGAGGCTTACCCTGAATAAGCCATGAGCCGAGTTTGGGAACCCCTGCTTTAGGAGATGCACTCTTCCCTCCGCTGCCTCCTCCCTCTCCAGGTATGGGTTGTGTGGCACCACTGCTACAGGCACCGTGCCAGAGGTCTGCCCTCTGTTTTCCCGTCTCCATGGTCCATGCCGTCATCCCTCAGGCCTAGCCGGAGGACAACAGCAGTTCCGTGACCCCCTCTCCCATCGCGCTGCAGGACAAGCTGTGCTGCTTCCTGTTGGAAACCTGTGGTTTCAAGGGCAAGGTGCAGCTCACTCTCCAGCGCTGAGGGGACTTCCATCTCATCCTCCAGGCCATGAGGGCCATTTTGAAGGAGGGGAGGAGGACTGAGAGGCAGGACATCACAGCCTACTGGTGGGCCCACAACTTCCCTGACTCCCTGATGGCTTTGGGGGTTGGTGATGGATTGTTGCGAGGCCTGCTGGGGGCCACTGACACTCCTGATCAGGAGGTTCCTCCCCAGCCCTCACTATGAGATGGACCATCTTTGACACCTTGAACACCCAGGGCTGTAGAATGGGTCTCCCCAGGTACTGGGTGCTCTCCTTCCTTCAGGAGGGGGGGATACTCTGTGATTTTCCTGCAGGAGACCCACATGGCTCCAGCTGCCGAGGCTAGCTTGTAAAAGCAGCAAAGAATCCTGTGGCACCTTATAGACTAACAGACGTTTTGCAGCATGACCTTTCGTGGGTGAATACCCACTTTGTCAGATGCAAGTAGTGGAAATTTCCAGGGGCAGGTATATATATGCAAGCAAGAAGCAAGCTAGAGATAACGAGGTTAGTTCAATCAGGGAGGATGAGGCCCTGTTCTAGCAGTTGAGGTGTGAAAACCAAGGGAGGAGAAACTGGTTCTGTAGTTGGCAAGCCATTCACAGTCTTTGTTTAATCCTGAGCTGATGGTGTCAAATTTGCAGATGAACTGAAGCTCAGCAGTTTCTCTTTGAAGTCTGGTCCTAAAGTTTTTTTGCTGCAGGATGGCCACCTTAAGATCTGCTATTGTGTGGCCAGGGAGGTTGAAGTGTTCTCCTACAGGTTTTTGTATATTGTCATTCCTAATATCTGATTTGTGTCCATTTATCCTTTTCTGTAGAGACTGTCCAGTTTGGCCGATGTACATAGCAGAGGAGCATTGCTGGCATATGATGGCATATATTACATTGGTGGACGTGCAGGTGAATGAACCGGTGATGGTATGGCTGATTTGGTTAGGTCCTGTGATGGTGTCGCTGGTGTAGATATGTGGATAGAGTTGGCATCGAGGTTTGTCGCATGGATTGGTTCCTGAGCTAGAGTTACTATGGTGTGGTGTGCAGTTACTGGTGAGAATATGCTTCAGGTTGGCAGGTTGTCTGTGGGCGAGGACTGGCCTGCCACCCAAGGCCTGTGAAAGTGTGGGATCATTGTCCAGGATGGGTTGTAGATCCCCGAGGCTAGCTTGTGGCTGGAGTGGGGAGAGGGGGTGTACTTTAGCCATATCAGTGCTCATTCAGCTGGGGTGGCCACCCTGTTCTCCCCCAACCTATGGCCCAAAGTGTTGGGGGTCACGAGGTCATGCCAGGTCACCTCCTGCACCTCTGGGCCTGTGTGGAGGGGCTGACATTGAATGTAGTCAATGTCTATGCCTCAAATGAAGGCCTGGAGCTTGTGCACTTTTATCAGCAGGTGTCCCCATTCCTTAGCATCTTGGATCCTTGAGAGTGCCTGGTCCTGGGCAGAGATTTTAATACCTCCCTTGAGGAACGGGATAGCTCAGGGCTTGAGAGCAGCCTGGCTGCCATAGGTGTGCTCAGGGAGATTGTTGACCGTCACTCCCTGGTGGACATCTGGCATGACCACCACCTGGATGACTATACCACCTTCACCTATGTCCGGGTGGAGGGTGACCGGTCGGCCACTCCAAGTTGGACTGCGTTTATCTATCATGTTTCCATCCTTCATGGGCCCACTCCTCCAGCATTTGGCCAGCCCCATTCTCGGATCACCACTTGGTGACTGTGACGGCCTCTCTCAGCTTGGAGAGGCTGGGCCCAGCCTATTGGCACTTTAATAATAGCTTGCTGGAGCATGTGGGCTTCATGGCATCCTTCCAGGAGATCTGGCTGGCCTGATGGTGGCAGTGGTGCATCTTTCCCTCAGAATGGCGGTGGTGAGATGTGGGGAAGGTGCTCACCCAGCTCTTCTGCTGAGACTACACCCAAGGCACCAACCAGCAGACAGATGCAGTGATAGGGCAGTTTGAGCAGGAGGTATTGGAGCTGGAGAGACATCTGGCTGCCAGCCCCAGGGATCCATCCCTCTGTGGAACATGCCGGGAGATGCAGGAGGAGCTCCGGGCCCTGAAGGATCATTGGACCTGGGGCAGGTTCGTTCGATCCCGCGTCCGTCTCCTTCAGGAGATGGATTGTGGCTCCTGCTGTTTCTACACCCTGGAGAAAAAGACGAGCGATAAAAAGCACGTCACCTGCCTTTTGGCAGAGGACGGCACCCCCCTCACAGATCTGGAGGAGATGCATGGAAGGGCCAGGGGCTTCTATGCTAGCCTCTTCTCCCTGGATCCAACCAATTCCAATGCTTGCAGGATGCTCTGGAATGAACTTCTGGTGGTCATCACGGGTGACTGGGACCGGCTAGAGCTGCCTCTCACTCTGGCCAAGTTCTTGGAAGTCCTCTGTCTCATGCCCACCAATAAATCTCTGGGCATGGACAGGCTGACCGTGGAGTTCTATCGCATGTTCTGGGACATTCTCGGCCCAGACCTTGTCACCGTCTGGGCTGAGTCTTTGGAGAGCAAGGTCCTCCCTCTGTCAGGCAAGTGAGCCGTGCTCGCCTTGCTATCTCAGAAGGGAGACCTCTGTGATCTTTGGAACTGGTGTCACGTCTTGCTCTTCAGCACGGACTACAAAATCATAGAGAAGGCCATATCACTGTGGCTGGGGTCTACACCATCCTGGGCTGCACTATGTTTGATAATCTATATTTGGTCTGGGACCTCTTGGAGCTCAGGTGTAGGAATGGTCTGTCGTTCGCCCTCCTGTCCCTGGACCAGGAGAAGGCATTTGACAGGATGGACCATGGGTACCTCCTGAGCAGTCTGCTGGCATTCAGCTTTGGGCCCCAGTTTGTGGGCTTTCTCCAGGTGCAGTATGCTTCCGGAGAGTGTTTGGTCAGGCTCAACTGGGCCCTGACCGAACTGGTCAGCTTCACGCATGGGGTATGTCAGGGATGCCCACTGTCAGGCCAGCTGTACACTTTGACAATCAAGCCCTTCCTCTGGCTCCTCTGACTGAGGTTGACGGGGTTGGTGCTTTGGGACCCAGAGTTGCAGCTGATCCTGTTGGTGTACACTGATGATGTGCTCCTCGTGGTCCAGGACCCAGGTGACCTGGTGCAGGTGGAGGCCTGCCAGGCCATCTACTCTGCGGTCTTCTCTGCCTGGGTCAACTGGGCCAATAGCTCTGGCCTGACGGTCGGGGATGGGTGGCAGATGAGCTTTCTCCCACCTGTGCTTCAAGCCATTCGGTGGAGCGCAGGTCCACTGCTCTATCATGGTGTTTACCTTTCCGCCATGCATCCCTTCTTTGCCAGAGAACTGACAGGATTTGGAGGCTAGGGTGGGAGAGTGGCTGTGGAAATGGATAGGACTCCTCCAGTGCCTTTCCCTGCGAGAGAGGACACTGGTGCTTAACCAATTAGTTCTGTCCATGCTCTGGCACTGGAGTTCTTTTGACCAGGACTGCAGGGCCCAGACTGAGTCTTCCCCTGGAGAAGGGAGGACAGGGCCTAGTCTGCATCCAGGTCCATGTCTTCCGCCTATAGGCCCTGCAGAATCTCTTATGGTGCACGTAGTCTAGTGTGGAACATGTTGGCGCACACCCTCCTCCACTGCCTCCAAGGGGTCTGATATGACTGGCAGTTCTTTTTTCTCCATCCGAGAGGTCTTCCGTGAGACCTCTCCAAGGTGCTGGTCTTCTACTAGGACCTTCTCCAGACCTGGAAGCTGGTCTCAGCAACCTGGTCCGGTGTAGCCACCAAGGGGGCAGACTTCGTTGCAGAGCCCCTGCTACACAATCCCCATCTTTGTGTGCAGGTGGCGGAGTCTCCCTTGGTACACCGGGGGTTGGTCTTGGCAGAAACCACCAGAATTGGAGACTTCCTGGACTACAACCTGGGGGACTGGGTGGATCCCTGAGTCCTCGGTCGACGCTTGGGACTCTCCACCTTTCAGACCCCCCTGCATGTACTCCAGGAGGTGGGGGCAGCCTTATCTCCCACTTCTCAGGTTTTCCTTGAGTTGGTCCTGCAAGAGGTTCTCCCTGCCCTCTGGACCTTTTAATTGAGCCCCTGTCACGTGAGCCCTCATGGCCCCCTCCCCTTCATAATCTGAACTAGCTGCATGCCCTGCAGCCGGTTTGCTTCTGAACTGTGCCAAGGGAACAACTTTACATGCTCATGCTCCACACGTTTCACTTCCTCACCTTCATGTCCTGCCCTGATACCAAGTGGTAGGACTTTCTACCACCTGTAGAGGGTGGGCCAGCCTCTATTCAACCCTGGTCCCATAGCCTGCCAGGGATATTGGTTAGTGGTTCCTTCATGGAGCTGTGAGCATGGGCATGCACTTGGCATGGTTCACCCCCATCCCCAATGCCTGCCCCTTTTGCAGCATGAGGGAAAACCTGGCACATGCTTATCTAGAATGCACCAGGTTGCAGTCCCTATTCTAGCTCCTCCAGAAACTCCTGTTGAGGTTCTGGAAGCACTTTTCCCCACATCCTGTTCGTGGCCCCACAAAGTCATGAGACCTCCTTTTCAACCTCCTCCTTGTGCTGGCTAAAGTAGCCATATACTATACCAGGAGGAGGATGCTGGATGGGGAGGTGCTCTGTGACAGTGGGGCCTCTTTCTGTTCCTCCATTGTCTTACACATCCAGGCAAAGTTCCTCTGGGCAGAGTCCACTGGCTCTCTAGACAGCTTTGAGGAGCAATGGGCACTGTCTGGGCTCCTCTGCTTGGTGTACACTTCTGGATCTCTAGTTTTGAACCTTTGACCTTCACTCCTGACCTTGTTATACTTTAATTGTACCCATACTTAGTTGGATCCCAGGTCCAATTACTTCTCCCGCAAGGCTGGGGGAGGGGCCTTTAGAAGCAGGCAGGAACCTGCCTCCTGGAATTTCCAATAAGGCCTCACTATATACCCCCACCCTCAAGACCATCTCCAGAGAATCGGAGATGGCTGAGTCCCCTTCTCCCAAATCGGGAGAATAAAACAGTGTTGTTATCGTCTTTACCAGCCTAATGGCACACTGTAAAAATGTAGTGCTGCAAAGTGAGATACCAGCACAACAGTCGGAGGGCTGTTTTCTTGACTGTTTTCAACCACTTCAGGGGAGCATAGTCAGTCACAAATATGAACTGTCCATGTGACTATGAATATGTTACATGTTTGCTCTCATTCTGTCCTCAAAGACAGAAGCATGTGCAGTGGAGTCTCTTGTTTTGGTAGTGTGTGTCTTTATTTTTAAATATAACTATACCTGTTGCTGTGTGTATATTAGAGAAGGCAAGGTCAAAGAAATTTGCCTTACACTAGGAACAGAAAGTAGTGAGGTTTATGATATCCATTAGTTTCTTGGTCACACAGATGCTTATGTTTTAGGGCCAATTTCCGTAGACATCTAAAATATATGAAATAAAAAACATCTTATTACCTGCACCATAAAAGATCTATTTCTATTTTAGATCAGTAGCCATTTTCTATAGTATGTTTTCTAGCAATAGACTTAGTTTCTTAGCTAAATAATGAGTATGGGATTTTCACAACATTTCTGTATTCTACATAAAAAGGAATATTGTAAATACTTCAGTAAAGCAACATGCAAATGAGAGTTGTCAAGATTTTAATGGTAACCTCTAGACCAGGGTTTCTCAAACAGGGGTTGCCGCTTGTGTAGGGAAAGCCCCTGGAGGGCTGGGCCAGTGTGTTTATCTGCCCCATCCGCAGATCTGGCCGAATGCAGCTCCCACTGGCTGCGGATCGCTGCTCCGGGCCAATGCGAGCTGCTGGAAGCGGCCGCAGCCCCCATTGGCCCAGAGCAACGATTCACGGCCAGTGGGAGCCACGATTGGCCAGACCTATGGACGGGGCAGGTAAACACACCGGCCCGGCCTGTCAGGGGCTTTCCCTACACAAGCGGCGATCTCTGTTTGAGAATCCCTGATCTAGACATTAAACACTAAAGTTCTGTAATTCTCATCACATTTAGCCACATATGACTCAAATTTGAGGTGAATTCATTCTTTCTGAAAGAGACACCTGTTTTATCACATAAATAATCAAGTTGGCAAAAGATTCTTCTTTATAAGGCTATTGGTAGAATTACTTATCTGGATGCTAATAAAGTTGAAAATAAGATATTTATTTAAGCTAAACAGTAAATAAGTCCCATGCTTGATTGCTGCAATTGACTGCTATTGCACTGTTCTGATTGTTAAATACTTTTTTTACTGAATACATTGCTACACTAATTAGTCAGGGCCATTGCTCTTTGATTGAAATAAATGTTGAATAAATCTAATTTACTATTCATTGTTAGAATTAGGGTTATTTGTATCTATTAAATGTCTTATAATCTTAGTTTTTTAAACATGTAACTTTACAACAACTACTGAGGTTGGCGCAATGAACAGTATTAAAGGGTCTTGTAAATTGTGAGACATTGTTGGGCTATGATATATGTATTTTAATGTGGCACTAGAAAACAAGCTTTGATTTCAACCACCATAACTGAACCAACATGTCTCTCTTATGCATTCTAAATTGTTCCTAATCTGACAAATATGACATCTGATATCCAAGAAGAACAGCTGGTATGTGTATCGCAGGGATGAATGTAACTGATAGAATGTTTCAAATCTTTTGGGGGTTATTTTTGCAGGGGGTGGGTGAATTGCAAAACTTCAATAAAATAAGAACAGTTTTCCTGTAATGTAACTAGAGAGGCGCTGTTGAGCTCCTCCTTACCAGAGTTGCAAGAGAAGGAATACTCCTGGGTTTCTTCACGCTGTGAGAGATGCAAATATGGATTATCTAAAATGCATATCTTGTAATACCCATACTTGCAGCTCTCATAGCCTGTGGGAACATGAGTCGTCCTTCTCTGCTGTTTTGCTGCTGTCCGGGAGGGAGAGTAAACACAACATCTGTCAGTTTCTCTTCTCTGCCTGCTGCTGCAGGGAAGAATCCCAGATGCCTCTTAGTCTTCATTCTATCTTTCCTGGAAAACAAACCTGGTGATGCTAATGGCCATGTCTGAATTTCAAACACCGGATGGCTGTGTTGGTTTGAAATAGACAAAGCAAGTATCTCTATCCCCAATGCACACTAAAATGTCTTAATCTACTTTTTCAATCACTGGCATCTATTCCTGATTCTTTTATATCGTCCAGAAGCAAGAAAAATGTTGAAAAGTTGCACCCCCCTGTGGCAGTGTATGCACAACCTGTCTTCCTTTGGGGTGGATCAGGGTTGCGCTGACATCGCAGACACAGTCTACCAGACTGTCCTGGGCCTCATCACGGTGCAGCCCAATGGCCAGAGTAAAAGTGGCGGTCCTTGGGTCCTGGGTTGCATGGCCTAATGGCCCGAGAAAATATGGCCACGCATGAGCACAGGGTGGTGTGGCCTATTGGCTGGGGTTAATGTAATGGCCCTCATGAGCAGGGCTGCGTGTCCTAGGGGTTAGAATCTATAGAGTCCCTCAAGTGCAGAGCAGCATGGCCTAATGGCCAAATCTGGGGGCTGTCACCAAAGAGGATGACAGCCGGGGTAAGGGGACCCAGGCCCACCCAACTCCACTGGGTCCTGACCCAGGGCCCTAACAGTGGTGGAATGGTCTGCCTCTGGGTCAGCAGGGAATTCAACCACAACACCCTGACCTTATACGGGTGGGAGATACCATTCTCTTGGTCACTTTCTACTGGGCTTCCTGAAGCTGCAGTATATATGACATCAGGGTCTCAGGACTCCTCAGCACAGGTAACTTCCTGGGCCTCTGACTCCAGCCGGTTGGCTGTATGCAACACGTCTCTGGTCTGTCTCTCAGGATCTCCAGCTCCTGAAGGCAAGGGTTGTAACAGCTCCTGGGCTGTAGCCTCCACCAAGCATACTTCCTCCTTGGTGGTCAACCCAGATTGAGCTGGGCTGCTCTCTTTTATAATAGCATAGCAGTTGGAGCATGCCAAGCATGATCTGAGGAGCAGGACTTCCTCTGCCCATTGTGTGGGATTAACACTTTCCAGGCTAGTGCAGGGTATACCGACCCCATCACCCACCCCCATCTGTCTGACACTCTCTGCTCCTATTACTGTAAAACTACTGTAGAAATCTGTTACTACATTAGTGAGTCCTGATCTACCCTTAAATCTTAGGTAGATATATTTATGGGCACACAGGGTTGGGAAAATCCACACCACTCAGCATTGTGTAAATGTGGCTAGGTCAATGGAAGAATGCTTCCATCCATTGTGGAGGTGGTGTTCCTACAGCTACATAAAAATCACGTCCATTGCTGTAGGCTGCATGTATACTATGGGGTTATGCTGGAATAACAATGGCACTGTACCTCTGCTGTTATTGTCCCTGTTGCATAGACATTGTTCAGAAAGTGTAATCATTTTCATCTTTAAACCTTGCTCCTCTGGTTCCAGTTCTTGCCTGTCTCAGAGCCTTCTGCTTCTCAAGATATATGTCACTGCAAACTAAGACAAAGAGGGTGATTTCTGAAACAAACTCCTGCTTTAAAAGTAGTAGTAAATATTTTTAGAGACCTCTGGACAGACTCTGTCCTTTGACAACAGGAGCAGTTAGAAGTGCTGAGTAAGGTCAACAGCTTTTTCTGTCATATCCTGTCCCGGAATAATGAAAGATATCAAAATCAGGTAGAGTGATTTTTGAAAGTCTTTTGAAAAAGCTCTGCCATTGTGAAAACATTTAGCTACAATCAGTGCTATATTAACTGGTGATAATATTGTGTTATTATGGAATTCCTTTCTTTGAAGCCAAAATAATACATAGTTGATTTAGGATTTTTAAAATTTATTTTTGACGAAGTGCCATATTTCAATCTAAAACCACTTTTTAAGGTCAAGCTAGCTGATGGAAAAGAATGGTGGCTGATTGTGGAAATTCTTGGCATAGGATTAATTGGGGAAGAAAAACAAAACAAAAATACACAATCACTAATTTTAATGTATAGGTAAACTAATTTAGATTGTGAAATTAATTCACATGTGTGAATAGGCCATTTGTATAGCACTGAAAGTATAACAGAGGAACATCTACAAAACATTCCAGTTTTGTTTGGGGGAAAAACAATCTCATTGAAAGCGTGATGTATATAGGACAAAATCCTGGCTCCTGCATATTTGGAGATGCTAAGACTGGGATCCTACATAGCACTATCCTGCACTCTAGAGCCCCAATTCATGCTTAATGACAAACAAATACATGATCCATTTGTATTCTGGAAAGTACTCAAATATGTGCTCACATCCCACACTTAAGTGATTTTCTGAATCTAGACCTAGCAAATTGTGCAGTGTGTGAATGAATGTGAGTGCTTAGTGCACTGAGGTGTGTGAATGAAGTTCTGGGAGCTTTCTTCTCCCCTCCACAGCATGCCTATGTAGCACATTATAGGATTTGGGCTTTATTTTTTAATTGAGAGCAGCAAGAAAGCAATAAAAAGCATTATTAGCATCAGGACAAAAGAGAGAATTTCACAGGACATTCATGTTGTGGTAATATGTGAAAAAAATCTCTGAAATGAGACACCATCATGCAAGAGTACCATAAGGCAATTTAACTCTGGTGTAAGCCGGAACAAGTTCCACTGAAAACTATGGGCCTGATTCTCCACTCAACTACACAGGTCAATGAGTTACACTGGTGTAAAACCACTGTGAAGGGCGTACTGGGTCAGTGTGATTTGCTTCTATTTAGGGTTTATAGTGTCTAGATACTATAGAGATGCAATCTTGTAGGCTAATAAGAAGAATATAAAAAAGATGTAACAGAGAAAGAGATGCCAGCAGTCAGCATGTTGTACAATTACATGTCAGCAGGACCTTGATTTGTTTTTTTAAATCAGGAGAGTTTATGTGACGCCATGCAGTTTTTCCCCCCAGATTTTTCCATTTGTTTCCAGTTTCCCCTCCTCCCCCCTTTGGTTTTATGAGATCCTACCCATCACTGCCGCTTGAAAGAATCTGCCAACCACTCTGCTCATTTGACTTTAATCTCCTGAAAATAATTATTGTACTAACTGTCAGAGAATAGAGAAGCCACTCTGGGGAGACTGATGGCCCAGGATTCTAAGCAGGAAAAGTGAATGGATCAGCTAAAACAGCAGGACAGTGGCAGCGACACAGGACCCAACAAACAGAGCTGTAAATGGGGGCGTTTGAGGGCTGTTGGAGGAGAAGGTATTCGTAGGTATTTCTATTTGTATTTGTAGAGGCTGGTAGGGGCAATGTCTTGGTAGAGAAGCTGAGCCCTGATTAGGGGGTGGGGCTGCTCTGACTAGGGGTCCTATAAAGGTAGCCAGCCAGTCAGGCAGTGGCATAGACAGCTGCAGTCATAGGAGCCTGCAAGCAGAGCTGTAAACAGGGAAGTTTAAGTGGGAGTTTGCAAGAGAAGTTTGAGGGGAAGACTAAGAGAACCAGGCTAGTGAAGGGAGTGTGTGGTGGTCTGGCAGTGTTTAGATGCTTGTTGGAGGTTTGTGTTGCTGTGGGTCGTGGTGTTTTGGTTTGGTTTGTGTTTCCCGGACTAACAGGACTTAGGTGAGAAGGCTATGACAGATACAGAGGCAGCAGTGAAAGACATAATGAGGATGACTGGATGTGGAAGCTGTGGCATGTAAATGATCCTGGAGGGGGTACCTGAAAAGAGATTTGTCTGCATGAAGTGCCGCCTGATAGAAGAAAAGATCTGAGGACTGGGGATGGAGGTGGAAACTCTGGTTGAGTTTAGAATGGGGTTTGAGCAGACATGAGGAGGCTGAAGGGAAAAGCTCAGATTTGCAGATGGAAGCAGGACCAAAGAATTCTAAGGGGAGACTGCTGGGTGAGGAAAGTGGACAGTGGAAGCATGTCAGTAAGAGAACCAGGCAGAGAAAAAGACAGGATAGTGAAGGAGAAATAGAGCTCAGGAACAGGTTAGCGGAACTGGAAAATGAAGAGGAGGCACAGCAGGTAGTCACTGAAGGTGAGAGGGCAAGGAATAAGAGAAGAGAAGCTAGTCCTATAGGAAGAGGGGAAGAGTCAATGGAGATGACACCAAATTTGAGCCCCAGGAAGATATGGGATGGGTTGCGGAGGATTGCAAGGGTGAATAGGAATTGAGAGGACTTGCAGCGAGAGGGAACAGGGGATAGACCAGAGAATCACACCATCACCAGGAAAAGGCAGGTCTATGTGATTCGGGACTTCTTACTGAGAAGAATAGACAGGCCTGTAACTAGAGCTGATCCAGAGAACAGAATGGTGTGCTGTCTGCCAGATGCTAAGATATGGGATGTGGATTTGAGGCTGAAGAGGATCCTAACAGGAGCGGGAAAGAATCCACTGATTGTCCTTCATGTGGGCTAGATTCTCGCTGGAACTTATCAAGGGAGACTATGCCAGGCTGGGGAAGAGGCTTAAGGAAATCGAGGCTCAGGTGATCTTCATGTGTAGCCCTAAGGATTAATCTGTTGGTCTGTATAAATATATATTTCTTATAAATTTGAGTATTTGATTTGCTTATAGATTTATATTAAGAATAAGTTTGGCTGTAATGCAAGAGACCTACAGGCCAAAATCCTGTATGTGAAGCTAAGGTAACTTTAGCACATTTTGGGACCCTTACTCAGAAAAGTAATAATAGCAAATAATAGAGAACCAATAACAGTAAAGGGTGGAAAAAGAGGATTTTTGCCCACAAATGCGTACATACCTGTCATTCATATGCACATACATACTAGCCTATGGGGCAAGTGTACCCTAACATTTCCGTGGGGGAAGGATGAAATTTGGGCATAGGAGGAAGGATTTCCGACTAATGCCCCATAAAAAGATGAGGCAGCTCGCCATTAGGCAGGCAATCTACCCATCTATCTTCTCCTGTCTATTCTTCATTGCCTCCACCTTCAATTACGTATCGATGAAACCCATCTACGACAGATATTAACTATTAATAAGCCGTATTATTTCTTTCCAAACTGTAAGTCTATATTTTATTTTAGTAAAGCTTACAAAGTTAAATTAAACAGCTTTAACAGCTCTGCATTAGCTTCCTCTGCCAGAGGTGTGAAAACAGAAATTGCCACAGGCGTGGCCTGTATCTTCCAACACCAGGTTATTAAAACAGAGTGTGAGTATTAACCACATTTGCAGCTTATAATATTGTATTACCATAGATATATCTCTTAAAGAACTGTGATACTTGTAACTCTGTAATCCTAACTGTTTTACCATTTGCTTACTATTTCATTGATTTTAATTAAAGTTCTTTATGACTATATTTGTCTCAGTTAAGCTTCCTATCATACCCCCAAAGTTCCTTTTATAAACTCTGTGAAGCCTGATTCAGGACAAACTTTATCTTCTGATCAAACAAATTGGTGAGCCAAACCCATATTAATTAATACCAAATAATTATTATTAAATTAATTAATTAAATTAAGTGGATAAATTAAATCAACACTACTAACACACCCCAAATCAGGCTACACATGGGATTCTGCCTGTTCCTAGAGAAGGACAACACAGATGTGACAAGATTATGATGATCAACAGATGGCTCAGGCAGTGGTGCTATAAGAAGGGCTTTGGGATGTATGGCCACTGAAAAGCATTCATGGACAGAGGAACATTCTCTCGGGAGGGAAATAGCCTTCTAGGATGGAGGCTGGCACAACTGATTAAGAGATTTTTAAACTAGGAATTTGGAGAAGATGGTTGGGAGATGTCCAGGTAATCTCCATGCCGGATTTTAATACTGAGAGGGAATAAAATGAAATAAGAAAGGATACAGCAGTAGGTAGGAGAAGGGACATAAAAAGTAAGGGTAGTGTAGATACCGGTCTAATAGGTGATACTAGCAGTAGAATGGCCTAATCGGGTAAAGAATGTGAGAGAAGCCAAACAGCAAAAATTAAGATGTTTGTACACTAATGCTAGGAGCCTAGGTAACAAAATGGAGGAACTAGAGCTACAGGTGCAGGAAGTAAAACCAGATATTATAGGGATAACAGAAACATGGTGAAATAGTAGTCATGACTGGAGTACAGGTATTGAAGGGTATGTGCTGTTTAGGAAAGACCAAAATAAAGGCAAAGGTGGTGGAGTAGCATTGTATATCAATGTTGAGGTAGACTGTAAAGAAATAAGAAGTGACGGAATGGATAAGACAGAGTCTGTCTGGGCAAAAATCACATTGGGGAAGAAAGCTACTAGAGCAGGGGTCGGCAGGAACTGCCGCGGGTCGAAGGATGTGCCCCACCTCCTGCATTGGCCTGGGACACTGAACCGCGGAGCTGCGGTCCGCCGAACCTGCCGAACACGGCAGATAAACAAACTGGCCCGGCCCGCCAGGGTGCTTACCCAGGCAAGCCGTGTGCCAGAGGTTGCCAACCCCTGGCTCAGACATAGGTCAGGGGGTTGTTATAGGAGTGGATGGGTGAGATTCGGTGGCCTGCATTGTGCAGGTCAGACTAGATCATAATGGTCCCTTCTGACCTTAAAGTCTATGACCGGGGTCAGCAACCTCTGGCATGTGGCTCACCAGAATAAGGACCCTGACAGGACGGGCCAGTTTGTTTATCTGCCGCATCCGCAGGGTTGGCCGATCTCTGCTCCCACTGGCCATGGTTCACCAGTGGGATGGGATGGCCGCGGCTTCCTGTCATCCCCCTTGGCCTGGAGCAGTGAACAACAAACTGGCCCGCCCCGCAAGGGTGCTTACCCTGGCGAGCCGCATGCCAGAGGTTGCCAACCCCTGGTCTGAGTTACTGCAGACTGGTGACCAATAGCTCTGTATCATGTTGCATCTCTACCTCCTGTAAATTGTCATGCCTACTAGAGCAGACCATATTCAGTATGTTGTACCCCATGGTGTTCCTGTTCTTATATTCAATAATGTCTATAGGTGCCATTAAAAGTGATTATAGGAAAAGCAGGGCACAGACCTGGCTGAGAACTGAGTAGTTTTGTTAAGTTCTGTACCTTTTAGTGACAAAGGAGATAAACATAATCTCTTTCCACATACTTGTTACACATTTCCTTCTAAATAAAGGCATGTTCTGTAGTGAATCCTTAAAAATGTAGACTGGTAGTAGCGTTTATTCCTTTATACCACACACTCCAAAGCCTTTAACAGATGCACTGAGGGTGAAATTTGCAGACTTAGAGATCTTTTGACTTCAGCATTCAGTATATTGTTGCAATAAATGAGCATTTTTACTCCCAGAAACCTATGATGATGATGAATTAGTGGTCTCATTACTGCAGTAAAATCCCTTGGGGCAATGCACAGGCCAAATACTAATACCCTCCAGTGATACATCTCTCCTTTCCTGGAGAACCTTTGAAGAGTTTGCAATTCAGATGCATAGGAATGCTGAAAAATGCTTTGTTTGTCTGTTATTTCTATAAATCCCCTTTTGTAAACCAAGACCTTTAAGTCCTTGAAACTGTCCATGTGAAACTACTTGGCAGCTGTGAACCAATTAAGTGGTTTTAAGTTTAGAACTGGGTGATGCCTTCCTGTAGAGTTGAATATTGCAATCATAGAGCTTATCTATACCCAGAGCTGTTTGCAATTGCTACCATCTCTAAAGATTCAGAAACTTCTGATTTTTCACCTTGAGGTAGGGAGGCTATACAATTTCAGGGACCACCCCAGGCTAGTAAGGGGTTTGCTTGCTGTCTGCCTTAGACTGCTGTGGCTGTGCAGTTTTGTTCCAGGACTCAGACACCAGCAGCCCACAAACCTCACCCTTGATTTGCCCAACGTGGTTACTCTTTGCAAGCTGACCTTAGTATCCTTCACTGCTGTGAATTCAGTTGTCAATCCCACTGCCACTTCTTCAAAGCTTTTACTCTAGTGCCCTTATAGGGTATGTCTACATGGGGATAAAAATCCAGCAGCAGGCCTGGGTCAGCTGACTTCGGCTCACAGGGCTCAAGCTGTGGGGCTGAAAAACTGCCTTAGCAGAGGTTTGGGCTGGAGCCTGAGTTATGGAGCCTGTAGGGTGGAGGATTTCAGAGCTCAGACTCCAGCTCAATCTGAACGTCTATACAGCAAATTTTAGCCCCAAGGTCCGAGACCTGCTAGCCTGAGTCAGCTGACTCAGGACGGCCATGGCTATGTAGATAAACCTCTATACTGCTTTCTCCATGGGATTTTCTATTTAGGTTTAAAATGCTGGTCGAAACCAGATTTTGATTCATTTTTCAATTTCAGAATGCTATGTTTTATCTTTTTTAAATACAGGAATATTGAACTGTATATTTTTAGTAAACTCGTATATTGAAAGACTGAGGTCAAAAGGGATCATTGTAATCATCTAGTCTGACCTCCTGTATAACACAGGTGATAGAACTTTCTCAAAATATTTCCTAGAGAAATATTTTCCTTTTAGGGGAAAAAATCCAATATTGATTTTAAAATGGTCAGTAATGGGGAATCAACCACAACTCTTGGTAAGTTGTTCCAATGGTTACTTACTCACTGTTAAAAATTTACACCCTATTTCTAGTCTGATTTTCTGTAACTAACTTCCAGCCATTGGGATCATGTTACATCTTTCTCTGCCATACTGAAGAGCCTACTGTTGTAGATTTGTTTCCCATGTAAATGACTGTAATCATTACGCCTCTAGCCTTCTCTTTTCTAAGCTAAATTATCTTGTTGACAGAGGACCAGTCTCAAGAATGTCTCCCCTCCCCCCACATCTATCATCGGGGTTTTATTTCCCCCAAAGGAAAAACTGACAATGGATAGGGTACAAAACAAGAACAGATTTATTGGACAGACAACAGTTAACAAGGGTAAGAATAAATCAGGTAAGTAACAGGTAGCTAACTATAAAGTCTCCCAAACTATAACTGAGAAAACAAGGGAACCAAATACAAATACAGGGCACTGGCTGTGACAAAAAGGGCTTAGCTCCCTTCCCAAGATTGACACCCGGTAGGTTAGATGGAGGACAAATGAGTCTCTACCATATCCTGCAGCTTTATTCCTGGCACCAACAAAACAAGACTGGCTCTAGACCAAATCCGGATGGTAAGGCAGGTGGAAGGGAGGACCTCAAGTACATGCTGATGGAAGCTCTGTCATGTTCTTCTTGAAGCTCTTCTTCCTTGCATCGTCGTGGGTGGATGTCTGAGGCAGGATCAGAATGGCAGATGACAACTCAGTCTCTCATGCAGGTAAGAAACCCTCCCTACACCCTATGTGTGGTACAAATGTCTACCCTCCAGGGTAAGCAGTAGCCAACTGCCGCACTCTGCCTCTCAGATTGGCAGCAGCAGCACCACACACTACTTCCAAGATGGGCAGCCCCCTGTCTGACAGACATGCCGACCCTCTTAGATCGTACAATTGCTGGGCAGATGACAGGTCAGGTTACCCACCCAGGTTCCTGCCTCAGGGCAAAAGGGGTGCCAAAAGTGTAACAGGAGCTGAGTAAGAAGGACAACCAATATGGATTCCCTGTTGTTGTTAAAGGGATCCAAGATGGCGCAAATGAGATAACAGTAAAAAAAATTAAAAATCTCCCTACAGACTCAAAGCACTTGATACATCACTAAGAGGCATGTTTTCTAATTCTTTTATTATTCTTGTGGCTCTTCTCTGAACCCCTTTCCAATTTATCAATAGCCTTCTTGAATTGTGTGCACAAGAACTGGACACAGTATTCCAATTGCAATGCACCAGTGCAAAATATAGAAGGAAAATAACCTCTTGGCCTACTCAAGATTCCCTTGTTTATTCATCCAAGGAAAGCATTCTTTCTTTTGGCCCATTATCTCAATGGGAGCTCATGTTCAGCTAATTATCCACCATGAACCCCATATGTTTTCAAAGTCACTGCTTCCCAGGATAGAGTCCTATCCTGGAAGTCTGACCTATGTTCCTTTTTCCTAGATATATGCATTTATATTTAGTCATATTAAAAACACATTATTTGCTTACACCCACTTTACCAATTAATCCAAATTGTTCTCAGCTAGTGACTTGTCCTCTTTATTATTTACCAATACCTTAATTTTTCTCACATCTGCAAACTTTCAGTGATGATTTTATGTATTTTTCCAGGTCATAGATAACATTTTTAAATAATTTAGGGCTAAGTACTGATCCCTGTGGAAACATACCCACCAGATGATGATTCCCCACTTACAATTACATTTTGAAACATATCTATTAGCCAGTTTTTAATCTATTTTATGTGTGACATTTAATTTTTCCTCTCTATTTTTAAACCAAAACATTTGGCAATATTAAGCCAAATGCCATACAGAAGTCTTTTAAGTATATAACATCGACACTATTACCTTTATCAAACTTGTAATCTCATTTAAAAAAATTACATTGGTTTAACATAATTTATTTTTCCATAAACTCATGTTGATTTATATTTTTTACATTATTCTGCTTTAAAACTTTAATCAAGTCCTGTATCAGCCACACCATTATCTTACTCAGACTGATATCAGACTGACAGGCTTATCTTTCTTAAATATATAATATGAGGTGATTCTAGATAATACTCTACACTTAAACAGTACCTTCCATCTGAAGATCTTAACACATCAATCAAGGCAGTTAAGGCTGAGGCAGTTAATTACTATTTCTGTTTTTACACATAAGTAAACTCAGGTCATGTCTACACTTAAAGTACTATAGCAGTGCAGCTGCACCACTGTCACACTTCAAAGTTTACACTACCTATGCTGACAGGAGGGGTTCTTCCATTGGTGTAGGTAATCCACCTCCCTGAGAGGCAGTAGCTACACTGATAATAATTCTTCAATTGACCTAACGCCTTGTACACCAAGGCTTAGGTAATAGGTTGGTATAGCTATGTCCCTGAGTGGTCTGGAATTTTCCACAGCCCAGAGAGCTACAGCTATATCGATGTAAGTTCCTAGCATATACCATCCCTAAGAAAACGTAAGGAAATATTTTCAAACTGAGGAAACTAAATATAAGAACTTAAAATCCATATTATTTCACTTAATCAGAAGTGATCTGAAAATGGTGGGGCAAGGCACCTCCTTCATCTCATCAGAGCAAGCACTTCCCCCACTGACAATGGTATGCCTGGTGTAAATCAGCCCCATGCCACTCTGGGCAGCATTTGTCCTCCCCCTTCTGTGCTCCTTTGGCCATATTTCCCAGCTAGGCCTCAGGGTAGGCCTACAGGATGATCCTCCACCAAACAAAAGGGGAATAGTCCCATAAACACAAAAACTAAGGGTGATACCTTCCCCTGCCTCCTTGCTGGGGCTGGGTGTTGCCCTGTAGTCTGCCTCAGGGTGTCCGCCCTTCCCTTAAAAGGCACTCAGGCTTATCTGCTTCCCCTATGGGGAGGAGCACAGCCTCCCCTCTTGGAGAAGCTTACTTCCTTTCCCTGCTGCTACTAGCCTGGTAGCTATTGGTCTCGCTCTCCCTCCTGGTTTTAAAAGATTTCAGAAAGCCCTTAACTGGATCCAGGTGTTCCTAATTGACCTGAGGTAACTCCTTCTCAGCTTACAGGGAAGAGGGCCTTTAACATTCTAGGACTAACATATCTGCCTTCCCACACCTTCTTGTGACTTTGTCACAATGGGCTCAATCCAATTCACACTATATTTTGTGGGAACTAGATGAGACTGTTTTCAAAATGCTGAATGCCCTAACTCTCATTGACTTCAAAATCTGTATATCAGTGGGAGGTAAGGGATGTGAAGTTTAAACAGAGATATGCATGCACTGAATGTTTTTTTTTCTTTTAAAAAGCTATTGGCGTTCAGTCAGAGAGGTTGTTATGATGATTACACATTGTAAATCAAGTAATGAAAACAGTAATTTAGTATTCTGCCCCAGGATGGGGAACAGCCTAACTAAATTCATAAATCCCAAAGTAATCAGTTTTTATTGTTTTGCCTGTTCTGCTGGTGGTGAATGGTTTGTCATGCCAACTCTAAAAGAGAATGTGAGGGGTGGATGCCTCTTTATACATTGCAAAATTCAAGAAATTGTGCTGAGAAAAAAGTATTTGACTATTTATTAATGTTCCAAAAATAATTTTAAATTATGTGTGCAACTCTTTGAATCAACTACATTTCTGCATACATACTTCCTTTCTCTCCTCTGATCAAAGAGGTGTCAACCAGACATTTTACCTTGAATGGTCCTTTGAAATATGTGTTAACTACTTATGCTAAACAGTGTGCCCAGAAGCTCGCCTCTCTCAACAACAGAAGTTGATCCAATAAAACATATTACCACACCGACCTTGTCTCTCTGATACTTTGGGACCAACACAGCTACAACAACTCTGCAAGCCCACATGCGGGTATAACTCTCTCTATGACTGCATGATTCTGTTCAGTGGGTGTCAGTTTCTTGCTTAAGAAAGTAATGGGGTGCTTCTTATTGCTTTTCCCTGCTTATCCACTGTTCCTAAACCAACATCTGATGGTCACTACAAAGTTCAACCATTTTGCCAAAATCTGGGCTAGTAAGAACATTTTTTCTTTACCTTATTAAAGCGCTCCTAACAGGACTGTGAGCGTACAACTGTATTTGACTTTCTCCTTTTACACAGCTCTCTGATTGCAGCTACAGTATCACGGAACCTACATGCAAATCACTGGTAATAGTTCATCAGGCTTATAAAAGATTGAACTGGCTTTTTGGTCTGGGGCACATGTCAGTTTACAATGGCTTCAACCTTTAAGGAATTAGGAGAGATCTGATGCTCCCTACCCAAGCCTCGATGGGTAAGGAATGGTGTACCTAGCCTCTGTTTGTCGAGGGTGGAGGTGGATGACAGAAGAGAGATCACTTTACCATTACCTGGCATTGGTCACTGTCAGGACTGGATGAACCTTTAGTCTAACCCATTCTTATGTTAATGACTCAAATAAGGGACCTTTGGTGCTCCTGTTTTAGAGGCTTTCACAGGCAGGCCTGCCTCTTTGAGATTTGACAATACAATCCACAAGTGTTTCTTGTGATCAGACCAAGAGTTGCTATATCATCGACATATGTTCTTGCAAAATTGTGTAAACTGCTTAACACCTGGTTGACAAGCCTCTGAAAAGTGACTCCTGCATTAATTAACCCCAATGATAACATTTAAATTCATACCATCACATATCAGTAATAAAGGCAGATTTTTTTTCTGTGCATCAGGGTCCAAAGGAATCTGGACCTTTCACAAGGTCAAATGTGCTAAGACAGTGGCTCTCAACCTTTCCAGACTACCGTACCCCTTTCAGTAGTCTGATTTGTCTTGCGTACCCCCAAGTTTTACCTCACTTAAAGACTATTTGCTTTCAAAATCAGGCATAAAAATACAAACGTATCACAGCACACTATTACTGAAAAATTGCTGACTTTCTCATTTTACCATATAATTATAAAACCAATTGGAATATAAATATTGTACTTACATTTCTGTGTATAATATATAGACCAGTATAAACAAGTCCTTGTCTGTATGAAATTTTAGTTTGTACTGACTTTGCTACTGGTTTTTATGTAGCCTGTTGTAAAACTAGGCAAATATCTAGATGAGTTGAGGTACCCTCTGGAAGACCTCTGCGTACCCACAGGGGTACATGTACTCCTGGTTGAGGACCACTGTACTAAGATATCTTACTTTGCTTAAAATATATCAAAAATGCAGTGCATAGGATAAGCGTTGAGTTTTCTACAATCAATACAAAATCTTAGTGTTTTATTTCTTTAAGGACCAAGGCAACCAGTGATGCCTGGGAACTGTCACACTCTTTAATCACACCCATATCCAGCATGCTCTGTATTTCTGTGTGAATTTGCTCCTGCATCTTGCCAGTGCCTGGCTGGGTATAGGCTGAGATCACTCAGTGATGATTTTTTGGGTCATCATGTGACTCCTCCCTTGTTTGCTGGAGAACACTTACTTTTATGCCTACACCACAGACATGATCTCTGCTTTTTCAGCTGGTGTTAACCCACAGTATAGCTCAATATTTTTAAGTGATGAGTCATTTTGGCATTCAGCTATCACATCCGTCAAATGTGACACCTTAGTTTTTCCTTCAACACAACAAATCCTATTTACCATTGCTTCCCTAGTGTGGTAAGCTTTAAGCCTATTTACATGAAACACCTGTGGGGCACCTTCACTGTGAGGTCTTTAAACATATGTACATTAATTTACCTCTTCTGCTACTTCAAAAGGTCCCTCCCATCAATTTTGCATTTTATATTTGTTTCACAAGAATAAGCACCAGCACCAAGTCCCCTACTTCAAAAGAGCATTTACAAGCATGTTTATCACACTATACCTATTTTGATTGGCTGTGAGTGAGGATACTTTGAACCATATCCATCATATTCCTTAACTGTTTTCTGAAGCATTGGGCATACTCAGTCACTGGCTCTCCCTCTGCCTCAGCGTCCCCTTCTCAGGAATCTTTGAGATCTAGAGGTCTCCTCACTTTCTGTAGAGAAGACCAAATGGGGCAAACCCTGTCAACTCTTGGGGCACTTTCCTATAAGCGAACAGGATGGTAACATTTAATTTCCCTCCCGGGGAAAATTGATTTCAGTGTCCCACTGAATTTTTCCCCTAAATCATTTGCCTCTTGGTGATATGGAGCACCATTTATTTATTTTACTCCATTCAATTTCCATAATTCACTGAACTGCTCAAACATGAAAGTTGACCCATGAGCTCATAAAATCTCTTTAGGGAAACCCACTCTGTTGAAAATAGTGAAAAGAGCTTTTGTCACAAAGTCAGCATCTATATTAGATACAGCTACTAACTCTGGATATCTAGTGGTAACATTCATTACAACCAAGATATAACTCTTCCCCCATCACGTTGTCTGGAGTGGTTCACAACCGTGAGTGCCTATTTCAGGGAAAACTCTACGAAAAAAAGGGCAAACACCCCAAACTGGTGTTGTGTTCTATTATTAAATTTTACTAAGCCAGTAAAAAATGTGACCTCCTGGATCACTATACCAGTCTTACCATGGAGTGACAGACAGTCCCATTAGACCTTCTAGCCTATCTTGCCACCCAGACAAAAGGTTATTAAAACAAAAAATCGTATTACATTAGGTTACTCCCAATCCCAAAGGATCAGTCACTTACCCCAAATCAATTGGTACTCTGGATCTTACACCAAAAACAACACTGGTAGCCAATTCTCTAGTAAACTAACTAAAAAATTATTAGCGAAGAGGTTCTGGGAGGTTAAAGCAGGTAAAATATATTAAAAAGTCAGACAAAGTTTGTTCCAAAAGATAGCAGAGATGTAGTAATCTGCTAGCTTTCCAAAAGTCTCTCAGGGTCACCCAGAATAATTCAGGGGATCTCTGCCTTGCATCTGGAATGCTTCCCTGTAAATGTCTAAACAGTTCATAGATACAGGACAATTCCCTGAAATCCATTTTAGAACTTCACCAGAAAATAATCTGAGCAGTGTCTTCACCCACATAGGAAATGTGGACTGAGTTAAGTCCCTTGCCTTGAATGTAGCACTCTTCTTTGTTTGCATTTCACCAAGGCTCACCTGCATTTAATGCAGTGTTTCTCAAACGGGGGTTGCTGTTTGTGAAGGGAAAGCCCTTGGCAGGCCGGGCCGGTTTGTTTACCTCCCCCATCTGCAGTTCTGGCTGATTGCAGCTCCTACTGGCCATGGTTCACCGCTGCAGGCCAATGGGAGCAGCTGGAAGTGTCACAGGCTGAGGGACGTACTGGCTGCTGCTTCCAGCAGCTCCCATTGGCCTGTGGACAGGGCAGGTAAACAAACCAGCCCGGCCCACAAGGGCTTACCCTACACAAGCGGCGACCCCAGTTTGAGAAACACTGATTTAATGGGTTATTTAGTTACAAGGATATACATAGTGTAAATGCCTACCATCCCATTATTATTTGTCCTGTCCCCTGGTATCTTCCCTGTACTGGTTTCTTTCCTCTTCAAAAAACCTTTCCCTGTCTTCCTTTAGCATATGTCCCCTTATGCACTCTGGAGTGGGATCTGTCCTTTGTTCAGCTGCAAAACTCTGGGAGTTAACAGGGACAGCTTCTATAGTAACATAGATTAACTCGTCCCAGTCCCACGCTCTTCAGAAATACTACTTCTTTCTGCTACTTTGGAGTTTGAATGAACCCTTTCCACAACTGAAAGCATACTACCTCCTTTTGTTGGGCCAGAGCTAGTAGTATCTTCTCTCCTCACAGCAATTTCCGTGTCTTCACCATTCCTTTCTTGGATCACAGAAGAATATTCCTTTTTGCTACAGGTTAGAATATTAACCACTCGGGATATAGTTAAGATCTCATTTCCCACCAGCATTTCAATTGGAATACAATCATAGAGTAGAATCATAGAATATTAGGGATGGAAGGGACCTCAGGAGGTCATCTAGTCCAACCCCCTGCTCAAAGCACGACAAACCCCAACTAAATTATTTCAGCCAGGGCTTTGTCAAGCCTGACTTTAAAAACCTCTACGGAAGGAGATTCCACCACCTCCCTAGGTAACCCATTCCAATGCTTCACCACCCTCCTAGTGAAAAAGTTTTTTCTAATATCCAATCTAAACTTCCCCCACTACAACTTGAGACCATTACTCCTTGTTCTGTCATCTGCTACCACTGAGGACAGTCTAGATCTTTAGAACCCCCTTTCAGATATTTGAAAACAGCTATCAAATCCCCCCTCATTCTTCTCTTCTGCGGACTAAATAATCCCACTTCCCTCAGCCTGTCCTCATAAACCATGTGCCCCAGCCCCCTAATCATTCTTTTTGCCCTCCGTGGGACTCTCTCCAATTTTTCCACATCCTTCTTTCATTGTGGAGCCCAAAACTGGACACACTGCTCCAGATGAGGCCTCACCGATGCCGAATAGAGGGGAATGATCACGTCCCTCAATCTGCTGGCAATGCTCCTACTTATACAGCCCAAAACGCTATTAGCCTTCTTGGCAACAAGGGCACACTGTTGACTCATATCCAGGTTCTCATCCACTGTAACCCATAGGTCCTTTTCCGCATAACTGCTGCATAGCCACTCAGTCCCTAGTCTGTAGCTGTGCATGGGATTCTTCCCTCCTAAGTGCAGGACTCTGCACTTGTACTTGTTGAACCTCATCAGATTTCTTTTGGCCCACTCCTCTAATTTGTCTAGGTCCCTCCGTATCCTATCCCTACCCTCCAGCATATCTACCACTCCTCCCAGTTAATGTCATCTGCTAACTCGCTGAGGGTGCAATCCATGCCATCCTCCAGATCATTAATGAAGATATTGAACCAAACCGGCCCCAGGACCAATCCTTGGGGCACTCCACTTGATACCGGCTGCCAACTAGACATGAAGCCATTGATCACTACCCGTTGAGCCTGATGAGCTAGCCAGCTTTCTATCCACCTTATAGTCCATTTATCCACATACTTCTTTAACTTGCTGGCAAGAATACTGTGGGAGACTGTATCAAAAGCTTTGCTAAAGTCAAGGAATAACATGTGCACTGCTTTCCCCTCATCCACAGAGCCAGTTATCTCCTCATAGAAGGTAATTAGGTTAGTCAGGCATGACTTGCCCTTGTAAATCCATGCTGACTGTTCCTGATCACTTTCCTCTCCTCTAACTGCTTCAAAATTGATTCCGAGGACCTGCTCCATAATATTCCCAGGGACTGAGGTGAGGCTCACTGGCCTGTAGTTTCCCGGATCCTCCTTCTTCCCTTTATAAAGATGGATGTAGCCTTCTTTCCAGTCATCCAGGACCTCTCCCAATCACCATGAGTTTTCAAAGATAATGGCCAATGGCTCTGCAATCATATCCACCAACTCCTTTAGCACCCTCGGATGCAGTGCATCTGGCCCCGTGGACTTGTGCTCATCCAGCTTTTCTAAATAGTCCTGAACCACTTCTTTCTCCACAGAGGGCTGGTCACCTCCTCCCCATACTGTGCTGCCCAGTGCAGTATTCTGGGAGTTGACCTTCTTTGTGAAGACAGAGGCAAAAAAAAGCATTGAATACATTAGCTTTTTCCACATCCTCTGTCACTAGTTTGCCTCTCCCATTCAGTAAGGGGCCCACACTTTCCCTGACCTTCTTCTTGTTGCTAACAGAAACCCTTCCTGTTAATCTTAACATCCCTTACTAGCTGCAACTCCAAGTGTGATTTGGCCTTCCTGATTTCACTCCTGCATGCTTGAGCAATATTTTTATACTCGTCCCTGGTCATTTGTCCAAGCTTCCACTTCTTGTAAGCTTCTTTTTTGCGTTTAAGATCAGCAAGGATTTCACTGTTAAGCCAATCTGGTCGCCTGCTATATTTTCTATTCCTTCTACAGATCAGGATGGTTGGTTCCTGCAACCTCAATAAGGATTCTTTAAATTACAGCCAGCTCTCCTGGACTCCTTTCCCCCTCATGTTATTCTCCCAGGGGATCCTGCCCATTAGTTCCCTGAGGGAGTCAAAATCTGCTTTTCTGAAGTCTATGGTCTGTATTCTGCTCCTCTCCTTTCTTCCTTGTGTCAGGACCCTGAACTCGACCATCTCATGGTCACTGCCTCACAGGTTCCCATCCACTTTTGCTTCCCCTACTAATTCTTCCCTGTTTGTGGGCAGCAGGTCAAGAAGAGCTCTGCCCCTAATTGGTTCCTCCAGCACTTGCCCCAGGAAATTGTCCCCTACACTTTCCAAAAACTTTCTGGATTGTCTGTGCACTGCTGTATTGCTCTCCCAGCAGATATTGGAGTGATTGAAGTCCCTCATGAGAACCAGGGCCTGTGATCTAGTAAATTCTGTTAGTTGCCTGAAGAAAGCCGTGTCCACCTCATCCCCCTGGCCTGGTGGTCTATAGCAGATTCCCACCATGACATCACCCTTGTTGCTCACACTTCTGAACTTAATCCAGAGACTCTGAAGTTTCATACCGGAGCTCTGAGCAGTCATACTGCTTTCTTTCATACTGTGCAACTCCCCCACCTTTTCTACCCTGCCTGTCCTTCCTGAACAATTTATATCCATCCATGACAGTACTTCAGTCATGTGAGTTACCCCACCAAGTCTCTGTTATTCCCAATCATATCATAATTCCTTGACTGTGCCAGGATTTCCAGTTCTCCCTGCTTGTTTCCCAGGCTTCTTGCATTTGTGTATACGCACTTAAGATAACTCACTGATCGTCCTGCTTTCTCAGTATGAGGCAGGAGTCCTCCCCTGTACCTGAGCCTTTTCCTTCCACAGGGAGGATGGATGAGAACACCACTTGTGTCTCAAACTCCTTTATCCTTCTTTCCAGAGCCACATTGTCTGCAGTGATCTACTCAAGGTCATTCTTGACAATATCAATGGTGCTCATGTGGAGAAGCAGGAAGGGGTAGCGATCCGAGGGCTTGATGAGTCTCAGCAGTCTCTCCATCACATTGTGAATCCTAGCTCCTGGCAAGCAGCACACTTCTCAGTTTTCCCAGTCAGAACGGCAGATAGATGACTCAGTCCCCCTTAAGAGGGAGTTCCCGGCCAACACCAACCTCCTTCTCCTGGAAGTGGTGGTCATGGAACCCCCATCTCTAGGACTGCATCTCATGCCTTCCAACAAACACCACAACTTTTAATGTGCCTTTTGAATCTTCCAACTCCAGATGCACTTTAGCCAGAGGCACAGGAATTGTATATGTTCCCAATGTCAGGAGATCTGCCTTTCACTTTCTTTTACCATGCTTTCCCTGACCAGAGAAATCTGGTCCCTGGTGTCTCTCAAATCCAGGCATTCTTTGCCATTCTCCTCAAGAACTTTCATAAATTCCATGTTCACCTGCAACGGATCAGACCTCAAAGAATTAATCAGGTGCCCTGGAAGCACTTCTGAGCTAATGATAGCTGCATTAACTTGGGTTGGATGGGGTGTGGGCTTATATTCATTTAGTATAGGGTAATTGTTATATGTTCAGTAGAACACATATGAAATATCTTCTTGGCCTGTTCCCTTGTATAGGGGTCTGTGTGTATAGTTCTAGGAGAGGATTCATACTGGGGAGATAAGTGCCTGGGCTCCCAACAACTCTCTTTCTTCCAGGGGTAAACTGAGGTCCCCCTTTCACACCAGTCTTCTGCCCCTTCCTCTGTGTCTTGTGGTCACTGGGTGCTTTAGCTTGCATGTATGCATCCAAGAGGTTTATCCCAGATAGCTTGTGTGAATTCTTCAAAACATATGCTCAGGAACTGATCCTGTGCAAAAAGATCAAACAGCTGTTCATAAATATCTGCCTCCTTCTTCTTGACCAATTTTTTCATCAAATCACACAATTTGTACACACATTTTTATGACTCATCTTGTTATTCATTTTGAGGTATCTAAATGTTGTTCTATACACCTCAGGAGTAATCTGGAATCTTTGCAATACATCTTTTTAAAATTCACCATATTTCAATTTTTCAATTTCCATGTCATTAAATACATTTAAAGTTCTCCATGAAAACATTCTAATCAAACTTGGAAGCTTTTTGTCCTCTGGAACTTTATGTAGTTCACAAAGCCTTTCAAAATTGGTCAGGTATTCCTCAATACAGTCTGTTTTGTTGTATGCAGGACACAACTTGTCCCAGATGAGTGTTCTTTCGAGGGATGGAATACTTGAGAACGGTGTAATCTGCTCATGCTTGTCCATTATGCAGCTTTTCCTTTTATTTTTCTTAGATTTCTTGTTATTTCAGTTCCAGCACTCTCCGATGTACTTCCTCTTTTTCTTTGTCTCTCTTGGTAGCTTCCAGTTTTTGGAATTCTTTGTCTTTTTGCCCAGCTAAACATTTTTGGTGTTCATGTTCCTCTTTTATTTTGTCATTTTCCAAAGTAGTCTGTTCTAATTTTGTGGTTGCTTCACTGATGCTCATGTTCATGTTTTACTATTTTCCTTGCCCAAAAAACCCAAACAGAAAATAATAAAACTGTAATTTCTCTTTAACCTGTTCCCAACCTTCGCACTTGTGAATCCCTTAAAACCAGCTTATCAATGCTGAAAGAGTTTACCTCAGTTAACCAACAAGCTGTGTGTAAATCCTTACAACTATGCCAATATGATGTTTTGGGCTTCACCCAGACCAGTAACGGATTTGCTCACTGTCTGCATTGGAACCCTGGGAATCTTGTGTCTGTGTAACTTTGGTCCAGAGTTCTGACTCTAACAGCCTGGCAGCAATCCAGAAGTCTCCCCTGGCTTTGTCCAGCTATTTGCTCCTTGCAGGATGACCTTAATATGCTTCCAGCCCAAAATTTGCCCCCAAATCATCCTACTACAGGACCAGTCCCTCTCACTGGACCCTTACAGAGAAAGTGCTAAATTTGCTGCTTTGCAGAGAAAGTAAAACACTCCAACCTGTTATCTTGCACAGCACTGATAATTTATAAGTAAAGCAAAACAAGTTTATGTACAAAAGAATCATGGATTAAAAGATACTAAATAAAAGAAATAAAGGTAGAAAAGGTTACAAGCAAATACAAGTGAAACGCATTTAAAAGACTAAAATTTAATCTTGCATGATACAGTCTTTGTACAAGATGGTTTCTGTCATGCACAGTTTCCTTTGCAGCTTTTGCTGACATCCTGGCAAGGACACATCACAATGATCAAATTACTTGTTTTCTTTGTAACTTAAGGTGAAGGATAAAGATGGAATATGTCTTTGTTTTTTATATCTCCAAAAGGATGTCTTCGTCTTACAGGTAAGGAAAGCCTCCTGGGAATTCAGTCTCTTAAGTCTCTCTAGGGTACAGAAGCCATGTTAATTCTTTGTCTCCCAGGATCAGAATAATTGCTGCAGATTTAGCTTGATGGCTTTATTTACTGCTAATATGTAAATTGAGGTAAACACACATTTCTTTGTCTAGGGCTTATCTGATTTTCACCTTTACCTAGGCTAGGCTTAAACAAGTTTTAGGGTATGGCTACACTTACAGCTGTACAGCGCTGGGATGTGCCTTGCAGGTGTGGACAGTTACTAAGTTGCAGCGCTGTAAAGCCTCCACCAGCGCTGCAACTCTCCAGTGTAGCCAAGCCCTCAGTAACAACATACAGAGGGAGTTCATAACATCACATATAACGATAACCAAGCAGTGTACCATGATATTAATAACCAGCGTCTTATTCGTTTTCATATGACACCTCACTATTTTGTACAAATAATGTTGCTGTAATATGTAGTGTGTGAAACGAGGCTATGGTCACAGAGAGATCTCTATCAAAATTTATCTGTGCAGACAGTCCCCTCACTGAAAGTAAAATATACCTCAGGCCCCTATGATACACTCCTTAGGATAGATATTAGAAGATTAAGGGTTAGTTGTCCCTAACCCTCTGACTGTCAGAAGCTGGGAGTGGACAATAAGGATTGGATCACTCAGTAATTGCACTGTTCTGTTCATTCCCCCTGAAGAATCTGGCATTGGTCACTGTCAGAAGACAGGATACTGGGCTAGATGCACCATTAGTCTGGCCCAGTATGACCATTCTTAGATTCTTATATAATTTTACCTCAGATTTGAGTTTGGAGCATTAGTCTGTTGGCTATAGTCAAGGTCTGGCTCAATATCTTTCCTAGGGTTTGTGGAAGGGTTCCATCAAAAGCACTAAGAGGGAATGCTTAGTTACTATGAAAATTGGTTCTCCATAAATATCATGGTAGATAGCTACAGTAGTTTTTAAATTTTTTAGATGGTAAGACAGGATCTGAAAACCACTTACTGTGTCAGCAGTGGAGAGAGTGAGAAATGTTTTGGTCCATAAATGAATCATAATTGTAGGTTGAGAAGAATCTTTTTTACACAAAGAATGAAGGGTCTCTGTTCACCTTTATGGAAATGCTGGGGTGACTATCTCTGCTATATATTTATGGGTATTTCCTCTTTTCTTTCCTTTCTCAACTGGTTAAGGCTGACTGGCTGAAGTGGTATGAATTTTCCAAGTCAGGGAAATTTAAATTTTTTAGGCAAAGCTTTACCTACCCTGGCCATCTGTATTACCCACTGCAGTCTGGCACAAACTTCCTTTACCAAACATCGCCACAAAAACATCGCTAACAAACAAACACAACCTCATCATATTCAGGATATAGGGGTTGCTGCTTACTGCTTTTAAAAATAAAAATGGCTGTGCATTGTCTTCAACTCATGTGCCCATGATTTTGGAAAACATAATATTTTCTTCTTGGTGCAGGTCTACAGCTTTCTGTTTCTCAAGTGATTTGCTACTTAAATATTGTCAGACAACTCCCAACAGCTATGTCCTCAGTGCAAATGTGTTTCCTAAGATTCCTCTGTTTTCATGCCAGGTATCATATGAAGAATAAAAAAAGACGCTCTGTCTTTAGGTGCCAAGGTTTATTTTTTGTTTTGTTTTGTTTTGTTTTTAAAGTATGAAATGAAAGCAGTAAAGATAAGAATCAGAAAGAGTTTTCAGAGGAGCTGAGCTGCAGAAGCCTCTGTCAATGAATCTAAATAACACCTAACATTTAGGAAACCTACACATCATATAAAGCCAACACTATTTTCTGATGTGCTTTGGTACTATGTAACAGAGAACATTTGCATGTGTGAGGTTACTACAGTGAAATCAGTTATCAATCTCACTGCCAATTTTTATTTATTTTTTTTTAAATTAATGGAGATATACCTATGTCCTAGAACTGGAAGGGACCTTGAAAGGTTATTGAGTTCAGCCACCTGACTTCATTAGCAGGATCAAGTACTGATTTTGCCCCAGATCTCTAAGGGCTTGGCTACACTTACAAATTTGCAGCGCTGCAGCAGGGTGTGAAAACACACCCTCTGCAGCGCTGCAAATTGCGGCGCTACAAAGCGCCAGTGTAGTCAAAGCCCCAGCGCTGGGAGCCGCGCTCCCAGCGCTGTCCGTTATTCCCCACAGGGAAGTGGAGTACGGACAGCGCTGGGAGAGTTTTCTCCCAGCGCTGGTGCTTTGATTACACTTAGCGCTTCAAAGTGCTGCCGCGGCAGCGCTTTGAAATGCAAGTGTAGCCAAAGCCTAAGTGGTCCTCTCAAGGATTGAACTCACAATCCTGGGTTTAGCAGGCCAATGCTAAAACCACTGAGCTATCCCTCCTCCTCAAAAGCTCCTCTATCACTGTTTTCTCTGTTGATTTCATGTTTAAAAATACTCATCAGCACCAGATTTGCTAACTACATTATTCATCTACAGAGCATTCTGGGTTTTTTCTTATAACTACAGGCATGTTTAATGGTATATTTTTTAATAAATTCATAGATTCAAAAATTTGAAGGTGAGAAGGGATCACTGTGATCATCTAGTCTGTGATCATCTCCTGTATAACACAGGCCATAGAGCTTCCCCAAAATAATTCCTAGAGCAGAGCTTTTTTTTGGGGGGGGGGAAACAATATTGATTTAAAAATTGTCAGTGATGGAGAATCCACTACAATCCTTGGCAAATTGTTGCAATGGTTAATTACTGTCACCATTAAAAAAATATGCCTTATTTCCAGTCTGAATTTGTCTACCTTCAACTTCCTACCACTGGGTCATGTATACCTTTGTCTGCCAAATTGAAGAGCTCACTGTTATGTATTGTTCCCCATGTAAATAATTATAAACTGCAACCATCACCTCTTAACCTTCTCCTTGTTAAGCTAAATAGTCTTAAAGAGCTCAATCTATAACTATGAGGAATGTTTTTGAATCCTTTAATTATTCTTGTGGATCTTTTCTGAACTCTTTGCAATTTATCATCATCATTCTTCAATTGCAGGCACCAGAACTGGACTCAGTATTCCAGCTACTGTCACCCCAATGCCAAATACAGAGGGAAAATTACTGCTCAGTCCTATTTGAGATTCCCCTCTTTATGCATTCAAGGATAGCATTATCACTTTAGGCCACAGTGTCACAATGGGAGCTCATGTACAGCTGATTATCCACCAAGACCCCCAAATCTTTTTCTGAGTCACTGCTTTCCAGCATATAGTCCCATCCTGCAAGTATGGCCTACATTACTTATTCCTAGATGTATCAGTTTACATTTAGGCATATTAAAACTTATATTCTTTGCTAGAGCCTACTTTACCAATTAAACCAAATGTCTCTGAACTAGCAACTTTTTATCTTTATTATCAATCAGAACCTTAATTTTTGTGTGATCTACAAACTATAACAGTGATGATTTTATGTTTCATTCCAGGTCTTCAACAAAAATGTTACACGAAAGAGGGCTAAAAACTGATCCTTGCGGGACCCCAATGGAAACATACCATTCAATGATAATTCCCTGCTTACCTATCCATTAGCTAGCTTGTAATCCATTTAAAGTGTACCATTAATTTATGTCTTTTTATTTTTTTAATCAAAATGTTGTCTGGTAATATGCCAAACGCTTTACTTAAGTCTAAGTATATGATGTCAGCACTATTACTTTCATCAGCCAAACCTGTAATCTCATGAAAAAAGAGATATCAAGTTAGTTTGACAGGATCTATTTTACACTAACCTCTGCTGATTAGCATTTATAGCATTATTCTCCTCTAAATCCGTATTAATCAAGTCCCATATCAGTTGCTCCATTATCTTGCCCAGAATTGATGTTAGGCTGAAAGGCTTACATCTTTCTTAATTACATAATAATATAAGGTGAGCCTAGAGAATATTTTACACTTACAGAGCACTTCCATCTGTGGATCTTAACCCATCAACCAATGCAGCCTTACACACCCAGGTCTGGCAACTAATTACTCATCCATTTTGACATATAAGGAACTGAGAAAAATTAAGGCAATATTTTCTAACTCAACAACCTGTGATTAAGAACCTAAAATCTACATTGAGACACCTGGTCAGAAGTGACCTGAAAATGGCCACAATTCAATTTCCATTGTATTTTGTGGGAATTAGATAAGGCTGTTTCTGAAATGCTAAATGCCCACAAGTCTCATTGACTTCAAAATCTGTATATCAGTGGGAGGTAAATGTTGTGAAATTTAAGGAGGGATATGCATGCACTGAATGTTTTTCTTTTAAAAAGCATTTGGAGTTTCAATCAGTGAGGTTGTTATAATGATTACACATTGTAAATCAAGTAATTAAAAACAGTAATTCAGTATTCTGCCCCAGAATGGGGAACAGCCTCACTAAATTCATAAATATCGAAGTAATCAGTTTTTATTGTTCTGCCTGTTCTGCTGGTGGTGAGTGGTTTGTCACGCCAACTTCAAAAGAGAAAGTGGGGGTAGCTGACTCTTTAAACATTGTAAAATTCGAGAAATTGTGCTGAGATACATGTATTTATTTTGCCCATTTATTAATGTTCCAAAAATAATTTTAAAATATATGTGTGGTTCTTTGAATCAGGAACATTTCTACATACATTACAGAGTGAATATAAAGAAATACAACTCAAATACTAGTCAAAAAGGGAAAATAATTAATTACATTCACCATTTGTAAAAAAAAAATAGCCTTTGTCATAAATAGATAGTTAATTCCTCTTTTACCTGGAAGGAATGGTTGATTTGATGACTCAGGAACAATTCCTGAATATGACTAAGGATCATATAAAACAGTGGTTATGGGATAAGAAAATAGACTCAGCCAAAAGTCTTGCTTCTTACACTGATCAATACGAGCTGTCCCAGGCCATCAGAGAGGCGGGGAAAATCAACACAAAACTGATGGAGGGAGCAGAGAAGAACAACCCTGGTTGCAGTTTGAGTGAAAATCAGAAGGGAGACCCTCAAACCACACCCTACCACCAGGGGCAACCCAAGGCCCCACCTACATCCCAAGGTAAACCCCAAACCTCTTATTGTCCCACCACACCAGTCTCCAGCAACCCACCTCGCCCCGGTGATACCTTAGCAGGACAGGAAATCAGTCTTTTGTCTGTTCAGAAAAGTTTGTGCCAGAGTGAAGGATCCAGGAATCAGCCATCTAAGAAATGTTCCTAGATCCTTCACTCCGGCACAAACTTTTCTGAACAGACAAAAGACTGATTTCCCTCCTCCCGCTTTGAAAATATCTTGTCCCCCCATTGGTTCCACTGGTCAGGTGTCAGCTAGGCTATGTGAACTTCTTAACCCTTTACAGGTAAAAGAGGAATTAACACTTAACTATCTGTTTATGACACCTCTATATTAGTGTGCATAGAATATTCAAAAGTAATTAGTATTTTTAGGTTCCTCATGTTTAGGTGCCCATCTTGCAAAGCGTAAAGAGCTCTGATTTTCAGAATGTGGCTGTTCAACTCTTTTAAATACCAGCTATCTTTAAAGGGTCTCAAGTTGGGCACCCAAGAACTGAAATAATGACAATCACTAGTTATTAAAATCTTGGCTTATATGTATAATAGGACATGACTACACACACATATAGACATTATGGTCTTCTGCTGGAATTAATCCTCAAATCTTCAGCACCAAAATCACATGCATTTACTGTTGAACTAAAGATGAGCCACCCTAGCTCTGAGAAAATAGCAAGCTGTATGGCTGTGCTGGACAGCCACTAAGACTCATTATAGTACCCACAAAATAGTGTTTGTTTGTTCGTTTCTTTATATAGCTATGTGTATGCAAGCTTAATTTTCATCCATGGGGGAAAGTTTAAGGTATGGATCTTTATAGGGTTTGATGAAAATAGGAAACAAATCCCAGGAGGCCTTAAATTTACCACTCTTTCAATTTGTATTTTGTCCATGAGGACAAAAGTAACGGATAAGTAGAACCACATGAGAAATAGTTTTCCTATCCAGTGAGAGTTTTTGAGATTTCTAATTTTTTGCCCATCCCAATTGGGATCTGTTCTGCCCAATTGGGGCTGGGGGGTTCTTTGGGATTCTCGGTGAGGGACTGAGATGAATGACCCAGGACGAGGAGAACTGGATACAACTCAATTTTATTATAGGATGGTAAGTATAACAATTATTAATGCTACGATTCCTTATCAAACAACTACAATACTGTATAAGTAAATTTAAACAAGTAAGGCAAAGGAGGGGAAGCACGTAAGAAAACAAACAAACAAACAAAAAACCAAACAAACCTCCCTTCCCCAACGAAAAACACAATGGGGGGAGATAAGCCGAACAAAAACAAACAGAAAATTCTGCCTAGCTAGTTACTTACGACCAGGCAAATGACAGCCAGATAGGAGAGTATATACATAGTGAGTTCGGGCCGGCAACACGACACACGCTCGGACTGGATTCGGGAGCAGACCTGGACTGGCAGTGACGTTGAGTCATTTTTTGGGACCGTCTGATTAATATACAAGGGTGACTAAGTATATAGTTCAGACGGTGAGTGTGGCACACATTGATTGGCTGCTTAGTGCCCTAACTATTTTTCCCCTTATTAGGAAGAACAATATGATGTAGAAACTGAAGAAATGGTTTATGCGGTAAACACTATGGAAAAAACCCACATAAGTTTCCGGTGATAAGCACTATGCCCTAAAAAGGCCATGCAGTTTATCATGGGCCTCTTTCCTTGCTCCGGGGTTCACCGCAAGGTTGAGAGGTGGCCTGGCCAAAACAGTGGAGGGGGGGAGAGGGTTAGGCTGTATTAACAGGATCAAGAGTTGAAATTTTGAAAATAATCATGAACCAATATTCTGAAAAAAGAATTCCCATTTGGTCAATCAAATCTTTCATTGTGATCATTTCAAAACATTTAATTTTGATATTGACATTTTGACATTTTTAACTAAATAAATTAACTACAAATTTGAAACAAAAAGGTAATATCAGACTGTAAAACAAAACTTTCCATTCTGAAACAAAACAAAACATCGTGTTGCAGGGGTTTGGGTAGCTTCCAAAAGAACAAAATGTCATTGTTTGAATATATACGTATTGAGGGGACAGGAAGGTCCCCTTACAAATGACAGTACACTTTGATGAACCATAACCTTTGAATATAACTTTGTTACCAGAACTATACTGTTACTTTGTCAAATTGATGGAAAACTTTAGCAGAGTTTTATCTGGTAATATGCCCTCTGTCCAAATACATTAAATAGAAGTAAGGTGCTTTAAACCATTATCTACAAAATTTATGGAAGCTGAGAAGTCACTCATGAAGAAAGAAAAATCTGATCTCCTAAAATTAATTAATGATTGAGAGTGGCAGTGAAAAGTTGACCTTAACACAATTCCTTTGCATAAGATAGCTAAAACTAAATATCATCTTAACTCCATTATTAAAAAGCAAACAGAACTTCACCTGGTTCTAGCATAGCAAAATTATTATAATATAATAAAAAGTCTTGGCAGAGATAAATTAAAACTATACTGAGACTGGGGTCATCTCTCCTCTGACTCAAAATCCTCACCCCAAAAACTTCATAGCCCCAGGACAGCCAGCCAAATTAGAATCACAAACCTCCCAGGTGCTACTGCCTCATATCCTTACCTTGGATCATGTTATGATTTGACTTTCAGGATGGCAGCCAATCCTTAATCTTCCCTGAGTTGGGGTTCATTGTTTGGCAGGTTCTAAGTATCAGATAAGTGGATATACTTGGTAGCAGAAAAGTTGTGTTTAATATATTACAGATCGTCACCTCTCGTCCACTCAGCTTCCTAAATACATATCTATTTCTTGAGATGTTTTTTCTCTGGTGGATATTTTGCTACACTCCAACTTGATAGTTAGATGGGCAACTGTTTTACCAGTAAGTCGGATTTTTTTTGCTACATGCAGACTTTTTGGCCACCACATGAGTTGATGAAATGAAACAGGCATAGCTGGTTATTGAGGCCTCACTTAGTGAGTATTTAAAAATCTTGAAAACCTTTATAAAATGAAAGGACCAATTAGTGGGATGATCAAAGGCTCAGCCTAATAAACTTCTCCCAGATTTGAATCTGCATAATTGATGATAACTGGATTTAAGAATAGGGATATGTCTTGATTCTTTATTCATAAGAAGATGAAGAATTTGCAGAGAAGGAGGAAAGACATAACAGACCCCTAAAACCCAACCCAGAAATACAAGATTTTATTCTAGAGAGGGACTAAATCCCGGGGTCAAGTTTATTTTCATGACCATCTGCCACCTCAAGTTCAGAAGGTACAGAAATTGAGGTCCACTTATGATCTATACTTATTATTTCTAATAAAAAAAGATTATTTCAAAGTGAAATTGTTATTAGTATAGAATATAGGTGCTGGGGGTGGGATGGGCAATGGGGCATTCCCCCTACACCCTTTTTTAAACCTGGCCAGGAGGGAGACTGTTATGGCTTGGCCTGGCCAGCTGGTCCCCAAATCCTGCTCTGTGTCATAGAATCATAGAATCATAGGACTGGAAGGGACCTCGAGAGGTCATCTAGTCCAGTCCCCTGCACCCATGGCCTCACTAAGTATTATCTAGACCATCTCCGAAAGGTGTTTGCAGAGGTGAAAGTAAGCCGGTCCGGTCCGGTGCGGCGTACCGGCAAGAGCCAGTGCGCCGTGCTGGACCGCACCAGCTTCCACGGCGGGGATTGAAAGGGCTCTGGGCTGCCCGTGGCTGCGGGCAGGCCAGAGTCCTTTGAATCCCGGCCGCAGCTGGGATTTAAAAGGCTCAGAGCTCCGCGCGGCTGCGGGCAGCCCAGAGTCCTTTGAATCCCGGCCACGGCTCCGGCAGCCAGGCAGGGGCCGGGATTTAAAGGGCTCAAAGCTCCCCACGGCTGCGGGCAGCCCAGAGCCCTTTAAATCCCGGCCTGGCTGAGATTTAAAGGGCTCAAAGCTCCCCACTGCTGCGGGCAGCCCAAAGCCCTTTGAATCCTAGCCACAGCTGGGATTTAAAGGGCTCAGAGCTCCCCATGGCTGCAGGCAGCCCAGAGCCCTTTGAATCCCAGCTGCGGCTCTGGCGACTGGGCTGGGGCCAGGATTTAAAGGGCTCGGGGCTCCCCTCAGGGGCAGGAGCTCGGGGCCCTTTAAATCCCTGCCCCAGCCCCACAATGCTCGGGGTTCCCCCCGGCAGCCAGAGCCCCGGGCCCTTTAATTTGCCCCTGAGCCCTGGGGGGCTCCCAGCCACCTCTTCAGATGGGAGCCCCTGGTTGATTTAAAGGCCCTGGGTCTCCCAGCCACAGCTGGTGCCCCAGGGCCTTTAAATCTTGAGAGGCCACGCCTCTTCCGGATGAGGCCATGCCCCCTCAGAACTCTGGCAGTACCGGTAAGTCCTGTAAGTTACTTTCACCCCTGGGTGTTTGTGTAAGCTGCTCTTAAAAACCTCCAGTGATGGAGATACCACAGCCTCCCTAAGCAATTTATTACACCCTGACAGCTAGGAAGTTTTTCCTGACGTCAAACCTAAACCTTCCTCGTTGCAATTTAAGTGCATTGCTTTTTGTCCTATCCTCAGAGGCTATGGAGAACAATTTTTCTCTCTCCTCTTTGTAATAGTTTTTTATGTACTTGAAAACTGCTATCGTATCCCTTCTCAGTCTTCTCTTCTATAGACCAAACAAACCCAGTTTTTTCAGTCTTCCCTCATAGGTCATGTTTTCTATGCCTTTAAACATTTGTGTTGCTTTTCTGTGGAATTTCTCCAATTTATCTAAATCTTTCCTAAAATGTGGTGCCCAGCACTGGACACAATACTCCAGTTGAGTAGAGCTGGAGTAGAACAGAAGACTTTTTTCTCATGTCTTGCTCACAACACTCCTGCTAATACATCCCAGAATGATGTTTGCAACAGTGTTGACTTGTATTTAGCACTATGACCTCCAGAACCCTTTCTGCAGTATTCCTTCTTAGGCAATCATTCTCCATGTTGTATGTGTGCAACTGATTGTTCCTTCCTAAGTGGAGTTCTTTGGATTTGTCCTTGTTTAATTGCCCCATATTTACTTCAGACCATTTTTCCAGTTTGTCCAGGTCATTTTGAATTTTAATACAATCCTCCATAGCACTCCCAACTTGGTATCATCCACAAACCTGAGAAGTGTACTCTTATGCCATTATCTAAAATTATTAATGAAGATATTAAACAGAACCGGACCCAGAACTGATCCCTGTGAGACCCCACTTGATATTTCTTTCCAGTTTGACTGCAAACCACTGATAACTACTCTCTGGGAATGGTTTTCCAGCCATTTATGCACCCACCATACCTGCTGGCTGCTTAAACTTCCATGGAGGATCCTTTCAGTGCCAGGGACTGTCCAAGTCCAGGAAGTGAGATGGACCCCAAGGACATAAGTCTCACCAAGAGGGAGAGAATGGTAAGGAGAAGGGAGTGAGTAGTGGGGGAAGGCAGGGCCTCAAGGAGAGTTAGGCTGCTGGGTGAGGCAGGCAGTGGCTTTAAGAGGGTTGGGCTGGTGTTTGTGTGTGTGTGGAGTGGGGCAAGCGAATGAGCTTTGGGAGGGTCAGGTTGGTGGTGGTGGTGGGGGGGGGTTCCCCCCTACCTTTTACAGTTCTTTCAAGGTATAGCATAGTTAGTATGGAGGATTTTCAAAATATTTACTCTTTTTTTTTTGGTACTTTATATTAATTTAACAATTTCTTTTAAAAAATGTTATATTTGATAGGTAGAATTTCAAAGAGCTTGGCAAAATGTGTTTTTACCAGCAATATATTTTTGTTAAGAATTATATGTACCACAAAAAATATCATTTTTAAACCAAAACATCTTGTACATGAAAACAGCCAGGGGTCTAAAATTCCAGACAACTTAAAAGTGATGAAACGTGTTTTTTTAACAAATACTTATTTTACATTAACATGCAAAAAATATCTTGGCATGAACAAAGCTTGCTGAATCAGCTCTTATATATAAAATGTGCCAAATCTATCCATGGTGCATTTGGTACAGTGATTTTATCCAATTGCATATAAATAGTATTTATAACAATAATTTCAAAGCCACAGAAAAGAATTGGACCAAGTTAGCAATGCAACACCCACACAATGGCTTATGATTGCAAATATGAGCATATAAGCCAAACCCTTATTACACAAGTTATTATTAACCAATGTAGCAGAATTTATATAAAGGGTAACAGTTCACAGAACACCTACCAAAACAAGATACCATGTACTTCTGATGTGGGATGGGAGTCCAAACTCAAAGAGTGAAATCTTGGCCTCATTGAAATCAATGAGAGTCTTGCCATTGAGTTCAACAGGAGCAGAATGTCTCCCAGAGAACCCAAACATTAACATGCATGGCTATATAAACTATGCCATGTGTGTTCATTTAGTCCCAAAGTTGAAAAGAGAAACCACAAAGAAAGATATCAGTTCCTACAGTCTTATTGACTTTAGCAGGTCTCCCTACAGGCATAAGGGTTTAGTGTGCTTTGCAGGACTGGAACCATAATTATTGGTATCGAGTAACCAAACAAACGAAGGCCCTCTAATAATTATCAGAGGATACAGATAAACACTGTTCAGAACTAACTAACTAAAATAATTAATAATGGAACTGTACATATAAGTAATACCAAATCGTATATTAGCTACATTTAATCTCTTTTAAAGTTTCATCTGTGAACAGCGTATGATTGTCTCAAATGTATTTATCTGAATTAATTCCTAGAATAATTCCATCAATTAAGTCTTTGGTCCTCAGATTCTTCCAGGGCAGTTCATTGTGAGTATCGGATATTCCGAATTTAAGCTGTATTGGTTAGCTAGGATTAGTTACATGAGTTCCATGTTAAATTTTATGTTCCTTAATTGGATAAGCATAACATTTAGAATCAGGTTTCCAGTGTGAATTGTCACATCTTTATGAGTTCAGAATTCACTTCCCTTGAATATACTCTAATAATCACTTAAAGTATTGTTTACACAAACAGTCCAGCCAACAAATATAAAAGGGTTACAAACTCAAATATAGCAAATTCAATTTTTATAGAGGGGAATAAATGAGGAATTAAGTTCTGAAGGCACTGGAAAGTCATTTCTATCAAACCATCCTTCCTGGCAACTTCTGAAAATTCATTCTGTTTAAACACAATTCTTCCTCTCATTAACACTGCTTAAAAGATCTTCTTTGTCTCATTAGTCATGACACAGGGGATTGCAGTCTTTATTGTAAGCCATAACTCTGCTATTGATACTGAAACAGAGAAAGTTGAGATTTTCCCCCGTTTCAAGGAGGTGCAACATCCTCCGCTGCAAATCATGGCTTTACTTGTCTGCACTGTGGTTTTGTGCTGGTGCAGCTGCAGCGGTGATAAGCACTGATAGCTGGAATTGGGTTAAACCCCTACTGTCCACAAGAGCTGGGTGGTATGTGCTTTCTGTATTTCTTTTCTCCAACTGTTATTTCTAATGACATTTCAATGGAATTAAATTTTTAATAAATATTTTATCTTCTTCTACTGTTCATTCCCCACATGATGTTGCAGACTTGTTACTTCAGATTCAGTTGTTTTGTATTTAACAATGGTTATGATGGATATTGCAATCCCATACAATATCTTTGCAAACCACTCTATTAAATTTATGAATGGTTTGTGCCTAATTGTGTTCAAGTCCATTGAAGATGCTTACCACAGCTCCTCCAGGAACCAATAACTATTATGCCTCCAGCTTTCATCCAGACCACATCACACGATTCATTGTCTACAGCCAAGCTCTAAGATACAACTGCATTTGCTCCAATCCCTCAGACAGAGACAAACACCTACAGGATCTCCATTAATACCCACCTGTGGAAGTGAAGAAACAGATTGACAGAGCCAGAAGGATACCCAAAAGTCACCTACTACAAGACAGGCCCAACAAAGAAAGTAACAGAACACCACTAGCCGTCACCTACAGCCCCCAACTAAAACCTCTCCAGTGCATTATCAAGGATCTACAACCTATCCTGAAGGCCAATCCCTCACTCTCACAGACCTTAGTATCCTGCTGTTAATTGACTTGTCTCGTTAGACTGACCTCACATTTGGTAAGGCAATTCACATCTTTTCATGTATTTATATCTGCTCCTGTATTTTCCACTCCATGCATCTGATGAAGTGGGTTCTAGCCCATGAAAGCTTATGCCCAAATAAATTTGTTAGTCTCTAAGGTGCCGCAAGGACTCATTGTTTTTGCTGATACATACTAACACGGCTACCACTCTGAAACCTATTATGGAAGGGTGACTAAAGTGAGTCACTGAAACTATAAACAACTCCAAGAGGTACTACCCTCTTGGGTGGTTTGCGTATACTGGTTCAAACTCAATTTTCCAGATACCAACAGCCTAAGAAAGGACTTTTAATATATAAAGGTTAAGTTTAAGAGAGCTCAGTGGTTTGTGCATTGGCCTGCTAAACCCAGGATTGTGAGTTCAGTCCTTGAGGGGGTCACTTAGGGATCTAGGGCAAGATTAGTACTTGGTCCTGCTAGTGAAGGCAGGGGGCTGGACTTCATGACCTTCCAGGATCCCTTCCAGCTCTATGAGCAGGGGCGGCTCCAGGCACCAGCATGCCAAGTGGTGCCTGGGGCGGCAAGCTACAGGAGGCCCTCTGCCGGTCACCGGGAGGGCGGCAGGCAGGCTGCCTTTGGCAGCATGCCTGCGGAGGGTCCGCTGGTCCCGCAGCTTCGGCGGACCTCCCTCAGGCTGCCGCCGAATTCGCGGGACCGGGGACCTCCCACAGGCAAGCTGCCGAAGGCAGCGTGCTTGAGGCGGCAAAATACCTAGAGCCGTCCCCGTCTATGCGATAGGTATATCTCCATATATTATTATTTCTTTCTGATCCAGCAAATTGATATGAAATTTTATCCCAGGGTTCTCCAATCCTGCTGACGAGTTGGAAGAACTTTGGCCTAGTAGGGCCCAATAAAACCAATGCGGATTTTCTGATATGTTTAGTGTGCTTATTTTTAAATATATATTTTCTACGTAATGCTTCTACCTTGAGAATAAATGTACTGCTGAGAGAGCTATGTGGTCACTTGTAACTTCTGGCAATACACTGATCATAGCCCGGGGAGAGAAAGCAAAGTTCAGGAACTGGTCACCGGACAGACTGGCTTGCTAGGGATCAGGGCCGGCTCCAGACCCCAGCTCGCCAAGCGTGCGCTTGCGGCGGCATGCCGCCGGGAGGGTGGCAGGCGGCTCCGGTGGACCTCCTGCAGGCGTGCCTCCGGAGGGTCCGCTGGTCTGCGGCTCCGGTGGACCTCCCGCAGGTGTGCCTGCAGAGGGTCCGCTGGTCCCGCGGCTCCGGTAGACCTCCCACAGGCATGCCTGCAGCTGCTCCACCGGAGCCGCGGGACCAGCGGACCCTCCGCAGGCACGTCTGCAGGAGGTCCACCGGAGCCGTGGGACCGGCGACCGCCAGAGCGCCCCCCGCGGCGTGCCGCCCTGCTTGGGCGGTGAAATTACTAGAGCCATCCCTGCTAGGGATATCAGTGTATGGCAGGGGCCTGTGCAGTCTTAGCACTCCTAGTCAGAAGGAAGTGGAACATGGATCCCTGCCCAGAGAGGGGTGATGGTTGGAGACCCATTAGGGCATTTCTGGAAAGTGGTATGGAGTTGGGTATATAGGTGTAGTTACTCTGAAATTGTGACAGTGGTGTCACAAACAAAGAATTAAGATTTAAGGTAATAAAGTAGCAACAGTAGTATGTGTACTTATAAAATAAATCACCAAATAATGTTTTTGTTTTATTTTGTTTTGTTTTATTCTTCATACAAATGTGTATACAAATAAAGTACAAAATATAGGGCAAGATCTTCAGGTGATATAAATATACTGAAGTCAGTGGAGTTATAGTGTTCACATTAGTTGGAAAGACTGACTCAGTGCATGAACAACATGTGTTTCAGAGTTTACCATGAGCTGATAGCAGCTATTTAAAGTTTCTGTAATTGCATGGAAAGATATAGTGGGACAAATGTTGGCATATTCAGCGTATAGCCTTGATGTATCATCTCATCATTCAAGGCCAAAGAGATGTCAATGTGGTTTCAACACTTCAAGGTTGGCCAATCAACAATGCTATAGTAAATATCATGGGGAAAGAAGGGTGCTTAACCCTCTGAAGCAGAAATGCTGCACATCCTACTGAACTGGGCTGAATAACCATAGGAGAACAGGATTTCAGACAACTCTGTCATGCGCGAATATTATATATATTTTGTATCTATCAAATATACAGCCAAAAAAAAAAGGACTATCCCAAGCCCTCACAGAGTCAAGGAAAGAAAAACAAGACCAATGGAAGAGAGATGTATGTGACATGAGCAAAGCTATTAAACACATATTTAAGAAATAACTTCTGAAATCTACAGAAAACAGTGTGAATCTGAAATCTCAGAGCATTGTGACTCTCCATAAGTTTGTTTTTTCAGCAATGAAATTGTCAGAGAAAATAGATATGCTTTCATGAAGTTCAAATGAAGCCTAAAGGATATAACATTAAAACAACCTCTCTCCAATCCTTTGCTGCTTTCACTTGGATTCTACAAAAAAATTGCTCACTCATGAGTGCAAAATGTAATATGAAAAGACCCCAACTTTTGCCCTGCAGAAGGGCAAGTTCTCTTTATCACTAGCAGCTTGGCGGCTTCAGTTCTTTAAGGAAAGCATGTCACTGGAGATTAATACTGTGCTTACAGATGTTTAATGAGTCACAGGATTATGGAACCTCTGATCCGATATAAGAATGACTGTTTTCACTGACTCATTCCTAATAAAGTCATCAAACATTTCCAAAACAAAACATCAAAGTTTCCCAATTCACCAGTGTTACCAGTCAGCAATTTCTAGCTTTGTTTTTATTTTCAAGTGAAACAGTCTTAATTTTTATATTATTTATCACTGTGGTAACTTTGCAGAAAAGACATGCAAGCATGACTTCATGGAAACTGCCAGAACTTTTCTTACTTTGCATTGGTAGCCTGTGATGTTATAAAAACTATATGTATTGTTGTCCTTTATTTATAAACATAAAATAATGCTCCCAATGCATACATCAGGGATCAGCAACCTTTGGCCTGTTTGTTTACCTGCCGCGTCCGCAGGTTCGGCCAATCATGGCTCCCACTGACTGCTTACCCTGGTGGGCCGCGGGCCGCAGACCGAAGGTTGCCAAACCCTGGCATACATCTTGGTAGGCACGCCAAGTAGAGCCAACTATACTTATAACAGTTTGACTCATTGCTGAAATTCAGATCTATCTTGTGTTTCTATAGTATCTTTTTTCTTTTCCAGTGTAATTAGTATGACAAAGTAATTCATTAACTTGTGAAAGAGCTTGTGTTCCAAGAGGTAAAATGAGGGTGAGAATGGTAATTAATGTATTTTGTTAAATGGTTATCTACATCTGTCTTTGCTAATCTACAAAATGTATCAGCTAATGAGTTTAAATTACAGGAAGGATAGAAAAGCACTTCACAGTTTAAATTACCTTCATTCATTTAAAGTATTTGAAGAAAACAGGCAGCTCATGCTTTTTTTTTAACATATTAAGGATTGTTGTGAGAAATTTTAGTTTGAAAATCATCAGATTTACTTGCTAACATAAAAGAAATATGAATGTGTGAGGTGCATCTCTAACAACTTGATACAGCACACTGTAATTTATCATTCCAGGGTTTTAAAACTCAGCATCCCAGGTGTTGAAACACTTTATCATGAAATAAAATACAGCTTTTAATTTATATACTTTCAAAATGGTGTCTGATGGTGTTATATCTTTAAAAAATGAAGTATGAGTCCCCTTATTTTACACTGAAAATATATACTGTATATGCAGCTGAATCTTGCCTTACTGAAAATAATTCCTAGTGACTATTCAAATATGTAGATCAAATCTCACTTTCTCAATTGTACAATGAATATTGGTCAGTGCACCACCTGCCCTTCTGCACCTGATAGACCTGTCCCCTGAATAGCAGCAGAGAGCAGGAGAGCTCTCAGTGTCCTAGTTGTATCTCAGCCACACATTGCACAGGCAGTCCTGGAGAAAGGGTGGCTGCTATTGAGATAATTATAGGAATAGTTTATGAGCCTGTTTCTCCACTGCCGTACTTTTCCAGCATTATACTCAGGGGCGGCTCTAGGATTTGCACCGCCCCAAGCACGGCGGCATGCCGCGGGGGGCGCTCTGGCGGTCGCCGGTTCCGCGGCTCCAGTGGACCTCCTGCAGACGTGCCTGCGGAGGGTCCGCTGGTCCTGTGGCTCCGGTGGACCTCCCGCAGGCACGCCTATGGATGCTCCACTGGGGCCGCGGGACCAGCGGACCCTCCGCAGGCACGTCTGCAGGAGGTCCATCGGAGCTGCCTGCCGCCCTCCCGCGGGACGCCACCCCAAGCGCGCGCTTGGCGCGCTGGGGTCTAGAGCCGGCCCTGATTATACTAACATGATTCCACTCATTCCAGTGGAGTTACCCTTATGTATAATTCTAGAAAAACAGTGTAAAATTAAACCCTCAATTTTTAATAAAAGAGCTAATAATGCTAGGTAGAGAGGTTGTTTGGGATAGTGTCTAGAGATTTATAGGTCAGAAGGGATGCCCAGGGTAGCCTTTCTTAAGGCTGGGATGAAAAGGGAGGAATGTTAAGGGACCACAGGGTATGACTGTTAGATATGATTTTTTAAAAATCTGTGGGGTTTTTTAATGTTTTAAATGATTCAGAGCTATGAAGTCAAGCAGATTGTTAGCCCATGTAACTACATGATAATATTAGTTATCCTTGGCCTCCTTCCCCCTATATGCTTGTTACAGTCATTTGTTGTGTCTTAAATTAGACTGTTAGGCCTGGATACACAGAGGGACTTGGGTTCTGCAATGCCTAACTTTTAAATGCTTAGAAAATCGTACAAAGAACATTGCAATCTATAAAGTAACATTGCTTGAGTTGATGGTTACACTTCCTATACAATGAATGAGGAGAAAGAGGTACATCAGAATGTGATCCACAAAAGTCAGCATGCTAAGGTAACCCATGGGAGATGCTGATGAGAGGAGATGCTGATGAGAGGGGTGTGTCCTAAACCCTGCCCTCTCACAGAGTTAGGCATCTAAGTCCAGTCTCCAGAGAGGCACTTATATATGCTAACAATCTACTGCTAGGAACCCCTCTCATGGAGTCAGGTGGCTTAGGCATCAAAGATGTTTCCTGCCCCACAAAACAGCTGGATAAAGAGGAGCTTTTAACCCAGTGGTTAGAACATTCACCTGCAATGTGAGAGAGCTAGGTTCAGTTGCTCACTCTGCGTGAGGAGGAGGAGAGAGGAGTTGAATGGGTTCTCCAACATCTCTTAGGAGTATGCTCTACCCCAGGGGTTGACAACCTCTGGCATACGGTTCGCCAGGGTTTATCTGCTGTGTCAGGCCAATGGGGGTGGTGGGAAGCCATGGCCAGCACATCCCTCGGCACATAACTGTCTAGTCTGGATGTAAATCTTATCTGCTGGGTGTTACCCAGGAATATAGCATATGTGTAAGACACTAGGGCATAGCCAATATTCATAACTACAGATACAAAGATGATACATGCATATCAGTAGGATAGTCATAATTAGCAAATCATAACTTTTCCATTGACACCTTACATGGACATACTTTGTACAAGATTTGTTGCACTTGTAAAATGGTGGCAATATCAATGATATATATGGTCATATTGAAGGTGGGAGTGGTTGCAATGAGCTCTGTGTCTCATTGATCATGTGACTCATGAGCTCATGAGTAGACCATATGAGTCTGTGAAGGTTGTCCTCTGTCTTGATGAAGCACCACACATCATTTTTGCTTTCCCCAGCACACATGAGTATTGGTGTCTGACAAGGGTTAAAAATACACATTACAAATAATTAGATTGTATTGCCAAACTTTCACTTTACTGTACTATATCACAGCATTTTAGATTTCATGCCAAATGCTAAAACAGGCTGAATGCTGGTCTGAACTGTCCCTATGGGAGCAACTAACTATTTGCTTCTAATCCACTCTTGCTTATTTTCCAATCCTACCATCTGTCACTCTCTCTCTCTCTCTCTCTCTCTTTGAGACAGATGTTATTGTCTGAACCTTTCTCTATTATTGGACCATCCCACCCTTTCTGAATGTTTTATAACCTGTCTTCCTTATTTTCTCTTTGGCTTGTAATACCCTTCACTATTCTCTGGTCATTCAAACAATCTTCCTATTTTTTTCTTGGTATCCTTTCCACCCCTTTCCCCGCCTCCCCCCCCCCCATATCATTTTATCCATTATCCTTCTGCATATTTTGGGTTTTACTCACTTTCCTGTCTTTTAGCATCAATCTGTGGAACCTCCCTCTGACTTCCCTACTACTGCCCCTGTAATGAGCATACTCTAACCACTAGGCAGAGCCTATTACACTAGTCTTTATGGGGAATAAAAACTCAACTGACAAATACATTTTGTATTCTCTTTTCTTGCAACTTCATTCTTTAAAAAAGCCCTACTTGTGTGTATATATTTACAACACTTCTTGTTTAGCATGAAGGCTTCTCTACTGTCCTACAGCCTCTGCTCTCAGCTATCACTGAACTCACTGGGAGTTGCCTGTTGGTACCTCTCGTTACTTGTGTTCCATGAATACACAAAGCTATAGAGGCAGAATCTGCTAAGCATGTTTTAACCATCCTGCCCGATCCCCGACCTCCTGGCCCGGGAGGCTCGCCCCCACCACCTCCCCCGCAGCCTCAGCTTGCTCGCTCTGCCGCTGGCGCAATGCTCTGGGCAGCGGGGCTGTGAGCTCCTGGGGCAGCGCAGCTGCAGAGTCCAGCCTGACCCGGTGCTCTGTGCTGCACAGTGCTGGCAGCAGCAGCAGCAGCATGGCCCGGCGCCGGCAGTGCGGTAAGGGGACAGGGAGCGGGGAGGGTGGGGGTTGGATAGAGAGCAGGGGAGTTCGGGGTAGCGGTCGGGATGTGGGGGTGTGGATGGTGGTCAGGGGGAAACAGGGGGTTAAATGGGGGCAGGAGTTCTGGGGGGGGCAGTCAGGAAGGAGGGGGGATTGGATGGGGTGGCAGGGGGCAGTGAGGGGCAGGGATTCCGGGGGCAGTCAGGGGACAGGGAGAAGGGGTGGTTGGATGGGGCAGGGGTCCGGGGTGGGGGCATCAGAAATGAGAGGAGGGGTTGGGTGGGGCGGTGGGGGTTTGGGGGCAGTCATGGGACAGGGAGTGGGGGTGTGTGGATGGGGCAGGGGTCCCAGAGGGCCGTCAGGGAACGGGGGGGGTTGGATGGGGCAGGAGTCCTGGGGGGGGCAGATAGGAGGTGTGGGCCGGGCCACGACCCCCTCCCCTAACTGGCACTCCATACAATTTACGAAACCCAATGTGGCCCTCAGGCCAAAAAGTTTGCCCGCCCCTGTTCTACCTCTACTCTGACACTAAGATTTATTTATCCCAATCATAACTAACTATATACATAAACCGAACCTAACGCTAATCCTACACCCTAATCTTAATCCATAGCTGGGCAAACTACAGCCCACGGGCCACATCCGGCCTGTGCGATCATCCTGCCCGGCCCTGGAGCTCCCAGCCAGGGAGGCTAGACCATGGCCTCTTCCCTGCTGTTCCCCCTCTGCCGCAGCCTCAGATCGCTGTGCCACCAGTCAGGGGACAAGGAGCAGGGTGGGTTGGATGGGTTGGTGGTTCTGAGGGGGGCCGTCAGGGGGCAGGAAATGGGACGGTGCAGATAGGGGGCGGGGGCCAGGCTTTTTGCGGATGCACAGCCTTCCCTACCCAGCCCTCCATACAGTTTTGGAACCCCAATGTGGCCCTCAGGCCACAAAGTTTGCCCACCTCTGGTCTATTGAATACCTTTACTTGTTGTCCTCCCAAATAAAGGAATATATTAAAGCCCAGAAAAAAAACAAAACTCATAAAGTTATATTTTTCAGAAGTTACTGAAAGCATTTTCTGAAGTGTGTATAGGAAATGAGCTTCATTAGATGAAGTGCACCCAGCTCAAATAATCACAATTATTTAGCTTCATGAAATTATTGTATTAAGGACATTTTAATTCCACTCCAGATATGCTGTTACCTTATTGTGGACACACATTTATACATAACACAAATGTGTTGGCTACAGATATGAAATTCAATTATTGGGATATTTAATCAGTGTAAGATTTTCCATTGGTAAAAAAGGTCCATTTTTTACATAGAAAAGAGACGAATAACAAGAAGCCAGGGAAGTGTAAAATATGTACTGAAAATAAATACAATGATATAGATATTAAACCTTGTATTCTAAATTTAAGAAACAAAATCTTTAATGGAACGAGCATTTTCTGAAGGCTTATATCTAATGGTAGTTTTTAAAACTGCCTATGTGCCAAATGGCTTTAGACAATTTTGAGAATTGGAAATAAAACTATGAATTTCAATTTCAACAATAAAGAGATATTTTAAAAAAAATGAGGGGCTAAATCTGCTGTTTCATAAACCAACCCCACTGATTGCAATGTCTCAGTAGTTGCACTGTAACTGAGATCGAAATCTGGCGCATCAGCTTCAATATAACTACTCATGATAAAGATTAAAAACAATGGCCCAATATTTTGTTGACCATTCTTAGATAACTGAGACTGTTAAAAGTATTCTTTCTTTAGAATGCTCCCCACCACAGACCCAGAGGTGGGGTGGCTGCATCAGGGGCAACATCAGGAAAAAAAAATAACCTTTGGACTCCGGTAACGATTGCACCCCCTCTTCCTTCATGGGCTTGAACAGGGAAAAAGGGGGTGTGATGCATGGCTAGAAAGGGTTAAACAGTTTGCAGGTTGAATGATCCAAAGCCCACTTTAAAGGCATGTTAGAGAGGTATGGGAATGATAATTAGGGCCATTCATGCTAAATAGGCTAGAACTTTGAAATGCAAACCTATATTGTTAGAAGTAATACTAATTGTGTGTATCTTAGATGCTACCCATAAACAGACAGTCCCTGTCTGTCACTATAACTACTGATTCAGATAGCAAAAGGAAATATTAACATATGGATGAATCTTATTTAACTGCTTACTGTATTTTTCACTCCATGCATCTGATGAAGTAGGTTTTAGCCCACAAAAGCTTATGCCCAAATAAATGTGTTAGTCTCTAAGGTGCCACAAGGACTCCTCATTTTTTTTTCTGATACAGACAAACATGGCTGCCACTCTGAAACCTGAATAAAATAATGTCATTGTCTATATGCCTCTTTGAAGTTAGTGATAGACTACCTAATGGATAAATTGCCCTATGTTAATTTGTGTAACTAATTACTGATGGTGTTTAGAAAGCAAAAGGTTACATCAAAAGCCTATTGTTTAACCAGGACTGTGTGTTCAAGTGGATAAAAAGACCCCTGGGTCCTGATTCTGTCATTTCTGATCTGCTTAAACTTCATCAGGGGAAGTTTGAGTCTCAAGAACTGAGGTCCCAGTTATGCTGATATGCCCAGAATATGAGATTTGGACACTGGACTATAAACTATGAACTATTTCTGAAATAAGTCTTTCAACTACAAAGCTTGCCATCTCTGCTATGAATCTGCACCTCAATGAATTGAACTCTATGTCTGTATGTATATTGATCATTTAACCACACTCTCTCATTTGTTAAGAAATTTTAGTTTAGTTAATAAGGGGGTAATCTGTGGCTGATTGGATCAACAGAAAGGAGCAACATAAGCCTATTATCTCTCACACACCAAAGGGAGGGTTTATGAGCTATTCCATCTTCACGAGAGTGGCAATCCTACAATGGGAAGATAATCTGTGCCTGTCCTTTCTCTGCCCCCATTAGGACTTCAATAGGACTGTGTTTGGGGGCCTTGCTGTGGGCATCATGCTCATCATCTTGTGGGAGCTGGAAAGGAATTTTCCCCTTTCCCTGATTTCCTTTGTTACAATGGGATTTTTTTTCACCCTCCTCTCAGCATCCCAGGGGTAGGTTAGGTAAAATTCATTTTGTCACAATTTGGGAGGTATCCAGTGCAGATACTTGTTCAATAGAGGGTGTGGTTCCCTGATAAACTAGAATTTGAAGTAGATTAGCAGAAAGCATCTCATAAAAAAGGTGGGGAATGAAGCTAGGACTTTTAATATCTGGTACAGCAAGCAGACAACCCCGTAGCTCTTGTATGAAGGGAAGATGGTGGGGTCCCAGCAATGGTGCTAAGTTGGGAAGGGAAGGCTGATTATAATAGGAATGGTGACTTGCATTGGATGAGTTATTGTGGGATAGTTCCCAGATGTGTTACTAATAAAGATGCAGCCTAGTCAAACCACATTCCTGGCATCTTGACTTTCTGAGATATCAGGGATAAAAGTGATGTGATAGTAAATAAAACATTCTGGTTGTTGGAAAGTCTGAGGATATCTTTGATTTGGTTATATGAATTACATTATAATGGGAGCATCTGGCTCCCTTTTAGAATTATATGTTGTAAATGGGCCAAATTTTCCAGCTCTTAATTGAGAAAAATTCTAATTGACTTCAATTAAGCTAGTCACATGCTTGAAATAAAGCACACACGTGTAGTAAGAGGAGGCCCTAAGATATAAACCTTGGTATCAGAGGCTTGGTATGAGGCCTGAGGCCTAAACTAAAGTAATGATCAAGACTTTGCTAACATAAAGCAAAGTTAAGCTGTGAGCCAGAGGCAGGCCCTGCTCACAGAAGCTGGCAAGGAAAGGGCTGATGCTGCAAGAAGATACGTACCGAAAAGATACTGAACACTAGATATCAGAACATTCACATACTTGCACATTCCACATGGATAATAAAGAACAGGCTGGCCCATCTCAATGACAGGGGCAAAAGGGTAATATGAGGGATAGAGTTGTTTTGTTCAAACCAACATGTACAAGGTGAGAGGCGGCAGCTTACTACGTAAAGGGGTTGTACCTTGCTACGTAGAGGGGTTGCACCTCATACGTCAGGTGTGATGTGTAACTTGTTTGTACCTGTGTATAAGAATCCATCCCTGGGGCGGTGTCTTTGTCAAGCCGAGGGGGCAGTGGAAAGTCCCGCCACTGACTGAGCTGAGTCCATTGTCAGGGAGTACATATGTACTGGCTAGCTGTATCGCAGCAGCACCTTGGACTACGTTTGCCAGGGAGCTGGAGACTGTGCTTTTTTCGACAATAAACCTGGCCGACGTGCCTTCGTATCTTACTAGACTCTGTGGTTATTGGGGGTTCTCTTCGGGTCTGCTGTGTCAGCTATCTGCAGAGCTGGGGCAGCACACAGAGGGAACACACGCACGCCGCCGAGTGATATCAACAAGGAGAAAGCAGAGCACCACACCGGTAGCATTCTGACAACAACACGTAAGTGTTTTTTCTGGCTCAGGATTATTATATGCTTTTGTCTTGCACTGTAGCATAGATTATAGAATGCTTTCAATCCAGCAAGTTAGAATAGGACATACACTAAGAGAAACTAAAAACTATATTATCTCTGACAATTGTATAATGAACTTCAAAAGTGTGTGCATTTTCAGACAGCACGTGCCTTGGGTATATTATGGGACACGTGGTATGTTTAAATTAGTCCAGCTGCCTGTAAAGTTTGGTGACCAGGCTGGGGGAGGGAAGGGTCACTCTCCCTTTGATGCTAGTCTGCTATAGCTTCTCAAAAAGATGTAATTCAAAGGGAAACAGGATGTTTCTTGTCTGGGTCACAAGCAGTATTTAGTAGCACTTGTGAAGCAGCTCACTTACATGACGTGTTAACATTCTTTCATAAAGATGAATTTGGAGCTATTGTGGGACTGGACCAGTGGAACTAGGATTTTTTTCTGCTGAACATTTTGATTTAATCCAGCCAAGAATGTAAGCGTGTGTTAACTTTAAACATGAGAATTGTCCCATTGACTTCAATAAAGCCACTCACATGCATAAAGTTAAAGTTTTAGACATGTGCCTCATGCCCCATTGGTGGAAGTCTCCATGCACATTTGGGACCTTGCTACACACCAAAACCATATATCCATTATGTTAAATGGGATTTAAAAAAATCCCTTTCCCTATTTTCCACTGATATTTAAATGTAAAGAATACAGGTCCAACTGCAAATGTAGCTAAAATGTGCAGGTATCATGAGTTCTTTCCCTTTTCCCTACAGGATTTATTATGCCAAGTACAAAGCACAATGATCTTGGTAGTCCATCGATCCGATGATGACAAATCTGCGCAGATCATCTATTGTTGGTCTCATGGTGTGCCCTCTGATGACTATACAAGCCAATTCTTGAGGTGCACATTTTGCTGCAGATGGTGCATGGGAAGTTCACGGTCAGTGGGTTGTGTGCTGCTGGTGCTCTGTGACGTCGTTCGCCTGCCTCTTGTAGACGCCGGTAGCGGTCTTCCTCAAAGGCGATGCAGGTATTCCTGACTGTTGCACGCCACTGTGTTCTGTCGCTGGCAGCGTTCTCAAGGTCCCTAGGTTTGATACTGCTGTACTGCAGATTGGCTTTGATGGTGTCCTTGTAACGGATGCCCTGGGAGAGCTCACAATACAGAAGCTGGTGGGGGATTCTGTTGGCATCCATGCGGCTGACATGACCGGTCCAACGTAGCTGTGACTTCATGATCATTATTTTGATGCTTGTCATCTGGGCTCTCTCGAGGACCTCAAGATTGGGCACTTTGTCTTGCCAGCGGATCTTCATGATGTTGCGGAGGCAGTGCATGTGGAATGCTTCGAGCTGCTTGTATTATTGCCCTTATATAAATTGATGGTACACCCACATCTTGAATACTGCGTACAGATGTGGTCGCCTCATCTCAAAAATGATATATTGGCACTAGAAAAGGTTCAGAGAAGGGCAATTAAAATGATTAGGGGTTTGGAGAGGGTCCCATATGAGGAGAGATTAAAGAGGCTAGGACTCTTCAGCTTGGAAAAGAGGAGACTAAGGGGGATATGATAGAGGTATATAAAATTATGAGTGATGTGGAGAAAGTAGATAAGGAAAAGTTATTTACTTATGTTATTCCCATAATACAAGAACTAGGGGTTACCACATGAAATTAATAGGCAGCAGGTTTAAAACAAATAAAAGGAAGTTCTTCACACAGTGCACAGTCAACTTGTGGAACTCCTTACCTGAGGAGGTTGTGAAGGCTAGGACTATAACAGCGTTTAGAAGAGAACTGGATAAATTCATGGTGGTTAAGTCCATTAATGACTATTAGCCACGATGGGTAAGTAAGGGTGTCCCTAGCCTCTGTTTGTCAGAGGATGGAGCTGGATGGCAGGAGAGAGATCACTTGATCATTACCTGTTAGGTTCACTCCCTCTGGGGCACCTGGTATTGGCCACTGTCGGTAGACAGGATACTGGGCTAGATGGAGCTTTGGTCTGACCCAGTACAGCTGTTCTTATGATGACAGGCAAAACATTGTGAATAATTTTATAATTATTTTTGACCTTCAATAGCATGAACACATTTATTTACATACAGTACATTTGATGAGGAAAATTCATCAAATATTTTATTTTTAAATATTGCTTGGCTGATTCTGTTTAGCAGCTATTTCTTCACCTTAGTTTAGGAGGAAACTGTAATACCATAAGTATAATTGCATTGTGTCTTTTGGCAAATGTTGCCTTATCCTCAGTGACTACTGCACATTGCCACTGTCTAATACCAAGTTTATGGCTCAGACGCCACCAACTGTTCTCAGAAAATACTCAGTGAAGATGGAATCTTCAGAGAATGTAGATGTCAAACTCAAACGTCTTTATTGAGCAAGTGAGATAGAAGATTTTTTCAGCGTCTCATAACTTGGCCAAATATGGACAATTTTCACAGGAAAAACAAAAATAACATCCCTTGCAAAGACTATCCTTTTGCCAAATTTCAAATCCATCCTTGAAATCAAGGGTGTGCCATGGTTGATCAGCAAAATGGATATAAGATTTTTTTAACATGCAAAATAACTTATTTTTCTCTAATCTTATTCTTTGAAATGGTTGAACCATTTTTGCTGAAACTTTAAGATTTAATTAAAATAATAATTTAAAAAAAAATCAGCTCGATGCGGACACCAGGCATGGAAAATGTCAGACTGAATGGTTGAAGTTTGGCAAAGTCATAAGCAATTGAAAACAGCATCTTATCATGGGACATGTCAGGCAACCTGTGCTATGTTCTTTTGGGCTATCTACTTCTGGTTTCTTCTGTGTCCCTTCAACACATTCGAGCTATTGTTTGGGCAAATATTTAGTTCCTGAAAGCTGGAACATACTTCCTGTACCATTCCTAGGAACTCTCTCCAGGTCCTTTCCAGCCCTATGATTCTATAACGACTCTATGATTCTACCGTGTCAGCTCTCCATCTTCTTTCAAAAGTCAGTTTAAAACTTGATGGTTTTTTCCTTTGCCTACACCTCTTAATTTCTCTCTGCAGTTGTATTATTTATATAATATTATAATAATATTATAATAATATAATAATGAACAGTGGCTTATATTGGGTAGTATTATTCTTAGAGATGAAATAGTATTGTCTCATCAGTTTCTTCTCTAGACTGCATGTACTCAAAATTCTGAAGTGATTTAAGCACTATCTACAACCATAGCTGCTGGAATTGGAGGTGCTGGGGGTGCTTCCACACCCCCAGTCTTGAAGTGGTTTCCATTATATATGAGGTTTACAGTTTAGTTCAGTGGCTCTCGCCCACTATAATAATTGTTCCAGCACCACTGTCTACAACATTAGAAGTCTGATTGTAATAAAGTGGCCATTATAGGGTTAGCTAAGGAATGGACTCAGGTGCCCCACACCTTACATCTTGATTTGTCAGTGGGAGTTTTTCCCCACTCAATTTCTGATACAGTTGAATAAAGCAGGAAGTTTCCAGTCTACAGTCTAGTGAGTAGAATGTCATTTTTGTTGCACTGAGAAGATCCTTTACACTTGTAATTTGTAATTTACTGTCTAGTTTATATGTATGTGACTGCCTGCAAATGGCTGGTCCATAAAAGATAAAAGGCTTCCTATGAATTACCTGTTAATTGAAACTCCCCTTTAGCACAACCCAGTGTTTGTTTTTTGTTTCTGTGTTTCTCCATGCCATACAGCAGGGGTCGGCAATCTCTGGCACATGGCTCGCCAGCGTAAGCACCCTGGTGGGCCAGGACAGTTTGTTTATCTGCAACGTCGGCAGGTTTGGCCGATCGCGGCTCCCACTGGCTGCAGTTCGCTCTCTCAGGCCAATGAGGGCAGCGGGAAGCGCTGCAGGCTGAGGGATGTGATGGCCGCGGCTTCCCGACGCCTCCATTGGCCTGGGACAGCAAACCACGGCCAGTGGGAGTCACGATCCGCCGAACCTGCCGACACGTCAGATAAACAAACAGGCCTGGCCCGCCAGGGTGCTTACCCTGGTGAGCTGCGTGCCAGAGATTGCCCACCCCTGCCATACAGGGTTGCTGGAACAATTTTTATAGTGAGCATGCTGAGTGCTATTGAACCAAACTGTAAATTACTTCAAGCCAGGGGGTGCAGCAACACCCCCTGCATCTCTAGTTCCAGCACCTATGATGCCATATGTGGTCCCATTTCAGCCTTTTTTTAAGCACGTGCCTTTCTTTAAGTATGTGAGTCATCCATTGATTTATGTTAGAAAGTAAGCGGTAATTTGATTTCAATGGGATTAATGGTGTGACTAAAATCAAACACTTGTTTAATTACATTGCTAAATCAGGGCCTCAGTGAGAAATCGGACTGCGAGGGCCAGGCTCTTCCATCAGCCCCACTGATTTGAATTGTAAGGGAAAATCTCACTTTTATTTTAAATAAATAAATAAAGTTCCCAGCATTTTCTTGTTCAAATGACCTTGAAACGCTAATCTGATTGTCAGGGTTGAAAGGAACAAGCAGTTGATATCCACTTCTGCATCATGCTCTCATTCCAATTTTAATTTTTTGTTATACTTCATCCTCACATATCATATTCTTAGAGAGACAAGGTGAGTGAGGTAATATATTTTATTGGAACAACTTCTGTTAGTGAGAGAGACAAGCTTTTGAGCCACACAGAGCTCTTCTTCAGATCTGTGAAGGAACTCCCAGTGTCCCAGCAAAATACAAGGTGGAACAGACTATTTAACATAAATAGTTATGTTGTATATTGTATATTAAAAATGTAACCATAGATTAGAAACACAGAGCTCTTGTTTAAGTCTGGGAAAGGTACTACCATCCAATATAAAAACAAAAAGTGGAACCAACTAAAACTATACCACAACCCACAGAACACCACCACTGGGAGAAAACATGGCATCAGTACCCACCACATGGACACTGCACATCACCAAAATATCATCAGTTTATCAAGTCTACCCTCACTGGAGCTAAATTATCTGTTCTCTCTAAGGGACCAGACTTGGCCAGAACAAGAGATGGAAAACTTGCAGACATATCTCCACTGCTAAAATGATCAACACCTCCCACAATACAGCTTTCCATCTATCCACACATGTCTATCACCACAAATGGTTTACCTCATCCAGTGCACTAAATACCCTCAAAAACAACTACGTGGGTGAAATCAGACAATCACTACACTCTCAAACGAACTGACACAGGAAAATGATAAAATACCAAAACAGCATATTACCTCTGAGTGAACACTTTTGACAAAGTGATCACTCTATATCTAACCTAACAGTCCTCATCCTCAAATGAAACCTGCACAATGCTTTCAAAAGACAAGACTAGGAACTTAAATTCATTATTCTGCTAGACACTAAAAATCATGGACTGAACAAAGACACTGGATTTATGGCTTATTACAACAAACTGTAACTCACTAACCCAGAGGTTCCCAAACTGTGGGGTGCATCCCCCTAGGAGGGCATGGAGGAATATTCGGGCAGGGGGGTGCAGTGGGGCCCAGGCCAGCCCCCATGGAGGGCGGGGAGGGACTGCCATCCAGCCTGACTCTGCCCTCAGCTCCACAGCCCTGACCAAGGCTCCACTCCCAGTCTTGGGTCCCAACCATGACTGGGCCCCCGGGCCCCAGTCAGAGTTTTGTTCCCAGCCGTGCCCTGGCTTCTGACCGCAGCTCCTGCTGGGGGGCACTAATAGATTCCATTACTGGTAAAGGGGGGGTGTGACAGAGAAAATTTTGGGACCACTGCATTAACCCTCTATTTTTGTCCAGTGAGTGCAGAGGTGTTAATGGGTCAGTCTACCTTGAATGGTTCCCTACAATATAAACTAACTACTTATGCTAAACAATCTGTTCCACCTTGCATTTAGCTGTGGTGCTGGGAGTACCTTTCCCACACTGGCGAAGAGCTCTGTGTGGCTAATCTAGGGTTCCATTGTTAAAAATCTTGGCCCGCTCACTCTGATCCTCCTCTCATTAACACTGTTGTAAATCAGGATTTGATCCACTCTAATCTATGGTTTTACAATGGCTTGAAATGGCTCTGAAAGGGGAATCAGGCTATATATATATATTGTGATGGACCCAGTCCAGTTGGGTACAACAAAGTAGTCTTATTGGTAGCCAGGAAGTGGGCGGGCAAAGAGTCAGGTGAGGCCATTAAGGTAATATGAACACCTAACTCTAATTAAGGCTCTTTTTGATACTATAAAAGGGCTCACTCCAGTCAGGCTGAGGAGACCCAGGGAGCCAGAGGAGAAGAAGTGTGGCTGAAGGCTGGTTAATGAAGACACCTTCAAGCCATTGGTAAGGGACCCCTAAGGTAAGGGTGAAGAAGAGAGAAGTGGGAGAGCTGTGGGGAAGTGGCCTAGGGAAATGTAGCAACTCTGGCAGGGAAAGGTTGGCTGCCAGCAGCTGCCGCCATTAGGGTCCCTGGGCTGGAACCTGGAGTAGAGGGCGGGCCCAGGTTCCCCCCAACCTGCCACTACAGAAACACCTCCTGGGAGGGGAAGTCAGGCCCCTATCAGGACAGGAGGCTAAACTGTTCTGAAATAAGCCCCTAGGGACAACGGAGACTGTGGGAGTTCTCTCACCAACCTCCTTGCTGGCTTATGATGAAAAGGGGTCAGTAGACTGTAACCCTGGCCCTAGAGAGAGAAAGGCTATGTGGATGGTCGCAGTGAGCCTCTGAGGCTAGTATATTCCGCCTAAAAGCGTGGGACCCATGGGGCAAGGTCGGAGCTCTGCCACAATATATATATTCCATCTCCCTACAAAACTTGCAAGAAGTCACATTTGTACAGATTGCAGTTGAGAGAAGCATTTGTTGTTCTTCTCCCCATTCTTTTTTCTTTATGCTAAACCAAGTGGTAGTGTCTTCAGGCTAAAACCTGTCATTTAGCAGTGAAAAACTGTTTTTGCAGTGAAAATGGCAAATTTTCACCCTGAAGCAAATACACAAAAGTACTCAACTTTTTTCATGGGTGAAAATTTCTTTGATCTTCCCCCTGTTCCACCCACCTATCAACCAACCAACCACACACAGAGCAAAATGATGCATTTATTACATCTCATACCTGAAGGGCTATATGTAAAATATGCAAATTGTATTGAATATTCATTTCAATTTTTAAACTAATGTATCTTCCATTGTAATTCCATCCTTTTGCAAACATACAACTGTGAAAGAGTTTACTGGCAGGCATACACAGCAAGTTTAAAGTAAATATTTCCAAGTATTTGTGGAAAGCAAATTTCTGTGTTCAATCAAAAGTGCTCACACTTTACAGTAAATTATTCTGAATGAACAGCTTGAAAACTATAGGCCAAGAATTTTATACAGAAGTCATTAAGTGAAAAAATTCAAATAATAAATGTTTGAGAAAATCTCATTCTGTTCCAAGATCATTTGTGAACAGAAAAATAGATGAAATTTATTAAGTACAATGTTCATTATGAATTTTTCATCCAGCACTAATTCTAGTAAACACAAGAGTCAGGAAAAATTCCTTCCCTACCCCAACCCCATGCTCCTTTAGGAATAGCTCCATTCTCTACATGAATTAGATATTGTTGCACAACCACCTCCATTACTTACACATGCACACACCAACCTTCCAAGGATTGTAGAGGCAGGATATCAGATATTAGATGTACCAATGGTTTTAGCAAGTTTAGTAAATTATACATTCCTGTATTTGAAATCAGAAAATATATTTGGCCTTAATATCCAAAGCTACTCCATATATTTGCACCAACTTTTGCAAACTTTTAAGGCTATTCTGATTTTCTTTTGAATGTGATAAAGATCAGATTCTTTGTTTTCATTCTTAAAAATAGAGAGAAATCCACAGTCCACTTGATGTCTCTTAGCAAGCAGAGACACAAAGGCTGTTTAATCTGACTCTGAAGATCTAAAATTAGAGGATCTCATATGTATATATGTACATACACACACACACACACACACACATATACTACAGACCTCTCTTTGCAGTTGCCAAATATTTGAAGCACATTGGTGTACACATCATTTTAAAAATTATTTTCAACACTTTATGAAAAATTCACTTTATCTGTTGCCTGAAGTTAAGTTAAATGTATTAATCTCTTTCAGCTGTAGATGAATGTGTAAAATCAAGCTAAAATCTACTGCAGAATTACACACCTGAGTCAGTGTTTCCCTAAATCAGTGGTTCTCAAAGCCGGTCTGTCGCTTGTTCAGGGAACGCCCCTGGCGGGCCGGGCCGGTTTGTTTATCTGCCGCTCCAGGCCAATGGGGGCTGTGGGAAGAGGCGCGGGCTGAGGGATGTGCTGGCCGCCCTTCCCACAGCCCCCATTGGACTGGAGCAGTGAACCATGGCCAGTGGGAGCCGCGATCGGCCGAACCTGCGAACGTGGCAGGTAAACAAACTGGCCCGGACCGCCAGGGGCTTTCCCTGAACAAGCGGTGGACCGGCTTTGAGAACCGCTGCCCTAGATGGTAACTATGAACAAATCTGGTGAGGACTGATTTAATTCAAAGGTGTTTAAAATACTGATTTTAATAATTTAAATCAGAAAGCAGGAAACCTTGATTTAAATCATCAGTTTTTAATCATGTTTCACATTTCAACTTCTTAGTTATTTTACTAAAGAAAGGTTGGTGCTCATTGATCGGTAACTATTAAAACATCTTAACTTGCAACTAAACATACCTTTACACTAAAGTTGGTGCTTCTTTTTGGTAAGGGGGATACATTAGCTATATTAATTTATATCAACAATTATATAGCTTAATTTACATTTATTCAGATTCGTCATCTTTTTACATTTTTATTATTTTGGAAAATGGTGAATAATGCATTTCTTAATCACTAGATTGATTTTTTTATTGTGATTTGTGCCAAGTTCCAACTGGATGGAAATTCAAATTCAATTAAAAATGCAAAAAAACAGTATTTTAACTTATTTTCTTTAATTAAAGAGAACTATCTTAAATACACTGAATACATAAGAAGAAAAAGTATCAAAGTTTATCAAAACATTTTTGCATTTAAAGCTAGGATTTATTATAGAAAACAAGTATATTATTTGTAGTTATAGTTATTGTTTCTAGTTATTAAGTCTTTTAAGAACTAGTCAATTTTAGAATTAGTAGATTTCATCCTTTCATACCAAGTTTATATTTATAGTTTTGAAAAAGAAAAAAAAAAGCTTTGCTGCTTTTTCAACTCCAAATTGATTTCTTATCTTTGACCGAACAAGTCATTGAACTAGTTGAATAAATTAAAATGAAGAAAGTATTATCTCTGCATCTGCAGAAGAGATTACTGATGTCAAGAGCTTGTTTGGGACATCTGCAAACTATGGTTCTTTGTGGTTAGCCATTGACTTCCACTAGTTCAGTAGTTTTACTTTTTTAAAAAAACTTGGCAGCAAACCTACTACTTAATATTATTTTCTGCATTTAATTTAAACGATTTTAATAGATTATAATAAATCTGGGCCTTAACATAGGTTGTCAATTTCAAATGTAAGTTTAAATATATATTTTAAATTTATTTTAAATTTAAAAAATCTAATTTAAATAAAAAATCCAGTTTTTTAATTTTTAAATAAGTACTGATATTTATCTACTCTAGTAAAATGACTCAATATAACATATGTCTTTTCTGTTTCTAGCTGTATGGTTGATGTTAGTTTAATATTCACTAAACAAATTCATGCACCTATTCAGCTTTGCACTGGTAAACATTATAGCACTTGACAAAGAATTTCATTATCACAGTGGATTTCATCAGGAATAATTAATTTGGCACATATAACTGTTTGCATCTGTTTACAAATTATCCATGAATAGCTAGCGCAGAAGGATTGAAATCAGCTAGAAGCAGATAGAAAGAATGGAAGAGGATTGGACTACTTAGTGATTTGAGGAAAAATACCTTTAAAGAAATACATATATTTAATTGTATATACAATAAGATATAAATTCTTTCCTTAGGTTACTATGTGCAGGAGGGATTAATTAAACCTATATTAGATCTCTAGTCTTCTCTGTGAATCATGCAGTAGTTTTTAAAAAGTGTAAACATCAAGAACGTCAAGAGATTGTTTAAGATGGCACAATGAAATATACTTAGGAATAATGAAAAGAAATTAAGTAAGGGAGAAAAAAACTGAAAACGAGATATTCAGGTAAGGTTAGGTTATTGGGTTGTTAGTGTAGGTGTAGTTTGGTGAACCTGAAAGTAACTAAGTGATCTTCTAGCTCAGGGGTGGGCAAATTATGGCCCCCAGCCTAGAGCACCCTCCTGCACCCCTAAACTCTCATCCCCAGCCCCACCCGAGCTTGCACCCCAAACCAGAACCTTCTTCCCTTCCCGCACCCCTGCTCCAGCACTGATCCCCCTCTTACCCTCTGACCCCCTTGGTCCCAGCCCAGAGCATCCTCCTACACCCCAAAATCCTCATTCCCAGCCCCAGATCCCGCACCCCCTCCCATACTGTAACCCTAGTTTTTTGAATATTCATGGCCTGCCATAAAATTTCTATTACCCGATGTGGCCCTCGGGCCAAAAAATTTGCCCACCCCTGTTCTAGCTCCTCCCAAAGAATCTGCTAGGGCCATCGGAAGTACATAGGAAGTTGCATACATTTTGGCTACACACTCCTGAGTAAATTTTATATACTGTTCTCTGTAAGCCCTGTTCCTACTAATTATTGTTATAACTGTGTTCAGTCTCTGGACAGAACATTATTACCATGGTGGACAATGGCCCAGCACTTTATCAATAATGAAATGGAGGCAGGTCTAGTATGGCCAGAACATTTAGCTTTGTAGAAGGGCCCTGTGTTCACCGATTTCACCAGTTTCTCTTAGCAAGTAGAATTGTAGATTAGGAGAAACATTGTAGAATATTTCTATCCTTAGTGTAAAATAAGTGTTTCTTAATCAGGCCAGGTTTACAGTAGGAACTCTTTGTCATAATAGCTATACTGGTGAATTATACTGGGAATGCAGTCTTTCTGTGGCTGCAGCTTATATCGGCAAAATGGCACATTTGTCAGCATAACTTATTTCACCACCCCTACCCCCAAATGAAATAAGCTATACCAGCAAAAGTGTCATTTCCACAGTATAACTGCATCTACACTAGAGGTTTTTGCTGGCACTTCACACTCCCGACCAACATAGCTATGCCTGCAGGAGTTTATAATGCAGACACAGCCTCAGTGGATTTCTTAGCTCCAATGCCTCAGGCGGACACGTTATGTTCAAGTCATCAGTGCAAGAAAAGTAAGGTCCTAAACAGAAATATGTTTCCAAGTAACAGAACAATTAACCCTGGAATATATTCTATATCTGAAGGACTTAACTACTTAGTTGGTTTGTAGCCATTTTGCAAAGAATGATTGTCAGAATAAATATTTGAGGAAATGACTAGTCCAGACTTTAAGAGCTAAGGTTTAGGCTACATCAGGGATCGGCAACCTTTGGCACATGGCTCGCCAGGGTAAGCACCCTCTTGGGCCGGGCCGGTTTGTTTACCTGCTGTGTTGGCAGGTTCGGCCGATCACAGTTCCTATTGGCCGCGGTTATCAGTTGGTGAGAGTGTAGCATGAGAGGGGTTGAAACAGTTTGCTACCTAGGCAGGGTATACATTGTGGGTTCCCTGTTTCAGCCCCATCCTTAATCTAGCTGTAGGATCTCTGATTATATCAGGTGCTATGCCAGGGGTCAGCAACCTTCGGCACATGGCCCATCAGGGTAATCCGCTGGCAGGCCACGAAACATTTTGTTTGTTGACCGTCTGCAGGCACAACCCCCCGCAGCTCCCAGTGGCTGTGGTTCATCATTCCTGGCTAATGGGAGCTGCGGGAAGCGGTGGCCAGCATGTCCCTATGGCCCGCAGCTTCCTGCAGTTCCTATTGGCTGGGAAAGGTGAACCGCGACCACTGGGAGCTGCGGAGGGCTGTGCCTGCAGACATAAACACAATGTCTCACGGCCTGCCAGTAGATTACTCTGATGGGCCGCGTGCCAAAAGTTGCTGACCCTGGGCTAGGCTGATCACCAATTTTGGAGTCTGGAAGGGATTAGTCTCATATAGTAAAATTGGCAAACTGTTCTGGGGTTTTTCACCTTCCACTTGGCATGCAGTTGGTCTAGTTTAATGACAATTGTTGCAGCTTCAGCAGGTTCCAAAGTGAAAGATCAGTTCTAAAAAGCCTGACTGAGATCCCTGTAACCCAATGGGCTGCTTGAGCATTGGTGCCAAGCACAGCATTGCTTGGTGAAGGGGTGTGCCTCAGCATTTGGTTCAGCTCATAGCAGTTCATGGCTCCCCTCGTTTTAGCTCTCATACCTCCAACATGGTGGAGTGAAGCAGGCTGGGATTCTGGCTTCCAGTCAGAGTTGCTTGGTAGGCCTGAGGGTATAGAAAGGGCATGGCGTTCATAGCCACTCTTGGGCACGTAGTCCATTGGGACCACTGATATCCACATTGGAATGAACTTGACAGGTAGTTCCAGGTGGTTACCCTAGGTAAGCAAAAACTTTAAATGAAGTTGTATCATTTGCATTTAACAAATTATGATGTCTGTATCTCATTGTTTTCATGGCTACATCAAATATTCCATCTCAGCTTGCTGGTCAACCAACTCTGCAATTGACAACCTAAGGAGAGTGTGAGGAGCACAGGCTACACTTGTAGTATGTGACATTTATCCCTTTTCTTCCTCCTAGGCCATGATTCCCAATTGTTGACTTCTCTAGGTCAACTCCAGACAGGGACAAAGGTACTGCATATCCACAGGCTCCTTATATAAATGAGAACACAATCTGGCTCAGAGCATATAGACAATTCTGAAGAGCTATCACTGTAAGTTGAAAGCTGGTGTCAGCTCTTATTTATCTAACTATAAAAATATGTTCTCAATCAACATTTTTAATGTATAAACTTTCATAAAAGACATTGTTCCTTAAGGCTCTGGTATTTGGCATTTTGACAATGTGCGTTGGAGAGCTGTTCTTGCTTGAGTGGATTTCAACAGACTGAGTTTGTTCAACATTCTGTATAATCAAATACAAAGATATAATTTTCTTTGCATTACCATGGGAAATGTGGATTTATGATTCTGTGCACATGGAATAAGAGCCCATTGACTGAAAGTTTTTCTGAGTAATGGATGCATTTTTCTTCTGAATTAGTATAAGACTAATGCTAGGCTGTGAACGTGTATAGGTCCTTCAGGGATATCATATCTGAGCACAGACCTCAGACTGAACTTCTGTGGTGCGTGTTTTATGTTTGTCCTTTCTTTTGTAAAAGATGTTGTGACAGTTAGGGTAACTTCCTGCAATATCTTTGGGAAAGTATACTGTATTAAGTGTATGAATAGTTTATGTATCACTGGGGATCAGGGACCATAGTCACTCAATGTGGGTAGGGTTACCACCACTCCTCCAGAAAGTGAAAACAATATGGGATGATAACAGAATTCACTCTGGTTACAATCCACCTCACCTTCTGGGAAGACTTTCATATTCCGGTTCAAACTAGCACAGGCTCTGGCCTCTATTGACAGACTGGCTTTCTGGGGATATTACAGTGTAAAGCAGAGAGCTCTTCATCCTTAAAAAAACCCAGACAGAGTGAAGTGAGACGAGGATCTCCAGTCAAGAGAGGTGACAGCTGGGAGCCAGAAACTTTTAAATAGGTGCAGTTGAGGGACCATGGAAGGGGAAAATCACATGTACTTACACTACAATTGTGACAGTTATGTTGATGTAAAACTCTCCTAAGAACAGAAGTCTAGTATATTTACTGTACACCAAAAGAAATCACAAGCATATATCTCAACAGTTGAATATAATACTTTTTCAAATAAATGGAATGTCAAGCCTCACAAGACAATGTAGCTGATGTACACTGAAGAAACTTATTGTTTTTGTTGCTGTTTGTTTTGTGTCCCAGCTACATTAAGAAGAATTAAATGGGTTGACAAACATTTAGTTTAAAAGAAAATTTATATTGTGGTTTTTGTTTGTTCCTTGAACAATGCTTTTTTTGAATGTCAACTTTGATTGTTATGATTACCTATGTCTTGGAAAACTGAAAATGTCATACTAATATCATTTTGCTATATTCTTTGTCAAAGAAATATTATGCTTTACAGTGAAAGTATAACCTATGTACAGGGGAAGTAAGTGAAAATACTTACCAATTCTGTGTTACAGAATACCTCTCTCTGACTTACCATATTTGCACAGACCATGAATTCCTATCCTTGTGAGAGACTACCGTGGGATTTTCTGTAGGAACCTTCTAAATACTGAAAGTGGATATTAATAAAGGATTCACTTTCTTTCTCTTCTTAGGAGTCCAGTACCAGTCTTTACCATAAGACAGTTACACACAATAATTTCAAATTCCTTTTTATGAATAACAGTACAAAGATAAACCATTATAGCACAGCACTTACGATGCACCCATGCTAGACTAACATCACTAACTAGAGATTTGTTAGTTTCCTTTAAAATGAAGAATATAACACAGACCCTATCCTTCACCCCACCTCCAAATAGAATACCTTACAAAATAAATACAGGAATTGGAACTGCTGGCAATCAGAGATATTCTGCTTTCACATATTATATTTATAATTAAATAAAACATTTAGTGGTACTACATAACCAATTGTTTCAGAATCTACACTATTGAGCAAATACACAACTTTAAATAAGAAAGAAAAGAAAACTCGACAAGTTCTGTAGCTGTTAGGCTCACACACTGTCTTTGGTTCAGTGATGTAATACAACTCCTGAAGACATGTGACCTCCAGTCTGCAACTCCTCCTTTATGATGTTTTTCTCCCAGTCTCAATCCTACTGACTTCTGTAAAATTATAGGCAACTGTATTGTGATCTGACCCACAGAATCAATCTTGTTTTTCCTGGCAGCTCTCTCTTTTTCCTGCAGGGCTGGGCTGGATCTGACTGTTCCTCAACATGGCTGCCAGTTTTGTAACTGGGGCAGAACTCACTACTGATTTGGTCAGGAGCTTTCAGCTTCTAACTCAGGGATATGTATGCACATGCAAGTATGTCTGCCCTTAATGTCGTCTTCCACACCAGCTTCAAAACAGCTCCTGAGCATGGTTAACAACTTCCTGCGCTCCCTCTAGTGTGCTGAAATAGCAGCTCCTTCTTTGCAATCACTCAAGGCTCTGTTCTGCCACCTTGTCTGGGAATGTTTCCATATCAACTCAGAGTAAGTAGAAACCAGGAGCTATAATTAGAGCAATCAGTGTTTTTGGATGAACACCATGAAATAAGAAAAAAAATGGGGATTACACAAGTATGTTCTGAATAGTCTAAGATACTCAAAGAAACCTTCGGGGTTGTGCTTTTCAATGTTGGTATTAGATATACCAATTTTAAAAATAGTCAACATAAATAATTCATTTTCAAGAGCATCTGTCTAGATTTTGGAAGAACATCCATGGCAAATATCAAGTTTAAATTTGTCCTAGCTTCCTCAATATTCATAGTAACAAATTTGCTTTTCTGCTGTCAGTGGGATTTCACATTTTCATTGTAATTCATCATGATGTCTGTTCAGCAAACAGAGGCTATAGGAATCTTCCATTAGCAAAATAAAACATCTACATGGGTCCTTTTTTAATCAAGTAAGCAAACTCCTAATTTAAAATATTTTCTCTTTTTACAGCCAAAAGGGTGCAAAAAAAAAAAAAGACTGTAGTTGCACTGAAATCCTGAACCAGCTATTTGAAAAAAATAGCCACCCTATCTGCTGTGCATACATTGTAATATATAGAGATGTACTGTGGACCATAAAATAACTTCATTCTGTTTTCTGGGAACACTGGCTATATAGGGCCCTCTGGTACAGTGGTGAAGTCAGGGGAAGCTGAGGGCATTCAGGGGGTGCTGAGAAGCAGACCATTACCTACCTGAGAATTAAAGAATGTGGCTAGTGCTGAAGCCATTAGATCTCATCTATCAAACTCTCGTTTCTTCCTTTTTGGATATGTCTATACTAAAGCTTTTGCTGCCGTTTTAACTTGAGTTAACTAATACAGTTATAAATACTCATCTAGATATTCCACAAATGTAGGGTAAACAGTAGGCTAGTAATCACCATTATTTTTTCCAGAAGGACCAATTGGTTCAAGATTAGTAAATTTGGAGGGGACATATATTATAAGAGGATCTTTCTCTTGGTCCACAGTAGAAAAAAACGTGTGAACCACAGTGTCCTTGCCTCTTCAATAGTACTATTAAAAGTCTGGTCTGTATTTTGGTCATCTCTCACATAGATTATTACAAATTCTTCCTCCCTGCATATCATTTTGCCTTCTTTTAGAAGCATTTTTTCAACCCTGTCGGAGAGTCTCCTATCAGTGCTCCCAAAAATCATCTTCAGTGGTACATAGAATCATAGAATCATAGAATATCAGGGTAGGGAGGGACCTCAGGAGGTCATCTAGTCCAACCCCCTGCTCAAAGCAGGACCAATCCCCAACTAAATCATTCCAGCCAGGGCTTTGTCAAGCCTGACTTTAAAAACCTCTAAGGAAGGAGATTCCACCACCTCCCTAGGTAACCCATTCCAGTGCTTCACCACCCTCCTAGTGAAAAAGTTTTTTCTAATATCCAACCTAAACGTCCCCCACTTCAACTTGAGACCATTACTCCTTGTTCTGTCATCAGGTACCACTGAGAACAGTCTAGATCCATCCTCTTTGGAACCCCCTTTCGGGTAGTTGAAAGCAGCTATCAAATCCTCCCTCATTCTTCTCTTCTGCAGACTAAACAATCCCAGTTCCCTCAGCCTCTCCTCATAAGTCATGTGCCCCAGGCCTCTAATCATTTTTGTTGCCCCCCGCTGGACTCTTTCCAATTTTTCCACATCCTCCTTGTAGTTTGGGGCCCCAAACTGGACACAGTACTCCAGATAAGACCTCACCAATGTCGAATAGAGGGGAATGATCACATCCCTCGATCTGCTGGCAGTGCCCCTACTTATACAGCCCAAAATGCCGTTAGCCTTCTTGGCAACAATAGTACTCTGTTGACTCATATCCAGCTTCTCGTCCACTGCAACCCCTGCAGAACTGCTTCCTAGCCATTCTGTCCCTAGTCTGTAACAGTGCATGGGATTCTTCCCTCCTAAGTGCAGGACTCTGCACTTGTCCTTGTTGAACCTCATCAGGTTTCTTTTGGCCCAATCCTCTAATTTGTCTAGGTCCCTCTGTATCCTATCCCTACCCTCCAGTGTATCTACCACTCCTCCAAGTTTAGTGTCATCTGCAAACTTGCTGAGAGTGCAGTCCACGCCATCCTCCAGATCATTAATGAAGATATTGAACAAAAATGGCCCCAGAACAGACCCTTGAGGCACTCTGCTTGAAACTGGCTGCCAACTAGACATGGAGGTGTTGATCACTACCCGTTGAGCCCAACGATCTAGACAGCTTTCTATCCAGCTTATGGTCTATTCATCCAGCCCATACTTCTTTAACTTGCTGGCAAGTATACTGTGGGAGACCGTATCAAAAGCTTTGCTAAAGTCAAGGAATAACACATCCACTGCTTTCCCCTCATCCACAGACCCAGTTATCTCCTCATAGAAGGCAATTAGGTTAGTCAGGCATGACTTGCCCTTGGTGAATCCATGCTGACTGTTCCTGATCACTTTCCTCTCCTCTAAGTGCTTCAGAATTGATTCCTTGAGGACCTGCTCCATGATTTTTCCAGGGACTGAGGTGAGGCTGACTGGCCTGTAGCTCCCCGGATCCTCCTCCTTCTTTTTTTTAAAGATGGGCACTACATTAGACTTTTTCCAGTATTCCGGGACCTCCCCCGATCACCAAGAGTTTTCAAAGATAATGGCCAATGGCTCTGCAATCTCATCCACCAACTCCTTTAGCACCCTCGGATGCAGCGCATCCGGCCCCATGGACTTGTGCTCATCCGGTTTTTCTAAATAGTCCCAAACCACTTCTTTCTCCACAGAGGGCTGGTCACCTTCTCCCCATACTATGCTGCCCAGTGCAGCAGTCTGGGAGCTGACCTTGTTTGTGATGACAGAGGCAAAAAAATCATTGAGTACATTAGCTTTTTCCACATCCTCTGTCACGAGGTTGCCTCCCTCATTCAGTAAGGGGCCCACACTTTCCTTGACTTTCTTCCTGTTGCTAACATACCTTAAGAAACCCTTCTTGTTACTCTTAACATCTCTTGCTAGCTGCAACTCCAAGTGTGATTTGGCCTTCCTGATTTCACTCCTGCATGCCTGAGCAATATTTTTATATTCCTCCCGGGTCATTTGTCCAAGCTTCCACTTCTTGTAAGCTTTTGTATTTAAGATCAGCAAGGATTTCACCGTTAAGCGACGTTGGTCGCCTGCCATATTTACTATTCTTTCTACACATCGGGATGTTTTTTTCCTGCAACCTCAATAAGGATTCTTTAAAATACAGCCAGCTCTCCTGGACTCCTTTCCCCTCATGTTATTTTCCCAGGGGATCCTGCCCATCAGTTCCCTGAGGGAGTCAAAGTCTGCTTTTCTGAAGTCCAGCGTCTGTATTCTGCTGCTCTCCTTTCTTTCTTGTGTCAGGATCTAATTATATAGATGCATGGCAAAAATATTGGGATTCCTCTCGAGACCTTTTCCATTTGGCTTATCGGAACATCTCATTCAGTTCTGAGAGAACACTTTATCCAGTACTCTGGGATCCAAAACACTTAGATGAACACTTGGTGAATTTTCATCACCAAAATTCCTTTAATTGGCATACAGCAATGCTATGCTGAGTTGATGAGTCTCAGATGCAGGGAGGTGGATGCAGGGCATGTCATAGCTCCAAAGTTACACAGTAAACCAATTCCTTTGTGTACATTGACACATTACATTGCATCAGAAGTTTTTGGCTTGGCTTGGTTACTTTGCAGGAACCAATCCCTGTGCAGTGTGCTCTGTCCATTTGCTTGTCATGTAGATCTTTAAATACCGTGTTTATATTGTCCATTGTCCCTAGTATCAGGGTGTTTGAGCTTATCCTGGCTCATTCTATTTTCAGTCTAATGGTCTATTTACATCCCTAATTCTATCCTCCAAGAAAGGAGGCCTCCCTCCATGTGTTAATTATTCATGTTAGGCCAGGTCTCATCTACAATGAATTTTGCCCTCTTGCTATGTATTTTGGAAGTCTCTGCTCTGCATTTAGGGCCAAAAATGTGCCATATAGCATTTACAATCCCTTCCCTTTATAATTGTGTAGCCTTCTTCCCCATCTACATTCTGTTGTGAAGGGGGTAAGGCCTTCACCACCTCCTTGTTCTTTTTAGGTGACACGCACCTGTAGATGTTCAAGATGGAGCACCTTTGAGCATAAGTACTGTTCTTCTAATAGGCTCTTGCATGGGCATGCAAGGAGAAAAGATGAGTTTAACATTCCTCCATTCTAACCAGTGCAATAGCAAGCCACAGCCAGTCTCCAGCTCTTCAAGAAGTGGAAAATACATGTGTGACATGTAACTTTAGGAGCTATGATAGTAAGTGCTTCACCAAGGACTTGGTCCTGAGAGATTCTGGGCATCTGAAACTCCCATTCATTCAGCACCTTCCTGAGTCAGGCCCTTTCGGTACACTGCAGCAAGGAACAAGCCTCCCAGCCAAGGTAGACAGACTCACACTAGCCTGGCTTGAGTTAGCACATTAGAAATAACGGTGAAGACGTGGCAGTGTGGGTTGTCAAGGTGGCTCAGGTGGCGGCTTGGGCTGTCAAGGCCATCCGACCCTCAGCTAGCCCAAGTCTTTGCCAGTGCCACAACATCCACGTTGCCATTTGAAATATACTAGCTTGAGCCAAGCTAATGCAAAGCTGTCTACCTGGGCTGGGCAGCTTGCTTCCTTCAGCTGCAGTGTATGTATATTCTTAGTATCCTAACTAATGGCCCAGATCTTTGGAATGCCATTGCAGCTCAGAAGTCAAAGGGTACTCCCCATACCTGAGTTTGTTTTGTGATAGACCATTCCCACAGTGAAACTTAGAGCAGCCTTTCATCTGCTCTAATTAACCTCAGCTGCCAATTGACCAAAGGTGATAATTTAGTACCTTGGGATCAACAGCACATAGGGAAACCTGGCTTATGCCTATTTTCTCTAATTGGCACCCACTATACTGGTATCATGTGTTTGGCAAAATGGCTGCACTGCCAGCTGTTCCCTTTACACTGAGGTGTTCTCCTGTGGTTGGCTACCCTGGCTATATAGCCATACTCCACCAATGGTACAATGTGAAATGGCTGCACCACAGGGGAAAATCTGGATCAGTATCTGCGTGAGAAGATTTTGACACAGAAAATGTACTTCATGTACAGTTTTCATTGTGGAAACATATCCTGCATTGAAATCTTTTTTGCTCCTCCAGCCAAAGGTGTATACTTAAAAGTCCATCTTTTCTCACAAACAGCTCTTCCCTTGGACTAATCACATCAGTTAAGGTTAGAGGAATAGGTCTGTAGCTGCATGTTCTGTGTCACTGAAGAGTAAAAGTGAAACAAACAACTGATCAGTTTTGATAATGAAAATGCACGTGGAACATTATGACAATTATTATGTTACCTGTTAAAGAATTATTACTATTAGCTAATCACCTACAGTAATTAGAACAAAACCATATCTTATATAGCTGAGGTGTTCTGGTCTATTAGTTAATAATTGTATAGAATTTTAAAACTCCTAATTATGTGCTGATAGCTTGTAACAAGTCATTCTGGATTATTGAGTACTTACTAATTTAGGTAATTCTGTTTTTTATAATGGGCATAATATGATAGTATTGAAGAGTTCCCTTAAAAACCATTCTAGTTTATTGGGCAATTGTATAATTAAGGTATTCATGGTACTGTGCCACTAATTAAGAAATATAAAACAAATAAAAATATTAGATAGGAATATTATTTTAAAGATTTTTAAAATGAAAATGTTAGCTGTCTTTTACTCATTTTGATACATTTCAAACCTATAAAATTGTGAACTAATAAAAATCTGATATTAAAAATGACATTTCAGATGATGATTATATAGTAACAGCAGATTTTTCTCAATTCTTTACCTCTTCTTATCTAACAAGATAAAGTGGAAGTGTTCTCATTTATAGCTTTCTCTCTCTATCTCTCAGGAAATTTGCAGTTTGTGGTAGTTTTCTTTGGGTTAGATTGAAAGACTTTCTTCTCTGATATCCATTTTGCTCAGAGGGGAATAGAGGCTGCTTCTCCGTTCTATCAATCTCCCTTAATGTGACTGAAAAATATGGCTGAAAAAATAATTTCCATGAATTTGGGGAAGGGAAAGCCATGCTTCCTCCTTCCACATCTCCTTATCCAATTTCTCAGGTTTTAGCACCCCTCTGTCAGTACAAATGGATAGGGCCCTTTATGCATACAATTATAGGTAGTTTACAAAATATTACATTTTTCTACAGTTTACATCTAACTTCAAAAAAAGAAAGAAAGAAAGTAAAAAGAAATCCACTGTTATCCATATTCTTGTGTTTATTTGAGCTTACTGGGGAATGGGAGTATGGGAGTGTAGGTGTATTTTGACATTGTGGAAGTTAAGATTTTGTGTGCTTCTCTGTGTATGTTGGCAATACAGAAAGTATTGGTTGTGTGTACCTATTTTATATTTTATTCCTCTTGCAATCCTAGAAGCAGGGCAAAATTTATATAAAGAGAAATAGATTAAAGTTAAAATAATCTATCTCAAGGGAGCAGGGAATATTTGGGAGCAGGAACATCCTTTATAGTAGGATGAGAACACCTGGTTGAAAAGGGACCCTGGTGGCACTGGTCAGCACTGCCGACTGGACAATTAAAAGTGGGCGATGCTGCAGCGCTAAGGCAGGCTAGTCCCTGCCTGTTCTGTGTCACAGCGCTGCGCCCCAGAATAAGCCAGCAGGTCTGGCTCCTAGGCAGGGGGGTCACTGGCCAATGGGAGCTGGGGGAGTGGTGCCTCTGGTGAGAGCGGCACATGGGATGCCTCCTGCCCCCCTGTCCCACCTACTAGCTTCGGACCTGCTGGCCATTACCAGCGCGAGCGCAATGCTGTGTCAGGACAGGCAGGCAGCCTGCCTTTGCCCCTTTGACTGCGCCGCTAACCAGGAGCCATGCAAGGTAAGCCCGCACCCAACCCCATGCTCCAGCCCTCAGCCTCCCCACAAACCTGGAGCCCCCCTGCAACCCAAATGCCTCATCCAGAGCCCCACCCCAGAGCCAGCTCCCCTAGCCCCTTCCCTCACTCCAAATACCTTGGCCCCAATCCCCAGCCTGGAGTCCGCTCCTGCATCCCAAATCCCTCATCTCCAACCCCACTCCAGAGCCTGCAACCCCAGTCCCGAACCCCCTCCTGCACCCCATCCCCCTGCCTCAACCCGCAGCCCCCTCCTGGATTCCAAATCCCTCAGCTTCAGCCTGCAGTCTCTTCCTTCAGCCCCAAACCCTCATCCCCCTCCCCAGAGCCAGCACCCCCAACCCAGAGCCCTCAATCTCTCCCACACCTCAGCTCCCTGCCTCAACCTGCAGCCTGCTCTCACACTCCTAAACCTTCGGTCCCACCCCCCAGCCTGGAGCCCTCTCCTGTACCTCAAATCCCTTATTCCCAGACCCACGCCAGAGCCTGCACCCCCAGCCCAGAGCCCTCACCTCCTCCCACACTCCAGCTCCCTGCTCAACCCGCAGCCTCCTCCCACAACCCTGAATCCCTTGGCCCCACCCCCCCAGCCTGGAGCCCCCTCCTGTAGTGCAAATCCTTCATCCCCAGCCTCACTCTAGAGCCTGCATCCCACTGCACTGCAAACCCCTACCCCAGCCCAGAACCCCCTCCCACACCCTGAACCCCTCATCCCCAGCCCCACCCCAGAACCCTCACCCCCTCCTGCGCCCCAACCCCCTGCCTCAATGGTAGCTGCCTCCCACACTCCGAATCCCTCAGCCTGGAGTCCCCTCCTGCAGCCCAAATCGCTCATCCCTGGCCCCATCCCAGCCCAGATCCCTCACCATCTCCCACACTGCAACTCCCTGCCTCAACCCGCAGCACCCTCTCACACTCCAAACCCCTCGGCCCCACCCTCCAGCCCCTTCCTGCACCCTAAGCCCTCATCCTTGTCCCCACCCCAGAGCCCATACCCCCAGATCAGAGCCTCTACCCCCTCCTATAACCCAAGCCCCTGTCCAGCCCAGTTAAGGTGAGTGAGGGTGGGGGAGAGCAAGCCACCGAGGGAGAGGGAATGTAGTGGAGCAGGACCTCAGGGAAGGGTCAGGGCTACGATGTTTGGTTTTATGTGATTAGAATGTTGGAAACCCTACTTTGTAGTTCTGTAGGCCATGAACCAAATCAGTGTGGGAGTATGTCATACGCTAACCTTGAAAAACATCAGAAAAAATACACTTGTTCTGTTATTAAGACAATCTAGAAGAAAGATGTTAGAGTAGTTTATTAAACAGAGGCTCCTGTCTCATGATTTATAGCTTCTAACAAATGTGGCCTAGCAGTTTATTGTGAAATAGAAATAATATATGTTTTAAAAGCAGTGTGTGGGGAGGGGAGTTATTTGTCTGTTCTGTTCAAGTTTTTACATCATGAGTAACTAACAGTGATGAGATTAGACGATACCATTACACTTATGTGAATCTTTAGAACCGAGATTTGAAAAGGTATAGAAGGATCATTAATGCAAGTGCATTATTGATGAATAAGAGCAAACACCTATGCTGTATGATTTTGAACGTGCTGTTCCTTTGCAAATTTGAAGAAGGAATTACTAAACTTCATTTCTTTTTACTAGAGGTAGGATGTGGCTGAAGACTGCCAAAAATTGAACACTTAAAAATACTGACTGAGAAAGTGAGGTATGAACAATGCAGCCCATGCATTTTCATGGCCTTTCTTTTAGATTTCAGAGTATACTAAGGAATCCTTCAGACCCAGGAAGCATAGAACATTTATTTTATTTTTTTTTCAGACAAAATGACTTTTTCGCCACTAGTAGCACTGGGACTTCTTATGGTAGTACTGGCCGCTTCTTTAATCTTCAAAGCAATCTTGGTCTTGGCTTCTGGTCTTGGATGCTGTTGTTTTAGTATCGATTTCCTTTTAGATTTCCCTAGGGTTTTTCATCTTTTGAATAACATAAGACATAGTGATGTGTATCACCCATGACACAAGTGCATATAAAAAAGACTAAAAAAACCTTTAATATTATCGATTCATGCTGTTTGTATTTATGGTTATCATTTGGACAAAAAAAATGGTGTTCGGAAAACAAGCAATTTTTTTTGTAATTCTAAGAAGCTTTCAATTAGAATAGTGTGCTTGCAGCAGCTGGTGTTCATAACATACTTCTAAAATATTACCTTCTGTAATACATATTGGACTTATAATGGGAGCAGCACGTTAATTTCCATTGCTTTCTCTGGACAGTCTAATTCAATCAGTCTAATTCTAGTTTCCTTTCCATGAGGTCACTGCACTCTTGAAATAAACAAACAAAAAATGAGTATTTTCACCTAACTGAAACTTTAATATAGTCCTAAAATGCAAAATCCTAAAATGGATATTATACTTGTTTTGTTTTAATTTGTCCCTTTGTTTTTTTTTTTAAATTAAACCCAGTCTTTCCTTAGGTACATGTCTGCTTTGGCTATCGCTCAAGGGGTAGCAGAACATGAAGCATCTCTAATATGAGTAGAAACTATAGCTTGTTTCTAAGTAACTGGACCTGATTATCTATTAACTTGGATTTGCTGGAAGTTAAAGTGAGTATCTTGTCACAGATCCAGGCGGTCTGCTAAAGGGAGGCCTATTTATGTATCAGGCATCCAACTGTGCCCTCTGTATGGATGGGCACCTCTGTCCCTCTCTCTCCAAAGACAGGATTTAGGCTAGCAGTCCTAGCCATTCACTGGTACTATGCCAGCAGGTCAGACCAATCCAGCACCTGCAGTTTGCGCTTTCTCAAGAGACAATGACAGGGTTAACCAGTGACCAGCTTTCTTTCACAAAGCACAATACATTTATTTTAGGACAAAAAGCATTACAGAGGGGAAAATGTATAATAAAACAATAAATAATATACATGCATATTATATCTAAAGGGAAGTATATCCCAGGAGAGGAAATGTTCCTGCTTGCAGAATATCCTTACAATGAGAGATTCCAGAAGCCTAGGTAATCTTGGTGGGATGTTCAGGGGAATCTTACCTCAGACTCTGGAGCAGAGATCTCTTCTCTTAAACTCATTGGTATGTTTATGAATCCTCTGTGGTTCCTGATGTTCATCTCTGGACTATTATTGGTTTATTAACACAATTTTGTCTCTATTCTGTCAATAACGAGCCATATACTTGACTTTGAACATATCTAATCAAGAAAAGGATTTATGATTATCTCATAGGAAGAATTATAATTTTGTTAAAATACCATTAAAAGGATATTAAAAAGTGGCTTGTAGAATGCAGAAAAGCAAAGGAAAAGCTGAAATTCCATTATTGATATGCCAGGAAGTAGCAACACATTTCATTCTTTAAGATCATACTATTTTCAGGAACATCCAGTCACAATGGTACTGAATTTAAGACTTCATGCTGGGGCACTTAATGGTGATTTAAAAGGCATAAAAATCATGATAATGCACAAAGCACATGAAGAGTCTATGTGTTTGTGCTTGGGATGTTAGAAATAAATTACTGGAACAGATGGATGGCAGTAGCTTGGCAACAGTGGAAGCAAAAATGATCACTCTCTTTCTGAATTGAAGTTAAATTCTAGGCTCCCTCCCACCCCTTCTAATTAAAAAAAATTAATAGGTAGTAAATCAAATTGGATGAAGTTTACCTCAGAGCTAGCTCAACATAACATGGCATTGCAACGTTTTGCTCTCCTTTAGCTGAGTCCCTCTAATTAAATTAGGCCTTTTAGTAAAACTGGTTGGTGACAATCTATAAAACCATATTCGATCTGAGTATGCAGTCCCGTCAAAATTGAAACACTTTGTGAAATAGTGTCAATTTCAGTGGAATTTTGTTTTGGAAGAAAAGCAAAAAAATAATCTGTCAATTTTGAAATGGGATGTTTTGACAATTTTGGAAAAAAGCTTTTGATTTTTTGGAAATTATTATTTCTTTAAAATATTTAAATGTTTATTACAATATAAAATATTGTAAAACTCAAAATCAAAACACCTTTTTTAGATTCACTGGGAACAAATTTTTGAACAGAATTTTCCTTTGTGAAATTTTTATGAAATTTTGAAATTTTCAAGTTTTGTCCAGTTTTAGAACTAAACCAAATTTTGAAATCTCAAAATCCTTAATGAATTGGAATTTTTACACATCTCTATTTTCTAGTCTACAAAGTTCTGTGGTTTTCATGTTAACTATTCCTATTAGGTAACTAAACAGGAAGCACAGAGATTTCAACTGCAGTAACAGGACAGTAGGCAAAACATCCCCTAAATGCTCTGTGTGACTTTCGCCAAAACCTTCCCACTGATATTAAGATCTGAGACTATAGGAACAAATGAAATGAGTTGCCAAGGGAGCTTGTGTATTTATATCAGTTTTGATAAACAAAGCTGGACTAAACAGACAGCTACAAGACCTATTTAAGAAAAAATAATTAGAGCCTGCCATGATGCAGGAAACTGGGCTAGATGACCTACTAAAAGTCTGTTTGTCCATGCTATCTATATACCTATTCTAATACAAAATCTACATTAAAAGAATGTTAAGGTTGCAAAGTGAAGTATTCAGAAGTTTGGAAATGATAAAGTTAAGTTTGTGCAACCGTAACTGTGCCCTCTTTATACTGTGCATTAAGAGTCAGTGTTTTACATAATCACATACTGTTACTCAAATACTACAATATCACAATTATATCATTTTATACTACATTAGGCACACATGCAGATTTACATATGTGATTAACTTTACACACTATGAAAAGTCTCATTGAAGTTAATAGGGATTCTTACCGCATGTAAAGCTAAGCATGTGTAAGTCTTTGCTGAATTGTGTCTAAAGAAAAAAATGACACACATTCTGTGATTCAGCAGAATACAAAAATAAATTCTAGATATTAAACATATGAAATAATTTCACATTAACATTAGGAAAAAAATATTTTTACATTATGAATAAAGTTCTACACAAGTGTACCTAAGGTAGTATAAAAGCACACCATTCAAATATAAAAAGAAATCTATACCCATTCCAAAACCCATCAGACACTCCTTACTCCCCCCTCTCCCACCCAATGCATGCATACTATATGGAAAGAAAAATCTTGGCTCTAATGCACTGTAGGCTCAAAGATCATCCTGTCACTTTATACTTCTACACCATTGGAATACAACTTTACATTGTACCTATTGTAACTGAATTGCCTTTGTTTCCTCCAAATCATATTCCCTGGGTATTTACATTTTTTACACCCTTTCCTGCTATTATTCCATTCCAGTCTCCTTTGAGTGCTCCATTTCCTTAAATTTTCTATGAGTGCTGCTTTCCCCTCTTCCCTGATGTCCATGCTGATGCATCCCACTTTCCTGTTTTCCTTCTCAAATGAGTCTGTTCCACATTATAATGTCTGCTAGTCTTAGACATCAGATCCTTCCTACATGGATATAGTACCCAATTTCCTCAAGGTTCTCTTTCCCAAACTTCCTTATCCTTACCTGACAGAATTATCCTCCCCCCCCCGCCCTCTCCTTTCAGTTTTGGTCCTTTGTCATTTGTTTTTCTACCCCAAAGGCTCTATTGGCTCCAACCTCATGGAACCTGTTGCTTCAACTTCTAGAGTCCTCAGACCTAATCTTCTCATCACACTGTTCCTTGTTCTATTTCATGGACTCCTATCAGCCATCCCATCTCCTCTCTAACTTGATTCCTGGGTCATGGGTCTGATCTCAAGTTTGTCACTCATACTGGGTGACTGGGCAACAAATGGCAGATGAAATTCAATGTTCATAAATACAAAGTAATTCACACTGGAAAACATAATCCCATCTATACATTTAAAATGATGGGATCTACATTAGCTGTTACCACTCAAGAAAGAGATCATGGAGTCATTGTGGATAGTACTCTGAAAGCATCCACTCAATGTACAGCGGCAGTCAAAAAAGAGAACAGAATGTTGGGAATCATTAAGAAAGGGATAGATAATAAGACAGAAAATATCATACTGCCTCTATATAAATCTATGGTATGCCCACATCCTGAATACTGCATGCAGATATGGTTGCCCCATCTCAAAAAAAAAGATATATTGGACTTGGAAAAGGTTCAGAAAAAGGTAACAAAAATTATTAGGGATATGGAACGGATTCCATATGAGGAGAGATTAATAAGACTGGGACCTTTCAGCTTGGAAAAGAGACAACTAAGGGAGGGGGATATGATTGAGATCTATAAAAGCATGACTGGTGTGGAGAAAGTAAATAAGGAAGTGTTATTTACTCCTTCTCATAATACAAGAACTAGAGGTCACCAAACAAAATTAATAGGCAGCAGGTTTAAAACAAACAAAAGGAAGTATTTCTTCACACAACACACAGTCAATGTGTGGAACTCTTTGCCAGAATATGCTGTGAAGGCCAGGACTATAACAGGATTCAAAAAAGAGCTAGATAAATTCATGGAGGATAAGTCCATCAGTGGCTATTAGCCAGGATGGGCAGGGATGGTGTCCCTAGAATATGTTTGCCAGAAGCTAGGAATGAGTGACAAGGAATGGATCACTTGATAATTAACTGTTCTGTTCATTCCCTCTGGGGCACCTGGCATTGGCCACTGTCGGAAGACCAGATACTAGGCTAGATGGATCTTTGTTCTGACCCAGTATGGCCGCCTTATGTTCTTTGGACCACAATAACCCTACAAAACTGAGCCCAGTGTGAGAAGGATGGATCAGCAGCACCAGCATAGCCACAGGAAGCATTGGACTCACCAAAATGGGCTCTCCACTTGTAGTTGGATAATCAAGCAATGCAGGTGTAACCCATGTGTCTAATAGGGAGATATCTCAGAAGGTGTGGGGTAGGAATGAGTTGTGTCTGGGTCACTGTTGCAAGGCAGATGCACAATTAGCACTCCACGCACAGAAGATTCTGGAGTCGGGTGTGGTAGTTTTGGACATGCTCAAAAGGTTCTCTGTAGGTGGACTCAGACTCCATTGAGGGCAAGTAGTCAAGTCAGCTGCTTTATAAAAGGCCATGTGACCTGTGTGGGCTGGGAGAAGCTGAACCATAGGAGCAGAAACAGGCTGCTTTTCCTCAACTCTGTAGTGTTTTGCAGCAGGTTAGTGATATTGTTAACCCTCCAATAGGGAAGCCCTGGCAGTGTTAATTACAGAAAGTGGAAAACTATTTTTTTACTTTAATTGTATACTTTGAATGTTATTCGATTTTACCCTAACCATTTTAGTTAAATAGCCTCAGCTAGTATGATTGACCCAGTATGATCCAACTCTTCTCTTTTTTAAATGAGATGATGAGATAAGTCATTTATATTTTGCTATTCTCAAGTTTGCATTTTTTTCTATATACTTAAACTGAGTGCTTGGTTAATTAGTTAGCTAACTGAGTGATTTCAACAGAGTGGAAGGAAGAGGCTGCATGAATTCCAGCCGAAGATTTCTACAACTAAGTGAAGGGAAGATGTTGTTGGAGTGCTTTTGATTCAGCAGACTGAATAGATTTTTGGTCATCAAAGACTGTAACTGAAATTCAGGTGAAGTCCACCTAAGCTTTTGGGAACTCTGAGTTTCTTTCTCACCGTGACTCTGTGAGGACTGACCTGTTTAGATATTATTTGTTTTATTTATTTATCTTTTTGTATAACTGTGAAGATAATGTATGTGGATTATAAAGTAGCCGTATTTATGTTGTAGTAATTAATTTTTGTTTCTTTATCATAAGATTTTATATAGTTGGTATGTACCGTAAGAATAAATTTCATATTTTCTTCTTTTGGATCTTGATTGTGAAGAGATTATGCAATCCTTGCTGGAAATCCTCAGTGACTGAACTCTGGGTCTCCGTGTGCTTTTTTATGGGACTTGGTTTTAGGCAGTAGAAGGGCAGTGGACTAAACTCTAGCCCACCCAAGGGTTACTCAGGCCCCAGTAGTGCAGCTGATCAGGGAAAACCAGCAGCTGCAGAAGCAAGTGAGGGAGCTCAGCGCTGGGAATACCATACTGTGAACACAGCTGCAGTGCCCTGCCCTGGACAGAGGCCTGTGATACCCTTGCTTGAACTGTTTCATGGCAATGCCAGTCGTTCTGGAGCTTCATGAACCAATGCCACCTTTTATTTCTGATGCATCCTAAAACCTATGCTTCTGAACAGTGCAAGCTGGTCTTGATAATTAGCCTCCTGACTGGGCCCCCTTGCTACTGAAAGGCCATAGCCCAGAGCTTTTGAACTAGGATGCCTTTCTCAGTCAACATCAAGCTTGAATGGCCAAGGCCACTCTGAGGAGACTCATATAATAATGCAGACCACGCATCCACAGACCCCAGCCCCTTCTTTGTCATCTGTGGGTACCACCCACCTCCCCCGATTTCATTCACAACTACCCACATCCACCTCCAACTCATAACCCTAGGACTTAATACAACACATCTACCATCACATGCAAGAGAAAGTGAAGGGACACCTGGAGAAAGGAAAGGAGGACTACAAAAAGCGTGCAGACAAACATAGACAACAAGGCCCTGCCTACTCCACAGGACAAAAGGTAGGGCTTTCCACAGAACATCTGCATGGACTGACTCTCCCAGAAACCAGGAGTATCAGTTTCTTGGCCCATCATGGATGTGGCCACCAATCAAGCCAAAATGCTGAAAGACAGACAAAGTCTTAGGAATCCTTAGCTAAAGGTGTCACTCCGTCCACCACCTGCAGAGAATAGCACACTAATCTGGAATATGGGCTGCTGCTTCTTGTTAAAATGTTGAAGATAGCAGATTACTAGGCCTTTCACAATGTAAAATATACTTGTGCAAAATGAATACAACATGGGTGTAAATGCAGCCAATTATTTTGCAGTTATATGTGTGTCTGCAAGATTAAATGTAGTGCAAAATTCATCCCCAAATGTCTCGTATTGAAAAATAAAGACCTGATTAGTCAGCAGTTTTCCTTTCTCATGTTCTCTCTCAGTGATTCATGTGTCATTTAATCCTTGAAGCACATGGATAAACAAATATTTTTGTGAATCTTTCCCAAGGTCACAGTTACTAATATGTCTCTTTCCTTAATGCACATACATACAAAGAAATATATGGCTAAATTTGTTAGTAAGTCCCCATGGAGAATCTGTTAGTGGTTACAAATTGTACTGAAAATGCTGCTTCTTCTTAGCACTTTTATAGTCATTTTTATCTTCAAAGCTCTTAACAAATATTAAATAATTAATTCTCATAATTGCCCTATCAAATAGGTAAATAAATATTACTATCATTTTACATGAAGTGTATGGAAGATTGTGCCCTAGTCCATTGAGGGAATCAGTGTCAGACACTGGATTAGGATTTCTCCCACCTTTCATCTTACCTCACATCCACTGCCTGTAAATCTAATGCCTGCTCCTCCACTCTCTTGAACCATGAACTTTTCATTTATTAACTTATAAAACTTTTTTTGAAATCACAGGATACATTGGTGCCTCAGTGGAAGGCAGAGATGATGGAGAAAATGTAGTTTGTTGCACCATACCTAAGTCATGCTTTTAGCAAGAGGTAACAGGTATTGGTAACATCCCTAATTTAATTTTCTTATAAAAGAAACTGTAGACTGACTTGTTAAGCAAAGAAAGAAATCTGTATACACCTCTACCCCGATATAACGCTGTCCTCTGGAGCCAAAAAAATCTTACCGCGGTTATAGGTGAAACCGTGTTATATCAAACTTGCTTTGATCCGCCGGAGTGTGCAGCCCTGCCCCCGCAGAGCACTGCTTTACTGCATTATATCCAAATCAGGGTAGAGGTGTATTTAAAAGTGTCTCCATAGTAGAAATAAGTAACTAAAATAATGTTAATTTATTTGTATATTGCATAGCGTTAGTTACAATTCATATAATAGGTAGTAATGCAATGACATCCAAGGAGTCAGGAAACATAAGAATCAAAGAGATGGTTATTTTATTTTGGGGAAAGAAATGTGTAGATATGGAATTAATAAATGATTACTTTGTTTATTTACAATACGTACATGCAAGCAGGTGACATCAAACTTTTCCAGCATACTGAATTTGTGAGCAAGAGAGAAAGAGAAAGAGCTGTAGTCATCGCAAAATACTCTATGTTGGAGGCAAGTGACCAAGGATAGGAAAAGGAGACCAGGCGTTCAAATCTCCTGACTGCTGATTGCATCTCTATGTGGTTCATTTATTATTCAGCAAGTTTTCAGACCCATACTGTAGAAGGCAGTCAGGTATCATTTCCCCTGTTGTACAAATAACTGAGAGACTGAACAAGGTCACATCAGGCACAGTCCAAAACAGAACTCAGACCTCTAATATAAGAGATCCAAGGACTTGTTTACACAGGGGTGGTTTAATCTGCAGCTTTTTGCTGCACATAATGTAATGCACAATATGCAAGCCATGTCAATAGCATGAACATGGGATGTCTGGTGTCATCTAATTCACATTGTGTGTACACATGGCAGTGGCTTTCTTCATATTAAGCATAAGGCATTCTTGGAGGGTACCCCATGATCCTTTGCATTGCCGCTGAGTAGTATGTATCCTGGCATTTTTCTCACTGTGAATTGTGGGATGCATATCGGAATATGAGGGGTTCAAATTTGTAAGAAATCCCATGTTTTTGCTGTTTCTGTCCCATGCTTCCTTTCTGGGTGGCTAGTGCCATTTCAAATTGCTATCAGTCAGAATGGGCCCAACAATGTTGTGCACCTTATGCTGGAAACCTCAAATACAAAGTGGCTGCTTGGTCTGCATTTCAGTATTAGAGCCAGATGAATTTGACTTTGGACTTCACCCACTGTACTGACAAGCAAATAATGTGGCAGTAGCAGCTGCTCCTCCAGCATTAGAAGGAACTTCAGCGGCAGAGGAAGCAGGGTGAAAACAAGGAGGACACTCAGCAATTGATACTAGTGGTTCCTGGACCAACTTCACACCATGCAGCAAACCAGCACGGATTGGTGAGAAAGGATCATTCTCCAGACCTGGGATGACCAGCAGCAGTGAAAGAATTTCAGGATGGGGAAAGAAACCTTTTCTGACACATATGACAAAGTAATCCCTGAGCTACAGAGATAGTGTACAAAAATTTGATGGCTCATACTTATGGAGAAGTGGGTCAGAATTGCCATCTGGAAACTGGTCATCCCCAAAGGCTACCGGTCCATAGCTGACCAGTTCAGCTTGGGGAGTTTGAGTATTCGGACCACTGTTATGCTGGTGAAAAAATATTGTTGCACTGGGTTATAAAGCTTGGTGATGTTCAGGAAATTATTGATGGATTTGCATGCATGGGCTTCTCAAGCTGTACTGGGGCAATTGATGGGACACATGTGCCTATCATTTGCTTCCCCTTCCCTCCTCCAGGGCACAGAATTTCTAAACAGAAAGTCATATTTCTCTATGCTTCTGTAAGGGTTGTGTGATGGACAGTGTTCACTGTTGATGTTGAATAGTGTTTAGGGAGTTAGTGCCCTGGTCACCATATCTCTGTTCTTTTCCCTGAACCACCTTCATTCTTGGTATCAATCTGTCTTTTATTGGGGGTTGACTCAACTCTCCAGTCCGGTCACCACTCAGTCCTGTCTCTCCCCATTGTGATAGGGTTCCTAGGAAAATATGGGGATCAGCTTTGACCCCCATGAGTGTCTGATCCCAGCCAGGGTTTCAAAAGGTTCTTGTCCTTTCCTTCCTTCCTTCCTTTTGGGGGGGGGGGAAGAAGGGAAATTAATCTGGATGGTGAGGGCTTTGGAGGCCTTCTTAATGAGAGGAGGGTGATTTGGTAGGGGAGCCCCAGTCCTCCCACTCCACAGCTGGGGTCCAGGGCCCTATAAGGCTTACCAAGTGTCCAAGACCCAGGAATTCATTAAGGCTGCCTCCCTGGGCTATTTCCTACCACCCACTCTCTTGTCAAAGTCTTGCAGTCTGATGTGAAGTTGTATGAGAAAAGGTACCAATTGAACTTTCAGTCCCTCTGGGCTCAGTAGGCAGTTTCTTCCTTTCCAGGAGATTTCTGCAGAACTATGCTTGGGATCTTTTAGGGCAGATCCTCCTCCCTACCTTGTCAGACCCCTTCTGAGCTGTCTCCCATTTTAACTCCACGGCCAGAACTCACCTGTGCTCCAAGGAGAGTGTTTGCTGCATGGAGCCACCATGGTCAGATAGAAAAATGTGAGCTCTACATGCTAAGCTAATAGGAAGTAGAATTTCAAAAATTCTTGGGGAAAGGACTGCTGACCACAGAAGTCAGGATGGGCATTGTAGAATACCTCCTGGAGGCCATTTGTAGCAACATAACCAACTGCGGTGTCTACACTGACACTTTTGTTAGTATACCTTTGCTGCAAAAATCTCTATGCCTTTCATCAAGGTGGTTTTATTTTGTCATCAGAGCAGGAGAGTTTTGTCAGCAGAAGGAGCATTGCAGTGTATACACTTCCACTTTTTTGTTGACAAAACCTGACTTTATCGGCAAAACTTGCAACTAAGGGTTTTAACTCTTCGCCCAGGCCTATTTCAGCCAGATTCTATATGCTCCCAGAAAGAATATAGTTACTTAGCCAGTGTGTCTTTTCTAAAACAAACTCTCTTCATTTCATTAACCAGTGCAAATTATATATATGTGTATGTGTGTGTGTGTGTGTTTACATTATATGTATATATACCCACATACAAACTACATGATGAAGGTAATTACACTTCTGGAAGACTATTTGAATTTTGAATTCTCCTGTGGTAATTCTTTGTCTTTATCATATTAATCTGAAGAGTTTTCTGCTTTGCATTGACAGATCTCTTGAACATAAAGTGGAGGTTCTAATCTCAGTCTTAATATCTGGAATAAAATTTGGCTTTATAATCCTTCAACAAAACACATAGGAAAGTCTCCTTTTTACTTCCTAATGTAACATCTCCTATTTGGGAAATAAATACCTCAGAGATGGTGAAACAGTTAAAAAAAGAAATCTGTGGACTTATATATACATATGTAAAAATTAGTGAGTTGTTCCAAGGAGATTTTACTATATTTTTAAATTCAGGATAGTAATTATACAGAGACTCTGATAAGCCACAGAAAGCACTAACTTAGAGGCTTGGGCATTTAAAGTTTCCCACCATTCCAATGGGACAGAGCTGGCCATTGACAGTACTAGATTTTTAGAAGATACTGTACTTCTACAGCTTGTACAGAATTGGAAATGTGTGCTTTGTCACTACACTGACCTATTTGATCTTTCAATGTTAATGCTATAATATCAATAGTTAGTCGTAGCAGAATTATATGTGTAGATGTATGGGGCAAAATCCTGGGCCCAGTTAAACCAATGGGAGTTTTGACATTAATTTCAACTGGGCTAGGATTTCACCCATAAGCTTTGTTTTTATTTATACTTTGACAGCTAGTGGCAGCGTTCCAAGATAAAGTCTTTGGGGGAGATCCTCAAAGGGACAAATGGCAACTAAGCTGTTAATGCTCATTAAAAGTAAATAGAAATTAGGCCCCTAACTTCCTTTCAAAATCTCCACTCAAATGAAGAATGGTGAAATGGTGTTATTTCCTCACTGGGTTTTTTAAGGGATGCAGAGGTAAGAATAAAGGATTTCAGTGATTGTGGCCACAGAGATGAAACTGTTCCTTATAGGTGGATAAGGTAGTTTTGGAATTTGGTTTTCTGTATTCTCAGATCATCACCACATGAGCAGAGTTAAGATTGTTTGTGTGCCCTAATTGTGCATTTCCATAATTTCAAATAGATGAATTTTGTTTGTTTGAGCTTACCTCTGAAAATTATGTATTTCTCATAGTGTGTTGTTTGTTTTTAGTTTTGTTTTAAATAACCATTGGTATAACATTCTTGGAATGTTTTTTGCCCTAAAGATTACTGTCACTGGGTAGTTGGCCCTCTGAGCCTACCTGTGACATTTTCCACTAAGGATTATAAGCCAACTCAGATCAACTGTTTTCTCAAAGGGGAGCCAAGATGACTCTGAATGTCTAATGGTGTAGGTGTCAGAATAAGAACAAGCCCCTTTTCCCCAAAAGAGCAGATTCACCCTCTAACGTATCTGTCACTGGTGGACTGGTGCAGATCTCCTCCCCTCTTCCCTTGTGTGGTGTGCAATAAATAAAAACTGACAAATAAATAACGGTTGAACACCAGGTAAGTGTATTAAGGGATAAATTACAGATAAGGGAAGGAATAAATGTGAATGAGCAATAATTATATAAACAACACAAAAGAAGTGACACAGCAGCTCTCCCTATGAGTATAAAGCTCAGGCCCAAAATACAGAACCTACCCTGGCAGTTGAAAATGCAGCTCCAACTAAGAAAACCCTAACTATTATGTCTCGCTGTATTCCCAGCACTTTTATGCCAGTGGTGAAGTCCAGGCCCTCCACTCCGTGGATAATTGGAACCTGTAGAAGAGGAGCACTGGACAGTCCCTTGATAACAGTTGGGATGGAAGAAACGGACCAAGAACCCTCTGGTTGTTGATGTTCCCAGGAGCAGGTAAGGTGGAATGCGTCTTCTTCTTTCTTCTCACCTCAGGAGTGAATGATATTCTTCGGTGGTGCACTGGTGCCACGAAAACCTGAGCCGGGCACACACAGTCACTAAGATGGACTGCCCCACCAGTCTGTGATTACAGTCCTTTTATACAGTTTGTGGCAGGAAAACATGGTATGATCCCAGGAAAGGCAGGAAACAGTCTGAGGTGGTAGAATCTTGGGGATAGCCCAGCGGCGGGAAAAAACTGTTCAATCCAGTTACATCCAGGCTAAGCTGACAGTACATAGAAGGGTCACAAGTTGGAGTCACAAGATGACAGTTCAGACTCCATCTTGAATTGCTGCAATATCCTTAAAAACTGATTATTGGATCTAATACACACATGTAATTCCACAAACCATAAACAATATAATATTTCATACCCAACAGCACCTGTGAGTACTTAATTGTCTAGGTCACTGGACGGCAGTTAATTAGTTAAGGAACATATTAGACTTTTATAAAGAGTTATGAAGGCTCTGTCATAGGGCCTAGCTGACAGAAAGCTCCTGAGGAGAGGTACTTCTCAGGAGAGCTGGGTACGGAATACACCAGGAAACAAGGAAATGTGCTCCTAGGACCTAGAGGGAAGAGGTTTCAGATGGTAAGAGTTGTCAGTGCCAAGCCATAGGGGGACCTGGTCACAGCAGAAAGATCTTACTAGACAGGGGAAAGGGCTCCAGATCACAGAGGAACTACATGCTGCTCAGGAGAAAAGCTGCAGTGGTGTGACCTGTGTGGGTACCCTAACTCAGAGGAGAAACCCTTTCTCAGGTGTTGTAAAGAGGTCTGATTCCAGAGGGAAGGTGCATGGTTGAGAGGTCATTACTAGTAAGGAGTGTGGAGAAAAGTGGCAAATGGCTTATGTGGGGCAGACAGAATAATGGCTTATGTGGGGCAGACAGAATAGGACTCTAGGGTCAAGGCTTACATTTGTACCATGTTTGACCTTTGGCTAAATCAATTCAACCACTGAAGGGGCACTGTTCACTATATAACAGTTATTTAAATGAAAGTTCATTGGGAGAAATTGAGGCAGGGACATACCTGTGTTTCCATACTGGTGTGCTGGGGGCATGTGGGGGTACATGGCATACCCTGCTATGTCAAAACTGGCATAAAAGGTATGTCTATACGCAGCTAGGAGTCCCACATTGAGTATATATATCTAGCATATATATATATATATGCTAGCCTTGCTTGAGCTAACACCCAAAACTAGTGGTGTGGCACAGGTAGTTGTTTGGGCTAGATTCCTGAATACAATCCTGCCCAACCATATGTGTCTGTACGTGAGTGCCTAGACTGTGAACAGAGTGCTATTTTTAGGTGCTAGTTCAAGCAGAGGTAATACATGTATGTTACCCAAGATGGGAATAACACCTCCCAGATGCTGTGAAGATGTACGCTTAGTTACTGGAACATACACCCAACCACAACTAAAGGTTAACTACACTTTTTGGGGAGGAGGGTTGTCTGGGAATGTATTGAAGGATTTTTTTAAATGTTATTAATCCATGGAATCAATGTAGAAGGAATGGGATGTGTGGGTGGAGGGTGATTCTCAGTCTCATAATCCACTGTACGGGCCTTGGGAAGCAGTGGAGCATAGTAAAGCAGGGAAGCAGTTCTTTGCACCCCTGGGTCATGAAGTTTGATGAGTTTCATGAGATGGCAAGAAGGGAAGAAGTTGTTAATTTGTTATGACTCCCTCCTTTTCACCCACCTTGATCTCTAATAGGCCCCACAGCTGACCAAAAAGCCTTATTAGGCCCATTAGCTTCATCAAGTCTAGGTTTCCTTCTCTAGTCCCAATAGTCACCCTAAGTAACATTCCTTTCCCTCATCCTGGAGGAAATCTATAGTCCTCTATAATCATAGGCCTGGTCTACACCAAAAACATAGGTAGACCTAGCTACATGTGAAAAATTTCATGTCCTGTGGGACATAGTGAGGTTGGTCTAACCCCCACTAAAGACTCAGCAAGGTCAGTGGAAGAATTTGCACTTGGGTGCATTGGTTTATTACAGTGATGGAAAAACCCTTTCTATCGCAGTAGTAAGCATCATAGAATCATAGAATCATAGAACTTAAGATCAGAAGGGACCATTATGATCATCTAGGCTGACCTCCCGCAAGATGCAGGCCACAAAAGCTGACCCACCCACTCCTAAAATAATTCTCTCCCTTGACTCAGCTGTTGAAGTCCCCAAATCCTGATTTAAAGACTTCAAGTAGCAGATAATCCTCCAGCAAGCGACCCCTGCCCCATGCTGCGGAGGAAGGCGAAAAACCTCCAAGGCCACTGCGTCTATGGTATCACAGTGTTGCTGCAGCTGTGCTGCTGTAGACCTACATGTAGAAAATAGGCAATTAGATGCTTATGCTGATGAAGGCCATAAAATACCCAGAAAGGGAGCAAATAGGCCTAACACCTCCGAAGATGAATGAAGCTTTTTTGTTAATTTATCCTGATCTCTTCCAACTCTACATGACCCCATTCTATATGGATTAAGGTTTCAAAAATAAGTTTTCTTGGAAAATTCCTGTGATTTGAACTACCCTATTCCACAGGCTCTAAAGGAGCCATCTCTGTGTGAAGTTTGGATCTGCGAAGAATTACTGCCGATGATAAAATGGCCAAAAAAATCATAATACACTGGGAAAAGGGGGAAGGAGGGAGCTAAAACAAAGATAATTTCTGATTACATAGGAAATAAACATCTTTAATCCCACACTTTCTGAATTCTCAGAAAAAACAGTCTTCTCTTCACCTATTTGAAACATCCCAATTTGCAAATTCCAATCAAAAGAGTTGAGGATGGGGTTGAAAATAATGTCTAAAATGAAATTCTAAACTGAGGTTACTGACACCTAAATGAAATGTGGCATCCCTTTAGATTCATGTTACTACATCAGTTATGCTAGAAAAAATATTTGTATATTATCAGCCATAGTTGTATCCAACTTTCTGTATATTCAAGTTGATAGATTGGGATCTATTCACATGCTCCTGTGTTTTATAATTAATGTAGTGGCTTATCTGTTTAAATATGACTTTTATTTAATGGCTCACGAAATATTTTAAGATAATATCTTAATGGGTTCCGTCATTGAACAGTATGTCCATTAAACTAATATTTACATTATTAACACATGCTTTTCCTCCATCACTTGCAATTTGAACATTCATAGATTGGTAGCAAATATAAAGGGACACATTTTCTGAGCTATATTTCATGGGTTCATTTACAATATTATGCATTTTATTATATATTACATGATACTGTACTAAAGAGCCTCTAGTTCTATGTAGCCTTTTCTGAAATAATAAAATGGTTTCCATGTGGACAAACTGTGCAACAGATGGTCAAGAAAGGTATTTTGACAAAAGAACTAAGTTATTGCTTCTTAAAACTATGATGACTGCTACTATTGCACAAGTGTTTGTGTAGAACTTCTTTGGTGACTTCACTCTCTAAAACAGTATAAAGTTGGTTTAAAACATTATTTGTTTTGGTTTTTTGTTCAACTTTGATAGTAAAATAGAAAAGTGAAAGGATAATTCTTAGTTGCAACTCTATTTTCACTGAGGTCTTGTTTGTATTATGCAATTCGATGTATATATTATAAAATAGATCTTCATGAAAAATAACATCTTTAAATTAATGTAATTGATATTGGCTGTAATCATGCTCCCATTCACGACAATGGGAATTTTCCATTGAGCACAATAGCAGCAGGATTCACCTCTAAGAGAAACAAATGCCTTAACTTCTGACATACCTCTAATTTTTATATCAATGCACCACTGGTCACAGGGTGAAAGCCCCAGTAGAGGTAAACCAATGGCTTTAGATGACCAGCAAATATGTAATGAGAAGGTGTAGTGGGCTTCTAAATTCACTGCACAGAGTCAAGAATTTATAACTATATGCCCTGTGGCAAAGCTCACTACCTTTGGAGCCAAGTAGAGCACCTCGAGGCCAGAGTTTTTGAGTGGCAACATATATTTTATTAAATAAAAAATTATTTACTTTATGAAACACCTATTTTCTAAATGAAATGGACTTCAAATAATTTGAGAAGGGGAGAGTCCATCTTTTCTAAAATCAGACATTTAGCAAAACATAAATAAAATCTATCTTTTAAATAAATAACATGACAATCACACACAATAAAATCGAACTTCCCCATGCAAGTTGAAGACTATGCGTGGGTTTGAGGAGAGAAGAAGGAAGGCAATGATAAACTGCAAATTAGTATAAGTTGCTTACCCATATTTTTCTGCTCCTTATCACCCTGATTGCAGTAATAATAATGAAGAGGCCTTTAACCTGCTGTAGGATGAGAATGATTAATAGGAATATAAATGGGACAGTTTCAAAGAGGTGTGGAATAGTGATGTGAAATCATCAATTTTTTATATTCAAACCTTTGGGCATTAAAGAGCACGGAGGGTGAACTAAACTTTAAATCCAAGGTATTTGCTATTTCTGACAAATCAGAATATGAACCGGAGTCTAACTAAAATATACACACACACGTATATTTTATATAATGTGTGCCTGTGTACAATATAATTCTATAATGTGTGTACATTGTGTGTGTGTCTGTGTGTGTATATACTATATCTATGCATGCCAGTAATTAAAATATCGGGGACTACAGCTATGACCCTTAAACCTGCAGGCGTTACTTCCTCCTTTCCCCAACCCCCGCATGGAAACAGAAGGGGCTGTTTCCCCATTCAAAAAACATAAACAAATTACCAATTTTAAATTAAACAAAAAAAGAAGCAGTTACTTTGTCTGAAGTGTTAGGAAAATAATGGAAGATTACATGGTAAAACAAAACAAAAATTCAAAAGTTCTAGTTACCGCATGTAAAAATTAGATATTGCTCATTGCATATCTGCCAAAATGAGTCATATTTGGGTTTTTATTTGATTTATATTTATAAATTACATTTATAGCATAAGTAAATGTTTGAACATTCTTAGAAATGCAGAATAAATTTAATTGAAACTAAGTGTTTATTTACAATTATATCTATTTTGTATATATAACATGACACTTCTCCTCACAGCCACTGATCCTTTTATTTTTCCAGTGACTAAATAATATCCTTTAGTAAACATAATACTAAAGATTAAAAACTAAAACTAAACCACTGTATTTCTGTAGTGCAAAAATGAAAGCAGAATTGCTCTGTTCCTCCTAGATAACTGGGGGCCTAATTGTGCATATACATGTGGATCCCTACAGCAAATGAGAGTAAAATTGCTCACCTAAGTACTTAAAACTCTAGTAAAAGGGATTCTAGCAAGAAGAAAAAAAAATACTTGGCGAACTTAAGACAAAAAAACCCACTAAAGATGAAATCCTGGACCCCTTGAAAGGGGAGGGATAGCTCAGTGGTTTGAGCATTGCCTCCTAAACCTAGGGTTGTGAATTCAGTCCTTGAGGGGTCACCTAGGGATCTGGGGCAAAATCAGTACTTGGTCCTGCTAGTGAAGGCAGGGGGCTGGACTCAATGACCTTTCAGCGTCCCTTCCAGTTCTTTGAGATAGGTATATCTCCATATATTAGATTTCAATGGGGCTAGTACTTCACCCAGTGATGCAAGCATGACAATCACATCATAGGTGACTACATTAGTTTAGGTCAGAGGTCAGCAACCTTTCAGAAGTGGTGTGTCAAGTCTTCATTCATTCACTCACTCTAATTTAAGATTTTGCATGCCAGTAATATATTTTAATGTTCTTAGAAGGTCTCTTTCTATAAGTCTATACTATATAACTAAACTATTGTTGTATGTAAAATAAATAAGATTTTTAAAATGTTTAAGAAGCTTTATTTAAAATTAAATAAAATGCAGAGCCCTCCGGACCAGTGGCCAGGACCCAAGCAGTGTGAGTGCCCCTGAAAATCAGTTCGCGAGCCGCCTTCGGCACCTGTGCCATAGGTGAAATTTAAGGGCTTCTGGTCTACAGGATGTCAGACTTAATGGTCCCTTCTGGCCTTAAGCCCTATAGTTATCTGAATAAAGGATATTTATAGTTAAATATTTGTAGTACTAAATGAAATTGTATTTATAAGCAAGAGACTCCAGAATGTTAGAGTAGAGATGGTCCAACAAATGAAATTCAGATTTGGCTTGAAATTCCTGAAAGTTTGGGGGATATTATTTGACCCATGATTGATCAGCCTATGACATTCAGATTTAGATTCAATGTTTTCTGAAGTCTGGAGGAAGCAAATAGATCTTGAATTCTAGTTCGAACACATCTCTAATGTAAATTTACAAACTACCTGTAATGACATCTAAAGCTACTTGAAAATAAACATTTAAAATACTATAGTTATTGATGGTATATGAATCTGATGGATAGAAACATCAAGTCCTTTCCCACTCATTTTTATTAGAACTGAAAAATGGATGTTGACTAAAAAATTCTTCTAAAATGTTAACTTTAATAATGAAAATGGTCCTATTTCTGAGTGAGGATGGCTTTTCATTGAACATGTCTTAAATATTTTAAAGATAGACAGCCCCTTGGTTAAAATTTCACATAAAGAATGTTGGTCAGCTCTATTGGCATGTTGATAGGCTTTTCCTGCAGCCTAGTCTTTTTAACATATCCCCAACACCTTCTGTTTTTGTCTGATTCCTTGAAAAGATAACAAATAAGTAACTTCTCCTAGAAAATGTCCATTTCATTTATTTTATTATGACAGAAGCATAAATTGTCACCATCCCTTAGTTATAGAGTTATATTTAGGGCTGATTTGTGCACCCCTTTCTCACAAAGAATACTCACTTGCATGAGTTAGTCCCACTGACTTCAATGAAGACATATGCAAAATAGTCAGGGGGACTTCTCATGCGAGTGAGTGCTCACCGATGGGAAAAGGTTTCACAATCTATCCCATAATGCAACCTATTGTAATATATTTGGGGACTATATGTGAATAAAGGAATGATGAATATGGTGACCTTTTTCCCCCATTTAACTTGGATAAGGAATATTAGCTTGAAAGTTTTAACACCTTAGGGAGATCTCACAAAAGGATTTTAATAGAAAAGATAACATGTAGCTTTAGAGGACCACTGAGAAACAAAAACTTTGCTAATACACTCATAAGGCAGTTCACTCAAATTGACTGGTTAATGTCCAAGTTTTAAAAAGCTGAGAAGCTTGAAGTATCGCTATGAGTGTTATGCATAATTATAAAAGGAGGAGAGAATCTGAACACAAATTCTGACTATTCTTACTTTCTTGTAGGCAGGATTGATTGTTTTTAATTTACTAGTTTAAAGGGCATACAGCAATATGAAAGACCAAAACAAACACTGTACAATTTTGTTTCTTATTTACTAAGGTTCAGGTGAGCAGTTTTGGAAGCAAATCTGCAAAAGCAACAGCAGATAGAAAAAATGCTGCTGCTCACTTCATAGTAAACCAAGCTACTGCAGAAAACTTCAAAAGCACAGCTTAGGTCAAAAAGTGAATGTATTGTTGTCATTGTTGCTTATTGAATGATAAGCATAAGGAAGGGTGGGAAGATGGAATCAGTTCGTTCTATCCTCTGAAAGTGATTCTGTTCATGGTCTGAAACATTTTTAGTAAGAGAGCATCAGGAAAATAAAGACAAATGTTTGCCTTTTTGGCAGAGATGCACCAAACGGTCTGAATTAATTCTCAAAATGGTTTTGCAAACTGAATCCTGAGATTCAGAGGCTGGGAAGGAATTAATATCTGAGGTTCATGTGTGAGTTCACAGACTCAAACCTCCAAGGCAATTTCCTCCATGGTCTCTCCCCCCCACCACCATGTTTACCTCCTTTTGAGAACAAACAACTAAAATACTCCTTAACACTGTAATGGGATTAAAAAAATAATTATATACATTCATGGAGGATAGGCCCATCAATGGCTAATAGCCAAGATGGTCAGGGATGCAACTCCATACTCTTGGAGTCCCTAGCCTCTGATTGCCAGAAGTTGGGAGTGGACAATAGGAGATTATTAACTGTTCTGTTCATTCCCTCTGTAGCACCTGACATTGTTGACTGTCGGAAGGCAGAACACTAGGCAGATGGACCATTGGTTTGGCCCAGTGTGGCCATCCTTATGTGAGCTTATTCAGAGATATTAATCCAAGTAAGTGTGCAGATAGTAGCACTGACCCCCCACTTGGTAAGGCAACTCCCATCTTTTTATTTACTGTGTATTTATACTTGCCTACTGTATTTTCTACTCCATGCATCTGATGAAGTGGGTTTTAGCCCACAAAAGTTTATGACCAAATACATTTGTTAGCCTCTAAGGTGCCACAGGTACTCCTCGTGGTTTTTTCTAATAGCATAAGACATCCATATTATAAAACTACCATAAAAATTCAGAGGGTGAATGGGATTGGTGCTCCTAAGTCACTTAGGCCAAGATCTACAAAGGGACTTGGGCATCTTTGGGTCCATCTACACTTTGAGAGAGATGTGTTAGTTCCAGCTTGGGTAGATATATGCATGCTAGCTTTGATCGAGCTAACATGTTAAAAATATAGATGCAGAGGCATGGGTAGTGGGACAGGCTAGCCACATGAATGAGAACCTAGGATCCTGGGAGAGACTGTACTCTGGGCATCCAGACCATTCCACTGCCTATGCTGCAGTAGATACAGTTCTATTTTTAGTGAGTTACCTCAATCCAAGCTAGCATGAATATGTTTATGCAAGGTAGAAATAGATCTCCAGCTCAAAGTACAGATGAACACATTAGCCCGGATTGAGGTGTCTATGTCCCCAGTGTATGCACTACTGAGATCCACAATACCTCTGCTCTGCCTAATTCTGTAGGCAACTAAACTGACTAAGAACCTACACTTTCACTGTAAAATTCCCCTAGGTGCCTAAGTTTCTGCCTCTGGACATGTGCACCGCTGCCTCAGGGAGGTACCTGGACATCAGTCTCCTACCTAAGCCTCAGCACAATTCTCAGACTAGGGAAAGATCTTTTTTTGCCTGATCTAATGGATCCTCTCCACAAAAACACAAGAGGTAGGAGATTATGGCAGTATCCCTTGTAAAATTTATGACAGTTGCTAGTGCACTCACTGAGGATGTGGGAAATCCTAGTTTGATTCCCCTTTGATCCCCCTGATGAGAAGGAATTTGAACAGAGCCTCTCTATATCTCAGGTGACTTCTTTAATCATTGAACTGTGGGTCATCTCAGTCTTTCCAGTTGAAACTGTTCCACTGTGTATAAATAATTAAATATGTGTTGGGCTAGCTAGAGAGAGTAGGAGTGATTCTGTAGTCCAGTGGATAGGGCTCTCAGCGGAAAGGTTGGAAAACCCAGTTCAAATCCTTATCAGACAGAGGGGGACAATTGAAAAGGGGTCTCCTACATAGTGGTTGAGTGCCCCAGGGCTAAAGTTTATAAGTAGGGTTGACAGAATTTGATTTTGATTTTTTGTATAATTTCAACAGATGTTTGTTGTGATTTTACACCTCATATTCTTCATATAAATATGGTTATAATATGAATATGGCCTAGCTAAGATATATTTTATGCAAGATGGGTCTAGTAAGGTATCATTGGAAAGGTTATGATTTACTGAATAAAAACGAGGAGTACTTGTGGCACCTTAGAGACTAACAAATTTATTTGGGCATAAGGTTTTGTGGGCTAAAACCCAATGTGATTGTCCAATTTGTATGTATCATTTCTGTATCTAAAGTTAGGAATATGGACTATGTAATAATTACAACTGCGTGTGTATCTGGAGAGACACCCACCAGACAAAAGGCCATCAGCTTTGATGGGCCATTAGGAAGAAACAATAAGACTTTCAAGATACTAATCTCTCTCCTTCCTAAGAGGTGTACTGGGAGGTAGCTGTGACACTACTAGGTCAGGTGGTTCTATCACCTGGTACTAAACACTATCTTGGACTTCTAGAAATTTTCCATTAAAAAGAGGGGGAGGTCAAGACTGGGAAACAAAAGATTCCTGCCTTAGGTAAATCTTATTTAAGGCTGGAGATTAAGCAAACAGGACTCTCCTCCATTGCCTTCCTGCCCAAGAAGAAAGCCTGCTGAAAGCACCTGAAGGGACAAAGGAGCTCAGCTGAGGGAAAGGCAAGGGCTAAGTCCAGACTGAGACAGAGGAGTCTAGTCTGTAAAGAGAAATCACTGGAAATCTAAGTTACAGAAAATCTGCATCCTGCCTACAGTCAACATTTAGGATGAAAAATTACTTCTTGAAACCTGTTCCTTTAGTGAATCAAGCTTAGTTTATGTATTTTGTTTTATTTACTTAGTAATTTGCTTTGTTCTGTTTGCTATCCCTTATAATCACTTATAAACTGTTTTTGGGGGTTGTTTTTTTTCTTTTGTAGTTAAACTTATTTCTCGTTTATAACGTAACCCAATTTGTGCCATCCATATCTGGGGGTTAAGAAGCTGTGCATCTCTCTCTTCACATTGAGGGAGAGGATGACTTTTTATGAGCTTGCACTGTGCAGATCTTTATATACAGCACAAGACAATATTATCTGGGGTTTACTTCTCCACCATGGGAGTGCATGTGAGTGCTGGGTGAATCTTCTCACACAGATCTGACTGCAGGCTGTGTCTGCAGCTGGGTGTGGTCTTGCCTGAGTGTGTGCTGAAAACGGGCTTGAGAGCCTGGCAGAGCAACCCAGTGCAAGGCAAACCCAGGCTGGCAAGGCTGGAGGGCTGAGTGGGACCCCAGCATATCAGGTGGCAACCCGGAAGGGGGTCCAACCCATCACATTTGTTTTTAAGCATTTTTCTATTTTATTTATTTTAAATTTTCAGTTGTGGAAAATTAAGGGGGACTAAGACTATAGGGGATCAGACAATTATTTGATGACAGTAGATGCTGAAATTCAAAAAGTTAAAGCTTTATAGCTCTTAAAACAAACTGTCTATATACCATCTGAAAACAGAGAAAGTACATATCCTTAAATCAAACTCTAAGTTCTCAAGCAGCATTTTTCTCACTTTGCGTATCTGTAAATTTTGATTTTTATTGATGGATTTTTTTTGTTGGTTTATGTGTGTGGTGAAATTGACATTTATCGATTTAAAAATCTAATCTTTTCAAGTTAAGTTAAAGGGACTTCTTCTTAGCTCCTCTTCCCCAGACTATTTTGATTGGAGTTAGGCCTGTGCGGCTGCCATTCCTGTAAGAAACTGTTTACGTGCCTGATTTTAGGAGAGGCTGACACTGGCAGACCTGGTGCCAGCTCTTGTCAAGGTACCCATGTCTCAGCTGAACACTGACAAATACATAGGAGGAATCAGTCTGCCTCACTTTTATGTTAACTTTGATAAAATCAGTATTAGAATTATAAGAATGTGTTTAGTGTCTCGACTTTATTGAATACTTTTGAGTCATTAAATCTTATTTGAAAGGTAATATTTGATCTGTTATATTTTGAACCTCTGTGAGTGTAAAAATCACCAGACAGGAAACAGATTAATTAGTGTGAAGAACAGATCTTTAACAGGAAGTGTTATGCCCTTCCAAAAAGGAAAGGTGCATCAATACCAGATGGTCTATTGTTAGATGTTGCAACTGGAATTTCCCTATGTACTGTCAACATGATGACAAAAGACTTTTTGTTTCGCTCTCCTACCCACGAAGATGAGTCTCCTCCTATCAGCTGAATTTGCAGCTCAGAGCACATGGCAAGTAGAGGATTAAAATCTCCGAAGAAAAGGAACTTTTCATTACCTTTTGAATTTAAGAGTGTAATTCATGTGTGTGTTTGTTTACCTGTTTTAACCTTATAAAGAACCATATGGTATCCTTTTCTGATATAATAAATCTGTAGATAGTTGATTATAGGATTGGCTATAAGTGTCTTTGGTGTGAGATCCAAGGTGCAATTGACTTGGGGTAAGTGACTGATCTTCTGGACTGGGAGTAATCCAAATATTGCTGTGACTCTTGGTGAAAGGGACCATCTTTCACAATGGTATGCTAACCTGGAGATAGATGAGAGTACCCAAGGAGACTATTTATGATTCCATGTGCCTTGGTCCAGCCTGAGGTTTGTACTCACACTCTTGGGTCACTGCAGGCAACATTACAGAGACTTCTCTGCTGTGGATTCCAGAAAACTGAGATTGGTACCTAAATTTAGGGTGAAGGGAGTCCCACAACTCCCTTTGAGTGTGGGGTTTAGGGCACACCCCCTATCCACAGCATTTGCTTAGATGGATCCCTGCTCAGCATGCTATATTTTGGTACTGATCTCTCCCCATACATTGTACAGGGAGCCTAACCCAAGGTGTCATAGGTTTCACCCCTACTCTGGACTTTAGAGTACAGATATGAGGACTTGCATGTGAACCCCTAAACTGAATTACAAGCTTAGATCTGGTTTTGCTGCCACCACTCCCAAGTACTAACTCCCTTCACTGGGTAGTCTTGAGAGACTTCTTCACCAATTTCCTGGTGAACACCGATCCAACCCCTTGGATCTTAACATAAGGAGAATTTAACCATCCCCCCTCCTTTCCCCTTCCAATTCCTGGTGAGTCCAGATCCAATCCCCTTGGATTCTAACACAAGGAAAAATCAATCAGGTTCTTAAAAATAAGACTTTTTATTAAAGAAAAGAAAGGTAAAAGAAAAAAACCTCTGGGAGAGATTAGCATACCAGCTACTCTCACAGATAATAGATTCAAAACACAGAAGATGTTCCCCTGGGCAAAACTTAGTACACAAAAGAATTCTCAATTTGAATATTCCTCTAATTGCACAAAGACAAAGTCACAAAAGAAAATAAACATAAACCTATTTATTCTTTTCTAAAACTTACTAGTCTGATAAGAGGCTGGTTCCTTGATCTTTTCCCCTCCGGCTAAAACTGAAACTGACCAAGACAAAGGGAACTTCCCTCTTTCCTTTTGAAACATCCTGTCCCCCCCCATTGGTTCCTCTGGTCAGGTGTCAGCTAGGCTAGGTGAACTTCTTAACCCTTTACAGGTAAAAGAGGCATTAACCCTTAACTATCTGTTTATGACACAAGGTTTATGGATTCTCTTGGGTGGTTAAATGCCTAACAGTTAAGTATTGCAATGCTCAGCTTAGCAATGAGTAAGATGGTTTATGGATGTGGGCCTAGCCACATTTGATAACTTGTGTAACTGCAAATATTATAGTGTCATCATTAAGATAACAAAGTTATGTACAGTTAAAGAACTGGAATCACTTTCATCATTTGCTAATGAAAGTCTTGTGTTTGTAGTCTTATTAAAACAGAGTGCTTGGAATTGAATACATCTCTCCAGAATATGCCTTCTAATGAGAATAACATTCTAATACTAAAGAGTTAACCTTAGCTCTAACTCAGCCACTACTGTGGCCCTCGCTAGGGATTTCTATTCACACAACTAAAAAAATCATGTAATTAAAAGAAATCAATAAAATCTGTATATCAAATGTAAAAACAGTTCAATCATATAAGCAATTAATTATCTCACAGCTTATCAGATCAAATTTAACTAGACGAATAATTCAGAACTAAATTTACATATAAATTATACTAATTCAAAAGCATAATAGCAATAAATATCACTAATTACGTCAATGTCAATCACTTATCATATAAATACATATTATTTTAAAACACAAAGCAAGAGTAGACACCTTTACAAGAGTTGAGTAGTTTTTAAATGAAATATTAAAGAAGACTACCCTTTTCTGCGGTGCGGAGGATCTGTATCTTAAACACCACTGACATCCAATACTGTATGGCTTATTCTGAAAATACCAATAAAATGCATCCTTTTTCATAATACAGTCTAAATGTTTATGTATTCATCTGCAAATGTGAATGCATAATACATTTTTTCAAATGATTATAATAATTTAAAGGTAAAGATCCGTGTTGATCTGTCTTCAAAAAACAATACTTTATCTTGTGGCTTTATGATTGTTTTTTCTTATGCAAAGATTACAACCAAATATCCCAATAAATATTCTTAACAAAAACGTATGTTTAACTCTAAGGGCTTGTCTACATTACCTGCTGGATCCACGGCATCAATCAATCCAGCGGGGGTCAATTTATCACGTCTGAAGCGGCGAACTGCAGCCAATGGGAGCCACGATCGGCCAAACCTGCAGACGTGGCAGGTAAACAAACTGTCCCGGCCTGCCAGGGGCTTTCCCAGAACAAGCGGCAACACTAGTTTGAGAACCACTGTCCTAGAGCATATCTTTTAGGAAAAAAATCAAATCTTAATTGAAAAAATTAGTGATGGAGAATAATTGGTAAGTTGTTCCAATGATTATTTACACTCACGTTAAAAGTTTGACTTATTTCCTATCTGAATTTCAAATTCCAGCTATTGGCTCATATTATGCCTCTTTTTTCTGTTAGATTGAAGAGCCCATTATTAAATATTTGTTCTCCATATAGGTTCTTATAGACTGTAATCAAGTTGTGTCTTAACCTTCTCTTTGTTAAATTAATTGAGCTCCTTCTGTCTGTCTATCACTAGAAGGCATGATTTTCTAATGCTTTAATCATTCTAATGACTCTTCTCTGAAACCTCTCCAATTTATCAACATCTTTCTTGAATTGTGGGCACCAGAACTGGACACTGTGTTCCAGCAGCAGATGCACCTGTGCCAAATACACAGGTAAAATAACTTCTCTATTACTCAAGATACCCCTGTTTATTCACCACAGGATCACATTTGCTCCCTTTGGCCAGTGCCTCACTGGGAGCGCATGTTCAGCAGATTATCCACCATGATTTTGTTAGTAAATATTAACCCTTTTCATCCTCTTTCTTTTTGTATGTTAAATTAATTTACATATTAACTATTCTTCCAGAATCCTTCTGATATTAGTAAATAATATGTTTGAATTCTCAGGCCCAAAGTGTTGGCTTCTAATCTGTGAGTGAGCTGTATTTAGGGATTTTATATGTTTGAGTGAATGATAGGCCCTAATTATCCTCAGCATCTTCAGGTCTGTGGGAATCCAGGTGTCCAGGGAAAAGACTCCCTGAAACTACTAAAAGTGTCTAGATAATTATGTTATAAGCAAAACTGGGTGATAGATAAGGTATGCTTGTTAAGGCAGACAAACACCAACTAAATGTAATGGATTGGGTGATCAATAACAAATAATTGTTATTATAGATGGGTTCTGTAGTGGATGAAACAATGACCCATTGAAAGATATTTTTAGCTCATTTTGATCCGATATGACACAGATGAATGTTATTTCTCTAATAATGTGTATTCTTAAATAAATCCAACTTTTTATAGTACTTTTGGCATGATAACTATAAAGTTAACACAGTTTATTCTCTTGGCATATTTCATATCACAGAAATTCTTTCTCAGGCTCTAGATTGAGTTTAAATCAGATAATTATGGGTTGAGTGTGATAACATTTCAGCCCACTAGTTGAATGCAATAGATGTCATCACTATTTTTACCAGTCCTTGTCCAAAATATTTAACATAAATCAGAAAACAGAGAAGCCAAAGAAATAGGCTCAACCAGAATGTTTTGTACATGTGCTTTCAAAAAAAAAAAAGTTTAGAATCTCTAATGCAGATGCAGTATTCTTCACTTTTTCCACTGTAATATACCATGCTTGTCCAAATACACATACGTTTATAATGGAAGCATGATGTCCTTCAGCTTCCTTTAGATCAGGGGTTTCCAAACTTGGTTCGTGGCTGCTCAGGGTAAGCCCCTGGCGGACCACAGGTACGGTTGCTCGCACCTACCAGTGGCTGCGGTTCGCTGCTCCTGGCCAATGGAAGCTGCAAGAAGCGGCGTGGGCCGGGCCACCGCTTCCCGCAGCTCCCATTGGCTGTGAACAGTGCACCACAGCCACTGGGAGCTGTGAGCAGTACCTGCAGACGCTCAGGTAAACAAAGCGTCTTGCGGCCCACCAGGGGCTTGCCCTGAACAAGCCGCAAACCAAGTTTGGGAACCCTTGCTTTAGATCTTGTATTATGTTCTCCATATGGCCTCCAAGTTGTAGAATGGCCTTCATGAAGAAAAGTGTGAATGAAAGACAATAGTTATGGGTAATGTATGAGGCACCAGATATGATTTTGATAGTTTACTTTAATCCATCTTTCAATCCATCTTTCAATTTGATTTACACTTACATATGATATCCTCCTACATTCTCTGTCTCAGTGGCTATATATTCTTCATGGAATTCTACCTTTCAAACAATAAAAATTTAAAGATACATTTTAGTATGGGAATGAGGTTGTGGTTGAGGTATGGAAGACCAGGGATTAAATCCTATTTGGTTGAAGTCAATAGGTGTTTTGCTTTTGATTTAAATGGGGCCAGGATTTCACTTCCAATATCGTAAATGGAATTTCTTTTCATTAATCATATGAGATATTCATAAAATATTTAGAATACCATATCTTGACAAACAGATCAGAAAAGAAATCATCAGTTCAGAACTTTCCAAAGGGCAGGAAGATTCCCACCCAGTATTTCAACACCATGCAGGGGTCCTGCAAAAAGCTATGTGCACCACCAAAAACCCTTAAACCATTTAAGTCATTGTTGTGCACTTTGGAAGTGAGGGATAGTGTGGTGGGTGAGTGTGATGGTTAACGGTTGTATAAGGTCCTCATTCACAACTATTTTGCCCCTTCGGTGACTTTTTTTTCAAGGTTTCACTTTTCTTCAGAGACCATTATTTGCATAAAAAATCACACTTCACAAAGACTCGAGCTTTCTTTCCACCAATGTTTGGGCAATTTTCTTCAATATTGTTTCTAAGAGCTTTTCAGACATCCAGGGGCCTCCCTGCCTTTTATCCTTTAGGGGAGGAGAAACCTATATATACGCTCACAGATATGTTGAAAGATCTGTTTGGGGATGTGGAATGTAATTCTGCCATCCACTTGTTAAGACAACAGCAGAGAGGGGAATGTGGGAGCCTGTTGGGTTGTTGAGTGGAGTTAGTGTGGGTTTTAACCATGTTTAACGGTTAAGATAAACTTCATACTACAGAAATGTTGAATCACAAAGTCCAGATACAGACCTAAGCTTCCCACAAATTGGACAGGATTCAGGATATACATTCTGGTTTTGTTTCCTGTAAAATTCCTGGACCTGTTGGTGTTCTTGAAACCACAGAATACGCATTAGAGAGATTTTTTTCTAATGAATACTATCACGAGAAAAGCCATCATAGAACTCTCTCTTACTGATTGTATTAAATGGAAAGCTTAGGATGGTATCAACAGGAACTTCTTACAGATGACAGCAAAACCATAATATTAGATATCCAGAATGTGCTTTGTTGAAAATTAAGAAATCTAGTGAGCTAGGACCAATAGAAGGAATTACTAAAATTCACAAATATGATAAAAAGGATGGATGGACACATGCACACACTCAGTCTGTTGCTCCCTCCCCTTACTATGGGTTTCTTCAAAAAGCTTGATCTAACATCCCTCTTCCCTACCATTTTCTGTGCTTTCAATGCTCTTCTAAGCAAGTTCTTCAATGAATGCTACTATCTTCCTCCTGCTGGGCAGATCAGGGGCCTTTGTGTAACTCCTTGATCCAGCCACTGGAGAAGAAACCTTCTAGGCTTAGAAAGCTTCACTTTTTCCCTACAAAGCTGCTCAAATCCAAGGCTAGGAGAATGGGGTGCCAAAGAAGTGAGTCATTTGGCGGGGGGGAGTTGTTTAATCCTTTTACTCCAGACTTGAGGGCACAACCTGGCAGATGAGTTTGCAGCTGGCAGAAGACTAAAAAGTTTGGATCCGATAGCTGGAAAGCCACCAGGTATAATAAACTTGAATATTATTCTCTGCTGTATTCTGAGGCTAGTATAATCAGAGCACCAAATTTAAGATAGCCACATGCATGCACTGAGTGTGGTGTGGAGATGCATTACTTTAGTGAGAGCAATAGGAGCATGGCCACTGTTACACCTTTTGAAAAGTGGCTGCATATTATGCCGTTGTCATAGCACCACTTATGCTAGCTGTCATGGAGGGGGAATTTGTTGTCATCCTTCACCTTTCCTTCTCTTTCCTCTTTGTAGAGGTTAATGTAGCTGTACATACCAGCCTTAAGCAGATGTGTTTTGCACTTCCTGGGAAGGTGTCTGATCTTACTTACACTAGTGAAAATCTTACTACTAACCCATCCCCACACACACACTCCAAAAAACCACATTAGAAACAATACACTTATGATTATAAGTAAGTGGGGGGGAAAATATCTTTGGAGTAAATATCTGAGATCAGAAGTACTGACCTGTTTAATGAGGGAGGAAAAAAAAACCTTCTTCTGCTAGGCAAAAAGACCAGAAAATATTTTTCAAAGCTTTCAGTGTACTAAAAGAACATAAAGTTACAAAATGAAAGATTCTTAGAGTACATTTAGTGTGGAAAGGTGTCAGTTTCCTGATGTGTTCTGTGAAACGTATAGCTCAGGAGAAAACAGGCAATTAACAGGCAATGGTAGTCAGAGTTAACAGCTAATGGTAGCCAATTAAGCTAACCATAAAATAAGTGACTTTTGTAGACACTGTATATAAAACAATCCATCTAATCCCTAGTAAGAATCAACAACACTGAGAACTATTAAAAAAGTAGTTTAAATATGAGAGGAAATATTCACTGCTTTTCAAAGGAAAAGAAACAAATGATCAGCTATCATTATTAATTTAAGATTATAAAATTCAGAAGTAAGTTAGTTAAATTGAAAAGGATATTATAAGGATAAAAATCATACTGTGCACAGTAAAATATATATATATTTGATTAGTAACAGACCTGATTTAATAGTTGAACCATTTGCATGAAGCAATAAGGTTTCAAAATGAATAGAAGTCACTCTGATTTTAAGTTATTTGTATTAAGTATTTTGCATAGCTTTACTGGTTGGCATCATGCTTTGCATAGATTTAAAGGGCGGGGCGCGGGGTGGTCATACCTTACACAAAGAGTTTTTAATTTCCATTAGAATGACATAGAATGGGAAGAAAATAGACAAAGGGATGAAGAAATAGTTTGAAACAAAGATAATATGATGTCAGTACTGATATGTTTCAGTTGAGTCTAAGGTAGGGCAAAATGGAGGAGTAGATAGCAGAGGACTGACTTTTGAAGGAAAATGAAGATGCTTGGTGCACTGCAACAGACATATCATTTCAGGTGTAGAGAGGAATATGAAATGAGGCAGCAGGGCAAGAGCTAAAGGAGAAGATGGGTAAAAAGACATGGAAGAATATTTTAGGCCACAGGAGCGTGGAGATGAAAGACAAAATGCTGGCAGTGGAGGAGTTGTGCACAGCATTACAATGAGAATCTGGAGTCTGAAATGTAAGTGGAAAATAGGAGACAGTGGAAAGACTTGAGGCTGGAGAGGGATGTCCTGGTCAAGGAGGTGAGAAAAGAAAATTATTACAATTGTGAAGGTTGTTCAGTTGGTTTTAGGAAGGGCAGAGAGCATGCCAGGTGAGACCAAACCATGGTGTTGGCAATGTGGATGGAGAGGGAAGAGATGTTTTTTTAGATAATTCAAAAATATTTAGATAATTCAAAAATTTTAGATAATTCAAAACAGATTTTTAGTTTAGAAAACAAGGAGAAAGTTATCAAGTATTTAAAGCTGCACAGGGAATTTATTAAATGTAAAGAGCCATGGTTTATGAAAACAGACATTTAATAAACATACCTTACCTGAAATCCTTACTATGTTAGATCATTTAATCATGCAAATAGTTTCAATGAAATTATTTGCAGAGTAAGTACCAGTCACCATAAATAAAGTTACCAAAAATATGGCCAAATTGAAGTAAAAAACCTGAAATTCCTTTTTCATCATTTACTGCTTGTGCCAAATTCACTAGTGGCATGAGTGGAAACTGCTATCAACTTTCTTGCACTCCTATGCAGGGGATGGCTAGAATCTGGCATTAAGGGACAGATTCTGATACCCTTATTCAAGTTTTTCCATCTTTACTCACAGTTAGTACTATATTTATATCTGAAGTGAGAGTACAAGAAGCAGGCTCAAAATCAACAGATAAGGCTAGATTTGTCATGAGAGCACTGCCCATAGTAAGGGACAGCAACATACACTTTTACCACCCCAGGAACATCTTAGGGAAAGGATAATGGCCTTTGAACAGGGCCGGCTCCAGGCACCAGCTGAGCAAGCTGGTGCTTGGGGCGGCATATTCTATGGGGCGGCATTTCGCCCAATCCTAAGGCAGCACGGCCAGTTTTTTGTTTGGTTTTTTTTTTTTGGTTTGCCGCTCCAGCCGCCCTGTAGGGGGCGGAAGTGCGGAGGAGGGGAGCGCCCTGCAGCAAACTGGGAAGGGCAGCCCCAGTACTTCCCTTTCCGCCAACTGGAGTGGAGCGGAGCCCTCCCGGCAGGTGGCACAGTGGTCGGGACCACAGGACAAGTGCCCCGCTGAAGCCCTGGCCGTCCCCTGCTCTCTCTCTCCCCAGCTCCCTCCCTTTCCTCCCCGCTAGACTTGGTGCGCACTCCGCTGCACGTCTGCAGCACAGGGAGTCCCTCTGCACCCTGGGTCCGGCTGCCCGGCAGGGGTATTTTTGTTGTTTTTCCCCCCCTGCTTTGCCGCTTCGGCCACGCCAGTTTTTTTTTTTCCCCCTGATTTGCCACTCCGGCCATGCCCCAGGTTTTTTGTTTTGTTTTGTTATCTTTCTCTGCTTTGCCACTCCTGCCGTGCTGCAGGTTCCCCCTACCCCCGCTTTGCTGCTCCGGCCGCACCACAGGTTTTCCTTTTGTTTTGTTTTTTTCCCCCTCCTGCTTTGCTGCTCCGGCCATGCCCCAGGTTTTTTTGTTTTGTTTTGTTTTCTTTCCCTGCTTTGTCGCTCCGGCCAGGTCACTTCAGGTCCCTCCCCTTCCCCGCTGCTCTGGCCGCGCCGCAGGTTTTTTTGTTTGGTTGGTTATTTCCCCTCCTGCTTTGCCGCTCCGCCCCCCCCCCCTTTTTTTTTTTGCTTGGGGCGGCAAAAAAGCCAGAGCTGGCCCTGCCTTTGAAGCCACAATTCTCTCTCTGGTGGAGGTAATGTACTGCAAACCTATTGACTTCAGTCTCCTTTCTTCACCTGCTGGACTGGTTCAGCTGGGTTGGCCACTGAGCAGGGGGCTTAACAAAGGCTCTGTCCAGTCCTGATCCCTTTCAGTCCACTCACCATCCCCTGCTTTGGGTAGAAAATAAACAGGCATATGGCCCCCTTAGTGTGCACCCAGACCCAAGGTCTGAGCAGACTGTGTGAGGAGGTGGAGTTATTACTCTCTCTTACTGCCTTGAAGGGCATGTAGAACAAGTCACAATCTAGCATAGAATGTAAAAATAGACCTGGCTGGGAAATTTATTAAATATTTGTTTCATTGGTAACTGCTGATTCATTGAAACTAAAACCTTTGCAGAAATATTAATTTCAACAAAACTCTTGTTAAGAGGTTTCTCAAGGATGGAATTTCTGCTCAAAACAGACACTTGCTGCTCCACATGTGCACACCCTGAATAGTCTCAATAGGGAACTCACCTGGGATGAGGGACAAGGCTCCAGTCACTTTGGAGCCTGATTCAGACCATGGTCTTGAACCAGAGTATCCTATGTGAGCCCTCTATCCAGGGCCACCCAGAGGATTCAGGGGGCCTGGGGCAGGGTCAGGTCTTCGGCAGCAATTCAATGGTGGGTCCCTCTCAGAGGGAAGGGCCCGCCGCCGAATTGCCACCGAAGAATGAAGCGGCGGCGGTAGAGCAGCCTAAGTGCCGCCGATCGCAGCTTTTTTTTTTTTTTTGCTGCTTGCGGCGCTTGTACTCACCGGGCGGCGCTCCGAGGCTTCGGCACCACTTCAGAGGTGGCTCCTTCACTCGCTCCGAGTCTTCCACTGCGCTGAAGGACCTGCTGCCGAAGACCCTGAGCGAGTGAAGGGCCCGCTGCCAAAGTGCCACCAAAAACCTGGAGGCTCGCGGGGCCCCTGTGGGGCATGGGGCCTGGGGCAAATTGCCCTACTTGTCCCCCCCCTCCCCTTTGGGCGGACCTGCCTCTATCCTCCAGGCTATTGGGGGAAGGGGGCTTTCTTACTCTCTGTTGTTAGATCATTTTACTTTGAATAAATGATTATATATATTCAGTTGGAGTGGGACTTGAACATGTCTGCAACAGCCAGGTTAGTGCCTTAATCACTGGGCTATAGTTAGTCTCTCTCTGGTCTAATGAATATTTCATTATTTATACACAGTGGTACAGCTCCAACAGAGAAGATTGAAAGAATCCCATCCAATTAGGGCACTAATCAAGTGAGTGGGATGGGGTTTGGTGGTACACTGTTTTTTTGGTTTTGTTTTCTCTTTTAGTTTTTGTCCAAAACAAACAAACAAACAAACAAAACTTTCATAAGATCTCAGTTTTGTCCCAATGTGGAATGGGAATTTTTTTTAAAAGGATGGAAAACCCACCTTCCACCCAGCTCTAGTAAAAAGTAGAGACAGGCCAAATTCAATACTAGAAAGGAGCACCCATGTAAGCTACAAATTAATTTTGCCTAATGTCACTTCATTTGTACCAAAATTCTAAAATTCCTGAATAAAACTAGTTCAAAACCATTACAGCTAAATCCTACTCATCTATATGGATATTTGGGTTAGAACATACTATATAAGTGAATGTGCTAAAAATACAGTTTTAATTGTAATGTTGTTGCTGCTATGGATTTCACTAACAGAAAGCCTCAGTTAAGTTGTCCTTCTGGAAATGACTCTGATCTGAGTAATTGATATTGTTGCATTGGTGGAAGAAAGGTCATGTTCCAAGAGGTGTAGTGACACATTCAGTTTGGACAGGAGGTTGGGAGGAGATGGGCTGATGGTTGAAGTGTATTTTTAACCTGAAATTATGATGTAAAACAGGAACCTTTTATTCATTCGATTTGTTCTTTGTGTATCCAGTAATAGCTTACTGTAGTGACAGATATTTTTCTACTGTTTTTTTTTCTCTGCAAAGCTGACACATAGAAAGGTATGTGAAATAGAGGCTGTTCTTTCCTGTGGATTGGAAGACTTGTGCCTAAATCATGAAAGACTGTGCTGCAGAGGAGCTAGTATTCCACCTGGGGCTCTGCATGGTGCCAGTGCACCTTTGGCTATAAAAATCAGACTCTACTCTGTGTGTGTGTTTTAAAAATGAAAAAGTCTTTGTTCTCTCCTACATAAAAAATCAGTTGTCAGTTATTTCCCTAACTGGAAAATTCTATTTTCAGAAGTATTAAATGTTTGAACTTGGTGATGAACTTGAAGGTGTAATCAACTATGATTTCTTGAAAAAGACAATATATTGACTGCTCCTGTATTTCTTAAGAAGTCAAGGTCCTAATCATGATGTATTGTCTCAGGCAAAACTTTTATTCTGTTCAATCAGCCAGATTCCTTGTGCAGTAGCAGCTCTCACCCCCTACAATGTGTGCTTCTGCTCCCACAGCCAGCCAACTCAGCTGGCTAGTGAGATGGAAAAAGTGGAGCTATGGCTTTGTCCTTATTTCAAGTGGATGCAGCACCAGAAGGGAGCAATACTTTCACTCTTGAATAGCACCAGGCCCCTTTGGAAGTTCATAATCTTATTTATAAGATTAAAATATAGGTTTCTTATGCCTGCTCTCTCCATGTATGTATGTTGAGGCCTCAGCACTGGTGAGGCCTCAGCACTGGTGAGGCCTTATTTGGAGTACTGTGTCCAGTTTTGGGCCCCACACTACAAGAAGGATGTGGATAAATTGGAGAGAGTCCAGCGGAGGGCAACAAAAATGATTAGGGGGCTGGAGCATATGACTTATGAGGAGAGGCTGAGGGAACTGGGATTGTTTAGTCTGCAGAAGAGAAGAATGAGGGGGGATTTGATAGCTGCTTTCAACTACCTGAAAGGGGGTTCCAAAGAGGATGGATCTAGACTGTTCTCAGTGGTAGAAGATGACAGAACAAGGAGTAATGGTCTCAAGTTGCAGAGGGGGAGGTTTAGGTTGGATATTAGGAAAAACTTTTTCACTAGTAGGGTGGTGAAGAACTGGAATGGGTTACCTAGGGAGGTAGTGGAATCTCCTTCCTTAGAGGTTTTTAAGGTCAGGCTTGACAAAGCCCTGGCTGGGATGATTTAGTTGGGTTTGGTCCTGCTTTGAGCAGAGGGTTGGACTAGATGACCTCCTGAGGTCCCTTCCAACCCTGAGATTCTATGATTCTATGATTCTATGTAACTTGGAAGGAAGAGTACAGGTTGCAGGAAGGAAGAGCTGTGAAGAGGCACCACGAAATTAGCCTGTTTGTGTATAACTAGCATACTAGACACAAATACAATATCTTTGTGAAGAACCACTTTAGTTTTATAAACATGGAGTAATCTAACCTTTACTCAGCACATGGTATATGAAACATGGTGGTAGCACTCAGTCTAGTGAACTCACAGCAATAAAGAGTGTGATAAACAGGGAGACAAAGCACCACATAGGAATTGAGCAAAGAGGTAGCATGGAGGGACTTAGAGGGATTTACAGACAGAAAAAGCATGAAGCATGGAAATAGTGGAAGCAAGAATTGGTTGGTTGTATACAGCCCATTACCATGGGGCATAAAGATGAGAAAATGAAGATAAAGCTTTTTCACTGAAGTGAGGGCACTGTTGCCAGGAATAATGCCCAGAACACTGGAACAGATGATAAAGGTGTTAAGTACTGTGCCCTGAGATGCAATGAGACTGTAGAGAGGGTTTCTTCTTTAAATCCAAAGAAACAGCAGAGGGAATAGATATTGCATTGCAGAGTGAGATCTCTGTCATCTACTGCTATCTTTGGTTCCTAATTAGTTACAGGATTGGGTTGTGAGACATGGGATCCAGTTTACAGGAGAGATTAAGAGTAAAAGATCTAATCCAGGGGTCAGCAACCTTCGGCATGCGGCCATCAGGGTAATCCTCTGGCGAGGCCACAAGACATTTTGTTTGCATTCACCGTCCGCAGGCATGGCCCCCTGTAGCTCTCAGTGCCCACGGTTTGCCGTTCCTGGCCAATGGGCGCTGCGGGAAGAATCAGCCAGCACATCCCTGTGGCCCGTGCCACTTCTCACAGCTCCCATTGGCTGAGAACAGTGAACCACGGCCACTAGGAGCTGCGGGGAGGCCGTGTCTGTGGACGGTCAATGTAAACAAAATGTCTCGCGGTCCACCAACAGATTATCCTGATGAGCCTTGTGCCGAAGGTTGCCGACACCTGATCTAATCCTAGATAAATGCCTCAAAATATCCAGGGCAGCAGAATTGTGCTAGCAAAGTCAAAATAATAACAGCCATTCATGCAGAACAAGTAAATATATTCAATCTAAAGGAAGCCAGGAAGCAAGTCAGAAAGACCAACTGAGAATGCTGGCATCATGCTCTGGTGTATGTACTGTGGAAAGCTAACCCAGGAAGAGAAAAAAGCAGAAGTACATGTAGTGATTGAGGACTGTCACAGAGTGACTGGTCCCTTTGAGACGGAGCAAGGTTCAGTGTACCCGGATTGATTAGCTGCTGCTCAATTGAGCTTAAGGGAAGGCACCGAGGCCTGATAAAGGGGAAGACAGCTGTAGATGATGGTTGTCAGATACCTGAAGACACTGCAGGAAGTAAAAAGGCTCCTGCAGGGCCCTGAGCTAATAGGAAGAAGATGCCAGTGGGGGAGCTCTGTGAAGAAGGCTTAACTCTAGGAAACAGGGGCTGTGAAAGCAGGAAGACAGACCCTTAGGAAGGAAAAACTGTGTCCACCTTGGGATTGGGATGAAGACTGGATAAGTCTGTGTTCTATTTTTTTAAAGCCTTTATTCAGGATTTAATAAATTGGACCCCAAAGGGGATTGTTTTTGAATATCTGGACTATGTGTACTTTTTATAAAAGGCCTGAGTAAAGGGGAAACTGAGGTAGGCATCAGCAGAGACACACTGTTCCAGTAAGGTAAACCACCAGGCAGGCATACCTTTCACAAGGACATCCCCACAACTGTATTTGAAGTCTGTGCTGTATGACTTTATCAGATCAGTGATTCTCAGGCCTGGTCTACACTATGATTTTAGGTCGAATTTAGCAGTTATCCCAGAGTGCTGCATTGTGACAGCTCTGGACAGCGCACTCAACTCAGACGCACTGGCCAAGTAGACAGGAAAAGGCCCGCAAACTTTTGAATTTCATTTCCTGTTTGGCCAGCATGGCAAGGTGCAGGTGAGTGCAGATCTCATCAGCACAGGCAACCATGATGGAGTCCCAGGATCGCAAAAGAGCTCCAGCATGGACCGAACGGGAGGTACAGGATCTGCTTGCCATATGGGGAGACGAATCTGTGCTAGCTGAACTCCGTTGTAGTAAACGAAATGCCAAAACATTAGAAAAAGTCTCAAAGCGCATGAAGACAGAGGCCATAACAGGGACGCACAACAGTGCCGCGTGAAAATTAAGGAGCTAAAGCAAGCCTACCACAAAACCAGAGAGGCAAACAAAAGGTCCGGGGCAGAGCCGCAGACATGCCGCTTCTACGCTGAGCTGCATGCCATGCTAGGGGGTGCAGCCACCACTACCTCAATCCTGTGCTTTGACTCTGTCAATGGAGAATCACGCAACGAGGAAGATAGCTCACAGCAAGGAAGCGGAGAAACCGGTTTCCCCAACAGCCAAGATATGTTTCTCACCCTGGACCTGGAGCCAGTACCCCCCGAACCAACCCAAGGCATGTTCACGAACCCTGTAGGTGGAGAAGGGACCTCTGTTGAGCATCTTTGTAAATATTACACATGGTTTAAAAGCAAGCATGTTTTATGATTAATCTGCCCCAGCTACTGCAAAAGTCTGTTAACATGTATGGGGATGGAGCGCAAATCCCGTTTTTTGCCGGCATTCAGACAACGTCCGTTCTTTATGTCTCTCTAGTGTTATCCTCAGGAAAGTGATATCATTCATGGTCACCTGGTTGAAATAGGGTGCTTTTATTAACGGGACATTCAGAGGTGCCCATTCCTGCTCTGCTTTTTGGCTGTGGCTGAACAGAAATGTTCCCCGCTGTTAGCGACGTGGTGGGGGGGGAGGGGTGAAGTGATCATCCTAGAGAATAGCATGGGGGGTATTTGGGTTTGTGCTGCATGCTAACCCGTAAACCGCAGCCCCTCCTTTTAAATTGCAAATCCATTCTAAATGGCCAACCCAACAGCCACTTGGTATGGGAAATGAGGGCGCTGCTGTTTGAAACCATTCCCACATGTTATGAAGGTTAAAGAAGCCAAAAGACTGTGGCTTACCATGGTTGCCTGCAAGCCGAATTCTGTTGCCTGGCACTGCGTGAGTGATCTCTCACACCACACCGGCAGGCCCTCAATATAAGAGGCAAAATGCTACATTGTAACGAAAGCACATGTGATGTGTAATGTGAACAGCAAGGTTTAATGGGAAAGAGTGATCCTATTGTTCTCTAAAATGTGTCTTTTTCACCACCAATCTCCCTTTTCCCTCACCAGCTGCAAATGTTTCTCCTTCGCAGAGGCTACCGAATATTAGAAGGCGAAAAAAAATGCACTCGGGATGAGATGTTCTCAGATCTACTGCTGTCCTCCCAGACTGACAGAGCACACCAGAATGCATGGAGGCAGACGATGTCACAGTGCAGGAAAGCACAACATGAACGCAAGGAGAGGCTGAGGAGAGGAGGGCTGAAGAGGATAGGTGTCGTCAGCTTGCTGACAGAAGGCAAGAGTCGATGCTCCGACTGCTGGAGCATCAAACTGATATACTCCAGTGTATGGTTGGCTGCAGAAAAGGCAGCAGCAGCACAGACCGCCGCTACAGCCCCTGTGTAACCAACCGCCCTCCTCCCCAAGTTCCATAGCCTCCTCACCCAGAGACCCAAGAATGCAGTGGGGAGGCCTCCGGTCACCCAGCCACTCGACCCCAGAGGATTGCCCAAACAACAGAAGGCTGGCCTTCAATAAGTTTTAAAGTTTTTAAGTTTAAGTTTTAAAGTGCGGTGTGGCCTTGTGCTTCCCTCCACCCCCACCCCTCCCGGGCTACCTTGGCAGTTAGCCCCCTATTTGTGTGATGAATTAATAAAGTATGCATGACTCTGAAGCAACAATGACTTTATTGCCTCTGCAAGCAGTGATCGAAGGGAGGAGGGAAGGGTGCTTAGCTTACAGATAAGTAGAGTGAACCAAGCAGGGGAGGAGTGTTCATCAAAGAGAAACAAACAGAACTTTCACACCATAGCCTGGCCAGTCATGAAACTGGTTTTCAAAGCTTCTCTGATGCACAGCACGTCCTGCTGTGCTCTTCTAACTGCCCTGGTGTCTGGCTGTGCGTAATCAGCGGCCAGGCGAGTTACCTCAACCTCCCACCCCACCATAAACGTCTCCCCCTTACTCTCACAGATACTGTGGAGTGCACAGCAAGCAGTAATAACAATGGGAACGTTGGTTTCACTGAGGTCTATCCGAGTCAGTAAACTGGGCCAGTGTGCTTTTAAACGTCCAAATGCACATTCTACCACCATTCTGAACTTGCTCAGCCTATAGTTGAACAGCTCCTGACTACTGTCCAGGCTGCCTGTGTATGACTTCATGAGCCATGGCATTAAGGGGTAGGCTGGGTCCCCAAGGATAACTATAGGCATTTGAACATCCCCAATGGTTATTTTCTGGTCTGGGAAGAAAGTCACTTGCTGCAGCTTATGAAACAGAGCAGCGTTCCTGTAGATGCGAGTGTCATGTATCTTTCCCGGCCATCTCACGTTGATGTTAGTGAAACATCCCTTGTGATCCACCAGTGCTTGCAGCACCATTGAAAACTACCACTTTCGGTTTATGTACTCGCTGCTTTGGTGCTCCAGGGCCAAAATAGAGCTATGGATTCCGTCTGTCGCCCCACCACAGTTAGGGAATCTCATTGCAGCAAAGCCATCCACTATGACCTGCACATTCCCCAGAGTCACTCCCCTTGATATCAGCAGAACTTTTATTGCGTGGGCTACTTGGTTCACAGCAGCCCCCACAGTAGATTTGCCCACTCCAAATTGATGCCCAACGGACCAGTAGCTGTCAGGAGTTACAAGCTTCCACGGGGCTATCACCACTCACTTCTCAACTGTGAGGGCTGCTCTCATCTTGGTATTCTAGCGCTTCAGGGTGGGGGAAAGCAAGTCACAAAGTTCCATGAAAGTGCCCTTACGCATGTGAAAGTTTCGCAGCCACTGGGAATCGTCCCAGACCTGCAACACTATGTGTTCCCACCAGTCTGTGCTTGTTTCCAGGGCCCAGAATCGGCGTTCCACAGCATGAACCTTCCCCATTAACACCATGATGTGCACATTGCCGGGGCTCGTACTTTGCAAGAAGTCTATGTCCATGTCTATGTCCTCATCACTCTTGTAACCGCGCTGCCATTGCCTCCGCGCCTAGTTTTGCTTTGGCAGGTTCTGGTTCCGCATATACTCCAGGATACTGCGCGTGGTGTTTAAAGTGCTCATAACTGCCACGGTGAACTCAGCGGGCTCTATGATCCCAGTGCTATGGTGTCTGGGCTGAGAAAAGGCACTAAACGATTGTCTGCTTTGATGGAGGGAGGGGCGACTGACGACATGGCTTACAGCAAATTAAATTCCACAAAGGGGGTGGCTTTGCATCAAGGAGAAACACAAACAACTGTCACACACAGAATGGCCCCCTCAAGGATCAAACTCAAAACCCTGGGTTTAGCAGGCCATTGATTTAATGAAGGGCGGGAGGAAGCAAATGAGTACAAAACAAATCAGGTCTATTTCTTGTTTTGACCCACTTCATCTATGTTTTACATCTTTAGGGTGGCAGCAGATGGTGTAGTTTGACTCCTAGCCATTGTCAGCTACTGGGTGCTCGGCAGAAGATGCTGCATTATGACTGCTACCCATTGTCCTCTCCTGGGTGCTCGGCAGAAGGAGTCTGCCCAGGCGCCCATGACTGACCTCACCGAAGTCGGTTAAAAGAGCACCCAGGAATATGACAACGATGGTTACCAATCATAATGCACCGTTTGCTGCCAAAAGGCAATGAGCTGCTGCTGTGTAGCAATGCAGTCCCACGTCTGCTAGTACCCAGGAGACTTACGGTGATGGTCAGCTGTGCGGGTTCCATGCTTGCCGTGGTATGGCGTCTGCACAGGTAACCCAGGCAAAAAGGTGGGAAACAATTGTCTGCCATTGCTTTCATGGAGGGAGGGAGGGAGGGAGGGAGGGAGAGGGGGGCCTTATGACATTTACCCAGAACCACCCGTGACACTGTTTTTGCCCCATCAGGCACTGGGATCTGAACCCAGAATCCCAATGGGCAGCAGAGACTGCGGGAACTGTGGGATAGCTACTCACAGCTACCCACAGTGCAACAATCTGGAAGTCAACACTAGCCTCGGTACTGTGGACACAGTCCACCGACTTAATGCACTTAGAGCATATTTTGTGGGGACACACACAATCGACTGTATAAAAACGATTTCTGAAAAAACAACTTATATAAATTTGACCTAATTTCATAGTGTAGACATACCCTCAATATATATGCCTGTAGAAGAGTGCTGCCAGCCATTCAACTGCTATATTTGCAACTATGCTGTTAGATCTAGCAAGAATCAAGTTGGTTGTTGATTAGGGAGCCAGCTGTAATAGTTGTCCAGCAACTCTGATAAGCAGAAATATTAGACTGAAGAAATGTGATCAAGTGACTGTGATGGACAGTAAAACCATTCTGAGGCCATTGGGCAAATGCATGCAACAAAAGACAATAGTACTTGGACTTACAGTACTTGACACTCAGGAGTACCACCCACTGATGAACAACAGGGCCGGGCAAGCCATGGGTTTGATCACAATACAGCACCAGGATATTTTCAATGTCAGAGAGGAGGAAGAACAGTCACAAGAGGTCCTGTCCAGCATTCTAACATGCCAGCTGGAAGATTTTTTCCCTTAACAGCATCCGTACGGTCGGCATGGGTGCCCCCTGGAGTCACATCTTCATGGCACCCAGTATAAGGACCTGCTGACCCACCACCCCCTTAGTTCTTGCCGGCTGCTCCGACAGAGGGGTAGGAGGGTGGGTATTGGAATGGACATGAACAACACATCTCAAAGAACAACAGTTACGAGAAGGTGAGTGTGGAGACTAATGGAAGAAGGAGGCACATGTTAGGACCCTAATGGGGCTCTGGGTGATCGTTACTTCCCACCACCCAGCGCCGATGTAATGAGGTTGAGTAGTGTCCGCAAAAGAGAAACTAAACAACTAATTATTCCTCAGGAAAGGTTTTTAATGACTTATGACTATAAAGTCAACACAGACAGAATGTGCCTAGCAACTTCACGTGTACTGTAACCATCCCCAACCAACACAAATTCATATGCAATACTGATACATTAATTAACTATAGTTTACTAATATTAACCTACCTATTAACTTATTTAACAACTTATAAACTTGTACTGACTTTTATGATAAACTTGATGATAACTTATACTGAAGACAGGCACAGCGACTTGTAAAGCCACTATGATTTATAAACTACTAACTTCACCAGCGCTGTGCCTACTTCCAGCAAGGCACAAAACATATACAGTTACTATATATTGATTAACTATTGACTACTACTATTTTTAAACAACTTAAACAATTTACTAATATACTTAAACTATAGTATTAATACAGACTTAAGATTAACCAATTCGAGCATAACTAGACCTTTTCAGTCCAAAATCTTACCCTGCATTCTTCCAAAGATACATTACCTTCAGTTGACCATTTCCTGCGCTGGCCAGGCACAGATAGTCAGTGAACTGCAAGTCCCTTTGGTTCAGGGGGTGTATGTGAGCCTGACAGAGTGATCTCCTTTAGGTAAACACACACACTTGCACCTCTGCATCTTATTTATATGGTATTTGCTGGGTGTGTTTCAAAACAGGTCAACCAATCAAGGTGGCCAAATATTCTAGGGTTGTATTTGCGGTTGTTTTGAACTTATGAACTGTGCACCTGTGCTCAACTCATCTTTTCTCTATGCGGCTAATTGTGGTCAATTTGCTATACTAAAAAATGCTCGAGTCAGCTTAAAGAGGTATTTGGTTGCAGAGCATAGTAACCACAAATCTGTATCTACCTTTACAGAATTTCCTTTTTAGTCTATAAAGCTTCCTAGATAGATTATGCTTATGCTTGCAGGATTCCACTGTACTCGCTTCTTACAACTTCCGGAAGGTTGAGGCCTAACAGTACTTGAGAAGATTTATGCACGTTAATCACAGTGACTGACCATTTTGTTCTTCTTCTAGTGCTTGTTCATGTCCATTCCAATCAGGTGACTAAGAAGCCTAAGTTCAGGAGGTGGGGTTGGAGTCATCCACTGATTGGCGCACTGCTCATCTGAAGGCTGCGTCATCTCTGGCCTGCTGAGTGATCACATAGTGCATGGTGAAAGTATGTATAGAGGACCACATTGCTGCCTTGTAGATTTCCTGTGTGGGGACCTGCACCAGGAATGCTGCTGAGGAGGCCTGAGCCCTGGTGGAGTGAGCAGTAATCAGCGAAGCAGGCACATTTGCCAAGTCGTAGCACTCCCGAATGCATGATGTGATCCACTACGAGATACATTGTGATGATTCAGAGAGGCCTTTCCTTCTGTCCATCACTGCCACAAATAACTGGACGGACTTTTGGAATGGCTTTGTTTCCTCTATATAGAAGGCTAGTACTCTGCGGACATCCATCCTCTGTTCCCTGTCATTGGAAAGTGGTTTAGGGTAGAATGCTTTGAGGAAACTGTTCTGGTTGATGTGAAACTGGGAGACAACTTTTGGGAGAAAAACTGGGTGAGGTCTGAGCTGAACCTTGTGCTTATGGAATACAGTGTAAGGGGGCTCTGAGTTCCGACACTTTCCTAGCTGAGGTTATCACCACCAGAAACGCCACCTTGTATGAGAGATAAAGCAGAGAGCATATCGCCAGTGGCTCAAATGGTAGTCCCATAAGTCTGGAAAGGACCAGATTGAGGTCCCAAGACAGGTATAGTCTGTCGAGACCTTTAAGGAAATGGCTGACCATTGGATTCACGAAGACTGAGCAGCCCCTCTGTGCCCAGATGGAAGGCAGAGATGGCAGCCAAGTGAATCCTTACTGACGACATGGACAGTGCCTGTTGCTTAAGATGGAGGAGGTAGTCCAGTATAAATGGCACCGAGACAAGTGACGGAATCTGAAGATGCTGCTCCGACCAGATTGAGAACTTCTTCCACTTGGCAGGGTACGTCGGCCTTGTGGAAGGCTTTCTAGGAGAACTTGTGTGACTTGATAAGAGCAGGACAGCTCCACAGCATTCAGCCCTGGAGCTTCCATGCTGTGAGGTGGAGTGATTCGAGGTTCAGATGTTGGAGGTGGCTATGATCCTGTGTTATGAAGTCCGGGACGAGTGGTAGGGTAACCGAGTTGCCATGGACATTTCCAGGAGCTGTGTGTAGCAGTGCTGATGTGGCCAGGCCAGAGCTATAGTATCACTAGGGCTCGGTCCCTGTGGATCTTGAGGAACACCTTGTGAATCAGAAGAACCGGTGGGAATGTGTGTAGGAGATGGCCTCCCTATGGAAGGAGGAACACATCCACTATAGATCCTGGGCTGTGACTCAGGAAGGAGAAGAACAGCTGACACTTCCTGTTGCATTGCATGGTGAACAGGTCTATCTGGGGAAAACCCCAGTATTGGAAGATTGAGCTCACTATGTCTGGCTGGACGGACCACTCGTGGTCATGAAAAGACCTGCTGAGCCAACCCGCCAGCTCATTCTGTATCCCAGGGATGTATGATATCTGCAGGTGTATCGAGTGTTCTACACTGAAGTCCCACACCATGAGGGCTTCCTGGCACAGGGAAAGGAGTGTGCACCCCCCTATTTGTTGATATAAAACATTGATGTGATGTTCTCCATGAGGACTGATACACATCTCCCTGATAAATGGACTCTGAAAGTTTGGCACACCAGGCCACTGCTCTCAGTTCTCTGACATTGATATGCAGAGCAAGGTCTGCCTGAGACCAGGAGCCTTGTGTCCTGAGGTCTCCAAAATGTGCCCCCCAGCCCAAATCTCATGTGTCTATCACTAATGAGGGGGATGGCTGTGGGGTGGTGAAGGGGACACCTGCACATACTATTTGTGGGTCAAGCCACCACAGGAGGGAGTCTAGTATCAGGTGAGGCAGGGTTATGATACTGTCCAAAGTATCCCGAACTGATCGATATACTGACGCTAGCCATGTCTGAAGTGTGTGAAGGCTGAGTCTGGCATGCTGTACTATGTAGGTACAAGCAGCCATGTGCCCTAGAATCTTCAGGCAATTACTTGCTGTAATGGTGAGGAACTGCCTGAGGCCCCGTATGATGTAGCCCAGTGACCAAAACCTGGCTTCTAGGAGGTATGCCCTGGCTTGAGTCGAGTCAGCATTGAGTTCACATCATTTAGAAGGAGACCCAGTTCATCGAACATCCTTCTTATGAAGCCGACCTGTGCCTCCACTTGAGATCTGGAACGACCTTTGATAAGCCAGTCATCGAGGTATGGGAACACCCGTACTTGCTGCTTGCACAGGAATGCCACCACGACTGCCATGCACTTGGTGAAAACCTGAGGTGCTGCCGACAGGCCAAATTTTCAAAGTAAGGGACACCTACAGGGCAAACTGAAGCTAAAAATGGACCCCACATGAAGCCTTTGTAACTATCACAGACTTCCATCAGAAGAAGGAATTGTCAAGCTTGAAAAGAGACCTCATTATGCCGATTGAAACTAGTTCAGTGTGTATCAGACGTTATATCTACATTTTCATAGACTCTAAGACCAGAAGGAACTACTGTGATCATCTAGTCCAACATCCTGCAAGACACAGGGCATAGAACTTTCTCAAAATAATTGCTTGTTGAAATACGTCATAATTTTTTGTTTGTTTGTTTAATAAATCAAGATTGGATTTTTTTTTAATTTCCAGTGAAGAATCCAGTATGATGCTTGGTAGAGTGCTCCAATGTTTAATTATTCATTGTTAAAAATGTACAACTTACTTCCACTTCTGACTTCAACTTCAGCCCCAGGGTCATGTTATACCTTTCTCTACTACACTGAAGATCCCATTATCAAATATTTGTTCCCCAGGTAGATACTTAAAGACTTGGATCAAGTCACCCCTTAACTTTCTCTTTGTTAAACTTAATCAGCTGAGCTCCTTGAGTCTGTCACTATAAGCATGTTTTCTAATCCTTTAACCATTTGTCACTTTTCTCTGAACCCTCTCCAATTTATCAATATACTTCTTGAATTCTGGACACAATATTTCAGTATGCCAAATAGTGATTATATTACCTCTGATGTCTTATTACTTGAGATTCTCCTGCTTATTCATACAAGGATCACATTTCCTCTTTTGGCCAGCAATGTGGCACTTGAGTTTGTGTTCAGTTAACTATCTCCCCGTCCCACAAATCTTCAGAATCAGTTTCCCAGGACAGAGATGCCATCCTGTAAGTATAGCCTGCATTCTTTTTTCCTAGATGTACACATTTACGGTTAACCATATTAAAACACAGTTTTCTTGTGCCCAGTTTATCAAGGAATCCAAATCTGTCTGTATCTGTGACCTGTCCTCCTGATTATTTACCACTCCTTCAATTTTTGTGTGCTCTGCAAACTTTACCAGTGGTTGTGCCTTTTCTTTCCAGTTCATTGATTAAAATGTTAAATAGCATAGGGCCACTGATGCCTATGGGAACCCACTAGAAATACACCCACTTTAATATTATTCCCCATTTTCAATTACATTTGAGGCCTGTCAGTTATCCAGTTGTTAATCCATTTAATGTGTCATGTTAATTTTGCATCATTTAAGTACCAAGTCAAAGGCCTTAGAGAAGTTTAAGTATATTACATCAAGATTATTACCTTTATTAATTAAACTTGAAGTCTCATCAAAAAAAGATATCAAGTTAGTTTGACATGATCTGTTTTTCATAAAACCGTGCTGATTGATGTTAATTATATGTACTTGACTTATTCCTTTTAATTTCATGGGATCATAAGGCTTCAGCGTGGCTTTTCAACTTTGGAGCTCTTTTGCTGAAATCTTAGCTGCATCTCATGACATTTTGATAGCTTTCAGTTCTGCTTCTGTTGTGAATTTCCACATTGTCACCTACTGCCTTGGGAATTCCAGTCCAGTGCTTGTTGTGTTCAGTTCCTTCCTCCATGTGTCTTAGCCACCTCTACTGTTATTCCATAATCTCCTTTCCTATCAGTTTGTTTTGTCCTTCTCCAAAGCTATTCATCTGTGACTTTTTTTTCCTGTCCATCTGATGAGTGTTTATTTCAGGCATCGACAATCTTGGGCACCTGGCTCAACAGGGTAAGCACCCTGGCAGGCCAGGCCTGTTTGTTTACCTGCTTCTGCAGGTTCGACCGATTGTGGCTCCCACTGGCTGCAGTTTGCCATCCCAGGCTAATGGGAGCTGTGGGAAGGCCGAGGGATGTGCTGGCTGCTGCTTCCCGCCACCCCTATTTTTCTCGAGCGGTGAACCGCGGCCAGTGGGAGCTGCGATCGGCTGAACCTGCGGAAGGTAAACAAACTGGCCCGGCCCACCAGGGTGCTTACCCTGGTGGTTTGCATGCCAAAGGTTGCCGATCCCTGGTTTATCTGAAGCAGCTGTTTCTAAAAACTTGCACTTTAGATAATAAGATCAGTGGCAGGGTCCACTCATCACATGTGACACCTCTTCTTGTGGTGGTGTCTTGCCCTGCAGCCTCTCTCGTTCCAGGAACTTCAGCCTCCTCTTCGTGGCTCAGCCCTCCAGCCAGGTCACTGTGTGCTTTCCACTTTTGCAGGTTACCCAATGTCATTTCACAGAAATAGTCCCAGGCAGGCTTTTCCAGCTCTGCCCTGATGGTGCCATTTCCCCAGTGGCCAGTAGGGGTGTGATGGTACCTCCCATAAGGTTTTTATGGAAATATGCTTAGAATGTGTTTTATGCTCCATATGCCATGTAACATATCTCAAAGGTTATGATCTACTGAATGTATTAATCCTATTTGTATGCATGTATCATTTTTGTATTCGAAGTTATGAATGTTGGCTGTGTACTGGCTTGATTTCTAAATAACCATAGTAGAGCATTTGGTCACTTCCTGGAGAAAATAATGTTGTAATTAAGTACCTAATCAAGAAATACTTAGAGGACAATGGATCTTGAAATGCTCCAATCCACATAAGAAGTCTACTTGAGGACATTCAAGGTAGCATAAGAACAATGGATGGTGCCCGTAAAAACTGTGAGTCGTGCATGGACATGTGACTTGCCCCGGTGACTCCTAAACTCCATCTTGGAGCTGGACTTTGCATAGGAGTGAGGAGTGGGTCTCCACCCACAAGAGAAAGTCTATTTAAACCCCTGGGAGACCCCTCCATTTGGTCTTCAGCTGGCTAAAGAGATAGCTTCTCCACGCACCAGGATACTTGTAAGAAACTGGAACAAAAGGCAGTGACTGCAAGGGGTGTGAGTGATTGCTGGACCCAGGCTAAAAGGAGATTAGTCTGTAACAGGGAGCATTCTGGAACTGGTGAGGATCTTATCTGTATTTGGTTTGATTAGACATAGATTTGCACATTTTATTTTATTTTGCTTGGTGACTTACTTTGTTCTGTCTGTTACTACTTGGAACCACTTAAATCCTACTTCCTGTATTTAATAAAATCACTTTTTACTTATTAATTAACTCAGAGTATGTATTAATACCTGGGGGAGCAAACAACTGTGCATATCTCTCTATCGGTGTTATAGAGGGCGAACAATTTATGAGTTTACCCTGTATAAGCTTTATACAGGGTAAAATGGATTTATTTTGGTTTAGACCCCATTGGGAGTTGGGCATCTGAGTGTTAAAGACAGGAACACTTCTGTTAGCTGCTTTCAGGAACACTTCTGTTAGCTGCAGCTTTGGGGCAAGTAATTCAGACGCTGGGTCTTTGCTGGAGCAGACGGGAGTGTCTGGTTCAGCAAGACAGGATGCTGGGGCCCTGAGCTGGCAGGGAAGGCAGGGGTAGAAGTAGTCTTGGCACATCAGGAGGCAGCTCCGAGAGGGTTTTTGTGATCCATCCCATCACAAGGGGAACCCAGGCCCGCCAACTACTCCAAGTTCCAGTCCAGGGACCCTAAACCTGCAACTGTGGTCTGCTTTCCCTCAGCCCTTGTTGTTCCTTCTCTGGACTCCTTCCTGCAGCTTCTGGTTTCCCCCTTATCTGGGTATATCAGCTCAAACACAAGGTTTTAATAAATCTCCAAGTTTCAGTGCCAGATATTCAGACAGATTTTTATAATGCTGTTAAATATTCAATGCTTAGTTTGGAAAGCAAAATGTCTGTTTCTACAGATTGATTTTAGGGTCACAAAGGCATTTCTGGCTTTCACTATTCTGACTATGATGTCTTCATCTTTTCCACCTGTTTTGCTCACAGTGCTGCCAAGATATATGAAGTGTTGGACTTCTTCTATGTAAATCCCAGAAAGTGTTATTGATGTTGTGTGTAGATTCTCATGGATTTTGTTTTCTTGGTGTTGATGATCTGTATATAGGTCTGGAGATAACTTTGCTTTAGCTTACATATCCCTGTGGGTAAGAGACATCTGCAATGTTGAGGACATCTAGCTTCTGTGTGAAAGTCCATTGTATACCCCTTGGCTGTTCTATGGTCTTTCTCATTACCACATGCATGACCAATAGGAAGGTCATGGGTGACATAAGATGTCCTTGTGTGGCATGGATAGTTACCTTGCATGCCTTATTCAGTTTACTGTAATGTATTATGTGGCATGTCCTTTTCTGAATAATATTTACAAACTTGTAGGGGTTTCCATAGTAAGGTAGCAACTTCCATAAGACTGATCTATCCACTTTGTCAAAGGTTTTCTGGAAATCTGTGAAATTTATGGAGAACAGTGATTGAGGTTTAATTGGCAGTGCTATGAAGATAAGTATGGTTACTATTTGATGTACTCATGTACCCTGTCTAAATCCTGCTTGCTCTTGTCATAGCCTTGAAACTACTGTTTTCTGTAGTCTCCCTAGGATAATGCATGGAAGTATTTTACATGGGATGGACAGCAATTGAATGTCCTTCTAGCCTTTGCACTGACTTGTTCTCCTTTCTTTTCCCATTTGTTGGGTATTTTTTTCTTCTTCCCATATATTTTGTAAGAACCCTGCTAAAATATCCATTGTGTTCTTCAAGTCTCTAAAGACCTCTGTAGCAGGGTGGTCACCCGCTCCTGCGTTAAAAGGCTTAAAACAGCCTGGGGAGAGGGCTGTGGCAGGGAAGGAAAAGTGGAGCTGATTGGGTGAAGCAGCCTCAGCTGGGGGCCACACTCCAATCAGGCTGCAGCTGACTTAATGAGGGCCCAGGTGGCGCTTATAAAAAGACTGGGGCTAGAAGCCAGAGCAGGCCACTGTCTCTCTAGCCCCTTGAGAGGGAGGGACCTGGGCTGCTGGGATCTGAGCAGGGTACCTAGACTGGAGCAGGGCTGGGGGAAGGCCAGAGGAGCCGGGGAGTTCCGGCCTGGAAACCCCTCAGTCTGCAGGCTTAGGGTAAGGCTGAATAGATTCTGGGGTTTCAGGGGTAGCACAAGGGTAGGCAGAGGCAGCAGGTCCAACCCCCTCCTTGCCTTGAGTGGCACTTACACTGCAGTCTGCCCCAGGGAATGGGGGCTAGTTAATGTTTAACTAGCAGTGGCCATACTGAGGTGAGATGGGGATAGTGGGTGGGGGTTCCCCTGGGTGGGGAGACACAGAGAGTGGGTGTACTGCCAGGGGGCAGTGCCCGAGGACAAGGGGCACCGGGTCCAGGACGGACACCATTACAACCTCATAGATGCATAGATTTTAAGGCTAGAAGGGACTATCATGACAACCTAGTCTGACCTCCTGCACATTTCAGGGCACAGAACTTCACCCACCCATTCCTGTAATAGACCCATAACTTCTGGCTGAGTTACTGAAGTCTTCAAATCATGATTTAAAGACTTCAAATTACAGTGAATCTACCATTTACACTAGTTTAAACCTTCAAGTAACCCATGCCCTATGCTGCAAAAGAGGAGAAAGGTGAATCTCCCCTGCCCCAGAGTCTCTGCCAATATGACTTGAAGGAAAACTCTTTTCTGTACCCAAATATCCAGTCAGTTACACAAGACCCAGCAGCCAGACACCTGGGAAAGAATTCTCTGTAGTAACTCAGAGTCCTCCCGAACTAGTGCCCCATCACTGGCTCTTGGAGATATTTTGCTACTAGCTGTCGCAGATCAGCTACATGCCATTGTAGCCAGTCTAATGCATGGTCCATTCCTGCATCTGCCCCATTCCTGCTACATACATCCTTTAAAGTTCTTCATTTGTGCCAAATTGTAATGTGATCAATTTGGTTCCCTGTTCTGTGGTCTGGTGACTTCAAAGTTACCTTGTAGATAAAACAGTGAGGGGAAATAGTTCCTCCAATGGCCAGGCTGCTGATTCCACAAAAATCAGCAAATATTTCAACATTTTCATTCATTTCACTCACTGAGGCCTGGTTTCCCCATAATTACTTCCTTTTCAGTATTGTTGCTCCTTACTTTAGCATTTGTGTCTCCATTTTCTAGGAAGACATCCCTTTCCGGGGCCTTATCTACAATGCTCTGAGGCTGTTGGTAGAAGTGTTCTTTTTTTTCTCTCTTGGCTAGCTTGATTTATTAGAGCATAGTATTGAAAAATGAATACTTTCTGGAAATTTAATGTAAATCATGCTGTTATAATCCTTTCTGGACGTGGTGCTATTTCTACCAGGCGTTTAGCTGTCCCCCTTGATAATATCAAACCCACACCATTTTTTGTGTATGCCACTGGCATTTGGTAGCTCAGAATATAATAGGATATGTCCAGTTGACAAAGTTATTTGTCCTGATGTTACCCATCTCATTTAAAGTAATTATACTACCCTCCTTTAATTCTTCATTAACAGAGTCTTGTATCAGCCACTTCATAATATTGCCTGGGACTGATGTCAGGATGACAGACCTACAATTTGCCCATGTCATCCCATTTACCCTTTTCAAGTATTGGCACAACATTAGCTTTCTTTCAGTCTTCTGGAACTTCCCTAGCGTTCCAAGAATTATTGAATCAACATTAATGGTCCAGCAAGCTCCTCAACTTGAATCCAAGAATTTTTAAAGACATAGCTATCTGGACCTGCTGATTTTTATAATGTCTAACTTTTGAGCTGCTGTTTAACATGCTCTGGCATTACTATTGGAATGGAAAGTGTTGTCATATATGACTAAATCAGTGTTATTCTCAAAATACAGAACAAATATTAATTGAACATATCTGTTTTTTTCCGCAGTATTATTGACAACTTACATCTAGTAATCGACCAGTACCACTATTAGGGTGGGTTTTTTGTTGTTGTTCCTAATATACTTAAACTTCTCATTGTTCTTAATTCTGCTGGCCATAGATTTCTCCTTGTGTACTTTTTTCTTTTACAATTTTCTACAATTTCTAGCTTCTGATTTATTGTCATGGCTGTCAACTTCCCTTTTATTCCATTTGTTATATACTAATTAAAAATAATAATTATATCTGCCTTCCCCTCTAAGCCAGGTTTTTTTTTCTTTTTTCTTTCTTTCTTTCCTCTCCCACCTCTTTTTTTAACCAATGTGGCCTTCTTTCTCAATTGTGGCTTTGGGGGCATCTCCTAAAATGAGACTGGCAGATCCAAGAACCAAAACCTGACTTCCCATGAGGGATATTCTGCTGCAGCCCAGTGGAGGAACAATGGACAATACACAGAAGCAGTTAAAAGAATGCCAAGCTAAGCAGGCAGCCTGCTGCTACAAAGGATCCAATGACCTGAGACCATTGCTCACAGGTGAGGAGGTCTGAGTCCAACCATTAAATAGCCACACAAAGCAATGATGAAAAGCAATAGTCCAAACTGCTGTGGAGCACAGGTCATTTGACATAGCTACAAACTCTGAACAGTAGTGGAGACAAAACCAGAGAGAATTGTGGAGTAGAGGCAGATAGCTGGCTCATCCAGATAGATGGGGCCAGGACTAGAAAGAGCCTCAGCTATCAGCTGGCCTGATTCAGGAGAGTCAGAAAAAACAAACTATATGAGCAACACAGAGGACAAACCAACAGGATGCCAATGAACAGAATGAAGGCAGCAACAGCATGGAAGCATGATTCCCCACCAACAGTAGTAAGACAAACAAGAAGTGGCAGACTAGTTCAAAGGCCAGCATAAGTGAAGGACTATGAGGCCTAACAGGCTACAGTGATCTGGAGATTAAAAAAAAGTCATGCCCCTAGGATGGAATATGTATTGGTAACCTCTGGCCCCAGTAAGTCAGCAACTTCTTGCACAAAATAGTTATCTTAATAAAGAGCTATATTAGTTTTAGAAGAATGGACTCCTTTCATATTATTACCCATTATGTGCTACCTGAAATATCCCTGTCCCACTTAGCATCTGCAAAGGGCTAAGCACAATCTGGCTTTGAATAGTTATGCTACTATCTAATACCTATTTAAATGTTAAACTGCAGGCAAGCGCAGTTGCATGCCCAATTAGATAAGCAATTGCCACTGACAGATGTGCAACACAATCATAACCTTTTTGAAAACGTAGCGGCAAGAATCAGACCGAATTGAAAGATAACTTATATTTCCTTGCTCTATTTTATCACACAGTTCTTTTCCTTCTAAGTTCATCCCTAGTTTATGTCCTTACAAAGCAATATTTTGAAAAAGTATTAACAACATGACATGAGTCTGTAGCTATTTTTATAAAAGACTCCTAACTGCATCTAAGTTACAGACCATTTTCCTTTAGAACTCTCTCGATAAATGCACTTCAACCAAGTGGAAAACGTATTCCTTTTCCTGCTGTGATTGCACATTTTGTAATGTTCACTGTAGGCACGTGTAGTTGCAATTTCTTTCTGACAGCTTGATTAACCTTGAAAAGTTGCAAAATGAAAAAGCTTTGTCATTGAACCCTAACTTTCAAAACTATATTTGAAAAGTAGTAATATAAATATACTATAGATAGTAGATACCAACTTCTATGGGGCTTTTTAACAAAAGCTTTATTTTCTTGTAGTATAACCTCAATATTTACTCTAACAAAGTGAAGAATGCCAGTATTACAAAATATCAGAGTTAGAGGTATGTAATCTCTTCTGTGCACTGCACCTACGTCAACTAGTAGAAAAACTTCCATACTATGGTACCATGAAGATGAAAATATAGCCCCTAAAGGTTTCCATCGTTAGGTGTACCACATCTCATTGAGACACTATAATGGGATGCTTAAAGAGGAACTATAAATCATATCTTTTAAACCACTCAACCATGACAAACTATTTTTTTTTAAAAAGCATCCAATTCCTTATATTTCTGTATCTATTTTATTATTGTGGTAATGCCCAAAGGTCCCAGTTGGCATCATTTATTGGGCACTGAAAATATTCAATGAGGCATAGTCCCTACCCCAAAGATTTTTGCAATCTAATTATGCAAGACAGAAAAAGGCAGGGATGAAAGGAACACAACATATAGACAAAGTGATAACTTTATATTAGTTATATGGCAAACATTATATTTGTTCTATTGTATGTTGTTTGGGTTATAGGTTGGTTTATTTATTTATTTTTAAAAAACACACATGGTGCATAAGAGTGAGTTGAGAAGAGAAGAGGATGAACACGTATATAAATCTGAGCAAGGGGATAGGAAAAGGACAAGAAGGATCCCAGTGTTCAGGTTTGGAGAGGGGAAGATAGGGAAGTTGAATTTGCCTGATTTAAGAAAGTAATACGAGTGTAGTATGGCAGTTTTCACGTGGTTCATAGACCAATTTTCGGCCAAGATCGTGGAAACTTGTGAAAATGTATTGGAAATTTCTAAAACTTATTATAATTTCTAAACCTGAGATGTGCTTATTCCATGATAGATGCAAAATAGAGCTTTGAAGTGTTATGTTGTACATTGCTAGAATCTGCCTTTTTGGAAACTGGTTAAAGAGCACTGCTTCTCTTGTAACTGAAAAGTGGAAAGGCTTGGTGTTTCTTTTTCTTTGGAGAAGTTTACATATTGAATTAAGAGGATTCCATTAGTTTCTCAAATGACTTTAATGGGATTTGAACTGGGTCCTATGTGGTGGCAGAGACTGACTCTTTTCCAGCAGCATATTCTCTTTGAACTCTAAGAAGACATATGACTTTTTGCTGCTTTAATAGTTTATGTAACAAGTGAAATATATTTAACTAACTAGACTGAGAGTTCTTTATCCTGTGGAAAACAGAAAGCATAATGCCTAAATTCAAAGCCAAAGACTCCTTTTCTCCTGAATTATCTTACTCAAAGAGGAAATGGTGAGGTTCTTGTTAGACCACTATAGACAGAATTAGTCAAGATCCACACTACCTAGCCTCATGTGGAGTAGGGGGAAGCTTAATCAAGCAAACATAATCCTATAGATAACGTGTTCAATAGTAGATAGGAAGGGAGAAGAGGTAACAAATTAGGAGAAGAGATCCTCAGTAAGGGAAAGGTTATATCAAGAAAATATATTGACTTAAATATATGTTTAATATTGGTCACTTGAAAGGAAATAGATTCAAAAGAAAACCATCTGAGAGGCAGAGTATCTGTGTTAGGAACTCTGACAGGATCCATTGGATGACCAAGGCTCTCTAGCATAATGACAAAGTAAATATAGTCATCTTTTTATACTAAAATATATTTCAGACTATTGATAGGAGGAAACAAGAGCAGTGGAAATAAGGCTATTTAAAATCTTTTAAATCTTTTGGCAACCTTGAAGATTAAGAACACAATTGTGGCCACAATGAAATCAATAGCAAAACTCTAATTGCCTTCAGTGGGCTCAGGATTTCACCCCAAGACAGGCTGCTAAAATTAGTGAGAGTAAATCCTGCTGAAGCAGCACAGAATTTTTTCTTTCTCAGCACTGACTTAGGAAATACAGTAACTGTTTAATGCACAGGCTGGTAGAGATCATTTCTTCAAAGAACTTTGACACTAGAAAAATCTGACTACTGAATAGCAACTTTTTAGGAATTTATCAGGCAGCATGTTCCATCCCACCATACACTCTGTGTAGGTAGTGGATATGCCTACATAGCAGAAGCTATGCATGGGCTATCCTACCCAAGCTAGCTTGAATCCAGTTAGTGTGGGTAACAATAGTAGTAAAGACAGCACAGAGTGAACTAGTGAGACAAATGAACAGCCAGGATCTGGGTGGATTGATTTAAATCAAATCAATTTAAATAAGCAGGCAAAAAATCTTGTTTTAAATCAACTTTTATCTTGTTTTGCTTTCATACTTTGTAGATAATTTCCTAAAGAAACATTGGTTCTCACTGATTGATAACCAATAACACATGCTGATTTGCAACTAAAATTTTTGTTTACATTGAAATTGGTGCTTCATTTTTGCCAACCAAGGTACAAAGATACACAATGTGTGATATATCTATGTGTGTATCTATCTATATCTATATTATCTATATCTATATATGTGTGTATATGTTTAAGCAATTATTTAGCTTTATATATATTCAGATTCTTAATTTTTACATTTTAATTATGTTAGAAAATGTTAAATGATGCGTTTCTTCACTAGCTGATTATTGTTTTACTCAAAATTTGTGTAAGATCTATTTGGATGGAAATTGAAATTAAATTAAATAATTAAAAACAGTTAACTATATTTGTTAGGTCCATAAAGCTACATTTTGCATTTTAAGCTAACTGATGTATTAAATGAAAGAAATATTATCTGTAGTTAATGAATTGCACTGATTATTTCTGGCCATCACACACTTCAAAATTAGAACCAGCAGACTTCCTTTTCATATCAGGTTTTTATTCACTGATTAGAAGAGGAAAACTGTTGTTGTTGTTGTTTTTTAACTCCCAATTGGTTTCCTAAATGTGAACGAATTATAGTAATTGAACTAAGATAGTTGAATAAACTGAAATGAAGAAAATATTCTCTGTGTACCTTTAAAAATCTGTCAAAACCTGGGATAGCAGTTCAACACAAACTGGTTCCAGGTGCTCAGTGGTTTGACTTTCTCTAAAACTTTGGTAACCAGCATGTGTTGCTTAATATGAATTTTGAACTTCTTATAACATGAAAAATTAAATTAAGTTTAGATATTTAACATAAGTTATGGCAAATTTAAAAATCAATTGTAAATAGATTTTTCTTAAAGAAAAAAGTATTTATTTAATCCAATTAGAAATCCATTTATTTAATTCACCCTGTCAGGGTCCATGCTGGGCTTGTACTACCTGTGCTGATGCCCATGCTGTTCTGTCTTCTATGCTATTATCCACAATAACTAGATTTAAACTAGCTCAGGTGGGCTAGTTTGTGTATAGACTTTGCTGTGTAGAAACACCAAAGATTTCCCAGTGCCTTCCATTGTAATTAATCTAATTGTGTGTTTGAGCTGCTGTTTTTTATTTACAAATTATTCTCCATATTTGTATTTATTTATCTTCAGATGTTCTGTTTTTGTTTTGCTTTCATTGATGGGGAATCAGCAGTATTTAAGTGGTCCTGTTATGGTATATTGGAATAACTTGTTATATACTGTTCTGTACTGCACATTTGGGTGAGGCATTGTTGAGGATCAAATAAGGTACATACAACAGAAGCCTTTCAATTGAAAATTTTTATTGGCCTAAAGCATGTGTTGATCAATATGTCTGCATAACTCCAAAAAAATTGTGTGCTTTTTATATTTTGATCTAACTTGGAGGCTGTTCTCACCAAAGAGACAGTAAGTGAGAACATTTATAAAGTAGGTAATGTGCCTTTCTTTTCCTTTCCAAACACTGAGTGAATGTGCTTAATGCTACTTTGTGCAGTAGGTTCTTGTCTGGCTGGCCAGAAGAAAGGGGGTTGTTGCCCCCTCTCTGATCAGTGACAGGGAGAGTTTACCAGGACAGAGCAGGGAGGAACAGGAAGTGACTGGACCATGTGTGGGGCTTTGTCCTGCCAGGTGACTGGGGTATTTATACCCTGGTCACTTCCAGAGGAGCCTCACACTGCAATTGGGCTAACACCCATTTTCCTACCTATGGAATCAGAATAGAATTGGATTTTATCATGAACCCCCACTGAGATTGCACTAGTCACATTTTTCTTCAGGGCTGGGAAAGAAATTTCCCCTCACTGTCAGATTAAGTGAAGTGGGGTGTGGGTTTCTTCATTTTCTTCACAGCAGGTCAGGGGCAGTGAGGTGGGCAGGCAGAGTATGTTAAAATGTCATAACTTAATAACTAAAAATGTGGCAGATGTCTAGTACGAGTACTCATTATGGAAGGGATAGGGATATGATTATTGGATAAAATGGATTGGAAGCAGATTTTAGAGAAAAGCAATCCTAAGGAAGCCGGGGAAGGGGGATTGGGCTTCTAATTTTATCTTGCAGACTAATAAAACTATACAAGTTGTGTCTGGTCTTTCTTCCAGTGTGGCTGGGAGAATAACTGCATGCTCTTCAGCCATATCTCTACTCATCTGTTAGCAACTAAAGCTGTAAAAATATGTATTTACTTATAGTATAAGACCACCAGAGCGGCCATACTGGGTCAGACCAAAGGTCCATCTAGGCCAGTATCCTGTCTTCTGACAGTGGCCAATGCCAGGTGCCCCAGAGGGAATGAACAGAACAGGTAATCATCAAGTGATCCATTCCTTGTCACTCATTCCCAGCTTCTGGCAAACAGAGACTAGGGACACCATCCCTACCCATCCTCGCTAATAGCCATTGATCGACCTATCCTCCATGAATTTATCTAGTTCTCTTTTGAACCCTATTAGTGTCTTGGTCTTCAAATCATCCTCTGGAAAGAGTTCCACAGGTTGACCATGCATTGTGTGAAGAAATACTTCCTTTTGTTGGTTTTAAACCTGCTGCCTGTTAATTTCATTTGGTGACCCCTAGTTTTTGTGTTATAAGGAGTAAATAACACTTCCTTATTTACTTTCTCCACACCAGTCATGATTTTATAGACCTTAAATCATATCCCCTTTTTGTCATCTCTTTTCCAAGCTGAAAAGTCCCCGTCTTATTAATCTCTCTTCATAGTCTCTAATCATTTTACTTGCCCTTTTCTGAACCTTTTCCAAGTCCAGTATATATTTTTTCAGATGGGACGACTGCATCTGCATGCAATATTCAATAAGTGCGCATACGATGGATTTATATAAAGGCAATATGATATTGTCTGTCTTATTATCTATCACTTTCTTAATGATTCCCAACATTCTGTTTGCCTTTTTGACTGCCACTGCACAGTAATTGGTGTTTTCAGAGAACTATACACAATAACTCCAAAATCTCTTCCTTGAGTGGTAACAGCTAATTTAGACCCCATCATTTTATATGTATAGTTGAGATTATGTTTTCCAATGTGCATTACTTTACATTTATCAATGTTGAATTTCATCTGTCATTTTGTTGCCCAGTCACCCAGTTTTGAGAATCAGAGGGGAGCCATGTTAGTCTGTATCCACAAAGTAGGTTTTTACCCACAAAAGCTTTTGCCCAAATAAATCTGTTAGTCTTTAAGGTGCCACCGGACTCCTTCCAGTTTTGAGAAATCCTTTTGCCGCTCTTCGTAGTCTGCCTGGGACTTAACTCTCTTGAGTAGTTTTGTATCATCTGCAAATTTTGCCACTTCACTGTTTACCCCTTTTTCTGGATCCTTTATGAATATGTTGCTCCCAGTACAGACCCCTGGGGGATACCACTATTTCCCCTCTCCATTCTGAAAACTGACCATTTATTCCTACCCTTCGTTTCCTATCTTTTAACCACTTACCACTATATGAGCCTCTTAGCCCATGATAGCTTACTTTGCTTAAGAGACTTGGTGAGGGACCTTGTCAAAGGCATTCTGAAAATCTAAGTACACTATATCCACTGGATCCCCCTTGTCCACATGCTGTTGACCTGCTCAAAAGAATTCTAATAGATTGAGGCATGATTTCCCTTTACAAAGACAATGTTGACTCCTCACCAAGAAAATTAGGTTCATCTATGTGTCTGACAATTTTGTTCTTTACTATAGTTTCAACCATTTGCCTGATACTAAAGTGAGATTTACCAGCCTGTAATTGCCAGAATTACCTCTGGAGCCCTTATTAAAAATTGCTATCACATTAGCTATCCTCCAGTCATTTGGGACAGAAGCTTGGTTAGGTAGTTCTGCAATTTCACATTTGAGTTCCTTCAGAACTCTTGGGTGAATACCATCTGGTCCTGGTGACTTAGTACTATCCATTACTAAGTGCATCTTAGATAGCTTATCAGTTTGTTTCAAAACCTTCTCAAATGATACCTCAATCTCCAACAGTTCCTCAGATTTCTCACCTAAAAAAATTGGCTCAGGTTTGGGAATCTCCCTCACATACTCATCTGTGAAGACGGATGCAGATAATTCATTTAGTTTCTCCACAATGCCCTTATCCTATAAGAAAGATGGCTGACACTTGGGCCTGGTCTACACTATGACTTTAGGTCAAATTTAGCAGCATTACCTCGATTTAAGCCTGGACACGTCCACACAATGAAGCCCTTTTTTTCAACTTAAAGGGCTCTTTAAATCGATTTCTTTACTCCACCTCCAACGAGGGGATTAGCGCTGAAATTGGCCTTGCCGGGTCGAATGTGGGATAGTATGGATGCAATTCGATGGTATTGGCCTCTGGGAGCTATCCCAGAGTGCTCCATTGTGACCACTGTGGACAGCGCTCTCAACTCAGATGCACTGGCCAGGTAGACATGAAAAGGCCCGCAAACTTTTGAATATCATTTCCTATTTGGCTAGCGTGTTTGAAGAGCTCATGCAGAGCCCATCAGCATGATGTGCACATTGCCAGGGCACATTTACCGGCCCTTACTTTGTGAGAAGTCTATGACCATGTCCCTCTCGTCACCGCACTGCCATCACCTCCTTGCCTGGTTTTGTGCAAAACAATTGTCTGCCATTGCTCTGATGGAGGGAGGGGCAACTGACGACATGGCTTACAGGGAATTAAAATCAACAAAGGGGTGGCTTTGCATCAATGCCCTAGGCTGTGGAGGTACGTAAGCCATGCCTGCATGGTGTGACACTCTGTCCCCTTCTAGTGGGGGCTTGGCTAAATAGAGATGAATGAGCCTGCTGAAGCCTTTAATAAGAAAGCCGAGTCTTTTAGCTCTGACACTGGAGGCTCATATATTAAGCGTCGCTGATTCCCCCAGTTCAATCCCCAATGCCAGCTCCTCACCTACGAATTTGGCATCACACACTTAATTTTCAAATCATTTTCTCCTTATCTTTTTTTTAGATATAGATATGTAAAACTTCCAAGATAATTTCCCTTGAATTTCTCAGTGTGAAATATCTTCTCCAGGTCAGTTGTTTTAGATTGCAAACTCTTTGTGGCAGAAGCTGTCTTCATTTTGTGACTTGTACAGCACTGAGCACACTGTTGGCACTTACAAGTGCACAGTGAAACATATGGCATGCTGTGACCAGCCTGTCTTAGAGGACCCATGGAACATTTCACCTACCCAGCTACCCTTGCACGCCTTGTGCTTACCCAGTCAGTACTGCTCTTGAATAATGTCCTCTGTGTGTTGGCCACCTGGTAAAAGGATAGGGAGGAGACATGACCAAGGTGGGGCCTAAATGGGTGTAGTATAGACATTCTTCCCCTTTCTTCCTGCAGAGAGTTGGGAAGGGTTTGTGCCTCACTGAAATACAATTCTTCCAGGTGTTCCTGCTTAGAGGGTAGCGTAGAACTCTGCACTACCTCAAATACACCCCTATGACTTTAGTCCCAATGGAGCCCTATTTATGAGTTCAATCCTACTGTCATTGAAGTAAATGGCAAAATTCCCATTCTCTTCTGGTGGAGCAGGATCACGCCCTACAGAGATGGTGATTGTTTGTTTGAAATATGACATTTAAAATTTTGCCAAACCAAACAGAATGCTTTTAGAAGCCTTTAAATTATAAAGAATGATCATGCCAAGTTTCTAATGTGTCTTGATGTGAATCAGACTCCTTGAGGCAGATAGATTTTTCCTCTAACATAAATTATGTTTACTTATTTATTTTATCAGTGATAACATGAGCTCCCACAATCAGTAATTATTTGTCTTTCTGATTGATTAGCACTCTTCTGTTGACACTGACAATTTAAGACTTACTGTTACTAGGCAATTTATACAGGAGATTATTAACATGATAAAAATTAACAACAGATTTATTATTTTATTAGCTGTAGGAAATTTTCTGATACTGATTTTCATTCTGCTTGGTTTTATCTGATTAATTTGTTTTGAGTCACTGAAGAAAATGCTCTGGATCTTGATTAGAATATTATTATTTCAAACGACATGCAGTATGGTTCTTTATCCCACAGTATATTTGATCTTCTAGTAAGAGCTAAAGATCTCACTGTTGTTAACAAGAGTTTTGCCACTCCCTTTAATGGGAATGAAAGCAGACCTCTGTCCTCAAAAGTCTCACTCAGGGTTCAGTACTGTGAAGCGTTGCGGAGTTCTGAATTGTCATTGACTTATTCATTGGGCTGGTTGAAAATTTTCAGTTAAAACTATTTTTGATGGAAAACTGAAGTTTGTTTTATTAAATTATTTTCTTTTCATGAGAAGTGCCTGTTTTCCATGGAAAAATTCAATTTTTCATTGAAAACCCAAACACCTGAAAAGTTTTGTTTTCGGCTGATAACACAAAAAATTGTCCAAAACTTGAATATTTTTTACTCAGAAATGATGCTGTTGGACCTCATGGGTATTATAGTTTGAAGGCAAGTTCCAGGAGGCATTATGGTCAAGGATTCCTATGATTCATCATGGTGGCTTAGATTCAGGGAAATTTTCAGCAGATTTTTTTTTCTGATTAGCTTACATCAAGCTTTCCTCACACATGAACTGTCAGTTTGAAGTTGCTGAGTAATGCCTTCAGTATTGTGTCCTAATGATCTAATTCCACTAGGTGCTCAGACCCTCTCCTGACGAACCCATCCCAGTTCCATTCTAATTAAGTTCTTTAAATCAACCTTATTTAAAATAACATTAGATTCTGATCATGTCACACATTACCGATTTTTATGATGTTGCTTTTTGTTAATATGTTGGTAACAATAGCTACAAAATCCTATGTTAATATATAACTACAAGAATCATTATAATCAGGGATACATACAAGTGCAGAGCATGCGCTTCACACACAGGTAACAGGAAAGATTCACTTAGTTTTTCAATTCCCTTTGTTAGCACCCCACACTCAACTTTTCTCTGTAATGAAAAATGAAACGTTTATGAATCAACATATTATTTTAATGTCTAATTGTTTAAGAACAATATTTGGGAAATGACTGAATTATTTACACACACACACAGTAGGATAGATATAATTAACTTTATTTCTGTTATCTTTCCAGAAGTCTAATAGAGGTCTAATAGTTTCATAAAAATACACAGTAGGGTTACACACAATGCATTTGGCCTAAAATTCAAGATACTAACAATATCATAATCTTAGAATGTAAAACTGAAAAAGAAGGAATAATCTTTCTCAAACACTGAATTTTGTATTGTGGCCTACAAATGTTAAGATATTAAGTATTATTTTAAGGGCAGTTGCACTGCACTAAACAGGCATTTCAGGTATATCCAGAGATTTTAAAGCCAGAAGGGCCATTATCATCATTTAGTCTGGCCTCCTGCATTTCATAGGCCATAGAATTTCATAAATCAGTGAAGCCAGATGGTATTCAAACCTACAGTCTTTGGTTTAAGAGACCAGTGACTTATCCATTAGGGAACCAGGATATTGCTCACAAAGATAATGAGAGAGCTACTTGAACTGATAACATTAGTCTTGATTATTGTAATTCCTTCTTAAATAGGGATTCCAACATGGTTTTTAATCCACATGTACTTAGAGCAGAATACCCCAGTCATGATGCTTGGAAAGATGAAATAACTCCACAAATGGCCAGTTCTTTTTATTATTATTTTCTTTTCTTTTTGTCTGAAGGACAAGTGTCTATTTTAAAGGCTCATATCTTCTGAACCATCAGCGTGGTAAACTAATTCCAGATACCATTTGGAAGCAAGAAATCTCAGCTTTCCAGTGATTCCCATCAATATTTTTATAGCAATGGACATTTGCAAATAATCAGACCTTAAAAAATCAGCATCATGGGAATTGTAGTCTCTAAGGCTAGCTTGCAGCACACAGGATCTTCCCAACTGGAACACTCCCAATAAAGTTTAGAGGCCCCTCTAGTAAGGGTGCCTACTCATTAATCCCTATACGATTTTTGAGAATATTGGATCCTAATATCATGCTGAGTGTTGAAATGGGAGTGAGGAACACATGCTAGTCATGGATACTCTTTAATATTAAAATGTGGGTGTTGATTAATATGTTCAATTTTTGTTTTTAAATCAGTGGTGCTACTTACATGCTCAAAGTGAAGCGCATTCATAAGTGTTTATATCATAAGGTCCTATGTACCTTCACATATATTTGACTTATTCAGTTAAATTCCATTGCATGATCCTCCCCCTGACTTCCTTCATGTCCTTGCTCTAATTTAAAAAGCACTGACTCTGAAGAACTACATAATGGTCTGCACCAACAAACAAGAAAAATCCTGGCACCAAACAATGTGTTTGTAGCAATGGTACATGGTGGACATTTTCCACATAACATACAATGGCAGTCCCCCAAGGCACAAACTGCAATTATTGTAAGGGTGTTGTAGTTCAATTCTTTATCTTTATCTATCCAATTCTTTATCTTTTTTAATGTATATATGATGATATGTGCAAGGAGGATTTTGTCACCCCTGTTTTGGAACAATTTTCAATAAGCACTGACTCGAATCTCCAATAGCAACATATATTACTAAGTCTAAACAACTGGCAAAATCAATCATTTCATACATTGCAAATACATTGGGGGAAAAATATAATTCCACAATGATATAGAATTATTGACAATAATCAAGATTCTTTTTACTTCAGCTTTTCTGAGTTGTCTTCCAATAACATCTCCTACTGTGTGATTAGCACTGTAGAGAAACCACATGCCAGCATGATTTGTTGTTAACCAGTTTTCTCCCCTTGCTGATTTTGTTCCCTCATTTCAGCAGATGTTTGCCTTCTAAATAAAAGCTTTAGGGCTCAAGTCCCAAGGTATCTATCTTTCTTCCTTTGGCTGACAGTCACTTGACAGACACTTTAAATTGCTTGGCAAGTGTCTATAGAATCACCATTAAAAGTACAGTGCATGTAACAAGGCCTTCCTTGTTGTTTTACTTGGTGTCACAAGCAGCTACCTAGAGAGAGAGTGCACAGCCTAATTGTTTTTGCTTTATAGAATGTTTTTATTTGATAGATTTTTTTTCATCATCGACATTCATGGGAAATGAGAAGTTGTGCAGTAATTCCGGGGGATTCCAAGCATCGGAACTCAGACTGTATGCACCATTTTCTGAGATACTATTGCAAGTGTTCACTGAGCGAAAGTTATTACAAGTAAGGTTGTCACTTTGAAACAGGACTCACACATTCAAAGAAGTTTCTCTTTAAAAAAAAAAGAAAAAGCTCAACTTCTGACAGTCTTGAATGGTGTGTGCACTGATGAGTGAAAGGAAAGAAATGGAGGCATGGGGGAATAGAAGTTTGAATATGTAGCTGACCATTTGAACAAACTTCATTGAAACTTTTGAGGGAGTGGCCCAATATGGTTTCCTTAAGATCATAATGGAGAGGAAAGTCTCAGTGACCATATTGGCTGGCTTGGAAAGGAGTGGGGTGGCAATCTCAAAATATAGTCTATAGGTGAAAATCTGCTAGTCCATTTATGCATGTGATTAGTTTCAAAGTTAAGCACAATCAGGATGTATTCTCCAATTTTCAAGCCTATTAATATGGCTAATTACCTTTGGAAAACATGTAGAATCTGCGACTGGAAGAAAAGCACATCCCCAAGTCCCATTCTACTCAGTCTGATTGCTACATATCGCCTCAAAAAGGGTGGTCTTACTGTATGGCTGCCTGATACCTTATACGGTATTACATGGTTGCTTGCAGAGGACCACTTCCCTGGCTGAACTGGGAGCAGGCTCCATCACTCAAGAGCATTTCAAGTTTATTTAGGGATGCGGATGTAAAGGGTGTTTATCTTCTGGAGACATCCATTTGATTTCCACCCATCATTCCCCAAGACAATTGTAAGGCATAGCTATTCCACTTTAATGCCTATATAATAGTTATTATTCTTGCATTTATACTTTGTCAATTTATTTATTAATTGAATGAAGTAAAAACATGAGGGTAGCTTTGGAACATCTTTCTTGAATTTTTATTTTCCTCCTTCTTACAATCATTTCCTATATTTTTAATTTACTTTTTTTAAAACTTCCTCTTCACTCTTTTGAGCCCATTTCTAATCTAAAGCAATCTTTGGGCATTTTTCATGACTGAAACATCCAAGAAATATAAATTACATTAGAGTCTGAATTTGTTAGCATTCAGAATGTAATTAAAAGCCCATGTTTTCTTTCAAACTCAAAACAAGGTAGGTGATGGGGAAGGGTGGTATGGGACTCCAGGGATTTTCTGGATAATTTAACATATGATGCTGCATGGTTATTTGATCTTTGGGTAGTTGATGGGTCTGTTAGTTTATAGGTGGATTTTAAAAAGGTTTTCAGGCCTCTCCAGAAAATTAGACGGTGAGTTATAAAGATAAAAAAAAATAAGTGAATTAACATTAAAATTAGCTTTTCTCACAGATTGAATATATCCACTTAATCCTAACAAAGAAAATGAGTATCTGCTGTATTGTAATCCAGCACACCCCAGACCATATTATTTATTATTTATATTACTGTAGCACCTAGATACCCTAATCATGGACCTGGAGGCTTAAACATTCACAAAACAAACATGTCTATAAATCCAGCATCACACAAATGTAATAGTTTTGGCCTTCACATAATCCCCTGGCAATGAGTTCCACAGGTTGACTGTATGTTGTCTAAAGAATAATAGAATCATAGGACTGGAAGGGACCTCAAGAGGTCTTCTAGACCAGTTCCCTGCACTCAAGGCAGGACTAAGTATTATCTAGACCAGGGATTGGCAACCTATAGCACATGGCTTGTCAGGGTAAGCACCCTGGTGGACCGGGACAGTTTGTTTACCTGCCGCGTCAGCAGGTTCGGCCGATCGCAGCTCCCACTGGCTGCGGATCACCATCCCAGGCCAATGGGGGCGGCGAGAAGCCGCGGCCAGCACATCCCTCACCCGCACTGCTTCCCGCTGCCCATTCACTGTTACAGACTAGGGACCGAATGGCTAGGAAGCAGTTCTGCAAAAAAGGACCTACGAGTTACAGTGGACGAGAAGCTGGATATGAGTCAACAGTGTGACCTTGTTGCCAAAAAGGCTAACAGCATTTTGGGCTGTATAAGTAGGGGCATTGCCAGCAGATTGAGGGACGTGATCATTCCCCTCTATTCAACATTGGTGAGGCCTCATCTGGAGTATTGTGTCCAGTTTTGGGCCCCACACTACAAGAAGGATGTGGAAAAATTGGAAAGAGTCCAGAGGAGGGCAACAAAAATGATTAGGGGGCTGGAGCACATGACTTATGAGGAGAGGCTGAGGGAACTGGGATTGTTTAGTCTGCAGAAGAGAAGAATGAGATAGGATTTAATAGCTGCTTTCAACTACCTGAAAGAGGGTTCCAAAGAGGATGGATCTAGATTGTTCTCAGTGGTACCTGATGACAGAACAAGGAGTAATGGTCTCAAGTTGCAGTGAGGGAGGTTTAGATTGGATATTAGGAAAAACTTTTTCACTCGTAGAGTGGTGAAGCACTGGAATGGGTTACCTAGGGAGGTGGTGGAATCTCCTTCCTTAGAGGTTTTTAAGATCAAAGCCCTGGCTGGGATGATTTAGTTGGGAATTGGTCCTGCTTTAAGCAGGGGGTTGGACTAGATGATCTCCTGAGGTCCCTTCCAATCCTGATATTCTATTATTCTATGACTCATTGGCCTGGGACGGTGAACCGCGGCCAATGGGAGCCGCGGTCCACCAAACCTGCCGACGTGGCAGATAAACAAACTGGCCCGGCCCACCAGGGTGCTTACCCTGGCGAGCCGCATGCCAGAGGTTTCCGACCCCTGGTATAGAGCATGTTCACAAGACATCCTACAGTGGTGCAGCTGCGCCACTGTAGCGCTTCTAGCATAAACTAGCCAAAAGTCTGGTCACTAATTAGGGATACTATTAATTGAGTCCATGTAATAATAGGTATCATGTTACTAGTATGAGAGTCATTATGCAAATAAGATACAGTTATTTAATTATGGCAGTGGCAATTCCAATGCATATGTTACTTCTCTGAGCACGTCTAATGTGAATAGATGTTTCCAGAATACTGAGCAGACTAAGATTGATCCACTCAGTTGTGTGTTCAACAAATGAATGACATAACACTAAACTGTAGTTTACAATATCATATAAAATCAAACAATTGTAAGTAGCAATTGGCAGCGCTGGCTCTAGATATTTTGCCGCCCCAAGCAAAAAAATTTTTGGCTGCCCCCCGTCCCAGCCCTGGGCTCCTCGCCGCACCCCCCTGCTGCCCCATCATTGTTACTCTCTCTTTTTTAAATAATTTTCTTAACTATTTGGTACAGAGGTAGGACTCAATCATCTATACTTCTCAGGGTTGGTCTTAATTCCTGCTAAACAATGTATGGAAGATTAGCCATGACCTAGTCCTCCATAATAGTTACTGTTTTTAAAAATAAATTACATGCTTTTGCTAGTACTGAAGCTGAGCTATGTTTTTTTGTTTGTTTCTTTGTTTTGTGTTCCTTTGATGCTTGGATGGATAACCTCTGTGTTGTATTGTGATTATTTGGACAGTGGTGCAGGCAGCTGGGCTATGCCAAATAGTGCATTATTTAGATTACTTTTTGTTTGCAAAATGAGCTGAGTCAGATGAGTGTGTTCACCTGTTGGACACATTTCAGGCCCTGGTTAAACAGTTTGGGGTTCCGCTAGTGGAAGAACTACACTGACATATGGGGGGATTGAGCTGGACAAAAGGTCAGGCATATTGCTGCTCCTTCAGGATAAGCTTCAGGAGCTATTGGGATTGCTCAGAACAGCTGTAGGAGCCAAGACATTCATGCTACAAGACCTGCAGGCTTTTATGGGGCACCTGAATTTTGCCTGTAGGGTTGTTGCTCCAGGGTGCTCATTCTGTACCGAGCTTGCTGTGGCAACAGTGGGCATAGCCAGGCCACACCATTATATACAAATTAAAATGGGGTGTAATTAGGGAAGGAAGAATGATTTTTAGAGGTGGGTTTGAAAATCTATTTGGATGCTTCTGAGGGTAAAGAGTTTGGGATATTTTACCAAGGCAGGTGGTGTGCCCAGAAGTGGCCCACCATCTGGATGCAAAAGGGGGTAATGTGTGAATTACTTTCCTTTAATTTTTTCCCATTTTAGTTGTAGTGGTTATTGGGGGACCAGAGTTGGCTAAAAAAAGGGTGTGTTTCTGGTGCGGCAACATGGCGGTGGTACATGTTATCAATTGCCAGACTTCCAGATCAGATAGGATTATCAAGTTACTGAGGGCATTTGTGCTACAATGTTTAAGCCTTAACATCTGTTTCTCTTCCAAGCACATGTCCGGAGTGGATAATGACATAGCAGATGTCATAGGTCTCACCCCCACTTGGAGCTGTTGGGCTCCAATGTGGGGACCTGACTTGGTTTCCCTCTAAACTAAAATCCTAGTTTAGATCTAGTAAGCTGCCACCACTCAATCAGATATGTGGATTGAGACACAGTCCTTCCCCAAAATCCTAGGGGATTCCAAGAGCCCCAAATCCATGGAGTTCTTACACCCAGGAGAAATAAACCATTCCCCCTGCTTCCTCCCCCCTCCCTTTTCCTAGGAGAGATACCGGGATCTAACTACAGAGGGATACCTCCCCCTTCTCTTTCCCTGAGAATCCACCCAAGGAAAGACCAAACAAGTCCTTAATAGAAAAGAATTTATTAAAGAATAAAAAGAAAGTAACTTGTCTCTGTAATCCAAGATAGAACCATACAGGGTCTAAATTTATCAATCTCTGGAGAGAATCCCCCCTACTTTTTTCTCAGTGAAAGCAAAGTAACAGCAAACAGGAATAAAGAATTTCCTTTAGCAAACACACAATTGCAAATGTAGAAATCAACTCATAAGACTAATTCACCTTTCTAATTAATACTCACTATTAAATAGTAGAAACTACTCCAGGAGAACTTGGAGACATGACTGGCCTCTCTTAGATCCAAAAAGAGCCCTCTAACAAAGAACACAGACAAAGGCTTCCCTCCACAGAGATTTGAAAAAATCTTGTCTCTGATTGGTCCTCTCGTCAGGTGGTCACCAGGTACTGCAGGTTAACCCTTTACAGGTAAAAGAGACCTTAACCCTTAACTATCTGTTTATGACAGCAGATGCCTTGTCTTGTTTACTGTTTGACAGATTTTGGGAGCTTGCACCTGGAGCTAGCGAGAAACCTGAGCAGATGCCACTGGTGCTACGGAGCGTCGACATATGATGTCAGTGGAGATCTTTGGCTCAGGGCACATGGCCAAGCTATGAAGGAAGTTTTAATGAGTTCTTCCAGATCTGGAAGGCTGGTCACCAATATGGCCCGTTACGGAGGGTGGGGTACTGCAGTACACGGTTGTTGGCAACTGCTGGTGTACTCAGTGATCCTGGCAAAGGGCAGCTGAGTTATTTCAGGACAATGGAGGCTCACCTGTCAGAACTGGGGACAGACATGTTTTTGGCTGCTATAAAAGAGGCCATTGGGAGAGGTATAGGAAACCATCTGGGTTTTAGAGATAGGCAGCCAAGCTAATTGCTGGCACCTCCATTGCAGGGAAGTACCTAAACCCAGTGCAGGGACTCCATAAGGAAGGTATACAGTGATTGGATGAATGGTAATTGACTTAAAAAGGCGGTGCTGGCTAAAGGAACAGAATGGGAGAGGGGGCACTGGGGCTCCTATTATTGGTACAGCAGGGAGCAAACCCCCTTTCCCATAGTCCAGCTTAGACCTCATATGAGGGCGGGGGTGGATGGTAAGGTCCAAGCCATAGGTTGGCTCGGGGACCTGGATCGAAAATGAAGGGGGTCTGGTGGCTGCCCTGGGTAGTTATTTGCATGAACTGGGGGTTACCTGCCCTGTACACTTTTATCTGCTGGGTAGTCCCAGACATCTGATAAAGTTTCGGCCTGATTAAATGCATATCAAGTGTCTACTGTCCTTTCGGTATAGCTGGACAAAAGCCTTTTCCTGAGTGGAGAAAGCTGCTTTCCTCCTTATAGAGGAAGCAACCACATGAACAGAGTTTTTGGGGAAGGACAGAGGCCAGTAACACCCCAGAGAGGGGGCAAGGAAAGGTATTCCTTTTTTTGTGTTGTTAACTTGTTGCTTTTGATTTGGCTGAAAAACAGTCCTTGAGCCAACCCTCAGGCCTACCTTATAAATATGGAAGAACAAAAACCCAAATGAGGAATAAAAACTCTTCAGAGAGGATCTGATTTACTCTGGGATGGGGTGGGGAGGGGGAGGAACACTGTGCCTGGCAAGGTGAAGGAGGTGCCTTGCCACGAACACCAGGAATAATTGGACAGCATCAGCCATAATATTTTCCCATGTACATTGATCAAAAATCTACTTTTGCAAAATATAATGGATTATTATATTATCCATGTTATTCCTAAAGAGAGAGGCTATGTGTTACTCAGCTGAACACACAAAAATATCTCTACTAGTATAATTATTTGGCAACAAATTTCTCTGACCATAATGTAGTGTACATTAGTAGGCATTGCTTTAAAGGGGGGGGGGAGCAATGAGATCTGAGTCATGTACATCTTCAATAATCTACATAAGCAATAAACTTTGCAGCTGCTGTGACTATAGAATGATTTGACACAGTTGAACTACAAGCAACTGATTTTTTTTTAACCTATGAACTCCTCCTTCCTTGAACATTTAAAACTTAATATATCTCTTGTTAAAGTAAATCAAAATGCTTTCATTGATTTCAGTAGGGAGATCAGGACCATGGGTGTTCTGAATTGAAAAGACTTAGAATGACATTTAGGTCCCATTGAAGTCAATGTAAGTTTTGACATTGATTTCGATGGTGATAGGATTTTAGCCCTGTTATTACTAAGGCTTCTTTGCGAATGAGTAGATCAGAATGTTTTTTTTCTCCTATTCCATACATGACATTTAACTGTCTGAAACAAAGAATTTAAGAGATCAATCTTTGTTACGTTTGCTTTCACAGTGTGGGAAAAGTTCAGAATTAATCTCACTCACATATATATTTTGTTCAGTAGATCATTACAGGGAATTAAAATACTATTTTTTTTGTTAAATTGTACTTTTCAAGACTTTTTAATGCTTTTTTTTCTTACATCTGGGCAATTGTTTAAAGTATTGCATTCTATTTGCTAAACACAAATACTGAAAATTATGCATTTAAGACACCTCTTTAACGTTCTTCATATGTGTATGAAAGCAATTTATTGTAACTACAAAATCTTTAGCAAGGAAAACAAATATTTCTTGTAATTTGAAAAAGATCTTGGATTTTATTGACTCAAGGAAATTGCTGAAGTCATATTTCTATTGAATGGTAAGAAGAATAAGAAATAATAAGGATGAGAATCCAGATGAACAAGCATATTTTTTTGTAATTTATCTTACTCTCACCCTTCAGTTAACACATTCCTTCTCTAGAAATGAATCTACTCTCAGTGTTTCTTGAACATATTTTTACTCTTGGCTTCAATATTGTTCCTGGGTAACTTATTCTATATGTTTAACTTTTTTCCTATGGAGTTGCTGTTTATTTTAACCTTAGTTTCTTGATATTTTTCTGGTTTCTAGCATTGCAACTCCAAAGCTTTGTGGCAATTGCATCTGGATCAGCTGTATCTATTCCTGTTACAAATTTTAGTGAAGCAAAAGGAATGGAAAGAACTTGGAAAGAGACCAGAACTGAGATGTAGGCAAAAGTTAAGCAATATAGGAGATTAACACAAGAGACCAGATCCTTATATGATGTAAGTCTGATTTACCCCAGCTGTTGATCTGGCCTGAGAACAAAAAGGTTAAATTTCAGATGCAGATTGAGAAGCCAGTGGGTTCAAAGGGTGGTAGGAGAAATATGGTCACAGTGGTGGGCAAGAATTATGATTCTGCCATCAGGTTTTGTCATTGCTTGTACACTGACAACTTTTTTAAGTGATTTGACTTCAGTGGAGTTATTTCAGAATTACACCAGAAAAGCAGCGTAGACTCTGTGCAACAGTCTTGAGATGAGGTATTCTTTGATGCTCTGTCCTATATGCGCTTCAATAAAGTTCAATAATTGTTGGAATGCATTAGTCCTGTTCAGGAGCTTCTGTGCCCTAGGTGTAGATATTTAGTTGCATATGAAAAAAGCTGTTTGCAACAAAAAGTACAACTACTTGAAAATAATGTTTAAAAAATTCATGATGGCAGAGAAAATTATTCCATTTGCAGATCACATTTTACCATAATAATCAACTATGTGGAATCTAGATAATTAAGATGCTAAAGGAAAATGCAGGCAATATTTCAACTTGGATGTATATGTAGCATCACATTTTCCTTTAACATAACACTGAAATTGTGCTAAAAATTGGAACTGAATCCTGTTAAAAGTAGATTAATACATATGGTCTTTCCCATTTTTTTCTCTAAACTGTTTTCTAAATACTGCATTACTAAGGCAGGATGAAAGCAATATTTTGCTTCATTAGACACAGCAGAAAGTACTGAATTCTCCACATTGTCTCTGCTGTGGCTATTGTCACAAGGTCATTTAAAGCTACATTAGTGTGTAACATACTCCTGAGAATAAAGTGATGTGAGGATGGTGACACTGTGAATGGAGCTTTTCTTTTATTATGATAAAACCTGTGTTTTGCCATCAGACTGAATTAGATTTGCCCTCTTTTTCCTGTATAAACTAGAACTCTCTGATATTTTTTTTTTAAGATTCAGTTCAAGGCCTGTAACCTAAAAGTATCAAATTCAAAGGCGTTGGCTTCTTCTGAGCAGAAAAGGAAAAACTAGAGCTTCAGCCAATTTAAATTAGCATAGAGCCATTGATTTCAAGAGAGAGATGCTGATTTACAACAGCTAAGGATCTAGGCCAAAGCTAGATTTGGGTTTGAATGGTGAACATGCTCAGTGGCAGCTTTGCTGCAGGGTACCTCAGGCTGTCCCAGTTAAAAAGCATCCCAGTTCTATGTATCAGTTGCAGCTGTTTGTTTAACAGACTTTTCCACATGAAAAATTCAGACTGGCCAGCCACAGCAATGTCCAGGTCTTTATACTGTACATTCCGGTAAAGGGATCCAATACAGCATCCACAGGATTAATCTGAACAGTCCATCAATTACACTAGAAGGCAAAAGAACACTTTTAGAAAATGCTATTCATTAATGAGCAGATATGGAGCAAAGGCAAGTTAGAATGCACCACCTAAAATTTTGACCTAGAGCCATCGCTGAACTCAGCTCTCATAAAAAGGCCATCCAGTAGTATATTTCCATGCAAAGGCTAGTGGGACTGAGATTGTTACTGATCCTGAAATTGTGTATAGGATTAACTATAATTTGAGCTGACACCCACCTTTCCCTCTCAGACCTTCCTGTAGTGTTCATGTATTTACACTGATAATGAAGATTTGTAGAGATGATTAATGGAGATGACTCATATTGAAAATCTAACAAACTGGGATGTATTGTTCACTGATTTAATCTTCTTTACATGACATATAAGATTCTGAGAGTGAATGTGATCCTCTCTGTCTCAATACAGACTAACACGGCTACCCCCTGCTACTTTCTGTCTCAATGACATTCTCATTTGTCCATTGCAAGGTGCCAGTCTTTGGTTTGGGGAAATGAATGTTAAATGGTAATAAAGATGGCAGTTTGCACTGTCAGGCATTACAAGAAGATTAAGAGTCAAGAAATAGTCAGTTGACTAAGTTATTTTTGCAGGGTTATTGTAATTTCCCCACCTTGCCTATAACCTGGTAAAAAAATACTTAAACATCTGGACAAACACAAGCAAACAACACTGTCAAAATAACCAACATACCTTCACTGATTTGATAAAAAAAACACAAAACACATACAATGTGAATGACTTGGTAAGAAAATGTATTTCTCAGCTATAAAAAGATATATATATTGTCCATAATGAGAAACATAAAGGGCTGTATGATAGAGTCCTATCTGCTAATGCTTTTGAATTTTTCCTTACATACAAATAGACTTTTAGTAACTTATTTGCTTTTTTCAGCACCTTATCTATTATGAATTTTCAACCAAACCCATCATAATGTGTTAAAACCTCAGTCAGCTAACGATGAGGTGACTGGACAGAGAAAATTCTGAACTTTACCATCTTGAGTTCTGTGATTTTTACTTCCACAGTTTTCCACCATTTTGATGCAACGAATTATGGCAAAATGTCCTTTTTAACCACAAATCTGTGATAGAAATCTGCAAGATGTTCTTCCAGTGCTGGCCCTGTGGGTGCTCCACTTTAGGTGTTTGTGCGCCGCTGTGCTCGTAGTCGGAGACTTTTGGTAGCAGTGCCCGGTTGGGTCGCACATGCGTGGTCCCTGTCTCGTGAAGTTCCAGACAATTAACTGATGCTGTGCGACCTACCCCAACTCAATTCCTTCTCTACCGCCCTAGGCTACAAGTCAGAGCAATCAGCAGCACCTTGTTACTTAGTAGTTAATTAGTTTACAGTTAGTTACATAGTTTCCTTGTTAGCAGCTACTTAGCTTGTTTCACTTTCCTTTCCCCATGTTTAATCCTTTTAACAACAGACCAGAAAAATAACTCATGATAAGGACTGGAAAAGACTTGATCTCTTCAGCTGTAAGGCTTACTCCTCGGCTACACTACACCTCCGCATAGCCAGCTATGAGGCATTACTAGCGAAATATGATTATACAAACTACACTAAAATGTCCAAATTGACTAATTTTATTGCTGAGAACAAGAGAGAAAAATTCACAGCACTTGTGGCAGAGAGACAACCTATCTCCAAAACATCCCTCCACACCACACTTGATTCCAGAGACACAGCTGCAAGACGAGTCCCTCCACTCACTTAAAGACTCACGAGTGACACTCTGCTCCTTGCAAATCTATACCCTCAAACCCAAAGAAAAACAGAGGAATTATTATACATCCCAATGATACCACCAGACTATGTATTCACAACAACAACAGTGATGATTTGAGTCACAGGGTTGTAGACACAGGCCCTCAAGGAGTAGCTGCGTCCCAACCATCAACCTCTAGACAACAAATTTGAAACCTTGGTCAAGGGCCCATGAACCCTAACGCTATCTGTGCGGATTCCATCTCTCTCCTGAACAGTCAGGGATCGCTTAGTCCTGTTCTATCCAAATTGGAAGACCATCACATCCAACAAACTGGTTACTTCACCCCCATCACCTTCCTTTCCAAACCCCCTACCCACCCTCCCTTCCTGTCCCTCTTCAGGGACCCCTCTCACAAGTACCTACTGCGCCAAGAGGTGAACCGTGTCATGCAACGAGGAGCAGTAGAACCCATTCCCGCAACACAGGAAGAGGGTTGTATTCCCACTATATTTTCACAAAGAAGCAGTCTGGCAGATGGAGACCAATACTCGACCTCTGATGACTCAATAAACTTGTCAGCAATTCAAGATGGTCACACTAGGCACCATAATCCCAGCACTAGAAAGATGGGATTGGTTCTCAGCCCTTGACCTCAGGAATGCTTATTTTCATGTAACAATATACCCCTCCCACTGCAGAGTTCTCCACTTTACCATCAGACAGGACCATTTTCAGTACAAGGTCCTCCCTTTTGGCCTCTTCACTGCCCTTTGAGTGTCCTTGAAGGTACTGACCATGGTGGCAGCCTACCTGTGCAGGAATGCAATTATGATATTCCCATACCCGGACAACTGCCTGCTAAAAGTGCCAGCACAGCAGCGTTGCAAGCCACCAAACAGACAGTAACCTTCATGAACCTGGGCTTCCCAATAAATACCAAAAAGTCCACTCTGAAACCAGCTCCCTGCCAATGGGAGCTGCAGGAAGCTGTGGGCTGCAGGGGCGTGCTGGACGCTGCTTCCTGAAGGTCACATTGGCTGGGAACGGTGAACTGCAGCCACTGGGACCTGCAAGGGGCCAGCTGCAGGGTGCCATGCCTGTTGACGGTCAATATAAACAACATGTCTTACAGTCCGCCAGTGGATTAACTTGATGAGCTGTATGCCGAAAGTTGCTGATCCCTGTTCTACGCTAAACCCCACACAGATAGAACATATTACACATTCCATACTCTTGCTATTCGGAGGGCATTGGCTTTTTACGGAGACAGAATTAGACCATTCCGTCAAACACCCAGACTGTTCATATCCATGACTGAATGTTTCAAAGGGAGCACCATCTCTAAACAAAGACTCTCCAAGTGGACCTCCGAAAGCAGAGTTTTATGCAATCATCAGTGCAACCACCAATGCCACACATTCCACTGGAGTCCTATCAGCCTCCACTGCTTTCCTGTACAATGTACCCATCACAGGCATTTGTAGAGCTGCTACCTGGGCCTCAGCCCATACCTTTACACTGCACTATGCCTTAGAGAAACAGGCAACATCCGATACCTCATTTGGATGCTCTGTACTGTCGTCTGTCACGACTTCAACTGTGAAGCCCCGTCCTTCCATCAGAGGGCACTGCTCTGAAGCCACCTAAAGTGGAGCACACACAGGGATAGCACTTGAAGAAAAAAGACAGTTACTCACCTTGTGCAGTAACTGAGGTTCTTCAAGATGCGTGTCCTGGTTCGTGCTTCACTACCCTCCCTCCTCCCCTCTACGTTGGAGTTTTCTTAATCAGTCTCTGCAGTAGAGGAGGAATGGAGTGGGGGCTGGTTGGACAGTGTCAGTTAGCTGTCTGGGACAGGGGAGACAGGGTCCATGCATGTGTGACCCAACTGGGCACTGCTACCAAAAGTCTTCAACTATGAGCGCAGAGGCGCACAAATGCCTACAGTGGAGCATCCACAGGGACACACATCTCGAAGAACCTCAGTTACTGCACAAGGTGAGTAAACTCTTCAATTACAAAAGCTAGAAAAGAAGGATTACATTTCATAAGTAACGTTCCCACCTCTTCTTCCTGTTACAGGCTCTGCTAACACTAACTATTTATTTGGGATAGTGTTATAGTGGCTAAGTTATACAAATGTTCTATTGTTTCTGTTAATTGTTTATCAATTTTTGTCTAGTGTGATTCTAGTTCATGGCTCTTATTAGATCATGCTGTGTTTCAACTGAAATGCAAGAGTAGTGTTGTCATACACTAATTCTGTATAGTTTCCAGAATCACAAGTGCAGTATATGTTTAGTGCCCGGATACTATTAGTAATAATTGGAGATATACCAATCTCCTAGAACTGGAAGGGACCTTGAAATGTCATCGAGTCCAGCCCCCTGCCTTCACTAGCAGGACCAATTTTTTTGCCCCAGATCCCTAAGTGGCCCCCTCAAGGATTGAACTCATAATCCTGGGTTTAGGAGGCCAATGCTCAAACCACTGAGTTATCCCTCCCCACCAAATTAAAATCAGCAAAAATATTTGTACACACATTATGTCCATAGGTCTGCTGATGCCCCACTCCACTAAATACAATCATTTATGTGTTAGAGGGGCTGCAAACTGTGACCAATTTGAAATATTTGACATATCATATTCTGCTCTTATCCCAAAAGCCCTCTCTGCATGGCTTCCATATTTCTGATGAATGGCAGATCCTCAAGTAAGCATGGATAGAATGAAAGAGACATTTCAGCCCTGTGCAGAAATTCTTTCCATTACAATGTCTTAGAGAGGTGCAACTGGTCCACATTTCTTGAGTATAGCTTATTTCAGATTCTGGCTACAGCAGTTTAGATAGCTGAGCTTCTTTGTGTGTATAGTAAGCTGTATTTGGGTACCTGACTTTTTACACTTCCTTCAGTTAACTCAGCGACACAAATGTGAAATCTAGTATTCAGGAGCATAATCTGTATTTGAGGTGCTCATTGCAGGACTTTGAACACATAAATCAATTAGTAAACTACAATGAAAGCTTCGGGACCAGACCTGCAGCAGGTATAAATCAGCCCTGTTTCACTGAAGTCAATGAAACTACTGAGTTACCTCTATTGAGGGGCTAGTCCTTAGTATTTACAGCTGTGATTGACATAGATGTACACTAATATTTTTTTCAGTCATTAAAAAAAATGAAATCAAAGTGTGAAATTCACCCCATGCAGTTAGCCAGCACAAGGCCTGTGCATGGCTTAAGAATCCATTTGTCCTGTTTCTTTGGGTCATGAATATGTTTGCAGCATCACAACTGATCTAACTGTAGGATTAAGTAAGACAGAGAATATGATTTGGAAATCAGCTAACTTTGTCTGATTGCAAATAACTTTAACATTTAGCACATGTGGCATATAAAACTGTGGAAAAACCAAGTGAAAAGAATATATGAGCTGTTCCTATTGAGGTACCTTTAAAGAATCCATCAGCTTTCCATCTAAGCACTGATGAAATGGATTGTTTGTGTACTTAAATTATATCAGTAAAAGCTGTTACCATCTTAGAAATCCTATTTAATCTCTCTCCATAATGCCATGTGTGAGAATATAAGAGAACTGGAATCACTTGTGCAAACGATAAGAGAAGTATGCCTCTCAGTGAAGTAAAAAACATGTAAAAACAGTTATTTTCAACAAAGTCAGAAAGTCAGCATGTGGCCTTCACTGAGTGGAATATCATATGCTATGATATGATGTCCTCACTCCTGAAAAAGAATGCAATGCATAATAGGGTCAAGTAAACTGAATTGCTTAACTATATTTATCTAGTTTTATTTGTAACAGGAACAGGAGTAGGCAAATAAAATATCTTCCAGCTCCAATTTAAGGCTGTTTATGCTTCATATAGATACTGATTCAGAAAATCTCATGCCTAACTCTGGCCATGTGCATATTCTCATTGAAGTCAATGGGATTACTCACACACTTAAAGTTGCATGCATGTTTAAGTACTTTATTGAACTGGGTCATAATACTGCTATTAATAGTTAGTGTTTGGGTCAAATTCTACTTGCCTTAATAATGCAGATAAATCCATCAACTTCTTTGGGAGTACCCATAACTCTGAGAATCTGGAGCATTTTCTGTTATATTTGATAAAGAAATAATTAGGAATCATTAGAAATATATCATACACAGTACAAAGGAACCCATGCAGATTCATATGAAGAAATATTTTTGCACAATAGATTTGTGAAACTGAAAGATATCTCATCATTTAACCATATAAAGATAAAGTCTGTGCAGGAAAGCTGGCTTCCACAAAGACATTGATAGAATTTAACTTTCCTTAAGTCAAATCAGAGTTATTTACAACACTTTTTAGAATCCCAGAGGTGGTAGGAAATAGAATGCTCCATTCTTGAGATCTACAGGTTTATAAGTCTTTCTGTAAGAAACTGGAACATTGTACAGTAGAAAAGAATTTGAATACCAATATATGCTTTGCACCTGAGAGATCACTCTTGTGTACATGTGTTTTTGAAACAAATTTTCTCTGTCTCATCCTGGATCTGTATGAAACACAGTGTAAATAAAACAGTTATATGCAGGATAAAAAAAAATCTGTTAAAGCATAGGTTGACATGTTATTTTTATGGTATCTAAGCCTGGTGGCTTAACATTGATAATGATTATTGATTAATATTTCTTACTGATATTTTTGTCTCAATTATTTGACATTGTGATCAGTAATGTGCTAAGACAAAGAAGGCATTGTTCTTACCTTGATATCATACCCTTCTTACCCAATAAAATACCCCAAAACTGACAGAGTCAAAGAACAATGGAAATGGGAACCATAAACTTGCAAGGTATCATAGAATATCAGGGTTGGAAGGGACCTCAGGAGGCAGCCAGATAGTGATCGACCATGCCCTGGCAATACAAAGTTTTAACACAATTTATTGATGTATATTTTACAGACTTTTTCAAATTAGTCTACAGCCATGCTGGTGTGAGGTGGCTAGTTAATTGTAGTGGCCATTGAAGAAGAGGAGAGTCTTCGGGAGGTGTTAGGGTGGAGATCGACAACCTTTGGCATGCAGCTCGCCCTGGTGGGCTGCCTGCCAAAAGTTGCCAATCCCTGTGTTAGGGTAATGATAATTCAAATAAAAAATAGTTACTATATATCAAACACTGCTTTCATTTACAAGTTGTATATCTGGAATTACTCCAGTTATTCTGGAATTACACTTTGAAACTGAAAACCAAAACATCTCACAATAGATTAATCCAATATCCACTACAATCAATGGGAATCTTCCCATTGATTTCAAGGGATGTTAGGTCAGGAATCACAGGTGCAGTTCCCATTTTGCACGACCTCTTACTCACTCACCACATTCACTGTAATAGGAACATTCTACATTTCTAAAATAAGTTTTCCATAAAGAATCTTCTAGCCTTTGGACAGTAAAGGAAAATAATTCTGATTGAATGTTTTATTTAGGCCAAAGAGGAGAGTGTCTAAAAACTGTAGAAAAGAAAACAAGAGTTGACCTTTCAGTCAGTGAAGAATTTAGAGCAAGGTTTTCTTTGTCAGAAAAGAAGGAGCAGAAAGAACAATAATAGATAAAAATAATATTAAAAAGTACATGATGTTCAGATTGAAGAAAAGGTGTAGTGATCATCTCAAACACCAGCAGAAAGTATTTGTTCTGGAATCTATCATGTGAATTCCTAATTTTTCTGACAACATAAACAAATGAAGAACACTAGAATATGCTTTCCAAAGAGTAGATATTGTTTCTTATCTTTGCTTATAACTCCCCTTTCTTCATCTCCTTTTGTTCAGCAGCATTGCACAATCAGGTGTTAAAGCATTTCATTTGCTGAATAAAGTGGAAGGCAACATTCAGCCATAATGGAGACAAATGACAGCTTCATTCCCAGTACCACTGGATGAAGGTAATTACTGCTGCTGTCACAGTCCTGGCACATATCACTGCCTGTAGAATAGCCCCACCCCATTGGAAAAATATGGTTGTCAGAACTGAATCATTTTTTCCCCTCTGCAGCTGTCCAAAATGATTAAAAGGTTTTGTATTTTAAGACCCTTTTTCATAATATTATTAACATGGAAAACAGTTAATGAGCCATTACTAAGTTGGATGTCCCATTTGTGCTCCCTGTTAATAGAATAATAAACGAATAGAAAACTCTTTCTTGCAGCTTTGAAATACATAGCTAGATGTTGTTATATTTTAGATTGCATTTTGTGCTAACCATCTTGATAGATTAATTACAACTAAAAGCCATAAAGCTGAAAAAAATCATGTTATGACTCATTTGTCTGTCTCATACTTTTTGTTTTCTCTTGGTATACGCTAAACAGAAAGCAACATGTCATAAGGCAGAATAAATGCTGGCAACAGCTGATCAGGAAGATATAAGTTACAGGAAGCTAAGTGTTTATTGGTCTTAAAGTGTCACTTTTTATTGTTTTGTATTAAAAACACAAAATTCAGCAATCTGACAGATAGGAAAGATGTATTGCCTGTAATCTATAATTAGTCTTTATTCTTGTTTTGTCAATATACAACTGTATATTCTCCAGCATCTTTAAGCAGTTTTTAAGTTGAGTATATCTTGTATAACTAAAAGGACTTAATGAAGCTTTAGTTTCTTTTCCATGTGAGCACTCCATCTTACAGTATCATTGAGAACTAGGAATACAGAGGAAATATGGCAACAAAGTGGATCTCTCATGCTTTGCACCAATGCTTTTATTAAAATTAAGTTGTTGTATCTTAATAGTGAAATCTACTGATGATGCAAAATGAAGCTGTTTATACGCAGGACTGAATTGAACTATTTTTAAGAGAAAAGTATTTACACGTAGATATATAAAAAAAATAAAGACCACTTTCAAGGTTGTAGAATTGTCCTGATTATTGGGAGAGGAGAGGAGATATTGGCAAAATTAGTTTATCTATACATATGTTTATTAAACTATAAAAAGCATTAAAGGGGACACATGTCTTCCATTTCCCAATGAACCTAGAAATGGCAGGGGAGTGGGTGTGCTCAGTCCTGCTTCACTCCAAACAACTCAGTACCTTCCCGTCTCTTTGTTCTACACCGGGGCATGAAGCAGTCAGTCTAACGGGACCAGAGTCCGTGCTGAGCTTCCCTCCTCCTCTCCTCACTCCCCAGGTTGGGCTCTCTTCCTCCACCACTCCCAGGCTCACATCTGCAGGCAAATCAATGCAGTCACAGCCTCACCCATCTCCTCCAGCCAGCCCACAGGTCAGGCACCCTGCAGGACCTTGAATGACTCTGCTCCGGCTGCCAGCAAAAGTCCAGCCAAAGTCAGCAGGGAATTTTCAACTTTCCCCATGTCTCCCACACTCTCAGAGATGACATGTAGGGCGATCATGTGCTCCGCACCAATCATGTATTATCCCACCAGGTTTCTGTGATGCCAACAATGTAATAGTTGCATTTATTTATTAGCACTTCCAGTTCTTCCTGCTTATTACCCATACTTCTCGCATTTGTATATAGGCATCTAAGATACTGATTTGATCTTGCCTCCCAGTTTTGCCCTGACCCTCCTTTCTCTCTGCAATTATAGCTCACTTTCCCTCCCATTTCCGACTCATCTCCCAGGTCTCCATGTTCTCCACTTACCTGTGGGCTTTGCTCATCTGTCCCCATCGAAACTAGTTTAAAGCCCTCCTCACTAGGTTAGCCAGTCTGTGTTTAAATAGGGTTTTTCCCCTCCTCGAAAGGTGAATACCATTTCCTCCTAGCAGTCCTTCCTGGAATAGCATCCCATGGTCAAGGAAGCCAAAGCCCTCCTGGCGACACCATCTTCGCAGCCAGGCATTCACCTCCACGATGCACCTGTCTGTGCCCAGGCCCCTACCTTTGACAAGAAGGATTGAAGAGAATACCACCTGCGCTCCAAACTCCTTCACCCGTACTCCCAGAGCCCTGCACTCACTCTTGATCCACTCAGTGCCACACCTCGCAGTATCATCCGTGCCCACATGGATGAGTAGCATGGAGTAGTAGTCAGAGGGCTGGATAATCCTCAACAATGCCTCTGTAATGTCTTGGATACAGGCCCCCAGCAGGCAGCATACCTCCCAAGATTAAATGTCAGGGCAACAGATGTGTGCCTCCGTCTCCCTCAGAAGAGAGTCTCCGACCACCACTACACTACGTTTCCTATTCACAGTGGTGGCAGCAGACCTCCCAGCCTAAGGGTACGAAGTTTCTCCTCCTCTGCTTTAGGGGGTGATTCCTTCTCTCCTGTGTTGGAGAAAAACTTAGTTTTTGCTTTTTTTTTGGGTGCAGCAAAATTAAATACTTTATTATTTCTTCAGTAATTACAATAGAGGGAGGGAGTGCCCTAGGACACAGGGTTGCCCTAGTCCTGGACAGGTCTCTCAACAGGTAAACAATTACAGCAAGTTTTAGAACCATAATGTATGTACATGTAATATGCTGGGGTACCCTTAGGGGGTGAGGTGGAATGTTTAGACTGTTCCTTTCCCATTTTCCACTTACACACACAGGGAAGGTGCCCTGTCTGCGCTAGCGGCTTATAAACTAAGGATTTCTCCCTACAGGGTACTTACACAGGAGAGACTAATGAGAATGACCACGACTCTCCTACACCTCCCTTCAGCAAAGAGCGTCGGCTAGTCTCTAGGAGACGGCACCGCTTACTCTGATTGCGTCCAGTGAGATGATCAGACTGTTAGTAGCCCACACGGAAAGGAAGGGGAGGGAAAATGGGTTCACACGCTCCTAGACCCAGGTAGCTTCCTCGCCGGACGATGCCAGGCCGAGTCAGCCTACCATGGGTCGGATCTCCTAAAGATCCACTAGTTACCGGGCTTGCGTTAGAGTAGTCCTGGTCACTTTTGCTTTACAGGGTACTCTGGGCGTTTTTTGGTAACAGTCACTTACACTGGTGTACACACACACACACCAAGGCCTTTATTTTTATTACTACAATGCATTTTTACCTTACGTCCGGACCCAATACCATGAGGCGGTATGACAACCCCTCTTGAGGCGGTAAAAACCCCTTAGTACCGGTGCATACCTAATGCATTTACCTATGCATTACCTAATGCATTTACCTATTCATTAACTTTGTTGGCCAACCCAGCAGTTCTCCAATACTGCTATAAACTAACCTTGTTGGGGCCTTTCCCCAATACCACTTGCTGCACACTTGCTGATCTTGCTGCACACTCAATAAGTTCCGATGGCGTGAGCCCAACAGAGACAGACGTCCTCATGGATAGTCCTCTTCCGATACCCCAATAGAGATTTCAAAAGGTCTCATACCTCTCATGTGGCGCCATGGAGTTCGAAGGGGAACGATTCGTAGTAGCCATCTGTGGGTCCGTGGGCGTTGCCATCCCAGACGAGCCCCCAAATTGTCGGAGAAAAACTCAGTTCTCACTTTTTATTTGAATGCAGCAAAATTAAATACTTTATTATTTCTTCAATAATTACAATAAAAAAATGCCCTAAAACACAAAGTTGCCCTAGTCCTAAACAAGTCTCTCAACAAATAAACAATTACAGCAAGCATTTATACCTTTATTACAAACAATAACAAGCAATAATACAAACAATAATAAGCAACAACTGCATTTTGTTTATACATAAGCCATCCTGCTATTTTATTTTTCTCACTTCTAAAAAACACCAATCTACATATTTAGTTATCAGTTGCAAAGTCATAATAACTTCTCAACACAGTTTCTTTCCCTTTCGCCTTACACCATCCTTGCTTCTACAAGTCTTACGTCATTAAAGTTATAATGTAGCCTAACTCTTGCTAACTACTAGCCTAACTCTTGCTAACTAACTAACATGCATTAAAATCCCCTTCAAATCCTTGTTAATTCTTTCCCTACTTCCACACCTGTATCAAGAAAAGCATAACGGTTTCCTATTACCACGGTGGGAGGGTTTGGAGCAGGGGTGGAGCACTGCCTGCTGCCAGAAGTAACCAGCTGCCAGTGTCCATCCTGAGCCATCTCCTCCTCCACCAGTGGTGTGTCAGCAGTCCTGTGTACTGGGACAGCTACCTCAGCTATCTCCACATGGACACTGTCCGGGAATTGCTCGTGGATTTGGATGTTCCTCAACCTAGCCACCTCCTCCTTTAGCTCTCCCACCTGCTGCTTGAAAGATTCCACCAGCAGGCACCTTTCACATTGAATCGTCTCCCCAGCCTGGATATCAGTAAGTGGGAATTGCAAGTCACAGTCTCTGCAAAACCACACCAGGATCTGGGTAGAAGCATCCATGCTCAGGCACTCTTTCTGGCTACAGGTGCAGGTGGAGGAGACAGAAGCAGTGCTGGCACAGGTGTTGCAGGTCTCCCTAACCATTGTAGGCCTCCCACTGTCAAACTCCCTCTCAAACTCCCCTGTTTGCAGCCCCCTGGTCACTCTGCCTCTGGCTTTTAAAGCCTGCTTGCCTAGGTCAGTTCCACCCCCTCGTGAGTCACACTGGGGAAGCAGTGTGATCAAATAATAATAATCATCTGATGCCATAATGAATCTGTTTTTATTTCTTTTCCTTTCTGCTTCCTGAATACCAGATTTAAGTCTGTTTTATTTTAAACATGTATCCAAGCTTTCATTTCAAATATAGAATATCAGAGTCTTAGGATTTTATCTACTTAAGAATGTGTGGAAACATAATGGTAGTTGTCACAGTTTAACTACCCACACTCAGGCTTTCAGATCCCCAGCTATTTTCTTCCTTGGGTGGGGATCTGCATCTCTCTTCCCTCTGATCAAGTTATTTCCAGGCTGCACACTTCCCTGTCTTCACTGTATTATTCCCAGAAGAAATAGGCTGTCCAAGCATAGCTACATGCTTTCTCTTCTGAGGGCTTGTCTACATTACCTGCTGGATCGACGGGCAGCGATTGATCCAGCAGGGGTTGATTCATCGTGTCTAGTCTAGACACGATAAATTGATCACCAAGAGCTCTCCCGTCAACTCCGGTACTCCACCAGAGTGAGCGGCACAGGCAGAGTTGACAGGTGAGCATCTGCTGTTGACTCACTGCAATGCTGAAGTTGCGTAACTTAGATCGATCTGCACCCATAGTGTAGACCAGGCCTTAGACTGATAACAGAGTTACCATACAGTTCCTTCTATGCAAGCATGTTTTAAAATCACTATGGGAAAAAACATATTAAAAACAATAAAAGAACCTACACACAGGCTAATAAGTTTACCAGAGATTATCCCAACCATAACATGGGTTCCTGCAGAAGCAGTTCTTCCAAACCCCAAACAAGGGTTTTCTTTTGCCCTCACAAGTTCATCACATCTTCAAGTCAAACCAAGCACACTCATAACAAGTTTAGTCCACCCTTTATATGTTACAGGGGTCTTTGAACTGGAGTTTCCAGGGGCAGGAAATTAGTAGACAATGGGTTTTCTCCCAAGGCTGCAGCTTTAAAAGGATAGATTTGAAGTGGGTCACTTGCATTCTCCTTACAACTTTAAAGGCATTGCTCCCAAAAGCCCATTGGAATTCCTAATGCCTTTCAGAGATTGCATTGGTCAGTCTCCTAGAAGAGGCACAAACATACAATTCCACAATAATACATACACAATTGCATTTATAATACAGTGGCCCTAAAGGTATTAAAATTACTGAATTAAGTTAAACTTTATTGAATAAAAGTTGAGATTAAACTAGCTAGAGACATAAACAGCAACAAGAAAACATTCTACAAATATATTAGAAACAAGGGGAAGGCCCAAGGGCGGGGGGAAATACAGTAACAGAAAATGTCATAAATGTTAAATGATTTTTTTTTTGTTTCAGTTTTCACTAAAAAGGTTAGTAGCCATTAGACACCACCCTCGTCTTTCTCCTGTCTCCACTGTTGCTGCTGTTCCCTTCCAATTCCCACCTCGTAGTCAGTGGGTGGGTCCGCTGGGTGATGTGGAGGACACCAATCCTAACTGAATCTTGAGGTGCTACCACAAAAGAAATAATATACAAACTTAGAATGTATATGCAACATTAGTTCTAGTTCTGAATTCCTCATTCAAATGAGGTTGAAAGTGGATGTGTGGGAGAGAAATATAGTAATGAGAGTGCCATTATCTTTAGGTCTGATATCTCATGGGGCCATCAGCAAATTATACATTAACAATGTATCTGAGTTCCCAACTTTCCAATTGTGTACAATAATAGAGCCTTGTCCTGAAAACTCTTACTACTGGATTATTATTTACTATCAGAGTAACAGCAAGTCAAGTCAATGGGACTACTTTCTGGTAGAAAGTGCTGTGCCCGGTGGTATCAATAAGTGGTTGTAAAATTAGGTCCTTAGTTTCTAGCCCTAGTGATTTACAAGATGATGTGCATAAAAATAGTCACTGTTCTCTCAGACTAAATATAAATATATACTATTTACCAGACAGGGCAGGATGATTGCAGCATCCCAAATATCCAGGGCTAGGCCACTCCTATTCTATTTTTTGTTCTAATTTACATTTTGTATGCAGTCCTTGAGCATACTGCTTTATAAACCTATAGAACAGACACAGGGCTGGATTTATCCAAGAGATTGGTATTTTTATTTCATATTCTAATGAACAGATGGCATTACTATTAATTATTTATCAGAATCAAAAGTTAAACGTAGTTTAATGCTAATTAGTGAATTTCTGTATATACCATGAAACAACTAACACTGACAGTATGTAGATAAGATCACAAGCTGGTATTTGAGAAGAGCTGATTTAAGTAAATCTAGAAATTTGGTCATTATCTAAAGTGCTCTGCCATTTAACAGATAAACTTTTGAGCAAGTAAATATATCCACTCTTTATGGGTTGTATTGCATGTTATATAAACCTGAACAATCCTCAAGACTGGAGATGGGGTGAGGGGAAGGAAGCATACCAACTAAATGGGTGTTGTCTACAGGAATTATGCTTGTCACCTCTGTAAGACATAATGATGCTGACAGCACACTATATCTACATAAGAGCATGCACTCACCACAGTGATGCTTTGCCAGGTCTCTCTCTCACTCTGTATGTCTGTGTGTAGTGAGGAATGTCTGGATTCCCACCATAACATGTCCCATCATGGGCAGTAAGCACTGCCATCAGCACTATCCCTCTCCCTGTGTTGTTGTTATTCTTATTAAGGTATGGAAAGCTTGTATTTAACATTTACACTATTTTTAGGTAAGCATTAAACAAGTATGGGCTGGATGAATGGACGGTAAGGTGGATAGAAAACTGGCTAGATGGTCGGGCTCAACGGGTAGTGATCAATGGTTCCATGTCTAGTTGGCAACCGGTATCAAGTGGAGTGCCCCAAGGGTCGTTGCTGGGGCCGGTTTTGTTCAATATCTTCATTAACGATCTGGAGGATGGTGTGGACTGCATCCTTAGCAAGTTTGCAGATGACACTAAAGTGGGAGGAGTGGTAGATACGCTGGAGGGTAGGGATAGGATACAGAGGGACCTAGACAAATTAGAGGATTGGGCCAAAAGAAATATGATGAGGTTCAACAAGGACAAGTGCAGAGTCCTGCACTTAGGACGGAAGAATCCCATGCACTGCTACAGACTAGGGACTGAATGGCTGGGCAGCAGTTCTGCAGAAAAGGACCTAGGGGTTACGGTGGACGAAAAGCTGAATATGAGTCAACAGTGTGCCCTTGTTGCCAAGAAGGCTAATGGCATTTTGGGTTATATAAGTAGGGGCATTTCCAGCAGATCAAGGGACGTGATCATTCCCCTCTATTCAGCACTGGTGAGGCCTCATTTGGGGTACTGTGTCCAGTTTTGGGCCCCACACTACAAAAAGGATGTGGATAAATTGGAGAGAGTCCAGCGGAGGGTAACAAAAATGATTAGGGGGCTGGAGCACATGACTTATGAGGAGAGGCTGGGGGGAACTGGGATTGTTTAGTCTGCAGAAGAGAAGAATGAGGGGGGATTTGATAGCTGCTTTCAACTACCTGAAAGGGGGTTCCAAAGAGGATGGATCTAGACTGTTCTCAGTGGTAGAAAATGACAGAACAAGGAGTAATGGTCTCAAGTTGCAGAGGGGGAGATTTAGGTTGGACATTAGGAAAAACTTTTTCACTAGTAGGGTGGTGAAGAACTGGAATGGGTTACCTAGGGAGGTGGTGGAATCTCCTTCCTTAGAGGTCAGGCTTGACAAAGCCCTGGCTGGGATGATTTAGTTGGGTTTGGTCCTGGTTTGAGCAGGGGGTTGAACTAGATGACCTCCTGAGGTCCCTTCCAACCCTGATATTCTATGATTCTATGATTATATAACACAGCAATGAAAGCCTGCCCTAGCTTTAGCCAGTTTAAATCACACTTAGAGCCTGCTCCTGCTTCACTGATGATGAGAAGCCCATAAACAGCAGTTGAAGCCCATGTCATTTTTCATCTTTGGATACTCCGACACATTCAGACTTGATGTCAGTGGCTACAGCTCCACAGACTTTAGTAGACTATAACTTGCTTACACTACATCTGTGTTTGGCCAAATGTTCTGTTCCTTTTCTACCCTCTGCAGGTCAGAGTCCTGTGTCTCAAAATGACAAATAACCTTCGGTCACTGCAGCCACACCACACATTCTGACTCAACAATGAAAGCTACTCCACACACTCCCCAAGCTCAGGATTGCTTGCAACCAAATTATGGCTGCTTTTCAGTTGCAAATACGGCGTGGGGAGGCATGAGAGGCTTCCTGCAACCTCTCTTTGTCCAGCATATCAGCACAGAAACAGCCATAATTTGGCCCTATTGCTTTTATAAATTGGAGGCTCAATTCTTCTTCATGCTATTTTCTTCATATTTTAGTTCATGATTAGACCCATTGACTTCAATAGGACTGCTAATGGACTACTGTGATATTCAAGGCGAGTAAGGGTATAATTATTCCCAAGCCAGTTGATGCAGCAATGGAGACTGACATAAATCAGAAATGTATCATTTAAAAATGTTTTGATAAATGATCATTTAAAAAATATCCAAAAACCAAAACATTATTCAGAATCTACACTCCTGGGGATTGTTTAGTTACATGAGTACAGTATGTTGACATTCTGTGCTTCAGCACTACATCTCTGAACAAATCACCTGGCAGTTACTCACCTGGCAGAGGCTACAAATCGCTCAGTGTATATTTTATAGATCAATGTACAAATAAAAAAAATATGATTTTCCTTGGAAGTCTGCCGGTTGTACACTAATACCAGTGGGTGAACTGTGAGCGGGTGAAGACTAACAATTTCAGGGAAAATAATGCCCTTGTAGTACAATTATTGATTTATGAAATCTTAATTCAAAGCAATTTTTTTGTGATTTACCCTTATACCCAAGTTTTCTTATGTTTGTTCAACCGATACATATTAGCTTCCAAGATGATTCCTCCGAAGATGTATTCAATCTAATGATTTATTCTTTTTTCCCTCTAATCTTTTTCTCCTATTCCCTGATCATTCATTTGATCAAGGGTGTCAAACCACTAGCCCATGAGTCTGCTCTTTCCTGCTTCCTCTATGTACGTGGCTTGTCTTGACGTTCAACTTTTGCAGACTCTAAGCTTTCATTTAAAAAAAGCAATTTTTTAGCCCTCATGACTGTAGAAATAACCCTCCAGCTTCTTGAAACACGATGAAGTCAAGGTCAAGTTAGGAATGCAGAATTTTATCCTATATCTTCTCCAGTATTATATATTTTCAGATACTGTTTGAGCACCAAAGTTCTGATTTAATGCCCATTTAAGTCAATAGAAATGCTTCCATTGACTTATGTGGGAGCTGCATCAAGCCTTGAAGGAAAACCTATACATAAATTATATTAAAAAAATCAAAACATAGACAACTCTTCCCCTGTCTAGTTAAAGGAACATTAAGGTTGCAAAGTCAAGCCCACAAGAAATTAATACCACAATTAAGGTTGCCTGTGCAGCCTACATTTTACCCCCTTGTGCGTAGACATTACGCTAAAGCCTTTAATTTCGTGATCACATATTTTTTCCACAACCAAATTTCAAGTCTCTCTGCTTTACATCATGGAGGTGGTAGTGCGTCACAACAAAACATTTTTAAATAATAGAGACAAAAACAAATGCTTTTCCCTAGTCTCATTCTTGAAAATGACAGAATTTTTTGCTGAATTTTTCTAAAATGATTTAGCTTGAGGTGAAGACATGGCATGAAAAACTTCAGCCCAAATGGTTAAACTTTGGCACAATTAAAAGCAATTGAAAACAGGAGTAATAATGTAAAGGGTTAGACACCCTTAACTAATGATGCCAGTACAAGCACTGCCTATTATAAAAAAAATCTGAGTTTGGTATTTAATTTATGTATTTTTCTGCCCTCCATTCATTTATATCAATACAACAAGCCAACTTTTCTGCCCCAGAAGTTCCAGGTTTAAGGATCTGAATGGGTCTCTTTTGAATTTTTGGGACCGATTTAGCCCATGTGTAGTGCCAATTGAAGTCAATATAGCTATACCATATACGAATTTAACCTATTATTTCTAGTGGCCAAAACAGAACTGTACTTTTTCATGTACTCTATTTTCATCATGAGTATCATTTCCTGAGTGACATAGTAATTTTAGGGCATTCTTGTTACTCTAAGCCTATGTACTTTGTCAAAACCAAAGAAGGAAGCAGGAAGATATACATCCCTAGTAGCAAGCAAATTCTTCCATAGGCCGGATGGCTGCAACTCCAATGGGAGATGTGTCCACTTACTCCAGGATAGAATTTGGTACTAATAAGAAGATCCTCCCCCCACCCAAGAAAAGAGACATTAACTCTTTTATCATGAACTAAAGGTCTTTGAAAAAATAATCACATAATTAATATACCCTTTCCTGTGAAGCATCAGGAAGAAAATTGTTTTGAATTAGAGACAGACAAACCTAATATAAAGAGACTGATTGGGCTTTGATCAGATTGCAAACCAACTTGAACATGACATATAAAAATAGCCAAGAGGATATTTGTAATTCTGTCGAGGAGACCAATCATACTTTATGCTTTCCTCTTAGGAAAGGAAGATGGTTACAGCGGTGCGAAGTTCTGTTCCACGAGGAATTTGTGTGCCAGGTCTGAAACAGACCAAACAGAGCCCCATCCAGTGTAAATTGTCCATGCTACCAGTGAAGACAGTGGAGCAACGTTGATTTACTCCATCTGAGCATCTGTGCATTGACAGTGCAAAGGAAGCATGCCTGAGCTCAGACAATGGTTTTTTCAAATAGATCACCATATTTCTACATCATTTCCATTATACATTTCCCTGGCTTGTGTATTTCTGCAATATAATGCACTCCTATTTATGTAAAATGATCTGATTTTCTGCATTTGTCTTCTACACTGTGTAAATATTTGGGGAGAAGATGGCAGCTTTTGAGTCACAGCCCATTATAGAGGTGTCAGCTTCTGGAGTCACTATGCTTGAAAGAGCTACAATGCCCCTAGGAGATTTGGGGAAGAACACACTTGTGAAAAAGCCTTGGAGAATGCCATGGGGATGAAACCAATATGGTTCTAAAGGGATTAAATAGGGCTCCATAGAAATCACTCTGTGCCCAGAAGCTGGGGTGTGATGCAGCTTCTGGCCCTAAATCCAGTGTAGGTAGCCACAAGAGGATCATCTGGTTGTAGAGAGATCCTCCAGTGGTGCAGAGCCACTGTAGCACAACCTATGGCAGCCCTCTCACGGCTGCTGGCATAATGGTATGGTCAGGGGGAAATGTATGTTCAGAGCTTTGCTTCCCTAGGCTTCACAGGTTTTCCTTTACACCATTGTTATTTGTCATATCTTAGATCAGTTATATGGCTGCTCTAAATCGTACCAGGAGACCAAGCCAGCACATGGAAGACTATAATCAAATGAGTGGAAAGCCACCTTTATATCTTTCGAGAGCTATGCTGTGGGCACCTTAGCTATAGTCAAAGAGCTGAGACAAAGAATTAACATAATTTTAATACATTTTTTTAACCACCTGATAGAAGCCTCTAGGAGAGGTATAATTCTCTATTGCAATCTATTAGATTGTTCCAATAGGTTATTGTCTATTAGATTCTATATTCTAAATTCTGTTTAACTCATCCATAAATTACCCCAGCCCGCCTACTCAGGTCCATTAGGTGATACAGAATCGGGGTAGAGACCAGTAGCCCCCCACCTTTGCCTTTGGAAAGTCTAGAACTAGCCTTCAGTTTCTCCCATTCCTTGTAATCCAGGAGTGAAAGAAATGGGGTTATGACTTCACAGCTGTGCAAGGGAGTGTATGGACACCAAATAATGGTTCTGGGGTTTGTTTTTTAATACTTTCAAATATTTAATTTTTTTTACACCACATTACATGTATTACACTATATTACCTGTATTACAGTAGTTTGAAAATAACACTGATCTACAGCCAAAATGCTTCTGAAATAAATGTAGTCTAACTTTACTAATTCTGGGACACTGAGAATGAAAATGATACTTAAAATTGTTGATTGGCTCTAGTTTTCAAGTTATGCTATTGGGTCAGTATATACGACCCTTGACTTGGGAATAGCGGAGGATAAGTGAGTTATAAAGGGAAGGGATCTCAATTTAAACCAGAAATGACTAAAATACATCTTTGACTGGATCTATGAATAAATCTATGACTGGGTTTGGACAGTACTTGCTTTTTAGGCAAAACAATGAATGATGCAATCTGAAGCTGGTATTGTGTCATACTTTATATGAATTGCATCATGTTATTCCTAGAAGTCATGGATGATGCAATCAAAACGAAGCTTACATCACTCTGCTGAACAAATTGCCCTATATCAGCTCTAGAAATCATACAGTGTCGTGCTCTCTTATTTGTCAGTGTTTGATTTTGCAAAGGGACACATTTCTATTTAGCCAAAGTGAGCAGAGATGCCTCGTACTTGTGTGAACAGTGCAGATAACTTCTGCTATGTTTGTGGTGAAGTGACTTTTGCATCACAAAAGCACAGTATAACCACTATGGTTAAGAAAGCCTATCACCTTTATTTTGGCTGCAAAATTGGAGATCAGGACAAGAGGTGGGCCCCACACATATGCTGCAACACTTGTGCAACAAATCTTCGCCAGTGGTTGAACAGGAAAAGGAAATCTATGCCTTTTGCAGTGCCAATGATTTGGAGAGAGCCAACAGATCATACCAGCAATTGTTACTTCTGCATGGTGCCTCCAGTTGGGAAAGGTGTGTCAAAGAAGAAAAAGTGGACTGTGCATCATCCAAACATCCCATCAGCTATACGCCCAGTACCCCACGGAGAAGGACTGCCGGTTCCTGATGCACCAGAATCATTCTCACTTGAGTCAGACGAGGAAGAGGAAGAGGATGAAACTTCTGGTCCTGAACCATCAATGTCACAGGACCCACATTTTCTCCCATCCTCCTCCTCTGAACTACACCTCATAACACAAGGTGAACTGAATGACCTTGTCAGGGATTTGGAACTACCCAAGAGTAAGGCAGAGCTGTTGGGCTCCAGACTACAGCAGTGGAATCTTCTGGCAGGTGATGTTAGGGCTTCCATGTTCCGTGACCGTCAAAAGGATCTTGTCCCATTCTTCTACATGGAAGGTGATCTTGTAGCCTGCAACAACATCGATGGTGTGATGGCAGCCCTCAACATGGTTCACGATCCAGATGAGTGGAGACTGTTCATTGATTCATCGAAGACGAGTCTACAAGCTGTTTTACTGCATAATGGCAATGTTTTGCCATCAATTCCAGTTGGTCATGCAGTCCATATGAAGGAAACCTATGACAACATGAAAACTTTTGAGGTGCATAAACTATGACCAACATCAGTGGCAGCTTTGTGGCAATTTGAAGGTTGTTGGTCTCTTGCTTGGTCTGCAGACTGGATACACAAAGTACTGCTGTTTTCTCTGCGAATGGGATAGTCGTGCAAGAGATTCCCACTACATCAAGAAAGACTGGCCACTCTGACAGTCATTGGAGCCTGGGAAGAAAAGTGTTCAGCATCCACCACTTGTTGAATCAAGGAAGATTTTGTTACCACCCTTACACATCATAGAATCATAGAATCATAGAATCTCAGGGTTGGAAGGGACCTCAGGAGGTCATCTAGTCCAACCCCCTGCTCAAAGCAGGACCAAACTCAACTAAATCATCCCAGCCAGGGATTTGTCAAGCCTGACCTTAAAAACCTCTAAGGAAGGAGATTCTACCACCTCCCTAGGTAACCCATTCCAGTTCTTCACCACCCTACTAGTGAAAAAGTTTTTCCTAATATCCAACCTAAACCTCCCCCTCTGCAACTTGAGACCATTACTCCTTGTTCTGTCATCTTCTACCACTGAGAACAGTCTAGATCCATCCTCTTTGGAACCCCCTTTCAGGTAGTTGAAAGCAGCTATCAAATCCCCCCTCATTCTTCTCTTCTGCAGACTAAACAATCCCAGTTCCCTCAGCCTCTCCTCATAAGTCATGTGCTCCAGCCCCCTAATCATTTTTGTTGCCCTCCGCTGGACTCTCTCCAATTTATCCACATCCTTCTTGTAGTGTGGGGCCCAAAACTGGACACAGTACTCCAAATGAGGCCTCACCAGTGCTGAATAGAGGGGAATGATCACATCCCTCGATCTGCTGGAATGCCCCTACTTATACAACCCAAAATGCCATTAGCCTTCTTGGCAACAAGGGCACACTGTTGACTCATATTCAGCTTTTCGTCCACCGTAACCCCTAGGTCCTTTTCTGCAGAACTGCTGCCCAGCCATTCGGTCCCTAGTCTGTAGCAGTGCATGGGATTCTTCCGTCCTAAGTGCAGGACTCTGCACTTGTCCTTGTTGAACCTCATCATATTTCTTTTGGCCCAATCCTCTAATTTGTCTAGGTACCTCTGTATCCTATCCCTACCCTCCAGCGTATCAACCACTCCTCCCAGTTTAGTGTCATCTGCAAACTTGCTAAGGGTGCAGTCCACACCATCCTCCAGATCGTTAATGAAGATATTGAACAAAACCGACCCCAGCACCAACCCTTGGGGCACCCCAATTGATACCGGCTGCCAACTAGACATGGAACCATTGATCACTACCCGTTGAGCCCGACCATCTAGACAGTTTTCTATCCACCTTACTGTCCATTCATCCAGCCCAGACTTCTTTAACTTGCTGGCAAGAATACTGTGGGAGACTGAATCAAAAGCTTTTCTAAAGTCCAGAAATAGCACATCCACTGCTTTCCCCTCATCCACAGAGCCGGTTATCTCATCATAGAAGGCAATTAGGTTAGTCAGGCATGACTTGCCCTTGGTGAATCCATGCTGACTGTTCCTGATCACTTTCCCCTCCTTTAAGTGGTTCAGAATTGATTCCTTGAGGACCTGTTCCATGATTTTTCCAGGGACTGAGGTGAGACTGACTGGCCTGTAGTTCCCTGGATCTTCCTTCTTCCCTTTTTTAAAGATTGGCACTACATTAGCCTTTTTCCAGTCATCCGGGACCTTCCCCGATCGCCATGATTTTTCAAAGATAATGGCCAATGGCTCTGCAATCTCATCGGCCAACTCCTTTAGCACCCTCGGATGCAGCGCATCCGGTCCCATGGACTTGTGCTCGTCCAGCTTTTCTAGCTGGGTCTGATGAAGAACTTTGTCAAGGCAATTGACAAAACACAAGCAGCTTTCAAGTACCTCCGTGGAAAATTTCCAAGGTTAAGTGAAGCTAAGATAAAGGAAGGTGTCTTTGTTGGTCCTCAGATTCATGAACTTCTTCGAGATGATGCATTTGACCATGCACTGCGTGGCAAGGAAAAGACGGCATGGAAAGCCTTCCAGTTAGTGGCAATAAATTTTCTCGGAAACAACAAGGCAGACAACTACAGGTTGTTGGTGGAAAACCTCCTCAAGGCATACAAAAGCCTTGGTTGCAACATGTCACTAAAGATACATTTTTTGCACTCTCATCTAGATTTTTTTCCACCGAACTGCGGAGCAGTGAGCGACGAGCACGGCGAGCAATTTCACCAGGACATTACAACAATGGAGAAACGCTATCAGGGCAAATGGAGCCCATCAATGCTTGCAGACTATTGCTGGACAGTGACAAGAGATGCTCCATTTAATAAATACAAGAGACAAGCCAAGAAGCTCCGAGTAGACACTGAATAGGACTAAACTATGTACATAATAGTTTTTTGCCTTTTGTTTCATAATAAATTTTAGTTAGATAACCCTTTTGCTGATTTTTAAAGTGTTACATAAACAGGACAGGTGAAATATTATCATGTAAAGCAACCATAAACACATGAAAAGACCTAGGTTTACAATTTATGATTAAAACTCTACTATCTACACAATATACATAGACATAAAATGTAAAAACTTACATAACTTAGAAACAGTAGCCAATCAGTTGTTTTAATTGTCATATTTGAATTCAGCACATCAAAATACATAATAAATAGCACATTTTATCTCTGAAGCAGACGACTTCTTAAAAATTGTAGACCAGTGTATTTGAGTTGTTCTAATTATTAGTAGTATTATTGTACCTAGATGTCACTACTGATATTGGGGGCCCATTGTGCTAGGTACTGTTGAGACACATAGGATGAGACAGTCACTTCCTCAAACAGCTTTCAATAGGAATTAGAAGAGAAGAACAAGATAAGGAGACTGAAATCATTTGTGTAGTCAAAAAGGTAGAGAAATGAGAAGAACAGAGTTGCGGGATGGTTGGAATTGTACAGAGCCTAGGAGAGAAGAAGACGTAGTACTTTTATAAGATCACAAAGACTCTCATTTCTTTAAGTAATGAAAACTACTTGAGACTGGGACAGAGCAAATTCCCTTATCTAGATGACAAAATCTTTGCATTTATTAATAATCCTAAAGAGCTATTTGTCTATCTTGACATAGGAAATTAAGCCTGACCTTTTCAAAAGGATTATTAAGAATGGAGCTTTCTGCGATGAAAATGCAGATTTCTGGTCTTACTAAAATCAGTGTTGTTTGTCCTGGAGGGAAAAAACAGTGTGCATTATCACAATGGCAGAACAGCACTCATGATTATTCTTGTTCAAAACATGTTTGAATCAGACCAACAGGGAATTTTGAATGACAATTCAACTATATATTGAAAAAATAATGATGTTTTACACAATATGATACAGGAACATCAAATATCTGCCAACATAAAATGTTTTTTTCCAACTATGTAATCTCCCATTAGATCCCTTTGAACTGAATAACTATAAAGTATTTTCAGTGGTGAAATATTATAATATATTATAAATGGAAAAATATTAATTTATTGTTGGAGGATCAAATAATTGGAGGATTCAATAAAATAACTTTATTTTCTATTTTTCACCAGAAAAAAATATTTGGTTTGAAACCATCAAGTAAGGTGGCTTTCACCCAATATGCATTTTAGACCTTTAGCCAGCAGGACTGGAATATAATCCAGGGAATATATAGGCTAGTTGGGTTTCAAGAAAAGTTAACTGTAGGAGGTATTTTTGTTAAAAGCTGGTAAAAAGTCTATTACAGATAATTAGGAAGTCCAAATATGGTTACCAATCTGTATGTTGTGTATAAAGGCCTCTACAAAGAGAACACAGTAACATGGAGAAATCACTGAAGTGTAAATCTTTATTTCCTTTTAATTTAGGATTACAATACTTCAGTTGGATCTTAATGAGCTGTAGGATATAAGAAAAGTGTCAACATGCAGAATTTTTTATAAAGCTATTGAATTTCAGTTTCTTATTTGCAAAAGTACTGGAAATATTTCAATATATTATACAACCATGAAGGTTCATGTTTAAATGGCTCTTACAACTTGATCATTAACACCGTGAAACAAAAGTATACAAGCTGATTTAGGTCCCAGAAGTACAGCACCTAATCTGAAAATATGTATTTTTAAAACAAGTGATAATATTTTCTTGACGAAACATTAAGTAAATATTTTAATATTCACAAATTAAGCACACATATTAATGTGCTATTTCAAGAAACTTTAGTATTAAGTGGGAGATTGAAGCTGCATCTTATTAGGGCATTTATCATGACATATCTACTTATTTGATAAAATTAATCTAAGGCCTTGTCTACACTACAAGACTATTTCGAATCAACTTAGTTCGAATTTGTGGATTCGACCTTATGAAGTCGAATTTGTGTATCCATACTAAATACACTAATTCGAATTTCTGAGTCCACATTCACGGGGCCAGCGTCGACTTTGGAAGCAGTGCACTGTGGGAAGCTATCCCACAGTTCCCGCAGTCCCCGCTGCCCATTGGAATGCTGGGTAGAGCCCCCAATGCCTGCTGGGGGGAGAAATGTGTCGAGGGTGGTTTTGGGTAAGTGTCGTCATTGAACCGTCAATCACAACCTCCCTCCCTCCCTCCTTGAAAGCGCCTGCGGGCAATCTGTTCGTGCACTTTTCTGGTCAGTGACAGCACGGACGCCACAGCACTGCAAGCATGGAGCCCGCTGCGATCATCGCCGTTTTCTCCTCCTCGCACTTTATCGTCCACCTCTTCCACAGTCAGCTGATGAGAAATTGGGCTACTTTTCAATGGTGCTGCAAGCACTGGGGGACCATAGGGGACGTTTTACAAACATCAACGTCGGGTGGCCGGGCAAGGTTCATGATGCGTGTGTTTTCAGGAACTGTGGGCTGCTCAGACGCCTGCAGGAAGGTAGTTTCTTCCCGGCCCACGAAATAACTGTTGTGGATGTGGAGATGCCTATAGTCATCCTCGGGGACCCAGCCTGCCCGCTAATGCACTTGCTCATGAAGCCCTATACAGGCGCCTGGGACAGCGACAAGGAACTCTTCAAATACCAGCGAGCAGCGAGCAGCGTGACCTGTGACTGTTCAGTTTCTTTACAGGGAAGCTGAACCTGCCCCTGTTTCTTTACCCAGTTACTGCTGACTCTCCTCTTCGGTTACATACCCCGTTCACCCCATTACCCCCACTTCCAGCACACGTGTAAAAATAAAATACATGTCCCATTATTACTTAACAAAGGTTTCTTTATTCATGACTTTTCGTGAAAGGGTTGAAACTGGGACGCAGACTGTGCTGGGTAGGGTGTGCGGTGATGTAAAGACCGCCTCTAAACTCAAGGAATGACAGGCTCCTGCTCCTAGAGCGGTCCGCAGTGCCGGAATGCTTCTTTCAATGGAGCCTGCCATCCCTCTTTATGGAATTCTGTGTGCGGGCGGATATGTGACCTTGTGGTGGAGGAGGACGGATACAGATTCCTCAGCTGCGTGACTCAGCGGTCCAGGACAAGGACCGCTGTATAAGATCTGTAACCGCCCTCCCCCGCTGCAAAGTCACATCTCCCCCGCCCACACAGATCCTGGAAACCACCTCCAAAAACCGACCAGGTTGCCTACTGACTGCACCGTGTGTATGACCCGCTGCTGATCCTGCCCCCGTGTCTGTACCCTGGGAAAGGTGACTGTCCTATGCAATTAACCACCCCCTTCCCCACGCCACCCATTCAAACACAGTCTTCTTTGAAAAAACATAACGGAAACAGTAATTAACAGCAAAGCATTTTTATTAATTAAGTAGACAGTTAGGGGATGGGACTGGGATTGGGACTATTGTGAGTCTGGAAGTGAAGGACTTCGGCAAATGTAGGGTATGAGAGCTTTTGGGTACTTGAGCACTGTGCTGTGGTGCAGTGACAGTATTCACGTCCCCGGCCGCCCCTCCTCCTGATTATTTTCGGTGAGGGGGGTATGGGACTTTGTGGCAGGGGAGTGCGGTTGCAGATACACTGCAGGGTGTCTCTGTCCTCCTGCGGTCCTGCAGAACATCCACAAGGCGCCTGAGCGTGTCCGTTTGCTCCCTCACTAGTCCAAGCAGCGTTTCAGTCGCCTGCTTGTCTTCCTCATGCCACCTCTCCCCCCGTTCGCTGTGTGAGCGCTGGCACAGAGAGACGGTCTCCCTCCACTGGCTCTGCTGGTCCGCCTCTGCTAGGTAGCAGCCCATACGTTCCTCGAACATCTTGTCCCTTGTCTTTTTCTTTCGCCGCCTAATCTTTGCCAGCCTCTGCGAGGGGGATGCTGTGGCAGGTCTGGAGACAGTGGAAGCTGTGAGATGGGAAACAGGGAGTGAATTCCTTGCAAAGATACATTTTTGCGAACAATTAACTGAGTCTAGGCTGTCTCTGTGAATTCTGGGTTGAGACCCCTGTGCCTGCTGGGGCACAAATCATTTTCGCGGTGGATTCTGGGTAAATGTCGCCAGTCACTCCTTCCTCCGGGAAAGCAACGGCAGACAATCATTTCAAGCCCGTTTTCCCAGAATTGCCCTGGCATACGCCATAGCGTGGCAACCATGGACACTGTTTTGCCTTTTGTGTATGTCACCGTATGTGTACTAGATGCCGCTGACAGAGGCGGGCCAGCAGCGCTACACAGCAGCATGCTTTTGCTTTTGCATGACAGCAGAGATGGTTACCAGCCATATTGTACCATCTACCATACCATAAATTGGTAATAAGATGGGCATGGTTACCTGTCCTTTTGCACTGCCCCATTTGGTGCTTTCATAAGTGCCCCTGGCCGAGCAGCCAGGGGCACAAAAGCAAAAATTGGGAATGACTCCCTGAGTCAATCCCTCCTATTTGGTATCTAAAAATAGAATCAGTCCTGCCTAGATTATGGGCAAGTGTACTAGAGAACCACTGTATCATAGAACCAGAGAGCACAGCTGCTCTGTGTCCGATCCTGCATAAATTATGAGCTGTATGCTATTCACAGGGGGTGCTCCTGCAACAACACCACCTGTTCATTCCGTTCTTACCCCAGCCTTCCTGGGCTACAATACCATTGTCCCAACACTTGTGTGATGAAGTAATAAAGAATGCAGGAATAAGACACAGTTACTTGTTTGTGAGAAATGAGTGGAAGGAAGCCTCCAGCTGCAATGATAGTCCAGGCAGGACATTAAGGACTGTGGATGAAGGAGCCCATCATCTCTCTGCTAGTCCAGGAGCAATTGAATCTTTTCTTTACAATGAAGGGTGGGGGCTGATGGAGCTCAGCCCCCTGTTGCAATGATGAGGACGGTTACCAGCCATATTGCACCATCTGCCATGAAAAATTAGGGACAGGCTCCCTTGATCGAACTTACTGATGCTAGTCGGCATGGTTACCAGCCCTTTTGCACTGCCCCATGTGCCAATAGGCTGATAATGAGGATGGATACCCATCTTTTTGTACCATCAGCCATCCATAGCGTGGGGGGAGCAAGGATGTTGGTGTTGAGTGCTGCACCATCGCGTCTATCTGCAGCATTCAGTAAAGATAGGGTGACATGTGAAAGAGTCAACAGAGGATTGTTTTCACTTCTGGTGGTGGGTGGGGTGTGTGCGCAAATTGCTGAACTATGCCCTGACCCACCGCAGACACTGTGTTTGAACCTAGAAGCATTTGGAGCTCATCCAAGAATGCAAATGATTTTCGGAGACAGCAGGAACTGTGGGATACCTTGCGTCCTCATTCCCCCCTCCCTCCATGAGCGTCCATTTGATTCTTTGGCTTTCCGTTACGCTCGTCACGCAGCTGCGTGCTGAGTCTGTGCTATGCCGTCTGTCCGTGGATTTATTAAAAATACTTTGGACCAGGCGCACCATAACAGTAATTCCACTACTTAGATGCATGAGTCTCCTAGCGAGATCACCGTGAGGACGGGCACTGAAGGAGATAGAGAGCGCATGCTGTGTGAAATCTATCACGAACCACGGACCTATGCAGCCGTGCTCGGGGAGGCAATGCTCCCTGAATACCGCATGAAAGCCTCGCGCGGAAAAGGGTGCTATCACGGAGCACCCAATAAGGCAGCTCTCCCCAGGAACCTCCTGCTGATGCTTATCGATTAACGGAAGGAGAGCTTCGTGGAGATCTCCCAGGAGGATTTCTGTTCTATCACCATATATAGAGAGACCTCCTTCTCACACACTTCAGATTCCTGTTATATTAAGAATAAAAGTTAACATGGTTAAAGCACTTACCGACTGCTCCTTCCCCTGATTCAGGATCCGGGTTCATGGCCGGGGAGGGTTGGTAGGGGATCTCCGTGACGGTGATGAATAGATCCTGGCTGTCGGGGAAACCAGCGTTGTAAGCGCTCTCGCCTGCCTCGTCCTCCACAAACACTTCCTCATCTTCCCTGTCCATGAACATCGTCGAGGAACTGTCCGTCGACACTGTCCCATCATCAGAGTCCACGGTCACTGGTGGGGCAGTGGTGGCAGGCTCCGTAGCGTCCGTTTGCCGCTTTGATTTTTTGGTAGCCTTGTCTGGGGTCCTTGATTTTCACGCGGCGCTGCGTTGCATCCCGCCTGTATCCTCTGTCTCTCATGGCTTTGGAGACCTTCTCGTAGGTCTTCGCATTCCGTGTTTTGGAGCACAGCTCCGAAAGCACAGACTCCTCGCCCCACACACCGATCAGATCGAAGAGTTCCCAGTCAGTCTATGCTGGGTCCCTCTTTCTATTCACAGATAACATGAACTCCTCTGCTGGAGAGCTCTGCATTGCTGCCGGTGCTGCTGAGCTCGCCCCGATGTCCAGCCAGGACGTCAGATTCAAAGTGCCCAGACAGGAAAATGAATTCAAATTTTCCCGGGTCGTTTCCTGTGTGGCTGCTCAGAGCATCGAAGCTCGGACTGCTGCCCAGAGCGTCAACAGAGTGGTGCACTGTGGGATAGCTCCCGGAGCTACTAAGTTCGATTTGGATCCACACCTAGCCTAATTCGAGCTAGCCATGTCGAATTTAGCATTACTCCACCTGTCGGGGTGGAGTACCGAATTCGAACTAAAGAGCCCTCTAGTTTGAATTAAATGGCTTCCTGGTGTGGACGGTTGAGCGGTTAGTTCGAGTTAACGCTGCTAAATTTGAATTAAAGTCCTAGTGTAGACCAGGCCTAAGTGCTTAACACAACCTTGTGGCAGTTCTCTACATTTGCATGCTCCTGTAAAACAAATTGTGCTATCCTGCATCTCTATTGTTGACTTCTGCACTCTGTTGTGCTGCCACAGAGTATGCCTCCATGTAGGCTGCTGATATTGGTGGCAATGGCATGAGCTATGGCACCAGACCTCCATCCATCTGTATCCAGCCCATTCTATTTGGAAGAGGAAGTATTGGTTTTGGCAGTGGGCCTGTTTCCAAACTTGTCCCAGGTAATGAGCTCTCTGTATGTGGAATAAAAGAGCAACATGTGTTGGGGGTAGAACTTTTGTCAGCTGGATGAATATGAACAAAATTGCATATGATTTCTCATTGCTCTGCACCTCTGGCAAGCCATTCAGCTTACAAAGAACCTCTTCTGTACTTTATATATTTTCCAAGTCCAGATTAGCTTGTTCGGTGTGTGATAGAAGCTGATGGTGCCACTGTAAAACTTTTCATCCAGATTTCTTGCTGTGCTCAGCAATAAAAGAAGGATCATCACAACCAGTCAAGGCATAAAATGGAAGCAGTTTCCAGAATAGTGGGTCCATATTGTAGTTTTCCAAAAATTGCAGGAATCGGAAAGTATTTCAATTCCTTTGATGTGCCAGCTTTCTTCTAAAGCTGATTACCTGTCATTTTGCTATAGTGAGTCAGCAAAAAAAAAGTACTTCAATGTCCCTGGCTGCAACAACTCACTGTTGGTATCATTGTAAAATCATTCTTGTTTCTGTTTTTTTTCTGATGTGGGCACAGCTACTTAGTGTCAACTGTTGCTGTTGAACACCATACTTCAGGCTCATTCTGAAAACCACAGCCAGAACGATGATTTTATTATGTGGTACTTTTGTCATTAGTTGCTCAGATAAAAGCATTATAGGATCCTCATTATTTTCTGGAAACACAACGAAATTCATCCAGTTACTTTGAATAGGCACATATCTGCCTTCCACCACTCTTTGGATGGGTCTGTATCAGTTGAAAATTTTTGCCTTGTACCACCCTTAATAATAATTTAAAAAATAAATAATAATATATGGAGATATACCTATCTTGTAGAACTGGAAAGAACCTTAAAAGGTCATTGGGTCCAGTCCCCTACCTTCACTAGCAGGACCAAGTACTGATTTTGCCCCAGATCTCGAAATGGTCCCCTGAAGGACTGAACTCACAATGATGGGTTTAGCAAGCCAATGCTCAAACAACTGAGCTATCCCTCCCACCTCAATAGACTTCTTGTAGTACCTATCAAACACAATGTTTATTCTGTGGAACACCGGCTTTGTTTTTCTACAATTGTTTGTTTGTTTGTTTGTTTTTCAATAGTGTCAGCAAATTCTCCAAATGTTTTGGCTCTGGACAGGTTTCCTATGGCTTGAACCAAAGCTTGTTCAACTACCAGAAGACAGCCTCTCCCAACAGGGGTAACATTTGGTTGGCAGTGGACATCAGATGTCAATACATCACCCAGTATTGCTTTTGTGCCTCTTCTTAGACTGCCATTTGTCATCCCAATGCCAGAGGCATTAACTCATGTTTCAAAATCTGTTGCGAATTCACAGACTATGAAGCTGGCAGGATTGTGAAGAATGCTGAAGAATATTTTTGCCTGCCTTAACGGCTGAGGCATTCCCTTTGATGTGTTTTCCCACCTCATGTAGCATGGAAAAAGTTCAAGTATTATTTTTTGGCAATCATGAATGTGTACATGTTCAAGCTCTCCCACATGCTTCATAAGCCATTTCTAGATAAAGCCGTCCCATTTCCCTTGTCCGAGAATCTGTGCATTCAGCGGTGCGTCTTGTATGGCTTCATAAGAACATAAGAATGGCTGTACTGGGTCAGACCAAAGGTCCATCTAGCCCAGTATCTGTCTACCGACAGTGGCCAATGCCAGGTGCCCCAGAGGGAATGAACCTAACAGGCAATGATCAAGTGATCTCTCTCCTGCCATCCATCTCCATCCTCTGACAAACAGAAGCTAGGGACACCATTCTTTACCCATCCTGGCTAATAGCCATTTATGGACTTAACCACCATGAATTTATCCAGTTCTCTTTTAAACACTGTTATAGTCCTAGCCTTCACAACCTCCTCAGGTAAGGAGTTCCACAAGATGACTATGCGCTTCATGAAGAAGAACTTCCTTTTATTTGTTTTAAACCTGCTGCCTATTAATTTTAAACCTGCTGCCTATTCAGTAGGCAGATTTTTTGTTGCCATATTTTGCAATGAACTGGGTGGTTCCTCCACAGAGAAAAACTTGAACCTTTGAAGTGTTCATAGATTCCAAGGTGAAAAGGGACCATCATGGTCACCTCCCAAGCTCAGAGCCTGGCTAATTGGTCTCACCCAATGACCTTTCACAGTTAAGCCCCATCACAACTGGGCATAGGAATTTCTGTGTCACGTGACAGATACTGTTCATTTTGAATTAAAGATGAACTCAGTCGAGGAAGAAGTTTCGGATGTATACTGAACAGCAAGTGTAAATCAAATCCTAAAAATAATAGGATTACTAAAGGTTCAGTAAGGCCTGGTCTAAACTACGGGATTAGGTCAAATTTAGCTGTGTTAGGTTGATTTTAAAAGGAATGCGTCCACACAAACAACCCTGTTCCGTCGACTTAAAGTGCTCTTAAAATCGACTTTTGTACTCCTCCCCCGACGAGGGGATTAGCGCTAAAATCGACCTTGCTGGGTCGAATTTGGGGTAGTGTGGACACAAATCAATGGTACTGGCCTCCAGGAGCTATCCCAGAGTGCTCCGATGTGACCGCTTTGGACAGCGCTTTGAACTCCAATGCACTAGCCAGGTACACAGGAAAATCTCCAGGAACTTTTGAATTTAATTTCCTGTTTGGTCAGCATGGTGAACTCAGCAGCACTCAGCAGCACATGTGACCATGCAGTCCCGCCAGAATCATAGAGTGTAGAATGTTTCTATGCTCCCTCTATCATCTCCGTCCCTGAGGTTATTGCAGATTAGAACGCGAAAAAATGTGCTCATGATGACATGTTTTCCGAGCTCATGCAGTCCTCCCACACTGATAGGGCACAGCTTAATGCATGAAAGCATTCAGTGGCAGAGGCCAGGAAAGAATTAAGTGAGCGTGAAGAGAAGAGGCAGGACATGATGCTGAGGAAAGCCAGCAAGAGCACAGACTCCCGCTGCATCTACTGTATAACTGCTTACCCTTCTCCTCACGTTCCATAGCCTCCTCACTCAGATGCCCAAGAACACGGAGGGGGGGGAAGAAGAAGAAGAAGGCTCCGGGCACCTAGCCACTCCACTCCAGAGGATGGCCCAAGCAACAGAAGGCTGTCATTCAAACAGTTTGATTTTTAGTATGATTACAATAAGGAATGTGGCTGTGTCCTTCCCTCCTCCCCCACCTCATCCAGGCTACCTTGTCCATTATCTTATTTTTTTAAACTAATAAGTTACTTTATTCCGAAGGGGAGAGGGTGGTTGCCTTACAGGGAATTAAAATCAACAAAGGGGGCGGGTTTGCATCAAGGAGAAGCACACACAACTGTCACACCATAGCCTGGCTAGTCATGAAACTGGTTTTCAAAGCCTCTCTGATGCGCAGTGCACATTGATGTGCTCTTCTAATCACCCTTGTGTCTGGCTGCTCAAAATTGGATGCCAGGCGATTTGCCTCAACCTTTCACCCCACCATAAACGTCTCCCCCTTACTTTCACAGATATTATGGAGCACACAGCAAGCAGCAATAACAATGGGAATGTTGGTTGCACTGAGGTCTGACGTAGTCAGCAAACAGCGCCAGCGAGCTTTTAAAGTGTGTGACGATGAACTGAGTGGGCTCCATGCTTGCTGTGGTATGGCGTCTGCATGGGTAACCCAGGAAAAAAGGCACAAAACGATTGACAGCTGTTGCTTTCACGGAGGGAGGGGCGACTGACGACATGTACCCAAAACCACCCGCAACAATGTTTTTGCTCCATCAGGCTTTGGGAGCTTAACCCAGAATTCCAATGGGCAGCAGAGACTGTGGGAATTGTGGGATAGCTACCCACTGTGCACCATTCCGTGAGTCAATGCTAGCCATGGTAGTGAGGACGCACTTCACTAAGGTGACCAGATGTCCTGATTTTATAGGAACAGTCCCGATATTTGGGGCTTTTTTTTAATATGGGCTCCTATTACCCCTGACCCCCGGTCCTGATTTTTCACACTTGCTATCTGGTCAACCTACACTCCGCCGACTTAATGCACTTAGAATCATAGAATCATAGAATCTCAAGGTTGGAAGGGACCTCAGGAGGTCATCTAATCCAACCCCCTGCTCAAAGCAGGACCAAACCCAACTAAATCATCCCAGCCAGGGCTTTGTCAAGCCTGACCTTAAAAACCTCTAAGGAAGGAGATTCCACCACCTCCCTAGGTAACCCATTCCAGTGCTTCAACCACCCTCCTAGTGAAAAAGATTTTCCTAATGTCCAACCTAAACCTCCTCCTCTGTAACTTGAGACCATTACTCCTTGTTCTGTCATCTTCTACCACTGAGAACAGTCTAGATCCATCCTCTTTGGAACCCCCTTTCAGGTAGTTGAAAGCAGCTATCAAATCCCCCCTCATTCTTCTTTTCTGCAGGCTAAACAATCTCAGTTCCCTCAGCCTCTCCTCATAAGTCATGTGCTCCAGCCCCCTAATCATTTTTGTTGCCCTCCACTGGACTCTCTCCAATTTATCCACATCCTTCTTGTAGTGTGGGGCCTAAAACTGGACACAGTACTCCAAATGAGGCCTCACCAATGCTGAACAGAGGGGAATGATCACGTCCCTCGATCTGCTGGAAATGCCCCTACTTATACAACCCAAAATGCCATTAGCCTTCTTGGCAACAAGGGCACATTGTTGACTCATATTCAGCTTTTCGTCCACCGTAACCCCTTAGTGAGGACATACACAATTGACCCTATACAATCGATTTCTAAAAATCAACTTATATAAAATCGATTTAATTTCATAGTGTAGACATATCCTAAGTGACCTTCAATAATAGAATATACTTCCAATGTGCCTGAGATGCCTACATATGCAATTAACATGACCAGAGTGAGACACAGTGTGACTGGTCATAGAAGATCATGTCCACTAAGCCCATCCTAATTTTACAGGGATTCCACTTATTCTGTGATTGTCTTGTTTGTGAATGGGATATGCCCTAGGCAACTTCATACTTTTCAGAATTTGAAGTTATTTTTCATACTATAATCTAACCATGGAAGTCCAAGGTTCAGTGATGGTCAAGAATGACTTTTGTCACTTCTGAAATATTTGGTAGTTGAGATGTGCAGTTTTCTATTGTCATCCATAACTCTAGGTTGAATTATGTTGGAATGGATTCTACATGGGGAAATGAAAACCAGTCATAGGCTTTAACAGCAGCAGAGAGTAGCAGTATAACTGCTATTTCTTTGGTTATCTGTAAACTGTGTTTTTTTCTTTGAGTTAATTGATTGCCAATTAATTTTTAAATACAGGGAGACCTTGAACTTTTGACACAATTCTTTCCTCAGTATTGCGTCGTAAGTTGAAACTGCTTTTCATATAGGAATCAATGGTATGAAAGGAGGATTGGTTTCTGATCCAAGGCTTGATACACTATTTTCACCACAATAACCAAGATTTTTGTACTAAATGAATTTTAGATGACTAGTGTTACAACATCAATGTATTTATTAAAAAAAACAGGAGTACTTGTTTTAGCTTTAGCTCACGAAAGCTCATGCTAAAATAAATTTGTTAGTCTTTAAGGTGCCACAAGTACTCCTGTTTTTTTTGCGGATACAGACTAACACGGCTGCTACTCTGAAACCTGTCAATGTATTAATGTATTTATTGTACACTATATTTTGTAAACAGCATTCAAATAAACATATACACTCACAAATGCTGCTCAGAATGTCAGAAACACAGGCTCAGAAAGCCAGGGAGAATGGCACACATGCTGAGCCTCAGCCAATCAGAAAGCTTGAATAGTGATTGGCTGAGCCCGAGGACAGGAGCCAATCAAAAACAAGTGGCAACTCTACCCAGCAACAAGCTACCCTGCTGCCTCAATGCCAATCAGAAGCGACCCCTTCCAGCTTCATACCAGTATAATTCAACCAGGAAATGATTACAAGTGAACTGTATGCAAATCAAGCATAGTAAGGCCAAAACAAGCATCATAGGGGAGAAACGGTTAGTCAATTGAAAAGCATCGTAAGTGGCATCCGACGTAAGTCAGGCGTCGTAAGTCCGAGGACTCCCTTTACTTAACACATTTGGAAAGGCTTGTTTGGATACTCTACATGTTTATATTGGTGTGCAAACACCTCTGATTTATGCTAGAGTTTAGCCTAGGGTGAAACAAACATGTGGAAAGTGTCCAGATTAGCTTTTCCAAAGTAGTTGGAAAAAAGTAGTCTTCAGTTAACACAAGCTAATGCAGGGGTCGGCAACCTTTCAGAAGTGGTGTACCGTCTTCATTTATTCACTCTAATTTAAGGTTTCGTGTGCCACATTACATTTTAATGTTTTTGAGAAGGTCTCTTTCTATGTCTATAATATATAACTAAACTATTGTTGTATGTTAAGTAAATAGAGTTTTTAAAATGTTTAAGAAGCTTCATTTAAAATTAAATTAAAATGCAGAGCCCCCCCAGACCGGTGGCCAGGACCCAGGCAGTGTGAGTGCAACTGAAAAGCAGCTTGTGTGCCACCTTTGGCACGTGTGCCATAGGTTACCTACCCCTGAGCTAATGTAACCCCCCCCCATCATACCAGGGTTACTTGGGAGCAGGTAACACTCACCTCTGTGCCTGGATGCCTGATGTTGTTGACATTAAGGAAGATCCTGAGTATTCCAATGGTAATTTTTGATAAGTGGGAATTCTCTGTCCACCCCTCTGCTGCAGACCCTTTACTCCTAAAGGAAGCTAAAATCGGTGGTGCCTTCACCTGGCTGGTCCCTGCACATACTCAATGGCATGCTTTGCGAACCTCTAGTAATAAACCCCTTCAAATAGTAATAATAATAATATAATAATGGTATGGGTCTAACTCAGGGATCGGCAACCTCTGGTACACGGCTTGCCAGGGTAAGCACCCTGGTGGGCCGGGCCAGTTTGTTTACCTGCCGTGTCGGCAGGTTCGGCCGACTGGGGCTCCCACTGGCCGCGGTTCGCCATCCCAGGCCAATGGGTGCTGCGGGAAGCGGAGCAGACTGAGGGATATGCTGGTCGCGACTTCCCACTACCCCCATTGGCCTGGAACGGCGAACCGCGGCCAGTGGGAGCCGCGATCAGCCAAACCTGCGGACGTGGCCGGTAAACAAACCGGCCAGGCCTGCCAGGGTGCTTACCCTGGCGAACCGTGTGCCAAAGGTTGCAGATCCTAAGGTTAGATTGCAGCACACAGGCTTTTCCTCTGGAACACTCCCAATAAAGTTCAGAAGCCCTTTTGCAAAGAGTGACTACACTAATAAACTTTGGTAAAGACCAGCCCTGAAAAAAATTAATACCCACCTTCCATAAACCACAATCAAAATATTTTCACATAAACCTTAAATAGTATGAGAACATCAGAGTGATGTCCTGTCCCTTTAAATATTTGGTTGTTCTGTACTCCACTCCCTTACCTCAGTGAAAAAACTTCACTTTTATGTTGATTTCAGTTTTGCTGCCAGAGCAAGAAAGTCACCACAGGAGGCAGCTCTGTGTCTATACCCTTCTCAGCTGGGTCCAAATATAATATATTTGTGATGAGGAATTTATATCCCATACGTGTCCAGTGCTACCTCTGCTGAACATGAATTAAAAACTAAAAAAATAATATATAAATAAAAAGGGAGAAAAGTTCACTTACAGGCTCAAGGTGGCAGACTGCTGTTTTTTGCTTCAGGTAGCTGCAGCCAGCCAGCTACAGAGGACAAGTGGGTAAATAAAAACTAACAAGGGAAGAGTTGGCTACAAATTCTTGATGGAGCTATTCAAACAAAACAGCAAGGGGAAAGCAAGCAGCACTCTTGTCTGTCCATGTGCAATCACACAGAGAGAGAAACAGCCGTTAGCCTGCTCTGAGAGTCTACAGCCAGCAGAGTGAATGAAATATAGCAAAAGAAAGAATTCTTCATTCTTCAGTGCAAGGACACAGACAGCAGAGGGAAATCAAGAACAGATGGTGAATATTTAAGAAAAAGGAAATAAAAGTTTCCCTATGGGTGTGAAGACATATATGAGGACATGGAATCCAACAGGAGAACAGAGAAATGGCAACTTCTGTGAGCGATATTGTTGAGTTCAACAAAAACTGTGAATCATGGGTGGGGTGTATCTCAAATGATTTGAGTAATTTGTAGTTTGTAATTCCATTCCAGACAGACAACAGATTTCAACCTTGCTGAATGTTCTGGGTCTGAATGTATATGGACTGCCATGTGACTTACTGTCCCCAACTGTGCCTGGAACTGCCACCTACACCACAATTATTGCAGCAATGCAGAAACATTTTTCTCCTACCCCAACAATGATAGCGGAACAATACTGGTTCCATAAGCAACATCAGGGAAGCGGAGAGTTGGTAGTACAGTTAATTGCTGCTCTAAGGCAGCTGTCAGAGCACTGTCAGTTTGAACATACATTAAGTGATACTCTGGGTACGTCTACAGTACGAAATTAATTCAAACTTATTTTATTAAAATTTTCGGAAGCAATTTTATACATTCGGTGTTCTATGTCCCCACTAAAGTGTGTGGATTCGGCGGAGTGAGTCCACAGTACCAAGGCTAGCATCGAATGTTGGAGCGGTGCTGTCAAGGTTCCTTCCTGTAGACGGGCTGGACTCACCCCTGCGGCGCCTCCTGCTGGTGACTCCAGGAATTAGCTCTCTGCAGCACTGGAGCGCCCTCTGCAGGCCGGTGATCCACCTGTCTTCAGGCCCCCTGTGTCCCTTCCTGGACCCGGTGCCCTCTTACATGGGGTGCTGCCCCCTAGCAGTAACCCCGTTCTCTCTGGGTTTCCCCTGCCCAGGGAACCCCCACCCTCTAGCCCCACCTTGCCTCAGTATTGGCTACTGCCAGTCATTGTCTAGCCCCACACTCTGGGGCAGACTGCAGTATCAGCCTACTCATCACAGGCAAAGGGGTTTGGACCTGCTGCCTTGGCCTACCCCTGGGCTGCCCTCTGCAACCCCCAGTACCAGTTGGCCCTTCGCTAGGCCGCAGCCTGGGGCTTTCTAGGCTGGAGCTCCCCAGCTCCTCAGCCTTTCCCCAGCCCTGCTTCACCCTAGGTACCTTGCCGATAGCCCCTGCAGCCAGGCCCTTCTTCCTCTTCAGGCAGAGGAAGACTGTCTTGGGCTTCTGGCTTCCCTGGCCTTTTATAGGGGCCAGCTGTGGCTCACTTTGGGGCGTGGCTTCACCTGCAGCCACTTTCTCAATCAGCCCAGCCTAAAGGCTGTCTTCTCAAGCCTTGGCCCCTTCCCAGGGCTGTTTTTAACCCCTTCAGGGCCGGAGCAGGGGTCCACCCTGCTACACTTCCCCACTCTGAACTTTAGGGTACAGATGTGGGGACCTGCATGTACACTTCTAAGCTTAATTACTAGCTTAGATCTAGTACCGCTGCCACCACCCCCAAGGACTACTTTTCTTCCCTGGGTAGCCTTGAGAGACTTCACCAATTTCCTGGTGAACACAGATCCAAACCCCTTGGATCTTAAAACAAGGAGAAATTAACCATCCCCCCTCCTTTCTCCCACCAACTCCTGGTGGATCCAGATCCAATCCCCTTGGATCTAAAAACAAGGAAAAAATCAATCAGGGATTAAGAAAAAGGCTTTTAATTAAAGAAAAGAAAAGTAAAAGAAAACCCTCTGGGAGAGATTAGCATACCAGCTACTCTCACAGACAACAGATTCCAAACACAGAGGATGTTCCCCTGGGCAAAAATCTTAATACACACAAGAATACCCAAATCTGATAATTCCCTTAATGGTACCAAGACAAGTTACAAAGAAAAGAAACATAAACCTATTTATTCCTTTCTAAAACTTACTACTCTGATAAGAGGCTGGTTCCTTGATCTTTTTCACTCCGGCTGAAACTGAAACTCTAAACAAAGGAAATCTTCCTTCCTTCCTTTTGAAATATCTTGTTCCCCTATTGGTTCCTCTGGTCAGGTGTCAGCTAGGCTAGGTGAACTTCTTAACCCTTTACAGGTAAAAGAGGCATTAACCCTTAACTATCTGTTTATGACAGGTGCACTGTGGTAGCTATCCACAGTTCCCGCAGTGTCTGCCACCCATTGGAATTGTGGATTAAGATCCCAGTGCATGATGGGGCAAAAACATTCTCTCAGGTGTTTCTGGGTGTGTGCCGTCACTCGCTCTTCCCTCCGTGAAAGCTACGGCAGACGCCATTCTGCCAGCAGACGGTGCAGCACGGTGCACCGCCTGTCTCCTGGTACTATCAATCCACCTCGCATGTCATCTCGTCTTTCTATCTACTCTTTCATCTAACCATTTCCCGCCATTTTTCGGCCATTTTGAACAGAGCCACACAGCTGCCGCCGCTTTTTCCATGCTATCTGTCCTGGGCTCCCGTGCAAGCTACAGAAGGCAACAATTCCCCGCCATTTTTCGGCTATCGTGAACAGAGCATTGTGTGTGAACTTTTTCCATGTTGTCTGTCCTGGGCTCCTGTGGAAGCTACAGAAGGCAACAATTCCCCGCCATTTTTCGGCTATCGTGAACAGAGCATTGTGTGTCAGCAAATTCAGCATGATACTGGCCCTGCTTATCTACACCTTTAGTTGTGTTCTCAGATTCCTTGGACACTTCTTCACATGGCATATGCCAGACCATTAGAAGGTTATATGTTTTTCACAGTAGTTGACATAATTTGAAATGGACAGAAGTTTTCAGAATGACTTCTGCTACAGCTACTAAGAACATTGGACATCTTTGTACCTTGTTTAGCCAATTTGGTTTACTGTTACTGTTGATAAGTGACAATAGATCTCAATTCTGTTCAGAAGTATATCAGAGGTTCCTGGCTTCAAATGGATTTCAGGTCACATAATCTCTCTATATCCTCCTGCTACAAAAGGACTAGGAAAACACTTTGTACAGACACTTAAGCATGTCTTTAGAGCTAACAAGTCTCTTCTGAGTCATCTGCAGAAATTGGACAATTTCTTGCTTGTCTATAGAAACTCATCACAGTGACTTTTATTAGCCAGGAGTCAATCAACAAGTCTCTTTTTTTTAAATATCTTTGTATACCTGTTGGGATCTGGTATATGATTTGTATACCTGTTGGGATCTGGTATATGATTTGTATACCTGTTGGGATCTGGTATATGATTTGTATACCTGTTGGGATCTGGTATGTCCTGATGTTGCTTCACTTGTAGCCAGATCCCAGGCTATGCAAACTGGTCAACGACATAAGACTTGTCATCATTCTTTTCAAGTAGAAGACTTAGTGTGGTCTTGCAACTCCGCTTGTAGAGTGTAATGGGTGCCTGGAGAAATTGTAAAATGCATGGGACCGGTTTTGTTTGTGGTAAAACTATCTGATAATACTTTATGGAAATGAATTATGGATAAGTTGCAGCCTCAACAAGTACCAGAGTGTGGGAATATTCTAGTAGGATGTGCTGTTCTTCTGATCTAACCTCCTTCCATTACAACTACTAATTTTGACAACTAGTTGGGAGAAGCTTTGATACCAGATGCAGCTGATTACTTACCAGATCCAGCTGATTCCTTACTACTGACACCTGCACCACCACCATGTTATCTCAAAAAAGTCTGAAAATGAGTGTAGTGCCTGAATGTATAAGTTGTTAACTAGTAAATTGCTGTATATATTTGGAAAGTATTTAAAGCAAGGTGAAGGAATGTGATGCCCTCTTCTCTGCCCCCACAAACTGCCAGAATGGCATTCCAGAGCATTCTGGCATGACTCAAGCCCTGGAGAACACGATCCCTGAGGGATCATCTGGTGCCATATATCTCACTGTAGCAAGAGATCCATGACAGGAGTTGCCTCTCCTTCAGTGAACACCCAGCACCAATTGATGCATCCGACGAAGTGGGTATTCACCCACGAAAGCTCATGCTCCAATACGTCTGTTAGTCTATAAGGTGCAACAGGACTCTTTGCTGCTTTTACAGCACCAATTGCATCGCTAATGTTCTTGATAATGATACTTGGTTATGGAAAACAGCATATTGTAGTAGATAAGGAACTGACTTAGGAGTTAGGAGTCCTGACCTCTAATCCCAGCTCTATCACTAACCTGCTGTGTGTCCAAGGATGAGCCACTTCCCCTCTCTAATCTTTTGTCTAGTTTGTCTAGTTAGACAAAATAATAAACTATTGAGAATATATTGCCTCTCTCTATGAGTTTGTATAATGCC